>NW_026294648.1:12520699-13841398 GCF_026119805.1 Tympanuchus pallidicinctus | reverse complement strand
ATCAGTGCCTGCCCTGACCGTGGCCAGGGATGAGCTGCAACCCATTGCAGGTCTCTCCCGCAGCCCTTCCTGCATTCCATACAAGTTGCATGCAGCCCTCGAAATAGCCACTGCTGGTGTCTGGGTGGGTGCTCATCTTTGCTGAGCATCCTGCCCTTCTCTTGCACTCCTCTTCAAAGCATTCTGCAGGCTCCAGGGCTCCTCATAGTGCAGTGAACTTCCCATGCGGTGTAAAGGAAGCACCAGAGGGAGCTAAACAAATAACCTAGTTGAAAAATAACCTTATACTGTCAGGTCTTACCAGATCTGCACTGTGGAACCCGTACATGTCGTACTTGGTTGAAGCTACAGCAATAAGTAGCTTCCTCATACTACAGCTTTTTATAAGCCTTTTTGTATATGCAAGTGCTCCTTGTAGTGCAAAGCTTCCCAGCAGCAGTTATCTCCTCCAGCAGTGCTACATCTACACAGGCATTCTGCAGTGGGGAGGGGATATGTTGTGAAGGCAGCTGCACCTGGGCAGGAGCACAGCAGCGAGCAGCAGCCCTGTGCCCAGCTTGGTGGGAGAACTGTGTGCTGCTGATTAACACAGTTAATTTGGCCGTGAGATCTTAGCCTGCAGGGGGAGGGGGTTGGTATTTCTGGATGCATCAGGTGAGACACAATGAATGAGCCTGTGACCTGCAGGCATGAACAAGTAAATGGGCTGGGGCCAGGAGGGTGTAAGGTAGCTGGGGGCAATTTATTCCCTTAGCAATATTCACAGTCTGCAGACTTGAATGGATGGCTTGTTATTTCAGTGCACTGTTTTGGAGAGACTTGTCTTCCATCCTGAACTTAGCTCAGTGCCCACCGTAGCTGCGTGCCCACCGGCTGATATTGCCCATCCTTTCCTTCCTCTTTGTTGGCTGATTTTGGAGGTCCAAATGTGCCTCACTGTTGTGTGAGCAGCTTGGGACAGGGAGAGCAACAAAGGGAGCAGAGAATCCCTCTTCAAAAGCTGGGAGGGAGGCAGGTGGTTGGGAGCATCAGGCAGGGACACAAAGGGCCAGGGAACAATGGGAGCTCCTCATTATCCACCCAGAGTTCAGATGAATCATATGTGGGGATTGAGCTGTGGATATCCAGAGTCAAAACAGTCTTAATTACTGGGGCTATAGAGCGAGGTAGTGAGGTCTGCCTGGCACCTGAAGCATGAAACCCGGGGGTGATGTTCAGCTGGTGAGAGGGACAAGGCCCTCCTGGCCAGGCTCCAAGCATTTGTGCAGGGACACAGCACAGCTTTGGTGACAGCAGCCAAGTGAGCACTGGAGATACTTCCACAAAAGCTATAAGAAAGGCTGCAAGGACGGGAATAGTCCCATGTTCGCTACAGCCCACCTGTACAGCCCACCCCATAGTCACTGAAGAGTGTGATGGGTCTGAAATGGTTGGTGTTGGTAGCCACATGTGGGTCCCAACTGGAGAGTCAGGCATTTGCCTTAGAAATCTTTCTGAGCTCCTCACATCCTCAGACAGACCATGTTAAGCTTCTTCTAGGACAGAGAAGTATGTGCCTTTTGAAAGATGAGACTGTCAGGACTAAAGTAGAGGAAAATAAACCTCTTAGCCAGATGAATTCAGCAGGTCAGGCATTGGCTGCCAGCAAATATGGAGCTAATGACTAAATTCTTGTCATGTACTAGGCATAACTATTCCAGAGACCTGCTGGTAAGTGGATGGAGGGCAGGGGCAAGTTTTATCTTAGCACACTCATATTCAAAGGTGCTACTCTGTGATTATGTCATTTTCTCCAGCTTTTTCCTTTCATCTTTCTCTCTGTGATGAGCATCTGTTTGTGTCAGAACAAGGGGTTGTTGACTGCACTCGAGCTGAGCTGCTTTGACCTGCACTTCACAATGCACAAAGGCTTCTCGCTATGATGATTAGCTCTGCGGTGCACCATTAAGGCTCTTTCTTCCTCCTTATGTGTCTTTCATAGAATCTGTTAGGTGGTGAGATGCGAAGGGCTTTCTGGAGGGTCCTGCCACTGCCTGGCACAGATCTGCAGCTGTCCTTATTCTTCCAGAGCCATCCAGTACACTGAGAAACCATCAGAAATTTATGGAGAGAAGGGGTGCAGGGAAGGATTGCACGAAACTGGGATACAAACATAATGTGAAATGCTGTCCTTGGTGAGATATTTCTATGGGTGATGCACTGCCCTTATTTAGAGGAGTTTTGAGTTCAGAAGGAGAAGTGGAGGTGCCCATGAGGCCAACAGGAATCTCCTCTCTGCCGATCTGCTGCCTGTGCTTTCTGTCCTGCAAAACAGCAGCTGTTGGTCCCCTTCAGAGCCGGACTGCTGAGCTAGCAGGGTGGAATTTGCTGGGGAGGAAACTTGGAAGCTTCCAGAGTTTGATGTTCCAGACTGTTCCTTGGTGGAAGAGTTATTTCATGGACTCCCATAGATGGAGATAGTATTTTTCCTCCATGTGTAAATCTTAATTTCGTGTTGTTTGGGACACCAGCTTTCCAGAAACATTAGGAAGTGTCTTGTATGATCCCAAATATCTATGGGCTCTTCCGCTGTTAGCTTAGGTCCTGGTGCCACATGAACTGGTACTGGCACAGAGGTGACCATGGCCTGAGGTCTCACAGGGCAAATGAACTTCTTGAAGTTATGCTTTTGTACGTGCAAAGCACACGGAGCAGATTTTCAGAGGCACAGTGACCTCCCAGGGACTGCTCATCCCTTACTTATGCGTGACCAGAGAATTACTCTTTTCTTCCCGATTCTTTTGGTAGGATCTTTCCCCTCCTTTCCCCCGATTATTAAATAAATAAATAGAACCCCTGAGCAAATGAAATGTCATTTCACATTCAGGCAAATACATTTGGGTTAGAAATCTAGGTCAGAATGTAAATTATCTTGCTGCCTTCTTGAAGGTGAAGTCCCTGAAATGCTCTCAATTTAACTGAAATTGGGGATTTCCCAGTTTTTGCAAGCACTTTATTTTCCTTCTAATGAATACAAGGAAAAAACTTCCCTGAAACTGCCAGGGGATACAATCTATCTCGAATGGCTGTAATATTGTATAATAAAATAAACCTTAACAATAAATGCCTGACGCTCTTAGAGCCTGTATTTCCAGTATGACATAAAGGGTGTTAAATTTGGTGGAAAATCTGACCAGGAGTGTCTCGAGGAAGTTACCAGGTGAATAGCTCTTCTGAAAATCAATTGCTTTATCATTTTTTTTTTTAAGATTTGTGCCTGATGAGGATGCCTTTATTTCAGTGGCACAGTGAAGCAGGACCCAAGGATGCTCCTGGTGCAGGATGAGGGGTGCAGCGCAGCACTGCGCACCTCCTGGTGCTGGGAACCAAAGTGCCAATGGCACAAGGGTGGAGACAAAGGCATGGAAGGTGGGGAGAGGGATCTTCCCTGGTGCTGTTTTCCCCTGCAGGGCTTTGCCCTTGCCCCATTGCAGAGCTCCCATCCTGCTGGGAACAGCTGAGCACGAGCATGAGGCAGTGATGCCCATGTGGGAGGGAAGGCATGAATTCAGTCTTGCATTTGATAGGAAAAGAAAAGCTTCCAGTATTACACTGGCACTACAACCGTTTGTACAGCAGAAACTACATTAGCACTGTAAATTATTTGCAGGAAACTACAACCAGAAACACTAGCTGCTGACAATTCTGAAGCATGCAATGGCAGGAGCTCCCGACTTGCACTGCCCCCTCCCTTCCTTTATTTGGGGAATTAAATCCTTGAGTGTTTCTATTTACCACACAGCCAGTGTTTGTTTGTCTCAGTGTTAACATTTCTTCTCTTTTTTTGTCTTTAATCAGCTGCAATTATTCAGTTATATTCATGGGTAGCATTAAATAAAAATAGGTGCATTATGAATATTAAATTCTTGCAAACAAAGCCCTGAATTAGATGATTTGTGTGCTCTGTGTACATAGCTTTCTCTGCTTGGAGAATACAGCGAGCAATATATTTTTCCCCTTCCGTTCTCCTTCATTCTGTGTGTGCCTAGGCTAAGAGGAGGAGCAGCCATGCAGGGAGCAGCATGGGGAAGGAGGTGGGAAATGCAATCACTTGGGAGGAACTTACATCGTCCGCTGCTGTGGGCAGCCATGGAGTGTGGGTTGCATGGGATGAATGCCCACAGTGAATGAAATGGCAGCAGTATGCCACCGTGTCCCCTTCTGATTGCTCTGCCTCTGCCTCCTCCTTCCTACCAGGGCTGCTGCTGTGCGAAACTGGTGAATAATGCCAGGATTAGACAGCTTGTTTTTGTCTTCTTTTGCCTCCAACTCCGTAGGGTTTGTCGAAGGGAGCTGGGAGCTGGGGCCTCAGCCTAGTGAGTCTGCCATTGCTCATCTCTTGTCTCCTGTCTGGATGACTGGCTCTTTACATTTTTAATGGTATTTTGTATTGTTTTTCTTGTACTGCTCCTGGATATTTTGCAACATGCATCTTTGTGGTTGGATGCAATGAATCAATAGCGAATAATAATCTAAGTCTAGGGGGAACAGAGTTTGCAAAGCAGCACACCATTCACACTTGCTGGAAGTGCAATGAGAAATCACCAGGGTAAGAGAAAACGACCTAGGAGAAGGACAAGGAGCAAATCCAATCTTTGAAAATGAAAATAGATTTTTTTTTAAGTGCTGTGTAAAATTATACCTTTAATTCTTTTTCCTTTTAGCATCAGAACTTACCGTAGCTTGTGCCTTAGCAAACCCCTTGCTGCTCCTGCTGGCCGGCTCTCAGGAGCTGGGTTGTTTTAAGTACTTCTTTTTCCTAGTGCTGCTAGTTTTCCATCTTGGATTTGGGAGGCTCTGCCTCTGAGCCATGCCAAGCCCTGCAGAGGGGATGGCATCCCCAGCCCACACTGCCCCAGCTCACTCCCAGGGCTGTGCCACTACCAGCCCAGGAGGGACAGAGCTGCCTTGCTCTGCTGAATGCACCCAGAACAGAGAACATCCATTACAGGGGCTTCAGCCAACGTCCACATTATGCCTGCTTTCTCCTGCTGCCCACTCTCCAGCCAGTAAGAATTGTCTCAATCTATCACAATTACGAAGGCACTTGAGCTAAATAACTTCGTAAAGATCCACGGGGAAAATTCATTGGTTTCAGACTTTCAAAATGGATTTTACTTACGCTGTCCAGAGAGTCATAAAGAAGGGGTGAGCAGGGCCGTGTCCAGCCCCTTGTGGCCAAGCAGCCACCTACCAGAGCTGCAAAAACCTGTGGGTGTTCTTGACGAGTCATTGCGTGGCACACGGGTCATGGAGGGCTGGAGGGGGATGGCCAGCCCCACTGCTGCCGACAGGAGGTGGGTAGGAGGGAGTGGAGGGAGTTTGTGTTTTAGGGGAGGTCGCTGGCAGTGTGTGCAGGATTTTCCAACACCCTGATGTCTGAACTGCCCGTGCCCCTTTATGAGGACTTGTGTTAGCATCGGAGGACATGGCGGAGATAGGATCAGGTTACAGCAGCATAACAAATTACCTCCTGTCAGCTGAACCGTGATAGCCGAGTATGGATGTGCTCTTACTCTGTGATCTTTCACTGACATTTAAACTAAGCTGTTTTAAGGATTTAAGAGCAATCATAACGGGTCAGGGCAAAGGTCCACCCAGCCTGTTCCACAGTTCCAGGGAGGGGCCTCTGGCCCAACCTTGGGAACAGCGTAGGAGGCGAAGCCACCCCAGGACTCCCCAAGCACTGTCCACCCCCGGACATCGTGGTGGGGCTGGGGCAGGGTGGGCAGCCTCAGTCCATGTGGGAACAGCCTTCTGCTCACTTCCTTTCTGCTCTTGGACTCAAGCAAATTGTTATCATCTGCAGAATCCTGCACAAGAAATTCCAAAGCTTAACCCCGTGTTGGGCTTTGTGAAATTTTCTGGTTCCATTTGCTTGTTCTATGGATCATTTCTACGCATGTGACAGCTGATCTGCTCCTGCATCCCAGCCCTCATAGCAGGGCTCAGTGGGGGCTGAAGCTTCTGAACCCCACAGCATTTTGGTACCTAAATCCTGTGGGTCTCAAGGGGGCTTTATGTGCTGTGCCACGGACAGTGAGCACCCAGTGAATGCAACACGGTGCCCATCTGGGTGTAGCAATGCGGCGCTGGGAGTGGGCTGCGGGGCACTCAGCCAGAGTGGCACAGATAGGGGATAATCAGTTGTAAAAAATATCCAAGCAGTAGCAGATGAATAAATCGTGTTTTTTTAGTACTGGCTTAGGGAATGTCCCTGGGACGCCTGCGACTCGCCATTCTCTGGAAGGCTCTCTGTAGGCTCTGCCGGGGATAGCGTGTTCCAAGTACTCAAAGCCAATTTGGCTGCCTTTGTTCGTTCCAGTTTCCCTGTGTTAACTGCCTCTGTGCCGAGCAGGGGATCCAGCACCAACTGGGTGCTGCTCTTGGCTGGTAGCTAAGCTCCATGACCTGTGGGACTGGTGCTCTGGCCCTGCCGGGAACACTTCCTTCTCTTTCTCGTTTAAACACCACAATCTTTGTTTAGCTACTGCATGCAAATCCATAAATATCACAATTTTGATCGCCTCTCCAGCAGTTTAAAGAATTATATCTGGATTGTTTTTAGCCCAGATCATTTCCTTGATCTTATTTCCAGGCTGTGCCCACCATGAGGTGTGGGCAGGTGTGGTGAGGCACACAGTGGTCCCCTCTTGTGCGGCAAGGAGCTGCTGAATGGCCATGCCCATAGGTGCACAGCATGTCTCACCGTCTCTCTGCACTTGTAGTAGTTTTGCCATCAGCTGCTTTGTTTCCTTCTCAGATCAACTGTAGGACTGGGGGCATGTTGTGCAGCTCCACATGCTGCAGCTGTGCACATCCCTTCACCTCTAGCACAAGGCCCCCAGCCTAAGGAGGAGCATTATCTCCCCTGCTTCAAAGGCAGAACCTGCAGCACAGAAACCCCTTGCTCCTTTCAGTGGGAGATTTAGCTAATGCTCTCTCCAATCCATTTTGCTTCCCCGCAGCTTAGTGTGGATTTCCATCCCCATCTCATCAGCCCACTTAGGAAGTGCAGCCCTCTGCCAGCCTGCAGCCATTCTGACCTCTGAGCTGCCTGGCAGGGCTGGGATGCAGAGCACTTTGCAATGTGCACTGGAGGAATTGCACCCTGCAGCCAGGCTCTGAGGGGCTTTTGCAGGAAAAGTGGATCTGAAAGCATTAAGATTTCTGCATTCAGCTGTGCAGCTACTCCTCCTACAGCTCTGTGAGGTGCAGGACCATCTTGGGCAGCCCACAGCTCCCAGCTGGGATGGGAAGCATCCCAACCTGAATCCACCCATGGGTGCACAAGGCACTGTGCAGTCACCACGCTCAGAGTCAGGAGAGGGAATTTAAAACTACACCATCTTATTATGGCATATATGGGCTCTGATAACCCTGCTGGTCTCTCCCTTGTGTATGTGCACGCTGCAGGGCTCTACATGGGAGCCCAGGAGGTGGTGCAGCGCGGCAGCACCAGCTGCGCCAGTGGTCCGGGCGATGGCTCTCGGGCTGGTGAGGCTTCCCTGGTGGTGAAGCAGGAGGTCTGGATTCATCAGTCATGTCACATTACATTATGTGATGCAACGCAACACGGCATGACTGATGCAACCCAACGTTAAATGTCATAGAGCAATGGATCAGCTCAAGGCTACGGTAATTTTATGTGCCCATTTAATCTGGTATTTAAAAACAAACACTCATAGCAATCTGCATCACACGCTACATTTTGCAAAATTGAGCAGCAAATCTGTACCAAGCAAATTATATAATTCTGTCATCTCTCAGCCTTGTGTAAATACCGCAGTCAGGTTTACAATCAGTGCTTTTCTCCCTTTCCAGCCCAAGACTCATGGAGCTGCTTTAGGACCCCTGCTCCTTGCGGTCTCCCTGTGCACCGTGCTGCAGGCAAAGCCCAACTGTGGCTGTTGGAACAGCACGGTGGTTTGAAAGGGAAAATCCCCTTTTGTTGTTCTTCTTCCCTGGCTCTGCTTGGAGGAAGAAAAAAAATCACTTAAGCACTTGCTTACTGTGGCCCAAATTAGGGTAGTGGTTCAACATGAGATGAATTTTAAGCAGTGCCATAAGGGCAGGCCTGGGATGCCTTCCCAAATCAGAGCAGCGCAGACCTCTCCAGAGCAGGGACCATTCCTCCTTTTAATGGCTGGAACAACAATAACGGTAATTAATGCTTCCCAAGCCTCTCATAACTCCGCCGAGTTTTACGGTCGAAAGAAGTGCTTCAGTCCTGTGGCCTCCTCAGGCTCCTCTCCGTATCTGTGTGCTGTGCAGTGTCTGGCCGGGAGGGCACAGAGCTCTGCCTTGCAGAAGAAGAAAAAGTAAATCGAACTGAATGGAAGGAGCAGAGGGCAGAAAGCACCGCCGGGAATTTCCCTATGGAGTGGCTCCCATCATCCATGCACTGAGGCTCCTACTGGAGCATCTCTGCAGGGGATGCAGAATAGGTGCCCTCTGCCAGCACCCTGTGTGGAGCGGTGATGCTGCACGGGGCCAGGAGCAGGGCAGGGTCTGGCTGCAGGGCTCTTGGCTCACCCCACAGCACTGTCGCTCCTGGTGTTGCAAACAGGAACGGGATCAGGCCCCAGGTGGGAGCTTGATTGGAGCCACAGAGCCAGCTCCCACTGCTGATGGTTCTCACGGTTTTGGTACGTGCCGTGCTTTGCAGGGCTCACATGGCTGCATTTGCAAAGCAGGGTCGTGTCAGAACATTCCCTTTCTGACCCAAAAGGCTCTGTTGTGGCCTGACCAGGGAGGAGACAGGGCAGAGCATGAACTTTCCCATCAAAACGCCTTCTCTCAGCCTTGCAGCAGAGCAAGGGAACTGCAGGGCTCTGCACCAGGCCCGGTGAGTGCAGGTGCTGCTTTGCACATCAGCCGCTCAGCTGGGAGGCTGCGTTTGTGCACACTGCTGTTGTCGAGCAGACCTCTGTGTTTTGCAGCATTTGCTAATATTGCTTCATTCAGGCTGGATTTTTCCTTGAATTTCCGGAGCTCGCTGGCAGGTAGGGCTGTGAACAGGATGGGAACGAGCTGTTTGGGAGCTGGCAGCGCTGCAACGCGGTGGCTGCAGGGTGTGTGCTCAGCGCTCCAACCCCAGGGCTGGGGAGGTGGGTGAGGACAGGTGGATGCTTGCAGCCTCGGAAGTCTGCTTTTACATTTTGGATCAGAAACATGAGATGAAAAATTCATATTTCAGTTCAGATCTTATTTTTGGCTCAAGATCAGAAAAAAAACGTTAAGTGGGGAATCTAATGTGCATTTATATTTGCGTAACTCGCTAGCAGTGGAAATGCTTTGTGTCTTATACAGCTCATGCCAAAGTGAAGGATTTGCTCTTTCATTTTCAGCCTGGGGTGAAATTTTACAGTTGAGATTATAGGATCCTGAAAATAATTGTTGCCCCAACCTTAACTCTTACATTATAAATGAGGATGCATCATACTCAGCGTGACTGGGAATTACAGAAATTAAGGATGAAAAAGGCCTCATCTTCCAGCCGGTGTAGGATTGTTTTGTACGGTGTGGCTGATTTTTTTAAACTATTCTCTCCCTGGTGGGTGATGGCCGTTTTACAGAGCAGTGCTACTAATGAATGCCTCCCTTTGAAACAAGGCAGAATCCTCACGCTGTTGTCTCCAAAAAGGAGAAAAGGAGGTATTTTACCCCACCTTGACATTTTTCTGGCCCAGGCTAAGGGATTTAAGGCTAACTTGGGTTTGCGTTTCAGGGGGTGCATGGGCTGTCAGCCAGCAGTGTGCTATGGCTCGGGGGCTGCAGAGTGGGGTGTCCCCATAGGGCCCCAGGACAGCACTCTCCCAGAGAACAGATGCCCTCACATCTCCGATAGCATTGTCTTTTCCTCTTAGCCTATCAAACTAGATTGCCATGGTGGAAGGAATAATTGAAAACCATAGAAAGGAAGTTTTTCTTTCTGTGCTTTTTCCTTTTCTGCCTCTCCGTCCGTCCAGGCTCGCTTCTTTCCACCCTCCTTCCACTTCTCTTTGTTGCTGCTAAAAAGATTAAACTTGTTTGACCAGGTTCTGAGTCAGCACAGTTGTAAAGGGAAGATGAATGAGGCTCTTTAACCCTGCTTATTCCTCCAAATGCCCTCCTCGTGGAAAGAAACACACACATGTATGCTCCTAGAAACGCTGGTTTTAATGTTCCTTTTATTTTTAAGTCATTCTTTCCCCCAGTCTTATTTCTACTTCTGTCAGATAATGGTGCTGCTCTCTCTCCCGCTGCTCTCTGTGCTGAACCTTTCAGTGCTTTTCCCTGCTGAAAGGGCTCTCCCTTTCTTCTGGATCTTCTGCAGTAAGCCAGAACAGGATGCGTGATCCTGAAAGTGCAAAGAAGCTCTGTTCTCTTTTGTCCCCAAAACCTTTCCCCTCTCAGCCTGACTCTCACATCTCGATCCTTTTTTCCTCACTCCTAGGAGGAGGCTGCATTCAAACGCCTTTTATCCTGGTAGTAAAAATCAGAAGCATGGAGAGAAATCTGAGAGAGGATGGGGAGAGATGGGGCTGAGTCCTGGGGGAGAGATGGGTCGTGCCTGGCACCCAGGCACCAACACATCAAGGCAGCTAGCTCATCATCATCCCCTATGCTCACAGCCCTTGGGTGACAGCCCACTTCATGCCCACTAGAATGGATCCCAACCTCACCAAAGGGCTGCAAAGCTCCAGGAAATTTCTTAAGCTGAATGCTTGGGAAAGGCAACCATTTTCCAGTTTTCTGTTTGGGAGATAAACAGGAGTAAATGGTGCATCTGTAATCCCGGATTCCGCTTTACAAATGCCTTTTGGTGGTACTGTGTGTCATTCATGTAGGTGACTTTTACAATGAAAAATCCCATTTAAGCCTGACCTTTCACGTTCTGGAACATAATAGACTGTGCAGCCAAATTGCATCCTCCTAGCAGGGATACCAGTGAACTGGAATATTAGTTTTGTAAGGGGACATTTGAATTCTGCAAAATCATTTGTCAGAAGTTGGGTTTGTAACCATCAGTCCATTAAGGGCAGTGGGCAGGTGTGGCTCTGTAGTGCCATGGGCTAGGAGGGAAGTGGGGGAGCAGCTCTCTGGGGGAATTTGGGAACCCAACTCCTGAGAGCCTGTTTTGCAGGGATGTCTACCTCTCTCCCTGGGAGAAGTGAGGAACAAAGTGCAAAGATGGCAGATGAGGTGGAAACAAAATCCTCACTTCTGCATGGCAAGCGCTGAGCAGTTGGGTGTTGTGTCTGGAATGAGTGGGGTGGAATGTCGTGGGATGGGGTGCTGTGCAATGGGGAGTCATGGGGTGCCGTGGAATATCATGGGATGCGGTGGTATGGGATGGAGTGTAATGGGGAAGAGTGTCATGGGATGTCATGGGATGGAGTAGTGTGGGATGGGGGGGCATGGGCTGGTGTGAGCTGGGTTGGGCCATGAAGACATTTTAGTTCCCAGCACCCTCTTGCTGCTCTGCCCCTGCATGCAGTCAGATCCCAGCCCAGTAATCAATTACCACTGCCCTCATGCAGCAGGCTCTCTGTGCAGCTCAGCACTGCCTGCTGGGGCTGCTGCTCCCCATTCCCACTGCTGGCGAGGCCGCTGCGGCTGCCTCTTGAAGCATTTATGTTCATACACTATCAGGCAGCCACATCCCATGGCTTATCATTTTCATCAAGTCTTGGTTTTATGGTTGAAAGGAATTACTTTCAAAAGACCATTACCACCTCCCTGTTTCTCATGGCCTTATGCCTACCTGCTGTTAAGCTTTTATAAAGGCATAATTTTTTTGTGTAAAGCTCATAAAAGCTGCTACTCAAGTCCCATGCTCAAGTCCACTTCCCTCAGTCGCTGCCTCGGACTTAAGCGATCCCAGCTGGGGCTGTGGGGAATGCAGGCAGTACAGGGCAGGAGAGTGGCTGCTTCCTGCTGACCCCACAGCTCTGAGCTGGGTGTGCCATGGGCATGGGGCTGGTGCTATCCCTCAGTGCTGCTGTGCTGGGATGGATGCGATGTGGGCACTGCAGGAAGCTCCAGCCTGTGCATCTCTTTGTATTACATATGCGAGTGGCCTCTATATTTCCTGATTATTTAATTTGACTTGGAATAAGAGGTATTTGTACTCATTTCCAGAGATGATGTACAGGCCTGATCTTAAACTGATTTAGACAGCATTGCACATCAAGAAAAATGAGAATGGAGGAATCTAACGGATGACATTTTTTTTTTTTTTAAATAGGGCACTTCACCAACCTGCACAGAATTACAAGCAATAGGCAAATTCTGACACAAAAGTCTCTCTCAGATGACAAAGGGACACGAAGAATAGCACTGCTCAGCAGCACAATACCAGCTCCAATAATACCATCACATGCTTCTTCTCCAGTAGTTTGTAGTACGAGGGTTTGACAGATGTTCCCGTCAGACCTTCCTGTGGCAGCTGGCTGTGGTACCCACGTTCCATGCCCTCCGTGGGACACTCGTGGGCTCGTGACTCCCTGGTGCCCCACATCTGGTTGCTTTCTGGCTTCATGTCTGCAAACATATTGCATTTGGGCTGGGACAAGAAAATCCCCACTCACTGTGCGATTCTGCAGCCTGAGTCACTGAGACTGAAGTAGCCCTGGCTGAGGCAGGTGGGTGGGAGCAGTGAGGAGCTGGGTGAGAAGTGCTGCTTTGCACGTGGGCAGGCAGCACGCTCTCTTTGAATGCAAAGATGGATGGAGATAGAGGGGCTGCTCTGTTACACCTGGTTGTCGGAGCAGCACGTGCTTGGTTCTTGGGAGGGCTGCAAAGCACCTCAGAGCAGAGGCTTCATGACAGTGTCCTGAAACCAAATTAAGGGACTGGCCGTGTCTCTGCTTTGTCAGCTTTGAAAGCTCTCCCTGACAAAGCGGGAGAGGATTCAGTAGTGCCGTTGTGGGTTTGAGCAGTTGGGTTACAGTGGTATTCACTCTCATTCCATCTGAAATGATTTGCCTAGCAGAGCTGCGAGCTGCTGGAACAGCTGCATGGGCAGAGGTGGCCGCGTGCCTGCTGGAGGGAGCATGAAGAGTTCTTATGTGGGGAAATCGCAGGATCAGTGCAAACCCTTCCATGGAAGTAAATACCCATTGGAAGAGGGCCATTTTTTGACCTTGGCTGTGTGTAGTTTTAATTATCAGAGCTGGCTGAATAACAAAAAACATTTTGCCACAAGCGCCGCATTTTTCTAGGAATTCATTTCAGCAGCGCTCACTCCTTTTGGGCTTCATGTTTATGAATGTGCAAATAAACTCACTCCAAAGCAGGTATTTCCACCTAGCAGTGTGCTGAAGGTGCTGCGATTTTATTTCCACTCTCTTTGTGCTGCCTTTTTACTTAGGCACTACAGAATTCTTTTTCTCCAAAATATACAACGAGATCCCAGGGCGATGCGAACTCTCGGTGAGTCCCGCAGGGCGCTATGGGGTCACCAGGCCAGCCCAAGGTGCTGCTTACGCCGTGGGCTGGGTGTTCACCCTCCAAAAAACCAAGGGAGCAGTGGCAGACCTGGAGCTTTGAGCCTCGAGAGGCGCTTGTTGCTGTTTAAATATGTAATAATGAAATGGAAGCGGCCCTTCGCCTGCTCATGGGAGTGTTCGATCTTCGGAGTGGCATGAAGTGATTTAGCCATTAAGGTTAATGCTCGTCTTCCTGCTGTCTGTTGAAACTCTGGGCTAGGCAATGCAAATAGCTTAGCCAGTACTTCTAAAGGTCATTGTGCATGAAAAAAATAAAGATCATACACCGCTCATGGAAATGTCCTTAGTAATCACCGCCTGCTCGAGGGAGGAGGGGAAGAAGAACTCCTGGAACATTTATCTCATCCTGCTGATAGTTTGGTGACAGCCCTTGAATTTGTGGCAGCTCGAGCTGTGAGTCGGCATCCCCTTTGCTATCTGTTGCTGCCAGTGCGATTGATTTGCGTGGTGGTGGTGGTGCTGCTGCCTGGCCTCCGGCTGCAGCTGGTGCTCCTCCTGCCCGGGGTGAAGGCATTCTGCATCCTGCTGGGATGCTCCCGACCAAGGCCAGGCACCGGGCTGAGCAGGGCTTCACCTCCAGTCTATTCTTTGGGTTTCCTGTGGGACTCCTTCAGGTTCAGCTCTTCCCTTCCCCTCAGGACATCCTGTTCCGAATTTATCAGAGAGGTAATTTAATCCTTCTCTCCTCAGACAACTGGCTACCCTGCTGCTCAATTAATTTATTAGCACACTAACCTACTTTAAGGCGATAATCACTTTAGGGTCACAGCAGGATTGGGGGGTGACTGATCTTGGCGTCTCCTGGTGACAGATGCTTCCCAAACCTAAATTGCTCAGGGTTGGGAATTGTTCCCTTAGGCAGCTGCCAGCATCTGCCCAGGACTCCCCACTGCTGCCCCTTTCCAGGCAGGAGAGCTGGCAGTGTGTTCCTACTGATCTGCCTGCCCTGTGACCCCTCTGCCTGCCCTGCAGTGAGGGCTTCCCATGCACAGTATGTCTAGGAGTTAATCCCTCCACCAGTGCCTCGTGCTCTTGTAGAGCTGAGCTGTGACTTCCCAGAGGAGGAGAGGACTGAGCCTCTGCTTTGCAGCCTCTCTGATGTAGGTGTTTAGCAGCAGCATTAATAGCCTCCTCTCAGAGAAGTGAACTATATCCTCAGCTCATTACTGCAGCCCTTAAGAGGAAGAGGAGAGAGAAAGAAGAGATCCTATTCAGTCTCGCTGTTTCCAAACAATACAAAGAGGAAGAGGAGTCCTGTGTTTGTAGTGAGTTTATGTAAGAAATAAGCAATAAATGAGGAAATCCTGGTGACCTGCGATGTGCCCCGAGTCCTAATGTTTTTGGTGCTTGACTGTCCGTGTACAGAGCTGTGGAGTGAAATGAAAGCAGCTTTTAAAGTGCCTTTTCTTCTCTTTTGCTGTGAAATTTCTGCCTCTTTTTGTCAAGTGTGATCTTTGTTGGTGTTTTCTTTGTGCCTAGAGTAATTTCTGTGCCGAGAGTGCTGTGCCGCTTCCCGGCGCTGCTGCTCATTGTTCTCCCAACACCAGCTCTGCTTGGGGCTCTGCATTTCGGGTTCCTGTGCAGCTGGGGCTCAAAATGCCCTGAATTGCATTTGGGATGAGATCTGTAAACCATCGCACCTCTTTGGAGGCTCTTTGTGAAGCCACGTGGAGTCGTGCATCTCACTGAGGCAGCCTCTGCAATGGGAAGTTTGGAGGCTGTTCTCCAGGCCAGGCTGGAGGGGTGAGAGGAGGCTGTGGGCTGCAGACTGATACAGCCCCTCTTTGCAGCAGACAGCAAGGATGCCCCACGGGGCAGAGCTGAGCGCTCCTCCAGCTTCTGCGGTTTCCTTTGATGGCTGCGGAGTGGATGTTAGTGGGCATTAATAACGACTGTTATTAATTGTCTCAACCTGCTTGAAGCTCATGGAAAGTGCACGTTTGGGGCTCGGTGAGATGTGAGCTGACCTTAATTGTGCTTGCACTCTGCAGGTGGCTGAGCAATATGCGCCGAAATCCTGGCGTGTGTGCTGACATCTCTGCGTCATTGCTTGTCCACCAGGACATCTGAGATTGCATGCTGTGAGAAATTAAGTTGTGTATGTTGTATGGCTGCACAAAATCAGGGCTTGCACACTGCATTTTATAACTTCTTCCTGCTTCTCATCTGTAAACTTCACAGTCAGGGTAACAGATGGGGACAGCTTGGATGTTGCAGATATAGTTTGATGTATGTGGGCTCGAGCCAATACCCTGTTGAAGCTAAGGGGATGTCTTCTAGTTGATGGATCACGGTAAATGAATTAATGCAGGCTCTGGGTTCATCATAAATACTCACCCCATCCAACGAGTGATGGCATCAGAGCTGTGGCCGGAATACAACACCTTATGAAACAGGTGCTAGCCCGAGGTTGGATGGTGCTGTTAAATTCCTGATGCAATGCTTGCTTTTGCTGGGATTTTTCCTTTCTCAGGGAAGCAGGGAAGCACCTACAGGAGGACAAGGAAGGGTTGGAGCTGGGAAGTGGCTGCTGCAGTTTGCTTGATCAGCTCCTTGCCAGAGCTCTCCAGCTCCCTGAGGCTCAGCCTGACCTGGAGATGGGCTCTGCCTCTCGGACATCCTCGAGCCGCTCTGTGCCATCAGATGTGGGACGTTTCCTTCTTCCTGTACTCGCGTGTTGTGCCTTAGTGTCTTGGCTTTGCTCCAGGGCATTACAGTCCGGGTAGCTACATGATTTATTCCTTTTGTCCTTCTGTTAAAGGATGTCTCCTGGGTGCTTTGAGAGGCAAAACCAGGCTCTCACACAACTCAGCAGTGTGACTGCAAGCTGGGAGGTCAGGCAGAGAAATGCGTCACCCAGCTGGGGACACTGGTGGCTGCAGCTGGCCTGTGGTGCCCTTGCCACCCAATTGGCTCTCAATGGTGTCAGCACCTTTGCAGTACTGGGCCCACAGAATTGCTGGGCTGTAACACTGGGGTCTCACCATCCAGAAGGAGAAAATGTGGATTGAGTGCTCCCCTCCTTCTCTCCCTCTCCATCACACTCCTCAGAAAAGCCTGCTTTAAACTTCTTCCCCAGCTTGTCCTGCTGAGGCAGAGCTCAGAGAGTTGCATCTGCCTGTCATGTCACGTTAGTGTTTGCTGTGAGCCACGCCATGACATCCCAAGCAGACTGGCATACCATGGAAATAACATTGCTCTATGTGAAAATGGAAAAGTTGTCGCTTTCCAGAAAACAGGCTGCAGAACATCAGCTGCAAATGGGAATGAAAAAAAAACCTTGTCTGAGTGGATGAACGGATAGCTTTTAAAAGGCAGACCCAGCTTCCACCGATGTCAATGGAAAGCCTTACACAAACGTTAATGGCTATGGAGTCATGCCCTAAAGCATTATATTTTTTGGGATGATGTCAAATCGTAGTGTCTCAAACGACGCTTTTGTGTTACTATAATAAGGTCTTTTTTGATTCAGCTACTTAGGTTAGCTCTTTAGTGAAGTAACTTCACCTCTCTCTGCCCCTGAAAAATAGCTCTCATGAAACCTGTGCAACTTTATCAAGTGCTTTGAGATCTACCGGTGGTGTTAGACTATTGGGGGTGTATTGTTATCTCTCTCACCAGAGAAGGATTTGAAGGAGGAAATCTGTTTGTGATTCTTTGGGCAGATCTGCAGAGGGCAGAAAAAAAAAAAGAAGAGTAATTTGTCCCTTATTAAAACACTGTGAAATACTCTGACTCTGGAAGAATTTCCCCCGTGCTTTCAGAAACCCCTTGAGTTCAAAGCATCCACCCCCTGATGTTCCAGTCTAAGCTGTATCTTGTAATCTCCTCTGTACCCATTGGGAAATTTCCCCATGGCTTTGTGTACACAAGAGAGATTCTTCTGAGGAAATTTTATTAAAAAAGACCTTTTTTTTTTTTTTTTAAAGTGGGATTTAAATAGTAAGCTGCATTCTCCCTGTCAGCACTTGTCTCCCTTCATGTATAGTGCATCCTATTCGTGAGCAGATACCAGTCTTTTATTGGGCACATATGAATCTGTGATAGTAAAGGCAAGTATCTGGCGGAAGCAGTGGGAGCTGATGCAGGGCCCACTGTTTCCTATCTGTGTGATGTGTCTGGAGTCATCACCTGGGGAGCCACCTCTGCTCACACTGCCCCTGCAGCCCTGGGAGCGGAGATGGATGACCTGGTGCCCATCAGAGACCTCCTGTCCATGGTAGTCATCACATGTGCTCCTTATGGGCTGGACTCTGAAACACGTTCAAGTGCCTTCCTGAGCTGCCATCAAAATCTTATCGTGGAGGTGGCAACAGCCAGATGAATATTATGGATTCTTCTTGTGTTGTTCCAATAAATACTGTCTACAGGGTACACTGCAACAAATGATACAAGTCCCAAATAAGGCACTTTCAGAAACAGTACACAACATGATAATCTCATTATTTACTACTCCTACACAGTATAAGAGCAACATCAGATCAGCCTTAGGTGTTGCTGCAATAGAAATAATTAATAAAAATCAATCTGCCACCTATAATGTCTTTAAAAAGCAATAGAGAGCACATACAAGCTCCTGCAAACAGCTCAGCCCCTCAGGACTGGAGCTGGGGGTAGCATCTTCTGCAACTTATCACTTGAAAAAAGAAAAAATTGTTTTGCATTCAATCCATTTCGAATGCTGTGAATATTTTATAATATTTTGCTGACAGAAAATGGTGAATTTTTAAGGGCTTATTTGTAAAACATGCATTTTGAGCTTTTAGGAAGAGCCGTACAGCAGGTGCAATTTCTGAGGGTTACAGGTGGCTGAGCGAGGTGCAGTGTTAGTGCTGGGCCAGCTCGCCTCCTGCTGCAGAGCTGCAATATTGGATGTCCACAGCCATCTTCCTGCAGCAGTTTCCAAACCACCACTTGTAACTTCGGTTAATGACTGCATTCTGCCTTTCAAATCCAGTGAACCACGCTTTGGTCCCAAATTGTTGACTTGCTTTTATCACATATGGAGGAATCTAGTGAACAAAGCACATAAGGTGGACGGGGGAGGGTTTTCAGAAAAAGCTTTGTGGGAGAGTTTCTTAACGTGCCTTCTCACGGGCTACAGCTCTTCTAGCCATGAGCAAACATGGGGTAATGCTGTGGGATGCAGCACCGCATGGTGTTTGCTCTGGAGACCATAATCTGCAGGTTTGGGCAGGAGTTTTGGCAGCAGTGTTTCCAACACTGCTTTCCCCATTCTGCACGGGCTCTGGGGTTGCTCCCCAGCTGGCTGTGCCCCAGCAATGAGCAGCAGGATTTTGGCCCTGCGGCATACCCAAGGCTGGCACCACTAAGCACCATTTGCAGGCAGGAGCAGCAGCAGGAGCTCTGTATTCATAATGAAAAATCCTTCCACAAGCAAAGCAGTGTAAGGAGATACAAGGGAGTCTGCTCAGTTGGGAGTCATTTGCAGATGGTTCTGGTTCATTTGTTGACTGCTTTTTCTCTGTCTTCATCAACCACCACTTCCCTTGGCTTAGCGGTGCACTCGGAGCACATTCCTTGCCTTAAGTACCCGAGAAGTCCCATTGACTTCAATGGGGCGACTAATGTGCTTGATTAAAGGTAAGTACCTGCTTCAGTGCTCTGCTAAATCTGAGGTCTGGGAATAGAAATAAATGGAAGGAACTTGCCTGCGGAGGGGGGGAAATTCTGGGGAAATATTTACTCCAGAAGCAGCGGATGCAGTCCGAGGGAAATGTCCTATCTACATCCTGGCGTCTGCAGCAATCTTTCTTTGGGAAGTTATCTGTGCTGAGCATGTGGCTCCAAACTGAGCCTGGACCAGTTACTCTGGTGGTTGCAGGAGGAGAAAATTTATTTCACTGCTGTGGCCTGGTATGTAAATGTAAGAAAACTACAAAAGTGAGTAACTGCCCTCTTGGGAGGAGGTGAAGAAGGCACTCTCCACTCTTTTAATCTTATATTAGGATTAATTTAAAGCCAGGAAATAGGAACACTGCAGAAAAGCTCCCTACTTGCTGGCTGACCTTGGTCCAGCCCCATTTCTTGGCAACCTGCCTGTCCTTCACACCTCAGTTTCCCCATCTGCAAGGTGGGGATGATGCTACAGGTCTCACTATCAGAGTGCTACACAGTCTGTTGACAGCACATACCTATTTGTAGTGGTAAGTGTGGTTGAGGTGACCCCACTCACAGCCAGATTGGGGTGTCAGATGGGAAAATCTGCATTCCCTGAGCACTCTGCTTGAATCCTACTTCCTCACCCCCTGGAAACAACTCAGGAAGCTGAGCTGGTGCACAGACCCCTGGTGTGGACACCAAGTGAGAGTCAGGCTAGCAGAAGTGGGGCTCTTTGTGAGCACTAAGTGCCAGTGAGGACCAGGACAGGACTAATGGGCCACTAGCCTCTGGGGACTAATGGGCTGGCTAATAAGGACATGGATTTTGACATCATGGAGCAAATAAGAATTGGCAGGCATTAACCTCAGACATGTCTGCTACCTAGAGAAACCCAAGCCCCTCTCTCACTCTTCGTTCTGTTTAGCATATTAATGTTTAATTCCATTAGCATCAGCAGCTGTGGCTGCTGTTCAGCCCAGGAGCTGCTGAGGCGAGCCTCAGGAGGTGCCACTCTTGGAAGGGGACCCCGCAGCTGGCTGAGGGCCAAGGAGCCCTGCCCCAGCTCATCTGCCAGCAGCAGTCCCTGAGCCATGGCTGCAGATCACAGCATCTGCCTCCTGATCTCATCCCCCTGCTAATTCAGCATCAACCGCTGCTGCCCGCTCCACGGGCTGTCTCCTTCCCAAAGCACTGCCCATGCACTTCATTGCTGTTTGTTGGGGGGAATTTTCCCTATCTCTTCTGCTTTCACCTCTTTTCCCTTTTATTTTTAGGAAGCAAATCCTTGTTGCCCTACAACACGCCTTCGGAGACAAGCAAGGAAGCAGGGGCTGCTTCCAGTGTGGAAACAGGGTGGGGAAGGAGCTCCTCACAAAGACATGATCCATGTTGATTCATCTTCCCCAGCCTCCTTGCTAAGTGGCAGTGGCAGCAGCAGCATGGTGTGCAGTGGTGCATTTCCCCACGTTCGACCCAGCAGCCCTGCACCTCTGGAGAGGATTGATCACAGAAGGACAGCAAAGAAGCAGCCCTGATGTCTGGTGTGATTTCTTACAGAGAGAAACCGAATCAGTGTGGTGGTGTTCTGCTTTTCTCTCCTTTCACCCCTTAATGCTTCCCTTTAAACGAGATATTAAAAATAGGAATATTAATTTGGCAGATGGTGCAATTGGGCTTTTGGCAGGAGCCTGCACACTGTGCTGCAGTTACAGACCTCTGTCTCCATGCTGGAGCGCTGAGCGGTGCTCTGGCCCCTCTCCAACCTCTTCCTTCCTCCAGCTCTGGGTGCTGGGAGAGCCCTCTGGGGCAGAGGGAGTTCCTGCAGCTCCTTCCTCCCGCTGCAACCAGGGAGCTTTGATTTCTGTCAGTTCTGAACCACCACCAAAGGGTGGAGAACTCCTTTCTGCTTTAATTGTAGGCAAGGTGTGATTACAGGGGGAGCTGTAAACACAGCGCTATTTCTGTAGTGAGATGGCAGGGTCTCAGTTCTGGGATTATTTGGGGAGATCCTGAGAGCCTGGTGCTTCCTGCAGCATGGGCTGCGCTGCTCCCCCATAGGGAGGGGGCCTGCAGGGGGTGAGTATGAAGGAGTTTGTTTCTGGTGTAGCAGGTAGTGCATTTCCACTGGGAGTGATTTTACAGACTTGTCTGGGTGTTCTTTTTTTCCCCTTTATCTGTCTTTTTTGCTGATGGTGTGGTTGATCACAGCTCACAAGCAAGTGGAAGGTTCTGGTCTCTTACTGCTTTTCATTGCCTGCATTTTCAGCGACACTACAGAGTCAAATTTCCCTGAAGTTTTCTTTGCTGGAGCTTCAGCCCAATGCAGCAATTTCACCAAGGGCAAAATGAGCCCTCATTAATCCCTGTAAATCTGTTGCATCCCTTTTGTCTACCTGTAGCCTCCTGTTGTTTAGCACATCTCCCCAGCAGCACGTTCCCTAGCCAGCACTCAGTCCCCTCTGACCAACCTCATTTCTCGGGCTGCAGCTCCTCCAGCCTCAGCAGGCCCCTGGGAATGAAACTGAACAAAAGCAGCGTCAGGTCTCACGCTTGCGGTTCATTTTTCACATATACACAAAGATTTCGTTTTTCAAATCTTTTTGGCATTTTTCGTTGTTCTTTGAACTCCCTCCAGCTTGTCTGTCTTTGTTACAATGCGATGCCCAGATCTGGGCACGCTGCTCCAAACAGCAGCCTGATGAGCGCTGTGAAGAGTGGAATAATTACCTTGCTGGACTGCAGCAGCCTGATGGTATTGACTTCTGTTCAATCGATCATCCCCCCAGACCACTCTGTTGTATAGCTGTTTGGCCAGATATCTCCATACAGCCTCTGTCCTTTTGTTTATTCCTTCCTATGTGTTAATCTTCCGCATTTGTCCTGCTGAATCTCTTTGTATTGATTGCAGGCCACTTCTTTAATTTATCAAGCTCGTATTGTATTTTATTCCTGTCCTGCGCATTATTTGCCACCCTCCCATCTTGGTAAAATGTTCAGATTTGATTAGCATACTCCTGGTCCAGTCTCCAAGTTGTTAATAAAACTATTGAATTGTATTGACCTTGCAGGGCACTCAGTAGGACCCCACTTAACATTTCTATCCACAGGGCTCTGAATTGTTGAGGTATGCACACATCTATTTTTAATCAGCTGCACATCTTTGTTCTTGTATTTCATCTTATTTACGTGATGTAAAGAGCCACATGATGTTTTGATTAATAAAAATGATGATCTGTGTAGCTCCAGCCATCTGCCTGAGGATCTGCCCGGTGATAGATATGGTATCTGACACGATGGTCTCTGAGCTCTTGTCTGTAGATGAGCTGCCAATAGCAGTGGGCAGAATTTATTAAAAAAAAAAAAAAAAAGAACAAGAAAAGAAAAACCCAAAAATTGAAGTTAAAACATCATATCAGACAAAAAAAAAACCCTCCAAGGCCTGGATCCAGTAATGAGTCCTCCCCTTCCCCAGAGTTTTCCCACCCGTCGCCCTGGGCAGGCTGGGGGCTCTGACTAGTGTAATTGTGGTTGTGTGCAGCAGCTCTCTGGTCCTGCCCCGGGGAGGTGTATCAGCACATGGCTTACTCAAGAGTCCTGCTGACTCGGATCAATCACCAACATGAAGCTGGAGAGATAACAAAGGGCTTTCTTTTGCATTTAAAAAAAAAATAATCTAGGAACACCTCATGCTTTGCCTGGCTCTGCCCACAGTATCCTATCCTGTGCATGCAGGGGCAGCTTGCAGAGGCTGTGTCAAGCCTGCTCTGGGCGCTCAGCCTGGCTCCTGGAGTCAGGGGATAACCTGAAGAGTGAGACCCCCACCTGGATGGGTGGCAGCTTCTCGCCCCTCCTCTGGCTGTTTCAGCACCTCTGTAGTCTCACTTCTCAAGCAGACACTCTGCCCCTCCAAAAAAGCTTATATTTAACAGCTTTTCGTCACCCTGTCAGTGAGAGAATTTGCTTCTAAGAAAAAGGAGAGGTGATGGAGAAAAAATATCTCACTAATTCGTTTGCATGCTTCTGGCGGCCAGACCCAGGCTGTGTGTTTCACACTACTGCTGTTTGCCAGCACTGAATTCTGTTATGTTCTCGATGGTGAGAGAAGCCCCTAGGGCTGGTGCTCACTGGAAGGGACCCTTCGCCTTGGTCCTGACCAACATGTGCGTTCCTGGCTAGCAAATGTCAGCCAGTCCCTCGGTCGCTGAGGGAAAACCTTCTCAACATAAGGGAAAATCAAGTTTTAATAAAAATGAACCCCATTGATCTGAGGGTGTTCTAGAAATGCTGGGGATAAATGTCTCTGGCAAGCTTTGTCTGTCGTTCAACATCATCTTTTTAATTTACTGGTGGGTACCCCTGCTGCATGCGCTACATGCCTTTTCATTTTATCAGCTGTTGAAAGCAAATGGCAGCTCATCTGTGATCACCACAGCTCCCCATTGCCCTCCCTCAGCCCTGAAGTGTGAGGCCTCTCGTGCCACACTGGTCCGTGTTCCCATGGGTGAGCGTGGCTGCACCAGTTCTCTGTGTGCCTTCCTCTGCCAATGACAGCTCCTTTTCCTGCTAACTGTTATTGAATTATACAAGCCTCTTAATTGTCTCAGTTTCCTGAAAGACTAAATCAAAGCAACTCTTTAGTTTATTAGTCTCCTCGCTGTCTGTCAGAGCTGACACTGTGTGACTGAGCCTGTGTCAGGTGATATTCTTCCTCTGCTCTGCAGGCAGCTCCAGAGGAGTTCGCCCTCCCGGGATGTTTTCATGCCCCAGAGTTGCATTTTGAGGACATTGTGGTCCCCAGTGAGAATGGTTTCCAATTGCACGAGCACATGGCAGGGATGGTCTGTCCCACACATGCTGGTCTGTCCCGCGTTGATGGTGAATGGTGAATAATGGAGATTCCAAAAGTGCTTGGCCCCAAGCTGCACACCTGGCTGTGACTCAGCCAAAGCGTCTGGTCCCCTGGGCAGAAGCACCTCGTCCGACCACCTCCAGACAGGTCCCCTCCTGGCCTCTGCTGGCATCTGCCACGTGTCCCCTCCTCCTGCTGCACACTTGTCTCATCTGCTCGGCATCTCTCTGGACGTGCATGCGGCTTCCTGTCCTCTTCTCTCTGTGTCACGCAGCCCGGTCCCACAGTGACAGGTTCTGGTGCCTGTGCAGGGAAGGCCTTGTCCCTGGAAGCGGTGGCTGCATGGGTTGGCTCTGTGCTTTCCACACAGACAAGTGGTCAGTAGGACTCCTGGCCTTCTGGAGATGGCTGAGTGCCCAACGAGTTGGCTGTGCCAGCCCGGCTCCTTCAGGGCTGTCGGACTTCAGAAAAGCAACAGTTTCTACCCGCAAAATAGCAAAGGGAATAAAAGCCAAAGAGATAGAGATCCACTAAGAGCTAAATGCTATTAATGAGCCAAATGCTGTTATTTTTACATCATATAATAGCTGTCTGATTTTAGTTTTCTGGGATTCCCTACAGAATACATCATGGATCTCAGCTTTCGCACGAGGGATGCACTAGATCCGGCTGCATTGGTCCTGACCAACAGTGAGAGCTGAGGCATTAAGGAGACAGACACAGCTTCCACCTAACTCTGCCTTGCTGTCAGTGGCTCTGTCCCACGTGGTGGCTGATCTCTGCAGGCACAATCTCCTGGAAGAGGGTCTCTTCCCTTGCCAGCCACCAGCAGCAGCCCCTGCCACCTCCTTTCTTTCCTGCTCAGGCATTTGGCAGCAACTATATGCTTGTCAGCTCCAGAGCTGTGGGGCTCTCTTTACAAAACTTTCTCTATGGGATAATTCTCAGTGCTGTAGTAAAAGCCTAGCTGTGATGACAGTTGCTCAAATGCAAACTGATCTCCTCTCTCCCACGATGATAGATCACCCACCTGCCATGTGAAGCCAAAATCCATAGGCTTCCCCTTTGCCTACCCAGTATGGCCAACTCCATGTGCAACGAGTCCCTGCTGCTTGGGTGCTCCCTTGGGAAGCTGTGGGATCTGCTTTGTGCAGGAATACAGCTGCATTTGAAGAAAAGCGGCAGAATCCGGCCCGCAGAGGCTGACATATGGTGAGGCAATATATGTTTCCTAGCATGTGGACCCAAAAATTATTCCTACAAGGTGCAGAGTCACATTGATTGTATTACTGGATTATCAAATGATTAAAGCCATTAACAATCCACTCTTGAGCAATCAACATAACAATGTTTAGTTGCCTTGCAGTAACAATTAAAAGATGAAGCAATTTGCAGTAATTAGGTAGTATCTGGAAAAAGTAGTCCTCATTAAGAGAAGTTAAAAGGACTTTTTAGTGCGGTTGAGATGAACCTAGCAGGCCAATTTCTTTCCTCCTTTTCCTCTCTCCTCCCCCCTTGCATTTAAGGAAAACAATCTGTTCTTGTTTAGCCTTACATTTTGGAAAAGATCAAAAGGGGATGTAACACAGGATGGCTTGCTGTGCAGGCAGGGGGCATCTCAGGACTGCAGAGCCAGGGCCGGGAGCTGCTTTTTGTGGGGACCTGTCCCAAACCATTGGGCTTTTGGGTGCCTGGTGGGATTTCAGACACAGCACCAAAATCTCAGCAGCACTTCCAACAGCTCTGTTTCTCAGCAGTGATTGCTCATTCAGGCACATTTGCGCTACCGATGGTTAGAGGCAGTAGCTCACCTCCTGCAGTGATCTCTGTGCTGGTGACCGCTGGTATTTACTTTAAAGAAAAGCTTATCTATGCACATTTATTATTAATGGGCATTGCTCTGTGTGGATGCTTCAGAAGATGCTCCGTTTCCTCATGCAGCAAAAAAGTAGACGTATCCCTGTTCTGAGTCCAGCCTCCAGCCATGTATTCTGACACATACAAGGTTGATGTTCCTTTGAGTTTAGTGCTGTCAGAGGAAGAAGGATGTGGAATGTGCTTTTTAGCACAAGGTCTGTAAGAAACCCAGGTGCAAAAGTCTTGGTCTCTCTAACAGAGTAAAAACTAATCCAGTGCCTGTTACTCACCTCCACATGCTGCGTACCTGCCAGTGAAAGGCTTGTGAGATCCATAGCTCATGCAGGGATAGGTATGTTACTTCACTGAAAAATAACCTCCTTGGTGACAGTCCAATCGTTCTGTCTGGATGACTGTGCTCCACAATGCCAACAGATATTCCACCTGACGGTATGAATGGAGACATTTAAGTCAATAAGTAATTACAGAAACTGGGATCTTGCTAGATTCCCTCCTTTATGCTCGCAGAAGGTGCAAGGCTGGGATTTCTTCTGGCCTGCAGCAGGCAGGGCTTTGGTTTTCTGCACCATCCAAATGGCAGCCAGTCTGTGGCCTCCAAACCATACTGGGACACTTGTGTCCCTGGAGACATGCCATCTATCTCCACATGGAGTTTATAACTGTACTGATGGTGTTAGGAGATTGCAGATGAAGCGGAAATGGCACAAATTCAGAAAACCAGCTTGGGAGAGTGCACACAAATATGGTTGCCCTACTGCCCTGCAACTTCTTGAAATGTTAAAACACACCAAGTGAAGTGGCCTTCGCCACATTTGAAGCCTGTGTAGCACTTAGAAAAGGACAGAGAACTTGAGCTCTATGATTTCCAACATGAACATGATTGAGAGGGAATATGGTGAGGGGGAAGGGCCTGGATTGCCACTGGTGATGCAACACTAGTATGTCCTCCTTGGCTGTGTCCATATGGAGTACCATCTGGTGGCAGGATGCAGGCTGTGCCTTTGCGCTTCCCTGGAACACGCAGCTGCTGGGACGCGCATTGCCATTCGAGGCACAAAAATTAGAAATTATATCAGATACTGTAAAGTTGTCATGAATGATATGAACTGATAGGAGCCGATGTTCTTTAGCAAACTACTGCTGTCATGAATAGAAAATGAGAATGGATTGAACTACATTAGTGCTGTGAGAGTAAATCATCTGCAGTTTCTGGAATATTTAGAAATATGAGGATGCCCTGAAGGTATCCTTTGCTGATGGGGAGACTGGAGTGAAAAATGCATTAATGGTGGGTAGACATGGTTGCTATGATTATTTATGTAGTCTTCAGAACAGCATTTGAAATAAATGATTGCACGTACCTCAGACAACAGGACTTAGGTACTTTAAACCCAGGCAACACTCTTGTACACGTAGCCTTGTTGACCTTCAGTGTCATGGCTGGAACAGGGCTGACACCAAACTGAAATCACTCCACGTTCACCTTTGAGTGCAATACGTGAGGGTCAAACAGGTTTGTTCTAATGTGCAGTAAGACGTGACTGGGGATTACAATGCAGGTGTAACAGTGAGGATGTGACTCCATATATCATTGTCGTTAATCAGCATCACGGGGCATTTCTTGAGTACATCATCCGTTTTGTGTCTGACGCCCATGCAAACCAGGTGCTCCCAGCAGAAACAGATGATGGGGGGTGTCCCCAGCATGCTGGAGCTGGAAGGAGCCTTTGGGTCAGGCACAAGCAATGTGGTCACCTTAAAATTTGGGAAGAGCTGGAGGCAGGCCTGGCAGCATGGCCAGAGCTGTGGTCCGCGCTGCTATGGGCCAGCCAGGAGATCACACGTGGGGGGGTAGAGCTGCGGTGACCCCTTGACAGAGCTCAGTGGGAGCCCCTGCTTGGGTAAAACTGTATGTAATGGAAAAGCAGAGTGATTGAATGATGCTTTGGTGCTTCTCTTAAGTGCTGTTGGTGAGTGAGACCAAGCTGCAATGCTACTGCTTAGCACATGGCAGCAGAACCTGTTCCTCAGTGCTGGACCCACTGCAGGCAGCAGTGGAAAGATTGCACTGGGGTTCAGCAGGGACAACCTGGATACCTGAGTGCTGCAGATGTGCGTGTTGGAATAATCTTAGTTTCAGCCTGTATTTATGTCCCAGGCTTGGTATTCAGGCTGCTTCCTAGAGTAATGGACTCTCCTGGAATAATTTATTCTCGATTCCAGTAGTGTGCGTGCATCTTTCTGCCTTTTATTCACAAATAAAAATTATGTGGAATGCTGTCTTACAAGAACAGAAATATATTTAGTGATTCAGGTGGTGTTATAAAGCATGAAAATGAAGCTCATGTTGTCAGTCAGGGTATGCTGAGACGTGTTTATATTGTTGGTCATAATTTCCTCGCTTTAAAATATCTGGTTCTGGGTTTGAATTTGCACAGGAAAGCAATTACACTAAAAGAAGAAATGTAACAGAGATGCTTTAAAGAAAAAGTGTGCATGCATGTATGTATATATGCATAAATATGTACTTTATAATATCTATTTATAAATCTAGAATAGACTGTAAATCAAATATGCTGTCAGTGCAAGGTAGAACCTCATATTTCACTGAATTTGTCAGGAATTTCCAAAGTCTGAGCATGTCATACCAGTCCCACATTGAAAACATTTAGAAATGCTCAAGTCTTCATTATAATGGCATCCAGACACCCTGTTGTAGTGGGCAGTGCTCAGCAACTTCTAGTGCTGCTTTAAATTAAAGGTTATTCCCATTCTGGAGATGGGGATAAATGATACATTTGGTACTATCCAGGAAATCTGCGCAGCATAAAAAATTGATGCCCTGTCACTGAGTCCCCTCCAAACACAGCAGATATGAGCCCATCCCACCTCTTGTCTGTATCAAAGGTTTCCAAATGTTTTTAAGTCTTGAGCTCAGTTTGGCATGGTTTTATGGTACTTTTATGCTAATCTTGAAAGCAGTAATTATATCATTTCTTGCAAAATCACCCATAGCAAAAGATTATACAGTTCTTCTCTCTGATTGCTGCTGCAGTTAGGCCTCCTGGAATGCCTTTCAGACTGCTGCTGAGTCCTGACTGCACCCAGGTAGATGCGAGGTGCCCCACACAGGCGCCCACCTGTTGTCATAAAAAGCACCATACCTCTGACCCCATTCCTTTTTTGCTTTTCCCCTGGAGAATCAGAACACAGAGCAGAAGCCTGCTCTCTCAGCTAAGGAAAAGTCCAGGTCCTGGTGTGCAACCTGTCATCCAGCCCAGGTGAGCTTCCCTGGTTGGTGGCTTGTCATTAATTCTCATTAGGGCTCATGTTGCCATGCTGATGAGTGGCTGGGGTTGCAAAGAATGAACGAGCTCCTGACTACTCGACCATATCCCCTCTTGAACTAATTTCTGGCTGCAATGGGGGCTTCTCAGCAGCACAGTACGTGGGGAATTAATTAGCAGTGTACTTCTCCCAGGGAGTTATTCTGCCGATGCCCTGGGCACTGCAGTGATAGCACGCCATCTCAAATCATCAGGGTCAGCCCTGCCTTTCTGCTGCTGTAGCAGCTCCAGCACTGCTGGGGTAGGGTTTTGCCATGCTCCTGCACTTTCCTCCTCCTCAGAGGTGCGGGTGGCTCCTGGGCCGCCTCTCCAGAGGATGGAGCAGCCCTGGCTCCTGTGAGCCTGCCCTCAGCCTGCCATGCTGGTGAGGGGCTCAGTGTGCCTGAGGATAGCTCTCTGCATCCGCAGCAGGAGATTTCTTTCCCCTCACCTCCTTGCTTGATCTTGCATTTTCACCCTGGGCTGCCACGTAAATGAGCAGGGACATGGGCTGTGTGGCAGGGTTGGACCAGAACCTGGCCAGAGGCCTTTTGCATATGCAACTGTTTGATGTCTGCTCTCCCATCCTGACCTACATAGAGTTGAGAACTTTCTGCAAATCTGAGATTTTTTTTTTCAAAGAAATCGTATAAAAACTTTCTTTGAATGCTTCCTTGTCCCCCCACTTTCTGTAGAAAGGTCAAGTTGTTCTCATCGATACATTGATTATGCATTTCTCCTTCTACTGATCCTCTTTAAAGACTGTCATGATAGGTGCCTTGGATTCTAATCCCTAAATGCACATTTTGAAGCTGCAGAAAAAGAAGAAGAATCTCCTAAAATGGATTTGAGGTTTGCTGGCTTTCTATGCTTCAGCCAGCAATTTACCCCTGTAGAACAGCCCTGAAAGCTTTGGGAAATGATAATACCTCTGATTTCAAAATTTTTGATGTTGGGTATTTAAGGGAACAACAAAGCTTTAGTGACTGTGTGCTGCTTGAAAGGAAGAAGCGTTTCTTCCTATTCCAGCTTTGTAAAAGAGTCTCTCTTTTGTACAAAATACAGAAGGAAAGATATAATCCCGGCTGAGACCTGTCCATGTGTAATTTAGCAGAAGTCTTTATGGTTCAGCCTCGACAGCCCCTTACAGCCAGGCGGAGCTGTATTTCTTGCTACCAGTGTAAGGCTACTGCTTACAACTAAATCTTCATTTCTTTTCCTATGGGGCACAAGACCTACTGAGGCGGGTGCTTTTGGCTGAATTGTGTCCTGTAGTGTCTTCACGGCCCTGCTGGCAGTCAAGTTTCACTTTCTTAGGCAGCTCTCAGTCCAATTCTGTCAGTTTCATTGTGAATTCCTTTCAAGCTGCAGGATGTAACATAGTAATTAGCATCATTCCCTGCACAAGCGTTGGAAAAGAGGCACCAGGGAATTGAGCTAATATCCCTTCTGCAGGGACTTCCTGCAAAGCAGTGGACAGGAGCAGAGGAGGAGGAGTGAGACTCAACAAGAAGTCTCAGCTGAATGTGGCCCCAGGGTTTGGCACAGGGTGGAGTAAGGAAGCTCCCAGGCTGGAAGGCCAGGTGGGGTTATGTGCCAGGGGGCTAATGGAGGAGCTTACCTTTGCTACAAGAAGCGGATAATTTAGCAAGAGCCCGGGGCTGGCTATGAGCACAAGAGGATAGCTCCCAGCATCACACCTGCCAGTTTTCTGCTGTGCCCTGTAAACCTGGGGCTTGTCCTGTGCAGATTCTGGGATGAGGAGAGGAGCAGTCAAGACCAGACTGATCCTGCAATGTGCAGTAATTCAGGTGATATGGAAAACAACCACAGTATTGAGTGTCTGACCTCAGGGCACCAAGGTGAATGGGAAGTGGATGCAGAGCACGCACAGACCCAGCCAAGGAACCTTGAGACTCTTGACTCCAGTTAATAAGTTGCCAAGACAACAACAATTGGAACCATCTTTGATGTTACACGTAGAAAAATGTAATATACAGAGGTCTTGTGCCATCCAGGACATCTGAGACCTTTGAAGGATGCAAGCAGTACGAACATGCTGGGCTCCAAGAGGAAGCTGCTGCTGACTGCCAGCACCCATGTGCTTGGGCATGGCCCCTCACTGCTGCGCTGTGCTCAGATGTGTTTCAGTGCAGAGCAGCTCTGCAAAGACAGCATTGATCTGAAATTTAAATCCAATGTAGTAACTTAAGCGTTTTCAAATGCCTCTGAATCAATGAAAATGATTGAAGGCAAAATCCAGACGGCCGCATCGCTGTGTCGTATAATGCAGGCCGAAGGTTGTCATTTTCTGAGCAAGAGCATCTTTTGTCAGGGCCTTAGTTGCACATGCCACACATTACTCATCCTAGGAAAATCCTTCAACACGAACCCTTTTTCTCCCCCCACTTAGTAATCGTCAGTGCTGTCACTGGGATTGTGATCTAATCCTTTATGGATGTTGTTCTGTTTCATGCTTCCTACCGTTCTGGGAATGAGTCATGTGCATGGTGAGCTGAGCCACTGCGGGCAGATCTGATTGAGAGCCGCACAGAGATTCTCTGAGAACTCTATCGGGGTCTTCCAGCTTCTTCTCAGCAACAGAGCATCATGGCAGCTCTGGCTGGAACAGACAGAAGGTTCTGGACGTGCTGGGTACTTAAGTGTTGTTTTCATAGTGTAATCTTACTAATTAATACGTCCCCACTTGCAAATGTCCCATCAGTGCAGCTGTTACTGGGGCAGGCTGATTGGGATCTGCTGGGTGATGCAGTGGAGGTCATTACCTCCCATTACAGGCTGGCTAAACTGGCATGTAGCTTCCAATTCTAAGTGCTCAGTGCTCTTGGTAACACCATTCTCCATTTAATTTTCTTCTTTCATCATTCTTAGCATTTGATTTGCTTTTTCAGTTGCTGATGAGCACGGCACTGATGTTTTCAGGGAACATCACCAGTAGCTCCAGTTCCATTCCTAAGCACAGACAGCTTGTTTACAACAGCCCCTGAGGTGTGTGCATGGTGAGGCTTTATTTCCCCATGGCATCCGTCAGCATGGAGCATTGCCTGCTTTTTTACTACTCAGTCATTCATCACCGTGAGGTCCTTCTGCAGCTCTTCCCAGTCAGATCTTAAATTATTAACAAACTTTGCCAGGTAGCTGTTCACCCTCGTTTCCATTTCAAATACAAATACACTGGGCAGCACTGAACGGAGCAGATCCCTGTAGATAACCTCCTCCGCTGTGAGTACTGACCATTTATCTTCTTTTTTAGTTTTGCCTCTACTGAACAGTTGTTATTTCAAGAGAAGATCTTTTCTCTTTTGCCACAACTCCTTAGTATCTTTAAAGCCCTTTGGTGAGAAGCTTTGCCAAAAGCACTTTGAAGGCTCCTGTACATTATGCCAGCTGTCTGCCTGTTATTCCTGCAGCAGTGACACTTCAGAGCGCATCCCAGCACCTAAACAAGGAGGCTCTCAGCAGAGCATCTTTGTCCTGGGAGGGGACCTGCGGGGAGCAGCCTGCCAACAAAGCTAAACAGGGAGCTTGCACATGGGTGGTATGAGCCACATGTCTTAATCTCTGCCTCAAATTTCCAGTTTTGCACAGTCTGAATGTCATGGTTTTGTGATTTTTGGTCTTGAAGGACTTGAATGCAATTTCAGGGACTCAGCTATTCTGGTGGTTAGCGCTATATGCACACAGGCATACACAAAGATTATTTCTGTCTGTAGATCAGAACAAAAATTCCACACGAGCCATTTGGGACTATCAAATCCATAGATATTATTGAGGTAGAATCCTGTCTTCTGAAAAATCCCTATTATAAGGTTTTGATTGTGCCTCAGAACTGCTGGAGGAATTGTATTTTAATGTAGCTTATTTTCTTCTTGCAGCTCTCAGTAGGCACACACCCACATGAGGCTATTCTAAATGATGGTGTCATTACATTTGAACCCTTAGTAACAGGGTGTTTTCAGCAATTGAATTCATATGTTTAATTTTGATTTTTTTTTTTTGTTTTGTTTCTGTAAACAAATTAAAGTCTATGATGGTACAGCTTTCTAGTGAGCCTGGAGGTGTAAAGAAAATGTTGAAATGAAAATTAGAGCTGTGCAAAGCCTTTTTTTTTTAATGAGCTCCATAACGCATCGACTTGAGTTTGCAGCAACCTGGAAGCTCAGCATGGCTCAGAATTACAGCAGGGCTCGGAGTTACAGCAGGGCTCCCTGGTCAAGGCAGCGTGGCTGCAGCCCATGGGGTGACCACCAGCAGTGCATAACACGGCGAGAGGAGCCAGCTCTCAGTGGCACTGCATTCTTACGCTGCTGCCAGCTGCCCTTCCCCATGCAGTGCAATTGGACAGGATGGTGAATGTGGGGGGGTTCGGCAAAAACGGAGGGAAATTTGAGGAGGTTGTTGCCCCCTATGGGAGGTAGTGGTGCTGCGTGGGTTAGGAGATGTAATCTGGGACACCTTTCAGGTGTGAACGTTGTGCTGAAAGGTGTCACCAGGATGCCACTTTGTGTGGCATGTGAGTGTTTGTGTCTTTCCTCTGGAGATGGGGTTTTTCCCTCTCTGCTCCATATCTGCACAGCAGGAGCAGTACAGACCCTCGTCCTTCCCCTTGCAATAAATGATGATGTGGGAAGCAGCGAGTCTTGCTGTACTTCCCACATCTGGGTATGTTAACGAGATATCCTTTTCCTGAATGTTAATAACTTAACACACACGTATAAAACTTCCTGCCTTAAGACACAGAATGATCTGTAACTATTAGGGATTACAGCTAAATGTTCCTGTTGCAGGAGTTTGAATCCTAGGGCTGTTCATCATGGGATTTTAATATTCTTGTCTGGAACAGCTGGTGCCAGTGGAAGTGTGCTGGACCAGACAAAGCATGAGCCTTGTCCTCCCTCATCCTATTTTCATATATTTTGATTTCCATCTGTATGAGATGTTCCTGTGTTTCAGGAGATGAGCAGAGTGGGAGTGATGGGGGCTGTCAGTGGGAAGGCAGAAGAGGGAGGTGGGAGAGTGCCTGGGAAGAGCCATTTCCTTGCTACTGCTGCAGCATCAGCTCAGGTTGCAGGAGTGGGCTGTGATGAACAAGTCCTGGTTGTTATACAGAAAGATTGTCCCCACCTTTCCAAACTTATAACTTGAGAGAATCACAAATGCAGACCAATGAGATGGAAAAGTAGAGATCTGGATGTGTTAGGCAGCTTTTTAGATGCTGTTTGCAACACAATTAATGAAGTCTAATGAATGCTTTTTTTTTTTTTTTGTTAGCAGAAACTAGAATATTAATGAACAGTTTGGGAAGAGAAACAAAATGAATGCTTGCAAAGAATCTCTCTAATAGTGAGGGGCAGTGGAAGAAAGTAAGAAAGTATTTTCTGTGAAGTGGGACAGCATTGGGCTAAAAAAATTGAGTATCAGTTTAGACTGAGTGTGCTGGTGGGAGTGAGCAACAGATTGGATGGGAGTTGTATGGAGAACACGTGCAGGAAATGTACATGTTACGTTTGGTGCAGTGGGGATCAGGGCTATGGGGAGGATGTACAGAGTAGTGGCATGCTCAGGCAAGATGCTGATTTTGGCAGCTGTGTTTGCCATGAGCTTTAATTTCTCAAGATCAGGGAAGACATTATGCTAATGGAGGCCTGAGACAATGAGAACGCAGACAACAGCTCCAGTTATGCAGCTGAATACAAAATGCAAGGAGACATAATAAAGAACTTTTAAAATTCAGACATGCTCCAGAGAAGAAGCTGTAGAGGCTCAGAGTGGAAGCTGGTGTCTGGGTAGGCTGCCTGCACATCCAGCAGACAGAGTGACAGAAGGGGACAATCACAAGAGGTCAGGAACACTTCCAGCAAGAGCACAGGAGCTGTAAGGAAAGTGCCTGAGCTCCCGGTATTTCTTGCTGAGCTCCTGGGTATGCAGAAAAGGGGAGAAATGGGAGCATCAGCCCTGGGACTGAGGTGTCTGAACAAACACACAGCTTCCAGGGGAAAGCCAGATCTACTGTGCGCGGGGGAAGTGACAGATCTGTATGGTGGAAAGAATAAGTTGTCTGCCTGCATGTAAGAAACATCCTTTTAGCATAGGAAAAGATTCACCTGTGGCGAGAGGAGAAATCCCTCTGATCACCACCCACCTGCTTCTCTCAGTAGTGCCTTGCTGTGGCATGGTGCTTCGCAGCTGCAGCAGATGGAGACGAAGCGTGGCAGCACGCAGCTCCTCCGTTTACCCTTCTTTCATGCTCCCAGAAACGTCACAGTGGCTGAGCAAAGGGATGTTGCAGTGTTGCTGTGGATGCAGTGTGCAGGTGTGCAGTGAAGGCTCACAGCTGCCGAGGCAACCTGTGCACATCTCCAGCTGGGCAAGCATCTGCTCAGACTCCTAAGGATGGTGATTCTGGTGGTCACTTCTATCTTCCTCACCCTGCGCACCCCAGGGTAATGCCACTGTTCTCAGGGAAAGGGAAGGAATCCTCATTCCTTAATTGTGAGTATCAAAGCCCCAGCAATGAATTCACGGTGTGCAAGATGCTGAGCACCTACCGGGCTGGGGAGTACCACGGTGCTATGCTCTGTCCTGTCCACATCACACCCATCCTCTGGATTGCTCTGGGAGAAGGCATCTCTGCTTCTGGAGTACCATTAAGGGAGAAAACTAGCTGGCAGGTATCAGTTCTGAGCTGCTCTTATCTGATTTATTGTGAAAGTCACCTCTTTTGATTTAGGCAGCGCTGATAGTGAATGAGAAAACATGTGTTTCTAAAACAATGGCAGTGAAAACATTTCTTGTCAGGGACTGTAGTTTATTGTCTTACTGCTTGAAAGGTAAAAGATCCGGCAGGGAAGACACTGTGTCATCATAAAGCAGATGTGGATTATACAATGCGACACTAACTTCCTGGATAATGCTCAGCACCGTGTCTGAGTGCGGGCTGCATCAAGACAGCTGTGCCTTGGTGGCTGCACAACACCTTAGTGCTCACAGCTCCGCCAGATCCGGCTTTCTAGACCTGAAAATTTGGAGATAATTGCTCTTATTCCTCATTTTGTTCAGCACTTGGCCCGGGGCTTTTCCCAAGGGAAGGATCTCCACAGTTTTGTTCGACACCTCCTCACTTCCCCATGCTAGGTGGCTCTTGCAAACACCATCTCCGCTGAGACATGCCTTGGGGCACCCAAGCAGAAAAACCTTTACAGAATCAGCATGTGTCTCTGTGTCTGTATTGACTGCTTGAGCCAGAGTCCAGCTTTGGTTTCCCCTGTTGGGAGGAGACCCTGCAGTGCATCCCAATCCCCTCTTGCTGCTTGACCCCTCTCCCCAATCCCTTTTACCAGTGTTTGCTTTCTCCATTTGGCAGCTCACCTCTAAGCCCCATTGTATTTAAATGTTTAACTGCTCTCAGACCTTAATTAAGTGTAGTAGCAGCAGCAATAGCTATAGCTGTAGGAATAGCTGTGATTTCTCCTATCTTAAATTTTAATGGCTTTTGTACAAGGCTCTGCAGAAAAGGTGATTAATGGCATCCAGAGAGACTGAGGTAAATGTTTCTCCATGATGATTTTTGCCCTTTCTATTCATGACTCCCTTTCCTGACTTATGAAAAACTAAAAAGTCCACTAAAAAATAATTCTGTGATTACATTTTTTTTTTTTTTTCTGGGGTTCAGTAGGTGCTTAATACAGCACTTAATATATGTGTTGAATAGGAGCTGATCTTTCAAAGACCCGGCTCATGGTGGTCTCCATGCCAACTCAGCTCTGCTTTAAGCAGTAATTCCTAATAATGTTGGTAGTCTCCAAGGATTCGGTGGTTTTGGAGGCTAACTTCCCCTAGGCTAACCTTTATTTTTTCATCTCTTGTACCAGGCCAGAAGGAGTAGATGGACTTTTCATTTGATAAAAACATCAGTGCTTGAAGTTTTATTGTTTTAGGTGTGTGGAATGGGTCACTGAGTCATAAGATGTGAAACATCTGTTTGCATTTGCAGTGAGACGGCCAATGGAGTCCCAACACTAGAAGGAAAAAAAGGGAAAAATAAAAGCTGTGAAAAACCCTAGGGTCAATCGGCAGCATCATGATTATTCTCTGATACAGAAAACATTTATTGTGACTTGTAATGATGTCCACCAGGTGGTTAATTATTAGCGTAGATATTGTCACAGTGGAAGAAAGTGAATGCAATCCACACAAAACCCTCCCAGATAAGCAGCAGCATAAAGGTGATTAAGCTGTCAATAAAGAAGAAACAGAGAGGGGGGGAAAGCGGGTGGGTTGCAGTACATGCCCACAAACTAAACCCACACCACAGATTAGAGCAACCATTTACATTGTTAATATTTGTCCTCTTGCAATGCCTCTGAGGTTTAGCCACCAACCAGGATCCCACACTGCTAGGCACTGCACTGATCCTGAGTACGAAATGCCTCCGCATTAAAGAGCTTATGATTTAAACATTAGCCAAGAGACAGCGGATGGGCATGAACAGACAGATGAGCGTGTACACTGTACCGGTGAGGGCCGATCCGTGCAGCACAGACTGGCCCAGCACGACCACAGCCTACCTGCTGTCATTTTCTTATCTTGTAAGCAACATGGCAAAGGCATTGGCGCTTTGACAGTGCGTACATCATGAGATATCTTCCCAAATGTTAATTAAGCATTGTCGAGCCACAGTGGTAATATTACAGTCCTCATTTTGAAATGGGAATATCTGAGGTAGACAGCTTTGCAAAGCTGGGCAGGGCAGCCCACAGCTCCTGGTTTGGGCAGTGGCATGTTAGGAGATGAACCTCATCATCCCCATTGCTCCTCAGCTCCCCATTCCCCTGCTCACGTCTCCCAGCCAACCGTGCGGAGATGACTGTGAGATGCAGTTAGCTGTATTTCAAAGAACGTGAACAAAGGCAGTAACAAAAGCAAAACTTCAGGTGACAGTGTGAAGAAAAAATTATAATTTTTTTTTTTTTTTTTTTTTTGAATTACAGTATTGTCATCCTGTGTTGGAAGGAGCTCAGATCTCAGCTCGCAGCTTTTTTTGAGCATCGCTGCTTCCTCTTTGCCTGGCACAATCAAACACTGGCACGTCAGTGCCTCTGGCTCATACACCGAGCCGTGCATGTGATCTCTTTCTAGATCATCAGTGTACCAGCCTCAGGTTTTGACAAGTTCTTGCAGTTTCTTGGGCCGTTTGTGCAGTGATGGCCCTCAGTGGAACCAGTGTCCACCTAACGACAGGCGGCAAGGTTAAGTATTTTAAGCAGGTGTTTTTAGATTGACTCTAGGAAGGAGAGTAAACTTTGATGGTTTTTATTTTGTCTTTTTGGAAACATAATGTGTTTCCTATGGCTCGTGACCACAATTCATTTCCAAGTGATTTTCTCTTGGCCAATTTCCATTTATCATTTAAATAATCTAGCAACAAAGAGGATGAGGTATTCTGCAAGAAGGTGTATGACTCAGTAATCATTCTACCTTCATATCCCCTTTGGGGGGAATTATTAGAGATGAAATGACCTTCCTGGCTATCAAGCATTACCATTGTAACACAGATGGATAATATGACACCCTTGACACAGAGCCAAAGGCAGGTCGAGCTGAGTGTGCTGTACCCGATCCTGCAAATGACAGAGACATGATTAAAATGAATGTGAGAAAGGAGACCAAGAGTGATGGGAGCCCTCTGCTAGCTCACAGGAGATTGGGGAATCTAGCTGTGATGTATCACCTTTACAGTACTTCTCATTTGGGCTGTTATGAGGGGAATTTGCTGTCTTTACTGTCTTCTCAAGGGACCTTGATCTCTTTGTGGTCTTTAGGAGGAAATGATGGCTAGTGGATAAAGCCCTGCTAGTGAAACAAACACCATTTCACAGTGGTGAAACTCAGTTTCTTCATTTGTGTGTTGGTGAATATTTTACATCTTTTATACAAGCTGCTGAAAGTGATGGCTGGTGAACTCGCTCACACAGAGCTACATGGAAAAGTAAATGTTGCTGTCTTGCATAACTTTTTTTTTTACTCCAGAGGGTGCTTGGGCAGTCAACAGGATACTTCAGCACTTATTGCCTCAACTTTTGGGCTGAGAAACTTGTGTAAGATTTTTGCTTTTTATAGTCCCATGAGCTCTCTTCACGTTTCTTGGGTAGGCAGCCATCTGTGGTGTCTAACACTGTGGAACAGTGTTTAACAGAACTGAGATTACAGAGCAAAGTCAGGAAAAGTCCACATAGATCCTCAGACCTGAATTCATCTGAAGCAAATCCATCTTGCTAGCACAATCAGATTTTTGCCCTTAAGCAATGTATGATGAGATATCAGAATTGAAATAGGGCCCTAATTTCTCCAAGAGGATGTAATGCCCCATCCTGATCTTTCTTGCAGACTAATTTAGTGTATTGATTACTATGGTGTTGCCAAGGGGTCCTTACTGACCTTCAATGGTGAGGACGTTGGCTTTAATCATGGCTGGTGTGGGTGTGCAGTTATTTATATTATTTAAATCTCTGTTTTATTTAAAATGAAAGTTTGCAGAGAGAATGGCATGAAGAACTGTTTTTCTTAGCTACCACCTCCCTGTAAATTGGAAACATGGATCCCTGGCTCTCAGGAAGGAAAACACACAGAATGGTGACTGAGAATGGATTTCATAAGATGCAGGAAAGAAAGGCCAGAAGGAAGGCACAGCTCTTGACATGAGTCAAGCAAGCCTGTGAACTCAAGGGCTTCCACTCCATAGCACGTCGTGTCTGCGCCTTCAGGACGCTCTTGCCACTCAGTATTCTGCTGATGGAGCAGAGAGGTTCTGAAGTCCTCTAACTTCATTTTCTGGTTCAACCTCAGGAAAAGTTGTGCAAAGAGCATGATTTATCATGACTGTTATGGTGATCTACTGTGATTTAGTGATGAAATTACAATGATAGATCATAGTTAATTATGATCATTAAAAGACATCAAAAATGTAATCGGCTGTTCATCATATACCTTTTAAAAGAAAAAAATACATCGGGTTTTTAAAGACTAGGATTCTAGGTGTTGATAAAATTAGAACATGTTTTATTCATGCTGTGATACCGCGTTCTTTCTTCACTGAGCTCGTTGTCTGGGCATTTCACTTCAGAGGCACTGGGGAAGGATTTGAATGAGAATTTAGTGCAGTGTAAACAACCGTGGGTCCTAGTTCTACCCTGGGCTCCATGGGGTGCAGGTCATGCCTGTGTGGGGCACGACATGGAATTCTGTAGGGCCACATCCATGGGGAGAGCACATGAAGCACTGCAAGGTGCAGAGCAGCACCCTGGCAAAAGCTGTTTGGATTCTGGAAAAACAAATTTGCCCCCATTTGACCTTGATTAAAGTCTAGCACAGTTTAATGAGGCAACATAAAATGCAAGTCAAATGCTCAATAGGGAAAATCTTGTCAGACATAAGGAACAACTGGGATCAAGTCAGTCAGAGCTTCTTTGGAGTTTTAATGACCTGTTAGATTCAGCTTTACTGTAGGGTTCTACAAAAAAAATAAAGTGATAATGACTGAAGGGAGTGTCATTAGTATTGGAGTGAGATGGCTAATGGCTCCAGATTACTCACAGGTGTCAGGGAAGAAAAGTTTCTCCCTAGGCAGCAAGCTCTGTGATAACCATCAGCATTATTATTGGCACTGCAGGAGCGCCTCTCAAGGTTAATGGAGACTCACCCCCTTTTTTGATGGGGAGAAGTTAGGATGTGCACAGAGGAGAGGGAATGGGAAGGGTGAGCTCAGTGCTGGCATCCCTACCTTGGTGCACAATCCACTGAGGGGGGTTTGGCAAGACTTGGGGGAGAAGCATATGGTTGAAAGCAGGGACTGGAACGTTTAATAAATATTACTGTTATAATGTGTTGCTGTTATAACTCAGTATCCTAAAGGGAAAAGTAAGGTGTGATTTGATCATGATCTGTAAGTCTCTGTGTAAGGAACAAACCTTTTTGTTGGGCTTTTCTGTTTAGCAGATTAAGTGCAGGAGTCCGTGAAGGAAGCTGAGCATAGACATATCTATCTGTGACAGTAATTAACATTGGCACCACTTACCGCATTTCCTTTGGATCCTCAGAGTCTAGCAATGAGCAAATCAAAGCAGGATACATTTTCAAAGAGGTTTGTTTTGATTTAAAAGAGAATTCAGGGAAGTCCAGTGGCCCCTATGATGCAGTGCTCCAACTCAGATGATCGCTTATCCTACTTGGCTTTAAAACCTGTAACACATTATTATGCCCCAGTTAACAGATGGCAAACTGAGGACCAAAGAAGATGTGCCCAAGGTCAGACAAGGTTGGGAAACTCACAGGGAATGAAAAACATCTGGTAACTGCATGCAGTAGTGAATCAATGCTGCGAAGAGTCACTGGGGGTGGTCAGTTGGAGAAACAGAGGAGGTCTCTGTGAGGTCTTGACTCTCATGGAGGTGCTGCCCTCCTGGGCTGCTCACACATGAGCTATGAGATTGGTCTGAGTTGCTGGCTGGGGCTGGGGTGGGATGTTCATGGGGGAGTGGGCTCAGCTTTCTTCCTGGAGATGAGCATGTTTGGTCCCTGGTCTGCTCACAGACACTCCATGCCCCGTGCTGTCATCCGGTCCCAGCAAGTCTCAGTACAGCAAGGCTTTGACCTTTATGTTTAGAATATTTTTTCTTTTTGCCAAAAGGGCAAATACTTACAAGGGAGCTTCTTTTCTCCTGTGGGGCCGGTGTGCATGTAACGCACTTTTCATCTTGAGAGCAAAGTGTTTTTGCAGAGACAATTGAACAAAATTAAGAATGGCACATCATGATCGTTTATATCATGTGTATCTCAGAAAGTTCATCAATTCATATTACATTAGGGAATATGTAAACTAAATGTGCACTCATTTGGCATAGTCCTCAGAGCAATTATTCTTCAGTTGATTTAGTGCACTTGATAAAAATAAAGGTTAAGGAGAATGTTAATTTCAGATATTTTTCCTGTTTTTTTTTTTTTTTTTTTAATAAAGTGTTAAAATGGAGATTAATTCCAGACTTATAATACTGCATCCAATTGACTATCATATAAAAATAACTTGCATAAATCAGGGGAACAGGCCTGATCCTCATGCTCAAATAGTCACAGGGAATTTTGACATTGACTTCTATAGGAGCAGGCCCAATGTCAAAACCTAGATATAACGTGAATTTGTGCCAGACACGTTAGAGCTCTGCTAGGAACATCCTCATTGGAGCATAATAATTTGTGAGAGAGAGATGCACTGTGAGCACTCCTGGGGTTGGGGGCCGTGGGCAAAATGTTGGTGGCAGAACTAATTCCAGTCTGAGGAGATGAGAAAAACCAGTGTCTTGAAATGCTGTTGCTTCCAAATTTCAGCCCATCAGCCTACCAAAACCCTACATTTTCTGTCCGATTTTGGAGGTGGGAGAGTGTTGGCAGGACATCCTTAGGAGATAGTGAAAAGAGATAAAGCCACTGTGGCTTTTTTTTCTTGAGTTCAAGAGAGAGGAGTGAAAAACCTGCCAGTGCTGCCCTAAAATTGCTAATGAAAGAGAGTGAGAGAGGCATATCCTTCAATATGCTCAGCCAAAATGGAATTTTCAAAGGAGTCTGGATAAAGACATCAGACACAAAGAAATCAGTACCTAATAAAAGAACTTACCTGAGTCAATCCTGCTGATTGGCTTCAATAGCAGACATGTGGGTGTTGAAGCAGAATTCACTGCAGAAGGTAAAAAAAAAAAAAAAAAAAAAAAAAAGAAGAAAAAAAATTATAGAGTGAAAGGAAAAAGAAAAATGACATGCAGGTAGCAGGGAATGCTAATGACATGACTAGGAAAGGGTCTTTTCTCTGCAGGGTCAAGGGGCTGCTTTGTAGCAGCTGGGAGGAGTGGGAGCAGTCTTCTTCTCTCAGGAATGAATCAAGCCTATATCCCAAAGTGAATCTGGGGGCAGCTGGAGTGAAGGATATCTTCCCAGAAGAAAGATGGGATTATAAAAGTGAATAAGGAATTACATGGGAGTTATATATAGGGGATTTCGCTGTAGAAAGATGGGGTTACATTTATAAACCTATGGCTTATTTCAGAGAACTCTTATCCTTGGCTCTGCGATTGAGAAATTGCACATCTTCATCCTTTCTTTATTGCTTATCCTTATCACTGATGCTGAAGGACAACTCTTGGGTCCCTAGAGCTCCCTCAACCCTTGTCAGCCATGAGGAAGCGCTTTTTCCTTAACTTCACCCCCATGCTCTGACCCACCTCCCAGGAGCACTTAGGGCTTGCAGAGAGCCTCTCCTCCCTGGCAGATGAATCCCAGTGGTGCAGCACAGCACTGGAACCCATGCATGGGGAGCGAGGCACTCATGGTCCATCGCCCACCCTTGGCATCACCGCCCCTGGGAAATCTGCTGTGCTGGGAGTTCTTAGCAACTGCATCTGCTGATGCCAGGAGGGGAGGTGAGCTCTGTGTTGTGCCCTTCCTGTGCTGCCCAGCTGGTCCAGGGTCTCCTCTTACGGACATGCATGAGTAAATGGGGGAAATTCTATTTTGCTCCTTTCGAATCGAGTTTATTTGGATTTGTATATGTAGGAGACTGCTGGATTTGTGAGCCATGCCAAATTTCAGACTTCCTGGTCCAAATCCTGTTGAACCATGTGCATCCAATTCTCTTCCCTCTTCCACTTGGGAGAGGGGGAAAGCACTGGAATGCCCGCCTTGCGCATCGCTGCTGAAAACATCCTTGTCTTGGCTCAGGAAATGGGCCCTGTGATTCACACAGATCTTCTGTCCTAAAAAAAATCATCAATATGAGGTTTTATTTCTATATTTTTCACATTTTTTAGTGTTTTTTGTTGTTGTTGTTGTTTGTTTGTTTGTTTTGATAGCGCTATCCAAGTGGAGGCCTAAGAGTTTCAAACGTGGATTGTTGGTGACTCCAGTCTGCAAAGGGGCTTTTCTTCCTGCTATCAGAGAGCACAGGCAGACCGTGGTGTGATGCCTTACTTCCATTAAGCTCGTTTTTTGGAACAACTCGTAATACTACACACTTGTACATTTTTCTAATAAGAGGAGCATGCCGAGTTGGAGTTCCTGCGATGCCAAATGTGATTTCACAGCCACTGTCTGGATAGGATTGCCCTTTAACATCATCCAAGAAGTTCTTATACACCCAAATTATTCCGTCGTACATGGAGTTGCCAAAGTAATTTGGTCTGAGTTATTTAATAAACTTTGTCTTGCTACAGTCCACAAAAAAATTACTATTTTCTCAAATTTCCTCATAATTCAGTTGTTTCTTGCTAGATAACTTGGATGAGTGCATTGTGGCCTGTCGACTGTATGCAAGTGATTAATTAATTGCACATTTCTTGATGCTGAGTTTTAAGCGTATTGGTCAGTTTAATTAGATCAGTAGGCCACATGACGTGCTGCTGTTCTCCAGTAGGATGCATGCCTCTCCTTGAAAGAATCTTCCAGGAATAAAAATCCTGATCAAGCATTTAAAGCAGGCGTGCTGGCTGAAATGCCAGGATGCAGGCAACCACAAACTCAATCAATTGCGTAAGTGCTATTGGCATCCCGGAAAGTGAAGTGCTGAATTGTGCTAGTCTTCTTCCAAAATAGAATTTCAGCTTGAAAAAATATTCATAGAAGTATTACCTAATAATCACTTTGCCAAGCTCAGTGCTGCCAGTAAGTTCAGTTGTTAAAACACATGTAAAGTACAAGCTCAAGCGAAGCAAATCTCTATGAAAATCATGTACAGAACATGCTTTCATCCACTCCTAGTTCTCACTGCACAGATATTACAGGGATCAACAGCATCTCTCTTTGCATCGTGTTTATCTCAGTTTTATATAACCTGAATGCTGTGTGTATTCTGGCTCTGTCATTAATTTTAAGCTAGGTCAAATTCATACATATTAGATAATAACCATTTTTAGTCCCCAAATGTGTGTGTTAATTAATTTTATTTCATTCAGTGTACTTGTCCTTATAGCTCATTAAAAGAAGAGGTTGAAAATCCTCCTTTGTGCCTGGCTTAATTTGGGAAGAAATCACAGAAGCTGCCTTACAATTTCTCTGTCAATGCAGATCAGTTCTGACTTGCAAACACCCCACTGCTATTACTGACTCGAGTCATTTCCTATACCTCGGTGTAAGCACGCATCACTCTAAGGAGACAGAAATTACACCCAAAGCCAGGAAGACCTAGTTTCATGTATTTTCCTTTTGAAAGATGTGAGTATGTTGTATTGAAGGCAAACACACGCCGAAGCTGGTGCTGGAGGCCCACCTGCTTGAGGTCCACTTCTTCGTATTCCTCATCTTCCCATTCATTTGTCCAAGCTCTAAACACCGGTGAAGTTGCTGACTGATGTTGAATGTCTTTTCTAGTGTCCGTGCCTCACACAGCAGGTTTCTAATGGGTTATTGACTGTAGTTTATTAGTAGGTTGTGGGTGATTTGTGAACTATATTTGGGAAGGATTCTGCAGCTGTTGTTGTCCAATGTTTATCAGCAGGACTCGTGTGTCTCAGAATTGTCTTTTTGCAGTGTCAACCACCGAAGCACTGAGACTGCTGCAGCCACATCACTGCCAGTTACTGCTTGTTAAAACCCCTGTTTACCATTTATCAGGAATTTATAAGCAAAACCCGAGTGGGCTGATCTCTCAATGCATCCTTCAGAGCTGATAGTGCTGGACACCTTTGAATCCACTTGCATTTTGTGACTTTCTTTTCCTGTGAAAGAGGAAAAGGGCTTTTTGATGTGAAGTCAGCATTTGAGATGTTGCATTTATACAGAAAGTGCAGATCCCTCTCAGTTCTCATTGATCTCAGCGGAAGACGGAGATGCTCAGCACCTGCTCAGCTTGCACGTATTCCCCCAGTGGAAGGCTAACCACAGCTTCTGCCTCTTGTCCCCCCAGTTCTTCCTTGCGGTTGACATCCTCCCTGAGTTGACTCGACATGTAATCCTGAATAACACATTTTAGCTTTGAGATAGCTACTTTGAGGTGCCTCTGTAAAATGCATGAAGCACCAGCCTGGGTCTTAGCTCCTCTGGTGAACTCATGGAGATCTGATCAGTTTGGAAGCATGGGAAGAGACGCAGTCCCACAGGGCACACGGCCTCACGGAAGGTGGTCCGCAGGGAACGGAACAACTCACCCTCTCCTATAAATACACTGTTTCTCCTCATCTGAAGAGAATAATGGGCACTGCAGTACACACTGGTGATCATCAGACATGCAGTTTTCTGACCAGAGGGGAAGAGGTAGCCTGAGCTGAGGGGTAGGCAGAGCCTTCCCTTCCAGCTAATGGACTTTCACAGGAAGCACTCCTGATGGAGCTGCACAGGGGAGTCCACCTTTCGCTATTCCCCTTGAGGGTTTTTTTGGAACCATTTTTGCAATGCTGATCTTCCAAGCTAATGTCTTGAATTCCTTGCCTGGTAATACAGTGCGGTCCTTTGAGACCCCTGGGCCTATTTAATTTCATGCAAGTATAAGATACCTTTTCCCTTTTGGCACCACGATACCAGCTGCAGTCACTTTAACCACTGCCAGTCAGTCCTAGTTATCAGAATCTGAACAGGGGACAGGAGGAGGGAGAAGATAATGGATTTGCCTTGAGAGCTCATCTAGAAAAGCAGCCCTATGCAGCAGTCCGCCTATGTAATGTATTACTTTTTAATAATGTAAATATATTAACATTAGAGCGGTCTCCTCAATCTTCAGTACCTAAACATTACATCACTATCAGGAGCAAATGTAATTAGATATCATAAATATGAAAAATATCGAGACGTTTACATCGGGAGCACCAACGGGTCGCTTTGCTTGTCGTTTAATTGGAAGGCATTAAGGGTGCACTGTGCTGCGTGCACGCTCAGTGAGCAGGGATCAAGCTTAATGCAGAGGGACAGCCCCGGTATGCAGAGCCTCACCCTGCGGAACTTAGCAGGGATACTGTCAGGGTTGGTTTTTTTTTTGGTCTGAAAGCTAACATTTCTGTAAAGTTGATTAACGTTTGCAAATGTTCGTCAGTCGCACTCTGTGCCATTTTCTAATCAGCAGTGTTCGGTCTCTTGGTTATTTAATGGTATTAGCGGCAGCAGAAGTGGAACCATTTGTTTCAGGCCAGGCAATCATAATCCTGCTCACTCTGGATGCTGGTATTTAAATACACGTGGGATGCTGTTTTCATCCTACATTCCTGTTCTGTAAGATTTTTTGCTTTGCAAAGTTTTCCAGTCTCTTGGTCTTCTGCTTAGCACCCTCCAGGTAAGCCTGGGAATGCAGAAATGTCAACTGCTTTATATAAGGTACAAAGCCAAAGTGACATATGAAGATTTCAAACTTCCAGAACAAAAAAGAATTATTTAGCATGGCTCTACTGGGAGTACAGACTCATGCAGAGAAAAATATGATGCTCTGAATGACTTTCTGGCAACAAAATCCATGGAGTAGCCCAAGAGGGAGAAGTCAGGTCCCTGTTGCTGGGGAAGATTAGATCCTCACTAGAAGATATCTAATCTTGGCTGAAAGACAGCTCAGCAGGGCTTTCCAACAGTTGTACAAAGGATCTCTTTCTTAGGCAGGTCACCTCCTTCTTTTGGGTTTGTTGGCCCTAAAGGAGTGCCCAGACTTGTGTTGTTGGGGTGTGGAGGGAAGGATGAGTTATGCACCCCCATACCAAGCCTGGAACTCTGAACCGAGAGCTGGCACTGCTGTGGCATGGAGAGCAAACGGCACGGAGCTGTGTGGAGATTTGCAGCCAGGACACAGCTGTCCCTCCTCTCCTCCCGCACTGATTTCCCAGTGTCTGTGGATCGAGGTGGTTGCAGGCAGTGGGGCTCCCACCGGCGCCAGCTGAGGCTGTCACTGGCAATTCTGTGCATTTTGTCTTCAAAACTCACTGTTTCCTGGAACTGGTCTCATTCTAGATTTTGATGCCAAGTCCTCTTTCACCTTCTTGTGTTTCTCTCTCTGTACACCCCTTGTTCTATAATTAGTTGATTTTCTGTCTCTGCTTCTCTTCCTCCTTTGTCCTTTTCCCAGCTCTGCTCTTAGATCTCTCTCTTCTTTACTTTTGCTCTGCCCTCTCATGGCTGGATATTTATTTGCTTATTTTAATTTCTCTGGTGGGAAAGCCTTTCCCACACTGCACAGTGCAGACATCAGAGGATCCCAGCAGCCCTGTGCTGCCCTCCCCGTGCTGCCACCCGCGCTCTCTCCTCACTCTCTCCTCCTCTGTGAGTTGTGCTGTTGCTCTGCTCTCACTGCCATGGTAACTTCAAAAAGACGCGGCCATTTGATATACCAGGCAAAGGAGAAGTCTGCAGGAGTATGTCCACATGTATGTGCCAGGGGAGGAAATGGGACATCCCTTTCCTTTCTCTTTCCATATATAGTTTCAAAGCATTTTGCTGGAGTTGCTGGGAAGAGGTTCCAGCCCTCCTATCCCACTGCTCTTCTCAGGGTGGCTTTACTCCATGTCCTACAAAGGATGCACGGATGCTGCTCCCTGCACCCAGCTCAGACTTCTGCAGCAACCAACAGGAAAAATGAGGCAGAAACATCTTAAAAGTCTAAGGCATGGGAAAGAACAGCTCTGCTCCTAAGGGGAAACATATGGGGCATTAGGAACACTTTCCCCAGCTTGCACATTTGTACTTGAAAGTTAACAGGGGAAGAAAACAAACATAACAGCTTCAAACCAAACAAGCCGTAGGGGCTCATGGGCTGCAGCAGCTGCTGGCATGAAAAGTGGTGGTGCATCGTGATGGGGAGGGGATCAGGGACGTGGCCACACACTTGCCCCCCAGTATGGGGTGAGGTGTGGAAATGGGGCTGGAGAGGCTTGCCATGCCCAGGGGTATTTCTCAGGGTATGGCTCCATGGGGTATGGTATGCTAAGGGGTGATAGCACACAGCACCCTGCAACAAACCCTCCAGCAAACCCCCTCCAGGAGTGCTGAAACAGTAATGGAGGCTATTCCCAGAGCTTCCTTCCCCTTTTCCAGAGAATTATTAACACCACTGGTATGTTATCCCTTCTGCTGCAGAAAGCAGTAGGGCTCTGCATGCTGCTTGGCTGGGTCTGGAGCCGCAATCTGGCAGGAAAGGGCCACTCTAGCCCTGGGAATTAAACTGCTGCTTGGGACCAGCAGCGTGTCTTCTCTGCAGTCTCATTTTGAAAGGGATGATGGTATTTTCTGCTCCCCTGGGCCCCAGGGAGACAGCTCGGGCAATTAGCTGTGGAGAGGGGCAGTGGGAAATGCTCCTGCCTGGAGCATCGAGGTGTGGGCAGCATGGGGCAGGGGACCTCTGCTTCTGCCCCAAAAGCTCAGCCAACCCCTGGGCGGCTTTGCACGTGTATGAGTCTGCAGTGCACCTTAATGACTGCACGAGGGGCAGGGTGGCTGCTAATGAGGCAAGCTGTAGCTGAAGCCTGCTCCCTAACGCGGTGCTAACTCACTCAGAACCATTATCTTTATTTTAATGGCATCGTGGCAAAGCTGTACAAATGCAGAGCAGGGCTTTTTTTTTCTTTTTTTCTTTCTTTTTTTTTCCTTTTTTTCTTTTTTTTTTTTTCATCACATTACTGAGTTATTCACGAAAGGGTTGGATCAGATGCACGTGTCCCTGCTCCTCAGCTTGATGTCTTCAATAGGAAGATGCAGCTTGAAGAAAGATGACCAAGATGAACTTGCTGGGAAAAATGCAGTCCATCTTCTTCAGCACCGGAGACAAATAGAGATGTGCTTAGAAAGGCAGAGGTGGGCTGGCATTGATGCTGCTTGCACTGCGATGTGTATTACAGCATCTGAGTTCAGGCAGCATGGTGCTGGAAGGAGTGGGGCATGGGAGCTCCGTGGTGGTGGTTCTGTGTCCTGGAGCAGAATTGCAGGGCAGCAGCCCTGCGATGGGGGGAGTGCTCTCATGGGGGATTTCTTGATGAAAAGAGAAATACAAAAACGAAAATGTCATTCAGGTTAATTTGGGTTTGATTTTCACCTGAAAGCATTTTAAAAATTGAAGGAAACTTCTACATGAAATGATGTTCTGAGTTGAAAACACCTGAAAATCTACTACTGAAGGCTTTGACTTTTTTTTTCTTTTTTTCTTTTTTTTTTTTAAGAGCACACAGCAGCAATGCACAACTATGTTTTGATGCTCAAGCTCCATTTATTTTTTGTTGGAAAGTTTGCTTGGCTGTTTGGTTTTGTTTTCAGCTGCTTTGCATTGGAGAGAAAACATCCTGGATGCAAATGTGCAATCCAGGAGGGAGCCTGTGAGTCTGCCACCAAACACATCTTTTCAGCACAAAATGTCCCTGGTACCAGAATACCAGGTCAATTTGCCATCCTTTCTGGGCTCCATGCAAACTCTTTAGCTAATTAGTGATGTGCAAACACAATCACCACAACGTATACCAGTGCTCAGAAATGGATAAATAACAAATCTGAGATTGGTTTTTGGGTGTTTTGTCCTTTTCACTCCTGCTCAGCTCCAGTGCCTGATGTAAATCTGTTCATCTTCCCCAGAGCAGCTGTTAACTTTCCAGTCAGTCCTGGAGTTTGTGTGATGCTATGGGGCTCACCTCCAGCAGTAAGGAGCTGGGATGGGTTTGGATGCAGGGATGAGATGCCATCAGCCCACCACGAGGAGGAGGCGGAAACAGACAAGTTTGGGAGCTCCATCAAGAGAGCTGCGGGAGGATCTGCTCCCTCTGGGGAAAGACAGGCTGGATGCATTTCATTATGCTTCCCTCATGTGTACGCATATGTATGAAGGGAGCATGCTGGTGCTTGTGTGTGTGTGCGTGCAGTGGGAGATGGAGGAGGGGGTTCATGTGTCCGGCTGTCTGCTGGACCAACTCATACCCATGGTAAAGCAGTGGGGCTGGTCAGCCTCTTTGGAGCAGGCAATGATCAGGAGATGTGGGCCCTGAACTCAACGGGGTGAGGCAGCCACTGCAAAGCGCCAGATACAGCAGCACCGAGGGGCTGACACTCCCTGCTCCCCATTTTTCGGCCACCTGCTTTGCTGCAGGCTGCAAGGTTGCATCAGGGTTTTTCTCTCCGGCCTCTCGGCTGCCAGCTTCTTGTTGCTGGAGCAACGCGGAGCAGCCTTGAGTACCTGGCTCTTAAAACAGTGCTGTAATTACAGCCCTCCCATGATTATAAAGCTGAGCTGGGTGCCCGCCCCTCTCCTGCACCCACTGTGCCTCAAACACAGATCCCAAATCCTCCTCCTCGGGAAAGCAGAGCCCCACGTCTCTTCTCTGGAAAAAGGAAAAAAAAAAAGATGCCTTAGATTGAGCTCGTCATTTTCAAAACTTCCTCTCTTTGTCCTTGAAGAAAGTCTCTTCCTTTCTCCGCCTGCTCCCTCGGAATGAAGTTCCAAACAGGGACACCTTGTCGGCTTTTTTTCTTGCGCTCGAATACAACATTTCAAATGAAACGCCTTTTTAAGTCTCATTTACTTCATCTGCAAGAAGATGGGTGAAAAAACCTGTTTTCTTTCTTCCCTTGAAAGCTTTTTTTTTTTCTTTTTTTTTTCCCCTCTAAGTGGCCTTATGGCTCCTTTTAAGAAATTATATAACAAATTGTGGAAATCTGGAAGGGAGCTGGTAGTTTGATTTCTTTAAGGCTCTGCCTTCTGCCACTAAGACAAAGAAAGGCAGAGTAACATTCAGTAGGCAAAAAAGATTTCAAAGTTTCTGTTTGGCTTTTGAACAAGGTACAAATTAGTGAGTATTTGTTAAAACTCGAGACAGCAATTGTCTAAGAAAAATATTTTCAAAGAGGAGAAGGGTTTTTTTTCTTCTTAAATAAAAAAGCCCCCAAACCTTCCTTTCTTTTAACTTCAAAAGGGAGCCAGATTGCAGAGGAAGAGAGAAAAAGCTTAAATCTTCTCTGAAGGGAAGCAAGGATCTTAGTTGAAGTGATCTTATTTAGATTGTGATCAAGTGACTCGGACATTTTTAATTGAGCTGGTGGCAGCTCTGCTGTACCTATGGCAATGCCCAGTGGCCGTTTCTTTGGGAGTGACCAGTTTATGCTCAGACCTGCCAACTGCTCAGGGCATTTTTCAGCAGGCACCAACCCCACCTCCCCACAATGGCGTTTTCCACTTGGCTCTGCAGCGATGCAAAGAGCAGCAATGCAAACATGCTGGAAGTTAGGCGTGTTTCCAGGTCCTGGTGGAAGACAAGTGGTGGGTGCCCTGCCTGGGGTCTGTCGCAGATACTGCCTTTGCAAACAAGTAGTGATGATAAAGAAGGATTTTCAGATGCGACCCATAGGTATTTCATGTTTAGGCAAATGATAATCTCTGAAAAAAGCTGCCTGCTAAGGGCTGTCGTGTCATGAAAGCTATCTCCAGCCTTGTCCAGAGCAGCATTAACCCTTGCATGTGTTTATATATGCAGCATCTGCTGAGTCTTTGGCTGGGTGTGTGGATTTGACATTGAACTCCTCATTTCAATCTAAACTTTAATAACGTGAGGGTTGCCGCAGCGGCTCAGAGCGACGATTCATCGCAGGGCCGGCTCTGCCAGTGGCCCGTGCCAGATGCTTCAGAGGAGATTGCAGAGCATCATCATACAGCTAATTGGTGGGAACACGTCCTCCCGCTGCCAGCTGGTGTTCATCAGCTATGTGTCCTGCAGCACCGGGGTCTGATGAAAATCACCACGTTTAGTGCCTGCCTTCAATCAGAAGAGCACAAACACAAGTGAATGAAACCCCTCATATGTCGGGCATTGTGTTGATGCTATCCGCTGATTGCCTGATATCAGGGGGCTGGCCTCCTGGATGGAGCTTCAGCCATTACCATCACTGGATGATAGCAGCATCATAGGACCCAGCGCACAAAAGGTTTTGTTGCTGATGGCTCACAAAGCCCATCGCCAGGGCTGGGCTCTGGCTGCCCTTCCTGTCCCTGAAGATGAGTGCTTCTCCCTCCATCGAGTGGCAGAACGATTCCTGTAGCTGTCTAGTCCCCCTTTCAAAGTTAGTAAGCTTTTTTATTTTATTTATTTATTTTTTGTGCCTCAATAACCTACAGCAGAGTCCTACAGGCTAATTATATGTTTCATTTTAAATCCTTAATTTTTTTTTGTAGTTCAAATAGATAACTGTGTTTTTCTCCCACATCTTTGATTCAGATGGATGATTTGCCTCATTAATTGATATGTGGAGGAGGGGGTCTAGATATGAGCTATATTTATGCTTCCAAATTATCTTTTCTCTGCTGTTTTTTTCTTCTGTGAATCCTCATATTTATTTCAAAATTATTCTGAAGTGAACGTCAGCAACCTTTGTCCAGGAGCCTTTTGCTGGATTAATTAGCCAATAATGAGTCTACTTCTGGTTCTTTTTGGTTTCCAGCTCTCAGGTTGGCCTGGTGTCAGGCTGTACCCAGAAACACTCCTGTACTCTGTACCCTCCTGATTTCCATCAGGGCATGGAGAAGAGCAAGGTGCTGGGGCTTGTGAAAAGATGGGGTTTGGGTTGCTGGGCTGCAGACACACCTGGGAGGTGCTTCTTTCCTGAAGTGCACCCTGCAGCTCGCTGTGCTTCTGTCCCTGGGGTTGGTAGCAGCATCCTCACACTGCACCATGCTCAGCCGCCCAAGGGAAGGTTCTGTGGAGCCCTCAGTTGGTGGTAGCTGTCTCAGTTCTTCCTCCTCTTGGCCAGATGGAGGTTCCAACCCCTACAAACCAGTCTCCAAAGCAAATAATACCATCATACTATCACACTGCAGTGCCACCAGCCAGCCCCAAGCTCCCTAAGGGGTCTTCCAGTGCTTCTGGCTGGCTGCTGCTTTCTCCTTGTCTTCTTCATCTTTTTTTTTTTTTTTTTTTTTTTGGCTTTCAACACACTTTGATGAAAAATGGGTGTGAAACCTCGTGTGTGTGAAGCTTCTGCCATGGCAAAAAGAAATGCTTTTTTGTAGGAATGTGGCATCGTTTGAAGTGAAATGCCAGGAATCGCACAAGCTGAAATGTGCTGGTTGCAACATTAGGTACTAACAGTTGGCAAAGCTAGAGTCCCAGTGGCCAGAACACCAGAGAACATGGCAGGCACCTCCTTGGCTTTTAGACTCGGGCTGTCTTCTCTTCCTGCTACAGGTGGCAGGAGGGAAGGGCTCGGCTCAGGCTGGCTGGCTCACAGTGACACATTGCACCAGCAGCTTTTTATGGTGCTCATCATGGTGGTGATCTGATTGCCTCCCAAGTGCTAATGAATATCTCCTGCAATGGGCCTGTGAGGTAGGAAAATATTATTCTCTCTAATTTCCAGATGAGCCCAATTCATGCAGATGCATTTGCCTGAGACTGGCTGTTCCCGTGGGGCTTGGTGATGCTGTCCTATACCCACACTCTGGTTTCAGCTGGAGTAAAATCTGGAATAAAATCTTCCCTCCAATATCTCAGGTCAGCCTTCCCATCACTGTGAAGCTGTAATCACTGGCCACGTGTCCTGGCTATCTGCTGAGTTTTCTGCTGACATTTAGGCAGCATTTCTGGGATGTGCCAGAGCACCAGCCTGGGGGAGGGGACCTCCATCCATTGCGTTATTTGTTTGCTTCCTCTTTCTCCATTCTCCAAAAGTAGCTGCAGGCTACTCACCATGTTTGTAGTTACTTTGTAGTACTGTGCCAGGAAGGGGACAGCTGGGGTGGTACTCCTGAGAAAAAAGGCTGAAGTCTCTGCCCTGGTGTCCTCTGAGCTGAGTCGAGCAGCTAGCTCAGCTTGCCCTCTGGCAGGAGAGGTGCCTCATATGGATTTTGATAACTTTCTTCTGGTTACAGGTCATTTCCCACTTTAAATATTCATGTTCTAAGAGGCATCAAATAAAGAATGCTGAACTTGTGAAGCTGAGTAGATTGCAACTTTTGCATTTTGTGCCTTCTTTCCAATTGAGATCAGGTTTCAGGCTGCTGAATGTGACCTGCCCTAAAGTTAGGGAAGGTTTGGGGTTTCAGGCCCTGTTAGCTGCTAGCTGGGCATGCAAAGTGGGGCACAAATGGGTTGCCTCTGGGGTCTTTGTGACTGTTGCAGGCTGCTTTCCTCACACCAAAGGGAAAAAGAAGTGCTGCAAGCAGCCGTGTCTGCCCATTGATCAGTCTAGAGCACTTCTGCCCAAACTCAAGGACGCCTGACTGTGTGCTTTCATTGTGTGGATTCCAATACATTGCCCATGGAATCTGCATTAAGTGACAATTGTGGAGAAATCCCCATGGTGTGAGATTGAAAATAAATGGCCAATGCCTCTTATTTTATTTTTCCTCTGTTCGGTTGGTACCAGAATATCCCACGCTGCCTTGGGACTTGCAGTTCAATTCAGATACTCTTATTTGCAAAAGATGGTTAATGAATATGAGGTTTCAGGGTAGGAGCCTCTCAGTGACATGAGATTTATGTAGACACAGTTATTATAGCTTCCCCCCCCCGTATCTGCTTCAGAAGGAATATGAATCGCAAGATGAAGGCCTCCTGTATTTGTAAATCAGCTGAAACATAACACTGATGTTGCGAAGTTGTACTGAGTTAACTGAGTGACTTCTCAATCTCCGAGCTTTACATAACCCCTTCTTAACGCACTGTTATTTCCTTTATAGATAGACTCATAAATTACTCCTGGTACACAAAATGCGTGGGAAGCTGCCTGTTTGCTCAGCATGGGACCAAGACCTGCACATTCAAATATCGGCAGACAGCTGGAACGCAATCTGTGAAAAGGCACTCGGAGCCTCCAGGTCTATTAAATACAAACTCAGAACATCTATCGAGAATTTTATATCTTACATTACATGGGTGATGCTAAAAAGAATAGGTGCTATACCCCTGGGACAGTAAATGCAGAGTCAGTATCCAAAGAAATCTTTCTTTTGTGGCTAGGTGGATCAGCGTGTGCACAGGGATATGGATGCATATGTATGGTTGTGTATGAATTTGTATGTGTATTCCTATACATATATATTCATTTGAGAAAGGAAAATCAGCCTGGAGAGTTGGGCATGGGAACCTTATGAGGTTCAGCAGGGGCAAGTGGGGAGTCCTGTGCCTTGGGAAGAAAAACTGCACACACTGGTACAAGTTAAGGGATGACCTGCTGGAGAGGAGCTCTGCAGAAAAGGACCAAGGTGTCCTGGCAGCCAACTGGTTGGCCATGAGCTAGCAGTATGCCCTTGTGGGCACTGGTATCCTGGGGTGCCTTAAAAAGAGCTGGACCAACAACTCGAGGGAGAAGATCCTACCTCTCTACTCCACCCTGGTGAGGCCGTATCTGAAGCACCATGTCTAGTTCTGGGCTCCCCGGCTCAAGAAAGATAGGGAACTTCTGACAGTCCAGCAAAGGGTCACAAAGATGTGGTCTGCAGAATCTCTCTGATGTGGAAAGGCTGAGACACTTGGGACTGATCAGCCGAAGAAGAGATGACTGATGGAGAATCTTATCAATGGCTACAAATATCTGATGGGTGGCTGTGAAGTAGATGGGGCCTTTCTGATGTCGGGAAAATCTCCATTATTTAGCTGCCATATGGCCTCTTTTTTCCATACTGGCCATATTCATCAAAATTCACTGTCTGAGTCTGTAATTTAGCCCACAGGCCAGTGCTTATTCCAAATCCTGAAATGGTCTGTGGTGGCGTTTACACTGCCTTCACCTAGTGTGGATGCACAGATTTTCCCAACATATTTTAGTTTCCTGGTGCCCACAGTATCACAGATTACCACAGTAATCAAAATTTGGAAAAATGCTTTACTCAGTCTTTAATCTAAAGACCACCTCTTGATTAAACTGGTTTGAATATGAGCCAGATATGTTTCCAGCTGCGAGTAAGGCCCAGGTATTCAGGCTAGACATACGTCAAATTTGATTAGCAGCATAATCCATTGGGCATGGAAATGTTTCATGAACATTTCAAAGCATCTCTGGATGCACACGGGTTGCAGTTGTTGACTGTGCAGTCGCTGTTGTATATACTTTGTTTTGGAAAGGAAGGATCTGAAAGAAATGAAAGAATGAAAGAAATGACACGTTCAGGTTTTACATTCTAGTGTTGTTCTGAAAGTTTTATTAAAATACAGTGTGGGCCACGTGCTGAACGTCTGCTTCATTTTAGGTGCTCAGGGAAGGCAGCACAGGGGTGTATGGTGGTGGGTGAAGAGTGTGCTGGAAGGAGATGTATTTGTGAGGTGATCTTTCCCAAAAGAAAACTGAATCCTCTATATTTCTCCCCAGAAATTGGTTGTTTCTGGAATATTTTGGTTCTTTCAGGAACAAAGTGTGGTCAGGAGGGAAGAGGAATGATGTAAAAAAAAATAATACTTTCTGCGTGGCTCTATTTCAAAGCAAAATGTCTCTGGTGGGTTTGACAAGTGCTGGGAAGGAGGCCTAGTCTCTTGCCAGGGTAGCTGCTTGTTCACATATAACATTATTTAGGTTGCAACAAGGGTTTTTTTTTACTTTGGTGTATCCTTCACTCACGTAGGATAGAAACCTTGTGCCTACAAGGCCTACTGGATGCATGGGAAATGCTTTGGGATTTTTGAACAAGAGATAGATAAAAGCCCAAACTAGCTATTTGTCATTGTAGAGTTGCTAAAAAAAATAATAAAATTTGGCTTAAGAGGAAAGGATTAGGTGCAGTACTGGTTGTAAAAGCATTCATTAGGAGGAGTACAACAGGCAGGCATACACAGTGGGTTTGCTAGCAACTCCTGCTATAAAATGTGGGTGAATTTTTCAGCAGCATAAGCTGTCATGGGACATATAATTCTCATCTTGGTGCTACTGTTGGCATTCTGTTTTTGTATCCCTGGGGGAGAAAAAAAAAGTATCAGTTCTATAACATTCTATAGGAGGTAGAAAAAATTCCTCTCCAACTTTGCCATCCAGTTTGCAATAATAAATGAAGTATCACAGTTTAAGATGCAGTTGTTGTTCTTTCACATCACCTAACTAATGCATTCTGACACTCAATTGCATTAAATGTGGAGGGACCCCCCAGCTCTGCTCTGTGCCTGCTCTACTGAACTGGGCTGGTTGCGACCATTGGCAGCAGGGCAGGAGTCGAGGATGGGGGATCTCACCCTGTGCTGCCATCAGATATCTCTGCTGAGGCCTCGCAGGGGCAGTGCTTCCATTTGTGTGCCTGTGTACCTGCTGCCCTTAGCAAATTTAAGAAGTAATGAGAGTGAAATCTCAAAGCTACCAGACCGAAATGCAGTGGTGTGCAGCCTGGAGCTGGCGTGCCTTACGTGTTACTGCCATGGGTGCCTCATAAGAGAGTGGAAGAATATGATCAGCAGCTATTGTGAGTGTAATGAATAGAGCCTTTCAAAATAAGTGTGGAAGCACACTGGGAAAACTCCTTCTAGTTACTTATATTGATATCCCCAATAAAATTTCTTCCCACACATGTTTTGTGACTGACACTGTCTTTCCTTGGATCTGTAATAATCAAAACCTGGTAAGGGAAATTAGCAAGGTGTTATTTTTTTTTTTCCCCAAGAGAAAACAATTGCTCATTCTTTTATCCCACCAGCTTACCCCTGTTTTCCCACCCTTGTCTGCTGCAAGCACTGCCTGTGAGCACCAGCAGGATGCGAGGTGTACCAATGGGTCCTTGGACATTGCTGCCAGACTTGGCCACTTCCAGACTGCAGCAAAATTCCTCAGCCCGTCTCCATGCAAGCACAATTACTGTCATTAAATCCACACTGTGATACACAATGTCTCCGCAATGCTCGGCGATGCTCCCCGACGAGCCCGTGAATTGAACTGAATGACTCCTACTGCAGCTAAATACCGTACTCAGCTGTTAAGACAACGCCGCACATTTGGCTCCTACTGGTGATGAGCGGTCTGTGAAGCAGCCTGATGGCTTTCTAAAGGCCTAAGATCGCGGTAACACCACGAGAGGCATGGAAAAAGATGTCTCCATCCCTCCCTCCAAGGCTCATCCCGCAGGCTGCAGCTGCTGCAGATGGAAAGCAGACAGGGCTGGTCCTGGTGGAGTGGGGGATGCTGCTACATAGACAGGCAGGTTGAGGACTCATCAGTTCAGCTCCCAAAGCACGGTGTTTTGATAGAGTTTGCTTCCTCCACATGTGAGAAAAGAAACTGAGGAACTGATGGCACTGGTGCTACGCAGGGCTCAGGACCTGGTGAGCAGTGAGGTCCCACCACAGCTCTGGCAGCCAATCCCCTCCTGCCCCACACAACCATCACCTCCCCCTTAGGAATCTGAACGGAGCCCATAATATTTAATGGCTTTGCTAGCGATAATGTCATTTTAAGTGATAAATTGCTCCCACACGTCACGGAATTCTGTTTCTAAATTTTTATGTATTTTTGATAGGCCAATTTATCCCCGCTGCATTTCCAGCCCATGCAGTCAATGGCATTCCACTGGGGGTGAATTTTGTCTGCTATTTACAGTGTGTGCTTTTAAGCAGTGATTGGTGTGACAGTGTGATCTGTACAGCTGTCTCCCTGTATTTATTCTTTTGCCTATAAGGTTGATTTATACTAGCTCCAAAAAAACAACAACAACAACAACAAAAAAAACCCCAACAATAAAACAACAAAACAAAACTCATAGCCTTTCATGTGAAAGACTTTAAATAACTGATTAATGATTATTATTAGGATGACTATTATGGAACAGGGTTTGCAGACTTTACGGGCTTGGATGAGCAGTTGCATGTAAAGCTGTTGTTTGCCCCTCTCCAACTCTAAATCCTCTCTGAGGTTTTCTTTATAATTGCATGGTGCCCTCTGGGCTCGATCTGACTTGACAGGCCTGACATGAGGTTAGCGGCAGAGCTGCCAGCATGCAGGATGTCTGATGGAAGTGGGGATGGCTGATGTGGACAAGGGTGGCTGATGTAGGTGGGGAAGGCTGATGTCTGCATGTGCTAGGACAGCACCAACACGGGTATCTGCAGGCAGAGAGGGATGGTCTGCACCAGCTCTTTCTTTCTGGGGAGGTGAAATCCCTCTGCATATGATGGTGGTGACCTGTGGGCAAGGAGCATGCTGTGCTTGAGCTTGTATGGTACCTCTCAGCTATGCCTGCATGAATTTTGTGAGCTTAAAATAGTGATTCTTGATCTCCAAGAAAGCATACTTCAGGCTTGTGTGACATGAAAAGTCTCTGAAGCTTTGGGTGTCCTTTTGCTGCAATACCTCACTCTTGGTTTATTTGGTGCTGCCAGGAATCTCCTGGAGACTTTTGAGGAAGCACAGCCTTCTGAGATGCTCATTCCAGCAGTATTACTGTGCCTGAGCTACAACCTGGGGTATGAAGTGTGAGGAGGGATGAGTATGCCATGAATACCTCTGCACCCTGAAAGAAGAAAGAATTTGCATGGTCGGAACGGCTGTATGTGCTCTCCTGTATGTTCAACTCCTGGGTGCTCTTGTTTTGATGAGTTGCAAAATGTCTGGCAGAGGAGAGGTGCTCATTTATCCCCAGTGCCACCAAGCTAGGAGCACCCTTGCTGTGTAGTTGGAAGATTCATCTCTGTCAAAGTCCCAGGAGGGGAAGCATAGTTTTCTTCTTAGCTTGCACTGCTTCAAAAATACTACAGCATAAGACGAAGTCTGTGAATGCAAAGCATTATCATTATTGTTATTGTTATGTTTATTATTATTAATCACAGTTCAAGTAAACCTGCTTGTGAATTGCTTGTGTTATTTGCTCTACTTTTCACAGGTTTGTGTTTCCTGAGCAGAGCTTGATTAAAAACTTGTGTCTCATTTTGTTCACAAGTGTTGATGTGCTGTGTTGCTGTCACCTCTCTGTGGCCCAAATAATATGAAGACACATAATGGAAGTGGTTGAATACTTGCTACTGGTTTTGATCTTCTTCAAAATATCATTTTCACTTTATATGTCTAGAGAATAGCTGGCCTCCTGCCGTTCCCATTCACATCTTATCCTTGAACAATGAGGAGAAAATCTGCCTGCAGTAAATGTTCAGTTTATGTTAGGGAATTTTTCCAGTACAGAAAAGAGGAAGGGAAATAAAGCAGCTTTATGAAATAATGGTGACATTCTCAGATAAACATGAGTATTTTTCCTGTTAACTTGGCGAACAATGGGGAGTAAGGAGGTCAGGAATATCTGAACTCATGCCACAACTGGTTACCTATTCTTGCTCTGGGGCTTTTAGGCTTTATGAAATCCCTTTTTTTAAGACTTCCAGACAAGAGTTATGCATGCAGATTTTGCCTTTCCATGTGTAAAAATGGAAGCTTTATTACAGGTGTATCAACGGGGCTCTGGTACTTCAATAACTGTGGGCTTCACAGCCTGCTTGTGCTTAGGGAGAAAGGACACATGTTGCCTCGTGGGATGAGAACGAATGCGGAAGGAGAGGTCAGTATAGAGCCAGGCCAGGTGGGACCTTGCTGCTGTGATGTTGTTAAAATGCGTCTTTGGTTTTGGTGGTGTACAGGGAAACTTTCTGTTGAGTTGTTGGATTGTTTGTAGCCCTGGGACCCTTCTTCACTCCCCTGACAGCAAATCAGTGTCTGTGAGTAACATGGCCGTGTGAAATACGTGCATTTACTAGCATGACTCCGCAGCCAAACATCAGCTCGACTACTTTTTATTATTAATTTCAAGCTCCAGCTGCTGCCTTGAAGCATTTTGTTTTGTCATTCTGCAAGTTGCTGCTCAGAACAAACAAAAGGGAAAAGAAAAATGAAAGCAAAGCCCCTAAAACTCATTAGTAACATAAAGTCTAGCAAGGATGGCTAATGGTGTCTAATAATCCATCAAGGTGGCTCATCTGTCAGCTATAAAGACATCATCCCCAGAAGTTTACTAATGGTTTATAAGGTCTAAGCAGAGTTTTGTGCTCACGGCAGCAGCACTGTGACAGCCGTGTGCAGGAGCTGAGGCACAGCCAGCCATCGGCACAGCACTGGAGTGCTGCCAGCACAAAGGGCTCCTTCAGACCTGTATGCTAAGGCTATCAAGGCTGTCTGTGTCTGAGTGCGGTGCTTTGGTCCAAAGAAGTCACAAAGCCCATCAAAGCATATGGTCTCACCAAGCCCATGAGTTTCCAAGGCTTATCCATCCTGCAGAAACCCACACTGAGGGCTGCACTGGGCAATTTTCCACAGGAGATTTTTGCCTTCTGCAATGGCAATCTCAGTCACCTTCTCCGCTTTCCCTTCCAGTGACTTTTCCTTTGCCCTCAGCTAATCCATCATCTGCTGCAGGCACCGGGAGTGCTCCGTGGAGCATTACTGCTGTTTGTGCTGCCGACCTTCAGGCGCTGCTCCCACTGCAGCTCCTGGCCCACTCTGATCCCTCGTCCCTTTGGAGTCTGCTGACATGTTCTGGTTTTGAAAGAGCTTCATATAAAACTAGAAGGAAGTCTCAAATCCAGATCAAGGCTGACTTCCCCCGCTGCTTCCCCACGCACCCAGCTTGCTCCCTCCTGCAGGGCTGCAGCCGTTGTTTTTCCTTTGCTGTTTGTCCGTGGGGCTAATGAGTTTACCATTGCTATTCCCTCTGGTGAGGGGATGGGGACAGTCGCACAATCACTGTGAAGGGCTTAGAAATGCATTTAAGTGGTTTGTGCTTCTCTGTGAAATCTGAATTCAAATCCCCACTCTTGAAAAACAAAAAAAAAAAAAAAGAAGGGAGAAGCACTAGCATGGAAGAGCAACAACTTAAAAAAAATAGATCGCTCACAGGGAGTCTGAGTTTTGCTGCCTTTTTCTCCAGACGGGAATGTTGTAGTGTTGCCTACAGAGCCTTTCTTCTCTGCATTAGGCGAGCGAGGAGATTTCATTTCATACATCATTTACAATGGAGTACGTCAGGAGCAGAGTCGGTGCATATTAACGCAGGGATGTGGGGAGAGAGTTGGGTTCTTTGAAAGTTTCAAAGCATTTCCACTGAGAAGGGGAGCTGGGGCTGCTGATTCCCTTTCACTCCCTCGCAGAAGCTGCATGTACCAAAAGCCCATGAAATGGAAAGAGAAGAACAAAGGCAGTGAAAGGCCTGTAATGTGCCAGCATTAGTGAGAGCTACAGTAGCACAGGGATGGCGCAGCAACCAGTCCCTAAGTCTGCAGAAACTCTTCCATCTCTCCTCCTCACTCTCCTGGCTGCATCCTGCCTTCCTTTACATTCACACTGGAGTGAGTGCAGGGAGGAACCTTGCCGTGGAAGAGTGCTCATGGATTGGAAGAACGTGAGGAAGACATCCTGGTCCTTCCTCTTTGGCCCTCTTGGTCAGTGGCTGCCCATTATCAACCTCTCCTCAGTGGCCCATGTTTTAAGTTAATCCATGTCTTTGGAGCACTGCAAAATTGTCACCCCAGTATATTGATCAAAAGCTAAGTCTGTTAGATAATGATTTGGTTTAAGAATCAATGTTCTTCTTTTTTTAATATATTTGGGTTGCTTTTGATTTCCTCCTGGAATTTGAAGCCTTAAGATATACTTGAGAGAACTGGAAATTACAACTTGTTATGAGCTCTAAAATTAAAGCTAGGAAAGTTGGTGTTGTCTTATCTCAGAACTCCAGGAGATGGAGATTTCTGGAAACTATCAGGCACCACAAAACTTCCCATGAAAGCTGTGGGGCAGGCAGTGAAATCACTGTGCCTTATTTCTTCCTTTGTGGATCTGCTGTTTTCCTCTGGCAGTAGCTGACCTGCCAGAGAGAACAGAGAAGTCCTCAGTGCATTGTAACACTGTGCCAACATCTTTCCACCTTCCTCGAGGCCGGAGAAAGCCACCAGGCAGGAGTGTGGAGACCTCATGGTCTTCATACGTGCAAATGCTCTCTATGCCCCTTGCTCTTTCTATGAAAAACCACCCAATATCTTGAATTTTGGATAGAAGAATCTAGCAGAAAGGACTAGGAATAATGCCAATTTCAAGGCCATCTTCTAGCACTGTTGTACTGGGAATGCAGTGATTAGCTTGTCTGCCCAGTGCTTTTTTTTTTGCCTGTATATGGTTGTAGGTCAAAGGATTGGGAAGTGATTTAATCAAGAATTTCCCTGGCTCCCAAAATTAATATCAAGTCTTTCTTGGCTGATATTAACACAAAGGATTCCATCAGTGCTATAAAATTCACTACTTCCCATTCTGGTGAGTCACTTACTGCTATCTGATCTGAGGAAGAGCAGATAAATGCCCACCACGTCTGCGAATGCCACCTTCCAGCACTCCGGGGTTTGTTCAGTAATTGATGTTGATCAGAGATGTTTCCCTGGATTTACAAAGTTTATTTTCAATTAAACTGCTGACTGGTACTTGTTCAGAGTCTGCTCCAGAGCTGGTGATGGATTTAAGTCACTCAGGAGAGATTCTGCTTGCACTGGGTGACTCCTGCAAGGTTACAGCAGCCAAGCACACGCCAGGTCTCTGTCGCCTGCAAGTTGTGTGCTGTTAGAATGAGGAAATGGAAACTTTTCCCATCCCTCCCCCATGAGTGCTCAAAACTCCACAATCCATTTTCTCTCACTCTTCACCTCTCCTCCTTCATATTGGCTGCTTTACACCAAAAGCCCCATAGTTACATGCACTTTGACACTTGCATTTCAAAATGCCTGATTGTGGAGTTCTGCCAATACCAGCAATTGATCTGGTGCCACGGGCTGGCTTAATTATTCAAGGTCAGTCTCTCTCTGTCTCTTCTTGTCCGGGGAACAGCAGCTACGGGGAATAAAACTTGAACAGTCTTTAAATTTTAATCATAAACTTTAGTAAGTCACAGATTTGTTTGGCTGTATGTGTTTTATTTCTGTTGTACTCCCTGCAACTTTCCCAGCACCACTGCTCAAAGCATGTCTGCACCACTCAGTACAACAGTGTGCTTTTGTAAAGCATGGGATTTTACAGTGCTATTTAAAATGCATAAGTTGTGTGATCTAAGCAGTTTCCAGTTCATTTTTGAGCTCCTGTAAAACGCATCCCTTAAGGCATTTCAGCTGAGCAACTAAGAAGGTGAGGGTATTAGAGGTTGTGAAATGGCTTGTCTGCTAATTCTTTCTATGTGCATCTCTTCAGATAAATCTCCTGTGACCTCCTGCTACAAGCAGAACATTAGTTAAGTATCTCCTCGGTAATGGAGTGTCCTGGACCTGATCTTATATTATATTAGCACCTTTCCTGCTATTTGGGAACACGTTAGCCTTCAGGGAGGGCAGGGAAAGTGTCCCTGACTGCACACCTGGTGCAAGCAGCTCTGCTGAGACACACTGGGCTGATGCAGACACCCTGGTCCAGCCTTCCTGCTGGCCAAGGGCACCCAGCTGGGCTGGATGCTCACTGAGATGCAGCTCCAGGAGCACACAGGGTGATGCTGGGAGCACTGGGAAAGCCCTGGGCCACTGCCTGCCCACCCCTCACCAGATGGAGCAATCACCGGGGGGGGGGGAAAGCCCAGCAATCTTTGCTAATTTTCAAACTCTTGGCATGATTATAGTATCTCTGTTTTACAGCACCAGCTATTAGTGAAAAGCACTATGCAAGTCAATTAATGATAATGTCTCTTTCCTTGAGATAAAATAGTTCATTCTTACAAACCGGCCGGGACGCACAGAAAGCCGAGCTGCGTGTTGCCCTTGATGGTGCAGGATGAATAGAAGCGTGGATTCGCTTTCTTCCCGTGCAGTAGCTGGCTTTGTTGCAGATTTAAAGCAGCACTGTTTGAAGCTCTGCCTCTATAGCTGTGCCGTGCTGTCCTCCTTTGTAATGAAAACTTCTCCCTTTTCATCATTTCTAATTTCAAAGCCTTGAGGGGTTAGCTTCCTCAAGGCTACGTCTCAGTCTACGAAGGAGTGAGTATCTTGCTACGTTCCTCCTCGCCAGCCCAGTGGCCAAGGCTAGTTAGTTGGCTTTCAACTTCCCCTAACAAAGGCTGAAAGCTGGTGTTTACCCATTTCTTGTCTCTAATACATATTTCTTGATGAGGAGCCATTTGTTCCTGAGCTGATGCACCCACTGCTGGTTTGGGGGAGGTTTGTTTACTGCAGTAACCATCTTGTTCCATACGTATTGCCATCACTCTCCCTCGCTATAACCTACAAATCTCTCCAACTTATTCAGCTCAATGCTGGAGACGGTTTTTGAAGTCTTCTTTAAAGGGTAGTGAGTGCCCTTAAAATTTTTCCCTGCTTTGAAACATTCTACCTGTTCTAATGCAGTTCCCTATTTTAAAGATAGGGAATAAATATCTTGGGGATAGTTGGCTCACATACAGCTCCTATCTCTTGAAACATTAATGGTCCATGCTGTTTGATTCTTTTTGAAAGTACTCTGTTCCCGCTTTGTTTATTTAATTTCTTTTCTCTGCACTGGGACTTGCCAAATGCAGTCGTGTCCCCCCCGCCCCGCTGCCACCCTTTCATTCACAGAAATCAGTGAGATGTAAATATGGCTCATTTAGTCTTAGCACTGCCAACGTTTGTTTCAAAAATCAGACATAAGGTCCCTTGAATTTTAAATTGGCTTTCAAGAACCTTGTGGAAAAAATAAATTCTGAATAATTTCTGGTTTTGTGCCTTTGAAGGTTCCCACTTTTGAGCCCTCATGCACAATCGTGAGAGCTGAAACTTGTTTTACTGTTAATAACTGCTGCATCCCTTGCAATTGCACAGCTCCAAGAGGGAGCTGCTGTAGGAAACGAGCCAAGCCAAACACTGCAGCTTAATAAACTCCTAAGACTTGACAACAACAATTTTTTTCCCCAAAGATTACCCACTAGTCTGCCTGTAGTAGCTATGAACTCTGGGAAAACAACATGGGAATACAGAACACCATGATTATTCTGAGGGCTACACAATAAAGTAAATTACCACGTAGTAGAAGGCCTGCATCGCATGGCCAAGCCCTCCCTACCTCAATCTAAAAGCTAAAGATTGGCTCCAACACAGACAGCTCTGTACCTCCACACCTGTATTCAGGAGCTGCTGCTTATCCTGTCCCATTGCAGTACCCACAGACAATGGGTCAGGGCTGATGCCTCCTCCAATTCATGTCAGATGTTGAGAAGGGAAAAGCTGGCAGAGCAGGGGAGAGGAGAGGTCCTGTGCTGTCAGAGTTTAGCATTGCAGGCTAAGTGCAGGACAGGTCCTCTGTGCGCCATGTCGTGCAGTGGAGACCCACCATCATTTCTGGGTTTTGCAGCCTCTTGTGCAGGAGGTAAGCAGGGGCCAAATGGGAGTGATGAAACTGATGCAGCGTGTCAGCAGCACAGACTGGCTTTTCTCTGTATCGCTGAGGTTGTGATGTGCTGACAGCATCAGGCAGATGCCCGGGAGGGAAAGCTCAGCATCTCTGCCATGGCCACCTATCCTATGTCCTGTAACACTGGGGCCTGCCCAGTGTGATCTGCCTGCATGTGCAGCTCCAGGCTGACACTGGGAAGCAAGAGAGACCACAAGCATATGTACAGAGCCTCGGCATTTAGAAACAAAGGCAATGGCTTAATTAATGAGACATGTGTGACGTGGGCAGCTGGGGCTGGAGGGCTGCTCACCTACCCCCAGCCTTCCCATCAGTGCACACATATCCCCCTGTCTCTTCTGCCTTTTCAGTCTCTCATCCTGTTGGCAAGATGTGTGCATAGACTTTCTCCTTTTCTCCTTACACACACACACTATATATATATATATAAATATATCATTTATATAAATACGGATATATAAAACGCTGTTCCATCTAAATCCATGCAGACACTCACATGCGAAGCATGTTGCAGAGCCTGTGGGAAACACTGTCTGTAATGGAGCCTACTAATTATAGCAACTCTAATGGCAGCTTCCCCCCACCCTTCCCTACAGCAACTGAGATCAAAACCTTTTTTGTTTAAAATATTTACTGTACAGCTTGCAAAGCTTTAATCAACGTAACATGACGTTTCCTTGCAGCAGCCAAGTAATAAATATGCAATTAATAGGGAATTGAAATACACCCATTAGCTGTTTGCAGAGTCTCTACTTCCCCACCGTAAAAATGCTTTCAGATCATTTAATGTTCTGCCTGCAGTTGGCAAAGCCACCGGAGCACGGGGAGCACAGCAGCCCTTTGCCTTTTGGTGAAACCATGGCAAGGAACTTTGTGAGGTTTGCAGCAGGAAGGAGCCCAGCTCCTGCTGCTGTGCTGTGCCCAGCCTTTGTGAGGGCAGGGTAATGGCTTCAAGTTGTGCCGGGGAAGGGTCAAGTTGGATGTTAGGAAAAACTTCTCTGAAGGAGTGGTGAGGCACTGGCACAGGCTGCCTGGGGAGGTGGTTGGGTCACCATCTCTGGAGGTGTTTGAGAAATGTAGAGATGTGGCAATGAGAGACATGATTATGGGAATGTCTTGGGTAGCAGAAGACAGTGTAGAGTTGGTGATGTCATGGCACGAGGGCTTGGGACACCCCACAGATCCACCCCGCCAGCTCCCGTTGTAGCCATGTCGGCAGCCCCTCACCCCATGCACAGCATGTACCACCTGGGTTGAGCAGCCCTTCATCTTCTTAGGGGGAAGGAGGCCAGGGCTGGTGATGCTGCAGTGGGGTTTTTGCACAGAGCATTGCTCGAGGGGACGCTGCTTCCCAGGGAAGCCTCCTCACCGCACGGCAAGGAGGCAGTGCAGAACTGTGTGCCTCCCAGCTAAGCATTAGTGAAGCTTTTTAATCTCTCACTGTGGGATTTCTTTTTGCTTCTGCATCATGCCATAAAGTATTTCAGACAAGGTGACATTTTCCATCTGCATAAAGTGCTTGCAAACAGTGTGAATTTAACTTTTATTGGCTTGATTTAGGGGTACGGGAGTCTGCATAAGTCTTGGTCTCCGAACCTATAGTCCTGCACTTTAAGTGATGAATTAGTCAGTAAAATAAACAGGGCATTATCTAGCTGTACACACGTCTGCATCTTCCAAACAAAATTAAACCTTGTTTGAATGTATAAAAGCTAATGATGGTGAAATCAGCTTGGCTATAAATTACCCAAAATTCAAAATTAATCCAGAACTTTCTGGAAGCTTTGGAAATGCTCCATCTCCTGGAGCAAAGAACACAGCACGCAGGATGGCAGTGTGCAGCCTCTGCCTGCGATGGTTGTCCATCCTTCTGTCCATACAGCTGTTCCTCATTCAGGCAGTGGATGGGAGAAGACACAAATGTTACCACAGTTCCTGTTTCCTTCCCCACATACTGAAGGGAAGATCCATCAGATACGATCAGCAGCAGTAGACAAATGGTGATGTCTTAATGGCAACCGCCATACAGCTGGAGTGTGATGGAATAATGATGGAGACATTAGTACCCAGGCTGGGGATGCGATTTTATATTTCATTTAACCCAGAACACAACATGCTGCAATATATATATTTGTAACTACTCCCTTGATGATCTCTCTGGAGTATTATAAAGATTTATCATGTAGTGTTTGGTCAATACTAAATACCATGAAATGTCAGTAGAGCAGTTCTTGGAATTGCTTGAACAGTAAATAATAGAATCCTACAATATCCAGAAAGGAATGAGCAGGTGAGCAAGTAACCTTAATGAAACAAAACAAAACAAACCCAATCCCTAACCTTTAAAAAAGAACAACACAGCAGCAAAGATCTTGTTATTAAGACCCCTTGACTTTTAATGAGATGTAGGTATGTTTGTCATTTAAGTGCTCTGAGTAGGGCAGCCCTTTAGGTCTGGAAATGCTATGCCACAGATTTTTGGGTCCTAGCACCACACTGTGTTTCCCACCTCATTCTGCAATGGAACCAGTTCTCCTCCTGCTCCATGGCTAGTGCCAGCTGTAAGCAGCAGAGCATCCTCTGTGTCCCTCCCTTCAGGAACCAGCCCCAGAGCAGCAGCTGCTCAGTGGGAGGTGGTGTGGACGTCCCACCCTGTGCTGAAACATTCCTTACTCATAGCTTCCCTAATGGTGGGATTGCTCTAAGGAAACCTTCCAGGTTTTTTTTTAACAGATCAGAAGTTGGCTCCTGCTTAAACATATGTGCTTCTTTCCCTGCCTCTGACTTGCAGAATAGCTGCTAACTAACCAAGAGACAACATGGTGAGCTGAGGCTATTAGCGACTAATAATGCCATTTGCAGGCAGCAAAGGCTGAGGAGGCTTCCAGAGCAGTTAGCAGACTGCAAGTATCTCCCAGAAATGCATGAGCAGAGCTCCTGTGCAGCAGCCAGAGAGCAATTATTCTTGGAAAGCATGTCTGCCTCATGCTTTAAAATCTCTGCTAGTGTCTAGAGTTTAAGAAATAACATGCTGAAGGAAAGCAGAGAAACAGGAGTAAAGGGCTGTGCATGCTGCGAATGAACAGGCGCACAGGCGCTGCAGCCAGGCACCTGCTGGGCAGCAGCCTGAGCCCAGCCTTGGGGAGGTGGTGCTGCTTAAATCCCTTTCTGGCCTTCCCAAAAGCAGGGTACGGGCTCTTCACAGACCACGTTTGTTAGGATGAGATGAAGTCAAGCAGGCATTGTTTTTTTTTCTCCTCTTTTCTTTTGGCTTTCCTGTGTTGTGTTTTTTTTTTTTTTCCCTCCAAACATCTCATTTGTAGCAGATTATATTCCTAACGGGGTCATTTTGAGTGCAGCACTGTACGCAGCTCTGCTCTTTAAAGAACTAGCACAGATCCTAACAGCTCTCCAGGCAGGAAATCTGGGGGGACCTCTGCTTTCCTGCTTACTGATCTAACGCTGGATCCCGAGGAGCCCATCAGCACAGCATCTTGGTAGCAAATAATGACATAGGGAACCACCGAAGGATTGTTTTATGGCCCAAACTTGTTAGCTACAGAGAATACTTCTTTTGCAATATTATTATAGTTTTTGGCAAATCATCGTTGCTTGCTAGTTTATTCCATGTCTTTGCTTAACCACTCTGGTGCTATTTTTTTCCCTTTAAATGGCATATTTTAGTTCCTACATGGGACTTACTTATTCTCAAGGATTTTTTTTTTAGTGTGTGTGCTTTTTCTGTATGCCGTTGCATCTTTTTTTGTGCTTCAGTTATTTTAATTACGCATTTTATTTTAAGTACAATGTTTTATGACATCACTTGTTAATTGTTCAATTATCACTCTGCTCCTCCGCTGCTCTGCAGCATGCAGTAGCCTTGAAGCGCTGGAGGAGCGTGCCACGAACAGAAAAAATATGGCCTAAAGACCCAAAGATGCATTGTCGACAGTTCTGCGCTATTTAATTACATGCTGTTTGGCAAATAATTAGTAAGAAATTAGCTTGTTTCTCACACTGGGAAGAGCTCTTCCAATTTGCCACTGGGCTCTGCCAGACGTGAGCTCCTGCTCGAGGCATCTCCATCAGCTGCGATGCGCACAGGTCAGGGCTGGGGACACTCATGGGGCTGCTCCAACAGCTTCTCCCAGCACCACCGCAATCAGCTGCAGCTGAGTGCTGTATCTGTGGCCTCTGACACAAGTAGGTACATACATTTCGACGGATGAGAAGAGCATTGCAGTCTGTAGATGCTGATCTATTGAGTGGCTCTCCTTCAGCTTGAGGAGATAAAGGTGTGTGTCTCCACTGACAGAAGGGCAGATATTGATGCTGATATTGGCCAGTGCTGATAGAGGCAGCAACACCTGGCTGAACTTGGAACATGGTGTGAGCAGTGGAAGAACAGCAGCCTGACCTCGGTGACTCTTTGTGGCCAGGTTTGGGTGACATGTAGGAGATCTTCGGGTTTGGGAGACAAAAAACCTGATTAAAAGTGCCTAATTCCTCTCCTATGTCCAGCCCAGACTTCATTGTAACACTTATCTTCTACCTAGTTGTACAGTCTGTCATCGTTTTTATCAGAAGAAGCCCTAGGACAGCCTGTAAATTGCTTTATGACACCGAACTCCCTATTACATTGCTCAGACAAAGCACTCCAGGTGCTCCACGGCATGCCCAGGTATGAAACAGTTTCATTTGCAAATCCTCACTGAATATTAATTTGGAAGGGATGAGTGAGCTGATGGCTCGTCTTTCTATTATGAAAGCAACAGTTTGTGACCCATTTATAATGCAAGCCTGAAAGAAGTGAAGATGCCGAGATTCACCATATATCGCCACAGTATCTCACTTGTTTTACAGTAATTTGATGCTGCCTGAACACAGTAGTCGACCTTTTTTACTCCTGCTTGCAGGGTAGAACAGCAGGGATGATAAACCTTATGCTTTAGTTCAGAAATAGCACACATCAGTGAGAGCGACCAGGGCTGCACCACGGGAGAGTATGCATTGTGGCAGCTCACGGCGATCCTGATGACTGAGGTTTATTATATATACAAGAAAACCATATTGCCTGCTAGAGAAATTGTGCATTGGCCTCAAAGCCTGTTTAGGGTTTGGGTTTTAAACCCAAGATCATATCTGGGTTTATCTTTCCTGCAAGGTGTGACCTTGCAAGAGCCCCGAATGGCTCAGAGTGCTGAGAGCCCTGTGATAGTCCTTCACCTTGAGTTGGCACCTCTGTGCTGCTGCCCTCTCCTAAAGGCAAAACCAATCTATCACTGTGGTCCGAATCAAAGGAAATCTGTTCAATGGCTACCTGAGGTGCAAAGGGAAGGATGACATGCGTGGAGGGGCAATCTTGCTCCGGAACTTGGAAATTGTATTTGTGCTCTAAATTAGGGAACAAAGAACAAGAATAAGAGTGAACGAGCATCCTGCACAGCCTCACTGTGCACGGTTTCTGGAGGGTCAGCTTCTTTGTTCTTGGGGCAACAAAATCCTGGGGAAAGCTAAACCTCAGCATGAAGAGTATGGAGAAAAAAATAAAACAAAACTAATGCAGGATGAAAGCAGAACTTGGGGTCATCTGGGTGCTGGATAGCATCTGCTTTTGTGTATACAGAGGGAAACATAGCATGAGTAATGGCTCTGAAGCTGCTACACTGGATGTTTACTGCACAGAGATGACTGGGGCAAATGAGAGCATTTCCACTTTTACAGCAGGTGGTGCATGATGAGCGCGACTCTCACAGTGACCACAGACCTCAAGAACAGTGGGCAAGAGCCTTCCTTCTGGTGAACCATATCATCTCTTTCCAAAACTGTGAAGCCCAACCTCAGAGATCACAGTGATTTTTCCTGATTAAAGACCAGAATGAATTTTGGGGCCAGGTTGTCTGGCTGTTGTAGCGGCAAATGTGGGAAGAAGGGCCTCAGGCTATTTTCCTTGACATGGAAAACTAACATGACACATCGTTTGATGTGTTGATTCTATTTTTTAAACATTGCCTCACACAGCAATGTGAGCTGGCTGCAGCTCAGCCAGCCCTGCAGTCCAACATTCTGCCATACAGGGCAGGAGCTGCACTGACCCCATATCCCTGCTGGCAACCAATGCTCTCCCCTGTGGGCATGAGCATCTTTTCTCCCCTCCGCAGCACCAGGTAGTCATAATCCTCATGTCCCTCCCCCTCCATGAGCTATTTACATGATTGCATCCAGCCTTCGGCACCATTTCTTGCTAATGCTAATGAAGCAGTAACGGTGCTCTCCTACTGGCTGTGCTGCCACCAGCTACAAGCGTACTGCACATAATCCCACCTGGTTCACTGCAAATTATTGACATGAGGGTCAGCCATGTGGACAGTTCTGCAAGATGCTTGGCCCCACTCGAGCCCAGACTCTGTGTGGCATGTTCCAGAGGGAGCGTGGCTCAGAAACTGCATCACATCCCCATTGTGAATCACAGGAAAGGGCAAATTCCAGTGGAGCTTCACTGGGACTGGGGCTCTTCTTCAAAGGCGACAATTTGGGAAGAAGGCTTTCATCGGAGGATCTTCCTGAGCTCTCCTTATATCTCACGTGCATGAAAGGGGATGCTCTGAAAAGAGGATTGCTTAGGAGATTTGAAGATGCTTTTGGCTGGTGGGATCTCTGCCTGGTGCTGTTGTGTGAGAAAGAAAAAGCAAGCTTGCCGGGCCCTGGGAAAAAAGATGCAGCTTCTAACACATAAAAAAATTAAAATTCTATTTTCTGCTTTGTTGCTGGCATTTATTTTTCCTAGTTTTAAAAGCAAAATCAATCCTAAATCTTTAAGGTCAGATCTCTGGTTGTTTTTTTTTTTTTTTTTTTTTCTTGTTTGTTCTTCCATGCTAACATTTCAGAGCTTGTGGACAGACCTTTGAGTTTACGTGAAAGGATAGTGTTGAAGTGCAGAGACAGCTGAGACTCTTCCAGTTGGAAGAATTCTCCACTGTTCTTCCTGACAGAGGCAATGGGAGATGGCAGATGGTGGATAGCATCTTGTTTATCAAAACAAAAACTGTGGGATCTCTTGAGGTGCTGGAAAGCCCATACAACTGAAGTGAGAAGTTGTCCATGTGCACTAACCAGCTATTTCCTCTGAACTGAAAAACTGATTCTTTTTGGTGCAATCAAAAAGAAAAAGAGTGTAGACAAACAGTAGTAGTAGATGGGATACTGGTGTTGTGCTGGGTTGTGGATGAAGCCACTGGTGCTGCCAGGAATTACTAGAGCCAGGAATTCCAGGTTTTTGACTCTCCAGACCATCACTGAGAACAACAGAATCCACACAGTGGGCAACATGAATTCCACTGACAACCTCAGTTGCAAACATGTTATATGGTTTTCCATCTACTTTGTGTTCGGGTCTGTGGCATCCAGAAAAGGACTAGTATTCTCACCTTAAAATCTAGAATATGCATTCAGAGATCATTCGATTAAAGATAACACTACTCTATTTTTTCCACATATGAATTTAGCCTGATTCTGTAGGAAATGCAGTACTTTAGCATTTCTAAATGTCTAACACTACCCCAGTTTTGGTCCAGAAAGGGCAATTTATCCAATTGCCTCCTCGTGTGCTCCACTGGGTTTACCCCAGCAGAACATGAGATGCTCAAGATGCACCAGGTTTGCTATTAAGATAAATTTCTTCCTTGTAGGAGAGGTGAGGTGTTGGCACAGGCTGCCTAGAGAGGTGGTGGAATCACCTGGAGGTGTTCAAGAACTGTGGAGCTGTGGCAGTGATGGATATGGTTGGTGGGCACTGTGGGGGTTTCTGACTGCTTCCTCCCAAGGAAATCCCAAGGAAACAGTGGGTTGCACATCGTTCTATGCTCCAACACAGATGTGCTCCCAAACAGACGTGGTCATTCTGCCACTGAGGCAAAGCCAGAGCAGCTTCACAGATGAGAATGGAAATAAATTAGAATAAAAAAAGGTATGGGAGGAGAACTGGAACCCTAATGTTGCTTTTTCTTTCAAACTGATCTGTACGCACGTCACACACTTGGATGTATGAATAGTAAATTATTCTATTCATTTCTTACTCTTGATGAACAGTAAATTAGTCTAATAACATTTACTGTTCAATTCATTGATTGTCAGAGGGAGATTAGAAGCAAATAGCTTTTAAGTCTTTCCAGCTGCAAACATTAGAGTTGTCTAAAGTTATGATTTTGGACTGCAATTAGCTGCAGCTCTCTAGCTCCATCCGTATGGCACGGGGCATCTCCACACATCACTGCTGCAGCCTGCACCCAGCAGCCAGTACAGATCAGGTACAAAGCAAAAATAACCACCCAGTTAAAAACATCCACCCCAAAGCTCAATGGTGCAGTGCAGCAAGAATAAAGCCACAAGCCACGAGGCTGGGGGTTGTGCGTGTGCAAAGTCAGGCTTTGCCATGGCATGAAAAGCCTTTCTCTTCTGTGTCTGGAGGGCCTGAAGTGCTCTTACACAGGAGGACTTCAGTGGAGTTGCTGTACCGACACCAGTGGAATACAAGTGTGCGAGCGGTGACAACAAGGCCCATAAAACAGCAGACAAGTCGAGTGAATTTAAGACGGATTTCTGCCTTGTACCTGTTGTGCCTCCTGTTTGTCATCCTGCTGCCTGTGGCGATGGCTCCGTGCTGGGATTCAGTCCTATCAGTAGGAAGGCACCACTGGCTATTGAACAGACACAGAGTTACTTGTAGCCAAAAGAAACCATAAACAGCACAATCGTTTCAGATGCTACCAGAGCTTGGAGTTGTTTATTACCTTTATCTACACCCCCACCCCCCCCTTTGCTTTCGTAAGGGCTGAAGGAGTAAATAGAAATCGCTTCTCTTGCTATGCAAGTCAGGTTTTCTCTCTGCCAGAGACACCTGGCGCTCACTGCAGGCTGCTGCTGATGAAAACACAGGTGGAGGGGGAACCTGCCTGCAGGACAGCCCCTGCCCAAAGGCTCTATGGCCATGGCCCAGCAGTGACCAATGCAGCTTCATCTGTGCTTCACCTGCTGCAGCCGCGGTTCTGCTTCCCATGGGCTGCACGCAGCGATGATGTGCTGCTCAACATATTGCAGGAAAATCCTTTTCCATTGCAAAGTGGAAATCCGTATTTATTTTTCTTTCAACTCCATCTGCAAGTAGTTGATTTTTGGTGAGATTTTCCCCTGGGAAGCCTGAAAAAGTATTTTATTGACCTGGAACGTGTCAGGTTTGGACTGTGCTTAGTTTTGCATTCACCTGGGCTGCCTGCATTGAGCAGCTCTCCACTTCCAGGGCTATGTTGGCCTTTTTGAGGTGGACTCCTCCCCTGGGCTGGTAGCAGCAAGGGAGGGAAGGGCAAGAAGGGCAATATGAGGTGTAGAAGCTGCAGCAAAGAAAGGGACCATGAGTCGTCTCTAATACAGACAAGAACTAATTTCAAAGATGTTATTAAAAAAAAAAACAAAAAAACAAAAAACTTCTCACTTCTATTACTCAAAGTTTACTCATTTCAGGGTTTTTTGTTTGTTTGTTTTTTGTTTGTTTTTTTGTTTTTTTGCTTTGTTTACTCTCCTTCCCATGCAGTGACCCAAAGTCATGAGAAGATACCAGAACTTGTAGGGAACTGGAATCATGACTGTCTGAAAAGTCTGGCTTTAAAAGCTTTACTGTTCATGCATTTTTATGCTAGGGTTTTCAAATAGAAAAATACACACACCTTAACAACAAAAGGCTATAATGACTGCATTGTCACTAGATGAAACTGTACTAAAAATAAATAAATGCTGCAGTTTAGGCATGATTCAGTAGGCACGGTCCTTATTATTCTTCCACCATTAAAAGGAAGATTCAAGTTCAGTACAATATGCTCCACATCTCTCTGGCATCTCTCCTCCAACTCATGCTTCTTTCCAAGTTGAGTATCTGCTCAAGACTAGAGAGGGTTAAGAACAACCACAGTCGCGAGCATCGTGGTCACTGATGCATATTTTTAAGTGGTAGGACACAGTGAAGAATCTTGGTTTAAGTGTAATAAAAATGAGGTCCCGGTTTGTTAATGAGGAGCATTGTCTGCTGCAGACACTAATTTCACTACAGGGTGCAGTCTTCAAACTTTTCATTCTAATTAGAATGCATTTCCATATTCTTTATCAATTTCTTCTCTTACTGAAATCTTCTCCAACGACCTTTTTTTCTTCACTTATGAGTCATCCAAAGATTTTTATTTTTCCCAAAACAATCATTCAGATGCAACTGCATTTTTCCAGTAAACACGTTCAAAAATAAATGACCTTGCCAGCTCATGCCTACACAGTGGGAGAAGGGCATTAGCAGTGCAGAGGCAGCTACTAATAATACACAGGAAAATTAAGTATGGGAGGCGACCGTCTTTGTCTAATTCCTTGAACGTTTAATTTCCAAATGCCCTGCAGTGGAAAGTGTCTCAAGCAGGAGCTTAATGGCTACCGATGGAATTCCAGCAGAGGGGAAACAGGTCCCAGCAGAACAAGGGGCACTGCATGAGCAGAGGAAAATAGGTTATCTGCTAAGGAGCCATAATTTTTCTTTCCTTCAGTCCTCTACAGCTGTGTCCAGTTCCAATTTTTATAATAAAGCAAATTATTAACTCAAGTTGACGGATTGGTTGGTGTTGGTAATAGGCTTTCAAAATGATTAGTGATATATACTCATTACCCAAATTAAAAAGCCATATTAAAAATAATAAGAAGAAATGTAGCAGCATTATCAAAGTAATAATTTCTATTTAGTGCGTTTCTTTCCTGAACCTTGGCAAATGTTGAATTATGCAACACAAACAGTAATCTGAAAGCATTCTAGTTGATGATGGTATTTCTTTGCTATCAAATTAAACCAACGCATTCACAGAGCATCTGACTTAAATGTCTCTGCAAGTTCTTCACTGCGTGAGGAAGACTGTGGACGTGCTTCAGACTACTGTACCTCTACCCAAGATACAAGGCCTAAGCCTTATTCTTCCCTTGCATAATAATTATTAAAGGGAAAGATTTATGTAACTCAAAGTTCACCCAAATATTTGTTTTGTTATTCAGTGATTCAGCCATCTCCGAAAAAAAAAAAAAGAAAAGGCAGAGATGAGTATCTTGACATCAATTAATTGTGGCGCTTTGTAATCCAGGGCTTGCTATAGTTCTCCCCAACTAACAGAATCAAACAATTGCTTTCATTTTAAATATGCTTTATAGATGAAAGCACATTTACAAAATTTCCTTTAGAATAAAACAATAATCAGGCAGCTAATTAAGCACACTGCAAGTACTGAGCTTTTGAGTTAAAGACCTGTCCAGACTGTAACATCATTTTCACTTTGTTATTATATGCAGGAAGCTAATAAAAATATAAATTTGAAAAAAATCACATTAGTGATTTGCCAGAGTGAATGTAGATGTCAAAAATGCTAATCTGGAGAAGCTGTCAGGAGTTTAAATAGATTTTTCACTGACTTGCCTCTCTTAATTATAGCTCAGCACCCTGTACAGGTTAAAAATGCTGGGTTCCTTCGAAACAAACTATGAGCTCCTTACCATCTCATCAAATTCTCCTTCTCTTCCTTTCAAATGGATCAATCAGATGCCAACACATAACATTTTTTCACTTACGTCTTTTCTTAAGCTTCCTTATCCGCTGCAATTATATTTTTACCCAAACCTATCCTGAAGGGGATAGAAGAGATTTCATGGAAGAAGCATAATTGGCAATTGAGCTTGCTCTTTCTTGGGCTTATGAGAAAAGATAGCGTTTTGTGTTGTAGGAATTCAGCACTTACTTAAATTAGAGAGTATGCTGGCTACTTAGTTAAATAATCTACAATAATCAGGTCAGGAGGGAATAGCACATAGCTTTCACTTATTGTTCTGTATTAATTTTTCAGATAAAACAATTCTACGTACTATCCAACGTCTTTCAGAAAGCATCAAAAAAAGCCGCAAAACAAAGGATTGACATGTTGCTAATCCAATCCTCTGACTGTCACAGGGTGCGATATAAAAGAGATCCTTTGTTCTTTTAGAGCTGATTGAGCTCCATTAGTACCCACACTCAGAGCCCTGGGCACAATATTAATGCTAATACCGTTGTTACGGAGATGGAAAGCCGTTAAGATTGAACACAGCTCTCAATATCATTGGACATACTCATGCAGCATGTAGTGTGGTGAGATCCGATAGCTCTGAACCTTTCTAAAGAGAAAACGAAAATCCAATTAACATCTTCTGTGTAAACCTCCTCGGCTACTTTCACTGGAGATGACCTTGGGCAGCTGTGTTGCAATTTTGCCAAAACCCCAATTATGTCTTTAATTCAGTGGCGTTGTCGGGCTTTGCCAAACAGAAGGCCTGGCTCAGCAGCTCGCTCCTTGTGCTGGATGACAGTCATCACATAAGTTGCAGCCGTTGGCACTCTCTGCACTGATCTGCAGCATGCATGGTCAGCAATCAGCCTTCAGGCTCTACAAACTCATGGTCATACTCAAGCCAACCAGCAAAAAAATTCCTTTTTTTCCTCCCTCTTCCAGCTCCAGTTAAAATCCCGAAGTTCATACATGCTCTTCCATTATGGCTTGGCCAGTGCTGATGGGGCAGATGGCTGGTGTGACCTGGAGAGCTGGTAATTAATTCCTGCTGATGAAGCATGCAGAGAGGGGAGGAGAGGCTCCACGTGCCTTGTTCAGGGCTCCCCTACTGCCGAAGGAGGAAAGAAAGGAAGAAAGCAAACCTAAGTAATTAAAACCTGCCCTCCTTATCTCTCTTTTTGACAAGCAGCCCACAATTAGACAAGCAGATAATGCATGATGATGAGTGCTCATCCTGGTGGCCACAAGACCCAGGCTCTTCCAGCAGCATCCACATGAAGAGCTGGTCTTAATCACCATGAGCAGGACCTGTAAAGAACTGAAGACCTTGATGGGAAACAGCACTCATTTCCTGCCAGCACGGACAGCTTCTGGATGTAAGGCTTTTCCCTCTCGTGACTGTTCAATTAATGGGGAAAGAGGTAAGAGATTTGTTAACAGTTGTGCTACTGCCTCAGAGACCTTCAACAGGAGCTGTAAGTTGCAAGCAACCTGAAACACTACAGCTGCTTTCAACACCACAACTAAAGGATCCCCCCAAATAAAGCATTTTGAACTCTTTCATTTGCTTTTCATTATACCAGGGTGATACCGCCTTATCTCAAACACGCAATTGCATATTTGCACTCTAAAATGGAGAAACAGCACTACATGCAGGTCCCTAAAAGCAAACACCAAACTCTGCATATTTTGCTCATAATTAGGGAGATTCTTCAGGATTTATTATTTTTTTTTCCCCAAAGCTGTTATTGCTTGATTTGGCTGTCATCTGTGTCACTTCTATGGAAGGCTTTACTCTTTTAGAAGAGGAAAATCAGAACAGCAAGCTAATAACCTTTTCCAGTAGTGAGATTTAAGGAAAGGGATAATGAAGTAGAGCTGCTGACATCACAATGATTGTTGTACCATTAGACTTCCCTAAATTAAACGGGTCAGGATCGGTCTTTGCTTTAGAGGGTGTCACCTGGGAATGACTGGCACCTGATGGACACAAACACCCTTACAGTACTTGCATGCTTGTTGGCCAGGTGTGTATCTCTGAGCTGAAAATTGGTTTCAAAATTGGCCTGAAAGGAAAACAGCTTCCACATAGATTCCCCATAGTCCAGTACGAAAGAACCAGCTTTAGTCTCAACCTCATTCTTTTGATTTAATTTCCTGGTGTATTAATTTTGGCCATTCAATCTCATTGATCTATAGAGTCTGACTCAGCTGTGACCATGATTTGATTGCTTAAGTGTCTTAGCAAACCTGGGGTGCATTAGTTCTGTAACATGCTTGCCTGATTTCTGTACGTGCCAGCTCATTCTTTCTTATATAATCTATAAAAAGTAAATAGAACATATTTTGCATAAAATGGCAGTCAAGCCTAGAAATTCAAGGGCAAATATAACTCAGGTATGTGTATGCCACTTCTTTCCTCTTAGCAAATGCTGAAGAGTTTAATGTTGCCTTGCTCAGATCTGGAGATGTTTTAACATTGACACATGCCCTTCAGCAGAACTTTCTACTTTAACAGATCACTGTCCAGTAGCACTTTGGCTCAGGCACGAGCTCTCATTTTCTTCAGATAGCTGCTGTGGGGGTTGTTCCTGCTGGTAGAACCAGAGGAAGCAGAGGTTCCTCATATTTCACTCAGGGCCCTATTATTGTTATACCTGATTGAACCAATCCTCAGCTGCTGCTGTGATTCTAAGCATGCCAATGCAATGCACTGGCATTTCTGCGTTTGCTTCATTTGCATTTAAACAATCAAGATTTTTAATTAAAATCCATAAATGAATCATCCAAGAAATGCCCAGTGCTCCTGTATTATTTATTTTTTATATGAAACCTTCAATTTGATGGATAAGCACTGTCACTGGTCATTTCTGCTAAAATGATCCTATCAGCAATGAAATATTTGACAAATCCGATATTAAATTTTTCACCTCCAGCTTTCAGCACTCGTAGTCCATTAAGACAAATAGTATGTTGCACATCTCTGATCTATTGTTTGAAGCTCTTTGGGACCAGCACTCTTTGAGAGAGGGGGATGCACAGGTCAAAAGCATGGTTTGTGATCCAAACTGCACTTTCTTTAGAGCCTCCTTTATATTGTCCCAAGAACCACATCCCAGTACAGAGGACAAAGTAAAAAACACGCTCTGCTACTAGCATCTCTCAGAGGATTGCTGTAAAACTAAAATCATAATAACGCAGCATTCCTTCAAAAACTGAAATCTTGCTCACATGCTAAGAAGCTGTAAGTGTAACAGCATCATCTGGTGGCTTCTGCCACAAAGAATGGATTAATTGATTTTTTTTTTGCTCTACTTTCATTTAAATTCCATATGTCTCAGGTGAGGCCAGGTCCTGAAGGAATGTGCGAGAGGAAAAGCTAGAAAATGATAAAAATGAGAGAATGAAATCCTCAGCTGTAATAAAACATTAAACTGCATCTGAATATCTCAGATATTTTTAAAAGGATTTTTTAAAGAATACTGAAAAAACGCCATCCTCATTGAAGTCAAGTTCCATTTTAGGCAATATCAGATGGGGTCGGGGTATTTGAAGCATAAGTTAAGAACAGGAATGATGCTGCTGAAGGCCTTGAACTTTTGATGAGAACTGGTGTAAACCTCAACAACATCTTAGGGCAATTCCTTACCACCATTCCTTTTATAAGTGCAAAAACAAATCCTTCCAACTCCTCCTGCATCTTCTTTTTGGAATTCATAGTATTGATCCTCTTAACTTTTGGAGCAGTGGTATATAAGAATGAGATGAACATACATTAGTTTGCAAAAGATTTTAGCTGCGAACGAGTGCTGTTGTGATTATGATTGTAAAACAAGCTAATCCACCAAAGCTTACATGTATGGTTGGTGTAGCAGTAGAGGCTGAATCAGCCTGCTTTGGGTATTAAACCTCCTGACCTAAATGGGCTGAAGTATTCCCAGAAGAGTCCAAGGTCTGCAGTAAGAAATTTACTGCAATCCAGATGAAGCAGAAGGGCTGTGCTAGCCTATAGAACCCCGTCCTCAGGATTAGTTGTTGCAAAAGCTTATTAACAAGGCAATAAAATGAAAATTATTCCTTCTGGCTTTATTGGTGCACAATGTCTGTTTTACATTCATACAGTTTCTGTCCTATCCTTGGCAGTTGTCTTCTTTGTTGTATTCTTACAAAGGGAGAAATATCAAAACATTAATTTAAGCTGTCACAATGCAAAGGGCTGACAGTCATGTAAAGAATTATCATTATGGTAGAGAATGGAGACAAGTTAGTGAAGGAAAATTAAAGTGACTAGCTAAACAGAACCAAACTTCTTGAAAAATCTAGGATATTGCCATGACAATTCAAATCGCTCCAACTTTTTCTTTTTGTGTTCTTCAGCACTTTCTTACACAGTCTATTATCAATCTGATGGGGGAAAGAAAGAAATAGAAATCTCTTCATATCTGAGCTAGCTTTAGCAAAATATGTATTTCAAAAGAGAAGATTCATCCTGTGCAAATTTGTGCAATAAGATAAATTGCAACTAACATCAATCTTTGTAATTTCCATAATTGCAGAAGTCAGAGTGACCAAGATTACAGCCTGTCTAATCTTTCTTACTAATGCAGACAGCAAATAAATGTTTCTTTGTACTCCTTAGTGGTTTTTTTTTGTTTTTGTTTTTCGTTTAAAAAAAAAAAAAAGATTCTTTTCCAGCAAACAATGAGATTCCTGCAGGTGGTGGGTCAAGGTTTCAAAATGCTTTGTGTATTCCTAAGCATAATTTTAATTATTTTACACATAAAGTAAGGAAGAGAGTGTTTAAAAGAAGAAAATAATCACTTCGCTCTTGTGTTATACTTTTCAGCAGTAGCTCTTGGAGCATTTTACTATGGCTATGAAGAAAGTGAGGAAACAGGAGTCTCAAGGTGCATGTCTATGCCCAGCAATACACCACTGCAGTCCAAGTAGTTTGCTTTTCCCAGTGTAGTAAAGCCACTTATTTTTGTCATATACCAAGGTTTCAGCAGGGCACACAATGCCTAGCCTTGTCCTCTCATCACATGCTACCCTGGTACGAGGGAGATATTACGAATTCAGTGCAAGGAGCTGGTGAGACTCTGCCTCCTGTGTTCCACACAAATGTCCACTGCCTTCTGGCTATGATATCTGCAGCGCCAATGATGTCAGTTAGCATTGCAGTGGCTGACTGATCAGATTACTAATGAAGCTTGAGTCCACAAGACTGCTTTATGCAGTCAAAATTTATAATTAATTCTCGTACACATAAGCAATCACTGAGTTCAGCTAGCACATCAAAAACAGCTAAAAACACCAAAAGCTGAGCAAATCACTCTTCCCAAGGTAGACGAACAAGAGGTTTACATGACTAATGCCAACAGGACAGAGGCACAAAATTCCCTGTGGATGTAAGGACATAAGATCCTTTCCACATGTTCATCATTCTTATGTGCCTTTAAGCGCTGTAATCCTGGAATTAGAAGAGCAGACTGTTTAGAAACACCACAGTAGGTAGCCTTGAGGTTGCGTGTGTTTTCGGCAGCAGCAGGCTCTCAGCTCAATAAATGCCGAGGACAACCTGCCAGCACTGCCAGCTGGAGCTGTGCAACAAGGGTGGACCTCAGAAGAGGCACACGGCCACATCCCATGCACCGTGAAGCCACAACTAAACCATCTGCACAGATCGTGAGATAGAAAAAGAAACAGGGAAGGACCATAAATCACTCCTATTCGCCAAATAAATCAGATGTATGTTATGACTTGGGAAAGCGGACAAGAAAACACTTAAAAATGTAATAAATATAAATTGCTGCAGTCACTCCAAATGTATCATTGGACCCCTAATTGTATCATTATTTTTTATGACTGTGATCTCAAAGAAGCTACATTTTTCTAAGGAGTTGTATTTGCAAATCACTTTGATTAATATCTGTGAACAGTGTGAATGTGTTTAAGAGCTTCTGCATACTCACTTTGGCCCATTGACCCCTATTTGCAGTGCCCTGAATCAGCTGGCAGAACACGAGGTGGTTCAGACGTTCCTGCTGGAAGCATTCAGAATGTCCTGAAATTACTGGAGCTACTCACATGGGTAGAGGCTTTGTGCACACTGTGCTTTTGCTGATCAGAGGGCTGCTGTGACTGACTTTGCTTTTCACATTTCTCTCTCGATACACTTCATTTTTTTAAATCAGATATGCTTTACTGTGAGGAGGAATTTGACCACTTACTATTGTATTCTAAGAAATAAGCCCACTAGACCAAGCATTCAAAGTAATTTCATTTTGGCAATAGGAGGTATAATTGAGGAATCACATTTTCAATGTAAGACATTATCTAAAACTAGTCTCTGGTATGAACTTTGGTCAACTATATACAATCCTCTTTAGTATGGCCTTTTATAGTATTCATTTGGAGCTGTAGTGCAAAGCTTCAGAAAGGGCACTGAATGAAATGGTTTCCAAAAGGACTGGAGTAGGAGCAGAAGTCTCTTACTCTGAATTAGCGACAATCTTAAAATCTTAACCTTGATTGCTTTGAAACAGTACATTAATCCACAATGAAAATGTTTGCATAGCATTTAAAAAATACAAACAGATTAACAAAGAACTTTCCAAGGGCAAGATATATTTGAATCAATTTTAAGACTGAAAGGAAAGTCTGGTGCCTTTTTTTACAGAGCTTTAGAGAGATGAGCTATACTTAGGCGAGGGGAAGAAACAGCCCTCCCTCTCCTCAATCCCAAGCCCCTTTTTGAATATTGCATATATTATTTAATAACCAAATATCACCATTATAAATGTTATAACTGCTGTAGCTTGCTTTGCAATGGGTGTGTGTTTGCAGTGGCCATACTTAGTCTTTGCAGCCACCGCTGAAAGGAAGCTTGAGTCTGCAAGAGCTTCCAGAGCCCCAAAGCTCTTTGGTTTTCATACCAAGATCAATCAATACCAAAGACCTATCTGGCCCAAGAAATGGGATGTGTGAGGAAGTACTTCTGATTTTTTTAAGTTATGCAGCACTGCTACCCTTAAAGGTAATCGCCTTGATTATCACTAAGCAATCTTCTGCCATGGTAGAATCTACTTTCAATCTACAGTCTGCTTTCAGGACATCCCTCCTACTACAGACCCCTGTTTTATGGTGGGATGAACCACCTCCCCTCTTGACCGCAGGAGAATATTAAGGAAAAACTTTGAACTAGATAAGCAATTTCAGAAGGCTAAGAGTAGATGATGAGAATCCAAGCCAAAACAGTATTGATTGGTCCTTGTCTAACCTACATCTACCTTGACCAGCCCAGACTCTGCTTTCCCTTCTGCACCCCATTAAGGACTGGCCTGAGGACACACTGCTGAGTGCCACTGCAGGAGCCCTGCCCTCCTTGTCCTGTTCTTTGCTTGTTCACTTCACATCTGTACACACACCTCAGTACCTGCACTGGTGGACTCCGTTTCTTAAAGTGAATTTAAAATGAAATGAACAGGAATCGTTTTGGGAACAAAGCTCAAAACTCTGCTAAGCCTTAAAACCTGTTTTTTGTAGACTTATTGATTGCTCCGGAGGTGAATATGCTCATATACAGGTACCTCCGCTGCAAAAAAAGTGCAGCAAAAATGATTAAACACATGAGGAAAGAAGCTTCCATTTAAAAGGTGATTAAAAAGACTAGCATTGTTTAGTTTGCAAAGCACAGGAGTAAAAGATGATATAACAGAAGCAGAGAGAAGGGGCTATTTATTCTGTTTTCTCCTAAGAACAAATATGCACTGAAAGGTGAATGAAAAATTCTGCAAACAGTTCGTGCAGTGTATAACCAACTCTGCAACTCATTGCTGAAGGATAATAGGCAAATGTTTCAGAAATATTTCTGAATGTCTTCGATGCTACAAACAATAAGCCTCAGTTACCTGGGCTAAGGAAAAGCAAAAACAAACAATCCCATCAAACTCTAAGGATGGTGAGTCCCTGTCCTTGTGCTTAGATTAGTTAGGGATGGTATTTTTCTCTCCAGAGGAACGACATTATTTATTTATCATGTGTATGATAAGGGAGCACTCTCTTCCTTTGAGCAGGAGGAGCAGTAGAAGGCAATTAAAGAAGTCAGTAAATGCATCTGTATGAAGTCACTGCCAATAGATTCCTTCCAGAAAACATAAATGTAATAATGGTCAAGTGGCTCAGGGTTAGGTATTTTGTTCTCAGCTGGCTATTTTCCCCAATGAACTTCAATTACAGCTAGGTAACAGTCAAGGCTGTGAATGAGAATGAAATTAAATTTATCCATGTCCTTGGAAAGTTCTTCACTAATCCTACTTGTTTCTATGCACTTGTAGATGCAAAGTAAACATCTTCTCTGTGGATACAGATGATTTTGAGTAGAAAAGACGAACTGTTGGACCTCCAGTACTGCTCTGAGAGAGCAGTGAGTGGAGTCTGAATTTTACGGTCCTCTTTCCATCAACCACTGCTGAATGCAGCTCAGAGAACGTGGCTGGGACATGCAGCACGGCACTGCTGAGCTGCGCTGATGGAGGATGTGCCTGGAGCCCTCAGCTTGTGCTGCAGAGCAAGTACACAGAGTAGGTACACAGGAAGCAGGTTAAGGTGCTGCCGCAGATGAAGTTATACCTCCTTACCCTGTACATGTGTCTGGGGAACAAACTGCCTTTTAAAAGGAATTATAAATGCCACTTTTGGCTTCTGAATAGTTTTCTTGCAACTGTCAGGCCATCTGCTTGGAGAGGGGTCTGTGCAGTCATGAAAGGGATCTTAAAATATACTCTCCTCATAAACATCTTTTGTTTGGAAAATCCACACACATCACATAATGCAGTAAATGGCAGCACAGCCTGAACTGAAACATTTTTAAATGCCGAGGATGCAACCTTGGATACAGCTCCCCCCACCCCCCTTCCCCCTATTAATACGCGCTCTAAATGCACACTTAGACACAGTCGCTAGCAGACTCAGATTGGCAGCACCCACCTGCTGGGAAACATGCTAAGAGAACTTCCTTGGGTACATCCAAAATACCAAACTGGCTTGTGGGCAGAAAGAAGCAGGCTTCTGCAAAGCAGCTCGCAGAGATTACATCATGCTGCCAGCCAATTTTCTGCCTACACTGCACCATTTTGTGCGATGCGTGTGTGAAAAAAATAGCACCCGTCCGTGTACACAAGCAAAAAGGCCAAATGAGGGGTGTGCAAGCACATGCAATTCCTGCATTTCCTAACGTCTGGGAGCTTAGCTTTTCAGAACTGCTCGGTATTGGAATATATATGATATGTATGTATGCACATAAACATTCATTCTGTTAGCATGCTTGGAATATAAAGCTGTACATAGAGAACAGCATTGTGCCTGCCTTACTTTTCTCTTTTTTTTTTTTTTTTCCCATTTATTGGTCTCATTTTTTGGCCATTTTTGTTTACCTGCCTTTTTGTTATTCTAATGTGAGCCCAAACATACAAAATGCTAATTTTCTTTTACATATAAATGTAATGAAACTTTCTGGTTTCCTTTATAAACAAATTTCAGGAAAGTTGATGGGATGCTGTATAACAAGTAAAGAAGAAATACTGTTTAATTATCTTCCATATAAAATCCAATAAAACGTTCTGGCTTTTCTTATTTTTCTGTACCGGGGATTAACATCAGCGTCTTTGTGATGGGAAATCTGCATTCATGGCTCCTCTATTTAGATTTAAATAGGAATTATAGTTCTTGGCAGAAAGGGATCTGTCAAATATCACAGCATTTGTGGCAGGTGGTCACTGCATTGCTCAGCACAGACACTGCCTGCTTAACCATAGCCTGAAGTAAACATCAAAAGTCAATTATTCTCTTTGTAAATATTTTATTTATATTTTGGAGGCTAACGAGCATCTTTTCAGTGCTTGGCTGAGACCTTCCTCCATGGATCAAAATCCCTCTAAACCTGAATTTGGGTGGTAAAAATGTGTTTAGCAACCCAGGGATGCTGATGTAGCTACCAGTGTGTAAGAGGCTTCATAACACAATCCTCTGCTTAGAAACCTTTAATGACTTGGCTGGATTGAAGTGGACAGAGCTAAAACTTGTCATGGTTGTTATCATTGCAGCTGCCAATTAGTACTACAATCATGTATTATTTTGCCAAAATCCCTTTCCCCAGTTAAATTGTATTTTGAATATAAATACTGCAAAAGAAAAGAAAGTGTCTATTTCCTTTGAGCATTCTGGGGGTGGGAAAGCAGAAGGTCTGGTTTCCTGGCAAAATGAATGTGTGTATAGAGGTAACTTGAATGCACACTGAGCAGAAAATGTGGAACAAGAGCTGAGCGCTGAGGGTCAAACGCCTTGGAGAAATTTCTTGTTCCAGGGTAAACCAACTGATGTTTAATGACAGTATCTGGCAATAGTCACACACAAATGGAGGATCTACCCCACTATTGTGGGGGAAATGTCTAAAGATGCTGCAACACATTTTAGATCCTCAGTTGAATGCTATCTGAACTTTCTGGGCCATTAACTAATCAGATCATCTCACTTAAACAGCGTTATAAAAATAATCAAGCAATTCTGCCTACATAAAAATAAGTAGATTGAATATATTTACCTTAAAGAACTCAGATTTTCTTGAGTATTTATTCCTGGTGCTCAGGAAACAGAAGGAGAACAAAATGTTAAGGAGAAGCAGAATCCTCTGAGATGGGGCTGTGGGTAATTTTCCCCACAAGCCTATTTGGTAAGTTAATTGACTCCCACATTATCGAAACTGTGATGCACTAAAGCACTGGGTGCTGCCTTTCGTTTGCTATTTCACTGGCAAAGGCCATCTGTTCTAACCCATCCATCCACATGCACAATGTCTATTGTTGTCAACAGGATTCACGCACACGTGGATAAAGGCAAGCATGTGCCTCAAACTGTTTTGATCCCCAGAACATGGATTTTTCATTTTCTTTGTTTCTTTGTGCTTGGCCAGTAATAATACTTGTCATTGGAGAATTCATATTGATCTTGTCATTGCCTTAAAATTGGATGACAATTACTATCTTTGTCAAAATTCGATCTGATGAAATGGCTCCAATTAGGAAGGAAAAAGAAGGAATCCATCACAATGGGGAGGACTGCACTTGGCTTTAAAGTAGGGAAGCTTTTTTTTAAAGGGGTACTGCTGAAACAATCAAATGGGAACAAATACAACAGAGATTGAGAGATGAGTTCTCAAAACCTTCAGAAGTCTGGTATGTATACAAAACGAGCAATGTGTTAATTTTTACCGTCCACATCTGTCTGCAAAACGGTGCTGGAGCTCCTCTGACAACAGATGCCAGCAGTTGTTGTGTTAGTGTTCTGATCCGGTCAGAAGCACAGTGGCGGTTGATGCCAGTCTTTGTGCACTCTCAAATTCAGTTCTGATCATCAGTATAGTTATAATACATTACTTGGAGTAGATTTGATGAAGTCTGTGAAGTGACAACAGCACAAATTGCATCAGGTTTCCAGATACTAATCTCACCTTGCAACTGAACGTGAAAAGGCAGTGTAAGAAAACAAAGAGTATGCTTCTACTGCTCCTGGTAACAGCACTGAAGCAAGCAATTTATTCCTGCTAATTACAAATAAAATAGTGCTTTTTACAGATTTTTTATATTATAAAACAGCCTTAGAAATGTATATGTCCATGCACGGCTTGAGAAATCTTTCTGTTTCATGTCAAAGCTTTATTCAATAGAAATCTGTTTGTGCCCTTCCAAGGGCTCAGTTCACAGTGGGTCTGTAATTGTGGTGAGCCCTTACCTGGGAGCTGAGATACTTGTTCATGATCAGCTCTCCCTACAGGAGCTGCAGCCTACACACTCCCAGGAGAATGATCTCTGCTCAAGGACATTCATGCAGGTTTTTCTGAACTGAGCCAGTGAATACTATTTTAAATAAAAGTGTGGCACGAACAGAAGAACTGTTGGAGTTGTACGACTGTGTGACTCTTGTACGCGAGATTACACAGCTTACCTCCTTGACAAATTACATTTTCTTAACGTGGAAGAGCTTTGCAAGATGTGGAAGGAACCCAACCAAGCGCACCAAGCTTTTAGCAGGTGGTTAAAGAGAAGCTAAAAATGTAGGACAAGTATGATGCAGAGATGAGTCACCATGTTTTGTATGGCAGCTGGCCTCTTGGTAAAAGAAGTTGGTACTAACAGGTGAGCTGGTGCTAACAGGTCTTTGTCCAGCAAGCTGGGTAGACACAATTCCCCTTTCCCCAAACATGTCTCTCCCTTTCTGTTTCCATTTGCTAAATGGAAACCTACTTACTGACTCTGACCTACATTTACAACAGTTCCAAATTGCAACAGAATGTGTTTCTGGGGAGTTTGCTATTTGCTAAAAATTTTAATCCAACCCATTTGAAAATGTTATATGCTAACTGAGCAAATAAGGCAATCAGAAAAGTACACAAAACCCATGCAATTGTCCTGGACTTGTTTGCAGCACACTTTTACTAATGAGCATCTGGGATGAGTATGGTATCTTGCACTATGGATCTCATGATCTGTACAATAATGGCTGATTTTAATTGACTTTTGCTGCATATAGCTAATCCCAATTGGAGGAGTTCCAGGATGCCGCTAGTGAAGAACTGTGGGTGGGTGCATGTTTTGAAGTGATGGTAAACATTGTGACATATACTGTGTGTACCACATATTATCATATGCACATTTTGACTTTTGTTGCCTTGGCTTTCACACAGCATTTCTAACATAGACATTCCTATTTGCCAGTTTGAGTGGAAATCTGTTAACATGTGAATACTGCTCGCCAGCATGTTCCACCATCGCTGGACTTTCAGAACTTGTCTTCTCCCACAGAACAGCCATCTTGAGTGCCCAAGGGTGCTCCACAGGACTGTGGCATCTGTGCAAACTGGGCGAATGAGGAGTGATGAGAGCTGCTATGAGAAGCTGTAACTTTGAGACTTGAAACTCAGCTTGTATACTGATCCATCAATTTCCACTGTAAGAAATCGCCAAGAGGGCCTTGCTCTTTTACTGCCTCAAACTGTTTTTTCTTTTCGGGAGAACACTAGTAACTAATATCAGGCTTGATTAAGATATTTTGACACTTGAATTACTATGGATATTATAATACCTTCAAAGGTCTGGGAGAAGGAGTACCTGCACAATGTACTCCCATGACTGGCCAACCAACTGCTCTGCTTGAACTGAAACTCATTCTGAATCCACAGTGACCCTTTGGGATCTGGGACTCAGCCAAGATGTATACATGGTTTTGAATCTGGTACATTAAGAAGTCCCCTGCTACATGTCCCATCCTGCCTGGCTGTGATATGGTGTGGTCAATATTATACAATTTAGATTTAAGCTGTTTCTGAAAATAAATAAATGCATCACATACAGCAAAAATGCAGAGTGGTGAGATACTGGAACAGGCTGCCCAGAGAGGTTGTGGATGCCCCGTCCTTGGAGGTGTTCAAGGCCAGGTTGGATGGGGCCCTGGGCAGCCTGGTTTAGCATTAAATGTGGAGGTTGGTGGCCCTGCATGAGGCAGTGGGGTTGGAGATTCATGATCCTTGAGGTCCCTTCCAACCCTGGTCATTCTGTGATTCTGTGAATTTACAGTCAGTGGAGATGTGTGCATCCTTTCTAGCAATAGGGTGCTCTCAGCAGAGGGAGGGTGCTCTGCTTCTCCTCCCAGATGTAGCTGAAGAGCTCTGATCCCACCACAGCAATGAATCACTCTTCCAGAGAATATTAAAAAAAAAAAAAAGAAAGGTATCTTTTTCTTCACTGTGGCATTACCACTTTGCACAGAGACCACCTGTTTGCAGAAAACTATTAGGTAAAATTCGTGCAAGAGAGATTCGTGAGTACAGTGTGAGGAAGGCAGTGTCAGTGCAAAGTAGCTGCTGAGCACAAAGAAATAAATGCTGGTGAAAGGGAGTTTCTGTAAGGTTATACTTCCATCACATCCAATCCAAACGTTATGCAGCAAACTGCCTTGCCAGAAGCCTTCTTTGTATTGCAGGAAGCCATCTGTGATGGTAGCTAAAATGGGAACAGGAGAGGACTCGCTATGAAACGCTCCTCACAAGCACTCCCTCAGGGCATGCGCTGTGGTTCCTGCCTTGCCAGAAGCAGTCCATCTCCGAGGGTGAGGCCATTACACTGTGAGCCCCAAACTACCCAAACGGCTGCTGTGCCTTTCACCTGCTGCCTGCCACTGGGGTCCACGCAACCTCCGCTGCTTCAGTCATACTCTGTCTTTGCCTAGGACATTAATTGCTATGGAGATGCTGGTTGGGGCGATGGATCATTCTGAACACGTTATCTGAAACTTTGGTTTCAGCCTTTTTAACATATCTCCTGGCAGAAAGTGCTGATTGTTTTCATTGATCTCCACTGCTTTGGGTTTAATTTTTCTTTCTCTATCTCCGAGTTCCTATCTTATGTCTCTTTCTTTGCCAAACTATTCATTTGTTGCTGGATAATCACGGCTTTGTGTTTCAGATAGCTTCCTATTTTGTCCATGTTTCCGTTCTATTGTCCACATATTTTTTTTCTGCAAATTTTGCTGTATTGTGCAGTGGCAAGTGGCTATCAGCTAATGCCAATATTTCTCCTTGAGAATTCTTTTTCCCTGCATCATCAAGGGTTTAAGTGGGAAGCCTTCAGCACAGTGCAAATTTCACTCCTGAGAATATCCATCTTTTGAGGTAGCTGATTTTAATTAAAGAATACTCTCTCCCTCTCTCTCTCTCTCTCTCTCTCTCTCTGGATTATACTTTAATTTCAGTCTCTATCACAACAGTAGATACTTCTTAGATAAAATGTATTTTTGCCTCTTTTCATCCATGATTATCTGTAGTTCTTAAACACTTGGGGTCAGCAGCTGGTCCCCTGTTGATGCAGTTCAGGAATAATTCTATTCAAAGGAATTAATTTGAAATAAAATTGGTGTTAAATTCAAAATAAGGCAAAATGCTCATAATATTTTGCCCTTATATATGTGAGAGTGAAACTCTCAGAAACAGCAGTAATAACAGTTATGATAATAAACAATAATCTCTGAAATCTATAGCACCTTTCACCTAAGTATTTTAGGCATAAATGCATTAAGCTGCTGTCATATGAAGAAATGTCATTATTCTAATTTTACACAAGGGGAAAAAAAGCGTCAGGAAGATAAGGAAGCAGTTGAAAGTCACATAACAACTGAACCTCCTCGTCTCATGTTTCTAATCCCCAAGCACAGTGAGGTTCTGTTCCCCAGGGATATAAAATTGAGGTCTTATGAGTTACAAAAGAGTCAAAGCATACAAACACAAGTACAGCTTAGGCTTCTGCCTCCATCATCTTGCCCAATTATGACCGAAATAAATATTGCTATCATATCTTGTATCATTTGTGCATAATTAATTTGCATAGTTAAGCCATTTGCAGATTTCTCACAGAGTCACGGAAGGAGGAAGCTCCAGGTTCTAGGCTCTCATGCTGCAAAAGAATCTAGTGAAACCCTGCCACTTTTGAACCCAAAAGCAAAACTTCTCATTCTGATAGAACAAGGATCCTGGCTGAGGTCCCTGGGGCTGTAAGGACCCCATGCAACTGACAGCACTATACAGAATGCATGCATATGGAACAGTAATGTATAGATGTGTGCATGTATGATGGAGTACGGATGCACATATACCCACACAGAACTTCTGGGATGAACTGGAGTTGTTCTGTTTTTCACGTACTGATTGTAAATCACCTTACTAGTCATTTCAAACTTGTTTCCTTTGTTTTTGTATTGCTTGTTTTAATGCCCACTCCCATAGTATAGACTTGTATCTTTGCTTGGTCATGTACTTTTGATCTAAACAGAATTACAAAAAAAAATATGTATGCACAAGAAGTGTAGAGCTGAAATGTGCCTTGGCAGAATGCTTTAACTGCCTTTCTGCCAGTAATCCATTAATTTGTGCTTCTTTGTTTTCTCCAAGCTCAGAATAATTCCCATCTGCCTTGACTCACTCTCATAAAGGAAGAAGTCTCTTTTCTGAGCATGGATGAAATAGGAAACTTCTCATATCAATGAAGAATGAGGCTTTGAATTCTGGGGTCCCTACCATGGAGACCAAAAATAACTTGAAGTCCTGCAATATTAATTAACTTCATTATGATGAGTCTGGCTTTTCTGTTCATATTTTTCCAGCTTTTGTGTTCCTGGCCTGCGTGCGTTACGTGTGTATTCCCCTTCTTTCCTCTCGCTGAAGCTGAAGATGCAATCACATCTTCGAACCATCTGTTTTTTAATTTATTATTTTCCCCCATTGCATTGATGGGTTTTCTCATTTTTCTGTCAGGCTAACAGTTTGGCTCCTGTTTATCTAAGATATGTTAACACGCTGTTCCTCTTCTGGGCACTCACTCAGCCTATTGTATTTTCTGAAATTAAACACCAGAGATTTTTTAACATTATTTTCTTCATCAGCCCCGGGAATATCCTCTACCATTACATCCTCTCTTCCTCCTTTTGTTATTTCAGTGTACATTTTACGACTCCAGCTAAATTTAGGATAAGATCTTTCTTTTCCTGTCCTCTCCAGACTATGTCCAAGATGCATGGGGGACGCTCTCATATCTGCTGAGCAACCCACACGTGTGAGGCCAGGGCTCCCCAGAGCAGGCTCTCCACAGAGCTCTTCACATGGTCCCCAAGGGCAAGACATCAGGTGACAGGAGCCAACATGAGCACGGTGTACTGCTTGGCCTACTTGTGCTCAAGGCTCCTTCTCATCACCTTGAGAAATTTCAAGCAAAGGGCAGATGTGGCATGGAGGAACACGGTCAGAAGACATGGTGGGCATGGGTTGATGGTTGGACTTGATCTTAGAGATCTATTCCAACTTTAAGGATTCCATGATTCCATGAAATACCTTCCAGGTGTTGGCCCAGCAAGGTGCCCATACATGAGTCCCTTGCACTGCATTTGCTGCCTGCAGACTGCTGCAGCCACAGCCAGGTTGACTTGTCATCCCAGAACACAGCAGGGAGCTGTATGTAGGAAGTTCCAGGTAGTCACAGGATGGAGCATAATGTGGATTTATATCTGTTACTTCACTTTTCTATAGTATATCCCAAGAGTGTTCTGAGGCATTGCATTCTTTAATAAGCAGAAAGTGCTCTGAGATTTTTCTAATGAAAATGATATAGGAGCACACAGTGTTATTATTAAAGCCTCTTCCTTTTTCTCTGGGAACTGCTAAAACACATTTACAGCTTATATCCTTTTTGGTGAGCATTAAACTTTCTAATTTAAAATAATAAAATCCGTTTTGCTCTTTCTTTTCTTTCCATTTTAAAAATATAAAAATCTGTTGGTTTTTAACTATCCTTATTTTGCTGAGTGATTTTTGGATTTCAATAAAAGTAACATTGTGGCTACAACACTTTGTGAGATAAGCAAAGAGATTTTTTTTACAGCACAATTATGGAAATTTCAAAGAACCTTATAAATATCCTGCTATTTGCATATATGAGATAAGCATATTTTAGTAATGGTTATGACGGGCTAGCAAGGAGAGTGTGTGGGACAACCATACAGCAAATCCATGCAAACACAGACATGGAGGGGTTGAGTGTGTGTGTGTGCACTTCCCCAGAGATGCAAGGCCCTGAGGAATGCCTGGGGCTACCCAACCAGCAGGACCACCCCTAACTGCTAAGACTCAGTTTCCCATCTTGGAGATGCAAGGCTGGTAGTGTTTTTCTAATGCAACAAAGCATTTTGCTGAGTCCAGATGGTGTGCACTAGATAAGACTTTATCTGCTGGTGTCTAGTTTTGTTTCCACTTACCAAGGTACAAAGGCTGGGCTGTGCTGGGAGCTGGGTGTGTGGCTGTGCCATACGTTGGCTGGCCAGGCTCAGAGCTGGATGCCTTGGGAATGCCCGTGCTCAAGGGAGATGCCCATGTGCTCTGCCGCACTGTGGTCATTGATTCTCAGATGCACAAGAGTGCAGAGCCTCTCAGATGCATACTCCTACTGCCTGGGCACAGCCAGTCTGTCCATCTTCACAGGCTGATGGAAGCTCCAGGCTGCACGGAAGTTTACTGCAGACCTGTTTTCATAACAGATCAATAAGGCAGCTGAGGAGGGCTTGGTCTTGAGCACAGGCCCAAGCACCCACTCTGAATGCCATGGGAACACAGCCATAGCTGCTTCGAGCTTCCGGGGGATTTCTGAACCGAACCGGTCTGAGCATGCTTTTATTCTTTTGTTTGCCTCTGTATTTTAAAGTTGGAAATTGCTCTTTTGCCTATATTTAAGAGCTGCTAGGAAGCTCAGAAAAGTAGTGTCGTGATTTCCTCAGCTCTCTGTTGAAAATGAAGAGTCCACAAAAATGCACTGGCATTTTAGCTGCATAAAGAGAACAAATAGCTGTCAAACAAAGAGATTATTTAACTAAAAAAGTCCCAAATGAATAACCCCCTCTATACACACTTTTCCATCTCCATTAGAACTGCAGGTTTCCATTCTGTGGATCCCATAGCCATCTGCTTGAAAAAGTCCTTTGAAAGTCCTCGAGAAACCAAAAAATGAAAATGGCTTACTTTCTGAAAAGTCATCATGGCTTCCCAGTGCCTTGCTTTCAAGTGAGCTCCATCTGAGCTTGATTTCTGTAAGTGCAGAAGTACTCAGTATGTCCTGAACAATTAGATGACTTCGAGAATGTTGAAAGCTAGGCAGAAAAGAAAAGCAGACCAATCAATCAGAAGTCTTGTTTGGCACTGTTTATAAGGTGAAAAAACCCCACCAAAACCACCAAAACAACTCCAACAAACAACAACCAAAAAAACTCAAACCAAATAATAATAATAAAAAAATCAAAACCAAAAAAAATCCAGAAAGCCCAAAACTCAACAGAAAACCTACTGAACAAACCCAGTTATCTGTTTGTTTTAAAGCAGACATTTTTCTGACAAGGTTTTCATTAGCCTTGCACAGTGAAAATATACAGAGGTACAAACCCTGCCCTTTCTGAGGGAAGCTTAAATTCCCTGGCAGCACAGACAGGGGAACTCGAAGAGGTGCTCTGGGATTGCTGATGGCTCTCCTGCAGCCACTGATGTGGACAGATGCCCATTGGAAAGAGGTGGCAATGGGGTGATGCAGCACCCTGCCCCTGTGGGCTTTCAGAAGCCCATCAGCACAGGGTCAGGGCAGGATAGGAGCATGGTCATGAGGCGACTGGAGGCTGTGGGGAATTACGTTGTGATTTGTTCCCCAGCTCTCACAGAAAGCCGTACTTTCTATAATGGTGACAGAGAGGATTACAGGCAATCACTGCCTCCCAAGCAGCTGATATTCAGAAGAAAAAAGAAGAGCAAGGAAGGGGCAGTTTTGCCTCGTCAGCTAATGATCCTTGACTCCCTCGCTTTGTGTTTTTGGTAGCAACCACTGAGAGGTCACACATGAAACTGTGGAAGTGTGTGGTGTCTTTATTAAATATATCAGTGGAGTTTATTAAGTGGAACACACGGCATTGGGCAGTGTGAGCCACCGTCGGACGGGCTCGGGGTCATGTCGGCCTCCTGCCCTGATGTCGTTGGCTCTGGATTAATACCATGAGCTCACAGCGTGGGCCTGATTAGAAGGCTGGGCCCCAGTTGGCTTTACCTCTGCCCTCTGCTAAGTCTTTGTTTGTAACGTGAGCAACAAGCTTTTGAGCTCATCACCGAGGCTCCGCGTTCACAGCCCAGAAGGATCACTCAGGTCTTTCACCACCTCTGGCAGAAACAGGTTTTGAAATCCCCATCCAGCAGGAGAGCACAGAGGTGGAATCATTACCGCCTATTGTCCGACTGATTGTTTGGACACCGGAAAAGTCTTTCTTTTGAAAACTTTCCCTTTTTTTTTTTTTTTTTATTTCTTTTTAATATCTTTTTCCCCTTTTCTTCTTACTTTCAACCTGCACCAGGAGGGCAAAACAGAAAAGGCTGCTGAAAGACTTTTTTAGCTTGCTTTTTCTCGGGGGATTCTAGTTCATGGCAGAAGAAACTAGCCTCTGTAAGAGAAAATGTCACGAGTTAGAGACCCTCTGCCACGATGAGCCAGTTTCCCTGTCTGAAACCAGTGGATTACTTACACAGGATGGGAAGGGCCAAAGATTAAGAAAGCAGAGAGAGGTTCAGGCTGCACTGAGGGATGAGGAATGGTTTCATACAACCCAGAGAAAGGCAGATGGAAGGAAGGGATTTCATGGGATGGTGATCGCTGCATGCTTAGAGGTGACAAGAACGATACTGCTGGTCTACAGCATTCTCACTGCATGCTGGCCTGATGAAGTGGGATGTCTTCAGCATGGAGATGGATGTGCCTAACTCAGGCAGCTTCCCTGATAGCTCTGCTGTTGTTCTCCCTTCTGCAAAACACAGGCAACACAACGCTACATGCAGACCTTGCCATTACTGAGCAGGCAAAACAGAAATTGTCCAACACTATTCAGTATTGTTTCCAATTTTGGGAATATTTATGCCTGATATCATAGCTGAACGAGCTATTCTTACACACCACAGTAAATCAGTGTTTCTGTGTTCATCCAGGTCTGGGGACTGGTTAATGCACTCCTTTAAGCTATCTGAAAAATTAACATAACTTTTCCTGTGGATTATTTTTTTTTCCTGCTCTCCAAAGCTTTGGCTAAGATTGATGACACCACCTCACCTTGTCAGAACTTACTGGAACTAATAAATAATGGGAATGACTTTATCTGTGCGAGTGCCAGATCCACCCCATTTAGAGCCCAAGTTGTGCTTCTTTCCAGGAAACTCATGATACACTACTTGACACCCTGCTTGCCATTCTTCATTGATTATTTACCATCTTCTATCTCTTATCTATTCTATGGACATTTTTCCTTAATTTCTCAGCTATTTGTTAATTACTCGTCTGCAGTTTTCTGTCAAATTCCTTTATCCATTAATCTGTGAGATCTTTCAACTGCTATTCATTTGATATGGAAGTGCTTAACCACAGACACTGAGTCACATCTCCCTTCATGTCGTGGCCTTAAAATGAATGTAGTAATGGGTGGCTGCACTCATTTGTAGAGCCATTCAGATGGGAACACCACACTTTTTGCCATTCATCTCTGCTACCTTCCTTAAAGCTTTCTTTAGAAGCCAGATTCTCCCTGTGCTGAGGTTTGTGGGCACTATGCTACATATAGCTCTGGCTTTATACCTAGCAAAGCATGGAGCTTGTTCAGTAAAACGAAATCTTTCACTTCTATTTGCTCCAGTTTTTCTTACTAGAAATTTGCTCATTCCCTTTGAGAAAAAGTTGTGATATTACTAAGATTTGAGTTGATCAAACAATAGCCAATACCATCTCTCTTTGGTGCCAAATTGGTCCTTCCTTCCTGGCCAAGAGGGGTAAACCACACATTTTCCTAGGTGCAGAGATTCCTTCCCCCACTGCACCTTGGGCTGCCTTCAGCTCAACTGCTCTGCCTGCCTTTCTGTGCCCTGCTCCCACTGCCGAGCTTTCTTCAAAAGCTTAGCTGGAGGACGACTCACTTCAGTGAACATCAAAATAAAATCCTGCATACAATTAAATGGGTCTTACAGTGCTCTTAGCTAGACTGAGCGGTGGGGCTGGGTAACATTTGAATTAATTCCACACTCTGTTTATCAGGAGTTTGGCCTCAGTGCCTAAATTGCTTCTAAATATTTTACCTCTTGTTGTACTAATTGAACTTCTTGTCTGTTGACTTTCAATCCTTCCTGTTGGATTGCAGCCAGAAATTCCTGTCTGCTGAAACAGTTGTTTCTCAGAATCCCACAAATTTGGGTGTGATCCATGTATGACGATACATGTTTCGTGTAAACGTGGGCTAATTTCTCACATATTGGATGATGTGAATATGGAAGATCACAGGACCTTGTGAATCCTTGAGGAACTCATGTGAAGTTTTATGTTTCCTGAGATGTAAAAACCAAGCTTTTACCGGTGCTTTTACCAACGCTCTGCTAGAGGGCTGAAGAAAAATGTATTTGCTAGATCTATGACTGAAAACCACTTAGCTCCTTGTACTGCTGCAGCCATAATTTCTGGCATTTTAACAAGAAGAGGTGATGTTTGTAGAGTTACAGCATTTAATGCTCTGAAATCCATAGTCAGATGCATCTTTCTATCTCCCTTTAATACCAGCCACTCAGGGGAATTACACACACTGGGTCATTGCACTGGCACTCCTTGATCTACCAGGCTATTAATAGTGGACAACAATCTGTTCTGGGCTTCGCCTGGCTACTTACATCATTTCTGTAGTCTTGGATCAAGCCCTGTTATTAAAGAAAAGGCATTAATCTTTCTGTGCTCCAACTTATCTCAAGCTTATACTTACAAAAAGGTAACTCACCCTCATCCTGAGGTCTTCTGACTACTTCTGGAACAATTACGGGAATCTTTGTTCAAGTAAGACAGTCATGAGTCCTTAGATTTCTGTATTATCCTTCCAGTCAGCTAGATCTAAAATAATCTCTTTTGTTTAAGGAATAGGTTGTCAAAAACTACTTTTTTTTTACTTTTTTTTTCCTGCACATGATGCTGAATAAAACAAAACTCAACCTCACTCTGCAGTAAGCAATTTGCAGTGGGAATAGGTATAGAGCAGAGCCAATACACACCCTATACCTTTGCCTGTATCATGTACCTCACAGGCGCCCACACTCTTGCAAAACAGTAATTTCAACAGTCACCAAGGCACCAGAATCTAATGAGTTTGGTCTCTCAGTATGTTGTTTTTCATTGTGCAGTTCTGCCAATTTATGCATTAAGACACTAATGGATTTTATATTCCACCTAGCTCTATCTTTTCCCAGGCTCTCTAGTTCCAAACCCTTTTTCGTGTCTGCTTCAAATGCCATTTCCAGGAATCATCCATTTCAGAGAAAACTCCTCTGCCTTCTCACAGGCAGAGTCCTATAGGCTGCAGAATGTCAAATGTCCCTTTCATCCTCAAGAGCTTTGGGTTTGTTTGACCTTAGGACACTGATTAGAAAAAGGGATAATTAATGGTAGGAGTTGCTTTGGCTAGATTTATTTCTAGTTTCTTTTCTTTCTAGAGCCCTTCCATCATATCCTTCTATTTCCAGCCCCCAATTACGTGAGCAGAGTTCACAGGTCCCACCACTGTACTCAACCTCCAGCACTGCAATTCTCAGTCCCAGGTTATTACCAACAGGACCTCGGGCTGTTGGAGCTCCACAGCACATGGAACCCAGTCAGAGGGCATCCAGCCCTAGCCACAGTATTTTCATCTGAATTGGTCTACCTGCGCAGTTAGACTAATATGTTAGTATACAATTCATTTCCATGCAAATATCCCTATTAAAGATACCATTTTGATATCAAAATCTAAGCTTGGGTGTCAACCAACTCCATTTCAGCAGTGACTGTTTCAGTGGTTTCTTTCATGCTGATCCCCACCTCCCTGAACAAACAGTATTCTCTGTTGTGATGGCATCTCCCTTACTTGTATGGTTACAGCTCATTATGCAAAGGAAGCTAATTTTGAGGGCATGGATAAGTGAAATGGGATCATCCCAAATATCCCAATCCCATTCATCAGGTCACTACTTCTCCACTTTGTACTGCAGCCAATGTCTCCAGGTTAGCTGACAACTTCTGTTTATTTTTTTCACTTACTTTCTTATTGAAGTCCCAGAATTCAAGTGCTCTTGTTCACTCTATGTGGCAATGATTTGATTTCTGTTCCTGCATTGCTCAGGCTCTCATAGACTCACTCTCACGGACTTGACTGCTGGGTTACCACCAATCTGCCACAAGTAAAATGCAATCTGATGATGCGAACAGACACCCCAGCACAGAGCAGAATAAAAATGGCTTGGTGAATATCTCTTCTACTTAACAAAACTGGAGAGTGCTGTCCCTGCACTAGACAATGCTTTAGCATTTATATGTGCATTAACATGCCCAAACACTAATGCTGAGTGTGGTGAGTTCAGAAATCTGGCTTCCCACAAGGGCTGTGATATCCATGACCTATTATTACATTCTCAGTCATTGTTCAGTTTCAAAGGAAAACACCCCCAGTCACACAGTCCAAATCAGGATCTGGGAACACTGGTTCCTCTGCAGGTCTGCATAGGAATATTCTATGTTACACTGTGGCAGCAATCCTGCTGTACATTGAAGAACCCTAGGATTTGTGGTGCTATAAAGTCTGAAAACGCCATCACCGCATTTTATATATAACTGAAAACACAGTAATTGACTGTGGTGTCAACTAAAGAAGGCAGGCAGCACCTTTGGAACCACACACACCACTGCATGCACACGCACGGCCTTCTGCCAGCCAGGCAGTGCCGTGTGATTTGCTTTTACAGAAGGCTTAAAATAAATCAGAATTATTTCCAGAGTAGAAGAAAAAAATTCTTATGAAGATATTTCAGTCCAATCATAAAGAACACAAAAGAGCAGTCTCTTTGGCAGGCAGCACAGAATTTTCTTTCTCGTGGTTCTCTGCCCTTCTGCTCCTACAACCTGGCTCAACCTTTTCTTCTTTCTGATGCAAGTGAACATATGACATTCTGAAGCTGGTGCATCCATGCCCAGCATATCAGTGAACAAGAAGTCTCCTAGATTCCTTTTTATTTTCTTCAAATAGGTCCCAGCCAAGCTCCCCAAACCAGTGGGGCTGTGTTCTGAAATCACACTTAGAAGCTTAAAACGCCCATCTACAGCCAAAGTGTTTGAGAGTCAGACCACTCTGTTCCACCTGGTGTCACCTGGCCAGCCCTAATACTGCACAGCTGTTGACCCACAGCCACATCATGTGGTACAGCTCCTATCAGGGATCAGGCAGGCACAGGAGCGTTGTTGATACGTTTTCCAGCCCACGGGTCCTGAATGCATCATGTTGGTCCCATCCAACAGGTATAGTTTCCATGGAACAGCATGGTCCCCTACCCCACAGGTAGGATGGCTACTACCTCTGTGTGATACACTTTGCTGGCTTTTCTAAGCAATAAGAAAAGCTTTTCCTCTTTTCCACTTGTGAATGGGTCACTGCAGGTAATTCAATAATTTCTGTGTTGAAATGAATAGTGAACTGGCATGCCTTCACTGGAAGGCATAGTAATATCAAGTACAAGCCTATGAGTAAGGGAGCATTGAATGAGGAAGGAAGAGGGATAAAGGCTGAAAGTAAAGTCAAAAGGTAAAAAAGAAAAAGAGAAAAACAAACAAACAAACAAACAAACATCCTACCAACCTCTCTCCACTTGTCTCACTGCCATTTAAATAGGGAGAATTCTTCATTGCTGATTTCACAAGTGTGCCATTTTGTTTACCTGGGGTGCTTTCTGCTGAAATTATAGAAGCAGGCCAGTTTTCTTCACTCTCATTTTCAGACAGTTTCACTTTCAGCTTCTGCACAAACAACATGCTACAATTCAGGGGTTGCAAAGACTGCAGGGAAATATTGATTTCCTCGCAATAACACTAAACAGTTCGACCCAACATCTTCTGAAGGCTTTTACAAAACATACATTTTGAGGGACAAGTTTGTCTTGACAGACTTCTTTTAAAGTGAACTGCCTTTCTTGCAGCTACAGTAGAGCTGTTATTTGCCACTTTTTATTACGGTGAAAGAATTGTTGGTGCTAGAAATTTCTTTTACTCAGGTAAATAGCTTTAAAGTTTTCGATGATCTGGTTAAGTGAAAAGCTGCACTGTAGTGCAAGAAAATTTCCAATTATTCAGCTAATTAAAAAGTCTTAATTAGAATATAGAATAATTAATTTCTTTTGATACTTACAACTCAGACACTCCCTTGTATACCTTAGGGATCCCAAAATCTTAGTGAACATAACAATGGGAATTGCTTTGTAGAAAACCCAGCTTTCTCTAAGGCTTTTCTTGGCTTTCTAACAGTTCTGTACATGAGAATAGGGACTGATAGCCAACATTATAGCTGGAGATTCCTCAGGCATCAGATCTCTCATGCAGAAGGTCATATGCCACCTCCAAAGCATTCCAAAAAAAGACACCAAAGCATCAGCAACTGCCTTACAACCAGTGCCCTCCTGCACTACATGACGCGGCCCATCTCATCTCGCCATCACAGCCTTGCTCACAGCCCCCCCGCAGGCACCACTGGACTAGGAACTCCAGAGCCACTCTTCCCTTACATCCTTCTGTCCCACGCTCTCATCACAGACTTCCAGACTATTCCTGCCTAGTGAAGTGCTCCGTGTCATCCAGCCAAGTGACACTAGGGGAGCAGCACTGCCCCTCTGCCGCTCACCAGCAGCTTTCATACGCCTTCTGGCAGAGCTGAGCTCACGTGGGCACTGGGGATCACAGCTCACCCCTGCAGAGATGAGTAGCAGAGACAGACATACAAGGTCAAGGAGATGCCAAGACAGAAGAAGGCTTATACTTCCATTTACAGCCATCACAGTGGACCTTCTCCTCATTTCATTCAATTTGCCTCTACTACAGAGCCCAAATGAGTTTAATTCAAAAAAAAAAAAAATCATTTTAGATGTTGCCCAGTGAGCTGAACGGTGACTGCAGTCGCCAGCTGCTCTGACACTCTGGGGCTTATCAGGAAAACAGCTCAGCTATGAGGGCCATGGGATTTATTTGCACCCTGCTCCCTACTGTCCAAAAGCATATGGACTTGCAATTAAAGGAAAAAAAAGCTGACAGAAACCCTAGAAACTAGTAGGGAATAATAAATATACTTAGATATTACAAAACCTGGGAGGGAGGGGTGGGAGAAGGCAGTGCAGGGGCTGTCTACACCAAGAAGGCAATCTGCATTTTTCCAGAGTGAGGGAATAGGAAGCTTGTTTTGGTGAAGACCTCCAACCAATTACTCCATCTTCCTGGTGGCTTTAGGAGGCCAAGGCAAGACATTAACACAATACAGCCGTGCACACTGATGGGTGTTCAGTGGAACTTGTACCTAATATTGCTCTCAAAGAACAATATGTTTGCCCCCTTTCTGCTCCCAGTGGGACGCTGATTCTCAGTGAAAGCAATTGTGGCATCTTATTACTTGCTCAAGGCTCTAAGCCTCCACTCCACCCATTCATGTGTCATAGATAAGAGTTGCATTTACATCCCATCAGTCACACCCTACTGCACAAGAAGGTGAAGCCACTTTATGCAGGCTAGTTAGCAATGCAAGCCTCTTTCCCAGAACAGTAAACTTGTTTCTGACATCTTTGATGGCAAAATAGGAAAATAAAAATTCAATTACATTTCCACCCTAATAAAATTCACTTATCTTTCCCCTTTTTTATTTTTAAAATATACCTCCATTTGCTCCTTTTCTGGATTTCTTTCCTCATAAAATTCAGTAAACCTTGTGTGCATCCTCACTCATCTCCTTCTCTGTGAAGAATTAAAAAGAATTAATAGGCTGGGATATTTGAATAAAATGCTTTTTATTTCATGGCTCAATCTTGCTTCCATAGAGTCTGCATTTATAGTAACCTCATAAATTACCACTATACACTGAAAATAAATACTCCTTGTGCCCCTGACTAAGCTTGCAGCCTTAGCAAACAGATCTCTCAAAATCACGGGAAAAGGAAAGGATATTTTCTTTTTTGACTCATTCAACTGGAAATACAATTTTGAGAAAAGCAAAGCAGTGTTTCCCTTTCACTATTTCCATTTCATTTGGGCTGATAAATGCCTCTGGGACACAGCATTTCTGGTTTCACCTCTTCCCAGCTGTCTGTCTGTCTTTCTCTCTTTCCTTCTCTTTCTTTCCCCCTCTCCCCCCACCCTTTTTCAATTGGTCTAAAAATAAGCAGTGCCTGGCAGCTTCTACGTTGGCTGTCATAGGGATTATTGGTATATGACCTTCTGTCTGTAGCAGAAGAGGACTGGTTTCCCTTAGACAGGCGTCAAGCAAGTTGAGAAGTGGTTTGACTATCTGCACTGATGACATTAACCAAATGATGTTCCAGAGACATCAAAGTCCTGTGGTTAGGTAGGCAGCCAGATGTGAATGATGGGACTTTATTGCAAACAGTCCCCTCTTATAATACACGACGAGACTTTGAAAGAAATGAAAGCCACTGTGAATTCATGTCCTTCTTTGTGCTTCTGCTGGCAGCAAGGCACTGAATTAGTGTGAAAATTGAGCAAAAATTAATCTTTGCCTCATAATCCATTATTTAAAAGGGAACACTCACTCACTATAATTTTCAAGTCACTGCCATAGCAAAGTCATTCTGGAATCTGTAAGTTTGCCATAGGGGGAAAATAGCAACATAAGAGTAGATCTTGAGATTTGCCAGAGTGCCAGACTCTTAATCTGCTTACTGCATTTGCCATTTGCAATTTTGCATTGTACTTACAGTCTCTCCAAGGTCACCCCAAACGTCTCAAAGCTCTTAACCATCTGTCTCTCTGATTCCTAAAAATTAATATGGATACGGAGAGAGAAAGTTTGACGGACTCATTAGGGTCACTTTCATTTACCAGAAAAAAACACCTGGGCCAGCTGCACTGTGCAAGGAAATGATGGGCAGGCTGGGATCACGCATGCAGCTTCACCAGCACTCACCTCTGCTAGCCACGAACACTGCTGGGGGTACGTGTGGGACTCAGGACCTCTTCAATCCCTATGTATCTTGAGAGGCCACCAGGCAGGAGGACTTCAGGCACAGAATTTGTTTAGTCAAGGCTTACCTTCAGCACAGCTGTCACTTTAACATCAATTTCTGAGTCAATACCATGCTTAAAAGGAGGCAGAGTTGCATATGAAACAAACGGCACAGCTGTGTTTCATTTGTCATATGACTTCCCACTCTCCTCCAGCTTTCCACGTGATTTTGAAGCACAGGAATAAGGTTGAGAGGATAAATCAAACAGAGAAACGCTCTTGTGGCTATGGGAACCAATCCCAGATCTTTAGGAAGTCTTGAAACAGTTCATTGGATTTTTCTGCATCTACGTGGATGCACATCAGACTTTTTACATGGGCAGATTGTGATAAGACAAAGAGTAATGGTTTTGAACTAAAAGGGGGGGAATTTAGTTTAGATGTTAGGGGGGAAATTCTTTACTCAGAAGGCAGCGAGGCCCTGGCACTGCTGCCAGAGAGCTGTGGGTGCCCCATCCCTGGAGGTGCCCAAGGCCAGGTTGGATGGGCCCTGGGCACACTGACTTGGTGGGGGTCAGCCGTCCCAGGGTAGGGGTTGAAACTGGGTGGGCTTTAAGGCCCCTTTCCAACCCAACCATTTCATAATTCTGTGACGATTCTATGATATATTGCCTTCCTGCAGCATGGCAGAAAAACACTCTTCTTGCTTATGTATGTAGGCTATGGTGTTGTTTGGTCTCCTGCTAGCTGTCATGCAACCTGGGATGCCAGTCTCTGCTGGGGTCCATAAGATTTAATGTAATGTAGCAGAAATACCCGTAACAAAATACATATGTTACTGAGCATGACACACACGCACAAATCCAGCTCCTGCTATGACACAAGAAAGGACCAGTGGAAAAATTAGATTTTGTTTCTGTTGTCACAAAGAGGAAAAAGGAAACAAACAAACTGTAATGGTAGACTATAAAACGGCAATAAAAAGAATGGAGATTGAACTGCAGCATGCAGGCAATTTAAGATAAATAAATAAAATAATAAAAATTTTAAGTTTGTTTCCAGTTGGTCTGACAAACAAATCCAGGACAAAAAAAGCCGAATGAAAAAAAAAAAAAAGGCACAGGCTGCCTAAAAAAAGATACTATGGGAGGAAAAGACTGATGAATACTTTGAGAATGTGTTAACTTTTAAACAGCTTGAATATTCAAATTGGAATAAAAATACTCCTTCAATTAAAAATTATTAAAATTAGCTCAAAGTATTTTTTTGGTGTGTTCACTGCAAGAATTTAATAGGATCTAGTACTCAGCAAAGCTTTGAAGCAAAAATAACGTCTCAGGAGCTCATTACGCATTAAATCCTATCAAAAAGCAGGGTCCCACTATGAAATTAACACAATTTGCAAATCATTATTGCGGGCTACTCCTTCCCCTATTCTCGTGGTCACTTTAGATTTGAGTCTGTGATGCTGTCAAAAGCAACACCACCAAAATACATGCACGGAGAAAAGGGCATTGGATCTTTACACATCCTGAGCTGCCAAGAGCACAGTGCAATAGTCACTTAGAGCTGAATACACAGGAGCGGCTGTCGGGAAGACGAGAAGGAGAAAGTGACGTGAACCAAGGGATGTGGATCAAAGTGTTGTCTGGGAACGTTTTATATGGGAGGCTGTTTCGAACCTTATGCCTATCTGGACTTCTGTAAATGCAGTGATGTAGTTTTCAGCTTTCAGCCTCAGTCCTAACATGGCTGAATTAATTGGTTATTTTAGAGGACATGCTCGCTCGCAAGTGTTCATGAAATATGAATCACCAGACAAAGTCTTCTAATGAAATGCTGGTTCGTGTTTCCTCTTGTCTGAATCGGAAGAAGAGGAAAAAAGGGACAATCAATATGGCCTGAAACAGCTATTGCTCATTAAAATTCTAGGCTGTCAATACCGTATGTGTCTATCACTTTGGATGCTACTCAAGTGGTGGTGGTAATGGCACTTTACTGCTGTGTTTGTCAGTGCACTTCTGGAGTCTGCTAAAACTTAGCAGGTGTTGTCTGCTTTCAGTGTTTCTGGGGGCCAAAAGAAGGTGGCAATTAAGGGAGAGTCATCACTCCCCTTAACTGTCCTCAGCTACTGTGAAAGTCAATGTGGTTGAGTTAGGGGATTCATCTCCACAGAGCCCAGCTGTTATTTTTAATGCAGTATGTGGAATATTAAACTGTTTATCTTGCCATTGAAGCCATAAGAAGGCTCTTTCATGTCATCATTTCTATTTTATTTTGTTTGGAGTCCTTCATTAACTTTTCATATGAAAGATCTGTAATTTACATCTTCAAAGAACTTTCAAAATGTAAGTTTTAGGCACGACAAGTGCTGTATGTGTGCTGTTCTATTCTGATGGCAAAGTCAAATTGCAAAAATACCATCAAGAATATTTCTTCCTTTTCTTTTTTATTTATGAGTAAAACACAGGGGATTTCTCTGGGGAAAAAGAATTATTCTGACTTGATACTAATCAGCACAGACGGCTAAAACATTGCTGCCTCTGAAAGGCTATAGAAGGCTTTATGATCTATGGTCCAGGGCAAAGAGCCCTTAATTAATTAGACACACTTTGAGACAGCAAATGTTCTGTGCATAAGTATTGGTTTTGCTTTACAAATCTAATGCTAAGCAGTCAAATGCCAAACCCAAAACCAACCCACAAACATGCACAGGGCTTCCTCCACCCCCTTAGATGAGGGAAAACGGCCTGATTTCCTCTGGGAGCAGAGGGGAACAGTGGCCGAAACTTTTGTTTCTCCGTTATAATGTTCAGTTCTGATAAGAAATGCAACTTGGAAGAATATTTTATTGGGACTTTTAGCAGCAACCACAGCAGGATTTAAAACCTGTGCACCAAAATCTTGGCCCACAGAGGTCAGTATGAATGTCCTGGCCATCTCCAAAGTATTATTACATCTAAGGGTGATAACCCCTCTCAGGTCAAGTCCCTTGTTATAAATCAGTCGATCAATGCCCAAGACTGCTAAAGCACTCAGTTCTGCATTGTGATGGTAAAGCAATTAAAAGCTTGGCTGTAAACAAATTAGATTCTGTATGTTTGGTTTTACAAATGCTCAGAAAGGGGTCAGATCTTTTATCACTGTTGTCAAGGGGGAGGGAGTGAATCCATTAAGTCGCAGAGAACTAATATACACCACTTAGTGAAAAAAAAGTGGAGCTATAAATGGTGATCCAAGTAGCAAGGTTTCTTTCCGTACAGAAATACACTGGACTATTTAAGCCCAACAGATCAGAAGTTGGTAGTAGATGAGGAATCAAAAAAATTAGGGACACAATGGAGAAAAAGGATCTCTAGCAATGACTGGAAGAAACCCTGGCATCAGGAGTTGTCTGGTTATGTTTGTATGTGTAATCTGTTATCTCAAGATGGTATTTCCTCATCATGCCCTGAAGCTATAGGTACTGCTCTGGGGATCCTTTGCTGCATGGTGGAGGCAAATGCACCCACCTGTGCTCACCTGGCTTCTCTCTTGAGTGGTCATGATTTTTTGGCACTCAGCCCTTTTTCCCTCTGTTTGATGCTATCCTGCTATCTGACCATACCGAGATGGACTGGTACTGGTTGGGAAGGCAGGGCTGGCTAACTGACAAGACATGAAGACAGTACCCCATCTGAGTGATCCTAATGTGTTCCTGGGTGACACATCTTTATAAATTCTCCCAGCAAGTCCTCTGTGTCTCAAGAACAAACTGCTCGCAGTAAAGGCACCATCATTCATTGTGCCTTCACTCATCAAGGCACATGCCTAATGCCTTATCTTTAATGAAAGTCTCCACATGTTCCTGTACTATAAATAATAATTTAAATATTGTATGTCTGAGCTCCAGTTGCTGAGGTTGAAGTGATCATTTTGGAAAGATGGAACAGCTCATCTAAAAATACGTATCTGAAAAACTATTCTGGAAGAAGCGAGACTTATAAATTGATAAATGAGTTGAAGCTGGGATGGAGACTGTGATGAGAGGAAAAAATCATCTCTCAGAAGGAAAGAAACTAGAAAAGCAAGAACTGTTCCAAGACTTTTATTGTTTAAAATTAAGAATTTTAGGCGTAGCAATATAACAACTGGGAAACTGGCATTCTAAAAATGCTGACCTAGATGAAGAGTTTTTGAATCCAAAAAAGCATCATTAAGAAGACTTAGTTAACAAAAATAAGCAGGAAGAATGAAAATGTTTTTTTATGGAAATGTAACTTTGTAGAAGATTAGAGAAGCATGACAGAAACCCAGAAAGAGGGTTCAGAAGAAGCACAGCTCAGCCAACTAAGCAGCTTTGATTCTAATTGATAAGAAGCACAGATAAATCACTCCCTCTCCAGTTCCCTCCCTATAAGCAATATGGGTGGACACTAATGTTTAGAGTGTAGGAATTCATCTCTCATGGGCTCACCCTAGTTTTATGTTGCTACATACAGAGTGGTGGCAAAGCTGCTGCAAGAATGATTATATCTTAAATAAACGTAGTGCTTTTTAACAAAACTTTATTTTTGCCATAGACAAAACCAAGATATTCTTCTGAGATGAAATAGCATTGAGGAAAAGCTGGCAAACCTGCTGATGGCAGGGGGTTGCATGTAAATGATCTTTGAGATCCCTTCCAACTCAAGCCATTCTATGATTCTATAAAAGCAGGACTCTGACAACATACTTCCTTTAATAATCCAGTAAAATACTAGCAATTTTTTCCCACATTTCTCATTTCCCTTTGAATTTTATCACTTCACTAATACAAAAGACACGTACTTCTAAGCATGACCTACCAAAGGTCTTTGAATTCTGTACTGCATAGACCAAATTAATTGCTTTTATTAATGATTATGATAAAGCCAGAATTTTGTGTCCTACTTATAAAAACCTATTTTTCTGAGAACCTTTACAAGGTAAACACATGAAGGTGAATGTAGCTGGTGCTGCTGGCACTGCAGGAACAGAGTGAAGGGAGGAGGGTGCAGAGACTCTGAGGTAGAAGAAACAAGAACACAGTGGGCTGCAGGAGCACAAGAGGCAGAATCCAATTCCATGGTCGGAAGGAACAGGCAGCTCTCATTTTCAGGAGCAAAGGAGCCTCCCCACAGTCTAACTTGAAACCAATTACACAGATTGAGGAGATACTCATAGTGCAGTGAGTTATTTGACAGAAACTCATTCAGAAAGAAATCAGAGAGAAGCTACAGTACTGCAGTAGGGTTTGCTTTAGCCATAAAAACCTATAACATCCACGAAAACGCCAATGGAACATCACTGGGGTTGTGAGCAAAAACTGCAGAAGGCCACTGTATTGTCTCAGAAAATGGACAGAAAGAGTGAGCAGATGATGGAAAGCTTGAACAGATGAAATTGAACCAAGGAGATAGGAAATTAATTGCTGTATTAAGTACAGAGGACTGGGCACTCATGGGAAGGGTTAAAAGTCTGCATTTAACCTGAATTGCACTTCAAGGCAGGAGACTTTTATGCTGGCAGAATGCAGGCTGGAGAGGGAAAGGAGCACTGATTGATAGGAAAGAATCAAGCTAGTGAAAGTGAATAATAGAGGAACAGACAGTAATTGTTGAAGGAGATTTGATAAACTGTTTCAGAGCAAGACAAGTAGCAGAGAGTCAAATATTGTGCTGCCACAAAAGCCAAAAGTCAGAAAAAAAGAGCAGAAGAAATGCTTTTTTTTTTCCCCTCTCAGAAAATACCTAACCAGGTCCATGTGAGAGATTAATCAATAATACTATTTTCAGGTGAGTACTATTAAAAATCCAAATTATTGCTCAATTTAACAGTGAAACAGCAAGACCCATAATAGAATATCTGAGATCAGAGTAAGGGATTACGAAATGAAGCACGGGAAAGGATGGGGTTCTTACAGGAGCTGTTGTAAGAGGAAGGGCTCAGAAAGGGGAGGTTGGGAAGGTTTGAGCAAAAAGTTTTTGGGATGACAGGGCGAGACAAGATGCCTGTGTTAGCAGGATGCCATGGCAAGAGGAAACAAGAAGGGGGATGTTTTGCTCGATGCCAGGACTTTTGGATGCCATTAGGAACATGGCAGCAGGTGTGACCTACCATGGAGCCACTAACTGAGGAAATAAGAAGATGAGTAGTATAAGCTCTGAAGGATAAAGCCACTAACAATGTTAGTAGTTTTAATTACGAGCCAAAATGTTGACATACTGCATTTTCCCCTTCTCTGTCCTCTGAGACAGAACACGAAGAGCCCATTGTCCTGCAGTCCCAAAGGCCTGCGCACAATGCACTTATGCTCACATGTACACTCCCATTGCCAGAGTTATGCACCCGTGTTCCAGGTAAGCAGACTGCAGGGTTGAGTTGAAAGCCTCCTGTTATGCACAACTCCAAATTCAGTTTTCATTTACACTTCACCAGTTTCTGGACTATATTCTAGAGCACAGCTGCAGGTCCGGACATTGTCCTTGGCTGGCACTGAGCAGTGATGGCCGAGGCTCCCTTGGAAGGACAATCACTACTCCCTACTGTGCTGAGCTCCCTGTGTCTGCAGATTAGACAAGATCTAAGAGCTGGAATGAACTCAAATGTAAAATAATGCAGTTGGCCTTATCCCAGAGAAAGCCAAATCTCATCAGAGCTGGCTTTAAAGCAAGACAGAGCTGTCCTGCTTCCATCCCAAACCATACCTCTGGAAGGGCTCAGACCATGCACAGCCCATGCGTGACTAAGAGAGCAACAATACAAGGAAGGCAGGATGAAGCAAGAGTTGTTTTTCCCTTTAGAGCACAGGTTGACTTTAAAAGGAGAAAATCGACTGCAAAAAGAATCTCAGGAATGTAATGAAGCAGCACACTGGGAGAGTGACACAGGAGCCTAGCACCTCCCAGTAGGTGTGAAACACAAGCAAGTGTAAAAACAATTGCAGATTAAAGTTTGTCTCTTCTCAGTTTGACTGGCCTGAGGGAGGTAATGACAGGATTAAAAAGAGTAATAATAACAATCAGCCTATGGGAGTAATTTTTAATAAAAATACTCTGCTCAGAGGAAGTTCTGGTCTGTACCTGCACGCATGTGGGTTCCCAGGAGGGCAGCTGCTGCTGCTCAGTAATCAAAAGGAGCTGCGGTAGGCACATGAGAACATCAGGGCTACCAGAATCTAGGACGTGGAGAGTGGCTAGAAGGGATGGTGTGAGCCACGATGCACCAGGTGGGAGCAAAGCGCAGATTACTGATTTCAGTGGGGGTAAAACTTCAGGTGCGTGTGGGGGCCGATGAAAGCAGATAGCACATGGACGCTAACAAAGGAGCTGAGCTGCAGTAGGGATTTTTCAAGGACTGCTTAATGAACTCTGCTTTCAGATACATCAAGTGAAATATGTAAAATAATCACTACAGGGCTGAGTCTCTGAGAGAGCGGGAACAGACGGCGCTAGAAAAACAGCTGCACCTGAGGCTGGGGAGCTGCACAAAGGGCTGATCAGGTATCCTGCCGCCGCCTCGCGGGGCTCGCACAACAGAAGAACACTGGGTTGCCACCAGTAGTGTGCACGGCACGGCGGAGGAATCGTATCGCTTCTGTGTTTCGTTTTGCCAATCTAATAGTAATGGATCTAATCATATTCACCTGCCTCGCAGTAGCACAATGAAACGTAATGGAGGGGCTTTGAATTCTTGGACAATGCACCCCATAGAACTGTCAAATTATAACAGACTCCTCCTCAAAGATCCTACCGTGTTTTATCTTACTGTGACTGCCATGTTAACTCACTGCCCAGAAAAGCTTTGATAAAAATCTCAGTTGCCTGTTGCACATCTCCTTCTAAATCAATGGCAACCCTAAGCATCCGTTATTGTGATCAGACACACCATTTCTGTGATGCTTTTTGATGAATGCCCTAATTGAGCTGCTACCAGATCCCTATCTTTGGGCATTTCAGAACAGCAATGGATTTACATCCCTGAAACACATATGATGAATGAGCGTGACTCCAGCACTGGTGGTCAAAAGAAACTTAAGTGACACAAATGAACAATTGCAGAAATGCTCAAAAGTATTGCATTTAGGGATGGATAGTTCTTTTTTCTATGCAGGAAAAAAATTGAAAAGCAGTTGTAGCAACAGAACAGTATCACAGAGACACCTTCCTCTTTTCAGCTGCTGAATGCATCATTGCAAACACTGTCTTGCCTTTTAAACTTTCCTTTTGATACTCATTCTTTCAAGCATTCAACCAGCACATGCTGACACCTCCATGGACCTAACCTTCCTTAAAGGAAAATAATGACAAAATGGCAGAAATGGGAAAACTCAACCCTTTGTGCACAACTACTGCAATTCTATAAATGCTCTCAATCAGCTTTTTCTTTATTTTTTGTATAAAGGTGATGAAAGTACAAAGGAAACCTATTTCAACTTTGTTCTAGTCAAATGATGACCTCCAGGTCTGTAAGGGTTTCTTTGGAGGGGAAGGTTCTCCTGTCACATTAGCCAGAAAGGGACTAACAGCAGTGCCATTGCACCACTTGCCTAAGATTCACCAGACAAAGAGAAGAAGCTAAATCATCTCCTTAGCACAAAGCTAATCCCAGCTCTGGATAAAGAATGGCTACCAAATCAGCCCTGAGGACTAAGTTCCCTGAATTGGAGGCATGGCAGCAAGGGTCAGAGCACACCGTGGAGGCAGCCACCTCAGTGATGACAACCTACTCAAGCTCCTGCATTCAAGTATCCCTCTGACAAGAGGGGTGAATGGAAGGGACACTTTGCCTGGGGTTACACTGAGAGCAGGGAGCGGGCTCTTCACAGGGCACAGAATGGGCTCTTCACAGAAATAGTGCTCTCTTCCCACGTCATCGCTGCTGCTGCCCTCCACTGCAACACACTTTGAGATAAACCAGCAAAAAGCTGTATTTGAGATAAAGTCAGTAAAGTTTGTTTCAAATACTCTCAGATCTGGAGAAATCTAAAAAGCCACCTTTCCCAATCTGCAGTGCAGCCAGGCAGGTTAATGCAAAGAGACCTTTGTGAGATGGCATGTCCAGCGCTGCTGCTCGGCTGTGCTGTGGTCCCCAGGAACCACCGAGCCTCCTCCTGAGCAATGGGGCTGCTGGTAGAAATGCTGCTTAGTGTGAGCAAAGGGCTGCGGCATCTGGGCCTTGGCCTTCAGCAGAGAAGCTGGCATGCAGGACTGAAAATCCTGGCTGGTGGAGCTGACAACACCTGCTACTGTGTCCTGATAAGCTGGGCTACACAAGGACAATTATAAATGTCTCCAAGACATGTTAGAATACATGTTTTAATTTAATCAGAGAGAACAAAAAAGCACATTAATCACTGCTCTCTTAACAGCAAAGATGTCCAGATATTTGCCAAGATATCAGCATTTTTCCAGAATGCTTCAGGTACAAAAGAACAACAACAACAAAATTACAGCCTTACAGGGGTAGGTACAAGGCCAAATTCCTCCACGTGTTCTGCTGAGCCACTGCCAGCACAGCCAGCTGGGGAAGGAAGCCGCCAGGAAGGCTGCTGGAAAGGCAAGGAATGAAGGTCTGAACAATGACCTTTAGGTTTATCCATAGCAAAGTGACCAACTGCTCTGGCACTCATTTGCACGAGCGTGCCTAACCTCAGAGCATCTTTGCAGTAAACGCTGTCCCCGACTCTTCCATATGGTAAAACAAAAATTAACAAGAAAACATTCACAAAAAAGACAATTGAACACTGTTGTACCAATCACAGGGCTGATCAAGGAGCTTTCTGATGTGTGATGGAGTGATCAAGGAGCTCTGATGTCAGAGCTGGGATATGTCCTCTCCTTACCATCCATGGGAGAGAAAAAAGCTATCATCATAATTTTGTTGCATTCCGTGCTATGTTTTAATCACTATTTGTGCCTTGATAGTACTTACCATTTGCTTCTAATGAGGCCACCTTCAGGCTTGTTCTTGATTCTGCTGATGGGCTTTTAAAGGAGGAACTGTCACTTCTGTTTGCTTTGAGCAGATGCATTTAGGTTGGAAACTAAACTGTGTAGTCAGTGGAAATGTTTCATCAGGTACCGGTGCACAGTGGCAGCGAGAGTGTTGTGCATTAATAGCTGAGTGTGAAGCATCTCGTCAAGCCCTTGAGAAAATTCAAGGAACAATTAAGAGACCACCACAGAGGGACTATAGCTAAAGAGCCACTTCCACACAGGGAAAGCTGAGACCTTTGTCCCCCATGCAGAACGAAGCAAGCTCAGCTATGATTATTAATTCCTACAAACCACCCCTTGCACTGCAAAACCAGATTGCATTGGTGGTTCTGACAAGAACAGACCTTTAAGGAAGTCTGGTCTCTTACCTCCCAGTGCTGATGTCGCTTCTGCCAGCACCAGCATCGCACTCCTGGATGGCACCGTGGCATAATGTAAAACCAGGTACCTGCAAAAATGTGCAGTTTAACAATGTAGCAAGCAGCTAGAACGGTTTTTCTTTGCTGCACAGTTCCCTGTAGGAAGTTAAACTCCTCAAATTCAGCTTCTTATGACATGAGATCTTCTTTCTTCTTACAGTCGTTATTTTTCCCCATTTAATTTGATGCATGCAGCTGAGTTTGGAGGAATGTAGTAGCGAGTAAAGAGACACGAAGTAATAATCACCTTCCCTAACTGTCAGATGATTGTTTTGGCTAATGCAAGATGCAGGCAATTTATTGATGGCAATATACTGCAGAGGGATGATTTTGCTTTACTTTCAAGGCAAAATAAATGTAGAGAGAGAAGTCAGATGGTGGACTGGTTTGATCTCAGATGGACAGCAAGCAATAATGATACTTTCAATGCAGAGGCTCAACGGGACCAACAGCTGAGAGTGTTTGGCAGTTAGAGATAAGCGATAATGATCTCCACCATACATTCCTACTGCACCTTTTATTCCTAACCACTCCTGGCATAATGAGAGGCTCTTTCCACTTCCATTCTTACCCTGGGCTACGCTTTGTACACTTTAGCATAAAGGACAGGGCCATACCTGTTTAAAGCAGCCATGTGGGACGAAGTGCTGAGTTGCAAATGGAGGTGCTTTGATAGGCACACTTAGATGCCCCTCCTGAAATCAAACCTGGGAGAAGACCAACTGAAGTCAGTGAGACTGTTCATGTGAAAAATGATGAGAGGGATTAGGTAGAGCTGGAATGCGCTGATAGCATAGCGCTTCTGAAACATTTTCCTGAGCTTGGATGTTGGGCTTCTCTTGCTTGGGTGATTTAACAGAATTACTGGAAACATAAATTCTAACACACAAGATCGCTCGGTGTCTCCTTCAGGTTGACTTCAGAAGTGTAACATTGGTGTTTTGTTCTTTTGGCTATCCTCATGTTGCCCTGAAAAATTAAGATCAGTCTCCCCGAGAGTTTATTTGGAGCCTTCCTTTGCATGCAGCCAGCATGTGTGAACTGTTGTGTCAGCACTATCCAAGTTCATCCGATGGGAGGCAGAACACATCTTTTCCATTTGAAGCCAGACGGAAATTTAAAGAGGGAAAGGGTGGAAAATCATTATAGAGAGTACAAAATCAATTTATCCATGGAAAGTTAGCAGTTTGAGACGATCTCCGTTTGCTTAACAAATAATTACGATTTTTTAAAAATGTAATCTATAGGATGACAAATGAATGAGCTAAAAGATTGTCTATTGCTTAGTCACATTTGATCAAATAAGTCACTGGTGTTTCTGTTTGCCTTGCTACAAAAGTCTGAAGAAAAATGGTAAATGCAAACGAGTAAGAAACACATTGGAAACACAGAATCACAGGCGGGTTTTTGTTGAGAAGGACTCTTGAAGTTCATTCAGTCCAAGTTCCTTCCAATGTAAAGGGACATCTACAGCGAGGTCAGTCTGATGCATGGTTTTGCATATTTCTTCTCTCAAAACATAGTTCACAGGGGTCACCTGAATGGGAATTTATCAGACAATCTCTTGCAGAAGTGCAATCAGCTCTAATGACAAAAGCTTGCTTTCCATCTTGTTTAAAATCCTCCATCTTTATTAGTACAGAGAAAAATGTCACCTATTGAATCAAACAGGGACAATTCTTCAGCAGCCCAGCTGTTTCTTAGAAACCACCTATTAGTGACCTGCAGTAACCCTCCTTATGGAACCTGACAAAATCACAATGGAAGGTGGCTGCAGAATGTACAAAAGCTGCAGAATAGAATGCTTTTTTTTCCCATTTTCCTTTTCTTTTTAAGTAGAGAAGGAGAGAAAATGGCCACACGTCTCTTTGGTCTCTTTGGCCTTTGCTTCTGCACAAAGTGAGACTGGTAGCTCATGACAAATAATACTGCTTAAGATGCATATCAAATTACTGGAGAGTAGAGAACAGTACTTGATCATTTATTGAAGAGCCTTGTAAAGTGAATGGAAACTAACATCCAGAGGCTTTTGCAAGTTATATCAGCATGTCTTGAGGCAGTATAGCCGTGTGCCAGGTGCTGGTTCACTGTGGCCACATGCTAGCATACCTTGACAGCCTCCAAAGAAGGCAGCTGGCTCCTAGCTCTGTAACTCAGCTCCCTACCATGCCAATACATATGGAGGTCTGAATTAAAATAGAATTACTGAATATTAGAAATACTGAAAAGAGGAATGATACTAGAAATATCAGGTAAAAGGCTGTTTTAGAGGCAGATAAAACATTGCCCCAAACCAAACAGCTCCCAAAAAGGAAGGTACTATGTTCTGGGAACCAGTCTTGACTCCAATCTGTATCTAAGCAAAGCTACCAGAAAGACACAGCCTCTCTCTTTCCTACATGCTCCAAAGGCAGCGTGGGGTGTTGACAGCAACTGAACAAGCAGCAGCTGTGTCTGCAACAGCCGCAGTGAGGAACCAGTGTCCAGGAGTGTCAGGGAGCATCAGAGATGTCAGCAGGCTCCTGCCAGCACCTTCCCCTTCAAGCCCGTTCTCTGCACTGTATCATATCCTTCTTAAGTTTTAAACATATGTCTGGGCATGGCAAAGAAGAAAAGAGGCAGCGTGAAGTCCTTTATTTTCTCTTGATACCACAAGTGAAGCTACAAATGTAATGTCTAACAGACATTACTGGGTCAACCAAAATCTTGCTGGTATATTCACATCAGTGTTTTCAGAAGGATTATACTTGTCAGCTCCAAAACATGGGTCTCTTGGGTAGAGGAATATGATATCTGCTCCACTCATTTAGCCCGGAACAGAGTATTTAAGAAAGGAGACTCTGTGCTTTTCTCTTGGATTACCCTGAGGTTAATACCTAAGTGCTGTTAATGAGCAGGCAGAGAGCGGAGGCAGGAGATATGGGAAGGAAAAGGTCAGAGGCTTGCTCTCATAGCGAAAGCATTTGTCACTTGTGGAGCTCAATCTAGAGAGAGATAGATGCTGCCTTCACAATTCCCTAATCTCTTTGAAGAGCTCGTTACAAAAAGGATCTGTTTTCTGCTTCACCTGGAGCTCAGCAATGCAGGGGATTTTGTTCTCTTAGCTTTCTGCTTCAGCTTTTCCTTACTGGAAAGTAAAACCCATCTGCCCACCTTTCAAAGATACAAGAAACCTCCTGCTACATTCTTTAACTGGCAGCTCATCATCACTCTCCTCCTACATCACCTGAGCCAGTCAGCCTGAAAACTGCACACTGTCCTGTCACACATCATACATCATCACCATACCCTGTCTGAACTCTCGTTTCGGATCAGGCACCCTGCCAGAAATCTCCAGAGAGAAATGTCCATGGGCTCTGCACCCCAGAAGCATGAGCCTTGGGGCTGACAGCACTGCTGTGGTGAGACTTAAGAAGGAAAGAGTGAGATGATCTTGCTGCTGCCTTCAGATACTCAATGGCAGGGTGCATCCAGCTTTAGCTGGGCCATTATAGGTGCTCTAGAGGCCAAGGGGCAGTGAACATGAGCTGGAAAATTTGGATTATATATAGTGAAAACATTATTATATGTTTTCACCATCCAACACTGACAAGTGCCCAACAAGGCTGTGAGAGCTGTGCTCCATGAGATACTCCATTGTGGCTGAAGAGGGCACTGAGATACCTGGTTTAGCTAGCAGGGATTTGAGCAGGTGATTTCCAGAGGTCCCTTCCAAAACACATTGCCCCATGTCCCCTGATTTGTCAGAGAATCACTATGTTCCAGATGGTGGTGGAAATGCCAGACATGCAGACTGGCCCAATCCCAGCCAACTCACAACACGTTAACTAGACCCCTTACCTTGATATCTTCCCATATTCTCTTCTTTCCTTCCCACAGAAACTGCCCTGCCAGCACTGCAATGGCAGAGCCCTTCAGAGTTCTTCTGCAGGGGTGCCATGATTATGATCATAAGTTTGCAGTAATGATAATGGAGATAATCATAATACCATTTCCAACCGAGGTAAGCTATGAATTTGTATAAAATACGTATTAAATTATTTCTAGATTTTTAAGCTCAGATCTGACAGGAGTTTTTTCTATCATAATGATTTTGTATTGACATAACAACGACTTTCAGCTAAGTGGTTAGGACTATATATTTCCCTCATGGCTTCAAAAAGCACTGTAAATTGAAATGTACATCAAAAACAGTCAATCTTTGTTTGCTGGCAACATAAAGGAGAATTGACTGCATTTTTATTTTAAAAAGCCCATATCTTACCATGACTGGACTGCAATGAGAAGGAGCTTTAACAAAGTGCTCATTTAAATTTTTTTAGAGATCTCAGTTTGACTAGATACATAGAAGCATCATTTTGCTGAATGAAACTGGAAGGATGTTTGTTAGTCTCTTTGGAAAACCAATGACTTGACACAAAGCATTGAACCCAAGTACTCCATCCTGCACAGACCTGACCCCAAGCACTGCTCCAGCATCCACACAGCAGTGCTTGGCCCACTACAGCCCTGCTGACTGGAGAGAGTTCTGCTCAGGAATCCCCGTTCAAACAGTTCAGCAGGAAGCCATGTGGAAGAAGAACCTGCACGTTTGGTCATGTGTGGTAGAAAAGAATAGAAAATAAGAAAAAAGCTGGGATTGGTACTGAAAAAAATTCCCTTGTATTTCTAAAAATGTCACTTATGTAAAGCAAATAAGCAGTATCTAAAAACTGTACAGGATGAAACACGGGATTTGGCCAAGCCCTATGGCTGCCTCTTCAACAAAGATTTCTGTTCAGAAGTGATAGGTACTAATTAATAAATAGTGCTGTCTTTCTTTACCAATTACTTATTGATACACCTGATACTGCTCTTTGATAAGTCAGTCTAAATTGGTAATAGCTTTTATCACAGCTGTGAGCTGAATCAAGCATACAGTGCCTTTCCTTTTATGTTGTTTATCTTCTGCTGTTACAGAATTCTCTGCAGAGTTTGTTTGGAGTTGCAATGAATTAAACACCTTATTTCTTCTTATTATTATTTGAATTGTAGTAATGCCTAGAAATTCCACAGTGGCCAAGGGCTTTGCTGTTATGTGAATGCAGCTCTGAGTACAGAAAAGGCTGTGTCCCAGAGAGCCTACCCCTGAGCTTTGTGATTGATTACTTATACATATTCCTTCCAAACGTTGTATCTGAGCGCGTGTTTTCTGTAATTTGTGTCATATTCCATCTCCTGTGTTGTTTTGTGTCTGTATTTGGGGATGCAGTTTGCACGAAGCAGCTGAAAATATAAAGTTGTATTGCACAGGCTAGCAGACAGCGTCCTCAAAGCACCGAGATATGCACTCTCTGGAGAATGAAAACTAAATTCAAACTAGAAGAGTAGAAGATTTTCTAACCAGGCCAAATAAATTGATGAGATAAAGACCACAGAACAGAAAGAGATAACAAGACCCTTAACTACTGTACTGGAGCTGATTTGAAAGACTCGACATACTGTCACATAATGTGATCATTTCATTTTGTTTTCTTCAGGAAAACAAACAACCACATACACACCAAAACCAAAACCCAAAGTAGTAAACAGAACAAGCAGATTGCTGGCCTTGGAGCAGTGAGCCTCTAGAGCACTGATTAAAGGCATCCACTCTCCAAAACACACAGCTCCTCCAAGAACTAAAGATATAACGAATGCCCTCACAACCTATTAGCCAGCTTTGTATTCTGAACAAGAGAACCCCGGGGCCTGGCCCAGAAAGGTCATGAAATTTCTTAGGCTCGAACTAAGCCTAATCAAGATTCTCCCCAAAGAAAATGTAGGAAAACAATGTATTGTAAGAGGCAAATGGAAAGAGATCACATAATTCTCCCATTCTTTAGAGCCTCTGAGTGTAGCTGTGAACAGTTTGTGGATCTAGAGGGGAAAAAGTGAAGCCCAGCTCTGGAGAAAGACTAAGGGGCTTCTTCCAAGGGGTGCCCACGAACAAACCAACCATGAAACTGCACTTTGGTGATGTAAGAGGAACGTCTGCAGGCTGGTGGCCCTGCCTGTGGCAGGGGATTGGAACTTGATGATCCGTGGGGTCCCTTCCAACCCAAACCATTTTATGATTCTGTGATCAGAATAAATTCCTAATCATGCTCGCTGCATTCAATGGCCCTGGGGCACTCTGCTGGTCTGGCCTGCCATAGCCTGGTTTTCATTATCCAGCAATTTCCCAATTCTCCCCTCCCTCCTCCCCCCCCCCCACCCCCCCCATGTTTTTTTTTCTTGAAGAAGCCACTTTTCCTTTGTTAGAAAAATGAGAGCTCATTTTCTTTTTCTGCAACTGTGTGTATAACTTTCGCGCCAAAATGTCCTCTCACACATATGCTTTCTTGTGAACAGAGAACAGCTCTTCAAACACTTCCTAATTTGTCACTGCTGACATATTCTTCAGCTTTTATTAATGAAAAAGCATTAAGATGGGCTCACTGGGCCAAATAGAACTAGTTTGAGAGTCGGATGGTTCATTTTATCAGAAGCAGAGGCACCAAATGACAAAACCAAGCTCACCACATATGCCTCTGACCCTCCCGCCCTTCTTAAGTATTCAAATACATCTCACAAGGACTATTAATTGCAAAAGTAAAGTGTCTCCTAATGATACAGCTTAAAAAACAAAACAAAAATTCCAGCCGCCTGCTTCAAAAAGGCCCTCCTACAGTTTATGCATGGGTTTTCAAAGTAAAGGATTTTAGAAATGTAAAGAATAACTGACAGTTTTATAACCATAATGGATTCCTCTCTAGGCACATTTACAGTCTATATAGTCTTTGGTATTTAAAAAATTTAGAGATATAAATCCAGTGACTTAAATACAGAATCACTTTGAGGCCAGTGCAGTTTTATCAGTGGCAAGGATCCTACGCTGTCTCTTTGACTGTGACCTATGCTGTACACGTATCCATTTGGTTGTTGTCCAGCCCTGCTTATCACAAATTTAGTATTTGAGGTGAAACTCTTCTCATCCACTGCACCATTTATCTTCATAGCACTGATTCTCTTTCCTCCTGACTATTCCACTGACATCTTTGCTTGACTTTGTGTTCTTCCATCAACCCCCCAGGCTATGGCTGCCTGCTTATTTATGCTGTCGGCTTAATTTCTTGATTGATATTCTCACATTCCCCTTGCTGCTTACTTATTTACACTGTCTACTTGTTTCCAAGTCCTGCTTCTTTAAGATCACAACACTATTTTATTTATGGAAGAGAATGACTGTTTTCCACAGCGTGTTCTTTATGCTTCTGCTGCGACCTTCTACAGTACCAGTTATTCATCCCAAGTCTTGCTAGGCTCCAAGTGCCCTGGTTTTCAATCCTCCGTGCCTCTCTAGTGGAATTCTCTTCCTTGGGACACCTCAGCAGATGAATCAGTGCAATTTTTTATTGCAGTCGTTACATAGCACCCAAATAGCACTCCATTCTCTAGGTGAGTGGAAGATGAAGTCCTTATGCTACATTACTCGTGACCTACGGATCTGATTTACCTTTCTTCGCAGTTAATCAGCAATAGCTTCTACAGGTAAAGGAGATACAACAAGGTAAAACAAATTTTTTTTGAAGTACCATATGAGCGTATGCAACAGCCTGATGACTAAAGACACAAAATCCCATACGGGGAGAAACAGAAGTGGCTACTTCTGTCTGTAATACAAAAGCTTTGGAAAGCCTAAACACGTGGAGGTAAAATGCTCAAGGAAGGCAAGAAACAACTGATTTCAGTAGCGTCAGAACTTCGTTGGTTTGTTCGGATGCTGGCGGATGAACTCGGGCGTGAGTGTCAGGACAGGATTCTCAAAGGATTGTTTGAGATGAGAGAAAGGGTCTGGAGGCCCACTTCAGAAGGATTTGGAGATTGAAGGGATAATGATATACGTGTGAGGGCTTAAATGAGGATTCTACTGGCCAGCTGCTCAGAGAGAGCTTCACCTTGACAAAGTAGCCAGAAAGCATCCTACCCAAAGTGCACTGTTCCTTTTAGCTATTGCCAGAACTTTTTCATTGCTCTAGCCAAAGATTCATCATGAGAAACGTACCAAGTTCTCTTTGTACATAACAAAATATGCTGTGGGCTTTTCCTAAATAATGTTGCTGATGTCTGCTAAAGCGATGCCCTCACACCTTCTAGCTAACAGAGAGGGCACAGCAAACATTTGCTCCACTTGTGGAGAACAACATGATGCTGACAGGGCTCACCATGCCCTTGGGCACAGTGCTGGGCTGACAGTGGTTACAAGCAGGGTGACAATCAAGTAGAAAAAAGTGAGAATGTGAATGGTTAGGTGAGTTCTCAAGCATTCCATACATCCTACATAACTTTTCCTTTAGCACTTCAAACCCAGCACACAGAGCCTTATCTAAGTGGTATCCAGCCCTGGTGATAGCTGCAGTTCACTGTGTGCTGGAGACATACTGCCAGGTCTGGTGTACTATTTACAAAGTATTGAGTGTTTTGAGATGGTCACACTGAGCTGGGCAGGGAAGCCTGCCTTTGTTCTGCAGTGAAAAACTTGGAATGCTCTCACAACCCAAAATTCAGCAAGATGGTAAAACAGGTAAATCTATGGTTAGATCTAACTGCCTTGCTTAATTTGTTGGCTGTAAAGAAGTTAGACTGTTTTGCTACGGGGTGAAGAGCCAAGCCCAAGTCTGTCTTGCTTTCATACTGCACAGAAGGGGAAAGGAATCAGCAGAGGCTATTCATTTAACAAGTGGCAAAGTGGCGATGCCACAGGGGGAAAAAATAAATGCAGTTGAGTCTGCAGCATTACTTAATCTTTCTCCCTCCATTACCTTCAATGAAGATTGAGCCCCAGCCAGCAAAGGAACAGCTGCTGGTGGTTATACAAACTATCATGCCTGAGTCCAGCCTGAGGCTGGGAGAGGTGTGTTTGGTTTTCTGCATAGTAACTTTCGTAGTTAAAGGTTTGCAAAACTGTTCTCATTAACTCTGCCCCATGACTCTACCTTTGTTGGCAAGGGGTAGGAAACACAGAGGAGTCATCCATTGTGAAGGCTGGATTGTGAAGGCAGGCTATGGCTGGATCACCGGCAGCAGGGCTGCTAGTGCTGCCATTAGTAGCTGGCAGCAAACCTCACTCAAAGCTGTCTTTAAAACTTGTCCCCCTTCTGTGCTATCGTGCTTTGGGCTCTGTAACCTAGCCACACTGCATGGCCTGCAATCCTGCTGCCTTCACTGCAGGACTGGAAAAGATCTCCTGGGTTACAACCTGCTGTTACAGACAAGCATTTAATCACACAGACATAATAATAATAAAAAGTCATAAATACTCATTTTCAATTCTCAGTTATGTAGAGGCACATCCAAATATAAATCACAATGAAAGCTTCAAAGAGAACTAAATTGCCTGATCCAGTGAAATAAATTGGATCCAAAGAAGCCCACTCTCAAGCCACAGAAACACAGCCCACACGGCATTAATTAATTCAGAAGCAGAAAGAAAGATTGATAGCAGATTTAAGCAGGTAAAATCACAGATCACAATCTGATCCGAAGCATCTTGAGTTATATCCCCTAATTAAAAGATTAGTAGTGGGTGGTGGAGGGTGCCCTGCCCTATTGGAACTCTGTCCCTTGTCATTTCAGCTCCCATCAAACTTCAGAGCACTAAGATTTCAGCGGTCTGGTTTTGCTCATTTACCCATGAACTCATCTGCTCAGACAGAGCAGAACGGTTTTTTTCTTTCATTCTTTAACTAAAATAAAAATGATAAAAATTGACAGTAAAATCCAACCATCATGAGATTGCCAGAATACAGAATAAGGAGAGAAAAACAGAGATTAATGGACTTCAACACTATTTATCCACTTAATGACATGTTTGGAGGTGGACAGTAGAGAAATTGTCCCTCCATCCCAGTTTTTTTACCAGCATTTGCAAGAACTCGTAACACAATGGAAAGAGCCTGGCAGTCCCCCTGCCATGTCCCACCCCTGTCCCACCCGTGTCCATCTCAGACTAGGTCTTTGCTGCTATCCCTCTGCTACAAGTAAGTGGTTTCCCTCTCCTGAACTGCTTCCAGCTGGCTGTGCTGAGATGAGAAAGCTCCTTCCATTACTGCACTGACTGCTGCATGCACCATGGCACGGGTGCAGGACAGCAGTTAGCACCTGCTGGTATTTCTGAGGTGTATGAAGTGAGGACACAGCTGCACAGCTTTACTGACACGGCCATCTCACTGCTCTGCTTCTGGACCAAAGATGGGTGAACGCTTGAGGATCAACAGCATCCAAGTGTCACTGACTGCTCACTCCTTAGGATTAGCTCAGGAACGTTTTTCGCTTAAGAAAGGGCTTCTTCAGCTCCTCAGTGGCAAGGCTCTGTTCACACATCATCTTTAATTCTTGCAGCAGTATGTTTCACTGAGAGAGCTCCCACAGGACCTTCCCTCAGTGTGACTAACGTGTTTCGCTGTACTCCAGCACACTACCCTGTGCTTGTGCATTTGCAAGGCAACACGGATGTTACAGCCACCAGACCCTGGTGCACAGCATCTGGCCCAAGTCAGAGGATGACACGTCCTATTCATCCAAGGAGACAACTATTAAACTTACCACTGTCCACCTCAAGGGGAAAGCAAGCTGTACAGCAGTTAGAACTTGAAGAAATCCTCCAGGCTGTCTGAGATGCCGGCTCTGTGCCCACCGCCTCTGAGCACCTGGGAAATTCTAAATGAATCACAGACGTAAGTCCTGACTTAAGCAAAGTGATGATGAGTATGTGGGTGTAAGAGCAATGCATTCAAGAGACTTAAACGCTTTATGAAAGGAAATCTGGCTTGAAGAGAAAACAACCAGTTGGTTTAATCAGATGCTTATTAAAACTCTGTGTGTTACCTTTTGGCTATGGTATTTTTAAGATCTCATCTCATTCTGGCATCATCTCACAGGTAATGAATGTTCTTGCCTGACAGCAGAGCTGGACAAAGAGAGCGCTGGGTGACTTTCACAGTGAGACTCTGAGAGCGGATGGGGGGATGAGAAAAGCAAAGCCTCAGGCTTGGATGATCAGAAAATCCTGGAGGAGTTCAGATGCTTTTCTGAACCTGTTCTGCCTAGAAATCACAAAGGATCCACTTCCCTCGTGTGATTCACAATACTGCCCTGGTTTCAACTGGAAACTTCACTGTATTTCTGCAGATTTTTCTGCTTCCAGCCTAAAACCAAAAATTGCAAGAGCACAATAAACACTCTGATAAGTCTGATCAAACTTCTTCTAGCCTCAGAAAAAATATCTATCTGTGCTTTATTAGACCCAATTTGGATCACCCATCTGTTGTCTGAGGGAGTTTGAAAGCTCATGGGTGGAATGAAAAAAAAATCTTCCCATCTTTGTAACTATTCCACTGGCATTTGCTTACTGTTTTCCTGCCAACCAAGAAGTGTCTGAAGGGGACAGCACCTGAAGCTTTTTGGAACTGGTTTAGTTCAAGCTCTACATAACAAGCGAGTGACAAGTGTATTGTGTATTGTCACGGGCATCTTTCCTCATAAAGGAAAAAATAGCATGTATAGATCTGGAGCTTTTTTTTCCCCACTGTTCTTTATTACGTTTCCTTTGTTCTCTTGCTTATCTATTCCTTTTTAATGCAGAAGATAATACAATTCCTATGCTCCTGGCTTGTGATGTTCAATGCATTTTGACATATGATGCTGGTTGACGAAATTGGAGGAGAAAAGCTGCATGATGATTTAAAGTGTTATTTTCATGATTGTGCCACTCTTGAGTATGGCACAAAGGCAAACATGACACATGAGCCTCTCGAAGAAAATAATCAGGATGACAGAACGTTAAATTAAAAATTAGACTGTCCTGGTTAAACCAGGATGTCTGGACATCTAACCTTATAGGATTATATCTAACATCCTTTTACCAGCGACAGTTAATGCTTGAAGGGATTTTATTCTCATGTAATCCCTGCATTGCTTTCAAATCTGCTTGTTTGGGGAGATATAATTAAAACTTATTATTCCTCCCTTCTCTGCCAACCAACTGTCAGAGAGCAGGAACAGAGGAAACAAGATTTCTTTACCAGTGAAAAACCTTGTTATTTTAAAACTAAAGCCTTACATATCTACTTAATTTCAAATCAAAGGATCAGCACTGCCTTCTTCCCTGGCAAAATTTAGTGGACATGACAGGCACTGATATCCAGCTTCTTTTAAGAAAAAAAATGTTGACAGATCATTGGAGAAATCAGAGTTTCAGAAGCGATCTCTTTCTCCTCCTCCCTTCTCTTTGTTCTACATCTTAGAATATATCAGCTGTCATGTGCATATGATGCAGTAAAATGACTAGATGATTAGTTTTGTTCATACTATTCTACTTGTTTTGTGTATTTAGTACAAAGGAAGAATAAAGGAGGATTATATATAATATAAGCGTGTCATTGGGTAAAAGTGGAAACCCCACACGAAATAGAAGAGAAGCACCCCAGTGTACATACAGTATGTATGAGCCATACCATGCTGCTTAGATCCCTGATGGAGCTTCAGGGATTTGACAACCTGAAACCCAGGGATTCAGGACTTTTTCATTGCTAATACACTCCCTTATGTCAGTTCAGGTTCATCTTACTAACTTCAATCCAGGATATGAAGGATGGCATCTCTACCAGCACAGAGAACCTGCAAAGAAAGCTTTAGACACCATGTAGCCAGAAGAAATTAAAGCTTTGCTTTTGTATTATACTGGCATTTAAATAAACTCACAAAGGCAAAACTCATATAGTGGAGGGCAAAGGGTGGCTGGAGAATTTCTAGTGTCTATTAGCTGTATTAGAGCATATAGACTTTGATTCCTCCTCTTTCCAGACATTTGTCTTAGTGGAAACACAGAACAAAAAATTTATTCTCTTCCACTCCCTCTTATCCACTCATCCTTGCTACTACACGAATGGCACTTCTTTCACTCAATATCCAGAAGCACACTGAGCAGAGCTGTAGCTATTTTGCCCTGGGCCAACAATATAGAAATGGACTTCCCCCATGCTGCCCTCCTCCTTCTTTAGTAAAGTGCTAGTAGAGACGTGGCTTTGTATCACTGTGACACATCTTCCCCCAATTCTTGGCTAACACCTTCAGGCTAACACTATCTACATAAAACTGCTTTGTTGTGGTTAGCTGAATCACCTCACATCTCAAGGACTGCACACAGCTTTGCCATTAGAGTGATATTAATATTGCCCCATCTCCTATGGACAGGCCGTACATGAGTATTCCCTCCTACGGGAGGGATCATTAAGATCATTAAGGCTGAAAAAGATCACTAAGACCATCTAGTCCAACCCATCCCCACTGTGCCCATAACCATTCCCCTCAGTGCCTTGTCTCCATGTTTCTGGAACACCTCCAGAGACAGTAACTCCATGACCCTCCTGGGCAGCCTGTGCCACTGCCCGACCACTCTCCTGGAGATGGAGTTTTTCCTGATATTCAACCTATTGGGTTGTCCTTAGCTCTTCCCAAGCCATCAAGTGTTGTAGCTGAATGAGGCAATGCAACAATCAAGACCCTTTAGTTACTTTTGCTATAGGCAAAAATTTATGGAAAATGATGTAAATAAGATAGCTTACATGTGCTGAGACTGTTGTGCATGGACACAGCCAGCAGCCCATGTCCACCAAGATCCCTGGCACAGGCAGTACTATATGCAGTCAGCTCTAATCCCACTGCACTGGCTCTATGGGTGCTGTGGGGAACAAACTGTAGCCTGTTGCCATTATTTTTAGCAGCTTTAAAAGTGCAAGCTTCTTTTAGGAAGATATCTACAGTAGTAAATGATCCCATTAAGTTTGGTGTGCAACTAAGTCCCAGAGATGAAAAAAGAGTGATTTAATAAATGAGGGTGGTGTGAAGGCACACTCATAGCCATGGAAGGTCAGCCACTGCAACAGCTACCATATGGCATTACGTGAAGGTGGGAGGCATGAGGGAAAATGCAGGCTCCCAGTTATCACTACGTGATATTTGGCAGATGATGGGCTTTCAGTGGTGATACCATATACATCACTGAACAGATTCTACAGTCAGACCAGAGCAAGTTTCATTCAATCAATGGGGTCATAGCAGTGTCAGTGCCAAGAAGATACAGCTTCGTGTTTTCTTCAGATGAGAATTTCTGAACAACAAAAGAATAAAAATACCCAAACCAATCTTCCCTGCAAAAGTGTGGGTGTGATTGTCACATGGTGTGTATTACTCAGTGCGGCCCCATGATAATTGATGGGGCTGTACTCATTTAATACCAGCTCGGATCTGATACATAAACATCTAACGTTCCCTTTAGCAGTCAAAATTAACAGGATTCTGCATTTTTAAAAGCCACGACTGAATTCAATGAATTTTTTTTTTTTTTCCTGAAGAATGCTATTGCTTATATAAACAAAGAAATTCCCAAGGAAGTAAACTTTCTGACAGCTCTTCGCTCAAAGAAAGAAAACAAGTAGCGTTTTATTTACCAGTGAGATCCCCTAACTAGCAATTCTCAGTCACCCACAGGTGGCTGATTGAAATATTGATTAAGGTCTCTTTCCTGCATTATGTTTGCGTGGCAGCTTTGCTGCAGCCCATTTCTACAAGCTAGAAGAATGCATTATTTGGGAAACAATGCAGTAATTAGATCAGGTTTCAAAGTCATTTTGAGGGTGAACTAAATTCAGACTGTCTTTTCTATCCATCTAACAGACATCAGCAATGCAAATCTTTTCTTCACAGATCTCATGGTGAAGAGTTTATGAAGGATGAGACGATGTTTCAATGTTCTAAGTAGCTAGCCAATAGACTACTGCTATGGCACAATTCAAGCTATTGTGGATCTTGGCTACAATCGTGGACATAATACATTTTTCTCGTCTCCATTCCGTCCTGTTCTTTATTCTTCCCTCTTAGATCTTGAAATTCAGCTATGAGTTTCAATACGTCCCTACTTAGCACAGCTCTTTAACAACAGAATTCCTATTGAACACTCAGCTTTAGTCTGAATCAGGAGCTCAGTAGGAAAACCAACTTTTTGGTACTACTTTGGGTGAACTTCAATGAAAACTCAAACTTCTGTCTCTAGGCACAACCCAAAATCTGAGTGATGAGAAAAACTTTAGCAAAAGTGCTGCAGAGATTCCAGATGCAGACTGTTCCCCCCCCCCCCACCTTCAAGCAGCTCAAAGTAGCAGTAACTATCATAAGAGTCCAGGCAAGCTTCCCATCTGTACAGCCATCCAGTAGACTCACATTCACTTTTCATGAGCCACTAAGCAGATATCAGACTGTAAAAGCTAACAACTGAAAAGTAGTTCCCTCTGTCTGAGAATAAGCTCGTTGGAAAGGGAATATGAGAAAATACTCAGGAGGTCTGTAATCTGCTTGTGAATATAAAAACAGGTAAAATCAGAAGAGTATTCATTATCAATTCTTTACTCGTCTGCAATAATGAATTCAAGTCATCGTGGAAGCAGGGCCAAATTCTAATAACTGAAGTTGATGGGGTTAAATATGTGATTTATGTCAAAGTAGAATTTGCTTTGTAATTTGGATTTGAACCAGGTGATCTATTCAAAAGCTGCATCACCTATTGCTTGAACCCATGCTAACCTATCTGTATTATGATATTGATTTCTGCACTCTCATTACTTTCTTTTAGACATGAAGTCATTGAGTAGTCACCTTTTTATCACATCACCTCTGTTTTGGCTATGATATTTTATCTACTTTTTAACAGTAGATACAGGCCATATTATCCCATTGCTGAAATCCTTCTTACACAAGGACATTTAATCCTTTTTATTACATAGTGCTTTAATAATCTGCTTCTTTGTTAATGGCCCATTCATTGCAGATAGTTTGATACAATAGTTCCTGACTGGATTTAGTAGTTAGGAAAAAGCTACGATATCTTTTCAGAAAAGGAAATATATTATTTCATCTTTATGTGTTGATCCAGATTTTTGCTTAACATATGTTTAAGATATCATGAACATCTTTTAGCACCAATGTGTTTTTGCAAAATGCAATGCTTAGTTGCTGAAGTAAAACCGGAGCTGGGTAATATGCAACTTGTGCTGAAGTAAGCAAGAAAATGCCGCATGGCAGCTGCAGAGATGAAAGAGGGTGAAGATCATGATAACTGAAACTACCAGAGGAACTCAGATAAGGAGTTAAACACAAAGACTGGAATTTGGCCAGCAGATCTAGGTTAATGGTCTTACCCTTATAAAACATCATTGCCAGCGCCTTACAGCTCATCAAGGATAGCTCGGTGATCATCTGCACTGAAAAGACGGCTTTGTTTCAGGGTCGAATCCTGAAGGAGCAGAAAAGGGAAAGAGCAATGCATGGTATTGCCTCCACATCTCAGTAAATCTGTGCTGTCCCTTAGAGGTCTCCCTCTCAAGTGTAGAACAGAATCAAAAAGCGTAGTCCCAGATATCGTTCCAGATATTCAAAACACTCTGACACAAATATCTAAACAGAGAAACACCAAAGCATGTTACATTTCAGCTTTTCACTGACACAGGGTTCAAATAATTATCTAAACACAACATCTATTATATATTCAATTAAAACTTCGTCAGCAACAAAAGCTTAGAAACAGAAAACCATCCCAGCCTACATTCAACAAAATGAAAACCAGTTAACTAAATACCATACGACTCAGTGGGAACACTGACATATGTACGCAAGTTATTTTAATTAGGCTATACAAGAGAGACACACACAATCTGCTCCCTTATGAAAACCCAGATGTAAGCTTAGTACATACTACACCTAGAGTGCAGAGCACAACCAAATGCCGAGACTTCTCAGGAAAACATTCTGATCAGCCTTCTCTGGAAAAACCGATCTTTCTTTCTACATTTCTTGGCCAGTCCAAGCTCTCCAGCACTGAAATAACTTTTGCAGGCAACAAGCCAATTATCACAGCCAGCTCTCCTACCTGCCTTTATGTTACGTATCAGCAAACAGTCAGATATTTTGACATCAGCAGGTGGAAGAGTCTCATTACTTTGCAGACCTAAACCCACAGCTTAATTAGTAACATAAACATCTATTAAGGAACAAAAGGTGAGGGATAGCTTTTTAGCTGAGTATCCATTAAATGATTGCCTAAATTTATGTGCACTGGTCTACTTGCTGTAATAGCTCGGCCTCTTTCTCCCATATCCTCCTCTGGTACGATGCCAGGTTCACAGTGAGGGGACCGTACTGACTTAAATGAGCAGTGTGGGGTGCCTTATCTGCAAAAACACACTTTCCCACTGTTCACAGCATTATGAGATTCACACGAGTCACTGAAAATTCTGCTGACTGGAGTTTCGTCAAGAAGTAATTAGAGGTAAGTAGCACTGCCAACCAGTAGTTTGAGAAGCTTCCAGTGAGAATGCAGATCAGCGGCTCATTTGTGTCAGGACAGTGTTTCAATACTGGTAGAACTTCTGTCTTACGGAAGAGATGACCAGATGAAGTACTGTGCCATAGAGCCAGGCTGACCATCAGGGAAAGGAATGTCCTGCAGCACATCACAGAAGTGCACAGTGTCAGACAAGCATTTTGTAACTTTACCAAGTGAGAGTCATATTTCTTTCTAAAATGGGTGGAAGTCAATAAATTCCTATGGATAGAAGTAGTTAATTGATTTTGCTGCCACCTGTGAGCCAAAATAAGCTGTGAGTGTAATATTACTTACTGGCTTCTTCACACTATAGCGAGTATTTCACACAAGAGAACTCTGGACAAATTATTCTAGTCCTGTGTCTTTTTATTGCTGCTAATAGCTTGTTTCAACAAAGAGTCAGACATTCCAAAATTGATGGGAAGAATATTGACATTGGCTTAATAAATCCTTCCAACCAGAAAGAGTTGAACAAAGGAAAATAGGTTACAGTTTTCCTTGTGGACCTGTTCCATAATTAGGGAGCTTGGGGCAGATTTTAAAGACTGAGAATTCCAAAACATGTGTCAGTTTGTAATTCCTCTGATCATTTTTTCTCTTAGTGTGCCCCTCTACTATCTAACTGCCTTTTTAAGTCTGCCCCTTGAACACATCCTTCCTTGGCAATTTATCTCTCTGCATATCCTTTTTGATATGCAGGAAGCTTATATATACTACATGCTGATGGCTTAAAGTGATGGGCTGTAGAAACAAAGCTTTAACAAAGATGAAATCAGAAAATCTGGAAGACTACACTGACGAGGTTGCCTGAGCAGCTTGTTCCAAGATTAGCCATGTGTAATGTTAAGGCTTTAAGGCAGAGAGCCTGAAGTTTTTCAGATATTCAGAATAGAAAATTCAGTGTATCACAGAGAGCTTAGCATCACTTGACCAGCAGAGCCAGACTGATTTTTACAATGATCATTAATATCAGATACTTAATAGGCTGATATGTGAACATCACACAAAATCTCAATTACTACTTCTATGACAATGTAGCAGTGAAATAGGAGTGATCCAAGGGCAAAGGTAGGAAAATGAGGACTGCCCAAGTTTGTGATCTGCTGCATGGGGTGATATGCAGATGGATATGAATATCCATCTCATTCAGCTGCAGAAAGAAAAGGAAAGCCACATTCTCTTAAAAGAGACTCAGCTTTTCTAAGAGAGGAATATCAGGTGGATAATAGAATAGCAATAGAATCTGTCATGCTCATGGTAGATGGATAAATGCTCTTTAAACTCTTCATTGGCACTTGACAGTGAGCCTCAGAGTTACGTATTAAAGAAGAAAACAACAAACTTCCATTTTCCACTGTCTTGTAAACAGAGCTGTAGTTGATAAGACTTGTAAGAAGAACTTCAAAAACAAACCTTTACAAGTAAATTTCTTTCTTTCTAGGAGTTAATGTATGAAGGTAATTTTCTAACCACTTCTTTCTCTGCCAGCCCTTTTGCTCTCTGAAGAACGAACCCATGTTCAAGCAGACTGGGATTTACAAAAATCTTAACAAGCACAAAGGATTTTTTCTAAACCCTTCTCTGCTCTGTTGCATATAGAATTTTGCCTGCCTCATTCTCCTTTTATTCTTTCTCGTACATGATACCTCTTATCTCTCCCTTGCTCAGTCTCTGTGAGTGGTCCTTCACAAAACTCTGCATATCTGCTTGGCCTATTGCTTCAGCTGTGGGTAGAAAGCTCTGCTCACAGATATCTCTTTATCATGAAGCATGTGTTTCTAAATCAAGTTCAGGGCTCTTGTGGAATGAGAGTATCTCATCTGCCTTCCGGAAGAGGCATAGTCAGTGGGGATAACAGAGACATTTGGGACAGAAGCAGGAACCCTTTGACACAGCAGGGAATTGTACTTATGAGTGTAGTCTCATCTGGAAGGAAAAAATACAGTTTTACTTTGTAATTGGCTGGACCTGTCATCACTCCAGCAAATAAATAGCAAGGACAGGAGGGAAAGCTGGCTTTCAGCCTGTTCTGAAAAGTCATTTGTGAACTGCAGGAATTGTGTTTGGAGGCTGGCTGCTGGAGGAAAATGTGGCCCTTCCATGTGAGAGGGTGCATAAGAAGAAAGCTGCAGTGCCCAGACTGCACACAAAAGGTCTGAAGCTGTGCTTCACCTCTCACTGCAAATTTCCTCTCCCTAGGTCACAGGAATCACAGGTCTATGCCAAATGGCTGTTTGTTCAAGAACAATTCTCTTTCAAGTTCTGGCAAATGGTTCGTGTGAAAATGGCTGTAAGTTCCAGTACTACTGCTTTAGAAATGGGCTTTACATTGGTAAATATTAAATTACCTTGCTTTCTTCAAATGAGGCCTTCTTCAGTAAATAAACAGCACTGATTAATACAAAAGCCAAGCATCAAAATATAAGAAAGTGGAAAAAAAAACCATTAATTTTGGCCCTTTGTTTCCATCCCAGTGCATCCCAATCCTGCCTGAGCAGAACCTCTATTTAAAAAACACCAACAGAACATCCTATTTTCCTTTGTACATTTTTCTGCTTTGTGTTATGGAGTTGTACTGACTTTGTAGAGTCACTGCAGCTACTTGTAAATGATGTATGAAAAGAAAAATTCCTGTCCTTTCCATGCACTGAGAGAATACTGGCAGCTCTCAGCAAAATGAAGGATGCTGCTTGGCGAATTCAGCCTCACCAGGTAAAGATCCTGAACTGAAAGATAATTTTCTTTCTTCCAATTAACTCTATGGCTACTTCAAAGGAACACATTTCTGAAAAGTGTTTCTTTGTCCTCCTATTCATCCCCAGCCCACGAACACGTTAGAAAGATACTGCTTTTGAAGGGCAGATTTCAAAGTGTAGGGGAAAAGGATTGAGAAGGGAGATTTCTGAAGGCTAGGATGTGCTTCCCTCTGATAACACAGGCAAGAATTCCCCCAGAGTCTGTACAGCCAAAGAAACCATTGGCACAGTTGTGAAAAAACAGTAAAAGACCCAATGAGAGAGAGGAAGAGCCAAACTCAGATGTTTTCCCTCCTAAAGTCACCTTCTCTTGGTCCTGTGAGAAGTCCAACCTATTCTATACAGATACTTGATATCAAGGAGAAGTTTTTTACTTGACAGAATGGTGAGATGCTGGCAGAGAGCGAAAGGTGCCTCGTGCCTGGAGGTGTTCAAAGCCAGGTTGGTTGGGACCCTGGGCAGCCTGAGCTGGTGCTTCATCTACTGGTTGGCAACCCTGCCCAATACAGGGGGGTTGGAACAAGGTGATCTTCGAGGTCTCTTCCAACCCAAACCATTCTATGATTCTATGATCACAGTAAGACTTCATTGTAGGGAATCTGTTACTTAAAAAACAAATAAACAAAGGAATAAGATCCCTTGTTCTTTAAGGACACACCAAAAAGCAGTGCCCATATTTGTCTGTGTTACTTTTAGGCTTTTGCAACAGCAATTTTTTTTAAAAGGTGATAAGCTGAATATAGCATAGTGCTGGTCTTGTTCCGAGCTTCAGGTGAAATTGCAGCTCCCGTTGTTGCTGCTCTGTTGATTTCAAAACCCCAGAATTACATTTACACTTTCGTCCCTGCCATGCGGTATGATTAGGAAGGGAAAAGCCACCATGCTATGCACTCCAGCATTCAGCCATCCTTAACACATTGCCAGCCAGCTGGGAAACTGACTTAAGCATGAAACACTGCCTTCTCAAGCCTGTGTGTAAAGGGGAATGCCATTTTTTAAAATTTGCTTTAATGCTGAGATAAACACCCTATCCTTCCAGAGATACGAATTGCCCTTCTTCGGTTAGCCACCTTTTGTGACATACTGTTCTTCTATAGGCATGTAAATAAATTGCCTTATTTTTCCCACGTGAATAACACTGACATTTAATTTTAACTTGTGATTATGGGGGTTAAAGAAGAGCCAGGCTAGAGAAAGTATTTTCCTTGGAGAGAACCATGACAGAAGCTTTCCTTTCAGAAAGAGCAATAGTGTCTTAAAGCTTTCGGATGCTGTATTCTTAAATCCATAAAGCAGTTTGAAAGGCTGGCAAGGAAGTACTCATTTGTGGGAAGCATTCCTGCTCTGGGTAGGGTGAGAAAAGACAAAGCAAGGAATGGCTGGGACTGGACCAGGTGATCTAGACTCTGCACTTGCAACGATCTGCATAGACCAAGTACATTTTAATTTCAGTTCAGTAGCTGGATGTTAGGACGAAAAGAAAGAAATCTCTCTAACCAAACAATCTGTCTCAAAAAAGTCTCCCTGTGAATGCTTTTCCATTATCACTTTTGATCCCACATCACCTCTGTGGGAGACTCAGAGAGCAGATTCAAAGAGCTCAGCAGATGCTGATCCTTCACCCGCTTCCTGGCTGCTCCTGCAAGCCCTCCTCCAAAGGGACGTGAGGGCACATATGGAAGTCAGACACAAAGAAGCCCAGGTAGAAAACCCAACCAAAGTCAGCACAAAATACTGCACTTGTCTCTTCAATTTATCCACAGCAAACCAGTTTCAGACATCAGTGATCTTCTGTTGCAAATCTGGACAGAACAAAAACACTTTTTGCAGAAATCCTGTTTGATGCTATTTCAAGGTTAGTCATGTTCTGTCTTCTTCTGCCACGTGGAGCTGTGATGTCTGTCCACAGAAATACCCAGACAGACTCCAGACTCACGACCCACAGTGTTAGAGACTATATAAAAATAGTTTTGGTGAGAAAAGACAGTATGTTATGATTAAAGGTGCTTGGCAGGAAACTCTTTGCACCTTTTTTTTAACACTTCTTGTTTCATTCAGTTCTTCTGCAGTTTAATGTCTTGGATTTTATAAAAGCCTTCAGTGGCTGAAAGCTGCTGCCAGTCCTTGCTTGCTCCAAGTATTACTGTGCTCTAAGCACAGCACAGGGAGAAATGCCACCTGAGCTGCCCTGCAGTATTTCTTCTGTTTCTGGAGGTTGTTCTGAGTCGCCCAGAGGGGACACAGGTCAGGCCAGAGCTTGGGACACAGCTAGCAGCTCCTGCTCTTATCCCTGTCCTGCCTATTGGGAGGGTAGCTTAGAAACTGCACACTGTGCCTTCTTCAGGAAGGAAGAGCATTTCAGAATCACGTTCACAAATACACTAATGCACATTGAGCTCATGTCATGACCAAGGCAAATTAAAACTTTAATTGAGTTTTATTGGCTATGAGATAGATAATGCACTTCAAGCTACACTTGGTGTCTTTTCAGCATCTCTCAGAAGCATTACATTAACTCAAATAATCAAAATAAGAAAATCAAGGTTTGCTCTAAAGCAGAACTTCTGCTCTATAACTGAGTAAAAAAAGCAGTAGTGATTCTGCTATTTCTTTGAACTGAGACAGACAGACCTCATCAGCCCACTTGCAGGTATCTGTGTCAGTAAGTGGAACCAAGATGCTCCACATATGTATAGGAGTGTTCAGTGAGATTTAAAGACCCAAGTTTTCAGGGCTCCTAGTGAGGAAAGACACTAAGAAAACAAGATTTCCTAAGTAAAGATGAAGAAGTGACTTTCTGTTTGCAAGAGTTATGCTGCTTTGCTGGGCAAACAGCTTGTTCTTTGAGTTTGTATGCTCGTGTTCACTTAATCAGGACATGGTTGATCTCTCTGCCAATCACACACAAATATATGCATCAAACTGTGCTTGCATAACGCAACCTTACAGTTAATTAAGAAATATAAAAAGATTTGATCTAGATTGACACTGGCAAATTAGCTAAAAGACAGTTATACATTTTTCTATTATACAGCTCTTCTCGAATAAGGAATCCAGTGTTTCAAACTTGTATTTAACTTCATTCCTTCACATGTACAATCACTGTGGAACTGCAATTACAGCAGAGGCACAATGCCAGACTTCCTAGGTGACATTTGCGTTTTCACCAAGTCATTAACCTTATACCAAATTAATTTCTAATCTGCTGTGCCTCCCGAAGGCTGAGGATATTTTTTGGTCAATCAGCTCTTGTAAATCACAGAGCAATCTGAGAACTGATTGTAGTTTTGCCACCGGCACAAATCACAGCACTGAACATACTCAAGAAGAGCACTGCCCCACATAAGCTACAGACTGTATGATCTGGGAGAGAGGACTTCCACCTTTACATTGCCTATACCTTTAAGAAAGCATATACAACAGAACTACGTATGATGCTGATTGCAAAACAGTTTGCTATTGGTAGTACATACGAGGCATAAAACTATTTCTGATGTTTTTAAAGTATCATATATAAAACACTAAGGGAAGTACAGCTATCTGGCATTCCTGTGAAGGCTGGAACATCGGACGTTACATATAAAATATTTAAGAAATGTAGTTTTGATGTGTTATTTTCCATGTCTCTCTGTCTGCAAGTGGAGAGGTGGATGGGATTCCCAGAGAGTTTCTTTTATAGATTCTGCTGACAGCTCTACAGATTCACTTCCTTTCAAGCCCCGTTGGTTCTATTTTAAAGGAGAACACAAAACAAAACAACAGGTACATCTTCTCCAAACTTTGCTAAGAATAATAAAAGAAACTTTGCCTACAGAGAACTTTGTTTTTAACTATTTATTCTTTATGTGGTTTCATTAACTCCAGGAACCCTGGAGTCCCGGGAACACATAGCAAATCAGACACTGTCTTGTTCAGCCCTCACACAAAACCCATACTTGGCCATCAACAGCATGCACAGCAAACACAGGGCTGGGTGCTTGCTGTGCTTGGATATCTCCAAGACAAGACATGATGGAGTGAAAAGAATATGAAACCTTTTTTAACTTTGTACTCAACTCCTTTAATTTGAACAACCAGAGTTCTGGTGGCTGGGAAATGTGAAAGAGCACAATTAAAAAACAAAACCCAGCTGTTCAGTGTGATTTTGTTTGTTTGTTTGTTTTTTCCTTTTTTACTTCTCCAGCTACTGTTGTGTGCATCACCTGACTTTGCTTTTGCTGGACATCCTGGAGGTATTGACTCTTAGCCAGGCACCTGACTGTTCCAAAACAGACTGGACAGCAGTGCGTGGTGTCTGGAGAAGGAACAGACTGCTGCAGGAGACTGCTGGCTTCTGTTTGGGCTCTGCTACTGATTTTCCACGTATCATCTGGCCAACTGTGTAACTTCCCTTTTCCCCAGCCTAACACTTAACCAGCAAAGAGTTGTGAAAGTCAATATTTAGAAAGTATTTTCAGATCCATGGATTTAAAGTTTCAAAAAAGTTTCAAAGTTTCACCTCCCATAAATGCGCAGCATTGTTATCGGCTGTAATCTCCCTGTCAAATGTTAGGGGAAGAGGCAGAGAGGGATGGAAAAAAATCAATAACAATACAAATCTTCCACCTCCACAGCAGTCTAAATTTATGACCCCTTTCGTAGGTTAAGGGTGGTCTTCTGTTCATTAGTGTCAGTCATACATTAAAGGCACTGCTGGAGATTGGCACCATGCAGGTAACAGTGAGAAATCCAGTTATCAGCCTGAAGTCAGAATGCCAGCGCTACCCAAAAAAAGAAAGGAGGAAGTATTCCCTCTCCTCTCAGTTTTAATTGCACACCAGATACCCACTGCAACATTAGTCTCAATTAACACCCCTGATGGGAGATGCCCTGTTGCATGAGTGATTGATGTCTCATCTGTGCCTCCTTTACGCAAGGCCTTCCGTTAGGCAACACATTTCTCAAGTTAATTTACATGAAGGTGGACCCAGAAGACATTTTTGCTTACACTGCTGCTCACGCCCACCCAATTCTGAATAAAAACATGGAGAAGTTGGGAAGGCTCCCCTTTACCTTGACCTCCCTCATGTAATGCTCACTCCAAGCTGGCAGTATAGCACTGGGACTTCGCCAGCATCAGTTTTTAAAAGCTTTATCCTGAATCCTTGATACCTTTTTTATCAATCCTTGTAAATGATAATAATACTTATTTATGGGTACAGGCCGCCCAGGGAGTGGTGGGGTGTTCAGGAACTGTGGGGATGTGGCACTGAGGACCTGGTTATGAGCATGGTGGACTGATGATTCGACTGGATGATCTTAGAGGTCTTCTCCAACCTTAACGATTCCATGATCCTATAAATAACTCTATTTGGGTTTCATATGCTAAGGCAACCACCACATAATAGCAATGCTTCTGCAGAAGGTGGGGATGAGGATACGCTCTGCATCTGGGCTGAGCCAGCCAATGAAGAAACAACTGATGTTGCATCTGGGGAGTCATCTGAACAAAAGTGAAAAAACATTGCTAAATAAGTTTTAGTTCAGCTATTTATTGATTGCCTGTTTAACTTCTGTTTGCAAACACCTGTAGTAGTAGTAGTTTGTACTTCTTTCATTTTTTTTTTCAAGATTCCACATGTGTATGCAAGCCAGCTATCAGCAGGCAGCTTGTTTCACAGGTGGTTTCACCTGTGTAGAAGCCTATAAATTAAAAAAGCTAGCAGTACTTCTTCCCCAATAGTCCGCTTCAAAGCCTGACAAAAAAGCAGGAAGCCCCTCTTCTCCAGGATCCAATCTGTCACAGACAGCAACCAGTCTGCCTCTATCCATCAGTGGAGCCACGCTGATTTTCAGCAGCTGGCAGTCTGGTCCCATATGTCTTAGCTGACCACTCACACAGCACAAATAATGAACAGTCACAGTGAAAGATTAATGAACTCCAGGCCACAAATCACCCATGCAAATGATCCTGGGATTACAAGTGTTTGTGAGCAGGGAACACAAGTGCAGCTTCTCGCACAGTTACAACTGATGCACAAAGCGCATGTGGAACAACGTGGATGTGAAAGCCTCAGCAGGACAAAGCCATTAGCACAGTGCTTCAAGCCACAGAGACAAGAGCAGCGCAGGCAGTTTTGATCAGGAAATCAAATGCAAACATCAGCTGGAAAAAAAAAAAAAAAAAAAAAAAAGCTTTTGAATGTAAATTTTGTGAAGAAGAGTTATTTTAGAAGAATTCAGATTGAATTTAATAAAACTTTTTCAGCTCTAAACAATGAAGAAATGTTTCCAGCACATGCAAAATGTTTGATATTTTCTATGGAAAACATGGCTTTTTATCTTTTGGTAACATATCTATTTACGACTTGAGGAACTCTGAAAATGTAATAGAATCATAGAATCATAGAGTAACTTGTGTTGGAAGGGTGTTCAAGGATCATCCAGTTCCAACCCTCTGCCATGGGCCAGGATTGCTGTCTGCTAGATCAAGCACTAGATCAGCTAGTCCACAAAAGTGTTCATCATCCTGAAACTGAAATTAAATATTTGATTTGTATCCAATTATTCAAGCTCAGATCAGATTTGGATCTTCACCCATATTGATAACACACACACCAGGTACATGCATATGCAAACATGGATGTACACAGGCTTTTATTTCATCTGGTTAGGCCAATGAAGTGGAAAAACCCTTCTGACAGCTCTACACAAATATTTCTATCAAAATGGCACAGCCTTTCCTTCACACTCAGAGCGTTCACAAATCACATTTGCTTTCCAAGCCCTGCAGATCCCTGCCTTACAGCATGGCTCCATCCCCTGGCTCTGCTGCTGAGCTGAGCAGACCTGATAGATGTGCAGCACCCTGGGGCTCTGGGCAGGTTGGGAAGCACACAGCTCTCCCAGTCTTCATGGCCCTAAAAGACTCCCAGCACTTGGAACTGCATCAGTTCGGATGGCTCAGATCTTCCTCAGTAAATTAAAGAAGGGACTTTGGAAACGTCATGGTATGACCTGAGCAGGGAGCTGGGGGGACTGCAGATATTGCTCTGAAGCAGAGAGAATAAGATGGCATCCAAGGGGTTGCAAATGCATGGAGGAACAGTTCAAGATGGATGTTATAGTTGCTAAATTTAGGCAGGTCTCCCAAGGCAGCAGCCCTCAGGGATTTCTGCTGTGGGAAATAAAGTGGCAGTGTGTGGAGGGGAAGAAGCCACTGCTCTCCTGGAATGTGCTGTGGGGAAAGACAAGGGGACAGAACAGGGCTGACATTGGAACAATTCTTTCTGAAGTTTGGAGTTTAATTTGCCCTAAAATAAAGCAACTTGTTGTTGGGCACAAAGCACCGCTTCTGACCTTCAGCGACTACAATGTACGTATCGTGTAACGTCTTTATCATATTCCCCTTTCCCCTCTTTGCTTTAGAAATACTGCAGAGTACATATGGAAATAATTTCATGAAAAACAAGCAGTCACAGAAGGTTTTCTACAAAACACAACACAAACCTCTTGGTTAACAGCAATGTCACAACGAAGCTGTAAAACCCCCAAAGTCATTTCCTTCCTCTAATTCACAATGACATTAACAAGATCTGAACCCTGACCTGCAGGTGACTAAATTATGTTGCTAGGCAACTACACTTTCAAAAAAGAAAGAGGAAGAAGGAGCCTGATGCTCCCACCAGGTTGCTGGGATAGGGTAGATATGCGACGTGCCGTCTCCTTGTGCTATGGCGCAGTGCTGGAGGGCTCTGCCCTGTGCTTGGGGAGCCCCTGACAGGTGCACACACTGCTTGGGATTTTTCTTTTCTCAGGAGAGTCCATGCAGATAGGTACACAAGAACATCACAGCAGCTAAAAATGACAAAATGAAATATAGCAGCCATTTTTCTTTGGAGAAGAGGTGCTTATAAATTCACTTCGTCCAAAGTATCTCTCGTTTCGGCAATACATCAAACCGTGCAGACCCATCAGTCTGAATCAATTAGAAATTACTCACCAAGTAAATTACATTGAAAAGCTTTGATTTGTTACCGGAGTTTGTTACTGTTCTCTTCAATCTTAAAAGACTGAAAGCAAAAAAGTAATAATGTGACAGTGATAGTAAAATGTAACTTTTATTGAGATAGATGGGAACCTATTTGCCACAATATTTGCTTTTAATAATTTAATTTTTCAAACACTGCAAAGAGAGCCATAAATATTTGATTATGAAGCTTTTCCAATTTATGGTACATTAGTTTGCACCGGTCGCTGATTTCCAACATTTTCATATTTCATTTCTAAAAATAATTATATCAACCATATGTTCGTAACTACCTTTTACTTTGCCTTCTAACTGTGTTCTTTCAACTTTCATCTGTCACAGGTTAGTAACCTTTCTACTAACGGCACTTCAGGCGCTGAAGGAAACTACAAAAAGACAAGTCACTTAAGAAAATATGTTATTTCCTGCTTTGTTTTATTTTTGAATTCTCTACACCGGCCAGCTCTTCCTGACATGGAGGTCACTGACAAACTTGCAGTGATTCTGGAGGGAGCAGTGCTTGCTTCTCCCTCATTAGCATTGCTCACAGTTACTGTGACAGCTGCATGAATGGAACACGGGATTTTGTCATTGTTAAAATAGAAAGTATTTCCTACCCTGAAACATAAAACAATATGCATAGCAGCAGAATTTATGTTAACAATACATAAAGTTTCTACATAGGAATATTTCTTCTTGCATGGAATGCACAGGTGCAGGCTAGAGCAGGTTTTGAGGACACAAGAGCAGATTGAATTGCCCAGCTGGACTCTGATGTGATAGTTCCTACAGATGTGTGAAAAATGCAGAAGCCAACCTTGTTGCTCCATGCCTGCTCTTCAGACATATTTCATATGTTGAAGAAGGGTAGGAGGCAGAAGAGCTTTTGCCTCCTCTTTTCCCATGTTCACAACTAAGCAATACCCAACAGTCATTGCTGATATGTGTTCAAATTGCTGGATGCCATGTGCAGAGAACGGTGTGTTTCCTCCTTGTCACTGACTGGATGCTACCAGCTCTGCCTGGCTGCCTCACCTGGATATTAAAGTGGAGCATTTTATAGGTGCCAACTACAGATTTTCTGGCAAAATACATTCGTGTTGAAAGAGCTGCTCTGCCAGTTTGTCTGCCTTTTAGGTGAGTTACTCCACCTCAGACCTGGCAGAAGGTTCTGGTGCTGGAACCATCATACCAACCCATCTCCCCACCAGCCCCAACCCCTGCCATTCCTGATCTGATATTCTTCCCAGAAGATTAAAATAAACAACATAGTAAGATATAACGGTACATAATTGCAGCCTTTCAGTATTTGAAAGGGGATTATAAAAAGGAGGGGAATCAACTTTTTACAAGGGTAGACAGTGATAGGAGAAGGGAGAAAGGTTTTACACTCAAGGAGGGAAGGTTTTGATTGGACGTCAGGGGGAAGCAATTTACAGAGAGTGGTGAGGTGCTGGAACAGGCTGCCCAGAGAGGCTGTGGATGTGGATGCCCCCTCTCAGGAGAGCTCAAGGTCAGGTTGAATGGGGCCCTGGGCAACCTGGTCTAGTACCAGATCTGGAAGTTTGGTGGTCCTGTCTGTGGCAGGGGGTTGGAACCTGATGATCCTTGGGGTCCCTCCCAACCTAAGCCATTCCATGATTCTATGATTGTGTGATTCTATGATATACTAACACAAAAAAAGTAAGACAAATGCAATCTAAAAGCATTTCTGGCATAAAGCACTTTGTCCTAGATAAATGTCAACTTCTAAGGTGTTGCTTCTAGAGAACGTGACTCAGAAACTGAGAGAGAAGGCAAAAAGAAGAGTCAGGCTAAGCTCTTTTAAAGGCTAGCAAGTAGATGACAAATGTAGTTCAAAGAGTGCAGGTGAGGAATGACTCATTATTAATGACCAAGAGCTTTAGTTATTGGCGCTGAACAGAAAAAAAACAAACATGTTTGAAGCTTTATACCGGCGTGGAGTGGAAATTATATGCAATCCCTGCTAAGTGCACAATTTTACTGCTAGAAAATCCCTCTGACTGAAATGTACTTCAAAGTAAACTACTTTAGAATTTCTTTGCACTGTTGGATGCCCAACTAAAGGTCATTTTCTCTCTCTCTCTTTGTGCATCACTTTAGCAATTTTTTAGGTTTTTTTCTTCCCTCCTCTGCAGTTTACTTTTATTTTTCTGAACTTCAGAGGGCCTAAACTGAAAATTGGATAACTGCATTTGGAAATGAAATGCAAAATCAGGAGCCTATGGTGATTTAAGACAAATATGTTCACTCATTACAGACCTTTCCATGTTAGACCCTGGCCTCTCTTAGTGCCATTGAGCTCAGAGGTGCGAAGGAGTTATGGAACTGCAGCCCCAGGTGGGACTGTGGGCTGGGATCTGGCTCTCCCCTTCTTCCCCCTCACAGCCCATTTCCTCACAGAATTTACTTTTCCATATGGTAAATTCACACTGTGCCCTGTAAAAATTCTTCATTGAGGAATCTTTTCCTTAACATTTTGTAATTCTCTGGCTCTAACAGCTGTCTCAGTCTATTTTTTCCATCTCCTGTTAATCAGAGCACTGATACAGCACACTGGTTAGAGGCTGAAAGGAGAGAGTTCCTCACTTTGGTTTTAAACACCTCTGCTCCTGGTAATAGTGAGGAGCACATGAAAGGTGGCAGTGTTAGGAGAAAGCAGAAGGCTGTGCAGATGATAGCAGGCATGCCTTTCTCTTTAGTTACTTCAAGAGAAACCCCATCCCGAACCTCCCAGAGCAGTAATGCTCCTCAGGGCACAAATTGGGGTACACTTCAGTGTAGGTTCAGACACTCACATCTCACAGCTCAGTTCTGCAGCTCTGTTTAGGACACTGTTGAGCAGTCTGAATGTTACTCCAATTTATTCTGGCTGAAGGACAAAGGTATCTCAGCGATTTTCTATGATACATAGCAGTGGGTGATGGAAGCATACGATTAGAATCCTGTAACAGAACACAGCAACTAAAGATCCCCCTCAGAACAAGAGAACAATGTGGTGTCTGCTCCTGGTCTGCAAATATTACAACAACTCTAGCTGTTTGGATTTGATGATTGCTCCAAGACTGTCTGTTAGACTGCTATCAAAAGAGCTCATTCAGCTGAAAATCAGTGCCACCAATCCTTCTATCTCCACAAAGAAAAGTTAGTGTTAGACCACTGCTCCTTGATCCAGATACCTTACACAAGCATCAGCACCTCTAAGACCCTCAGTGAGTAGATGCTCTCTTTGGCAGCCATCACTCTACAGGCAGTTATCAACCTGCAGTCAAAAATCCCATCCCTTCATTTATTTTCTTTCTCTGATGCAGAAAGCAGCAAATAGCTTTTGACTGGTGTATGATCCAAAGGAGAGAAGGAAACACAGAAACAAAAGAACAGAGAGAAAAGGGCAGACGTGCCTGTCTCAGCAGTATGGACTGCTGCAGTGTATGGTTATGTTTTTTCTTACTATTTTCAGTAACAGCAGTATGAGTTTTGTCTTGCAAAATGGCCTCATATGTCACAAATACAGTGTGTCCTGAGGCCTTTCAATTTTTTTTGTTAAAATACGAAGCTGTGCTTACATAGACCTCTATACTATACTGACAGGAGGGAAATAAAGGGAAAAGAAACAGGACAAAAAGAAAAACTATTCAGGACAAACTAGTAACAAAGGAAATGTGGAGTTCTTAAACCAGTCAGGGCATTGGCATAGCACCGAGTACACCTCCATTCTGTTTCCAATTTCTGGTGCAGTTCAATCCTGACCAGCTCTCTTCACCTCTCACTGATTCTGTTTTTAAACCTAAAAATGACACTACTAACCACTTCTCCTTATATCTGTGCTGTGAAAACTAATTCATTATTAATAACTGAGCGAGGTTCAGAAGCACAATGATGCATGCCACATGAGCTGGCAGAAACTCTTCTATCCCCTCTGCATCACGCTTTATTCAAAAAGAGATAAAGGGGTTGATTTCTAGCAGGAGAGCTGTGACTGCTGCAGATAAAGGTTCCCCACAGACTAAAGAAGGCACTATTTGAAGGTATTTAGTGCTATATCTCTCCTTACTCAGGCGTCTTTACTCTACATAAAAGCATATTTACAGAAGCCATACTCAATGCGCTGTGTAGGAGTACGCAAAGGGGTTTGTTTTCCTCTCCTACTCTCCATCTTTCCCCTACGGCTGATCTCCATCCCTGCCCCAGGCCCTCATGGGAAGGGGTTCCATACATTGTTCTGCCAGCTGTCTTCTCAAAAAGCCCTTTAAATAAATAAATAAATAAACAAACAAACAAACAAATAAATAAATAAAATCTTTAGAGCAATGCCTTTCATCACTCCCTTCCTCTAAAGCCATTTTCATTCAGACCATTTGGAACTTCAATTGGAATGAATACTGGCTTCTTGCAGTTTCTTCCTATGTCTGAATTAGTCAGTTGCCAAAGCTGATCTATTGAATTGAGGCCATGGGTTTGCCAGGGCGGCCAACCAACTCTTCTCTTGACCTTAGCTTAGATTGCATAGCAGTGAGGACAACAAGGTAGATCAAAGGCAAGCAAATACATCCCAGTACTTTATAAATGCAAACACTCCTCCTCACAGGATTTATGCCAGTTGACATTAGGATTAACTTATTTCTTAATTAGGATTATACACACTTTGCTAATACAAAAGGAAAAGAAATCCACTGCCTGATAAAATATGGCCCTATATGCTGTCTCCTAAAAGTCTTAATGTAAATCTCCATTCAAACAGGAAAAGCTCAGTTGTGAGATATGAGCCAACCTCCAGGCATCTGGAGGACTGTCTGCTCTTCAGATAAGGTGAGTATTCAGGAAGTAAATGGCACCAGCTGCATGGTAGGTTCAGGGGCAAGAACAAGGTCCACTGTAACCAGTCCCTTCAGAATTCCTCTGATAAATTAATTCTCCATCATTAAGTCTCTCACGTCTGCAGCTCACCTGACTAGTACTGTGGTGACAAAAAAGGAGGTTGGGCAGAAGCCAACCTTGTATACTCACCACAGAGTTATTTGTGTAAATAATACCTCTAAGCTTGCAAGACTGCCTGAAAAGTGCCCTCTGGTTTATATACACAGAGATTGGACGAGATCCTCTAAAAAATCCACACCACATCTTACATGGCTTCCTGCTGGTAAAGAAGTTTAGGATTTTTAATTAGCACTATGCAGACATGAGGCCAGACATGCAATGTTCAATAAACCAGTTAGTTTTTACATCAGTAATGAGTCTTAGAATATTAATGTAGGGCCTCCAGAAGTCAGAAACAGAAGAGTGAATGTGCAGTGATGCTAACGCTACCCCTAGGTGCACATGAACAGCAGAGATATTAACGGCCTCAACAGTACAAAGCTTTAAAAAAAGCAACAATCTGTAGAGGTGGAAACGTATTTCTTATGGGTTAACATAATCAGCTGCAGGTAGATTTCAGAGGATTATTTCCAATCTTTTGAGAAGAGATTTCTTTTGTGGGCATGATAAAAATTGTTAATATGTTGCTGCTGTTTTATTCAAGGTGAAAATTTTACTTTAATCACTTTCAAATAAATGCGCAATTCAACCATTACTCCCCTCTAATAATACTGAAGAAAATAGTTCACACTAAATCTAACATAATGAACACAGCATGTTCATAGAGAACCGAGTGTTCTGAGCTTAAGTCCCCTTTAATCCATAATTCCTTTGGAACTACATATTACAACCACATGAATACCAAAGAGGTTTATGATTAATGTTATTTTAATGAATAATAAAAGAATTGATGATGATTTACACAGAGTTATTTTCAGGTTTTTTTCACGTATAGATTTGTTGGTTAGAGACTAATATAGATAACAGAGCACTACAATCTGGCAGGGACGGCAGCACATTTGCAAAATCTTCTGAGCAATGCGAATGCCTAGCTGAACGAAGCCAGTGATAGCTGCAAGCTCTGACAAGCCCCAGGTATTCCCTGAGTTCTTCCCTTATCCAGGCTGTGCTGTAGAAGCACGATGAGAGCTGCACATCCTCAGAAGTGATTTTGCAAGCACAAGTAGCCGGGCCTGATGGCCGCTCTGAGTGCAGGATTCCTCCCTGTGTGCACAACAGGTGTGAGACGAGCCCTGCTCGCACTGTGCACCATTCAGCACAGAGGAATGCTGAGCCCCAGCACTGATCCCCTGAGCAAGATCTCAGCTGCTTTAAGTGTCAGCGAGGTCATGGGCAATTAGTTACACCAGCACAATGAATGACAGCAAGTCATAAATGTCTAGATTTCCAAAAATGATGGGCAGTTAGCTCTCACGCAGGGATGGGAGCCAGTTTCTCAGTCCCTGGGTACGATCACATTACAGACGTCAGGAGGGCTTTACCGCAGCAGCCGGCTCTCATGAGCAGACACCAAAAGCTGTCCTGCAAATGCTCTCTGCATACAGAGGGGGATTACAGCAGCTGGTGAAATCGAGGGCTGTGTTTCTCACCTCACTCCCTGCAATACCACTGCTTCTCGCTGCTTGCCTCCTTGCCTTCTAATCTGAGGCACTGGCTGCAGCCAAATCTATTTGGCTCATCTTTCCAAGAAAGTCAGGAAAGTGAAAAAAGGGCTGTGAGGCAGTGATAGCACAGCATAAGCCTACAAACACTGTATCCAAATAACCTATTAGTGGAAACCCTTTGGCAGCTGTTTAAATGCTGCGAGTAGAGAAACGTCTGCAGTCAGAACTCGGTGAGATCCTTTCCTGAAAATGCCATCACTATGTTGTTTTAATTAAAATAACATCCTTACCAGTGCCAGCTATCTTTATTAGGTACCAAACACTGAACCTCTTCCCAAATCACTGGGGTGCAAATTACTCTTCAAAAACACATTTGGAATTGACTTAAACATAAGCTTTCACACTGGAGTGAACTTTCCCAGGAACAACAGTTGTGTCCCTCCCCTTAGGCTCTGTACTCCCTTTCTAGAGACTCCTCTGTAGTTATTGACATCTGGCTGGATGCTGGAGGAGTTTTTTCTGAAGTGTCAGAAGACTCGAGATTATATTCCACAGTGGTCTTTTTGGATGTTTTCTGTCACTTTAAGCAAGGAAATGAACAGCTGCCTCAGTACCTCAGAGGAGAACTCCAAATGGAGTTTCAGTCTGGGAAAAAGATTGCAAGTGTGGAACCAGGAATCATAGAACCATTATAGTTGGAAAGGGCTCTGAGATGATCTAGTCTAACCCCAACCTACCCCACCTTGCCCATAGCCATGTCCCTTGGTGCCACATCCCATCAGCTCAGGAACACCTCCAGTGATGGTGACTCCACCACTCCCTGGGCAGCCTGTACCACTGCATCACCACTCTTTCTGAGCAGTTGTTTTTCCTAATATCTAGCCTGTCAGGAAAGCTGTGATTTAGATGTGGACATCCACCAAAATTTACTCAAGTGATACATATTACTGTAAGGTAACTAACCAATCATTCCTATTTTTATGTGCAGTTGTCAAAGTTTCTAGAGGAAGGTTTGTTGCCTCCTTCCCCAAACGCCTGCCCTGAGCTGAGATCTAGGCACAATCCTGTGTGCTGCTAAAAGAAATTAGCTCCCTCCAAACGCTGACACCATTTGACAGGGTTCATTACTTTAGAAGGCGAGAGTGGTAATCTGCAAAAACCTCACTCCTATTACTCACAGTTGGTGTTTGATTCCCTAACAGTTACTCACAGCCAGCCCAGGAACGCCCACCCCGCTCACCCCCCGGCAACAGAACTCGATGTGTGCTCCACAATCATCCCTCTCTGTACCAGAGAGTAGAGCCTGGGCTGGTACCTCTTCCTTAACACACAAATCCCAGAAGGATTTTGAATCTCCAGACATGAACCAGAACAACACATTTTTTAGCCAGAGATCTGCTGCATAAAACAGAAAAAAAGAAAAGCCTAACACTAACCCTAACCCAGGTCCCCTCCACGCTGCCTCCCTGTACTCTCTGGGAGGTCATAGTAAGCCTCAAACTAACAAGAACACATGCCAGAACTCTCCAAGGAGCACACAGTTTGAAGGTTTCTCCTCCAGTTTTTCTGACTGAACACTGCAGGTATCTGTGGGAGATGCTGATCATACCCTTTCCAAAAAATCACATGCCAGTGGTCAAACTTCCTCCAACTCCTTTTCTGCAAGACCTCTGACAAGTAAAAGGCTGCTGAAATCATAATGTTCTACAATTCAGTCTCAATTCAGTAAGCAGAGTGAAAAGAAGGACAAAATCTGATTGGCAAAGAACAGGAACAGCTTTTCCTGATGCCAAAGATTGCTGCTCAATTCACCCTGGATTTTCTGAGGTCACTGGCCATCAGTTGAGAGAATATATTAGATCTGAAAGTGCATTTTCTCACTTTTGTTACATCACTAAAGTTATTTGGCTTTCTCCCAGGTTTTGGAAATTACTTCAGGTTTCTAGAATAACTTGGATACTTCTTTCATATATTAAATGCTATTCCTGCACCTTACAAGACACATAGCATATGTTTGCTAATATAGTCAAAGCTATCCTTTGGAAATATAAGCAAGCACATCCCAGAATGTCTTCTCCTGAAAAAAAACCAAAAAACCCAACAACTGGACAAGATTTTGTTGAAACTAAATGTTTAAAATTATTGTTCTAAGTGTTTAGAAGCATAAAAAATACATAAATGTTACGGGAGACATGCAAGGAAACAGACTGTGTGTGCGTTGGATGACCTCGTTATTCCACTGTGACCAGCCGGCAACCTGCTGGTGTGCAGCCAACCGCTTCCTCATCCATGGGGCCAGCAGAGAGCTGACACAAGCTTCTGTTGCACGGACTGTATAAAGCGGAAAGAAAGTTTCACATCTGATTTCTTTTTTTCTAAAGGGTTTGTGTGTCTTTTGCTATAGAGGAAAGAGCGAGAAGCTTCACTTACTATCTCTCACTAGCAAACAGCTGACAGCTCCACTGGTTTTCAGGCATCTGGCAGCCCTGCAGTTTGCCCTTCCAAGCATCTCTTGCTGCAGTTATTGCCGACTCCAGAAATACCATTTCTAATAGAGGAACATCAGAAGTTTCTCTTTTATCATCATCATTCTTTTTGCATTTGTGTTTCACCTTCAGTGTTTTGCTATCAGCTTTGCCACAATCACGTTTTAGCATCTGCTGTGTCAGCATCGTGTTTCAGCATCAGCATTTAACCATCAGCTGTTCGACCATATGGCATTAGAAGCATCAGCAATACAGCACTTAAGGCATACATATGAACAAACATAAAAGCACATTCGGTGCCTCACCAACCCCGCTACCTTTCTTCATGCCACAGCCACATCGCCTTGGGACAACACACTCCCTCTGTTGTCTTTTCCTCTTTTTTTTTTTTTTCCCCCCAGAAAGAAATGCATTCTAGAAGAAAAAACAACTTTAACAACAACAACAACAACAACAAAAACAAACCAACAAAGCTAAGCAACTCAGTTCCCTGAGGCAAATTTGAAAGCATCTCTCTTGTGATTTGAATTTCCTCTGAGGTCTCAAGGTCCTGCAGGATGAGAGCAAGCAAAGGGTCACCGGCTGTCATGTTTCTAATCACACTGCCATTTGGCATTGGAGATTCCCAGCAGCAGTGACAGGAAGTCTCCTTGAGTGCTGGGATGAATTTTCAACTAGTGCAACATTTTGCTACTTTGGAAAATGAATTTAGGACACCCTTCAGACTCGAGTTCTTCATAGGGACCCAATTTATTCTGCAAATGTTTAGTGCGCAGGACAGGTTGGCTGAAGTAAGCAATACCAACCTTGTCTGCAACTGCATGAGGCTTTTGGTTTGCTGCTCAAGGGATTCACAAAACCCTTTAAACAGAAAAGGAGAGCATATTTTCACCTTCCTGATCATGCAAGTCAGGGAGGTCAACACAGTCTACTGCCTAAATAGCAATAGCTTATATGACAGCTTGGTCTTACCACAAATCCTCCAGGCACTATAATCTGAAGCTATATCCCTTCACATCCCGACATGTATTTTCTTCTCCTGATGCAGTCTGTCTGGCTGAAGCTCATAAAGGGTCTTCCTAAGCTAACCACACACAGCAGAGGGCCAACTAATAAACAATCTCTGTGACTGGGCAAATATTTTTCACTCACATTGAAATATTGGATAGGTGCAGAAGTCTGTGAAAAATTAGGCTGTGTTTATGTACAAAAACTACGCAGGAGGAGTCCTACATAGGTATTCCAATAGGCACATCACGTACCACCAATTTCTTCTGATCACATTTAAACTCCCAGCAAATGGTAGCAAATGAGGTGGGTTTTGGTTTCTTTTTTTGGGTGGGGGGAGCTACAAAATGCAAAACCAAAGCACGATGTAAATCCTGATCAGATGAATTTGATTTCTGCTTTGCTTACAAGCAATTAAGTTTCAAATTTGTTCTGAGTAAAGAGTGCCATTTTTCCACAAATGCAAATTTTGTAGCCTTCACTTTGAGTGTGAAATTTTCAAGCACGGTGCCTGTTTATCTACAGAAAGCTGTAGCTAGCAAGATATGTTTAAGAAAAACGTAGCAAGAAGGGAATTAAATAAGACATAGGGCTTTACACCATAGTGGTCAGAGCCTAATCACTCCTCCCTGTGTTTTGAAGAACAGTAAGTATGAAGCAGTAGTTTTCCATTTTGTAGGGTACGAAGGGAAGTGGATCAGTGGAAACCAGTTAGGAGCAAAGAAACTGAATGGAAATTACTGGGGATCAGAGAGCTGACAAAACCCACAAATGAATCTGCAGCACTAGCTGGTCTCTAATTGTCTAAATTGGGATTACCAAAGCCATGGGCACCCATGCAGTTTACAGAAGGAGGATTAATATAAAAACTGACAGAATTTAGTCTTTGTATTTTCAGGTTGTCAGTGATGAAACATTCTTGTTTTCTTTGATTCAAAGTTTTAGATCAGAAACTCTGAATATGCAACGGTAAAAGATAATTAGCATTATTTTAGTTGACAGTATGCTAGTTTCTAAAGCTGCAGTTTACATATGAAGTGTGCAATTGATCGAGATGTCAGATGAAAGGCCCCACATACCGGGAGCACTGGTTCAGATGCTAGGATGTCCAGAATAGCAGCAGGAGGTCTCTAACTGTGTAGGCATCATAGAATCATAGAATCTTTTGAGGTGGATGAGACTCTTAAAGGTCATCTGGTCCAACTCCCCTGCACTGAGCAAGGACACCTAAGAGCACCTAAGAGCCCTGTCCAGCCTGATCACAGCTGCCTTTAAGGACAGAGAACCCATCACCTCTCTGGGCAATGTAAACTGAGAGGAGCCGTATATAGGTGTGAGGTATCATTATGTTCCTTCTAACTGGACTGGTAGAAGCAAGGAATGGCCACAGTCCCTTCTTTTCCCCCAGATGACTGATGAACCTTTAAGCCATGCCTCATAATGAAGGAATTTCCGTATGTAACTTCATTCCTGGAATATCTCACTTACTGTCACCCTGTGGACTATGGGGTTTTCCATTTAAGAGTATTTCCAGTGTATTTCATACCCTTCTGGAACGTATGCTGCTATGTGACATCCCTGTTACCGAGGATGTCCCTAGCAGCATCTTATCAACGGCTATTTTACTTCTGTGAATAGATCCCTAATGAGCCCAAGATTCTCCACACACAGCAACACTTTTTGCTGTAACATACCACATTTTTCTTCCGGAAAATGAATCCAGTATGCTTTCCAGCAAGTATAAGCTTTTGTAACCAGTGGAGTCTGCATCTGCACTGCTAATCACTCCAACCTTGTAAATCGTAAACAGGTCTCACAAAGTCGGAAGTAACACTTCCAGCTGTAATGCTATTAACCTAATCCCTGGTAGTTATTACAGAAACTCATGACACACAGCTTAGCAGATACCAGAAAATACAGTTTTTCTTCAGTGAAGTTGGAGCTGATCTTTGTATGTTATAAGAATTATTAAAAGCAGCTGAATTAAAATGTTGAGAGTTGAAGAGTCTACATCTTTGGTGCAAAGATGTTAGAAAGGTATGTATCAACTTTCCTGTCAGATAAAGATAATGACACAGGGGAGCATGTTGCATGTCTATACAGTGCATTCAGGTTTTAATATTTAGCATTTAAACCAACACTACAACAGTTTCCTTATGCATAACTCAAATTCATCAAATTCTCTGCATGCATTTTACTGTCACAGAGACACACAGGGCAAAATCGTGGCCAAAGTCAGTCAGAATATCTTCTAAACACTTAAAATCTTCTTATGTTAAGTGCATTATGAGCAGATTCTCATTTATATCGAGAAACTTCTAGATTGCTCATATGATGCAAAGGCACCACCAAGAAATGAGTGGAAACAGGACTATCCTTGAGCAACTGAAATAATCTATGATTGCCCCCAAATTATATCATTCTAAAAATAAATGCCTGGAAGTTATTGTCTCAGGCATTTCTAAGAGGTGCAAAGACATCAGCCGTTTAGTTTTAAAATTACTGTAGAGAGCTTCAGGAGAGCTGTGTATTCTGCAGCATTTTATAGAAACTTTGTTTTTGTTGATCTCTAATGCTTTGCTTCCACTAAATTAAATTACTTTAGACTGAAAGTTCTCCGACTGCCTTTTTTTCTAGGAAACAAACTCCCACAGATATAATTCTTGGCAGTATAACTGCAGAAGACCGGAAGCCTCACAGATGTGATATGAAAACCAAAGATCATCACAGATACAAATAATGATACACTCTGTTTCCATGTCATCCAGCAATACATTCTCCATTCTTTCCAGCTGGAAAATGGTTTTGAAGCTCCATTAGCAAAAGCCTGTGTAGTACTTTGAGATACAGGGGAAGCTACTCTTTTAGATGTGAAATAAAAGATGCTTAATGCATTTAGTGTGTGTTGCACCACCAATGTTTCCCTCAGAATATTGATTCCACTTTCCATGATCTCTAAATTGGATTAGACAGAGAGATATTTGGGGGTAAGTAAGTTACACTAGAACAGAGCTACGAAGAAACCTTCACTTCCTAAGAGCTGTAGGATTATTTCTCCCCCAGAGTGAAGGGTTGTAGGAAAGCACGGGAAGAGACCAATGGAAGCAGTACCTCAGAAGCACTGTGATTCATAGAACCATAGAACATCCTGAGCTGGAAGGGACTCACAAGAAGCACTGTGTTGAACTTCTGGCTCCATGTAGGACCACCCATAAATAAAAACATTTCTGAGAGCACTGTCCAAATGCATCTAGAACTCCATTCAGAGCCTGTTTCATGCCATGATAAAGATTCAGGAGTAAAGATTAAAGTCCCAGAGGTATAAATTCATTACACAACCACCTTCTATTATTTCATTAGCATCTGTGCTGACAATACAAGTGGAATGAAAGGAAGGAAGAGTGAAAAAGCAGAACACTCAGAGCTTTTTGTTGTGTCCCAATTTTGATTGCCATGCTCTTTCTAAATCTGAGCAAGACGAAATTTTTTCTCTTCCAAGTTCTGGAAAGTGGCCCACAGTAAAGGTTTCCCTCCAGAAAAGGAAGGAACATTTTTATAATTTTAAATTAAAGTGTTCAATTACTGTTCTTTATTGTTGCCACTTAAAAGAGATTTGCTACAGTTGCTTACATACATGCATAGGAACTGAAAGAAACCAGCAGATTCTATAAGAAGGTTTCCTCTGGAGAGGTGTGAATTTCACAACAGCAATAAAAATGTTTGCTACAGAGCAAGAGCTATGATTTAAACACAGACAAATGCTTATTTCCCTTCTGATAGCATTTCCCTTAGTTCTTTCTGACATACAAATACACTGCTTTGGAAAAAGACCTGGAATATTATTTTAAGGTAAGATAGTACAAGTTCATAGTAATTAAGTAAAAGTCTTTTTCTATGAAAAGATATGAGTGAGCAGGTTTCCATGGTAATTCCTTTCTTACCTTTTAAGACAAAGGACAGCTTAGAGCTAAAGAATTAAGTCTTTTTCATCCCTTTCTTCTCATGCTTATACAGAAGCTGTTTCTGTTTTAAACCATCAGAGGCTCATTCTTTCTGATAAATCCAGCTTCAATATCAATTTCTAATGCAAATTTGCATTAAATATTTAATGATTAAAAAAAAAAAAAAAAAAAAGGTAAGACATATAAAGAGTTAATGAAAATCCAAAGCCTTGATTTTTCACAGCCAAATTATTTTCAGTTTACCATTGAAGGGAGGCTGGGGATGGCACAAGTCTAACTGAAACAATTTTATCTAATTACTGAGTTATTCCAAGGTACAACTTCAGTGAGTTAATTGGCACTGCAACAAGGATGAATTTGGCCTAGTGTAAATTCATCTCTTCTCTATTGTTAATGCTGCTAAAAAAGAAAAGAAAAAAGAATGTTTTTGTAACCTATTTCTGAATCTCACCATTGTGTTTCATTATGATTTTCTTTTGATTCTGTTACCATGTGAACAGTGAAATACACATAACCACAGCTCATGATCTCAGAATGTCAACCAGGGGATATTTTGTGCTTCAGGACTGATTGGAGTGACTCAGAGCACTTTTTGAAAGTTCTTTGAAAAAGTCACGCATGTGTTTAGATCTAAAAATTAATTGGGGATTAAGGAATCAAGAAGCAGGGAAGGGAAAATTTTGATCACCTCAAGCACTATACAAGAACATTAGATTGAGAAAACCTTTACTGTAAACTAAGTCTTAATTGTGGATTAGATTCTGAGCTGAAGTAAACTGGATTAGTTCCATTGACTAAACGACTCAAATTTAGTGGAGTTACAATGTGCAGCAGAGTGGTGCCAATTTATGTGAGCAAAAGAATGGCTCTACAGTTAAGACACAGTTTGCAAGTTCTTTGTATGTGAATTAACAATGGAATTTGCGTTATATTTAAACAGAGAGCACCTATAAGTCTACCTTGCTAATTGGCAGACTGTTCATTTACCCCTCATACAAATACTGATGGCTTATTTATTAGTTTTGCTGTTAAGTTCCTTAAAGACACAGACCAATATTTCTAATTACTGCTAAGGAGCTCATTGCGTGGACTCCCAGTGCTCAGCACTCCGTATTTGCTGAAGGCAACATGACCAACTCAGTGACACAGTGCATGAACAAATGGGATCCTGGACTCGCTATAGAACCAGCAGTAAAATTACTTCACCTTCAGCTTGTGGAATCTTTATTTGTAACTGAATAACAACAAAAAAATGGAAGGAGGTAACATGGATCTGGGTTGAGTGTCATGGTGCGGGGGAAGATCTGTGCAGACATCTCACCTTCTACACTGGGGAGCACGGAACTCATCACTCTGGGGCAGCTTCAGCTTTGCCCTGAAGTCTACAGCTCACAAGAATTCCAACAGTCTGCAGTGACTCATGTGCCGTTTAGCAACAGAAGGAAGACAACTGCGTGCTTTTGGCCTCTGCTGTCTTTTTCAAGTTTACCTACTGCTTCATTATTCTCAGGGAAATTCAGCATGTGCTCAAGCTGAACGCTGAGCTGCGTCCCATGACTTGTTTTTTGCAGCCAAAAGGTCATACCATAGCTGCAATCAAATTAATTTTTTAGAAAGGAGTTGGATGCTTTTCAGGGTCTTCTTCACTTCTCCTGCTCTTTTCCTGATTATTCTTTGTGCATGATTCTTACTAATAGAATGTGTAAATAGGATTTTTTCCTTTTTTTTTTTTTTTTTTTTTTCATTTGAGAGTTACCAGGTGCACAAGCTGACAAAAAAGGTGTTTTTCCCAGTGACAAAAAAATAATAAACCCAAGCAGTAGTTTCACAATGCCAATAGCTCAGCTGAGATCAAAAGCAAAAAAACGAGATGAAAATATTCAGTCTCCTATGCCCCTTGGATTACGACCTCTTCCATTTAACGCAGCTGTTCTTAACTTGCATTTTGTAGCTTGCTACAAACTCTATGTAGCTCTCAAGGTTTTTTTTTTTTTTTTTTTGCAGCTGCTAGATGGCTGAACCACCTCTAGAACTGGTGGGGAGATTGAAAGAGGAACACTGCTCCCTTTGGTAATCCATTTCTCTTTAGGAATGCTGAAGGGCTGCTCTCATCTTCACTGGAAGAAAGCAAGTATTTCAAAACACTGTAAGAGCTGAAAAACTACTGGGGTTGTGTAATTCCTGCAAAGAGCAGAGAAAGAAAAATTGCTTGATTTTGAGAGAAACTGTGAGAGATTTCTGGCAGTGTTTTTAGATGAGGAAAGAGAGACGGATCTGGGATGCAATCAAGACAGATTTCTCCATGCCAACAAAGGCACTGAGGGTTCAATGACCTGACTGTAAAATGGGAGGGGTAATACTGCCAGCTCTTTGAAAGAAAGATTATCTGGGTTTATTCCCAGCCATACTATAGAACCACTAAGTAACTCTAGACAAGTCACTGAATAATTCAATTTGCTCCTGTCTAATAATCGGAGAGCATAGTAGGTAACTTACCCCAACCACTTCCTACTCAGATTATAAACACTGCAATGCAACATTTCCCTTGCCTTATGGGGAATGCCAAACACCACGTCAGCAGCGCTCCTGCCTCAGCTGGAGCCTCTTGTTTCTAACATGATATAAATGACTGCTCCACTACTCTTTCCTGTGCCAGCAATCCCCTTCCTCCTTGCTTGTTCTTCCTTCCCAGAATTAATCCTTAGGCACTCACACCTCCAGAGGCACCCCCTGCCATGACCAGGGAAGGTCCTACCTTCTCTTTTCCTCTAGTTTCAAGCAAAGAGGTGGGCAGTGAGCTTCACTGTTCCAGCTCCACTTCCACATTTGAATGTCATTTCTTTCCAAGGAAGAAACTAAGATCAATTATAGATCTGTTATTTTTATTTAAGAACAAAACCAATGACATTTATATAACTTTACTCATATTATTACAGTATTAGCAGCTTTAGCAAACATCTTAAACCAGAAGAGCTGCCAATTCTCAAGTGGCCACACTTGATTTATAAGCTGCAATTATATTTGTCAGCTGATAAACAGAAACCAGATCAGTGTTCACCAACTCAGTGGATTGAAAGTGAATATTTTTTACTTTCTGCTCGCAATTTCTTTGCAGACACAAAGTGCTTTCAGTAGACAGCAACCTTTTTTGATGTGGTACCAGGAGATGATTCTTGGTCAACAGGGCAGAAACTGAATGCCTCTGTCATGTGGCAATGCTAGGAAATAACAAAAAGAACTCTAATCTTTCTAATATTAATGAGGAACTTGAAGAGCTGTTCTCAACATGGTATTTCCATACATATATATATATATTTTACTATATTCTGTACTGTTAAGCTCTCTTCCCAGAGCTTTTCTTAGTCACTCACTGTCTGACTTTCAGCTATGGACACAAAAGTTGAGTGAACAATTTCTCTATTTCTTCTTCACATCCCTGACTGCATACCTCGCAGGCTGGATGCAACACAAGTACCACCACTGAAGAATCCTGGGTATGCTCCAGAAATAAATTAACTTTTCATTTTCAGATAATAACCTCCTGGAAGAAAATAACGAAAGCTATTCTTCCTGTAGTTTGCAATAAGATTGACATTCACTGAAAATTGCTGCTCATTTCAATCATATTCCTTTTCTGCCATGAGTTGATCCATGGCATGTGATGGGCCAAAATACCTTTGCAAAGCTCAACTTCCAAAAAACACATTGGAATTAAAACTGAAATTAAAAGGAGAAAGAGGTCTACCTGAAGCAGAGGGTTCCAGGATAACGAAGAATAAAGACTCATCAGAGAAATATTCATAACTGTGATGTCAGCTCTGCAATCTGGAGCAAGTGCTGCTTTTTTGACTTAATAACAGTGAATGTCAAATTCTTCAGGAAAGGAATTTGCAAAGTCTTGGTAACAAGTCTGCTGTGGAACTAAATCGCAGCGCATTCAATACAGATTATCTGTCACTCATAAAATCAGTACTTTCTGAGTCGCCTCTTAACACAGCTCAATATATAGATGCAGAAAAAACATTTTACAAAAACCAAGGATATTCACCAATATGATGCCACTTAACTGACTTATAACTTCAATCTTTGAAGGGATGATCTGGGACAAGCAATCTTACACTTGTATGGCAATAAGAAAATTGTCTATTTAGAGGTAAATGCTGTTTTCACTGGTCAGATAATACAGAAGGATGAAGAACGCTTTCTTTTAGAAAGAAATTAAAAAACAAACGAACAACAACAACAGAAGAGCTCCAAAAAGCTGTGTAGAAGGATCAAATTCCTAAGCTGAAGAAAATGAGGAAGCCTGGTTCTTATTGCATATAGACATCAATCAGGACCAAACGTGACAAAAGCCAGACTGGGATGTTAATCACACTGATAGAAATGCAAATGGTGATAGTGGGGCAGAGGCAATGAAAGTAGTGTTAACGAGATTAAAGCCCACCCAAATGGTCCCACCTCCATGTGAAAGGATAATCAGGCTCTGACTAAACAACTCCTGTATCATCGCTTCAAAGCAGAGGTACCAAAACAAGTTGAGGGAGGACATAATACACAGGGGGCATGCTCTGTGTGATGAACAAGGGAAGAGTTTCCCTTTCTTGCTTTTGAATGAGATGAAGCAGCAATCTTTTTTGGTTCACATTCCCCCATGGTTAGAATCGTAGAATAATTATTATGGTTGGAAAAGACCACTGAGATCACCAAGTCCAACTGTCAGTCGTTCCCCAACATGCTCAATCACCATGTCCCTCAGTGCCACATCTCCACTTTCTGTGAACATCAGCAAGGATGGTGACTCCACCACGTCAGCCTCCGCATTCTTTCTGAGAACAACGTGTTCCAAACATACAGCCTGAACCTCCCCAGGTGCAACTCAAGGGCATTCCCTCTCATCCTATCATTGTTAACTGGGAGAAGAAGCTGACTCCCACTCTATCACAACCTCCTTTCAGGTGTTGTAGACAGCGATAAGCTTTTCTCTGAGCCTCCTCTTCTCCAAACTGAACAACACCAGTTTCCTCGGCCACTCTGTATAGTACTGGTGCTCCAGACCCCCACAACTCAGTTGCCTGTCTCTCTACACGCTCCAGCACCTCAACATCTTATAGTGAAAGGCCCAAAAGAGAACACAGTACTTGAGGTTAGCTGATGCACTGGGACTCTCACTCTTTTAACCACATGTCATATTTACATGTTTAAACACACAGCAGAAAACGGTGAGGAAAGTAAGGGAAGTGTGTGGAAAAATATCTTGTACCTCTGTGCCAGCATAAGCAAGCCCTGCATTGCATTTCGGGAAAAAGATGTAGGCAAATAATTTGCAGAAGTGATGAGGTCAAATCGTGTGCTTATTTGAACTCAGCACAGTCCCACTGATTTCTGAAAGATTACAGAGAATTAGTCTTTCTGAGCATATTTTACTAAATTAAGCTGTGGAAAACCATTTCCATAGCTTGATGAAGATATACAACTTACTACCTAGTGGAGACTTAACTCTCTCTCTGATAGACAGGAAAATCCTTTCAGTGAATTATATCAATGTCTAGCTCTTCTTGTACGCTGCCAGTGCTGGTTCCTTGTAACACAATGACCAGAGCTGTGAAATTTCATGATGTTTGCCAGGCAAATTGGAATTACAAATGATGCTGTGGCTGCAGCCCTTGCTTAGCTTGCAAACCTCAAAAGCCACATTTTTGATCCTCCTTTAAGATGTAACCTTTACTTTTTCACTACATCTTTCTTCAGATCACTTTTTTCACTTAGAGCGTCGGCAATCTTTCTGGCTATGTGAGCACAGAATTGTTCAGGTTATAATATATGGAGCATCTGAAAGGTATGACAAGACAAGGAAGCATTTTAAGTACCTCTGAGAGATTACAGGGAAGGGAGATGGGTATTATAAGGAGTATTTGAGAGGTAGGACATGGAGCGGATATGCAGTGTAAGGGGATCACTGACAATGTAAAGAGCAGTCAGCATCAAGGGATGGAAGGTATTTGAGAGATGCAGTAGGGAAGAGAATTACTATACAGAAAATCTGAATGATGGGAGAAGGAAAGGAGATACCTGATACCTCTGAACTTTATATCATAACCATAGTTACAAGCTAGTGAGGAATGAACACATTTCTTTGTGTAATCTGGGACTGATGAAAACACTTAAAATGTTGTTGGCAGCTATGGAGTTACTAAGCCCTGCTATATGTGCTGGGGGAAGCTTGATGTTGCAAGGTGCTGAGCACCTTCACTGAAGACAGCAACCTTTAGAAAGGTGCTGAGCAGCCACAATTCCACTGAAATCAATCAGACCTGCAGGGAGTCACCACCTCTGAAAAATCAAGTTGTGGGAGTTGAAGGCACCCAGCAGGTTTGGGGCTAAAGTGTCACATTAGGGATGTGACAGCAATGTCTAATGAAACTCTCCACACATATACATAGGAGTGCACATACACACACGTATTTTACCATACTCCTCCATCTTCCATTGTTAAAATGATAGAAGAATAACATTTAGTGAAGGCAATCAGAGAAGTGGTAATTATCACAGTGGGTCTGAAAACCTTATGGCCCAGTAGTGGGAGGAAAAACTGTATATCTTGAAAGAAAGAACAGACATGAAGAAAACTTTTTCTCTAGCTACAGAAAACTGTTTTTGATTGTTTTATTTCTCTTTTAATAATGAGAAGTTGTGAATTGCAGCACAGTTATGTTCATACCTTGAGAAATTTTCTGCTTCTGGTCAACAAATAGTCTTGCATGTTATGATATAAGCATCAAATCAAGATCTAGCAATCATTTCTTCTCTTGGTTAAATGCTTCCTACCTCTGATAATACACTGTCCTGTTCCAGACTTTAATGCACAACAGTGTGCATGCGGTACAAATGCAGTGTGATAACATGAGGGTCAAAGCATTGTCACAAACACTCATGTTCCTAGGGTGGACAAAAGGAGACAAACATGGTGACCCAAACCATGCAACACTGTAAGCAACAGTGGGCTTAGCTGCCAGGAAAATGCTCATGCAATGAGCAGCAAATAAAACAGCTTACCTATTCATGCTCATTTCTACATTTGCTGTTTACTAAATGATAGCAAGTGGCCTTTTCCACAAGTTGCACCTATTTTTTCCTCATGTCTTCACACAGACTACATGACTCTGCCAGCATAAGTCTTGATAGATGGTCTCCTGTGGGCCCTTCTCATAGCAGGGTAATCTGTGCCAGCGCCAGGAGGCTTAGTGCACTTGTCAAAGCACTACTCTTAGCTCACTGCTGCAGTGTTCTGAATTCACTACCACGCTCACCTCAAATAAACACCTAAAGCATTGTATGCTCTACAGAAATTTCAGCCTGTGTGATGCAAATCCCTTTGCCCAACACATCCTCATTACTTTCTTAAGGGTTATGTTCTGCCTCTTCAAGTAGACACTCGAGAAAACCCTGTTTCAGATCTCAGTCACAAGCTGATCTTCTCTCTGGGACTCCATCCCGAAAGATCACAAGAAGGGCTCTTCAATCTTGGATTAGTGCAATTTGTCTTTTCACCTTTCTTTTGTCATTTTTAAAAACCGCTCTTATCCAACTCTTTTTGCAAGAAGTGCAGCACTCCTCAAACCAGAATATAAAATTAACTGAAAATATTAACACTGTAAGATAGCTGTGCTCTCTCTGATCATCCCTCAGATACATTCTGATATATCTTACCTTCTCGTAACATGTGGAATCTAGTTCCAGTTGGCTCATTGCAATGCCTCTTCACGATAACATTTTCCCTAATATTTGACAAAGCTTGATCAGTTAGTCAAAGACTTTTCCTGACCTAATGTTTCTTCAGACTCCTTGGCTTCTCCAGAAAGATATCTGAAGAGATGTTAAAGGTACTATGAGTTCTTAGAGCTATCAAGAAATCACAGTAAAGTAACGACTTAATACCTGCCCATTAAAAGATAACCAACGATGCACCAGCTAGCTCAAAGGGAGATCTGCTATGGGGAACTACAGGTGACTGATTTCAGGATGAGTGGAGCAAAACCAGAATGTCTGGAGCTAGCAAGCCAGCTGCTATTGCCTAAGGGAAATTGCCAGTCAGTAAATGCATGGCTATTCGTGTGAGTAAATTAGATGTCAAGTCACTTCTGTCTTCATGCTGTTGTACTTTGTAGAAATGAACAATCGGCAGACTGATCTCACCCCAGCAGCAATGCTTTTTGGTGGCATTTGATCTTGAAGAAGACATTGCTGTAGAAGAAGCTGCTCAAAGATAAGACAGAGTAATCACAATACCAGCCCAGCTAACTGCAATAAATTTGTTTTTTTCTACCTTTTAACATCTGTGGCACTCCTTTAGATAAGGCACAGATTCCCTTTTTGAGCACATTTGTGCTGAGAGAATGGCATGTTAGAAACTCTTTTGCCTTTTGCAGATCTTTTTCTCATTCTGCTGCATGTTTGTTTATCATTAGCACGAATTATGAAGGGTGTCTGTACAATTTGAACAACCTTTTCTCTAACAGCGTCATCTCGGTCTTTTTTCTCTCTAAGCTGCAGTTTGCTACAAGGGCTGTGACAGCTTTTATGTTTAACAGAATCTTTACTCTGGCAATCATGATTAACTCATCTCTACAGAGGAGTGTTATTTTAATAAGTCCGAGTGAAGAGTTCTAAGAAAATCTTTTCCTTCTTTTTTATTTTAGAAGACTTTTATACATCTAAGAATTAAGACTCTAACTAAAGTTTAGATAGAGCATAGCCAATTCGTCTGTTGGCCCCTTGAAATCTTTTGGAAGGTTTCCAGCAAACCCAATTATTTCAAATATGCTTCAGAAGTTACATTAAGGCCAGCATAACAAAATCTGTGAATGTATTCAGTTCTTGCCCTCTTCTGACCTTTGATTTCTTTCCAAATAAAATGCTTATCATTACTTTATTTTTCTTCTTTTTCCTTACTATGTTTCTTTCTCTTTCATTTTTAAATAGCAGCTTCTAGGGCTCAGGCGCTGACGTTATTTGGGATGTAAACTATCCAAAATCTAATAGCTTCTTTAGGGTCATGGGTATGTCTTACAGCACTAACAAATCAGGAAATCACGTTCCATGATGCTTAGACAAAACAACCTATTGTCCTCGCTTAGGAGGCTCTTAAAACTCCACAAACATCGGTATGTTTTGTTTGAGCTAAGGAACTATTTCAGCATCACTCTGCAGGTAGTAAAGTCAATGTTCTAAGCCAAACATCCTCCTCAAAGTATAAGATAGATGAAGATCTGGAAAAGTTGAGGAACTGGGGTAATAGAAACACTATAAATAACATTATTATTTAATATTATCTAAAACAGTGCAAGTCATTTCTTTTAACTCCAGGAGATATGGAAATGAAACAAAAAATAACAATGCAGAAGGAAGACAAGATATGAGTCTTCATCCCACTCCTTGCTCTTCTCACCCCCAACTCACAGCAATGTTAGATGGTAAGCCTGAATTTAGGATTTATCCACTTTCTGTGTAATATCGTCCTGGGGGGCTCAAGTTCTGAACAGCTAGGCTAGACGGAGGATGATGTCAGGATAGTAAAGGTTTGAGAAGGATAACAAAAGAACAGCAAGGCTCCTACTTTTCAAGTCTTTATCACATGCATGATGCTATATGGAAATATTTTTATGAAAAGAATTTAATGAAGGAGAAATCTTGAGAATCTAATAACTTTGCAACTCAATAGCCTGATACGGTTTTTGTTTGGCTTGTTTTACTGGAAGCCCTACAGAAATTGATCTGAAAGCAATGCAATGACCAAAGGGATTCTTCTTTTGTCCCAATTTTAGATTGTTCCAATGCATACAGCTCCAGTCAGACTTTTTGATACATCACAGAAAGTTCAATGATGAGCAGAGGTGCTCAGCTTTCTCCAGACAAAGTGAACAATGAAGAAAAGGCAGGTGAAGGTACAGCTAACACAAATCAATGGGTAGGACTGGTCAGCTAGTTTCTTAAAGCAGCTCATTGCTTGAAGAATGTGTGGAGTAGGGAGATTTCTGGTCCTTGCTTTTCTTGGAAAATTGCATTCCTGCATGAACAGTGTGAGATAATCACATTGGAACTGGATCAGTGGAGAAGTGTGAAAAATGTGGCAGCATTCAAGTTTCTATTTGAGAAGAGACATTTACCAGTCTTGGGAGAGAGAGAATAAGAAAGTGTATAATTCAACATTTCCTTTTGATCTATAAACTACTTTTTTCTTCTAAGTTAATTTGCTTAAAAAATGCACAAAGAGGGAGGGCAAGGCAAAAAGTAAATGTGCTAAAATGTTTGACAGAAATTCAAATGTTTGTGAGGAAATGAGTTTGTTATTCCATGCACAGAGAGCATCAGTATTTTCTTTGCTTAGTTGGGTGCATAAATCTAATGCCAGAAGAGGCCTTAACAAAGTATTAGATTTGAGACAAACTCACAAAGCTGAGGCTCTTTGTGTGTGAAATGTGACCCGCTCTAACTCCATCGCTGCGGATGCACAGTGCAAATCAGTAACACGGCTGCTGTGCACTGGGGCAAACCTAGGTTTTCAAAGACATTGCTTAATCCAGTAAATTACTGGAGGGTACACTGATAGAACCACACTAATGAAAGCACTGTAGTGTAAATTTCCATATAGCAGACACGGCCTAGGGAAAACAAATGAAAGATGGATATTACCTAAACAGAGATGTTAAAGAATCTGCCTTGGATCAGATTCTCTCTACCTGTATTGGACTGCCCAATACAGGTATTATTCTTAATGTCAGTTTGGATGAATATTATACATGGAAACACCACCAGCAATACGAACTTCACATTACTAACTGCATAAAGAATGGCAACACTGCTACCCCAAGTCACACTCCTTTCAGAAGCACAAAGGACAGCAGCCTCATCAGGAACATTTGCTGGGGATTGAGAAGGGCAGACAGGGAAGACTGTCTGTGACTGGAATATTTCTGGGCTAGCAGCCACGTGGGAAGAAGGTATAGGAGAGAAAGAAGTTCTTTGAAATGCCTCAGTTATGTTGGGATAATTCTTGCTAGTAAAAGGTGCCTTTCTTTAACTCACACGGACAGGAGAAGAAAAAGATCAATTTCAGCAAAACAAGGGTCACTCTGCCTGTCTACTCTCTATTTCATATCACCTGTTGAGAAGTGCATAGCCCAAACCACTGTGCAAGGCAGGACCAGGTCTTCTCATTCCTGCGCAGCTGGGCAAGAGAAGCTAAAAGCATGCTGAGTTCCATTTGGTCTAGACACGCTATATAAACACATCATCACAATCACTCCTGAATTCATCACGTTACTGCTTACATTAACGCTCAAGAGCTAACAATCACAACTCCAGTGTACCTGCAAACAAGCTTATTAACTGCAATATCACAATAATATACTGTATCCAATGCAGCAAAGGCAGAAATGAAAAGTTAGCTATGGTGTTTGAGGACAGCACCTCTGAATTCTAAACCCTTTCTTGACACTCGCTGTCCCTACCTAAATTGACGTTTGCAGTTCATTCCACTTGAAGCCATCCCCCCTGCTGAGCGCTGATGCTAAGAGGCACCAGCAGCCAATTCCCAAACTGAACACACCAGAGCAGCTCTTCCCTTCAGCGACTATTGAAAGAACTGAAGGATTACAGTCTAACATGGATGTTGCATTGTAAGCGGGACAAAACCTGGCAGCAAAGGCTGTTGAAGCTTAGTCTCCAAGGCACAAAGGAACTGGGTTCAAGCAGACTATATCTGCTGGTTCCGTGTAAGTTACTGGAAATAGAGAGAGCAATCTCTCGATTTCCAGTATCACTGAATTGTCTGTAATTTTTTTTAAAGAGACAAATCAAAGTCCTTGTTATGCTACAATAAATTAAAGTGAAACCCCACATTAAGTCAGCTTGGACTCTGGAGTATTTAAAATCTGTATCCCAATTTTGAGATTTAGACCTATTTATATGTAAATTAAGAAAAGGAAAAGATTACTTCCCTATTATTTCCCCTATGATGAATTAGCCTGAATTAGTGATGAATATAAAGAATTAACTCTTATATTTCTCATGTTTTGCCTCATTTACAAATGTCATAAGAGCCCATTAGATACTTAAAAAAGTATGTCAAGAAAAAATAAAATTCTCTGAAGAAAACAAAGTAAAATGTTTAATGATATAATGAAGACTCATTAATGTAATGTTTATTTTTAATATTAAAAATTCACAAGAATTGTCACAGCTCTTGTCTTAATCAGATGAGCTTTTGTAATATTTATTTGTATGTAATTCCATGAATATTTATACATCTATTTTCAAACTTTGCTGGCCTTTGCTTAATTAAATACATTTTAGGCTTGGCAGTCTTTGAGGGATATTTTTTCCAACTGTATAAGACATCCATTTCACCAAGCCATCTGATCACAGGTGCAGGTAAAAACTGTACAGGTACAAACCTCTAAGAGCAGCCTTTCTATAGAAGCCTCCTCCATCATATGCCACCCTGCTTTTAGGGTATGAGTGGCCATACGAGTGCATTTAAATGTAGAGGGCAGACTGTCCCTTCATCCCTTCCCCTCTCCTCTTTGCATGCTCTGTGCTCAGCTCTTTCTCCTTTGTGTTTTTTAGCTGATGCAAGAGGTGGTCCAGTGGTCAGGGGCTTAACACCCTGCTTGCAGTCCTAGGTATACAACTAGGCCCATAAAATCCCAATAGACAAGAAATAAACAGTCTGTTCCTGAGAGATAGACAAGAATCTTCAGTTTCTGACATCTGGACTCGGTGCTATGCTCTGCTTGGAAAATTAAGGTGTAGTACAGTCCATTTTGTCCTGCCCGATCTCATCAGAGTTTGCAAACTCAGCAAGGCTGAGCTCAATCAGGATGCGAACAGAAGACTTTCTTGACTGATGGAAGTATTTGAGATAGCATTCCAAATGCTGATCTTAATGTATAAAGAACTATCTATGTTTAGAGTCTTTCAAATGAAAAGTTCAAACGTTATACCCAACTTCTAGAAACCTTTAAAAAATCCTTTCATCATTGAAATTTTCAAACTAAGTAACTATCACAGATGAATGCAATTAACAGAATACACTTTGGATGAGCACAGGTACAAATGCAGACACTTCTTTAGAGAACGGTCACAACGCTCAAACTTCCTTTAGTCTTCTGTCAGCTTTACCACTTTCTATGTCTTTATCTGTAGACGGAAGTAAGATTTTTCACTGTATTAATTAAGGATCAATTCAGCAAATGCCTAAAAAATGAGTAGCAGAAATGTGAAGCTCTGAGCAACACTCAGACTGCCTTGGCACTAATAGGCGTGAATACGGAGGGCTACCTGCTCCGGGCTGTGCCACCAGGCTACTGAAACCTGCCTATGCTTCCAAGCCCTCAGATACACCACTGGGAGTTAAATGCACAGGTATGTTTTGGGAGAATTTTTCTCTCTCTTGATTCATCATCCTCTGTATAATCCACATGGTAATATTCATAAACGGTAATTATTTATATATGGTTATGGACCACTTCAATTTAATTTTATTCTCACTTAAGCTGTAAATATGGAATAAAATTAATACGAGCCAGAAAAATCAGTACCCAAAAGACTGGAATATATGTGAAATCACTTATAGTCCTCTAACTTTTAAAAGTAATTTCTTATTTTAATATTCTCTTGGGTAGCACACACTGTAGGTAAAAGTTTACATCCAATCAAGAACACATTTACTGAAGTGTTTAAAAATGCACGAAAGCACTCGGGTAATATGAAGTTTTCTAACGTTCTCTATCCTGGATTAAATACAAAGCGAGTCCTTTTATCCCTGACCTTTCAGAGTTCTAAGCACATCAAAATGTTTCTGTTACTGCAATGGAAAGAAATTCTGATTTTATTGTCTTGCACTGGAGGTAAAGAGGCAAATGCAGAACATTCAAAATGAACTTCATTGCATTTTCAGGGAGAAAATGAGGGAGATGTGAAATCCAAACACAGGGGGAGATTGATTCCTCCCAGTTTGTACCTAAAACACAAAACTACCATCTGTGTCTTCTTGACCTGGTCTTGATGTCTTTTGGAAATAAAATTATACATTTTGCGTGCTTTACCGGGCTCATGCAGTAACTAAGAATTATTGGAGCTATTTAAGAAGTCAAACTGAATGATTTTATTTAAGTAATTTAAATAATCCTTTCTGGCCTTAAAACTTACAAATCTAAAGATCAGTTTTCCCAAGATTTCAGATTCCAAGTGCTAGAAACAAAACACCGGACCAGCTCATGAGGCCCCACGGTAATTTCACCACTTTTGTTTGGAGCTCATGAAGTGTTTTTCACCATGAAAAAAAAAAACCAAACCTCAAACGTTACTCCTCACCAGGCGTAAAAACCTCTGGAAGCACAGTGCCAATCTATATCAGAGCAGCCTCTCCTGTTCATCACCACTTTGAATTTAACACTCAACTTTGAAGTTCACAAATTAGACTTTTTTTTTTTTTTTGGCACTAAATTGATACATACTGAAAACAGTAGAGGTTGGGGGGTAAAGAAAACAGGCAGAAAACAATTCTCCGAATGAAACCTTGATGTCTGCATCCCAAAATCATAAATAGAGGATACGCTTATCTGCAGAGATTAGCAGTATCCTGTTTAGCAGCAGTTTTCCTTTCTAGCTTCTAGCTTCAAGGATGTCACCATAATATCCCACCCCTATCCTGGGCTGAACATTTCATGTGCTTCTAATTCACTGTGACTTCCATAATGTATTCATCCGAAGCAGCACTTCCACATATGCAGTTGCTGTTAATTTTAATCTGCTTTGTTATTATCTTTACAATTTTACAAACATGAGCTCAACTGAAAAGGACATTCAAAGAGGCTTTTTTTCTTCCTGGAAATGAGTGCTGAGTGATGCTCACCATAAATTAATTTTTCAAGCTTTGTAGAGGTTATGTAAATCTGCAGAATATTCTTCAGATGTTTAAGCCACAATTTGACAACTGCTTCAAAAACTGGTCGAAGAACTCCTTTTGCTAGCATCTGCTTGTTGGAATGTTATATGTAATGACATGGTTGTGCAGCACTCTGCATTGATCTTTGGATGCCAGGTGATCACTCAAGCTAAAAAAAAATAAATGCATGTGCACACAATGGAAAAGGGGATTTTAGATCTTACAAACCACGGAGTGAGGGAAAGAAAGTGGTCAACCTTCTTCAACTTCTTTAAATTAGTATTTTAAAAACACAATAAAAGATACAGTTGCAAAAGTAATTAAAACCATTTTGACTGTTGTTATTCATTCCAACCACTGTCAGAGATAACTGTTTTGTCTTTCCTATTTCAGCTGAGAAAAATATTTTCAATTGTGATTCTCAGAACAACTCCCAGCTTAGATTTTAAGTGAAGTTTAAAGCAACTCAATGGTTTGTGGAAAAGTGGGAATCACTGCACTTTCCTCTGAGGTTCAGCTGTTTGAGAATGCACTCAATTAAAGCAGAAGGAAAACTGCTTTACACTGCCTGACATGGGATGCCTCTAATGCTTTTGTCACAAATGATGCCTCTTTTCAGCACTGTGGTCTCCTTGCCACCATTAGTTTAATTTGAAATACAATTTGAAGTTTTATACATGGCGGGAACTCTCTCTGTCAAAACACTCTGCTGAGCACAATGGGCGCAGCCTCCTTTCAAGCACACTGTGTTATTTGGGAAAAACACAGGCACACAGTCAGCACTGCATGAGTACCCAAAGCCTTACTTAGAGGACAGTTAACCCTGCTGGGAACTGCCAGAAGATATTTAATTGTATGCACAGAAAAAAAATAAAATTCCAATGTTAACCAAATAATGTCTTATCTGACCATTCGGCAATTTTTTACTTCCAAATAGATATATTTTAATTTTAGATATAACAATATAAACAAATCTTCAACAATTTACAGAGAAATTTAAGAGTTTGAGACTTATGTATAGGAGAATATAAGAATCGCAGAATCCTAGAGTCATTAGGATTGGAAAAGACAACTAAGATCAACTAGTCCCACTGTCAAGAATCTCACTCCTATTAATAATGTTGTTTTCAAATAACTTACTCTTATCACAGAAATAAAATACTCAGTGTAACTTGTCTAAAAGGCAGCAAAGAAGATTTGGGATTAGCTATTGGGGGAAAGAATTGTGCAAAATCCTGCAGGTGACATAAGTACATAGCAAGACATGCTTGGCTTTGTTACTTCTTCAGAGCAGGTAGGCTGTATATGATATACATATTAGCAAATGCTTTTCAAAAAATACATTGCTCTTGAACCAAAAGATAAAAAAAACACTATTGCAATGAAACCCTTATCCACTTTCTTAGCCAAGAATCAAATATTTATGGAATTCCTGAATAATGAATAGTGTCATTTTCTTAGGAAGAAAATGCTTTTGATTTTTAAAATGTGCTTGCATGCTCTCTGACAACAGGTTACATTAACTGGTGACCTAAGTAACAGCATCCACTGTCTTGCACAAATGAGTGCTCCTGTCCAGTGGAGTTAATCCATTGTGAACTGAACCCGAGACTTGCAGGGACCTCTATCCATATGCTCTGAGACAAAATTTGAAGCAATGTCAAAGTTAATATTTAGACTTGAATCACTTGCTCCTAAAAATGAGAAGCAAAAAAGCCCAACACCAAGGAATTTACACTCCACAGCACAAGTAAACAAAACTACTGTAGACTTCTACCCAAGCAAGTGAGCAACAAATCTATACAACCCTTCTTTCAGGACACAATTGCCTTGTGACAATGTGGGAACTTAACAGGGAGCTATTAAAAAACTGAAATACAGAGAAATAGGAATTGTTGATATTGAACAATCCTAATCACATCAACCTTGAGTGGAAAAGTCATAATGTTGTTTCTCAGGCTTTCACTAGGAGTGCAGATACTCAGAGACAAGCATGCCTTCCTTGAAGATGTGGCAGATAATCTCCCCTACACTTCTACTCATCTCAATGTCTTCATCTTAACCTGACCCAGCAGATGGCAATGGATGATTCACTGAGTTTCCTGAGTTTTTTTTTTTAACATCTATTCTGTCAGTGTTCTCACATCTTTTTGATGTGTTGTGTCCTTTGTATTTTCAATGAATTCTTAGGTTGTTTACATTATTTTGAAAAGTGATAAGGTTTTGAAAGCTATTGTTATTCTCAAAGTCATTGGAAAAGCACCAGATGTTAACTTTTACAAAAGGACATGAATATAGATTTAAACAGTAATTGGCAAAGCTCCAAGGTCTGGAAGGGAGCTTGTGCATGAGCAAAGATACACAAAAACAACAGCCTCCTTCCCAGCACCTCCTCTCAATTATTTTCCAATTTCTAAACATCACAAATTTGGGTGGAAAATCCTTTGAGTCCAGGCTTTGTATAAGATTGCCACTATTGCCTGCATCTGGCCAGGCTGTTCAAACTCAGGACAGACTTTAGAATTGTAGTTCAGCACATCTGAGCTATGCTGAAGTTGGTAGTACAAGAATGTGAAAATGCAAAATGGTGGGGGAGGAACTGTCAGATCTGTTCCAAAATCAAGAGATTCAGTCTAAATTTCTGGTAAAATTTTGGGCTGGTTATTTCTCTTGACAAACTGATGCTGAATTACATGGAGCCAGGCACTCACTTAAAAACATGGCCCTTCCTGTCACGAAAGCTTTCAACCAGGTTCTGTTAAGGTAAAAGGAACATGCCAATAAATTGGATTCACACAAAATGATGCGTGAACAGAATACAACCCTCATTCTCTCCCAGGCAGAACACAGAAAACAGTAACAACAAAAACAAGCAAAGAGTACTTAAACTTCATAACGCAAGGGCACCATACTAGGTGTGATGTCCTCCAGTCTGAACTACATTGGCAGCTTCTTTTATTTGTACAGTGTGCATTCGTGTCCATCTGTGACATTTTTCTGCATCTGAAGCTTATTCTCTAAAATGTTCACCTGCACATTCTGCAGGTGAGCATTTCGTAGGCTTCAATCACATTTCCCATCTTCTCTTTCTTTGCAAGTAACTAATTTCTACTGTTCATTTACACTGGCAGAGTGCCTCCTTTATTATCATTTAAGAACTTGAGCACAAAAGTGACACCAGTTTGCATAATTATCATGAAATAAGACAGACTTTTTTAGGGGTAACAATCTGGGAACTTTATAATAAATCTGTCTGAAGCAATTGTAATTACACAGTAACTCATCTTAATACATTTGTATTCACAGCAGATAAGTGTGCTGATAAGAAGTCCCACCATCATCTGTGACTCACTGAAATGAGAAGCTGTACACAGAGCCACTATGTAATATTATTTCTATAGCTTACTGCTGTCTTCAAGGTTTACTGCAAGAGCCCAAGGGTTTGTTTATCTAATCTGGAAAACAGTTTGAATTTTGTTTTTATTTTTTTCCCTAAAGCCAGTGACACAAAATAACATCAAAAGTAAAATTTCCAGTGTTAAATTTGTACTCGTTCAAAAATCTGAATGTAAGCTCCTTAGTTTAATCAGTACCACCAGTTGTGCATGGAAATGGGTTGATTGCCTGTTTACCTCTTAATGCAATAAGCAGTTACACAAGGAATAGGGGCATGTACATATATGTCTCTACTGCATCACTCACATGAAAGACTCTTTGCAAAAGCAGCAACATGTTAGCTCTGCTAACATAGAGGATAGTAAGAAGCAAGTCTGAAAGAAATCTTTGCTTGGCAGAGGAGCACAAAAGAGAAAGGAAGCTGAGATGTATTCAATACAACTGGGTAATGAAAGGATGCTATAAAACTTGTTCCTATGAATGGCAAGTTGAAAGCAGTTACATAAACTCACAGCAGTGCTGATAAGAACACGATGCGACAGATTTTACCAAATAAAAGGCAAGCAGAAAACTGTGCAGTTCACACAAAGTTTGCTGTTAGTAACCATAAGAAAGACACAAGGAAAGACAGCTCAGTGAAGCACCGCGACCTTTCAGTGATATTCCTATTGAGTTCTAAAGCTGGGACTCTAAACTGACACTGCATTCTTGTCCTACTGTGCTCTCACTGGTTGCTGGACATGCCACTACTTCTACTCAGCAATTCATTCTCCTTCCACTTTCTGTTTGTTCTTCATCCTGGTTTTGCCTTACATTTACCTCCCAGCTTACTCAATTGAAGCAGATTCAGGGAAATCCACACTGCTGCCTAAATCAGGAACAGGCACACACAAACATTCCTAAGAGGTCATTCTCTGAATTGCTTTTAAAGATTCACACTGAGGGAAAATCCATGTCCTTCAGAATTTAACCGCTGCCACCAGAAGAAATGCTTTCTTATTGTCTATCAGATCTTCCTTGCTAAAATTTACATCTCATACTTACCCACTTGTGTTCTCCAGAAGTGTTATCCACTTCTGTTTTTTTCTATGTCTCCTTGATTCTTTCTCCTTTCTTATTTCATCTCTCGCTGCTATCAACCCCATTTATTCCTCATCAAGTAAAACCAAGGTTTTATTTTCAATGACAAAAATAGCTCAGAAAGACATACACCCACCTTCATTCTGCTCTGGATGGCACTCTTCTTTCCTGCTTCCTTCCACTTTTTTTTTTTCTTTTTTTTTTTTAACCCTTCAGGTTTTGAGAGTGCAGAACTCAGTACAGAACCAAAAGGATCATCAGTAGCTCAGAAAAACATTCCCAAATTTTCCTAGACCCTGAGATCAAACTGGCCAATGGCATACCATGGACAGTGCTATAAGAAGAAAGGGTGCCAAACATTTAAATAAATAAAAAGGTAATATAGTGTTCATACACCCTGTACAAGCTTATCATTTCTGGCACTACTAATGTGAAGCGCAAAACTGTCAGAAGACAAGATCCACAGTCTACAGATCTGCTCTCCTTAACATGTACACAGTATAGCAATTTCTAATTGCAACTAAGGTAACTTGGAGAAGATTCAGAAGAGAAGTTCACATGCAAAGAAATGTTATTGGAAACAGCACGTGAGGAAATGTAAAGGCTACGTAGGATTAAAAGCACGTTGATGAGAAAAGTTAAGTTGAGGAACAGGGAATTAACTCCAGATGCGATCTGATCTTTTATGACATATAACTAATTACACGGGCAATAAAAAAGAAATTAAATTGATTATTTTCCTTGACTCTTTAGTGAGAGGACCAATATGCAATGCACAATATCTGGTACTGTTTTCACAGAGGCATAGAGAAGTGCTGGCAAAACAGCAGAAATTTTTTACACAGAACCTGTCTAAAGGGGGGAGTCCTACATCCAGCAATGAGAGGATCAGACCTGCTGGACGATGTTTCTTTAAAGAAATGAAAAGGAAATACAATGTTAGGATGCTCATAAGTATTGTTTGGGGAAAAATCTGCAAAAAATCTCCTTTCTGAATTAGATTAACAACAAAAATATAAGTAATAATGAAAACACAGAACAGTGGTTTCGAGAGAAGCAGCTGGCATCAGCAACTGCAATGGAACAGGCAGAGATCTTGAAGACTTGGTGTCAATTCTTCAGGAATTTAATGTTTTTAATGGTAGTGGCTAGAAATACAGAGTGGGCACAAGTACCCTGCTGTGCTAATCACTCTACATATAGTCTCTGCCTCAAAAATCAGCACTGGAGATGGCTAAAATAAGTTATAGGTACATAAACTTTAAGTGAGGTGGAACAAGGGAGAGAAAAAGGTGTACTGTCAAAGATATTTCAGTTGGTCCTCGCTCGCCGCTGTGCATCAGTAGCTTGTCATGTATGTCAAAGAGTAAGAGTAAAAAACCTTTTTCTCAGCTCAGAAAGCAACACATTCTAGGAAAGGTGATGATTACAGTTTTCAAACAGTGAAGGTGGGGAAGAGAGGACTGGTAAGTAACTTGTGCTCCTGTGGTTCACACTCATTTTGCATTCATTCCACATGTGGCCATGCAATAGTGCAATGCTGCACTGTAGAGACAGTACTAATTTCAAGCTATATTTACTTTTCTTACAAAAAATATGTAGATGTATCACTCACTATAAGATATCTTGAAATTGTTACCCTGGTAGGCTAGAGCACAATTTAAACTACTGCTTCAGTATCAGTTATCTCTTATCTGCATGCCTGGGCTAATCTTGTCTCTAACATCAGCCTCAGCTGCCTTTACTCCACATTCACAAACAGCTCTGCCAGCACTCATTGAGTTCCAGAATCTCCTGAGTCTGAAAGGCAACTCGGCTAAAAGAACTTCCCCTTATTCTTAAACAGAGCTGACAAACTCAGGTTACAATACAGACTGTCCTGCTCTAGAAATGTGCACTGAAACAAAGACACCTCTATACAACTCTGCCAAGCCTGAGATGACGCAAGGGATGCATTTAATGTTTTTCTCCTCCTGCTCGAGCTGGCGTGAAGTCATCACGACAGTCAGAATTGGAACGGGATACAGCTTTACTGCTACAAATAAACCAACACAACTAGAAGGAGGAAATAGGAACAAAGAAAAATGTCATTATTTCCTCTCCAAACCCAGACTTCTTTGACATTACCACTAAATTTCTGGTGACCCCAAGAATGTCATAAACACATGAACAAAACCTCTCAACCATCAAACACTGGCTGTGGAAACAACCTTGCTTAGGATTAAACAGACTTACATATAAACTGAGCACAATTTCAGTATGTTACAGACTGTTTAAATGATTACCATGCAAGTATTTTTCTCACACCCAAAGCTCTGTTGCATTTAGCAGATTTCTATACATCTGATTTCAGAAGATTAATTACACAGGGAATGCCCCAATAGCAGCCTGTAATATTTCCTGACCTTGTGCTGTTCTCTGGCTACCACCATAATGTAACTATATGATCTCCTGATTCACTTTATTGATTTGTTCTCTACTGTTTCAATGGAGACATGCACAAGGATGCCTTCAGCTGCTGTACAGCTTCCTTAGCCAAACATTACAACACTCACAAGCGAGCTTAGCGCAGAGCCTTTGCTCAGGCCTCGGTTGGAAGAGCCATTTCCATGGCTGCAACTGCACTGCAACATCGCACACGAGGAATTACCAGGCTTTGCATTAAAACCTCAGAAGCTTTTGCTCATTTACATGGAATATATCAGGGATGAAACTTGGAAAAAATCCCCTTAAATCCTATCTGCCTTCGTCTGTGCAACAGAACCAAACTTGCCTGTTAGGCCTCCCACGCCTGTGACAAGGAGGATAAAGGAACACTAATTTCTCTATATTTGATTTAAATATGGGCTTTCAAGATCTAGGAAAGGCCTTTTTGATGTCTGCTGCCATAAACATTGCTTTTGAAGTAACACTTCTTTGCTTGACCATCTCTTACCTCTGGGCACCTTCACTGTCACAGTCTGTTGATATTCTGAAGCTGCAAGAAGTGATTTTGACTTCCTCATTTAATGTTTAAATATTCAAATAGCAGTTGTAATTTTATTTTTCAGAATTTCTTCATAAGCATTTATCTCAAGGACTGAATAAAACCATTCAAGTAACCTTAGCATGTAGATAGCTTGGCAGTAACTGATTTGCTACCTTTGATACACCAGAGGTGAACAGATGAAGCCAGCTAGTTTGCTATCTACTAGATAAGAGAGGAATGTATTATCATTTTCTCTGATTAGTATCTTGTGCAGGTAATTATACTTCTCCTTTGCACATAATTAAAGTGAAGGTTGATTTCCATTCATTCTTCACAGTGGTAAAATTATCAAGTTACTTCTCAACTAATTATTTTCTGTAGTATTGCAGTGTTTCAGATCCCTGTCACATTCCATTTAGCAAACACAAAATAGCTCTGAATAAGACTTATCACAGACTGGGACTTTTATGCTATTAATTTGTAGGGGAAAAAGAATCTTTAGATGGATGCTATCCAAGCTGAAAATGAATTTTGTTCCAAAGAATCTAATCAGTATTTTTTAAAAATCTATCTCTGCATCTTTTGGGTTTTTTTCTTTTACAATCTCTATGGTTTGTTTAATTTGTCCTTAATTTGTTCAAGCCAACAATGCTCTATCTAGCAAAGAATCACTGAATTAACTACTTTAGATAATTTTTTTTTCTGATTATATTTATTTCACATGACGTATGCCTTGCTTTCAGGCTTCCAGGCTGCTAAATATAGCAGTGATATGTTTTTACTGGGATTACTTTTTTGAGACACAGGTAGGAATGCCATCAGCATTGCGATTAGTGAGAAGTAGCCATGCAGAATAAATTGGCAAGAAATCCCTACGTTATCAACACATACAATTGTTGTTTGGAAGCTCTTTTTTTAAAAAAAACAATTTCTTTTATATTTTTGCTGCCAGAAGCACTTAAAGGGCTCTGACTGAAACTGCTGTCATTTGCAGGAGGAAAATTTAGCTCCTGCTATTATTTTCCATCTTTCCATTTAGAATCCTTTTGAAATAGCTCTAAATTACAGTCTGCCCCACTCCTGATTCTTAGGTTTTATGTCACCCTACCTGAATGTTTTTTCCCCTAACAGTAAGAACAAAACATAATTACTATTACCATTCTGCAGATGTCAAATCTAAAGCCATCCCTCAGCTGCTGCCACTTGGGGTGATTTTTCTTCCCATTGTCCTGCTTGGCCATTGTGGCTCTTTGTTGTGCTTCAAAAGCACAACTTCTGCACATTAGTTTTTCTGCTCAAATGTAGTTCTTCTCTGCCAACTGTATCAATTTGATTCCATTACAGACCTCTCAGAGCTAGATTCTCCCCTCTTATTCCAGAGTAACTCCACTGAAAATGATCTTTTCCCTGACTCACTTCGGCAAAAATCAGAGTAGAAACTTCCTGTTCTTTTTAGTCCCTTTTTTCTTTCTTTCCTTCCCTTTCTCACACAGACATGCAGTATTTGTCTGCAATAGTCTTTTATAGGCAGTAACAAATTTCAATTCCCCATACCTCCACTGCTGCATTCCTACAGCTATGACAAGATCACTCGAGATTTTAATGCAACCTCCACATAGTTTTTGCTTGACTCATTGCTGCTCCTGTTGTCTGGTGCTTGACGTACTATGAATTATTTTTACTTCTCCTTTATTTCACTCTGGATTATGATGATTGGGTGTATTATCTCAGAGGCCTGACTCCCTTTGCTCATCCCTCTCCTATAGCTTTCAGAGCGTGCTGTTGTTGCAGTGAAAGCAAGGTGCCAGCAGAAGCCATGAACAATCCCAAGAAGCACAACCTGTCTCTGTCGTCTCCCACTTACATCTTAAAAAGTCTGGCGTCTGCAAATTATGAATCAAATCAACGTGCCATCCCCTACGATCCTCACAATTTACGACTCACTTCTAAAATATCTGAAAAATAAGAATTTTTAACCAGGTATACTTGCTCAATTATATATACCACCCTGCCTCCCACAGTGAATTCAATGGCAAGAAGATTGCTAAACACGCAGCACAGAAGTATTAAGTCAATTTATCTGCAGACAAGGCGCAGCAAAAGCAACACATCCTTCCCAATACAGTTTACTTCAGGGTCAGACCATGGAGAAACCCTATTCACAATAGAAGGAGCAGAGCTCCGTCACCATTTCTGCAGGCACCAATCCAGCAGAGCACTTGAGTACGTGCACAGTCTGATTGATTCCAGTGAAACTATTATATACTCAAAGTTTCTGATGTACTTAAGTGTTTTGCTGGATTAAAGCCACAATCCCTGGATTCTGATAAAACTGGCCAGTGCCTGTTAAGTTCCTCTGAGATGGTTTTGTGAAGATATGCTTTTTCACTTGGACATGGATTCTGATCACCCGTTTGATCATGCAGTTGACATTCAGCTGTCCTGAAATCGCAGTTCTGTTCTGGCATTCACACCTTGCAGTAAAAAAATCCTCCTGTCCTCTTGCCCCTTACCTAGGCAAGGCAAAGGAAGCATGCCACCTCAAACTTAAATACATTATTTCTGTAAAATAAATCTAAGTGCTGCTTTAGAAAATGATCAATTAAGAACCGCATTTTAAAGTATGTTAAGTATTTGGCATTTCCAGTGACGTTTATTAATGCTGGAGTTAGTCCTTTGTTTGATTCTAAGGGCTACTGCATGTGTCTCTGGTCTTATTTTTCAAGGACTTGTGGATATAGGAAAGTGAAGTGAAAAATGTGTTCTACTCTTTTCATATCTGAAAGCAAGCTAATGACGTCAATTTTTTTACCCCCAAAAATAGGTTTTAGAGATACCTCTCCTCTAAAAATCCTGTTCATGGATATTGAAACTGTAAGTCATTCTCGTTAGAGTGAAGGTCTTCTAAAGCAAAAGAGAACAAAGCTCGAAGTCTGAGCAGCTGTCCAGGAAAGGAATTTAAATTCAAAGAAGAAATAAGGCACTACAGTGTCTGCATTACCTGGCCACTGGTGCATGCCTTTGGTGCTTTGTTAGGATCAGTGCCAGGTTTCAAGCAGCCAACAGCTGAGGCAGTATCCACTTAACAAGCACTCCAGGAAGATTAACTGTAGCTTACTCTGAGAAAAAAGTGCCCTTTCAAATTATTAAGATGCTGCGAATATCATAAAGAGATGGAACACAAATGAGAATTGTAAGAACTGTACTTCTCCACTGAAAGCTATTTTAAAGTGAATCATCTTACATACTCATTTTGTTGATTTGTTAATTGTTGTTAACACTGATGACTTAACACACAAGAATAATTATGGTCTCATCCTTCACTAATGCAACTTTTGAGTGGATACCAACTGCAGAGCGGTTTCACAAGTGTTCTCCAGAAGCTTTGTAGTGAGTGAAACTACAGGAGGAGAAAACGCTAGCTAGCTTTCTTTAAAAACAAAAAAACAAAAAACAACACACACACACACACACACACAAAACCCTCAGAAACAAAGAACGGCCTTGTTTGCTTGAGACAATCAGTAAACGTCAAAATGGAATATAGTGCATTTAGCCATTTTTTGATGCATGGGTGCAGGATAAGAAGAAAATGCTGAAATATCCAAAGAGATTCCTAAGAAGTTTCAACAAATGGGCTTATTCAGTCCTGTTCACCCCCTAGAGTAGTGTATTTCCAGGTAGAAGAGCAATTGTTACCAACAAGGAAAAAAAAAAAGATTGAGAAAAACAAGCAATGATAACAGCCAGTTATTTTTCAGCTTTTCAGCTGCAGATATCAAAAATTAGGATGGTGTATTTGGCAAACACAGATGATACAGCACTGCAACTATCTATGCAAATAAACAAACAAAGAAAGAAATCCAAGTGGTCGCAGATTTCTGCAGTAAAATTGAGCGTGATACATTTTTCATTGTTATCAAGACTATTCTCCAAACCTTTTAGATCTGCAAAATCCAGCAATAGCTGCAGCTATGTTCTTTTTTTCTGTCTTTGCAGAACTCTAACCTCAGTGTATTCAGACCAGTTACACTTGTATAATCAGCAGTGATGGTACTAGCGCCCATCCCAGGTTTCTGGGCAAGCGGAATTCAGCAAAGGTTTTAAATCCTCCTTCCCCCTTTCCTCTCCCCCCCCCCAAAAAATCCCATCCTTAAATAAAGCCTGGTCCTATGTTTAGAGGCACCAAAATGATTTTCACCAAAATAAAATACGGACCACCACTTCTGAGTCCACATTCCTTTACCTGTCCAAAGCCCAGAAGATCCAGCAAAACACAGAGTTTTCCTACCCCTGCTTCAGCATCAAGTTCATTTTACCTTTAAGCATTTCCAAGTGATGAAAGAGTAAATGAAGACTGCATACATCCAGTTTCAGACTACTGTACTCTACCTGAAGCGAACTCATAAAAGCTTTTCCTTAAACGCAGGCATAACTATGACAGGGAATCTAAACACAAGCAACTCATCCCAGCTGACCTTAAACCTTATTCCAGATTTCATGGACTAGGAGAATGCTGCAATGAGCCTAACTCTTCCAAATATAACTTAACCTAGCTATTTCCTCATCTGCATCCAGGTGATATATCCCTGATGAAAACCAAACATCATCTATTTTTCCATACCTATGCTCACGTTTACCTTAGTTTTGGAGATTCTGCAGTACTGCAGCACTAAACCCAATTCATAAATACATTCTTTCTCCATCGCTAACGCTATCACTAGCTTTAATGATACCCAAGAGAACAGAATCCAGAAGAAAAACAAATAGTTGTCATTCATCACTGCTGACAACCTCACTTATCCTACAGTTCCATTCCACATAGAACACAGCATTCAGCCTAACTCTGAAATTTCTTTTCCTGAAATCCTAACTCTAATCACAACCCCTCACCCTAATCCTAGTGTCAGCCTGCACCAGGAGCCCAAGATGAGAGAGAGGACGACACCAGCCCTTCAAGAACCTTACTTTTAGAATAAGTGCAAACTTATTCTGCTTTTCCCTTCTCTGGGTAACACAGAAACGAGTGCGACTTTGAAATGTTTGATTTTCCAGACTTCCCTTACACTGCAACTGAGGGACCATTATCTAGGCAACAGGTGAAGATCAGTCAGTCGTTAACAAGATTCGCTGTTATCATACATTTCTGAGCCTCCAAAAATGCAGCAATATATAGGCTGAATAATTTATTTATCTCTGTTTATCCACAACCCCTTCCCAGCTGCTTCAAGTGATCAATACCAATGATTGCACTTATTTTTTATTTCCTCATCTAACAGAAACCTTAAGTTGTATACACTTTCTTTCATCCCAGACTCAAACCTCAATCCAAACTCAACATATAACTATGTCCACATGACCAAAGCAGAGAGAAAAATACATTGGTTTTTCAGTTTGTTTGACAAAAGACTTGGAAACCTCCTGGAAATATGTGCTTCTGTGCCTAGAGGAAAAACAAGAGGCAATCATTCCTCACTTCTAACACTTTCTATTTCCAGTACATAGAAGACATGGAACTAAAACCAATTTGTACGACTCCTTTCCAAACAATTCACTGGTTTTAACTTTGAAGTCAGTTATGTGGGGTAAGCGGTACCTACAGCAAATTTACTCATTAGCTATGAGTAAATAGCTAATTTCCCTGCTGACACACAGGCTCACCCCAGATTTCCAGGGATAGTAGATTTTCTAACAATTGTGACACTGCACACGTGTGTGCGTGCTTATGGATTTGTACACACATATATGCAGGATACAATTTAAGGTTTTCAGTTTTTTTTTCGTTTTTTTTTTTTTCCCCCCTTTATTTCCTTCTGAGTACATGACCACAAGAAGGTTTACAAGGTTCAACAGAAGTTGAACTGGACAAAAAAACCCAACACAATTGGACAAAAGTTATGAAGGCAGAACTCATTTATCTGCATAGATAACACATCACGAAGTTATACCACTGTTTTCTGTGATCATTTATACTGTTAGCTGTTTCTCGTATTGAACTCCAAAGGCTGCTACTCACCCTGATGGAGGACCTATTATGCATTACAGATTGGGCATTTCTTAAATAATCTTGCATCTCATATATAACACAAGGAATGCAAACCTAGCGATAAACACAGAATATCAAATAATCAATGGAACACTCACAGAGAACTGCTCTACAAACAGTTTATCCGCCAGATCAAACAAAAACTATTAATTGAGCAAGTTTGAACAAACACATACATAACAGTCTTGATCTCCAAAGACAACTGCAAACAATCTAAATGAACTCAGTCACTCTTATTCCTCTTAACAAAACCATCATCTTTGAACCCTGCTAACAGACCTCTCTGACCTCTAACTGAAGAGGCACTTAGGGTATGAGGTCAGTGAAGAAAGGGGCTGTGTGGCAATAACACAATGCTCTCCATGACAGATTTCCCACTGTTTCTCCATGCTCCCCATGAGGCATGGTTGGAACTGCCCCATCCCAAACTCATTTTGCTCATTCTGCCCACACAGGGATTGACTCATACAAGTCCAGGCAGAATGTGGGGCTTCTGCCTAAAAATGTTCTGAAACTGTCTTTGCTTGTTATCATGACCTGTTTACAAGAAAAACAAGAATCACAAGTGAAGCATTAAGCAATAAATCACCACAAAGTCCAGTGAGTCAGTGGTCCACAAAGAGCAGTTGGATCAGCTGTAATCACAGAATCATAAAATGGCTCAGGTTGGAAGGGATCTCAAATATCACCAAATTCCAACCCTCCTGCTGCAGGCAGGGCTGCTCAGGTCCCCATTCAACCTGGCCTCGAACACCTTCAGGGACTGGGTGTTCATCACCTCTCTGGGAAGCCTGTTCCAGCATGTCATCACTCTCTCATTAAAGAACTTCCCCCTTCATTGTTCCTTCTTTTACAGTAAGCTTTGAATTTTGAGTCAATGCCTTTTCTGACTGCCAGGTAAACCATCAGGTATTCCATACGCTAGCAGCCAAGATCTACAAAACAAACAAAAGCACTTACCAGTGTCCATCCAGTTGCATTTTACGAAGTCGTAAGAGAGCCATCGGCCAAAATGTTACACTAACAGCATAACTCTGCAGCACTTATGCTATCTGACAGTTCAATGTTTTTGTTAAAGTGTATTGAGTGATAACAGCTAAAGCCAAAGGGTGAGGAGCTGAACTCCAGGAGCAATAGTTTATACTCTCTGAATAGGCATCTCACCCTCAAATACGCAAAATGAACAGGATAATGCTGAAACCATAACTTACATGGAATAACATGTGGTGCAAGTGTGAATCAGCTCAGTTTGTGCATGACTTTCAGATTAACAGATGAAAGGCAATATGAAAGAATTTTTTCTTATTACTGGATTAAGAAAAAAAAAAAAAGCATTTTTTTCTTTCTTATCTCAAAACAGGTTTGTGTTTTATACTTGAAGAGAGAGCTTTTCCACAGACTTTGTTTGAGGACACAGAAAAGGAAGTTTGAGTTCCACGTTATTTGAGAAATCAAGACTGGATATTAGGAACAATTTCTTCTCAGAAAGAGCAGTGATGCAGAGGCACAGGATCCCAGGGGGTGATGGGGTCACCATCCGTGGAGGTGTTCCAGGACAGTGGAGGTGTGGCACTGAAGGACGTGGCTATAGATGCAGTGGGGGTGGGCTGGGGTTGGACTCAGGGATCTTAGAGGTATTTTCAAATCTTAATGATTCTATAATTCTATGAAATAATTAACTATCTCTTCTTTTAAAGCTCCTGTAAGCTGTGAGAGAAGGAGGTGACCTGCCAGGATTCGCATGCTAGGCACACAAGAGTAAATATCTTAAAGTTGGATAGCATGCATAAATTAAGAATCAGTGCTGGTGGTCATTAAGAACAGATCAGATTTAATGGTAGACACGTCAGCATTTTTTTTTCCAGACTATGCAGATTTTTGAAAAATACTTTTAAAAGATATTTATGCTGTGAGATTTTTTTAAGTTAAATTTTGGTTGTGTACAGCACTGAAGAATGCAAAGCACATCTTATCCAACAGATCTATCATCCTTGTACTCAGTATGCGATTCACTCATCACAAGAGTGAAACATCCTGGTTTACTGTTTCTAGGGCTAAATATCTTCCAAATTCTCAGCTTTTCTGCTTATTCACTTATCTTTTTTGTCTGTGTAGCAGGTGGGCTAATAAATAAGCAACAGAGACAGAATGATATGAAGCAGAAGAGCAGATCATACAATTAATTTGCTAAAGCAAAGCAAACCTTAACATCAATGTGAGACAAAGGAAAAAATAAGATTGTAAAGTTAAACAAAAATGAGGGCAAGGTCCTGAGTGCTATGGTTGTCTGAATGTTTTTCATCAGAAACATATTTTTGTAAAAAAAATATTATATATTGTTTCACAGAGAAGTAAAAACTTTAGGAGGTTAATTTTATAAGTGAAAATACACTATTGGGAAAATGTAACTTTCTATGTTCCCTGTGAAAGGCTCACATCTTTTAGTACATAGAAAACAGTAAATAAGCTGAGACACTATTTTTCCTCACTTTCTGAATTTTTCACAGCTTTGCTGTGTAGAAGAAAAAAAAAAGTACCAGAAAGCAGAGGAAAATACAGTTCTGTAATTCCACATGGTTTTTCGGCAGATGGAAAAAAAGTAACAAAACCAAGAACAGTTCTCTCCTTCCCCCACCCTCCCCCTATTCTTTTTAGTTCTTACACAGAAAGTTACTTCTCAAGAATTTTTTTCAGTGAGGTTTTCTCCGAAAATCCCCATGGGAGAGTTCTTATTTCTACCCATTTCTGCTGAGAGCTACTCTTGTCCCTTGAGATGCGCATGCCTCGCGCCTCTGCCACTCTTTAGTATGACAGATGCTTAAGTCAGTGATTTTATAGCCCCATTTACTTCATTGGCATTTCCAGATTCTGAACTCTGGGTTCAAACACTAATTTCCACTTAATTATCGATAATTGCAATTACACATTGGAGCCATTTCCCTTAACCTCCCTCGTGAGCGGTGGGGGGTGACACAGCTGTACAGAAGTTCCGTCAATCCACCTTCCTCTGCCCTCACAGCTTTATTCCAGGAAGCCTGACATATCCTGATTTTATCTGAAGAGAAGAAAAATGAGGGGCAAAAAAATGGTGAAGTTCTCTGATGTACTGATCCTTCCCAGGTAGCTACATTGGACTGTGATGTAGTGCTTTCAAAAGCTGGCTACTGCTGCTTTAAGAATAAAGATAAAGAACTCACGGAGATTTCAGATGGGAGAAGTGCGATGGTTTAAAGAGCAACAGGTCAGTCTTTACTCATATGAAACACTGGAATTTCACAGCTGACTTGACAAGCGCTGTGGAGGCCCAGCACAAAAGCCTGCATTTCTTCAGAGATGTCCAAGTCAGCTTTTCCATATCACCCCCCTACACAGGACAATTTCCTTGGTTAGACTGCAAAACTACCCCTTGTTCTGCCTTCAAATTCCTTCTCAAGGGATCAGGAGGACAACTCCTGTCAGCCAATATGAGTGACCTGTATGAATTACTGACACCAACTTTCACTCCTGTTTTAAGTGTATTTAACAAGAGACCACTTTAAAATGAACAATAGCAAGTGATCATACCCAACCAGTGTATGTTTGTATGGCAGACTGCTGAGCCCAGGTCAATACTATTTAACTCCCAGCAGGAGTTAATAGCTGCAGATCGGTGACCAAGTTGCAGAGCTGTTGACTGGCTTGCTGCAAGTGCAAGAAGAGCAAGCTGAGGGATGCCTTCACATCACCACGTGACAAAATGAGTTCACTGTAACTTAAGTTCCATCACTGTGATCTCTGCTCTGTCTATTAATTTTCCATTCATCAGTGTCTGTTTCTTTGCATACAGGAACTTCAGAGGAAGAAGAGTCTCTTAAACCACATCTAAAGAGTATCATGTAGTCAGAAGTATTTGAACTGAGCATCCCTCCAAAACTAGAAATCATCTAAAAGGAGTATGAAAAAAGGAGCATGTGCAATAGCAGTTCAGGCACAGAAATCAGGAAATAAAAGAGGGAATTCCAAGGTGTTCCATGTCAGAAAACTTGTCACTGCTTCAGACTTTTCTGGGCGAGAGGAATGTAGGGAAGCCAGCAGCAATGCAGGCTGTGGCACAGAAGGTTGCGTGCCACTTTCAGCATTCTCACATTTGAATGAGGCACAAAACCTGTTTTATGAACACATAATGATGATGAGAATACTTTGCACTTCAAAAGCTGCTTCTCTCATACAGTCTGAAAGATTAACGAATAAGACTTCACAAACTTGTGCTAGTTAGCATTTAACTGATCACAGTGTTTACAGTGACACACACATCTTTATTTTTGAGAAATAATTTCACTGAAAGCTTCAGTAAATTGCTAGGAAGAGGGAGTTATAATCAGGGGCCAAATCCTGTCTACTGCCTTTGTACTCATTCAAAGAGCATCAGGATTTGGACCAATATGCTGCAGCACATTTCCCAGTTTATTTTCCTTTCTCTTATAACCGTATACACTACAATCTTCTTTTGACTCATTCTTTCTCTATTGATTTGATATTGTTATTTCCCTTTCTTCTTCTTTTGATAGTAACTGTGCCTAAGAAGACTAAAACGAGATCAGTACTCTTTCTTGAATTGCTTTCCTTGGCTGCTGAGATTCTCTTTTAAGCTGCAAGTATTCCAAAATCTACAGCTTTTCTGTCATGCAGAAACCACAGCATGCAAATCAATAGACATGCCTAGGCTGCTAAGAGCAAAACTCTTGACAATCCCAAAATAGAGCTTGAAAACACATATTGGTGCACGGTGATTTCTTGCTTCTCCCCCAGTGACCACATATACTTGTTATCCTTGCTCTGACTTCAGCTCCAGCAGCAGTCAGCCAGTCCTGGTTACAAACTACAGGATGCTCTTTATTCTAAGATCTAGGCTATTTTAGTCATAACTGATCTGCAGGAGAGTGTTTTTTGCTCCTGAGTGTTTGGTTCCTCAGAGACATTCAAACTCATTTGAAATACTTAAGGAAAATGTAAAGGACAGAGGGAAGGATGGTGCTGTCTGTAGAGACCTGCCAGACTAACCCTGCAAAAACATGTCCATCACAAACACTAATCTCTCTCTGAAAACTAAAGCAGGTGTTTCCTTCAATTTTTCTCCTGTTTACACATGGTGGCCCAATTCTGTCCTGCTCACTCAGGCACAGTTCCCAGTGAAATCCCTCTCTCTCAAGTTCAGAAGTGCTGTCTCAGTAGTTAGGACCATACGTCTGTACCAACTAGGGGTGCTGGGCCTCATTTTCCTCTGCTGTCATCATAATGTCACTGATTAAAGGGAAAGTACTCCAAAGATACATCTACGTGGCAAAACACAGTGCTGCTGGTGAACACTGAATGATTACAGAGCTTTTACAAAGATAACAAACATCATGTCTTCCTGTCCAGATATGGGCAGCAACATGCAGTAATGCAGGGCAGTAGTGGTTTACAAACTTTGGTCTGGGAATTAAGCAGCAGTGCTAGTGCTGGGGCTATAGAGCCCAGGGGAAGAGCAAAGGTTTCTCACACAGCACTGTGTGCATGTCTTTGCTATTGCTGCCCTATGGCTGGATGCTATAAGAAATGCTTCCTCCCTTGATAAATGGCAGAAGGGTGGGTCCAAGCAACAGAGCCCAATAGGAAGGTGGAGAAATTCTTCATAAAACTGCAGGTGTCTTAAGAGACACTTTACTGCATACTACAGGAAGATCATCTCTTTGTAAACTGTGTGTGTACTATGATACTGAATAACTCTCTTTAAAAAGAAATACTAAATGACAAAATTATTCTCAATATACATTGTTCAGATACTTATAGATGTGAATACAGTACTCAGCGTCAGAGCGTCTTCATGTTATTTTGGTAGGAAATATAATGACAGAAGCGAGCAGAACCCACATATCTGTGCAGTCCTTTCTGTTTCACAAACAGCAGGGCAGAGGTTGGGGAGTCCACACCAGGGGTAGGAAGGGACTGCCAGCCAGCCCCAGCTAGCATAAGAACCACTAAATGCTCATGGTAAGAACAATAAACACCCTTGAAAAAAAGCTGCAATGATAATACAGTCTCTCCAAGAGATGAATAAGATGGCAAAACCACTAATGAGAGAGCTAATTGATTCAGCAGGTTAGAGTAGTAATGAAGAATCATCTACTGGATGTCAAAATCAGATCATCTGACACCTGCAGAGAACAAGTGGGGCTCATCCAAAGTAGTGGGCCTGCTGTTAGCCTGTTAATAATTCCATTGTTCATTTCTCGCTTCTTAATCTATTTGTTTCACCCCCTTTGTATGTTTGATTAGAAACAAAGGAAAACAAACAAACAGCAACAAGCCTGCTCACTGAAACAATGACATTTCACAACAGCTACCTCTTGATTAATGCTATTTTCACCTACTTGCAATGGATTGAGTAATACGGTATTTACTAGGTATTAACTGTTTTTCTTTTCTAAGCTAGAAATGAGGCACCCTCAGGGGATTGTCGTAGCTCTTATACGTTGTTGTTTTATATACTGTTGTATATGTTGGCTTTTGAGGTACCATGATTTTCCATTTTGGCAGAAATTTGTTTATTTTTCTTTGTATTGTTACCACCAATTTTTCCTTGGTGACCAAAAGAGAAGGAATTAAATCTGTATCTGGCCAATTGCAACCTCTAATCATTGGCAGAAAGCCTGCATATAAATAAAGCCTATCTGATGAGTAAGAAACAGAATTATTGCGTCTTTCTGCTGTTATGAAGGTGGGTTTCTGAAAGGAGGAAAACAGCCGAAGTTTTCATCATGGGATCAAAACTAAATCAAGTAGTGGCATCTGTCAGAAAGTCGCCACTCAAAAGACCAGCATGCTATTGTGCCCATTATACACATTTCATCAAGAAACACTGCTGGAACTTTTTATAGCTCTTATTTGGAGTACCAAAGTATCAATATATTAAGAGCTACTGGAGAGAAAAAAAAAAAAAGACAATTGAAAATTTCCCATTGGGTGAAGGATGCACTTACCTTTGTGCACCAAGCAAACATTCTCACCTCTTAAAAAAAGTATGTCAGTAAACATGTCATAAAGTACTGACCCTGGAAGGTACCCAGTGTTAGGGGCTTCACTAAGCTGTTTCCACTGGGAGAAAGAGTTGCTCACATGAACGAGGTATAAATTTGGTACGTCAACTATATAGAAAGAATATAGACAAATCTTTTTCTGTAAAACCAAATAAAAAAAAAAAGAATATGAAAAATGATCAAGCATTTCTTAGGTCCTTGGGTTCAGAAACCCAAGACTTCTTACCATTCATTCTATGTCAAAGGAAATTATTCTCAGGCTTATTTGGGGGCAACAGTTGTACTCATTCATTACTCATGAGATCTGACACTTCTCGCCATCATTCCAGTCCTGCATCTTCAACAAGGCTACAGGAAAACTTCAATTTTTTTCATAAGATAGATCTTCCTATGTAGTTCAGTGTTTTGGATGACAAGTCTGACTTACACAGCTACCCTCAAATTAACAACTGCCACAATTAACATGAAAAAAAATAGTAGCTGATAAAAAACCTGCTTCACTGAGCTTTACAGTAAAAAATGCATTTTAAACTCTTCAAGATCCAACAGCATCTCATCTGAGAGAAATTCCATGATGAAAATGCATGACTCAGAGTGACTGAGATATTACTCTTGATAGAAATGTTTAAATTGTTATAAAGTCTCAAAATTGGACTTTCAAAAAATGTATCTCTGTTCCTACTCAAGGTACTAATACTAGTACATAATTTTATTCCATGTTTTAGATATACTGGTACAACCATTTCTATGTTCCACCCAATGAGCCAAATTCCACTTCCCAATCAAAGGACAGTGATGTACATAAGTATTTTCATGCGGTAGCACTGCCAGCTTAAGCTGACCCACACCCTCCAATTCCAAGTCTTCCCCTACTCCCAGTACAGACTCAGAATTGTTCCCAGCTCTGTATTCTGAACTGGATGAAGTTATGGATCCAGAATAAAAATAAGCACTTTTCTGGCTTGTTTTTGCCCTGTATCATTTCAGGGATCTGGTTCCCCACCCGAGCCCCAGAGCAGGCAGTGTCACAACAGGCAGGGTGGCAAGGAAATGGATAGAAACTGCTTAAGCCAGTACTGCCACCAAAAGAAACGTCTGCCAAATTACAGCTCTGTAATACAAACTGAACCCATTTAGCAGATTCTTTAGATGCTTTCTTTAAGAATAGATAGACAGACAATATCTTATTTACTCTTCAGTTTAGAGCGGGTTGTGTTTATTTGCTTTAACTGTGCTCCTATCCCAAACAACAAGCAGCAGCCAGAAGTATCTGTCCACTGCAGCTTCAGAGACTCCCACTCATCTGCCGGGATGTCAGCTCCTGACAGTGGCAGGTTGCTGTATGTTGCAGCGCTATCCCTTCTGTTTCCTCCTTCCCTATTCTACAGATCTCATTGCCCTCTCATACATCTCCATTATTACTCTGGTTGCACTGACATTTATCCCAGTTTGGTGTTTCTCATGTATCTTCCAATTTTCATTTGCAGTTTACAATCACTGCTTCTGTGTTGGGAGGAAGTCAGTCTCAAATGTTGAACATTTTGATATTGCAAGGTAGTCTCTGCAGGGATACGTACAGCTTCTGCTCTTAGTGCCTTCCAGAAATGTTTCTTTAATAACACACATTAATATTAAAGAAAAAGAAGGAAAATTGGGAGGAAGAGAAGGACGGGTTTGTTATTTTTTCTGACCCAATTTCCATCCATCACTTCAATTAGGTTCTCAGAGACAGATGAACTTCTGCATCCTTTTTCCCTCCAATACTTTCTGTACAACTCCATATGGATCTTCAAAAAATCCTGTCTTGTTGCCCAATCTTCCCTCCCCGTTCTCTGTCTGCATGACTGCCCTATTTCGATTCCTTATTTCTTGGTAATTGTATTCAAACACTCTCTTTGTTCTTTGTTTGCTAACCTGCATTTTTTTTTCCTCTAGTCAGCTTATCTCTTTTTTAGTTCTTTTGATTAAAGTTCTCAATTCATTTAGTATCTTTCTGTTTCTCCCCAGTCCTTCTAAAGTGAAACTATAAAGCACTGCAGGGAATGCTTGTATTTACCTCCCAATTCTCTTAGCCAGGCTTTCATGATGACTTGTGAGCTGTATACTAGTACATCTTAAAAGTTTCCAGTCTTACACTGAGCCATTTCACCCTTGCCTTCCTGTTCTCTGGCAATAGCAATAGCTTTACTTTCTACACCCATCAGGGTCTTTTAGAATTGTGATTTGCTGCTGCTAAAGTCCTTTCCTGATGATCATATAAACTGAATAACTTGCACAATTGGGAAAGAACATCTCTGTTCTCTGGCAGCATAAGTGCAGCAGGAGCAGAGAGGTGATGGGTTGCTACACAGTGCATTTCTCAGCACACACATTATGTCGCAGTTTTTCATCTGCTGGCTGTCTGAGGTAGCAGGGAAATTGGAGGAGTGTTAGCCTGTAATTTTCCTTGGATTTGTCTTACATTTTTAAACAAAAACTCAGGGAGACTGCAAAGAGGTGTGCATCATAGTCAGCCTGGTCTGACTGGGGCTTTTATTGTTCCTCCAAATGATCATTTTTCTCCCTTCTACTGGCAACAGGCTGGTTTGCAGCCCAGATGTGTTTCTAGCCACCACATCAATACCAGTGAGTTCATCTTTCCATTTTCACTGAAGTTGCTTAGTAACAGCAAGGTGAGGGGAAAGTGTGTCCAGACTGCATTGCAATGTCTTATCTTCTGGTTCATTGAAAAAAATGGACTAATGGACCACCAATGTGAAAATGTTGTTCGCATCCGAATCAGCAGATCTGTTTGATATTCTCCAAGGAGCTTTTAAAGAAATAGTTTTGTCATATTTCTTTTCAGCCCTTATATTTTTATGTGATTACTCCTCTTCTATAACACATCTTAGAAATGAAGAATTCTTTACATTTTGTGCATGGCATTTTGACCACCTTGGTAAATATACAAGATAAGTTTCCATATTTTGGGCAGACACACTTTGAATCATTTTTCAGTATCATTTTGAAAGAACAGGCAATCTCAAGAATTTCTAATAGTGTGGACCAGAGCTTAATAAAGACCAGTCTCTTAGATGGCTTCTCTCCCACTGTGAATGTGTAACACCGGTCAATAGCTGCACTGCATTAAAGAAGCATGCAGTACAATTTTCAAGACTTCAGCTCTGGTCAGCTTCAGATCAGTAATTTCTAAAGGCAAATAGTAAAAAAAACTTAGCATTTCCAAAGTCTGTTACAAGATTTTTAATTACCTTTGAGTAAAATTACCTATTAAAGAAAACAAAACACAAAAGTACAGAGAGCAAGTCTCAAGCAAAAGATCAACAGCCACCATTCCTGATCACCAGTTTCCAGCTTTGATTCAGGATAGTCAGGACTCCTGAAGTCAGTCTAGGCTGAATTTTACATCCATGGCCACGTCCTTCTCTCTAAGCTAGTTGTAAGTGAAGCATACCAGCTTAAGTTACTATTTTTACACAAACTCATTTCCTATATAAACATCTCTTTTCAGAACTAGCTCATTCCATCCAAAACCACAGCAGCAGCAGTTATCAGAGACAGAAAACTAGATAGCAACTTCTCATTCCCTGAGAGGCCCAAGAAGAGGGATAACCAAGCCCAGAGAGTGTTGTTCCACTCCCTGCAGCAACAGAATGTTCCTGGGCCAGCAAGAGGATATGAGAGGGGTGAGGAGAGACAGACAACCTTCTTCCCTATATATAAAGCAAACTCCAATTTGCTGTTCTTTATGCATGTGTGAGGTAGTGGCAGTAAATGGTTCCACTTGCACTGTGAGCTCTGTGCTTTGTTTTCCTTCTAGTATTGCTGTATTGACAACCTTTGCTAGTTCTTGGTGACCCATCCCCTTGTCACAAAAGGCTTATCCCATTTACACTGATGGAAAAGGGTGAAGGGAATAAATCCTGAGTATATGCTAGAATATGTAAGATATGTAAACATTATAAGCACAGCTTTTCATTCACCTGTTAACAATGAGCAAAAGCCAGCACATTTAAAAGATGAGTGCTGGGTTCAGTTTTGAATGTAATTCTGTTTAAAAAAAAAAAAAAAATCCGGTTATAATTACAGAACGCTATGTGAAAGTACCTCTTCATCATTACTTTGGTTTTTTTTTATTTTATTTTTTAGGTCTTTATCTCCAGAGAAAATATGTTGCTGCTCCACAGCACTACTTATTCAATACCCTTGAATCCCCAAGGCAAAGAGCTTGGTTAGACAAGCTGGCAGATCATAATTACACTGAATGGGAAGGAATTTTAAAAATCAAGATAAAAAATGTGACATGAAATCAAATTGTTTATTACAAACTTAGAATTGGGTGGTCAGAATCCCATGGGAATATCTTTAAATACTTAAGGGTATGTTATGCATGGCATTGCTTTATACATTTATCATCACTCTTGACCTCAGTATCTTAGCAGGGAATGCATATGATAACAAGTCAATCCCACGAATCCTAGCAAAGAGTTAATATTTCTACTGCATATTTTCCTCTGTATTTTTCCAAAAGGAGTTAGAAAGTCTACATTTTACACACATATATATGTACATATATATTATCAGTACTGATTTTAGAGGAGGAGTTTTCTTCGATAAATACATAAGAATTTGGCCCAATGAAGAGCCAGACTTATCCACCATTGAAATTTAGTCCTACTTAAAGCCACGCAAAATCAAACATCCATTAAAGCGCAGTGTCACTATGCACAGTTTAGGAAGAGGAACTGAAGATACTTAGAATAGGTAACAAGAAAAAGAACAGGGATATGGATATAAGAAATAATTTGAGCCTGTGCAGACTTCCTCGCCAAAAAGTATCAAGGATCTTAAATGATTGCACCCAGAGCCAGAGCACAAGGCCAAAAGCTCCTGCTCGTGCCTTTGGAGCCACACTGCTTTTTCAGTCCCTGCTATGCAGTGCCTGAGCTGTAACCCACAGCAGCGCAGGTTGCAGCACATTCACCAGTGTAAGAAAAAGAAAAAACAATAAAAACACTGGACCATTTCCAAAAGGGATAGAATGAAAGAGAGAAAAACCACGATCAATAAAATTACACTGCAGATTCTTCCAGATTTTCTATTTTTTCCCCCCAGTCTCTTCGTCTTTAAAGAAAGAGGTTCCTTTCTTGGTTAGTGCATTTTGTATATGGGAGCGCTATTTATTCAATGTATTTGCCTTTGTATAGTTGGCTTCAGTTTTTAATATTCACACTTATGTTCTTCTTCAATAGGGTCATGTACAGGGGCATGTCTGTTTGTATTTATCCATTAGCATGTTGCTAATTAAATACGTGTTTCATTAAACTTGCTTTAAGAAAGAAAAAGTTGAGAAGAATGAACATACTGAAGTACAACACCCCAAGGCTCTGAAAAAGCTTCCACAGTTGAGTTGTTAGAAGTAATGCGGGCAGCAAGAGTGTCAAAAGCATCTAATGTTTTCTGCACAGTACCAAGTTTAAACAAAATGTGTGTGCTAAAGGTGGCAGGTAAAGTTAACATGTATCTGTCTGCTTAGAATATTCATGCCTAGGAATCAAAGCACTTCAGTTACTGCTCTGCTGGCTGCTCCCCTGGCTGGCTTTTTGCCACATGCATTATTTTCTTAGAAGATTCCTTTACAGAGATGTACAGCGATATATCATGCATAAATGAGTATGAAGTACTTTAACGGTTTTTACAGGATGAATACTAAGGAACTATTCTTCTCCAAGCCTTGAAGCCCGAGTCTCCACCCAACTTCTAAAATGCTACCAATCTCCAGTGTTGCCCTCTGACATCCGAAAGCCGCAAGGTTCTGGCAGATGTGTATACTCCTGCCAGCTGTACAGCACTCTCTACAGGCTTTCTACAGCACTGGGACTGGAAGCATAGGAAATGCAGGAGTGGAATGGCTCAGTGACAATCGTAGCCTCAGAATGGGCACAAATTAAAACTGAAGGAGCAAACCTACAGGAATACTAGTTTTGGATCCTGCTGCTGGCTGATCTTTCACAAATAACTCTATTGAGTTTTGCAATGCAAGGCTACCTCTGCTGATCCCACCTTAACTAGTTTACTAATCTAGTGTGGCAGCTGACAGTGACAAGTTTTAGCAAAAAATGAACTTGCTCATCCAAGTGCGTGAATGGCCCTGTATCTAAAGTATCACCTAAAACTCTGGTTCCAACACCTCCAGAACAACCTGTTGAGTAGCTCAGACAAGATATGTGGGATCCTTATACAAACAAGGAATTTATTGTTAGGTGAGTACCTGATCATACGAACTGGATAGAAAAGAACACATCCTGAGATAGCAGTGCCTTTGTATAAAGGCTGCACCTACCACTTCTAGAAAGAGTGGGAAAACAAGAAGTCAGATGACACAGTAAAAAAAATAGATCAAGCTGGAGCACCAGGAACTATAAAAGGAACTAGGAGTATCTGAGATGTACAGGAGCATTACAGCAATCTTTAGCTTTGTAGTAATGGGACACTGTATAATCAATGAATACACAGATATTATGATTTAAAAATATACAAGAAAATTTGGCTAAGCAGGTTACTACATCAAAAATAAAATAGATAGAGGACTTACCCTTTTCCTGGGCTTGCTGGAAAACTCCACAAGGAGGGACCTCCAGAAAAAGAACAATCCCCCTTGGTAGTCAGCTCTTAAATGGGGGGTCTAGGAGAGGTGGAACCAGGCTCCACCCCTTCCGGCAGCACAGGAGAATTGCCTTCACCTGTGCTCCCGTGGCTGACTCATTGCTCCCCTCAGGTGATCAATCAGAGGTTCAGACTGTGATTCAGCAGTTCCCATACAGGACATAAAATTAAACGATATGCAGGGGAAATCACCAGCTTATGCAAAACAGAAGAACAGCAGCTGAGAATTTTTTCACGAGGAATATTTATCATACACCTACCATGACTGCTGACACAAAGAGATGATGGTTGTGGATGCAAAGAGAATGACCTGGATGCTAAATGGAGTCAAATAGTACTACTGGCTATAAAGATGAGCTTGGTAGAAATAACAACAACGGCTTCAAGAAAACAGAAATAAAAGATAAAATTTAATAAAAGGTTTGGGTTGTGAAAGGAATTTCTTGTAAAAGATCACAAAAAGACAGATGTAAAAATTTCAACGTATGTGAAGAATTAACTTGGAAGGACACTGCACAAGATACTAAAGTTCAAGGAATGATTAAACAGAGAGAAGATCAAGACTGTGCAGAACAGACAGAGTGAAGAATAGCACAGAACAAAAACGCTTAGCGATAAACAGAGTTATAGAGCAGATGCAGAACACAAAGTGCAAGGATGTCATTCAGCTCCATTGCTACAGCTGCACTGGCAGATGGAAAAATACAAATAAGATATAAAACAATACTCTAAGTTCCATAAGGTTTCTGCTCCATGGTTACAATGGTCCTAAATGCACCAGTTTAGTTCTCCAGAAGAATCAGTATTTAATCTCTAAGTATTTAAATACTACATGTAAACAAGCAAATGCTTCAGACACGCAAATGTACTCTATTTAATTCTGTTTTACCCTCATGGATCTCGGATAGCAGTAGGACTCAAAAGGCAAATCATGTGGTAAAAGTTATAGATGTTCACTCAAAAAGGGGTGCCCTGGTTTTCACATGCAGCCAATTGATCCCTATAAATAGCAGCTGGCTGAGACAGAAAACCAACAAAATTGAATTCAAATTTAACCATATTTAACAACATATGGATTGTTTTCATTCAACTGCAAGATTAAATTTTTATTATTATTTCATCAAACTTGAACTATCATCTGGAAGAAGTTACTTGTTCTCATTATTTCCTTAGCATATTTAATTTCTCTTTATGGTAAAATATTCATGTTCAATCATGTATATTTTCCTTCTGTTCTCAATTATTTCCAGTATGTGTCCATTTAAATGTAAAAATAGCGTAATTAAATAACTTCTTCCTTTATTGTTTAAGAACAATATCCATGATGAAATACAATTTATTTAGCATGGTGACTGAAGAAGATACTCTTCCTCAAAGAATTTATAATCTACTACACACAGGAAAAACTGCAATTTGACAGTGGGCAATTGTTTCCATGACACAATCTAGACTACTGATAAAGGAAAGGTAAGAGACTGCTTAAGACATGCTGTAAAATCCTGAAATCACTTAAGTCTCTTTACTGATTTCGATGGACCTGATTTTCTTAGCAGAATTTCTGGAATGCTTTAATGAAAACCAAATAATTTAATCAGTAGAAAATGGAGAAAGATCATTTTGGGTATGAACTAATTATCTCAGAGACAGATCAAGAATAAAAAAAAAAAAAAAAAAAGGTCATATTAGGAAGAGGGATGGATAGATAAAGTGGAATAGCACAACAAAGAATTAGAAGACAATTTTCACTGATGAATGGTGCTGAGGAATCTGTGGAAAGAGAGAGAACAAAAGGAGGAAAGAACAACCAAAATGGAAATAAAGCAATTTCTGAACATCCGTAGGGGTAGCAAAGGAAACTCAGACTGGAGGAGTATGGTTAGTCAATAGGTTCACGGGATATGAATAGAATGGAGGAAAGAAAAACAAACCATTATAAATGTCAAAGTTAACATAATATTTACAAGAGAGACAGTTGGGAATGACTGGTTCCACTGAAGAGATAAAGGTAGCGGAAGCAAGCAAGATCATCTATAAGGATGCCAGCATTCAGACAGTGACATAAAACCAAACAAATGATTCAAAGTCCAAGAAACTGGATGACAAGTCAGGAAAAGAGATAGTTGTTTTGGACTCATCTGAATATGAGTATTAGCTATGTCATGCATGTCACAGAAGTCACGAGAGAGCCAGTGGTAGTTTAATCCAAAAGTATTCTTCCATCATTACCACCCTAGCAGAAGTCTCCCTGTGAGCTGACTACAGTGGCCTATCATTTAAGACCTGAACTGTTTGCTGATTGAACAAATTAAGTATTGTGAGACTATTTTTGGACTCTACATGACCCTATGCTACAGATACCCTTAACACGGAGAGAGATGTACTCACCCCTACATAAACTTCTGATAGTTAAATAACATCCATAGTAAACAGTCTGAATTAATATTATGCAGCACTTGTATAACAGTAAGACTTAAGTATTCCAGTTATAGAACAGAATGCAATAGTATTAGTCTAAGTATAAATACAGAACTGAAATCTAAAAACATTTTCCTCAAAATTAACACAATAATAACGCATCTTAATCTCACCACAGCTATTCTGATTAATCTACCACCACTAAACCAATCTTTGTAAGTACTTATTTTCCTGCGGTTCATTCTCTTATGGTTTGTCATGCCTTGATATAAAATCAAAACAAGAAATTATTTTTATAGCAGCATTATGACAAATACTTACAATTATTCTATTTAGATGCTGTCATAAAATATCTGGGAAGTGCTAAAATAATTGATCATTCTGTAGTTATGAGAAGTGAAACCATAATGCCCAGAAATAGTCTGGATTTGCCACAGACTCCTGCTAGAATGTTATATGAATATCCAAAATTTTATTCCCATAGAATGGAGAAGTTCATTTCTCTTCTGCTGCTGACATCAGACACAAGGCAAATACTAATTTCTTCATTGTCAAAAATTTTTGCTTAGTTCCCACACTTGAATGAGCCACACTCTAGCACCAGGTCCTGGTTCCCACCAATTTTGTTCCAAGGCAGAGCTCTGTATCTGCAGTGGATTCTGCTGAAATCGGTGAGCACTGCACATCTCAAACAAACCACAGAACTGAAATTTTTGCTATTTGCCTAGTTCTTAAAACGCTTTTTTTCTAAAACCTACACTGAAAATCCAGCAAAGCTATGAGGATTGAGTGGCTGAACTTGATGACTGTCATCCTAACTATATTCATTTTCTTGTGTGCCCCATTTCTAAGCATTTCCCTGTTATCTCCTCTCATAAATGAGTAGTAAATCCCCAGGGCACTCAGCAGAGGTTTTGCTCCAGTGCTTGTAGCACTTTACACAATGAGGTCGTGTACTGTTTTTAGAGACTCTTTAAACAGCTAATACAAAAACAAAAACCCTCCTTGGATTATATAGAACATGCCAGTGAACATTTAGATATAACATTATTAGCTGAAGCTTTGAGCCATCCAACCACAAAGATGTTGGTACACAATCATCCTTGGAACCACACACACAGGAACATACCTATTTCATTCATCTAATTAAGTTAAGATACTCCTAATGTGACCGGTTAAAACAATAGCATTGTAAAATATTACCTCTGCTGAAAACCACATAATCCATGTCTTCATTTCAGTTTTGAGTGAAAATCTCTCCTTAGTGCTACGTATATTAAATCATTATTTGCTTTCAATCTCCACTAGTAAAAATAATGTTATTCCACTTTTTATAATGAAGTGCTTCAAAAAGTCCTTCATATAGCAGCATCATCTGTGTGCTAAGTTGAAGTGTCCATATCTACCACTTTAGAAAGCATTCTTCTTTCTATGGATACCCATTGACATGTGCCCTGCACAAAAGCCCCTTTCTCATTTCATGGAAACTGAGTGTGGTGCTCAGTGAAAAATTGTTCACCACCCATCTCAACTCACAAAAACATATCTAATGTTTGACTACAAAGAGAAATGACAACTGCACTAACATGATTTTAGTGCATCCAGTGTTCATAAAGAAATGACAATTTCAAGCTGTCACGCTATTGAAGAATTCTGAAATTGCTGTTGATGCACCATGTAACTAGTGAACAGGTGCTAGAAATGATTGGAGCGCAGTTCATACTAAATAGAGACCTTTGGAAAAGGAAAATACCTTCTGCCAGACAAATTTGGAGAGGTTCAGCTGATAACGCATATTTATGAACAGCAATAGCAAAAGAACAGGAGGTAGAGAGAAAAAAATCTTGGATGAACAGAGTGATATCACAGCAGAAAAGCTGACTCTTTTGCTACTGAGAGATTATAGCTATACACTGTGCAGGACAGTCAAACCTCTAATAACAACAATGACACAGCATGAAAAAGACTTCCTTCTTGAAAAAGAAAAATCAACCTTTGCATTTAATAAGAATCTTGTTTTCCTAACATTATCAGTATCTGAAGGACAATCTAGGTGCTTTGAGACTCCCCGTGGTCATTACCTCAGTGAAGGCTAAATGGAGTTACCAACTCTTCTGCAACATCCCTCTTTTTACTAAGCTCAACAGCTTAACACATTCAACAACAGATCCAAAACAAAGATTGCCGAAGGTGCATAGAAACTTATTTCAGTCAGAGCACAAAACAGTGGGATGTATTTGGCAGGTTTTAATCCAGAACTAAGTCCCTTCCAAAGAAATCAGACAGTTCAATGCCCCTTTTGTATCTCCCAGCCTGTACAGCTTACCATTTGACCACCTGCCTTAGTGAGAGTTATTGCAATACTGGGGATGGGGACATGGGGGATTTGTGAGCGATGAACAGAGAAAAGGTTTTAACAGCTAGAGATAAAATTCAAGCAAGCTCATTTAACTGTTGGGAGTGGAACTTAAATGGTTGATATCAAACATCCCTCATTTTGTTGCCTCCTACAAAACACCTACAAGGTGCTCAGCAATCTGGCACATTTTGCTGTACCTGCTAACCTCAATGAAAACTGTGTAGAGCTCCAAAATATACTATAAGACTTGGGGACCACAGTCATGCCACTTTGATGTATGGGTTTACATTAGGCAAACAGGACAGAAAAGTTTAGCTACAAGTTAAAAAAAAAAAATCATTTCCCATGTTCTCCCAGTGTGCAGAACTGCCTTGCAGTATAAGACTGCAGAAGGCAGCACAAGGCGAGGTACAACAGGTAGTTCCCACTCACTGATGTTGGTGTGTGCACACATCTGTAAAAAGCAAAACAAATTTCCAATTCACCTAGCATACACACTGTGAGCTAGACAGCAAATGTGTGAGTATAAATTCCACCTTGACCTTTGGTCAGAAGCAATATTTTATGTCTGACGTTGCCCTGGAATAAAAAATATCTGCAAAAGAAAAACAAAAAAAATGAAAAGAAGAGAAAAGAAAAAGCTGTTAATCCTTTCTGAAATTCCCTGACATTTGCCTTTGTGACCCTTTGTTTTAGTTAATTCCAGATTGTGAAGGTCACATAAACAAGCTATTTTCAAAAACAGAAACACTCAGCTTTATTTCCATGGCTGAATCCTTGATCATGTACTCTGCGATGAGAAAAGGTAGAGAAAGATCTAATCAGATCTTATCAATTTATGTATTGCAGTCAAATGCCTTGAAACAAATCTCAATTTGCATACATTCTATTCTTCTAGCATTTTATAAATGCAAATAAAACATCATCATTTGGGAAATAAAAGCAGATCGACAAATACACTCTTGGGAAAGCCAAGTAGTTGTGCTGCCAACTCCTTCTCTATGCCTGAATATATTCGCCTTTCAGACAGACACAGTGGATAGCATTTTTCCAACCCCATCTAGGACTCATTCATTTAGTTTCAGGATCAGCTGTAGAGAATATTGAGAAGCTTCCAGTAAGATCTAGCAAACAAAATGTGTCTTCAGATCTCAACTGTATTGCTCGTTACCTTTGAAATTTTGTTCTAATCTAACAAAATTTGTCCTGGGTAACAAAAAAACCGTGTGGATAAGACAGATAAAAGAATATAAAACACAGTATCATATAGAAAATACGTGACAAGGAATTTCTTAAGGGCTTGTAACTGATATATCAGATACAGCCAGATATCATTTTTTGGACACTACAGAAATGGTATTTATTAATATTACAACTGCCACAAGCAAGCCTAGTAACAAGTATGTTTTGTTGTTTCATGCAATGACTTGCATGGGATGTCACAAACTATCCCAATTATTTGCACAGCAAGGACAGGAAAGTGGGGAGTTGTTATGGTTTCTGGAATATCTGTGGGATAAAGACAAAACAGGCATTATAGGAGCTGTTGACAGGGACTACGTCAGTAATTATACAGATATTTTGTTGATAAGCAAAGAGACAGATGGGTGTAGAGAACATGCTCACTCTTGATGTGTCTGCTTCTCAAATCTTTCAAAGGCCAAAATGAAAGTGGAAGTGATCTAAATTGCCCTGCTCTTATCTCTCTGTCCCCAGTGACATTTTGGAGCCCTGTGCTGAACTAAGCAGCTTGCCACAAATTGTACCTGGGCACATCTCCACAGCAGAGAGAATGCGAAAAAGCACTTAACATTGACCTATTTGTGCTTCCATTTTAATCAACTGGAAAACACAGGCTGGTCAAATCTGAAAGTCTTACCTGTATGCATTAATGTAAGAAAAAGTTAGATGTGAGCAGGAAATACTGATAACTCTTAAGGCTCCACTCTCCCCAGAAAGACATGACCATCTGCAGTTCTCATTTGGCTTAGCAAAGAGAGATTAGGATTGGACAGCAAAGAAAGAACAGATACACAGAGTAACAGACTCTAGAGGAAATACATGTGCTAAAACAGGTGTATTGAAGCACCTTTCTGTGTGCTGCAGAGCAAATAAGTTTTGTGCCAAAGCTGCTACCTTTACTCCAAGTAAGATGGGTACAGTGATAATTAAGATGCAAAGTGCATATTTGAAATATAACTGCTTTAATGTTTTTAAGAAAAATCCTGACTTGAGTAGCAATCACTTGATTGGTTAAGGATGACTTTTTATTTTCAAGAAAGGCTTTAAACTTTCTTTGCCACAAACCCCCACCCCCTCCCTTTCTATGCTGTACAGTATGCAATTTTGGTTTCCTGCTGAATTCACACACAAAAGTGTTTGCTTATATATTTCAAGATCTCAATCAATCATGTTGTCAAAACAGTCTTTTTGTATCATCTACCTACCACCACTTGTCATTAGAGATGTTTAAAGCTCTACTGCTGCAGAGTTTGATTTACACTCTGACATCTCCCACACTGAGCTTATTATAATTGTCTATAAACTGCCCTTTTACAAGCTTTAATTAGGAAATAACAAATGGTTCAGGAGCATGCTGTTAGGCAGTGTAATCTTTGTAAATTCAGTATTTCCACTGTACCCTACTGATCACAATGTCACACTATGCAACAATCGTGTTGATTTCAAAATTTTTACTTTAACATTTAAATCTCTTCATGACCTTTTCCTTTCTATTCCTCCTTCTCTTCTGCTTTACAGCTTCATGAATTGTTCTACGTGCAATATTTCAGAGCTGAAACAGGACTGAGCTAAAAATAAGTATCGCACAATCAAAAAACGTTTATTTTATTAAAGGCCCACTGGAGAGATGACTTTCTTGGTTACACACAACACACCCTGCATTCTAATATAACGGTATAGCCTTACAATTTTACTGAAGACTTTAATAAAAAGTCGGAGATGAATTATATTTTTCACTGGCTTGGAGTCACAAATTCTAGAAAGGGTTATATGGTTCAATTAACTAGTCACCGCATTGCCAGAGCTTATTTTATACAGCACAATTAACACAGGGAAAATGCATCTATACCAACTGCTGCAGACCACCATATCACATTGACCAAGGTGTGAAGAGAGAATCATTCAGACAAAATAAAAGAAGTTCTAAAGGTCAAACATGAACGCAAGCTTTTGCGTACTTATCTTCACACCTATTGTTTGCAAAACTGTTTTTCGTGTTTATAAATATGATAGTTTATTTAGAGAAAAAGATCTGAACTGTACTGATATAAACAGTCCTGCATGAGCCGTTTACTTGAACTTCACAAAAGCTTATTTTAGTATTTATGAGGAATAGTCACAGTCTCGTCCATTTGCAATCAATCACTGCTGTTTTGCAGCAGAACAAAGACTTCTGAACAGATTCATCACTAGAATTGTCTATCTAACAACAATTCTATTCTAAAATCGTGTTTCCACTGCACAGCACTGACTGTAGCAACAAAAGGTTTGAATGAACTCAAGATATTTCTTGAACTTGCTCAGCTGCTCTTTCTCATCTGAGAATCGGTTATTGTTCAGGTTTGTAGTCCCCTTCTCTTCAGAGAATAGTCAGAATACTTCAAATCACAGTTAACAATGTTTTGGTACTAAAACCAGCAGAGGAACATACTCATAATTCAAGAGTCTACTCCACAGTATTTCACAATCTCTAGTTACTATTTCTTTTGTATGAAGTTTCTGCATAGGTTAAAGTCCAGCTAAATATGATGGCCTGTGCTGTCTAGTTGGCATGGCATCTCCAATGACATCTATACCCATGAGAGGCACCTGACAGTCCATTTAGAAAGGAAACTAGAGAAAGAATTAGGAGTTCTAATATTCTGAGTAGTTGGTATTTTGAGTCAAACTCAGAGTCAGTGAAGGCATAAGAATCAGTGTGTGCATATTCATGGAGAGGTCTAAGAACAGCAAGAAGAACACATGGCAATGAATAACTTTAAAATTCCATATTGTCTTTTATAGCCATATTCACACAAGGGAGAGAAGTGTATGCATTACGCACAGACAACCTGTTGAGATAAACATGCTGAAGCAGCAGCATGCCTTGTCAACGCCTGACAAGGTGGGATGCTCCTCTGTGTGATAACTGACACCATTTTCCTCAATGAAGATGAAGACATGTCTTGGGGTCTGTTCAAAAGCCTAAAATCTATCTCTGTAATGGGCATTTTGCTGAGTTTATTCTCTGACTTTCATACAGAAAAAAAAATATTAAATCTCCATGTAGAATTACCAGCACAATACTTCATTAAACCCACCATACAGCACTTTCCTCTCTAATATACAAATCTGCATTTGTTTGATGCATGAAGATAGATACATTGTTATAAGCAGTGTACTGGAGAGTGCTGTTGATCAAACTAAGGCTAACCTGTTGAAAATTGTATTTCTGCTTTGTTAGCTCCAATCATTCATCAAGCTGCACAGAAATCCAATGAACATCTTTCTCAGAGGGTTGTTCAGGGAACAGAATACATAGCTTGTTTTAAAAACTGATATATTTTGTTTTAATAAAATGTTTTCCTTTGCATACATAGACTGATACATTCTGTCAAAATGTGTTAGATCCCTAGATAACTGCATAACACCAGAGTATTATTTGACATATTTTTGAAGTCTATTTTTACTTATTTTTGTCTATTATTTTATTTATGTTTGGCGCTAGGCTTTATTTTATTTATTCACATTTGTTACTTTCAAAGCTTAGTCCTCACATTTCATCTGTACATACTGTATGCTTTTGGCATGCTCAGAGGGAAACTGCTGGGACTGGTACATGTAAAACTTGTGCTAGCCTCAGCATCCCGCAGGACACAGATCTGAAGCAGTGTAATAGAGTTTGGTTGAGACAGGGCCGGATTCAGCTGTGTGCTGACTTCCTAAGGATGGTAGTTTTCCACTTTCGAGGAATGTCTTTATATTGTAGATGTAAAGTATTCATTTCCATTTCTTCTAGATCTGACTCAAGTTTAATTGTAAGGCCTGTTTTAAATCCTGCTTATGTCTAGTTTATCATGTGATACAACATCTAAATAATATGCAAAATAAGTATGAGCATCTCAGCAATGAGCTACTGTATTTCAAAATGAAGTGAAACAATGCAGAAAATATTTATAACCAATAGTTCAAGTTATAAAAATTTTAAAAAAATCTAATAAATTACTGATTAGTTACCATTCTTTGCATCTCTGTATTCAGTATAATGTTTTGCCAGACTGTTTGCCAAGGCAAAAATGCAGTTCAACTCTATTAATTATTTCCCAATTGATCTGAATCTCTAGGAGTGCCTATATAAAGGCTGCAGGCAGCAAATCACAGAAGCATGGAACATCCCCCCCTTTTACCACCAGAGTAATTTTGTTTTGGTCTGTTTTGGCAGACAGATTCTGATAGTGACCACCATTTTCTAAATATTTTGCTTAATCCTCATTACAGTTTGTATTTATATGTATCTTTATACCCTTCCCTTCCCCTTTCTTCCTTTTTCCCTTTTCCCTTCTTTTCCTTTTCTAAAAAGATTTCTTACTCCAGAAGCTACACTTTGCAAAGATCAAGAGGCACAATTTTATATCATTTGGATCCTGCTACGTCAGCTTAACAGGCTACCAATGACCCAGGCCTGAAAAGAGCAGTACAATGAGACTGTTACATGAAGTCCAAGTCAAGTGTAAAAAACTCAGATGAGTCTCTAGGAGCATTTAGACGCATATGCTAGTTATGCTAGTTTAAATGTCCAGCTTAACCCAAACAGGATACCATTTGCACATTTTTGTAAATCTCTTTATAAGAATATTCCAGTAATTTGCAGTGAGAAAAACCTATTTTTAACAACTAAACAAACTAAACAAAGAAGAATCTGAAGAAATTTTTTTTTCTCTCTAGTATTCAGCTGCTTCCACTTACTCGGAATTCATCCTCGGTTCTTCAAAATCCTTTTGTTATAGGTGAACAATGATAGCCTGACAATGCAGTTATTTCTGTAATATATTACAATAACAGCACATTTTCCCCATGAATGCATGTATATCCAAAAAGTCCTAAATGAAGTTTCTCTGTGATGAAGGTGCACAGATTGAACTATACATCAGCTGCAAGTCTGCTCCTGACAAACGCAAGACAAATGTTCTGGCTTCATAACATACAATAGCTGTCATAGATGTAATGTCTGCACAGAATACTTGAGACATTTACACTACTATTCACTACTTGAGATGTACTGTTTGTTTATTGTCACGTTTATGTGAAATAGAAGCTTTTGCAGGTAAAGAACTTCCTGCCATTTGGAAACTGTACGCTAGAGAACAGATGCACAAGCCCATTCCCTCTGTGGATGCTTTTAAGTCTATCAAAAACTCTGTCTGCAGATTCAATTTTCTGAAAGATGGTGAAAGTATAATAGCACCAAAATATGACGAAGTCTCTGAAAACAATGACAATTTAATGGATTAAAATAAAGAGAAAGGAGCAAGGATGATATTTTCCTGTGATCTTTGTTTTCTTCCCTTGTTTTCCCATTCTGCTGTGCAGTCACAAGCACAAGTACATACAGTTCTAATTGGAGTTGGAAACCTTCATGGGGAAGAAAAGCTGTGCCAAATGACACCACAGAGCTCCAGATCTGTAAAGCTAAATGCCCCCATGCAGTCATAGTTAGATATGTCTGCAGAGCCAGAGAGGGATGCGAGCTCACTGCTTGTGAGCAGAGAAAAGCCACATAGCAGTGACATTAAGCTCAAGTTAATAAGACCTGCTGGGAGGTATTTGCTGCAAAGTAAAAGGCAGACGGGCTCGCTCTTCCTGGTTGCAGTCTGTTTGTTCTGTGTTGACTTTATGAGCATTTTCAAAGAAGCATAGAAATCTTGGTGGGCCACAAAAGGAAATCATACAGTAACTGAACACTGAGAGGCTGCAAGGAGCAGGACCAAAGTCCTAAATGAGTGACAAATAACCACTGAGAATGAGTGGAAGGTTCTAAAATGTCAGGATGTTGAAAACTAAGTGGATTACAGAGCCCATCAGTTTTGATAAATAGCTCTGTTGAAATAAAGCAGTAATACCCTACTGGATAAAGCACCAGTTGCTCTTCAGCTGAACAAACAGGTCAAGCACATGTCCAGGCAAATATCTGCTCTTCAGCATTAAAGAGAGTGTTGCAACTCCATTTCTCCTCTCTGTCAGTCTGCTTTTGGATCCACTCTGACTTGTGTTGTACTTATGAGGATTTAAATAGGATGTATTAGAGCTGGAAGGGCTGTTCACATTACTTCATCTCAGTAATGTGGGTATACCTCCCTCACAGCTAGGCTGGGTAGGAGTCACTCCTGAAGGATATTTACTCCTTGCACAAGGAACACAATCCTGATGCCATTCATAAAGCAATTATACCAGTTCATTAAATAATACAAATCCAGAGGACTCACCAATTCTGTGAGTTAGCACTCGTGACCTATTTACCCTGCAAACATTTCTAATCCTTTTATGGCTGGCTAATGATCTTTGCTATTTGTCTGTGCTTTCTGCGAATAACACTGCTATGGTAGGTAAGATTTATAGGAGCATATAATATTTTGTATTTACAGCATAACTTCCATCCTGAGATATTTCAGAATATTAAAGTAAATGATAGACTGGAGAAAGATTATTCATTCTACCCCCATAGCCAACACTATTCTATGTTGGGATGAACTAACTGTTATTTCAAAGATCACAGCACACCTGCTTTGCAGAAAAAGCTTCCTGATGTGACTGCTAACCTAACTGCAGGCTAATAGCAACGCTCATGTTTTGGGTAGAGAGCTTTCTATCAGGTCTAACTAGGGAAGTCCAAAATCATCTCTCACAGGCTGTTAAATGCCAGTTGGTAGGGGGCTTTTTGTTTATTTGTTTGCCTTTTGGGTGAGGAAAGACTTTCGCCTACTTGAGCTAGACGCAGAACTGTCAACAGCTCTACAATTCCTGTGAAAACCGCAGAGATGTCCAGATCCTGGAAAGTATTTAAAATTAATATTTGAAACCATCTGGTCAAGCAAAATATACTCAAAATTGACAAAACACAACAGGCAGGAGACAGAGGTGTAACTGATTTAATTTTAATGCACACATAGAGGCATGGCTAGGAAAACCAGGAACTTAATTCCTTGGTTTCAAACTTTCCACCACTCCGTGAGAATAACTACAAACAATACTGTCTAAAAATGCTTTGAGCAAAAGCCTTAATGTTCCAAATGATCCTGCAAATCTCATTTCTGTATGCTTTTTAAGTTGTTTAGTTCTGAATCAGCAGTCTAAAAGTGTGTTTAAACTCTGCAGGTAACCATTTCCCATGGAACAAATAGGGAGGAAATCAGGTTATAGCGAGGGCACCCAGCAGGACTCTTCTACTGTCTACTCAGTGTCAATGTAAACTGATTCCTTCAAGAAAGACACTCAGGGAGAAGTGAACAGATTGCGGGAAACATGTTCTGCATACAAGAAAGAGCAAAGAGAGAGAACAGGATACTATGAGATAATTATGTTCAGGAAGAAAAAGAAGAATCAGTCAGGATAGTAACAGAATAACAATATCTCGGGGGGTGAGAGCTGCACAAACCAGGTTGACTTGCAACAGCACAAAGCAGGTATTAGAAGAGGATTCTCTTGCTTCTGTTTTCACTAGTTCTTTCATACAAAATAACTATCACATTTTAAGTTTCTGATGGTTTCTTTACCACTGTTCAGGTCAATAAGAAGACCATGTTTGCCAACCATTCAGTTATGAACTTAACAAGAAACATACTACAGAGAGTTATAAATGTTTATGTATTAAAATATATGTATGCAAAAATCACACACACACACAAAAACCACTTTTAGACTGACAAAAAATTGACTATGATAGCTGAAAAAATGAGAAAACTTGCAGCAATAAGCACAGAAAAACACCTAGAAAGAAGCTAAGTAGGCACAAATGCTAAATGTAGGCAGCCTAATAGTTCTCTGCATGTAGCCCTTCCTGAGCTATCTGCTGGTCATCAAGAACAGCATCTCCCCAGGTACAGTGTTAATAACATATCATGTCACACACTACAGAAAGCGTGAGTGTAATCAAAGCAGAATGCTATTGGAGATGCTTCACTGATGCAGTATCCAGCTGTTTAAATCGGATTCAAATAGTTCTAACAGTGATCTAGCTAAACAGAACACATTTAGGTTAACAAAAAAATGTACGTAGTCTACATTAGTGAGTGGTATGAGGTATCATTGCTTTTGACACCAAGTCTTATTATTTTGCATCTCTGTACTATAGACTTGTTAAAGAAACTTCCAAAGCGATGCACAGCTGACAGGCATAATCCATCAGAAATGCTCCTGCAGCAAACCAGCTTCCTTGAATGCTGCAGCAGCACCTGGAGGAGAGGGTTCTGCACTCACAAGGACCAAGATTTGAACCACCATGATCTCACCTGTACCAGCGAAGTGAGATCAGCCTAAGGGTAAAGGAAAATTAATGTACTCTAATTTCAAATCTACTTGACTATTGTGGGTTTGAAATTTCAACTCCTGATATGTATTCCTTTTAGTAGAGACAATTCAACTAAAGAACAGAGGCTGAAAAGTATCTGAGGGAAAAACATGGTAAAAAATGGAGCAGAGAAACAAAAAATATTGATAAATAGAACATGCATTACATATAGTTGTACGTATATATATAAATCACAGAGCACTGCATTTATCAGGTGAATGACCTGGGCCTGTTGAGGACTCTGGATTTCATTTCTCCTTTCTTGCATGTGGACAAGAAAAAGAAACTTTTAAACTCATATATCCTTGAAACAAAAACAAGTCTTCCATAACAGGTAAAAATCTAGTTGGAGTAGTTCTTGAACCTTAAAACAGACGACCTCTCCTTGTCCAGTTTAAATAATCCGTACTCCTGTGGCAAGGTCTGAGCTTTTGTTTATCTTCTGAATCTGCTGCCTCCCTTCTAAAATGCCTATGAACACAGCAACAGCATCAGCATAAAGCCAAACGATGGTTGGAGCTCTGTGCTGTGATACATATCAAGAAAACAAAACCTAATTTTAGCCTGTGACAGAGTGAAAGCTGTGATTTTGCTAGTTTGAAGTTTTTGCTTTAGGAAAAGAGGACTGTGGCACAAAGTCTTCATTGGACACAATTCTGAGATTCTGGCGTCTAACTCATGAAGTCAAATACCTCAAGGTATTGTGAGGACAGCATGAAATAGAAAAAGAATGTACTAGAAAGTCAGTAAGGAGTGATGGCTGCATAAATGCCACTCTGACTACAGATTCCTGTTAAGTCACACAAATTGCAGAGGGTTTGCATGCTGCTGAAATGCTGAGAGTGGATACAGTAAGCACAAGTAGCCTTGACATAATACGAATTGGAGATTTCTAAATTGGAAAGTTGAGGAGCTAATGAAGTCAGAGTAAACACGGGCACTCTTCATTGCTGAAAATTGGGTGACAAAATTAGGGAGCAAATGAAACACCCTGAAGTAGCTAGTGATTACAGAAGTTTACAGGTAATAAGTATGAAGCTCAGTCACAAAAAGCCAGCAACAGAAGGGTCTCTAGTACTGCAACTACAGGAAAATGTAACTGTGGAAGTGGTATGTATAACAAAGAAACAAAAAAAGTGGTAACTGTGACATGCAGAAAGGTTCTGTAATAGTAATACAGAAGAGGGAGTAATACAGAATAATTTCAAACAGCAATTTGCAGAAGCTGTGATGTGGGTGTTGGAAGGATTTTATAACAAGTCTGCTAGAAGTATATATTTTTGGTTTTAAGACTAAGCTAATTAGACATTGAACTGTCATCTAGAAAAAAGGTTAAGCGTCAGCTGTTAAGAAAGAACAGGGCACTCAAGGTGAACATATCACAGGTCTGTGAGTTGCAATAAAAGATAAAAGGTAAATGATGGAAGATAGGCTTAAAATTTTAGGGACAGAAAGAGAAAATTTCTCCAAAGTTCTTGCTGGAAACACGTGGTGCTCATATCACTCACAGAGTGTATCTTACTGATGCACTTTTAAAAACAACATGGTACAATAGCTGACTTTTGATGGAAATGTTTTCTAATGATAGAATACATTTCAAAATATCCACATAAGTCAGAAGGATTTTATCTTGTAAAATGCAGTTGGTTTGCTTTCCTGCTTATTATGACATGATTTCCTGGAATAATGATTTCAATAAAATATTCATCAAGACCTCTGGAGCCTCAGTTCCAAAGCAGAAGGGGATATGAATGCTACATAGAAGAGAATTATTCTGGGTAACACTCCATTCCATACATAATAATCACTTCTTCCTAAATAATTTTCACCAGCAAATTACTACTCTTATGGAAATGGAATTAGACATCTTTTTCTTTGCAGTCATAAAGGCACACTAGCAGGGAGAGCCTCAGTGGAAACTCAGCACTGTACAAACATCAGAAATAAATACAGACATGAAACAGTTCTCTGCCTTATGTGATCACTCAATTTACCCCAGCTACTGATCATGCTTCCGGGCAGTGTCATTTTGTGACGAGTGTCTTCAGCATCTCCTACAAGCATGTTGCACTAGCTGCTGTAGGGTATACTTCAGCTCTTTCCTCGAGTCCAGAGGAGGGCTCTATTATTGCTGCTTTTACATCTTTCACTCAGATACTATGGTATTTCATACTATGTGAATTTATTAGAAATATTGGCACTTGTAAAATCCAATAAAGATTATCAAAATGTCACAGTACAATAAATAAATGTTTCAACAAGCTCGGTGAGATTGCTGTATATTTAAAAAAAAAAAATGTTTCAATATCCTTTTCTTAAGTATCATTTTACTAAGTATATGTATACGTAATTCATTTCATCTAAACACATATTGGTCATTGAAATGCAATTTGACTTTATTTTGAGAGCTTAAGTGGACTTAGAAGTTCTCTTCTTGATACGTTGCTGCCAAAATTACAGACACTAAATTTCACTAAATATAAACACTTCTGTATTATTTTTTCCTAGGAATATTGAAAAACTATTAACAATTTATTTTTAAGTGACAGATCCATTTTGTAGTGGAATAGGAAAATCCAGGCTGTAAGGGAACTCAGGCTGTGCCTAGCCCAAACTCCTGTCCAAAGAAAGGGTGGCTAATGAGATCATCCCAGATTGCTCAGCATCTAGATTACTCAGCCTCTCCAGATGGAGCTCACACAGTACCTCTGAGTGTCCAGCTGTATTGACTGTCCCAGTGGTAAAAAAGATTTTCCTTACATCCAGTCAGAGCCATTGTTCATTGTCTCCATATTCCAACCAGGCACCACCGTGAAGAGATGCAAAGTGTTGGAAGGCTGCTGTTAGGTCCCATCTAGATCTTCCCTTCTGCAGGATCAACAAGCCAACTGCTCTTTGTCTCTGCACAGAACACATGCTCCTGTCCCTGTACCAATGTGGCAGCCCTCTCATGAGTTCAATCAGGGTAATCAGTGCTTTTTTTGTACCGGTGTGGGGAGCAAAACTGGACACATAATCTATATGTGGTCTACCAACTGCTGAATAAGAGGTGGAGCAGTATTTTCCTCAGGGAATAATGAATTATTTATGTTGGAAAAAATCCTCAAACCCTCTATGATCATCTTGTCCAGCCATAAACCTACTCCCACCATGCCCACTAATCATGTCCCTCGGTGCCACATCTCCATGTTTCTTGAACACCTCCAGGGATAGTGACTTCACCACTTCCTTGGGCAGTCTGTTTGAATATTTGATCATTGTTTCTGAGAATAAATTTTTCCTAATATCCAACCCGAACCTCCTTAGGTACAACTTGAGGCCATTACCTCTTGTCATGTTGTTACCTGGGAAAAGATACTGTCCTCCACCTTGTGAATTCTCCATTCAGGTAGAGAGAGATATGGTCTTCACTGAACCTGAAATTGTATTTTCAGTAAATGTTTGTAACTTGAATTTTCCTATCAGAACATGGGCTAACATTTGCGTGACTTCTGCCAGCTGCTTATTGAATGCTTCATCTACCTCTTCATCCTTGTTGGTTGATATATAACAGACTCCCACAAGGATGTCAGCCTTGTTGGCCTTTCCCCTAATCCTTACCCATAAGGAATCAACCTTATTGCTACCAACACTGAGCTCTACAACACTGATGCACTCCCTGATGCATTGATGCACTCATCTCACTGCCTCTCCTTCCTTGCCTATCCCTTCTGAAGAGCTTACAGCCATCAGCACTTCAGCCATGAGAGTGATTCAACTATGTTTCATTGATGGCAACTATTTCATAGCTTTTCTGCTGCACAATGGCTTCTTGAGCCTCCTATTTATTGCCCATGCTGTGCACACTGCTGTAGATGCACTTCAGCACTGAGATACTGGTCTCAGCCCCAGACCCAGCATGCTGCCTCTAGGCTCATGTCTAGAAAGCCTGGGAACTGGCCATGCTCTTGTACCCACAGCCAAGGTTGCTGCTGGCCATCTTTACAAATAGGATATGCTACTGGTTCATTTTCAACTTGCTGCCAGAAACAACTCCCGTTTCTTCTCAGCAGAGCTGCTTAACTCCCATATACAAAGCTTTGCATCAGTCCTTCGTGAATTTTGTAAGGTTCCTGTCAGCCCATTCCTCAGTCTGTCAGGTATCCATGAATAGCACTGTGTATTGACCAGTCCCTCAAAACTGGTGTCACTAAAAATTTGATGAGAGGGAGGTCTTATAACATACAAACAGTTATATTGCATATTAGACCCACGCAGAGCTCAAGTAGGAGTCTCACAGTATCTGAAGCAGTGTGCAAAATCTTTCTAAACAGGGTAAAAGCAAGTGAAAATAGAAACCTAAAGACAAGTTAAATATTTTCCTATGAAAGTGTTAGAAATTACAATATGATTATAAAACACAAAGTACACACATTTGGGGTGTGATATTCCTATGCAGTATTTCTAGAGCAACAAACTCGGTGAAACCTGGAAAATGACTAGATGCATAAAATATCAAGCTGCAAAGTCAGTTAAGTGACAGGTAAATTAAAGCACAACAAAACAAGGACACTGATTTAGTTCAAAATTCTATGTCTACAGCAAGAATTATATAAATAAATTGGCAGGCAGGCACAGAGAATTCACAGAAAATAGCAAAGGCAGCAAAGAATTATGAGATTGTGAGTTGTTATTACAACTCTCTGAGACATTTTTTGATCTTCCTCGGACTATTTATATTAGGGAAATCTCTGATGCAAGCAACAGAACTCTGACCACGCATAACTATTAACTATTTGGTTGTGCAATCTTTGGAAACAGTAGTCTGTAACGCAATGAACAGCAGATGTTCTGACTTTGAGATATGTTATCCAGTTTATTTCTCCACGGGTTATGCCTGACCTTCCAGGGCAGGTCTCTGGCCCTGTGACATTCTTTTTCCTGAAGACTTCACAAACAGAGGCAGACAGCAGGGTGGCGATATGACTGATTTATTTTCATGGGTCAGAAGTTGCTCCCAACAACTTTCCCTCCTCCAGAACAGGCAGTCATGATAGAAACCCCTGTATGAACCAAGCTGAGGGTAATGCTGCTGCACTGCTATTATGCTTGGGGAAAGGGCCGTCATCGAAGACCCTTGGGGTGGCTCCATACTAGGTCATTCCTCCTGCTTCAGTAAGAGAGACTGAAAGAACTAGCAGGACTCTTGGCTTAATAGCTTATGCTGGTACCTGAACATGAATTAAAAAATAAAGGGGGAAAATGAAGAGGAAAAAAAGAAGAAAAAAGTCCAAGCACCTGCAAGATCAAAATCGTGATGAATGTAATATTGTTCCTAAAATTATGAAATTAAAGCTTTTTCTACAGAAGTAATCAGGTACACAAAAACACCAAATCAGAGAATTAAAGAACATCTTGGCCGAAATTAATCCCATTCTCAGAAGAGGCAAAATAACTTAGTGTTAATTCTCAGACCCAGGTGTGTAATGTTCATTACAAGTGGCTTAACCTACAAGGTATAATCTTACACTGTAATAAACCAGGAATTTCCTCACTATTATCCCACAGCAGTCAAAGAGGGGAGAGTGAAATTCCTAGCTGAGCATCAGCAATTCTTTAAACAGTGCAAACTGTGCTCCTTGTTATTGTCCAAACATCATTTAACTATCATAACAGCACAGAACATGTGGCAGTTACTGACCAAAATCTCCAATTCAGTTCCCTGAGGTGCAGAAATGCCAGGTAGAAACCCAGGGAGAATCTGACTTCTGACAGTACTAAGTATGCAGCACTCCGCCCAGGATCCTAACGATTTTTGAGAGCTTCTGTGAGGAATGACTTGAATAAGAGTATGAGGAATTTGGTACCTTGAAGAAACAAGCCTACTTTAAAAGGTAAATTCTGTGCACTTTGCATACACAGAACTCCCTCAGACAGGTTTCAAACGAGCCCTGCTGTTACTGCATTCACACTGCTCTATTCACAGAAAGGAAAAAAGAAATGTAAACATGAAAGATCTTTAGAAAGTGTACTTCCTTAGAGATTTTTCCTCTTTATGTTTCAGCCTCTTGTTCCATTTCCACTAAGCTTGTTTTTTGTTTTCTTTGCTGAAAGAAGTTTAAGGCTGATTGCTTCAAAGAATGCCAATAATCACATATCACTATCCACAATATCTCGCAGGAAGCCCCCGTGTCTGTGACTGCACTGCCTTTGTCAATGTTTTAGATCAGAATAGCATGAAACTGCTGCTTCACAAGTTCACAGAGGTTAGTCCTCTTGTGAGTTTGTATGAAACAGCTAGTAAAAAGTAACTATTATCTGAATCCAAATACACAAAATAACCTTAAGTGGCTACCATTTTACTGATAGTCTGCAAGCCTTCGTTGTGTAATTTACTGAATCCAGCCACTAATGACAACATGAGCTGGAACTGTGAGAGTAGTCCTTTTCAGATCTGTGTGTCTACAAATTGCCTGAAAATTGCAAGCACAGTAGAGGGAGGAAAAATAAACAACTCCCTCCTTCCCAAAATAAACAGGCTGTAGTTCTGAGAAGCCCGTTCAGAACAATGCTGCTCCACCCAACTGAATAGATTTCCATTCTTGTGTGTGAATCTACCAGGGCATGTTCCAGAGAAATTACAGATGTAGCTCCAGATAAAACAGAGAAAATCACAAAAAGTGGTGGTATTTCTTTTGTGCGCTGCACATCAGTGTTAATATGCAAGACCAAAACTACAGGAAATGCAGTATATAAGTTATGGCACCAGCATACATGGAGAGGCCTGATCCTTCCATCCCTGAAAGATTCCAGAATACAGATATCATTTACACCAATTTGTGATATGAAGTAAGTTGTTGTTTGCTGGTAGTGGGGATGGTTCCTTTGCCAGCAAAGCTGAATAAAAATGACCTAAGAATTAGAGTTAATAATGCCTCGTGAGAACCAAAGCAAATGTAAGTCAAGCAAGTGCAACCAACATGAAGGATCATGCTGAATTTCTTATCAGGAAGTTGTACCTCAAAGTTATGCAGAAGGAGGACTACTGCAAAATTTGTGCATAGGGCTTCATTCACTTTTGCCACGGGATACCCCGATTTCAATGAAAAGTTGCCATGAAACAGTAGAACTATGCTGGTTCTATTTGGATCTATGTAAACAAAAATAGTGACAACAACACAGGCAGATCTGACCTTTCACCAGTGTAAAGCCAAAAACAAGATGAAAAGCTGCAAATGCCACAACTGTCTTTCAAAGCCCTGCCAGATGACATTGGATCCAAAGACTTCAGTCTTAGAAGCTCGGCTGCTTTTTCTGGTTGCTTCACCTGGCCTAATAAAAGACACTACATCTTCAAGACTGTGCTTTTCTCATGTTCTTACACATCAGTCATGCCAGTACTGCTATGGTCAAGCAACAATCAAAGCACACAATAAATCCCAATTTAACTTTTCTTGCCCTCACTGCACATCCAAAAAAAAAAAAAATACGAACAGCTAGTTGGGCCTGGAGAGGAACTCTTCTTCCACCTAAAGAATCCTCTCAGCAAATTACATGGCTACAACTGCCACAGCAGAAACAGCTGTTACCAACTGAAATCAGGTTGCAAGAGGTTGCAAGATCCTCCCACCTAATGTCAGCCACGCATCATTTACAACTCTACTGCAACATAGAAAATCAAACAAGATTTGGGATATGTTTTACAAGTCTTTACAGCAGGCAGGTAGTCATCAATTACACTAAGCCATCATTTATATCACATCCTTTCTGTCAGTTAGGTTTATATTGCTGTTGATTCTGATCCACAGCAGTTACTCTTTAGCTACATGCTTGCCTCAAAACTCATTACTTCAAATTGTTAGATCACACTGTGGCCAGAAGTAGGAAGAGAGCTTCATGCTGCTGAATAATGAGGTCTGCATAGTCCATGCCACCCTTCTTGTGGCAAAGCCATTGGGGCCCTGCTGGATCCTTCCCTACATAGAATTGTTGGCTGCCTGATCTCCTCAGGTCACACAGAGCCCAACGCACTACAGCTCTGTCACCACTCAGCACCACTTCCTTGGGTGCTTTTAGATCTTAAATTTTCTTTGATTCGCAACAAAAGAACAACAAAAATGGTGCCAGAGCTGTTTAAAATCTTACCCTCAACTTTTCCAATTACAAAACATTTAGAGCTAGTTCTGTCTGTATGTGCTTTCAGTACATGCCAATTCCACTTTAAAACAAGATCCATTATATCAACTACTGTTTGGGACCACTAGTCTTTCAAACTGATCTCAAAACACTCCCACAGTTGGAACAGGGCCTTGGTTTACTTCATTCCAGTGTAAAACTCTGATAACAAAAATCACATCATTGATTACCTGCCTCTTATTAGAGGGAGATTTTAAATACGGTACTTAATTTATGACATTTCTTGATGGAAAGAAAACAATGGCAAACATTGAGCATGATTATTAGTTTGCACTGCATATACAATTATCCCTCCATGTTAACACAATCGTGACTATTTGAGAAAACGTATTGTTAAAATTCTACAGATGACAATATACAGGAAATATTTTAAATTCACTTTCCATGAGCTAATTTGAATTGAGTTGTTCAAATATTATTCATTTTAAACACATCTTATTGGCAACAGAAACAATGATATGTGACTTATTATTTTAGATTTCTGCATCTAATCAGTGCAGCTGGAAAAGTGAATATTGAACTAACAATTGATCATTAATTCATGACAAATGGTGCTGGATGAATCCACAGAGAAAAGGAATGTAATCACTCACTCTTCTGGCAAGTGAACATTCACTCTTCCAACCAACAGCTGAGAGGGCCAAAATCTGCCTAATAAATTTCAGACTACATTCATCTCTAAGTTTCAGATTAGTGCTGCCAAAGCAGACTTTCATATTTCAGCAAGATGGTCTGAAAAACCGTCTTAGAGGTTCCAACACACAGTTCTGAAGAGTTCTTTGAAACATGAAGTACCTGATGCTACACAAGGGAGCAAAATTTCTTTCTGGTTTCTGTAATGCATTGGCTTTGATCAACATTTCAGGATATTGCTCCTTCCTGTCTGAACACAACTCAATGCTACTAATCTTGTGCAAAGCTGTCGTGCTCTTTCTACCTACCACTACTATGCTGGAGATGGTAGCCACCCCTAAACACTCAGCCCTACCCCTGTGAGTTAGTATTTTGCTTTCCATTTGTAAGTTTTAGGTAAATTTTAAGTGCTTATGTTAATCTAAGTTATTTTACTACAGTTACTTGCAAAACAATGTCACAAGCAGTAAAGAAGGTGCACCAGAGGAGGTGAGGGCTGACACAGGCTGTTATCTTCTTCAGCTAAAAAAGCTGCAATTGGGAGAAAGCATTGAAGTGGACCCTTAATGTTATAGCTATAACACTTATTTTTGGTAAAAGACTGCCCTTTTCTATGGATGTCACATTTATTCCTCATTAAGAGCATCCACATGGGAAATTACACATAGGATCACAGCAATGAAGGTGCACTGATACAACCATATCAGTAAATTGCTTCATTTAGACAAACTGTACATTTTTTTTCCCTTAGTATATAATTCCCCTAAAATCACTGTATTATCAATTTTACTTCAGGGGAGAGGTAGCTTGAACAATTTGCAACTGAAGAGACTGTCTCAGCTAAAACACTACAAGCACGGCACGCTTTGCCAAAAAGGAGGTGTCTAGGGAACTTTTCCTCCAAAGTAGTTCTGAAACTGCACATCTCATTGCTACAGCGCAGAGAGAATTTCAGAAATAAAAAAAAAGAAGCAAACTCACAGTTGTACACATAGACACAAAAAGATATCTGGAATCCATCATTCTCCTCCTAATTGACAGCTAGTTAAAGCCAAATACTCTCTGATCCAGTTACATTTGTAGTTTTTGGATGTCTTTATTGGCATAAGACCTACAAACACCAGCCGGTCATAATTAGAAGTACGTGAACTGGATGAGATTCAGTTTGCCATTAACTTTCCGATACTTGTATTCAGCTTAGTGACTTAATCATGTACACCACAGCATGAAGCCATGGAATTACAACCTTTCTTAAACCAGCAAGGCATTCTGCACTAAAGGAGATGCAAGTGTCTGGGCTTTATTCTGGCCTCGAGGAAAGGAGCAAATGAGAGACACTGGAACTTACTCAAAGCTATACTAGGAAACCATAGAATACTTAATGTGAGGAAAGTTTTTTCTGTGGTGGAATCTGAAACTCAGATACTCAATAAACATTAGCCTGGAGGGTATGTATGACTTAGGTTACACAATGGCAGCAGTGACATCAAGCCAGTAGATCATGGGAAAGAACTGAGGGGTTGCGAGTATCCCAGTCTGTTCAGTAACAGGTCAGCATGGTTCTGCCTTAAGGTGCTCAGATCACAGAAACCATTGCTCCTCTACCAACATACTGCAACAAAGTGCAGTGATGCCCGCACTTACTTTCCTGATGCATCGTCCATGGGGAAAAAGCTATTTACCCATCTTCTGCCTGTCCCCGTTCAGACATTTTATAGCTCCTCCTGTACCTTGGGGAAATTGGGCTTCTCTGTTAGGAAGCTAAAGGAGAAAATTTTCAATGTGTGAAAGTTTTGTACTGTTACAACTTACAGCATCTAAACTTGCTGGTTAGCTTTTTTTTAAAAAAAAAAGAAAAAAAGAAAAAAAAAAGAGCAAAAAATTCCTAATTTAATCCATTGTGTATTAAAAAAAAACACAAGTTCCAAGACAAGCTGTACTTCAAGGGTCCAGGGCACAGGCTGCATCCCGTTGTTGTAGCATTGTCACCTCTCCCCTGGCAATGGCACGTCTGTTCTGTTGACCACAGCGTTCAAAAAACTGATGCAAAGTTGACCCTTGCAGAATCTATCCTTGAGTTTATACATGAGCTGCTGGGAGCATTTTAATTCAAATAGTCTTATTTCCTTTCAGAAATGAAAAAGTGAAACATAATACAACTGCAGCTAAGCTGGCTGCACTCATCAAAGCCACCTACCATTTATTCTGAACAGAAAGGTACTCAGACCAAATCTTGCTCTCCTGTACACACTCTGAAAAAGCTTTACTGAAATGGTAAATGGGGGCACTGGTGCAAAACTCAGAAGGAAGTTCAAAACTGTTGCTCATTTAGGCTACAACTGCATAAGCAGGTCTGGAAGGAACAACATAACCCTTAAGAAAACATTATAGTCCCTTATAAAAGACACTGCATTTATTGGCAACCAGTGTTTTCCACACTGTTAAAAGTCAGGACATCATATTGCCTTTCTGCATTCTCACTAGCACATGCAAGCACACAAGTACACACAGACTTAACGTGTCGCTCACTTGCTGAGTAAAACATAAATTATTACTCATTATTTGTTTAACAGTGGTTTTTATGTCAATTGTTACCACTGAGTAACAAATATTATTCTTGTTACTCCATCTTGATAAAGCTGAAAACAAACCATGCAGACTTCAAAATTGGAAGTTTACAACTTTAACTCAGTTAAAATATTTCAAAAAGAAAAAAAAAAAAAAGAGACATTCCAGAATATGACTGTATTTCTCCCAAGTAGGATTACAATTGTGCTCAGTCTATGGTAACAGTCTTACTGACTTCAGCTGGAAGATAACTGCACAAACATTGACTGCTTCTGAAAAGTCAATACTATTTATTTACAGGGTTTACTGCACCAGGTACCTGGGAGATTTGCACATGAAGGGAAGCAGCATCTGCCTACTTTTCTGTACTGTACTGGAAGAAAATATCTGAGTTCCCTCCTGTAAAATATGAAATAAGTGGGAAGAAATCAAATGAGACACAAAGCAAAATCAGTGACCTGGAAAAGTAGACCCTGGTGAAGGGGTTAACGCATAGCATTGCTCTCACTACACGAGGTATGGCTGTGTGCATCTGCTGTGCCCCTGAAGCCAGTCTTGCACAATAGCAGTGGATCTGTAGAGTGAGGCAGGCAGTACTGAGCTGTTTTATCCCCTGGACACATGCTAGTGGCTCATCTGCCCCCAGGTTTCAGAAAGCTGCCCAGAGAACAGGGGTAGTTACCAATAACTGTGTTTAGATTTGTAGAAATATATAAATAGCATGTATGTGCTTCCAGATAAACAACTCAAGTGCCTAAAAAGAAGAACTTATTCATTAATCTTTTCGGGTAAAAGTTTATACTCTATTCAGTTTAGTGAACATGTTACAAAGAGGCTCAAATGAGTGAATGCTGTAAGGAGCCAGATAAATACCAGAAGCAATGTAATGAAGTTACCATTTCCTGACCTCAGGAACCAACCATATTTGCTTGTAGCAGTGCTAGGTAATAATCCTCCATAAGTGGTGGAGAGGGACACATTTGATACTCTGCCTGTCTGATCCACAATGATATAGTTTGCTTTCAGTGAGAAGTGAGAGCCCATTATGATGAAAGTGAACTGATCCCACCACTGTATTTAGGAAAAAAAATAAAAATACTTTGAAGTATCACGAAGCAACCGAGACAAATCACACGCGATCTAATGAGAAGGGCACTGGCATGTTTCCAGAGATCTGAATTCTTTTCTTGATTAAACAGTAGGAGTGGACTGTTTTGCAAATATTTAATTTCCAAGCTTCTAATTACAGTGGCTGAGTTTTCTCTCCTGAGAAAACAGGTGTTGACACAAGATCTGACAGATTCTAGCAACTGGCATTTGCTGGTCTCTATCTCAGCTTTACCGACACACCAAGAAAAAGGCATGATCCAACCTAAGAGACAAATATTTGGACTGCACATCAGAAAATTTTCTGATCTGTGTTTACATGGTCAACTATTCATAATCTTCTCAGTTCTTGCAAGGATAGAAGTTCCAGCACTGAAATTGCATTCTTCTATCTGAGAAGAACTTCACACACGGGTCAGTTAATAGGAAGTAATTAAACACATCCACAATTAAATCCATTCAGTGAGAGGGATTTCATCTTCTCACCTTCCCTGGGCACATCAAAAGGGGAAAATGAAATGCACAGAAGAAAATATACATTAAAAAATATGCTGTATTAAGAAAAAAACACAACAAAATCATCTGCCACAACATCTCTGAATTTATGATGCTTCCATTTCAGATGTAACCTACATATTTGAGTAAAAAAAAAAAAAATACAGTTAAGAGTATATCTCCATTCAATTTCATGCCCTAATACTGGTAACATTTTCATGCATTTGATGGAAACAAGATGGAAAAACAAGGAAAAATGCTACCTATCAAATATTGTTTTGCTGCACTGCCTACGTGTAGCTAATTACAGATTTCCTGCCTTCATTCTAAAATCTCCTACTTTGTGGGTTTTATTCATTGTCCTTAATGCTATTTAAATATAGAGCTTTGTCTGAATTACCATTTTATTGTAGTGCTAAACTTGTGTTGAAACACGTTAATAGCACTGTGTTATCACATGTCAGTCAGTTCAGTCATTAATATATTTATCAACTATATTTAGTTTATTTCTATGTTATCTCTTTCCCTTTGTCTGCTCAACCCCCCCTTCCCCCCACTTCTCCAATTACTCACTTATACACTGGAGCTGTTGTAGTCTATCAGCAAAATACGTGCATTTTTTGAGTACTAATTTGGAAATGCACAGTATGTACCCATGTAATAGCCTATTGTTTATATCCCTACTGAGATGCTTCAGAAGTGCATTTTTGGTACAAAGCTCTGTTGGCTGGCCACTGTATATACACAGTAAATCCATCCTTTGTTTATGCTTCGGCTGCAATAAAAGACAAATCAGCTAAGTGTGCTTTACACTGCTAAAACACTCAATGTCTGGAGAACCTGCCTTCCCTCAATTTTCCTCTGATCTTGAAATGTTATTATGTATAGCCCCTCCACCCCCCTCATTAGATCAAGACAACTCTATTAATATAATCTAGAGCCTTTGATATCCTCAAATGAAAGATGATAGTATTTGACATCAAAGCATTACATGTCTGCATCACACAACTCAATTCTAAACAGCAGCACCCCATCAGCAAGTGCAGGCTGGAGCTGAAGGTTGACCAGCTTGGATGGAGGCTGTGCTGTCCCAGAAATACAGCTTGAGGGATCTGAGCTCACATCCCTGTCAATACTTCTTGAAACCAGCTATTGCAGAGCTACCGGAAGATGTTTGAAATGGCACACGGCCACATGGCATACGTATTAAAGAAGAGTACTTTTCATCTTTTTCAAACTATTCCCTTTCATATTTAATTGCTTGCTATGTAAATAAGAAATCAGTTCAATGTCTGTTGGTTTGTTACTTCTACATCACTCAAAGGCATGCCAAATTCAGAGGTGCATCTAGCCAGAAGGGACTTCTGAAAATGTCTGGTGTGACCTTTCATGTAACATGGAATCCAAATACAAGGGCACAGCAGTTAATATTACTTGCAACAGGGATGGATCCATGTGAATCAGCCTGAGCTGCACAGAACACATCCATTTTTAGCACTGTCAAGCAGTGTAAGTGGCACACAGCTATTCAGGTTCCTGTGGCGATTACCAGCGCTGATCTTTCTGGGTTTTACGGCACCGTTTGTGTTATCTTTACTCTTCTACGCATTTCAGGTTGTTAAATTCTCTTGATCCTATCACCTTCAGTAATGCAGAATACTTTGGTTCTATAATCACTAAAATGTGTGCAATAGGGAAGGGAGAGAGGAAGGCTTGAATACATGAAGTAGGCATGGTCCCAACAGACGGGCTGTGCCCATGCTACAGCAAAAGACAAAAATCCCCACAAGGTCAAAAACTCAGAAAATGTGGAAGAAAATGCATTTCAATACAAATCTGGCAGTCAATCTGCACTAACCAATTGAATTTGCTTGAACACAGACAATCTGCTCAGTTGCATGGTTGTTACATCCAGGCATTGGTCCACCTTCCCATCTCCAGCTCTTTTTCTTATCTACTTCCACAAAAAGGTAAAATGTGATTTCTCTGATAAAATGAATATAAACTTCCCCTTTGATCCCAGAAACATTTCCAACCCATTTAAAAAGTCCGCTCAATATATCCCCTGAAGCTCTGACAACAGAACAAGCACAGAAATCTAGGGACCCTCTTGGTAACATTGTTCCCAGAAGCAAGATCACTTTCCCACTTACTTTTCCTCATTCATCCAAAAGATTATGTTTCCTTTCAGCCACAGTTCTGAATTGAGAGCTCATGTTTACAGGCTTTCTTATGGCAGCCCCAGGAACTTTGCCTGAGTTCTTACTTTTGAAAACCTCAGATCCGTGAAGTCTATGCTCATTGATCCCAGACAAGTCACCTGGTACTGGTTTTGTTAGGCAGCCCTCTGCAATTGCAATCAGCTGAATAACACACTTGGATAACTCAATAATAACTTGTCTGCTCTTTTCCTACTACTCCAACAATATTTTCAAAGCCCGCAAATTCAGCAAAAGAATTCATGACATTAAATGACATTAAACGTTAGACCACAACTCAGTCTTCTTTACCCACCCTACAAAAGGAATTGTTTGCTGATTTCTCTCTTTTCTCTCTTCTGCGATCAACCAATGGATCAATTTTTAAAAGACACCCAGCTAAATCCAAGCTTTCAAATCAAAATGTCATGCAGTATTATGTTCAGAAGAAGTTCAAGCACACAACACCAGTTAATTTGCCTTTATCAACCTGTGCATAATCCACTTAAAAATAAGAGAAATGAAATGTCTATCCAACAAGGTCTGCATTTCCAAATAACAATGTCAGCATGAATTAACTGTTAGCTTTAATTGTTGATGAATCAAGTATCTTGTTATTTTATATAGAATATCAGGCCAATTTCATAGAATCATAGAATCACAGAAAGGCCAGGAGGGGACCTCAAAGATCATGAAGCTCCAACCCCCACTGTTGCAGGCAAGGCCACCAATCTTCCCATTTAATACCAGACCAGGCTGCCTAGGGCCCCATTTAAACTGGCCTTGAACACCTCCAGGGATGGGGCATCCACAACCTCTCTGGGCAGCTGTTCCAGCACCTCACTATTCTCATAGTAAAGAACTTCCCTCTGACATCCAACCTAATTCTTCCCTCCTTCAACTTAAAACCATTTCCCCTTGTCCTGCTTTTATCCACCCTTTCAAAGAGTTGCAATTTACCTATAGCTTCCAGGTCATCCTTCTTTACCACTTTTGAATGGGACCAATGGAATGGAATCATTTGACAAATTCTGTGTTGTTTCTTTGTTTCCAACAGTTTTTAAGCTATTAATTCAGAAAGCAACTTTTCTTTAAAAAAAAAAAAAAAAAAAACAACAAAAAAAAAACAAAAAACAAAAAGAAAAACAACATCAGTGCAATACAGAACACCTAGGACATTCCTCATTATGAAATGTATCACATTTTTACTGCATTCTCCTTTCTTACACATGGCAAGTCTTCTATTTCAGCTACACCCACAATGTACAGGATGGATATCTCCACTCAATCCATCCCAAACGCTTATCAGATGTACTAAGAGAACATCTCACTCTTCCATCGCTTATGATGTTCTGACAGTCCACCTTTATTTCAAACCTTGCCATCTAATGAAGACCTGCCTAGCTATTTCATTACTTTCTAGCACTGAGTATTTTCCCTTGATATTCCACTGAATCCTACAGTGAAATACCACAAAGATTAATTTGATTTTGGAGTCAGAAGACAGCAAGCACACTAGATTTTTGCTTTGAATGGAATCCCCTCTCTCAAGGAAGGAAGCTTATTGCCTTTAATGCTGCTTGAGTAGCAGACCTGCCAAGATCATCTCAGCTTACCTGAGAAAAAGTCAGGTCTCTGACAGGCAGGAGTGAGCAGATAATCAATAACAAAGCGGACACTGCTCAAGGAGGGAGGGAGACTCTTTACCTCAATAACAGGCTGCAAGACTACAGCATCCAGCAACAGAGAGAGCAAAAGGAGCGTACCTTTACTAACATAGGAATAATGAGCTTATATATAAACTAAGGAAATACAAACATCTCAGCCACATGAAAACAACTAAAACCAGGAATACTTTCAACTTGGCAGAGATAATACAATGGGATAAAGAGAGTACCCTTTGTTACCAAGCTCTGCACCACTTACAAATGCACAAACAACTTTATAGTGTGAGGAGGAAACAAAAAGCTATTGCTCTCTAGAGAGGATATTCATATTCTGGCAGACATCTGAAAGGAAAGAGCAGCCCTCACAGTCACCTTGACACAGAATTTCTGCCTTTCAAGTTCATGCTTCCGTCCCTTTTTCTAAGGGATCTCTTTGCAGAGTAGGAAAAATATCTGAGCTTTGCTGGTTGGTTTCTCTGGGAGAGGAAAGCTAATGGCACAGAGGCTGCTAATGCTCTTGTACTCAAAAATCCCCCAAACAATCCCATCTTCTGGGATTTTCAGCTCGCAGTTCTCAAGGAGCCACTGCAGACCCAGGACAGAGCTTAATATGTGGCAGAGCAAACACTCTCTTACCTAACTCCTCCTATCCAGGTTCTTGCATAGCCAGAAGTTAATGGATTCTTATAGCAGGGCTAAACCAGCACACCACTAAGAAGGATGACACTTCCAGGATGACGAGGGTGAGACTGTTGGCTCTTGGCCTCACTGCCTCCTGGGCAGCTCACGGTGGCACAGCTGAGCTCCCACATCTTTTTGGGTAGAGGAAGGGGGTTGTTAGTAGGAGCTAAGTAGCAGCTGAACTTAATGGCTTTTTAGATAAAGTGAAAATAAACATTTTCAACTGTTTTATACTGTGTTGCAAATTAATATATTTTCAATGGCCACTTTTGTTTCATAAAATTAACATATTAAAAAAAAAAAAAAAAACAAGAAAGAAAAATTCCAGATGCAAAACTTTAAAGTTGAATAGCCAAAATCAAGCTAATTTTCATGCCAAGAATTAAAATCTGTGTGGAATTCCGACAATATATCCCACTGCTTGAAGATGGAAACGTTTCAGAACTATCAGAAAGGCCCACAATACACAAGTCCTGAATGCCAGCCAGCTTCAGTAAACAGTTTATCAACACTCATTACACACAGTCAGTGTACCACTGCACACAGCCTCAGCATATGCTGCCTGACACCCAGCCTCCCCAGAACGAGCGACTGCTCTGCAGATCTGCTTGCTTAAGCCTGAGAGCTAAGAGACATAAAGAGACAAATCTGTAATTATAGCCCAGTTACTATGCAAATACTTAAGCACGCTATCTTGGTAAGAAATCTAGGTCTTCCCTTTCAGAATAGTTTCATTATTAGAAACGATTATTGCCTTTATTCCGCCACTGTGATATTTCATGCATCTTATATAGCAACAGATAAGGAGCAAACAAGAACAAACAGCTTTTACCTCTGCAGTCCTCACTGGCAGCATCAAAAAACACAGCCCTGAAAGGACCAGAGATGAGAAATACCCAGGGATTTTAAATCTGTGGTTAGCAGAAAGCCTGAATAATAAATCGCATCTCCTATCTTAAGACTGCAGATATTTTTAACGAGTTGGGGAGGCTGCGTGCAGCCGAACTCGCACAGGTCAGACACACACTGTGATTCCTCATGGCATGCAGGTGGTGAGCCTGTAATGGGTCTGTAACATGTTGTCCTGGCTGTGAACCATTTTTTAAGCATGTTTCCTCCCGCTGGTGATCTTGACTGGGCTTGTGCCACAGCATGAAGAGAGACGCACACAGGAGCACACATGGGGAAGGCAGGCACTGCCAGCATACAGACCTGGCTGCTTGGCACTGCTCCTGCTGACAGTCACCAGGGCTGACATGGGGTGTGCTGGGACAAATGCTGTGTGGACACAGCTGGGGTAAGCACACTGTGTTGGATAAGCGCATCAGACCTAGCTATGCAGAGCATGGTTTTATCTGTACTGTAGGCAAGCTGCTTTAAAGCAGCTTGCCTGAAATATAATTCAGAAAGGAGAAAAATCCACAGGCAAAGGCTTGCCATTGAAAATGTCCTGCACCTTAGCCACAACTTCATTATCTCACATTCACTGGGCTACTTCAGAAATCCAACATGTTATTCACAGCCACACAGTTTTCACAGAATCAGCAGAGGAAGGGAAAAAGATGCTTAAAGAGAACTTTCTGCTCAAGGAAGTGAAAAAGCAAGCTGTCCTGAGCATTTCATCCCATCCCTCGCATTTACTGAGGGTAAAGTAATTTCTCTCTCCTCACAGGAATGGACCAGGTACAGTACCTCTCCCCAGAGCACAAGTGGCCACAAAGGCAGGTGAGATTAAGGACTGATGCAACTATTTCTTCATGAAATGGTGACTTAGCAACATATATTTTGCAAGATATTTTGTGTATACTGTCTCTCCTGCAAACAAACAAGAACAGGAGCTGTGGGGAGATTGTTTTGATTGCTCTGTGCTGCTGCTGCCTGCTCCTTAGCTGTAAGCACCATGTCAGGCAATCTGCAAACACCTCGTCCTGCAAGCAAACATTGTATGTTAAAGATTGCCAGGATATTTGCAAAAAGGACAATAGAGACTGCATAAAACACATGCAATAGTATCTGATACATGGAAACAGATATGTTTGTGGAGTCAGATATACTCACTGCAATTTTTTTTGTATTTCCCTGCTTGCTATCTTTTCTCAGATAATACAGATCTGTATTAGTTTCCAAACAGTGAGTGTATTGTTCCACATGTTCTACAGCTCTTGAATCACGCTAATTTGTATTACTACATTTTTAATTTAATGATTGATATGTTGGCTTTGCAAACTGACTGTCAGAATAATTCATACAGTATTAGAAAACCCAAGCGTACAGCAGTTTTATTAATGCACCCTTAACGAATAATGAAACCTTCAGCCTCGCTCTAATGAATTCTGGTGAAACACTTATGAATGATACTATTCATATATGCCTGTCCCTCAGGTGAGGAGGAGAGTGAGAGAAGGGAAAGAAAAAGAACAGAAAAAAAAAAAATCAAAAAATTCTGGCTATAAAATGGAAACATTTTCTAAAATAACCTTCCAATATTAAGTCCTGGTAGGAGAAATGGCAGCTTCAAACATCCCCCTTATTTATTCCCTGGCACCAAAAGGATTATGAGGGATTGTTTCTTGTTTTGCTTCACTGAAAACCATAGGCACAGCTGTTTCAGCCTGCCTACTGCCACTGAAGCTAGATCTATATACCTAAGGTCAAGTCCTGAAGCCCCAAATCAGTTTTTCAATGGTTTCTTTGCTTTAGGGGCCAATAGTACTCCCAGCCCATATCTGTGTCTCTAGACACACATCAGCACACTATGAACATGATTCACAGAACATAGGAAAGTCTGAAGCCTGTGTGCAAGTATACATAATGCACATGTAAGATTTCATTTGGCCCAGCTACATATGACCAAGAAAGGAAGAAATGAGAATCACCTACCTGCCAATGTGAGGCTCCATTTCATACTTCTGCCCAAGGATACTGTAGTACAACTTCTGATATTGCACTGCAAAATGTCAGTACACTGGGACTGAAACACTTTTATCTCAAAATCTACTGTTTAATAACTTTCATTAGGTCCAAGACAGAGTTACAAGGCACACACATAGATTCCTGCGTGTTGTTAATATGTTGGGAAATATTACACAGAAAGAGGGATGTGGTTTTTTAGTGTCCAGGCTAGCTGAAAGACGGACTTGATCAATATATTTACAAGAATAGATGGATATCCCTTCTGAGTATACTTTGCTTCTGGCAACCTGGGTAGGACTTCAGAATAAAATCAAAACTCAACAGGAGACACTTAAATTGAAAAGTGTTGTGCTTAAAACAACCAAATAGAACACAGAACACACACAAAACAACAATGAAACCCAACCAAACAAAAATCTCAACCTCCAAGAAGTTAAACTGTCCCGGTTGAGAGAAGGCATCTGTAAATCTTGTTTAATGGTGCTAGGGGAGGAAGGACACTGCTCAGCCAGTAGCCTGAGAAGGATCAGCTGTGTGATGATCCCCACTCTGGTCATGACTGAGTGCAAGGGATGAGCATGACTTTAAAGCCAAAACCGTGGAACAAAACCTTCAGTACCATGGTCTCTTCTCTTTCTGTTGTAAAATTTTATCTTCCCCTCTGGAGGCAGAGAAGCACAACATAAGAATTAGGAACTGGACTCTTGTTATCTATCACGTTCTAACCTCCAGAAACTCACTCCTCCAGTGACCTTCATATTTATGAAATGAATAGCACTTAAAACCCTCGAAATGAAAATGGCCTGAAGATTGCAGGTACCTCTGCCTAGAAAAACCTTCAAGTTCTCAGAAGCTGACAGTGCTGAAGAGATGCAGTAATAAAGCTATGGGGCTCTGAGGAAATGTGCAAGCCAGGAGTGACAGAGAGCTGAGCTGAATGGCTGTACAGAGAGGATAAGATTCCCTCCACCCAGTCTGTGCTCTGCAATCAGGGTAGAAGCACTGAGCTATACATTTTATTATGTTTAATCACTTCATATTTTCAATATTTTGCAATTTTCTTATTGACAAGAATGTACCTCTGCAAAGTTGAGGGTCTCAGTCCACAAAAGACCAGACAATAAAGATAAAAATCTCTCTCAAGAAAATCCCGAGTTGGAACTTCTAAACCTGGTTCCAACACTGATGTTTTCCTTCTCCAAAATAACCTAGTGATGCAGTATTCAAAGGTTATGTTGCAGGCCAGAGCTATCAAGCACAAAGGGAAGCTCACTGACTCTTATGCAGTTTCCTCTGGACATGCCACTGCCCTGATCAATGCAGGCTGTACCATCAGAGAGGAGAATGTGACGATTCAGCTTTGTTGAAGTTTACCCAGTTATGTTAAAAACAAGATAAAACTACCAAGATGCTGAAAATTTCTGAAATATGAGGAAAAGTCCATGCTAAACAGAAGAGAGAAACAGGAAAAAGGGTAAATCACATCCTTTTGGTGGCCAAAAGTTTAGTCCAGGCATATTGAGAGGGATGGAAACTGGGACACTTTCTTTGTGTGGCTGATACATGAAGGATTGCAGCAGCCACTTCTTAAATGAAAACATCTTTGGTTTCGTTCATGAGCTGCAGTAGATACAACCAGAGTTTCCTGCTATGCAGAAATCTTGTTTACTGTCTGGCTCTAGTCAGTAAATCCTAGCTTCTGACTAATAAGCTGTAACGATGCCAGGCAGGTCATTTTACTTCCCTCCTTTATAATAGGCACAGAACTTATGCATCAAAATCTCAGGGGTATCTTACAACTTAATTACATAAGATGTATAAGGAACAGAACTAAGAAAACTGAATGCCTGTCCCATGAGAAATTCCAACATTTCAGTAGTTGACTGCTTTTTACTAGGGCTCTAAAACACTGTTTAGAAAATGTGAAATGTTAAAATTTCAATATTTTAGGTAAAAAATGCTGCATTCTTGAGGCAATATAGTTTGTTCTGTGTATTAAATTTGTCCAGTCTTAGGCTGCCTTCCCCCTGCAGTACACTGCTTTGCATAAATTATTCATTGGGCTTCTTGATGTCCATAATCTCCATGAGACCAGCTCACTGCCTAGATAATCCCCCTTACATTCTCCTTCCACCCAGCTCCTGGACAACATGGCATCAACACTGTGCTGCACCACAGGAGTCATGGGCAGGAAGCGCAGCTCCTGGCAGAGTATGGTCACAGCTCCACTGAATCAGCATGTCACAGCAAAGAAAATTAAATGTTGTATGACAGTTCTTTTCACAGAAGTTTTTCAATTCAGGTCAAATTGAAACACACAACAGGTTCAACAGGCAGATGTATTGCTGCTGTTATCCTTTCAAAACACTTACCTGTGAAAACTCCATTTCTCTCTCTTAATTAATTGCAGTAATGAAAACTCAAAACTGTCTGAATCTGTTAATGACACGTAAAGATTGTTGTTTTCATTCTGCAGTTCTTGATGACCAGAGTAAAACCAAGTTGCATTCAAATTTATGTTTGCACACAGTGGTAAATTGCTACTGACTCCAGCTCTCGGGCCTCAGGCAGGAAAAGTGCTTTCAAAAAAAGAACAGAATACATGGTGGGAGTTCATATTTACAGCAAAAATTTCACTGTGACTGACTGAAGTCCATTGAAGTTTTCCCAAACACTAAGTAACTCTTTCAGTGTTTCAGCTGCAGATAAGGATCAAGGAAAACATCTCAGAAAAACAGGAGTTTCAAGGCTACTTAAAGCTTTTCTATTTTCAACCTCACCCTTGTGCCAAGATGGCTCCTCACCTGTTTTTTTTCTGCTTTTTTTTCCAATTGGTAACCACTCAGTTTCTTCCCAAAAAGGAGCATCTTCTACACTAACACTAAAGTGGTTCAAAATGGAAAAATTCTGAGAGGGTCTGTTGGCTTTTTTTTTTTTTACTGTACCGTAGCATGAAGTATTACCAGGAAGAAAATATTTCTCTGCTCTTTAGGAGCATGGAAGTACAAAACAAGAAACAGATTATGAATTCTGATATAGGGGTATGCCAATTGTTGAGTTCCTTGATGAAGACCTTTTTTTTTTTTTTTTTCCAGAAATGTGAAAAAAACCCTAGCAATTAGAAAAAAAGATCACTGACTGCCTTTCCAAGAGAAGAGAATGGGGAGGAGTAAAGAATTGCTCATGCTTCCTTGTAATTTTCCTGACATATTCTATCAATTTAAAAACACCTGGGTCACACATGACACAGTACTGCCATATAAGAGATGTGTTTACTGGATATTACAAATTTTTTCTGACGTGACTGGTAAGAATTATTCAAGACTGTAATCCTGATCTATAAGACAAAGCCCAGTGCAGTCAAAACAAAACAGAAACAAAAACCCCTCTGCAATGAAGTTGACAAGCCAACCAAAGCCACTGATTCCGACATTCCCATACATGGCCCCTTTTGTACATGATGAAGGGGACAACGGGAAGCCAGAGAAAGTCCAAGGAGGTACCAGCCACTGCTCTTGTCTGCAAAGCATCTCATTAAGTGCACCAAATCAACAGCTGGCAGCTCTATTCACTTCTCATGCATTTCCCTTCTGATTGCTATGCAATAGATGCTATTTTTGTATAATAAAGTAACAGGTTGACACCATACAAAAACTTGAGAATGGAGCCTTGGCAGGCTACAGATGATATTTCTCAGACCTTGCTAACATATCTGATGAATTCTGTGTACCCTAATGAAAATCAAGTATTTCCTACTTTTCTCAATCTTTCAGAGAGTATCTGCATCATGCCACAGAATTCCCAGCAGAAAAGAATTCCAAACTAGTAAAAAAAATAATTCAGTTTTTCTCAAAGAAAACAGCAGATATTGGTAAGATCTAAGTAGGCAGTACAACCTTTGACCCTTTTCTATATTTACTAGTTCAGGAATGTGAAAAAAAAAACCTGACAGGGATGTTCAGGTGTAACCATTAACTGGCACTAATTGTACAGCAGAACTCAGATTGGTTTTTTAAAAACTCAATCTCAGTTGTCCATCAGAGTACTTCTAGTATTAAACCTTCTTAATATATAAGAAAGAAATCCTTGCCATGCTATCATTTCCTGATTGAGACGACCTAAAAGACATCTGTTGCTGATCCATGCCTTGGGTACAGAGCAGTGCAGGTAAAAGCTTCCCTGCTGACATGCCCAACCCGGTTCATAAGGATATTCTTTGAAGGTGAGCAATGAATTTCTTCTGTGCAATTGCTTCTTTATCACTGTCAAATAGCCTTAGCCAATTTGTGGTTTTGTGGTAGGGGCACTTTTCTATTAAAAGGAATTAGATGAACCACAGCCTGCACCTCAGGCTGAATAATTGTAAAATAATTGCACTTTCTGTGAACATGGGGATGATTTAAAATGGTATTTTAGAGGTACCAAATTTTACCAGCAGTCTGTAGTGGACTACATATGATGTTTCCTTCCTCAGCCCAAACAAGCTTCATTTGAGCACAGAGCAGCAGCCCTACACATTTACTTGAACCCCTCTGAGGAGCAGCAGAGGTTCTTGTATGCTGTTTGCTGATAGCAGTTTTGCACTGTAAATTTATAACGTAAGAGGAAGGAAATTCTGGCTATTCTGGTAAATGCACTGTACTTCAGGGTTATTGAAAAGCTAGTCTCTACCACTGGCCTTTCAGAAAGTACACAGGTTGAACCTATCAAGAAATGCAGATCAGTTGCTACCCTATCAGAATTCTTTTCATTAAGGGAATGATCAGTCATCACCACTTGGTACTCCATGAGCAACAAAAAGAAATCTAATTAACATTTCAAAAAAACTAACCAATGTGAAAAAAGAGGAAAAACGTATTTGTAGAAACTTTCACTCCAACTCCATTTATCCATTCATTAAAGAATTGTCAAGTGTCACCACATCACTGTATCTATAGCACGTGGACGGTATCTTTACACATCAACTTTTCTCTTTAACCAGAAAAATAGGAGAGGAAGAAAAAGAGAAATGTAATATTAGTGCTGGATTTATGTGCTGCAGAAGAAATAAGATGAATACACAACTATTGGGCTTGTCAAAGACATATTTGTGTAGCAGCAAACATTATCACACTTCAGAAAATGGGCTACGTTCTCTTTTCTGTCAGATGCAGTGCAGATACAAGTTCAACATTAAAACAAAACAAAACAAAAAAAAAAAAAACAGAAATCTAAGATGAAAGAAGAAATGTGAAAAAAAAAATATCTAAAACTCCAAACACTTTCAGAGAAATTCGTCGCTTTCTAAAAAGAACAATCAGCTCCAAACTCCGGTGTCTATCTTGCAGCACATTCAGACAGAACTAGTCTAGCAATAACATGCTACAAATACTCCCAGAGGTTCATGAGCTCAGTGCTTGGTCTGTCTCAGTTTTATTTTTTCCTTTTTTGAACATGCAAGTTTAAGGTTGCTTCAGTTGTCCTCTGCAAACCCCTTTATTTTCAAAGGTTGTATAGCTGGATTTACTGTGGCTGGTTATTGCAAGGAGAAGGAGAGGGAGGAGGGTATAATCCTACAAGCCTAGGAAAATTGCAAGAATAAATCATGATGGAGACTTTTTCTTTTATTACATTTACTTTTGGAAAAACAGTATAAATAAAAGACTGCAAACAAGAATGAACCAGAAATCAGAAAACACGAATAATCCTTTCTTCTATTCCTCTCTTAGTCCTGCTAAAGCTTTTCCTGTCTTTATTCTAGAGACACAGCAGTCTAAAAATCTATTAATATTCTTCATTTTCCCCAGCTAACTGTCATTATTACAGAAAGTGAGAAATGGCTGTCAAGCTCAAAAGCAAAACCAAGCATGTTCTAAATCCCCTACAGCCACACTTGTTCCATATAAGGACATTACTGCTATTATAGCAGTGAGCAGAGTAAATAATTTAAAAAAATAATTAAAAATGTTAATAATTAACAATCCCAAAGCTCCTTATTTTTTTTTCCACACAGTTTATTCTCTAAACAGAAGCAGGGCTCTTTTATTCCACATAGCACTTACCAATGCCCAAACCACCGGAGTCCAAGAAACACAGATCACATAGCATGTACTGTATTAGTGGAAACATACATTTAGACAAGGCAGACATCTATACCCCCAAAGAAGGATCGGCATGGATTCATCAAAATGGAAGGATGCACCCTGAAAGATATCTATGTGCATCCTTCCAAAGCACTCAGAGGACAGCCCATCAAGTCTCAAGAACTTCAGCCTTCCTGGCTCCAGAGACCAATTTGGGGAAAAGAAATATGAATGTCTTCTCCTGGGAAGTAGGCTTAAATACAGTCTGGAATTAATTAATTAGGTCATATTCCAACATCAGGGTCAGACTGTAATGACAAAGCCCAGTAACTTCCAGTCATAATCACAGACTCAGTGCCACGCAGACGTAGCTAGAAATAAAACAGGCTGTTTCACTACTCTCAGCTTTCTGGGAAATGTACTTCTAATCTGCCCAGCAGAAAGTCATTTCAAGCCACTTAGGGTTGACAATCCTCAGTGTGGCTCAGATTTATATCTGCACAGACTTTAAAATGCTGCAAATACAAAATGGGTGATAGACCTCCAGCGATACTATTGTTTCACCTTCTTGATAGTTTTTCAGAATGGACTGGTAAGCAAAATACAGAACACTTCTGAATACTTAGCCCTTCCTTGCTGCCCATCATGCTGAAGTTAAACCATCCCAAGCCAAGAAACTTGGAAGAAGATCCCTCGTGCTTCATCTTGCCCTGTGCTCTTACTCAAGGCAGGATCTCCTTTGCCTTCGCTGGGAAATGGCTTTCCTAAACGTCATGAATTTGGCTAGACTGTTGAGTCATCCTGCAATAATTGTTTTAATGACAATTAAAAAGTCTTGTTTCTGATCAATTAAAAGTACATTAAATTTCTGCCCTAAGGCAATGAACTACTGGCAAAAGAGAAGCAGTTTCAATGAATTCTAGGATTTCCTTCTCTCTCTCATTTTTGCCAGCTAACATCAGACAAACAGGGCTTGCAGGGAGAGGTAATATACTTCATTAAACCAAATGATGCTGCTAGGAGAAGCAGACAAGCTTTCAGACACAGTTCCTTCAGGTCAAACATCAGGTCAATAATTTTGAAAATATTGCAAAAGCATACTTATCTTCAGTCATAGCAAATGCACTTTTGAGCTTTACCAATGCTTATTAAACCGTTAACATTTTGGTTGGGAAATGGATGCAAGCTCTGCGCAGCGCTGGAGCAGAAGACTTCTCCATTAGAGTTTACAGATGAAAGAAAGCAGAATCTAAAAAAAAACTCCAGGGTCTGTGCAGCAAATGCTCTTTCTGTACAGAGCAATGCAAATATTTTCCCTTGCAGGATTTCAAAATACTTTATTTGAAGTCGCTGAATTACTCAAAGGATATTTTAATTTTTATTTTTCTTAATGCCTGAAGAAATGGTATATGGAAACATCTTCCTTCCTGCTAATCCTTCACCTTTCTATTACTGTCACAGTAATTCCAGTCCATTTTCAAGACTGTTTGGAAAATCCTACATTGCACCTTACCTCTCTCATCTTTCTGGAGCTGCTTTATTATTCTCTATCATAATGAAACATAGGTGAAGAAAATACAAGTCTTTGGTCTCTTTTTGGCACATTCATTTGAAAAAGGAGAAATAGAAGTTCAGGTGTTCACTTCAAGGACAACATGAGGTCTGATCACACTCCCCTTTCTCCTGCCAGGTTTCATCACATTTTGAGAGTATTTTGGAAGGCAGAGAGTGTCTTACTGTGCTTTGTGACATTGGGTGCAGCATTTCAACAGCTGTTCCAGTTTGCTTTAGAGAGAACAAAGATGCTACTAAATTCTGATTTTCTCAACTCCCTGAGGCTCTGTTATGAAGTATTTAGTAAGTGACAACGATCCCATTTGTGACATTCTTATTTCTAAGTTAGTACTGATAATCCCACAGGGTTTTAAAAGGGACCCTGACATACCAAAGGCTCTGTCTTTTAGATGAAATATAGAAACACAATCCTTCTGTTCTCAGCAATTGCAAGCTCCTACACAAACCAGTTGTTAAGGTTGGTGTCCTGGCCAAATTCCAGCCTGTCATTCTGACTTCTCACTCCTCTCCCACCCTTCCTTCTTCTAGCCAAGGGCAGATATGGCAGGAAAAGAAACAGCACACAAATGCAAACTGTCTCAAAGGTGTGCAGTGCAGCACTGGGCTTGGAAAGGCCCACGGTATTTACACCATACTGAATGCAGGAAAATAAAAGGTGATTTACACAAGACATTAAATCCTTATTTGGAATCTTTATAGGACAAAAAATACCATATATATACACTGTACAATGAAATATAAATACACAACACTGAACATAAACTGTATATAAATACTGTAGTTCACTATGAAAAAATACCTGTGAATTAAGCACCTGACTTCCAGAGCATCTGAATATACAGCAACTGAACTGCTGCAGGCTGGCTCGACTTTCATACGTGCAAATACTTTTTGTATATATGTTAATGTTCATATAGCAAAGTAATGCATGGCTTATAAGTAGTAAAAAAGACAGAATACCCTATAAAAAATTATTTTAACAGCAAAATGCAAAGAACTTAAAAATAGCTAGTACACTTATTTAAAGAATTGTTACAAATTATTGTGAGAAACTTAAAAAAAATAATCTGACCAACAATTTGAAACTGTGCAGTTCTAACAGGTTATTTTGGGTTCCAGCTCTTTAATATTAATGAGAGAATCAACATAAATGTAAAAATAGCACAAGCAGTAGCCTACTGACCTGGTAATGCACTGTAGCAAAGAACTAAGTAGAGAATCTTTTTGCCATCAGCATAACTGCCCAAAGGATAGCAGCAATCAACCAAACACCACATCATGGGAATAATCATAAACATCTGAAATTTTCACTGTCTTCCACACTGGGGTATGTTTTAAGCTGTGAAGCTCTGCAATCCTCTTCATGTGTACACCAACAAACAAGTACCAAAACCCCAGACAAACTTGTCTGTCCCAAACCTTTGTACATTTAGGGTGCAGGGAAGGAAGAGGGAGTGGAGTGCAATTCCTACATATTCTGTAGGAACTCCACTGAAACGCCAGGCAAGAAGCATTTATATTCCTGCAGAAACCTTGCAGCATAACTGAGTGAATCACAAATAGGTTTAAAGCCCATTTTGCTGACTTGCGGAGCCCTCTGAAGACAGGAGGCTGAAACTGTGCGTGTGCAATCAGTAACCTGGAACAGGAGTCGCTGTGTAGCAGTGGCTTCAGATGTGGAAGGTGGCAGTGGTGTGACAGCATGCAGCAACATACTCATTTAATTAGCATTAGGCTTGGTGCTGCCCTCTGATAAATGTACAGCAGTTGATGAAAGGTCTTTGCTTGCACCCTCCTAACGCAGTCACTTCAGTCTAGCACAAACTTGTGGCAGCCAAAAGCAGCCAAAATTGCTCAGCCCCACTGGCTGTCCTTGCCCAGCAACAGCATTTCTGCTCAGTGTGGGAACCTGGATTAGGCAACTGAACTAGTTGAAAACAACTCTCCTGTTTCCTGTGTTGGGTCAGTTTCCAGAGGTATCTGAAGCCAGCTCAACCTACAACATACTCTACATGATGGAAGCCAGCTTAGTGTCAGGACAAGGGAAGTGGCAGGAGTGAGAAGGCAAGGACATCACCAACCCTTGGGGAAGGTGCTCAGGATCTTGCCCAAGAGCTGAGTTAAAGACCTCAACCTCAGAAGAGCTTTGCTGACATCATGAGGTAAGTCACTTTGCATGTCATTTTGCTTTTCTGCAAGCTTGTTACAGTTTGCCTTGTCTTCTCTCAATGAAGGTTTGCTGACTAGTCAAAAGAACCCACTGTTGGCTCACCCACAGGCACATTTATCACAGCAGTACAACTAGCTTGTATTGCTTTGCCACAGAGACCTCAGTCTTAATTCAAGGAACTGATGAATGTCTTCTTTACTAGAATTCTATTCCTTCTTAAGTACATGAACTTGTACAACAGAATTGTATCTTATTTTTATTACTCCACACCTCAAAGTCATTACATTCACCTCATATAATGCTCTAATCTTAGTCTGTATTGACTATACCATCTAAAAGTCTGTAAATGGCAAATTTCATTAGTAGACATAATTTTTCACAAAGTTGCACATTTTAAACACTAAATATGATCAGGCTTCAGTAGGAGCTGTTGGATACTCTAGATGCAATCTCCCCCATTGTTTTGAATCTGAAACTTGAGACTAAACCAAATCTAATGTACTAAACCACAAGTAATCTACTCAAATAATCTATAAACTGTACTTTATACAGAGAACCAAACTGTAAGGAAGGAAAAAGCAAATGTGAATTTGCTTCATGCTCCACTTTTTTTCCCCCCAGTAAATAAGTGTAGGCTCCCAACAAGCTGATAGGCCTTTTCTCATATTTAGAGTGCTCACCTAGAGGGCATAGATATTGTCCACTGATTGTTCACACTTGGTGCTGGCTTGAACTGATCACGTCTTTAATTAACCACATCAAGCTAGCTCCCTAAAGGTTTTGCCCCACGCTTGTAGGGTTCCTCTTCACTGAGGAGTTAATCCATTAAGTCTATAGTGAGAAGAAACCAACAGTGGAAATGATGACAGATATCCCTGTGCTCCATTTGAAAGAACTGTTGCAAAAAACTTCGCAACAAAAAAGATTTCAATAAAATAATATTTTTTTTTTCTTTAATGCCTAGGGAAAAGAAAACAGAACATATTTATTTTCTCTATATTTAAAATGTCTTTTGTAATAGAAAAATGAAAATTACAAGGCACTGGCACACTACCACAGAGGACATAGCGTATTCACCAGCAGTAATATTGTAGTCTTCTGATCTGCCGTATCCATGGTTTCATCTTTGAAAATGTGAACATAAATATCGTGCGAATGGGAAAAAGTCAGAAACAAATAAAGGTTTACTTGGATTGTAGGTGGATGGGCTATATCCTTATAGAAACAGTGTAGATTTATTACCCAAAAATACCTTCTGAAAAATCTCACCTATATATTAAGAATGCAGAGGCCACTGTGGAGATCTGCAAAGTTTTGTTAGATCAGTACTTGTGGCATCACCATTATCTCCTTTAATGAGTCCTGTAAAGGATGAAGTGTCAAACAATTAACACATTTCCCCCCAGTCTTGCACTTTGGATAACACATACTCCCCACAAGTGGGAAAGAATTTATTTGGCTTACGTTCAATTTGTGCAACAAGGGCACAACTCCAGCCTCAAGAGCAGTGAGTCTGATATATCATTACTGTTTTCTGCAGGTACACACATTTAAAAGACAGGGAGGCTTCAGCCTGAGCTCACAAAATTACTAATGATGAAACAAAAATTACTGTTGACAAATAGGCAATTTGCACAATGAGTAACATAGTTCAGCACTTTTAAAAAGTCAAGTGATAGGAAAATATTCTTCCTCCTTGCCTTTGTCTGAAGAAGAACAAAAATGAGAAATCTTAATAGTACTAGATGAATTTATGCATTCTTTAGTGTTTAAATGCAGATGCAGTCATCATCGTTTTTGGCAACTGGTACAGGACAAGCAGTATATGGGTAGTTTAAGAGCTGGAATGGATAGATATAAGCAAAGACCTCTAAAAATTCAATGCAACTGATCTGAAGCCACGTTCTCATTCCGTGTGTACAACTCCTCTGGGCAACTCAGAAAGCAATTCAGCTCCTTCTAATAAAGTTTTCTTTTGTGAAACACAACTTGAAGCAAGGAACAACATCCCAGTTTCTCTCATTGAAAAAGAAAGCTTGGCCTGCCAGCAAATGCAAACTCAAATGCAATGTGCCAGATCTGAACAGCTGTATGTATCCCACTTCTCCCGAGGCTCCATCATATGCCACATGCCAGTCACCATAATTAGTGAGAGTTAGAAGGAAAACTCACAGTACAGTTAGGAAATGTACAGCATTATACATAAATAAAAGATTAGTGCTCCCCAGTGCTCTTGTCTCTTCTCTTTCCTCCCCACAGACCAATAACAGTGTTGAATTCTGATGAAGCAAAGTGTGGTTCAACCTCAGGCATTTTGTGAGGCAGAGAGCAATTAATCGGCATTAAAGCGATACATAACAACACACTTTTTTTCTGGTGGGGAAATGGCCAACTAAATAGTTAACTTCAGTGCTATGAACACATTTTAACCAGAAATTTACATGCTTACTTCATTTATCATTTCCCACTGTAAAGAAACTTCTACCGAATTCATCTAAGCATTTAAAGATGGTTTTAACTCTAACCTGCCTAAACAGTCTACGGAAGCTGAAGGATAAAAACAGACCTTATATTAAACGCATGCTTAAATGTTTGCTGAAATGAGTTTGGATTAGATTCCAATTGAGTGATAAATTGCAGTAGGAGAATTTCACCCATAACTCTCCAGTCAACAGCATGAAACAAAGAATATCACATTGCACCTCCTGTAAGAGCTAATGAACCCTAATTCAGTTGCTCATTTGTTTTTTGTTTGTTCGTTTGTTTCCTGGAAGCATAGATAGATGCAGGGAAGGAGAGAGATAAAGGGGAAATACTGATCCAAAATGGTATCCTTACAAGATGTTTTTGTTTCAGTTTTGTAAAACATGTGCCTTCTGATGTAGATGGCAGGTTTGGGCATACATAGCAAGAAAATATCAAAGAAATTCAACAATTTTCTGGCTTGATTATCGAAAAAGTGTTGAAAGAACCTATGAGGTGAGGCACAGCAAGATGGACAACGTGCTCACATCTTTCAAGTTTACAACTGTCAAATTTGTTAAACTACGCTATTTTTAGTGAAATTACAATTTGGAACTGGCACATTGATTCCACACAGTTGGAGCCTGCTTCAGTGCCAGTGAATTTACTTTGATTTATTGCTCTTTTATTCAGGTCAGGAACCATAACCTCGAGTGCAGTCAACTCATTGGTCTCTGTGCTTGAGACAAGAGGTGAATATGGCCTTTAGAATTAAAACAGTTTATGCTATAAGGGAGAAGACGACCTGAAAAAAAATTTCTGTAATTAGCCATAACTAAATTTGGCTGCATCCTAATGGAACAGACAACAAGGTAGAAAAAGAGAGTTGTTTATTATTAAGGAAAATGAAATCTGGAAACTGAGAACGAGCTTGAGTAAGAAACAAAAGAAAACAGCATGCAAGAGAATCATTTCTTAGAGAAATGCGGACTAGAAGAATTTTAAAGAAGTGTCACTAGAAACACCATAAGTATCTTGAAATAGAACCAAAGAACAATAAGCATCTGACAAGGTTTAATTTCTCTCATCCAACCTCGTATGTGAAGAACAAGCAACATCATCCGTACTCAAACGAAGAAAAGAAAATGCAAATAAAGTTGAGGGAGTTACTAAGAAGTCAACTGGGGAAGATAAATGGTCCTTGAAATGCCCTTTCTCAAAATTAGAGAAAGGAAGATGGCAGTTACACAAGAGAAATTAGAAACATAAGCATCCATTGCTTCCTAAAAAACCAACAGATTTCATTTGAATCTTCTGAAGACCTGTGTAATAGGAGGCATTTACTACACTGTGCTGAGCACAAGAATTGTCTCCATTAGTGCTACTAGGAGACAATGAAAGGAAATTTGGCCTTTTTCACAACCTGACAAACCACTAACAATCCCTCTCAGCCTGATGGTGGCTAAGTTTGAAAAGCCTAATGTTGTGACAGATGTCAAGGAGAAGCATATAAAAAAAAGGCTATCTTAAAACAAAATCCATGAAAATACGTGACTTGTAAACCTGGCTCTATTCCTTTAAAGTGAAAACAATTAAGCACCATTTTAAGCAAAGTAGCCAGGGGGAATGACAGAAATCAAACATTTTTATTTCCAGATTAAGTAACATTAAGAGAAGAAAAACACAAAACACAAAGAATAAAAAGGATTGGTTCTGCATTGCTAAACCATAAGGGACAAAAAACAGTGTTGGCATAACATTTTTCATTAACTACAGTAAAAGCAAAATGTACATATCAGTGTTACACATCCTCTTCTTGCCTAAGGCTCTGATTAAGTTCCCCAAACTTTCTTTGCTCTACAGCTTTTAATGCACCACCACATATTTTTCTGCTATCATTGAACATGTCAGAGAAATATCTCTGCAGCACACTAAATCTAGGTTAAGAATCATGGAAACAACAATTTTTTTTCTTACTTGAGATATAAAAGCGGCCATGGTAAGGGATTTTTTTCTAGTTAACTACATTCGTATCTGAGAAATAACAGCCTTGGTTTTGTTACAGCCACAAGTACACAGGTCACCCAAAGTAATTGGTTGGTAATGGCCACTGGAGAATTTATTTTGCATAAGAAACAATCCTGATATGAATTGGTGCAAGTGGCATGGCCTCTTCACATACAAATTCCTTTCAATTTCTGATATATGCTATATGTGCTTAAGAGAATACAGCAGAGGAATATGCAGTCTCTGGAAATTTACTGAACCACAATAAGAAAGAATAGTTCCTTAATTTTTCACCTCACTGCATCTCTGAACCGTAGAACACTTCCTTGACAGAATTCCCTTTCCTTTACAAAAGGCCATAACATTTACAGTCCACAATAACTGCTGGATTGTGACATCAGTCTTTCTGAAGGCAAGAAAACAGTACTCTTGACAGAAGCATCCAGACTGATGAGGACTGAACAGATACTGGTACACCTATTTGGATAACAACATATATACATACATTCAGGTACTCATAACTTCTCCCTCCTCTTGTTTCTTGAAAAGGATTTTTTTCCTCCATGCTGTTTAGGAGCCACAGAGGGGAAAGGAAAGCCATATAACGACATGCAGAATAGTGCACATAGAAATAATATAGAGTATATAGAAATATGGGTGCAGTAAGAGAATAAAAACTACTAACAAACTTCCCTTTCACTGTGCAACACACAAATAGAATGGTGCTTACTTCATTCTCTCCATCCTCATGAGCTTTTGGGAAGTGAGATAATATTTCAGTATCAATAAAACAAGATCAGCCGTTAAACTGATACAGAAATCATCTTTGGGCACTAGAAAGCCAAATTTTTCTTGCAACATGGTGGAAGAAATCTTCATCAGTTTCAAAATGATGTTTTGAGTGTCTGACTTGCACAGATACTCCCTTCACAAAGACACATGCTTCCTAACAGAGGAGCAAACTGCATCTAAATTCTTCTCCTCCTCCTCCTCCCCCACAGGACATTACAGAGCAGCTGCAAAATCTGGGTTTACCAAGTTAACATACAAATAGCTACCTGGGAGGAAAGATGGCACACGGATCTCCTCCTCAGCTCTGTACTCCCAGAGGTTGCCTGCAGTACTGGGACCGCTGCTGATAGGTGGGCATCTGATGAATGACACATGCTTAGAGGGGAAATTCATGGAAAGATAGCAATGATCTGAATTTTTCACCAAATTAAAAGGGGGAAAAAAAGACACATCAACTACCAAATGCTGAAATCTAACTGAATTGCTGTGCTGAATTGCTGAATTGCTTTAAGTGATATTTCTTCAAACAGCTTGGAAAGCCAGTAAGGCACATGAGAAAATTTATTATTGTTTTAGACTTTTGCAGACAACCTTGTTCTAAAGGGATTGCATTTATACAGGTGTGAAGATTGATATAAGAATACTGAGCCATGCACTTTGCTTTCTATTTCAAACCTTGACTGACTTTTTCAGGCAACTTTTATACCTCATTTATGCACCGAGGTTTGCGTGAAGCAAATGTACAATTTGCGTGCATTGTCAGACTGAAAACCATTGAGATAATGCCTTGGGAGAGAGGCCCACAAATAAGTGGTCTTGTCACTCCTACCAGCAATAAGCTTTATGTTCAAGTGAAGTTCCTACACAGCACCCCTCCCTGCAAAAGTGGAGGACCAAACACAATTGTGCTTGCAGTGATCAAAAAGGAGTACAGGTATTTTCAGCATTATGCAAGCAACCCAGTTAGCACTTGAATGAATGAACCCAAGCAATTCACATGTGGTACAAGGAGCTCCATCATCTGACAACTGCATTAATATTCAGGTTAGAACTCCAGAACTAAATATTTGCATTGTATCTGTGATATCAGATCCCCATCAAGCCTCCTGGAAGCTGAAAATTATTATGTTGTTGTATCTACTCCTATCTCTGCATTGCCAGAATCTGCCTGGAAACAATGCGGAGACCCAGTGGAACAAAAAAATTCTGCAGTTCCAAAGTCAAAATAGTAATAATAGCTTTTTTCAGCAGGTTAACATCAGGGATTTTTCAATAAATGGAGTACTAAGGAGCTTCAGACTGCCTGAAAAGAGTAAGTCAAAGCAAAATACCAACATTTTTGTTGTACCATGTATCACAATTACTGTTAATATACTGCATTTGATTTAGTTCCAGTTTCACATTTCCACTGACAGTCTCCATAAAGTCAGTGAAAATTTAGTTACTGGACTTCTCATGCCAATCTCCTGAGTGTGGAAAAACTTTCAGGCTATGTCTAGAAAAAGATCATTTAATATTGCCAGTAAAACATCTCATGCAGAGGCTAGTAAATAAAACAGTTTCTCTTATCTAATTCTAATGTAGTACATAATGTGTGAAATCATTCCTTGGCAGAAAAGCTGAAGGAATTAGGGGGTTGTTTTCTGTCTTCCTTACTCTGTCTCCTTCCTTCAGCAGTTTCTCAATTCTGTATTTGCCAAGAAGCACAGAAATGACTCAAGTGTTTCACCTGATAAAACCAGATTTTTAGCTATTTAAATCCAAAGAAATTCAAAACCAGTTGTTTCTTATAACATCACTTAAAGAATGATCTAACTTGAACAGCTATACTTCACAAAAACATTTTCAGTCATCTTCTATCAGTGAGAATGGATCATTATTTGCACTGTGAAGAATATTGTGGCAACCCTTTAGCAGCTGGAAGTGGCTGAGAAGGGTTAGGAACTCCATGGTGAGCTTCATCATAAGGCATTATGTGACACCATTGTGTGAGGGTGGAAACAGCAAATGTAACCTTCAGGAAATGTCCTCATTTGTAATATCTGGAAACTGGATGTAATTCTCATCACTTGTGTTTCAGAGAGATGAATTTGCTGTGGAACAGGCAAAGAGCAAACCTACTGGGATAGTGAAAATGGGGTGTCTGTCTGAGTCTGATTTGTTTAGCTTTCCAAAATGAAAGCTGCAAGTTCTTATGATTGCTATCCATAAATGCACCTGGAGAAAATATATTCAGTCTGAAAAATAACACTGAATTGGGAATAAGAGTACATGAAGTGGCCATGATTAAGTTGCAGCTGAAAAGTCGCAGGATGGAGTACTGCCTGTGGTGCATCAGGATTCTGAAACTCTCTCCCATTACCAATTGGACAAAATGTTTGACTCATTTGAGGAGAGAGCTTTATTAAATCATCTAGTCACTTGTACAATATAGAAGCCTGGATTCATTAACCTTGAAGTGGCAACTTCTATCTGGTCTAACACACATCTGTTTGTGCAGCACGTACCAGACCAAGCATTTCATGTTCTCAGTTTGAGAATGATTTTTACTTACAAGCCACACATTTTTCTTTTTAATTGAATTAAGGCACTACGGGGACACAAGGGCTTAATATTACAGGGAACTATGAATGGTGAATTATACTTCCGGCTGCCAATACAAAACCTCTGGAAGAAAACTGCTTTTCAACTTGAAGCCTTGCAGAACATCCCAAGTTTTTCCCCCTTCAGTTTCCTTGAGTCTCCTTTCCATCTTGATTCCCTTTTAACTAGCTCTAACGTACCAGTCACAGACAGTCCACGTGTCTACAGCTCACTGGCAGACATTATATTCTCAATATTTTATTGCAGCTATTAAAAGCCATCACAGGATTGGTTTGTTTCTAAGTTTCCATCATTTCCTATTTTAATTATGGATTGTTTAGCTGAACAAAGCCATATTAAATGAAAAGCACGGTGCAGGAGTAGAGGAAGAACTTTACAATCACAGTTGACAGCTTAGCTATTTATGCTGTAAATGCATCATAAATAATTTCTGAGGACTTCATACATTTCTGTACATGGTCTGTAGCAGGCTCATAAATAGATTGATAAACGTATATTAACCAGTGATATCCAAACCTCAAAGTACACTGGCACAGCCTTCTCTCAAAAGCATCATGCTTGTTATAACCTCCATAGACTCACTCTTTGTAAGCAGACATAATGAATATAGGAAACATTTTCAAAATGAGATCAGATTAACTTCTCTTACTAAGGATCTCAAACACCTGAGAAGAATCAAATTTCCAGAGACCCTCAGCTCAGCCAAAAGTACACAACATGCCAGCCTTCATAATAAATCTAAAAGCAGTGTACAGCACAGCACGTGTATCAGCAACATAACTGCATTCTCTCCCTACATTAAAAAGAAAATTGCAAAAACTAATAAATTGTTTTCCAAAATGATATTTTGCTGAACAAATCTTAACTAGCCCCATGTAAATACATTTGCTGTTTTAGTTTCTATATTCTAAAACATCTTGTTCATTAAATTTCTCATGCCCTATGACCTCCTGGTCTGCCTTGTGTCTCCAGTAGGACATGCTTAACTTCTCTACAGACATGATATTGCACTATGAATAAAGAAATAATAAAAACTTAGAATTTACAAATTTAGAAATTTTTCCAGAAATAGAGTTAGTGACATAATGCAACAATGCACAAGGATTAAAAGAGACCAGACATTTATAGAAGAAAAAAAACTGTCTTGAATTAGCTCTGTCCCTTTACCCACCTTGTCTTTCCTCTTGCACCCTCCTCTTCCTCACCTTCCTGCTCCCCAAGCCAGCCTGGAGCAAGGACATGCAAACCAGCACAGCAGATGACATAGATTCCTTAAGGCTTGATCAGTCTGAGGGTTTTTTTTGGTTTGTTTGTTTTTTTAATTGCTCTTGAGGATGGCCCAGCCTAAAGAGGTACCTGGACAGCTGCGCCATAGCCTAACAACAGCAAGCACTGAACATGAAAGGTAAAAGTAAAAACACTTATTACAAAAATTCTCCAAGTATTCAGTACTTTCCAGGCCCAGATTTCATTCAGCTGCTCAGAAATGATCATTTAAGTGTGCTGCTGAATCCTCACTGCCCCCCTCTGTACACATGCTGCCTAACTGAACTGCTTAGCAACACGCTGAATGCTGCCAGATTGGGCTGGGAGCTGGAGCACAGCTCTCCAGCAGAGAAGGGACAAGTGTGGGGTTTCTCTGCTGTGTCCCCTCTGCAAAAAGATGGAGACAAGTCCCTCTAGAACTCCATGATGTTCACCTCACAGCTTATGGCTGAAGCAGGGGAGAGTGGCAACAGATTCAGCAATACAGTCGTCCTCAGCTAAAACATTTCTAAGGATGCAAATTTCTTAGGGCAAATTAGTAAATCATCCATCCAGATGTGTTCAGTGCTATCCAAAATAAACTTTAAAAGGTGAAATATGCAAAATAAATGACCAAATAACATCATTACCATATACAATATCTAATTTTCTTCTGGCCCTTGAGGAGTTAAGAAACTATAAAACATACGGCTCCTAATTCTGTCTGGCAGAATCCATGCAAGAGAAAGACAAGCAAAATTTATACACACTTAAAGTTTTCTAAATTCTTCAACAAACACTCACCAACTGGCACCTTGCTAGTGAAACTGTAGGAAAAAAGCCAAACATAAAAATAAGGAGAGCTGTGAAAAAGACGTGTCCTGTTTTTCACTTCTTTAGAGGTTACAGAAGGATAGAAGGTGCCAAGAAGTGAAGGAACACTGGAAAAGACAGGAAGAAATCCAGAGATGATAATGATGATCTAGTCTGATGTGCTGCAGGACCTGAGTGCTGTTAAATGGGAAAAAAAAATCTGTATTAAAAAAAGTCTTGGGAGACTAAATGAGTACAGCTTCATACAGAATGCAATTCAAAGATAATCACAACATGAAGGAATGAAAAATGTAAGCGTATCACATGTATTAAAAGACACAATGATAGCAGGGTACCTTGGTATGTTAAGGCTGGAAAAAAATAGGGAAAGGGCAGGAATGACACTGCAAAATCTTCTGTTATCAAATCATTTTAGTGAAATGGTAAAAGAATATTAAGCTCCACTAAAGATCTCCACAACTGAACTTGGATTAAACCAAAGGTCTCAATGTTAGAGAAATTCTGTCAAAAATGTTCTTAGCTTCCTGAAGCAGAGGAAAAAATGGCAGGAGGCAGATGCCATGTGGCAGCAATTACTGCATTTCAGGGATTCAGAATAAACAAAAGCAGGAATCTCCCACTTCAGTCATCCTCCCAGTACAATCTCATCACAGAACATCTCCATGAGATATTCTTTTTGACAGCTGTATTATTAAGATAATGCTATAGGAGACTTGCAATAACATCTAATTATGTAGAAACACAGAGGAAAAGATCTGGATCAAATGTCCAGCCACAGAAGTATTACAAGCCTGCAGTACCCTACGGCTGTGAAAAATTAAACTAGGAGAGGTATTCGAACAGTACTAGTGAGGCCTCATCTGGATAATGTATGCAGTTCCATCCAAGGAAAATAAATTCTATCTACACTCGTAGTATGCTTGAGGGAATTACTGTTTATTTTAAAAGGAGATTCTTAGTTTGTATAACCTCACAAAATGAAAGTTGAGAAGGTTTTTATCTATTTTCCACTCTTTCTTGCCATAGATCTAACCAGCAGCAAGGAAGAACTTCAGCTAAGGGTTGATGTTGGCACTAGAACAAATTATTCAAATTGGCCATAAACACACTTGGGTGAGAAATTACAGTATTTCTAAATACCTAGTAAGCAAAGAAAAAAAAAAAAATGAATAGAAACAACAGACTCAAAAACCAAAACTAGTTTGGATAATCAATATACAAAAATGATAATGTAAAAGTGGCTGCATGAAAAGGATTTGATCAACTAAGAGGTTTTTCTGTTTGCCTACTTTCTTGTTTTCCTGTTCCATACTTCAGTGGATGAGTCCATCTGCCATGTGCCCACAGTGCTGGGAAGCCAAGGAAGTGCACAGCTACCCTGACACTGAGCCTTGCTTATTGGCACTGTCAGGATTCATTGCGAGTTATTGAGTCATGTGAAGTAAGGAGTGAAAAACCCCCACAAAATCAGGCTTGCCAGATGTGCTTTTTTCACATATTTTGACAATTATAGTTGGGCTTAATCATTTATGATAATACTTCATAATGCTGTAGCAAATGCTCTGGAGTATACTCTGTAAAAAATAATGAAGTCTTAAGTAACATGGCAACTCACTCAGCTTTTAAATTTTTGCTCAGAAGCAGAAGGAAACAGCTTGTGTTTTCTGCAGATTATGGAGAACTACCACAGGAAAATTAGGAACATTTCCATTATTGCTTCTCTATCTCTTTCTTAAGCATTAACTATGTAACATTACCATTGTTATGCAGCAACAAGACACCCACAAACAATATCTTCACAGCATTAAAAGAAGAAATGCTATCAAATAGTAATATGGGGTTATACAAAAGAAACCATAGGAAAAGAAAGGATTAATAATTTGTGCCTAAATAAAAGTCAGCACTCTATTTCTCATTGAAAGCCAGCTGTCAAGTCCTGCATAACTTAACCATCTATTCCCTTGCTTATTGTGGCTTTGCTCAGCAATTGATCTGGCTGCAAGCTATCATAAAAAAAGCTTCCTTCACTTAAAAAAAAAGAAACAAAAAAAAACAAAAACAAAAAACAAGACCAAACCACGTCATTCCAATAGAAATTTTCCATCTGACTTCTTTATCACAACTTCTGGACAGGGTTGGATAAGCACCAAGCACAGCCACGTGATCTGGCATAGCTCGTTTATGAAACGTACAATGTTGATATGTAAGCAGTTAAACATCTTGTGTCAGTAACACTGACATTATCTCAGCTTTGAAAAATGTCATCAATTGAACAGTGCCTGCACTTAATTTCAAGGAAATTAACGAAGTCTGTGGCATTCAAATAAATTTGCTATTTCCATACTTTCTTGTTTTGCTGATTGGCAGCAGTTGCCACTGTAACATAAGGTGGAAAATAGGAACAACTTGCACAGATCTATCATATGTTTCACATTCTGTAAGTGTTTAGGTGGGAAGGAGTTATTGTTCCAAAGCTCAAAAAGAGGTAACAGAGTATTCACTGCAGATGCAAGTCTGAGGCACTCACCATTTCATAAAAGCAGAATCCTTCCAAATGTTGTGCCAATGGAGACAGTAAACTGACAAGAAATGTAGATCAATGTTCTTTAAACATTTCAGCTTTTCTGATAAGCAAACATTTCAGTCTGTGTAATATTGTCAAACTACAGCTGCAGAGAATTTTGAAGAGGCTCCTATGCATGCTTTAAATATTCCTATTCCTTTCTACCAGAAAATGTTCTCAAGAGAGCATAACGCCAACACAATTCTGTTCATATTGCAGTCAGTTCCCTGTATCAACTCTGGGAGAGAGAATGGGCAAAAGCTCAATCAAAACTTGGAATTCGATGCCATTGCCTGACTGAGGTACTTCACATGTTGCACCAGAGGAAATAGGAAGATAATTTGCCTCTGGATTTGTGCATTAAAAACATAACTGACGTTGCAGAGAGAAAGGATTTGGCAAAGCAGGCAGAAGGCTACAGGCATTGCAGTGCCATTAAATTAGCATTTAATCTTTCCTGTACACGATGCAGCATTTTCCTGAGAAAAAGTGATCTTTGCAAGATAGCAGACTCTGAGATCTGTCAAATAATCAAAAAGCTGATTTCTTGGCACAGAAATAAGACTTTTTGAATGACACATATAGAAATGACAGGAAGGAAGGGAGAACTTCTTGGTTCACAGGAAGAAATTTTTATGAGCTCATGCCAGGAGGCAAAAATAATCTTTAATATTTAAGAGATTTTATAGATATGTGGAAGGATCTATATAAAATTTAGATTCTGTCATTAAAACTGAGTCTAAAATGTGCAAGGAAATAAACAGAGTAATGCACCTAAGGCAACAAATAGCCTCTGGAGCCTTAGGCCTGTGTCATGATTGAGGAACAGCACTTGGTATACATAGATCTGTATAAAGATCTGTATTGATCTGTACAAAGACTAACACACAAAAATTTGAAAGGCAGGGAGGAACTGTTATCTTTGTGAATGATTTGTATTTAATAGTTTTTTTTTTCTCTTTATGAATCAGTAAAGCTTTCAAACTGCTGTCCTTCCATTGCTCATCATTGGGAAAAACAGAAAATATTCTGTAGAAATACATGATATTTTAATATCCACTTAAATTATTTTCTTTACAACTTTATTCCTTCTTTTTATATTTTAAGAGCCCATACCAAGAGGTAAAAATAGTATGTAACCATCTAAGTCCAGTAAGAAAACAAATTAAGCTGACAGTTTTGAATGCACTAGCAATGACTATTTACTTTCCAATGTATTTAACATATTTAATAAATTGGTTATGATGACAGAAGTCATAACCTATGCTTGCGAAACACCAGGTAGAGATGTTTTCCAGATGGCAGAAACCACCTATATCTAGGTGATAAAACACAGAAGATGTGTAACAATAATACTGCTAAACTTGCCAGAAGCAAGAAAACAAGCTGGCTTGCAGATCATTTTCCAATGCCTTATCAATATCTTGGCAATTGCTTTCCCATTGAAAAACTTTACCCTGATAGTTCCTTCTTACTATTTACAGTAGCCAAGATCCACCACTAAAAGTGAAAACAGGAATAACAGTAGCTTCTAGAAAACTCAACTCTCACAGCATATATTAAAGAGATTGAGATTTTCAGGTTTCATGAGGACTTCAAGGGAATTTGTGTTACAGTATTTGAGCTCATTACAACAGCTCAAAATCGAAGATCAGAAATGCCAAAAGAAAACAAAAGATGTGTCTAGCATTTTCCTCAAAATCAACTTGTGCCTATGATTTTACATCAACATAGAAAATGATAGTAACAACAGAGTCAAACACCTTTGCATCAAGATGGTTCTAAAAAGTGACATTAAAGATTATGTCTGTGCAGCTTTAGGAACAGTAAAGCCTCCATATTAATAAAAAGGCTCAGCTATGCACCCTCCCAGCCTTATGGAAAAACAAATTCAATTAAATTGCTTTAAAGAAACCTGATGTCTGTAAATTTTAATGATATTTTAATGTCCCTATTTTAATGACTTTTCACCTGACCATCTCATCCCTTTTTATACACTGCACAACTTTTTTGAACTTCTCGTATTGCCTCCTCTCTGACTGTTGGTTTTAAAGGAAACCTGAGTTTTCCCCTCATTATTCAGCTAATTTATGCCAGAGGAGCATCAAGAATGAATGGGTACTCTTACAAATTCCCAGTTTCAATTTTACAGTGAAAAGTATATGTCCCTGTAGATGAGCCGTAACAAACCTAATTCCAGAAATCAACCTCCTGGCACTTCGTGCACATTCCTGTTTAATGTTACTCACACCTGAAAAGTAATATTTCAGAGATACGTGCAGTGAACATCAGTGTACAACTAAATCGACCCCAAAGCCTATTAATAAAAGGAGCATTTAGTAAGTTGATAACTATTGCCTGTTCACTTTGTTGTATACGTAACCAGAGTTTCTTGGAAGTCTTAATACTCGAGTAAACCTCCAGGTTGCCATGGAAAGCAGCAGCAGAAGACAGTGTGGATACCAAGGTGTAAAGTGATATAGGGTTATCCAATAGTTCAACATAAGAAAAAAGAGGCCTCTGTGGACTTATCTGGTATTGATTCACCTTTTCATACATCACCTCTCTTACTTTCTGGACAAAAAAAAAAAAAATCATGCAATTTACAGCATAGAAAAGGTGTGGTTTTGTTTGTTTTTGTGCAAGACAATGTTTACTTATCTCTATAGGATTAAGCAGGCACTTATTTGCAGTGAACAGAGAATAACCTGGATTAAGTTTTTTGCTTCTTCTAGGGAGAAATAACTTGTTTGCAAAATGCTTTTGAAGCAACTGAGCCATCCAGAAAGATTACATGAATTTGGAAAGAAGAGAAAAATGGTAGTAAAGGAAAATACTCAGAAAACAAAGATAAGATCAAGAAAAATAATGTACTGAAATGAACATATGGCAAGTACTTATTGGCATATACCTGTTAAACTTCCCCTGGAGAAACATACCACGTAATCAGAAGGTAAAACAAGATGTGACAGAACAATAAGAGATATTGAAAGTAGAACATAATAAAAACAGTTATAAACGCTTAGCAAGCTAGTGACAACTGCTTTCATGAAATGTAGCTCCTAGATCAGCAATAGGAAACATTCCAATCAGTGCGAAATCTATGAACTACTTATCCATGATATTACAATTCCTTAATTTTATCCTAGGATGCTCATTATTACATTTTGAGTGTCTTCCACCTACCAAAAAAAAAAAAAAAAAAAAAAACCAAAACAAACAAACCCAAAACAAAAAGCCAACAACAAAATAACTCCTCTAACTGGGAACAGAAGGTCTTTACACATCTTGAGCTGGTAAAGTAAGAAACGAAGACATATGTCCTTCAGATATTGTGGTGACAGCACTGAGATGGAACAAATGTTTTCAGAAGGCCAGTGCAGGATGGACAAGCTGTAAGCTTGTTATGGTTATGCAGAGAACCACTCAAGGTAACGCAGAATGAAGAAGTCAAGTCCTTTAGAAAGCATTTATGTCACTGGAAGAACCAGAGGTTCTGTGTGCTGTGCAGGTGGCATCAAAAACTTGCTAAAAAGAGATAGATGCAGTCCATTGCTTGTTCAGTACATATCTTGTATACTATAAGGTCTTTTTCATAAAAACAAGTTCAGAAAAATATTACTTTCTTACGAGAATATCCTAAAGGGACACACATTGAGATCTTTTAGGATGAAATGGCTGCTGAAGATGTGTCCTGTTCTCCAGGAAAGCACCTCACATTCACAGTCAGATGCCTACAAGCCTATAACAACGCATTCTTCTCACTGATTCACAAAAGGGTGAACTATGCGAATAATAAAATATCATCTTGCATTTCTTCTAGGATGAAAAGATGAAAATAACCATTAAGCCTATACATAAGAAGTCATAAAATTGTTCTTCTCTTGTCTGTAATAGTCAGAAAGATTACAGTTCTATTTGAATCAAGACAGCACTTTAGTGCTGTGACATACTCAAAGGTAATAAAAACTGACCCTGCCCCTTCCAGAAGATGGACAAATCTGTGCTACCAGAACACCTTTGTTCTTCCAATAGATAAGCAAACTAGACACAGCGGCAGATAGCACTGCAATAGCACGAGCAGCACTCTCTAACTTCCTCACTGCTGAGCATACTTGAGAAATTATTAATTGGACAGAAAATTTAAATAGGCACCTTCCACTGGTTTCTTTATGAAACCATGTTATTCATCTCACTTAAGTGGAACTCCAAAAAATGACTGTGTGGGGTTCAGAATAATACCTTCTTTTTTTCAGAAGAATTTTTTTCATTCCACTGTTTTCTTTTTTTAATTGCCTAGATCCACCATTTTCTTCACTGAACACCAGTTGGGAAGTGAAGACCACTTAGCTATTTATTCACAGGAGCAAAGTGGCTTTGAAAAAAATTGTGTTTTCATTTTCAGACATCTGACAAATGAGACTGACTCATTAGTAATTAAAAAGTACAGTTCTTTACAGCACAGCTCATCCTACTGGCATACTGAAAAGCAGAGGGAAGGAAACAGAATAGCTCTGGAGAACGAGTTTATCAAATGTGTGTATTTTCTCACATGAGAAAGGTGAATTTCTCACATAGTTTATTTTTCCCAATTCTCTGTCCTGCCATCTTCATCTGTAATGATTGATTAAATATCTTAAAGCACTCTCATGGGACTAGCAGTTCACGTTTCATGACAGAAGAATAATTCTGGATCTGCTACCACTTCTGGTAAGCCATAGCACCTAGGAGTTTGTCATCTAAACATTACCCTTGTGACTATAAAAATAGACGTAGGTGCAGGTTACATTGTCAGTATAAGTTTTTGGATAGAAAACAAGTACTTTCTTATTTTAATACAGTACTCACATTCCAAATTTAATTTAAAAAACTATCTCAAAACTACACTTCAACAAGAAAGATACTGTTACAAGATACCCTACCCTATTCATTTACACTAACATCTTCTGCTACTCCTCTGAAATAATACTCTTCATTTCCATTATTTCCTGTCAAGAAGAAATACAGTCACATTTGTTTAGAGATGCTGCAGAATTGCATAAGCTTAGTACAACACTGTCAGCAGTTAGTAATACTTTTAAAGCTCCAGATGTTTTAGGTCTATTTCTTTTTAATAATCACTTCTTTCACACCTGCAAAACAAGGTTAGTGAGGTTTTAACTCTAGCAACGCCTACAAATTTGAAATAGATTTCTATTAAACAAAACAAATCATTTATCTTTTTATTATTTGCATTTGACAATTCTGCATCTAATTGGATTTGGATTCAAAATAGTTGACTTCACCTCTAGCCCTTCTCATACTCAGTCTTGTTTTCCTACAACTGTACATCTTACAGTGTTGTTTAATTTCCAGTGCTGGATTTCTAATATTCCACTAATATTATTCTTCAAACTTCCTAATTTAATGTAACACTTGTGTATTTACTGACTGTAGCAAGTATTAAAATATATCAGTTTTCCAAAGGAAGAAAAGAACAATTAGAAAAGCTTCATTCTTAACCAGAAACAAAGGCATTCTACAGTCAAAATAATTCTTTTCTCAAACCACTATTTAAAATTTATCAAAAGTAAGTATTTTGAAATAAATAAATCTTCAACCTTTGGAATATTACACTCAGAAATCCTTGCTTAAACAACAACTTAAGTTAGCTAAGCTAAGCGTTTACAGTAACCAAATTCCAGTTTATTAGCCTTGCAAAGATTCAAGATTCTGTATTCATAATTACATTTCTTTCACTTTCTGAAGTTCTGTCAGCTGTTCTCAGCTAATAAATACCACCTCCAAATATTTAAATAAATAACATGTAGATTACTTTAACCTGATATTTTCAGAGCTAGACAGGAGCCCAAATGACAGAGAGGCACTCAGCCAGCCCAGCAGTATCTATGCCTTTTATCTCTCACTCTTATGCATTGCTCATCTCTCTTAGAACTACCCTGGGACCTTGCTGACCACAATAGCTTTGGGTTCTCTCCCCAGAGACTTATTCAATCACTCATCCATCAATGCACCTGATTAAGAGCAATGGTCTTTTAATAATCTTCTACTATACAAATTCATACCCTCGCGTTACAGGCCAGAGCAACAAGAGGTATTTCATCAACTTCAAAAGTATAAGTCAGGTTGAGGTTCATTAAAAATACATATTCTGCTGTGCTTTGTATTTGAAACTGCTGTCTCTAAAATGCGTCAACAAATGAAAGCCAACAAAAATTGTACAGCTGATCTGGTTGTTATTGATTCCCATGTTTAGGACTGACTTCACTGGACATAAACGCCTAACAATATATTTTGTAATATTTTCTGATATTCCTTATTAAAAAAAAACAGATCATAAAAAGTCTTTAAGAAATACTATAACTGATGTTGTAAAAAATAGCATAAGATATATTGAATCAGTCTGAGTTGGCACTTTGTGTTTTTGTTGGAGGATTCATCCATCATCAAAAGCTTTCCTTTCCATATCCCACTCAAGACTCCTAAGAACTGCTTAGGCCTCACACAATTATTACCTTTTATAGCTTATAAAACCCTGGTCTGCTTAGGCAGGACTAATTACCCTTATTTCATTAAAATTGTAAGCAGACCTGGCTATACTCAAACTTGATGAGCACCCTGATGGCTATTCAGCTGCAGGTCACCACACTGAAACCTAATTACCTAAAAAATGTAGATATGCCACTCTGTGAGATACATGTTCGAACTTAAATGCTTTTTGTGAGATCAGGTCTTGAAAATGGTTAATAATATTCATGTCATTACAGTGTCCAAGTTCAACCACAAGCAATATAAGTTCCAGCAACAATTTAGAAAGGACCTATCGAACAGAAATGAGTAATTTAAAAAGGATAAGGAAACATTTATATTTAATCACAAGCAGCAACTAGAAGGAGACCTACATCGTAATATTAACTCTGGCTGGGATTATTGAAAATTTTGCCAGTAACACACAAATAGAACACACTTTGAATATGGTGTTAAATTTGTTATTAACCACTCAAATCTAAACTGAACAATGCACTGTTTTTTAAATGATTAATGAGTATGAGGTCTAATCCAAAAGTAATATCTTTTTTATTATGTTGGCCCACGACATCAGAGGCAGATGTTGGTGGTAAGGCAGTAAAGGATGAATCTTCCCACCAATACTTCCTTAAATTTTGTTACTGTGAGACAGATGGCAGCAAAGGGGCAGTCTGACAAAATGGCGTCTGACATGGAAGCGCAGATGAATCAAAGGTGTGGGACTGAATTCCTCCATGCAGAAAAAATGGCACCCATTGACACTTGTCGAACATTCATGGAAACCAAGGAGTGGATGTCAGCACAGTTAGGTGGGGAGTGATGCGTATCAACAGTGGCTGAAGTGTCCTGAAACTGACTTAATTTCTTAAGGAGATAGGCAGAATGGGGTTAGTTGGTTCCACTTATTTGTGTGCTTAAAGAGCGTGTATTGAGAACACTATCAAAATGCAACTGATTAGTTTGCAATAAACTGCTGCGTTGGAGACTTAAAAATTTCTCTTTAAAAAATCTCACCAGAGAAATGGTGATGATGCTGCACGCTGAACAGCAATTACATTCACCAAAGAACAATCCCCTGAAAATTCTGTGTAAGAACAGGATCACTAAAAAATGCTTTATTAGAAACAACATTGGTTTGGCTGCTCTGAGTCAGGGTTATGACCTGTGTGTCAGGACAAGTTGAGAGGAATTTACGTTGTAAAATCACTTCCTTCTACACGGTCTGGAGCATCTTAGAAGAAAATCATTTCCTGATTCAGAAAAACCCCTACATAAATCTGGATAATGTATCCATCCCTCTGTTGCCATATTTGCCCAGAAAAGCAAAACTTTGTCAGTAACATGGGAGCTGTCTCACACAGGTGCAAAATGGAGACATGATTATGAAATAGCAATCAGGCCGTGTCAGCTATTGCAATCCTTATGAAAATAAAATGAGCAGGGAAGACGCTGTGCAAAAAGTGACGGAACTCTATAGAAGAGTCAGAGAATAAAATCAGAATTCAAATGCAATTTCCTCAACCTACCCTGAAATTATTTAAAATGTCTCACTGAATTCCAACAAAGGAAATTAAAAACTTCTAAATGCCTTATCCAGATTCCAAAGGAGTCAGGAAAACAATTCCAAATGAATTGTTAATAGGAGAAAGGCGTTTTACATTGTAATAATAGCATAAATAAAATAATTCAAGTCACAAATGGCAAAAGGATCTTCCTGGGGAAAAGTCTGTACCTTTGGAGTACACTTCCCTTCAAAACAACACAAGCCTAGATGTGACACCTTCAAACACAATGCATGATTTCAGGGCAACTGGCAAATTTACTCATTATTTTCTAGTTTTTTGTCACTTGTATACAAAAACATTTCTTCACTTTGACCTCAAATTTCTTGTGCTTCCTGCATATTCTTCTGGCTGATGTTTTGAGTACTTTGAGTAATTGTGTGCTGACAGTTTTCATAATCACTAATTGCACTTGATGACTCCTGTGATCAGAAACAAAGCATTTGGGAGGGATTAAGTGAATGAAACCATCCTCAGAATCAATAATCATGCTAAAGTCCTCTTACGTACAGATATATTTTTCTTCTGCACAGAATAATTTATCCAATATTCTTTACTTTCATTGCTAATGCAAAAACTTTGTTAAATTCGAAAATGTTGCAATTTTTGTCCTTTCTGTAATTGAACATTGTTTCAGATTTCTTAATGTTTCAATTAGTATAGATTGCAAGGTTGTTCATTTGCTAAAGAGTGCTCTCCAGGCCGCAGAAACGTTTATAAAACGATTGGGACAGCAAATGAAATTCACAGAAAAAATCATTTAAAACTGAAATGTTATTAGGTTTTAATGTATAAGTTGGAAACATCAGAAGAAACCCATAAAGACATTTCTAGCAGAACAACAACAACAAAAAAAAATACAACCCAAATCAGCCTGAGCCTTCCTTCATTACAATATCCCAATTCCAAGCTAATATTCTCATGTATTATTGCTGCACACACTACAGAGTTCTGCTTTAAAAATCCTGACTTCTACTGCTCTTAATTCAGTTCCTAGACTCAGCTACCTGGGCATTCATGGCAGCAGACACCCGTCGAAATTTTTAATTTTCGTTTTGGTATTCCCCAGCTTCTAATACAACGGTTCAAGATTAATCTTGTCATTGCTGTTCCACTAACAGAACAATGCAAATGAAAGAATTATTAGAAATACAGGTATTTTATCACAAATTCAATGTTCTTTCAGATTTAACTGGCTACACATTGACAGACAGATGCTCCTGAACATAACCTACAGTCACTAATGACAACAAAGGAATACGGACTCTTTTTCCTCATGCTTAACATGGACTCCTATAATCTTTGTAGACAGTGTTGCGAACAGAGCGATAATTACTACTTTGCTTCAGACAAGTTGCTTTGTTTAACAGTAGTCACAAACAGTGAAGAGAAACGTGATGAAGAGGTGAGAACTTCCAGAGAACCTGTAGTAAAGGAGCATGAACCAAATTTTTTGATAAATCATGAGAACCCACCTTAAAGGGAAAAGAAATACAAACTAATTACTTAAATTGCACATGCTAACAGACTGAACAATGGGGAAATCCAAGTAGAACAGAAAAACATCACTGAGACCAAATTCCGTGAACAGTACAGCACAACTGCTATCTAAGCCAAAATCATGGGGAGCAGTAATCTCCAGTAACTCCAACAACACAACTTCCTTCTCTTGAAAGGAGAAAATATCCACTGCCACTTGATCTATACAACCTAACAAGAGCTAAGAAGTGAATGTTGGCGCACAATGCTAGAAGTTTTATTAAATTACAAACAGAATTATTCCTTAAGAAATAAATGTGACCTCAATTTGCCTTTCAAAGGAGTGTTCTAGTCCTTGTGCCTATATGATGACTTATATCCTCTTACATTTTTATCAAATGTAAAAGTCAGCGGTCTTGCTAACAAATCATAACGAATCATTATTTAACAAAATCTTATTTCTGCCAGTGTCATTACCTCACTCTACAGTAGCTATAAAAGAAACTTTGCAGCACAGCAAAATAGAGGTAGATCTACTGAATGGCAAAGTTAGTACTGAGAGCCCAATGGCCACAATAATTATATTGGTGGAAACAGAGCTACTCGATACTAGGAGCAGTCTGTGCTGGGACAGCACCAGAACACTACTGGCACCAGTACGTGCTCTCCTGGAAAGCATTTACTCAGCTGGCAAGTTCAAAGATTGCTCCATGAGGCATAAGAAAATGTAATTACCTGGAGGCAACCAGGACAATTACTTCACATACACGCTCCTGATCCAAATCAAAATGCTAATCCAAACTCACTCATTGTAACATGCAGAACTAGAGACATCCACACATTTCGGTAATGGTTTAGAATGAAAAAACGACAGCTAATGACTTCCTGCTTTCTAATCATTAGCTAGTTTCATATCCTTAAGATCTACATACTTAATTCTTCAAGTGTCACTAAACATAATAAATGCAAGAATATATTTATTATGAAAAAAATAAGATTTAAATATATATACACAATGAGTTGCTTCTCCTACGTATAAAAAAAAATACATGACAAGTTTCCACATGTATTCAACACCTAACAGGTTCTATTTGGGCACTATATCTACTGCAAAAAAATAAGTAAACAATTTCCAAAGAGTTTCTGTTATACGAAGCTCTTCTAGAGATCTGGCCATGGCTGCAATAAGCACGTTCTTCTGACATGTTTAGCATCAGCCATCCAACCTAACAATTTCTTCTGTAGATGTCTAGGAATTACACCACATATAGAAGGAGATAATTAAAACAAAAATTAAGTCAAAACCTTTCAGAGGATTAAGTTGAGACGGGCAAGAATTTATAAGCAAATCACAAGAAATGATTAAATGATGGAGCTTGACTTCAAATGCTGTGAAATTACTCCAGTACTGGAGGAACTTCATTACTTTTTCTGCTTGCATATAATGGATTTTTTGGAGTATAATTTTCTCTCCTGAAAAGCTTTGAGATATTAAAATATGTTTGATTAACTAGTCAAGAAGCAAAGTAAACAACAGTAATTTTGGTATACTAGTATCCAAATAACTCAGGAGAATATCTGTGAGCACAGTGAAAACTAAACAGAGCCAGAAATGCCTTGTAAATATTACAGTAGTTGCTTCTGCCAAAATAATGTCAGCCAGCACAGATTACAGTGCCATGATTACAGTAGATGACCTAAAATGATAATAAATTAACAGTCTGTAGTACAAAGTTAAACATTATATATTTTTACTAGGTAGCTGCACAAAACACAAACAAATGACTCTGAAATATTGTAAAAGAGAAATCACCAGGAAACCTTTTTCTGTTTTAACTCAAACTCCATATTTTTCCATGAAGGTGCTCACATTTTTCTAGATTCTTTTCTCGGTCAAGTAATAAGTTAAAATTGTTTCAAAAAAATACCTAAATCTCTTAATTTTTGCCCAGAAGTTCCACAAAATAGGAAGGCAGTACATACACATGTACTCAACTATCTGTGATTTAGTCCTTTGCTACCAAAAGGTACTCATGCTGACATGATAGGAGTTCTTAATAAATAAGGAAATATGGAATCTGGTTTCTATGTTGCCTATTCAAAAAACACCTCGATTTCTGTGTTGTAATTGCTCACCTTCAGATCCTTCTCATCTGCAGTTCTGGGAAAAGCATAGAGGATCTCATTTTCCTTGAGATGAAATTTTCTAGGACATGTTTTAGGGAGATTTAGACGATTTACCTGAGATTTAGACAATTTACTCTGCCCACACTGCTCAGTAATTTTGGAACCGGCACTATTATTACTGTCATTTAACTTCTCTGAACCAAATCAGAAACTTTACATCTGCAAAATGTCAAGAAGAAAGGGGGAAAGAGAAACAATCCACACTAAATCAGTGGTGGTTTCTGTGTGATAGCTCAGTGATGGCAGGTGAGATACTGGAAACAATCCTATGCAATGATCACCAAAAACATGATAAGTTGACATGATACTAAGTTCTATGGGTGAAGAAAAATGTTACTGCTTTCTTTTAATGAGATTTTTCTTAATATTTGATTTATTTTCTGATAATGTATAAAGCACATTGACACCTTTTCGTTTCCACATCATCAAAAGTTCTCTGAAGGCTTACATTTAAATCTCTCTGCTATAATCACAGTGGTTTCAAATTAGCATCTTAATGAATTCTCTGTGGACTTGTGTCCTTACGCGTTTTTCATTTTCTAATCTCATATCATAATGGTGCCATAACTGGGTCCCTTCTGATTCCAGCTGAAATCATTATGGAACAGTTAACAGCAAAGATACACTTGATTAAACAGAAGAGAAATTCAGTAGCATTGTAAAAGAGCAGATTATGATTTCTAACTTTTTTTTAGCATTCTCAAAGAAGTCGGTCTCTGTGCACAAAAGATACCTGCAGTCTGAAAAATTCTTCATATGAATTCAAAAATTTCTAGCTGAGCATTTTTCGTTTGGCACAAAACTACACTAACTGTTAACAAAACCACCCTTTAAAAGTCAAATAAGTGAAAAACTGCAACTTAGAGCCCAACCTGGTGATACATACTATCTTACCAAGAAGTTTAGATGAGAATGACAAAAGAAAACAACAAAACATTAAATGATATTTTTGTAGCTGATGTCTAATAAGAGACACAGAAGTATTTGGTATCTACATCAGACTTGCTGAACACTATTACTTATTTATTTCCTTGAAAGGTGGCTGTAAGTAGAACTCTCAAAAAGCTCACCCATCTTTAGAGGGTCAACTCTACGCTGGCCTTAGTTCAAACGTAAAGAAACACATCTGCTTCTCCAAATTATATAGAATATTTGGAATGAATGGCAAAAAAACTGATTCACTTAAAATATTAAATGGAGAAAAGACACTTAGTTGTACATTTTTTTCTGAGGATCACGATGGCTAAATCACTGATGTCAGTAATATGCTAGACCATAAAATGTTGTGCTAAATAAAATGCAGGTAAAGCTCTGTAATGGTAAGAAACAATCAGCTCTCTAAAACTCCATCTTACTGCAAAATATTTTTTAGCATGGGTAACTATTTACAGATACCAGAGTGAACTGTATTCTAAGGACAAACCAGCTGGAAAGGTCTGCCCAAAATAACATACCAACTGAACACTAAATGTACGAATGGAATTGTAGATTGTGTAACTTCCAATAAGGAGTGCACAACTGTCAACTGCAAATTGCTGAAGATAAGATTCATTCTGTCTCTGGGGAGAAAATAGACTGAAACTTCTTTCAGTCTTTAGTTCTGATTCCTATTTGAAATATTTGCTCATTTTTACTTCCCAGTAGAGATATGTCACAGAGAGAACTGGAGAGAAGATGTACATTTTCCCAATAACGTAGCAAAATATGAGAGGAATTCCAGGAGAACTGATGAAATCATTTTCATGGAAAGTAGGAAGACCAGTAAGTTGCAGTTCCATAAACTCTAAGGAGAACATTATACTTCTCCATTTGAATTGACAGTGCATTAATTGCTTAAGTCTACTGTCTTTTAACAATCTGAAAGAAAAAAAGACAAAACTTTGATGCTACTTTTAGTAGGAAGAGAACAGAGGATAATTAAAAGCAAATGGCAAACTTGATCATGGCAGAATATTACTCAATGAAACAGTCACTAAAACGTAGGTTAATACATTTCTCAAATACCACATGAATTATAGTATAGTGTATGGATAGAACTAGTGACAGATTGCCATTAGGTAGAAAAGTATTTTTACAATCAAGACTCATTGCAAATGTATTTTGCAAATACTTTTTAAACACCTATTGACACTGAGGGCTTAGCTAGCAAGCTAAGAATTGACAGAAAAGGAAGAGATATACTGCTTAAATCTGGAGAATGCAGTCCTAAAGCAGCTAGTACTGGAAGGATGAAAGGATAAAATAAGTTCAGGCAGATAATAGTGTTCTGCCCTCATTTTGTAAGTACCATGCAAAACACTCAGGCCACTCTGCAAGATCACTCTTCACATAATCAGGAAGCAAACTGCTCTTAAAGGTCAGAAGAACAATCATGTTCGCAGTAATGATGCAAAATCAAAACTGTTGCCTGCACTCTCTTGAAACATCTTTAGACATCTTCAAAATAAGGGATATTGAACTTCCTCAAACCTTCTGATCTTACTGCTTTCACATGGCTGTTGTAGAATGAATTTGAGAGAAAGAATGAATTTTGAGATCTACATTGCCTTGAAAAACAGTCAGTAAAAATTACGGCATCTATATACTGATCATTTCTAGTACTTCTCTTTGCTAAAAATACAACAATATCTTTCCAGTTTCTTCAGTATGAAATACAACAGACCAAACTTTCCAAGCTGTTGCATTTTGAAAATAAAATAAAATAAAGGTAGACATTTCAAAGATTTCTGGCTGAACACACAATTGATCTACAGTGATTTCTGCCCAGTTTGCCATGAGACATCACTTAAGATTCTCTATGGCGAAAATACTTCACAAATAACAGCAGCATTGTTACACAAGGAACCTTGAAGTAGTATGACTTCTAAGTGCAACAAAACCTTTTGATACATTCACTTTCTCCTCCAAAAGCATCTAACAGAAAAAAACACTTTGATACAGATGTCACCAAGTTATACATTTAAAGCAACCTTCATAAATGGGTTAATAGCTTAACTTTAGTTTTGTAAAAAGAAAAAGCTAAAACACATGAATGTGAATTTATATTTCTGATTTATTTATTTTTATCAAGTTGGAGCCTGAATATATTTGCACAGTCTCACAGTAACAATTTTAATCTTAGCCTTACTATGACAAGAAGAACAAAACATAAAAGGAAACAAGTCATAACGATAGAGGAGGATACGTCAGGACCCTAGTTGGAAACCTAATTGACAACTCAATTAACATTGGCAGTAAACTGACTGAAATAGTTTTGCTGTTGGTTTCATACCATGGAATACATTAACTGATGGGAGAAAACCTAAAACTGCCTTCAGCATCGAAAACCCAATTTTTTATAAGTAATCTATTAAAGATATTAAATAATAATGATTTAAAAATTAACAAAATACTGCTGGCCTTACCAGCAGTGCCCACCTGTAAGGCAGAGATTACTACTGCTTTCTTATATCACTTGGTGAAAACATTCCTTCTAAAAGTATGTGACAATTATTTGTTACAGAACTTCTACTTCAGTTCTACTTTAGCACGTGGCTTACTTAGCCCCCACATCACAAGTACTCATGTAGAAAACATTCCATGTAAAAAAAAAAAAACAAAAACAGTGCAAGGATGTAAACGTGTAAGCACCAGCTTACAAAAAAGGCAGCACTGCAGTACTCATGCAGATTTTTACCAGTGCACGGCACTGGAGCTGAACGCACTTTTTCTGGGGCTGCCATCTTACCCGTGGGCTTTGCTCTCACAAGCAACACATGGAAGAAAGCCAGCAATGTTTCTGTTTGCTAACATATCTAAACAGGAAGAAACTGCACAGCTTTGACATTCCTTCATGATATACTACCTGGGAGTTAATTTTTCACTAAGTTCAGTAGAGATTCTTCAGAATTGGAAGGATCGCTGGGATCAGATGCTCTATAATCTTCTTTGTCTACCAACAACTAAATGGCCTGTAAAGACATTTCAAAATAACATACAGGGTAGCTCTGAGAAGAGCCTGCTTCAGTGTTATCAGGAAGTTGTAAAACATTTTGCAAATATTTCATATAAATTTAAACATTTATATATAGCTCCCACTACTGCCTTCTAAGTATTCATCTTAAATTCTCTCATGTAAAAAAATTGTGAAACTGGGAATACATTTTAACAAAATATAGTAGCATGTACCTAAGCAGGCAAAGAGAAAAACACACCACCAAACCATTTGTGAATACAGAGTTACTGAACGGAGCTTTACGTCCTGAAACGTCAAGACCTATTAGCTTTTTACACCTCTAAAATATGGAAATATTTAAAGTGCTGTGAAGATGTACATGTGAATAAGAAATAACCCCCCTTCTTTGATACGCATTCCTCCACACATGAGCTCACAAACGCTTCCCTCATATATATCTAGGAATCATGATTTAAGAAAATAATAACAGTAAAAATTGGCTCGCTCCCCTCTAAACAGTTTTTCAAGGAAAGGAAATATAGAAAGCAGTCCACATGCAGACCACAGCAGTTCTACAGAATGGCAAACATTATTATGCACTGATACGCAGAAGATCTTACTGACAATTCCCAGAGTGCTCCTCTTTTCATAAACAGATTGTTGATGGCTGATGCATAATCCATCTGAGCAATGCAATAAAAGGAAAAATATGATAAAATGTACACAGGGCAGTCAAATAACTATATGCCAAAAACTGCAAGATAGTAGACAGTACAATATATTTTTTTTACTACGTTCTGTTCTCATAGTCGGTGGTATTAACGATGAAGAAAGTAAGTTCATATACTTCGCCGCTAGATTTGTATCCACAGACACTTGCTAAGCATCACTGTAAACAGTATTTCACTTAATACAGTATTAAAACTACAAAAACAATACTAATATGATACTGTGACCCTAAATTCTCACATTCAAATTTGCTGAGGTGCAAAAATGCTGAAAAAATACTTCCTTGCATTATAAACCTTTGGAACCCTCCTGACTATACAATTCAAGTCCAAACACACCAAATCCGATGGAACAATAATGCAAGAGCAAATCATAACATGGGATAATGCCTTTTGGCCCCAACAATTATTTGTAGAGAAATTCTTCATATAAATATTTTATTTTATTACCTATGCAAACAGCTTCTAGCATTCTGGTTGTCTTAATGTCAGCAGAGGCCTCTAGGTGCTTTTGTAATACAAACCACAGATATAATGAGAGATGGAAAACTATATATTATGAATAATTCGCGGCAAGTTTCAGGATTTGTTTTGAAACCAACTGTTCGCAGACAAAGACTCGCAATTCCAAACAGTTTCACAAACAGCTAAATAACATCCACGAATAAATCACTAGGCATAATCGTGGTGTTTGCCAGCAGCCAGAGTTCTCCCCAAGCACCCTGTGGTCAATGAAGCTGGCTACACTAGTTGAAAAGCTGGAGCAGTGGGATGAAGCCCAGGCAAACCCCAGCAGCTTTTTAAGGCCTTTTTCCCACCTCATTCTCTTTCACAGCAGGCAAGCCTCCATTTGGGCACCAAGAAGAGGCCCAATTCTGACAAGGGCTCCAGGTGGGTATCATGGCTTTACATTTTCTCTACAAAGACTGAAAACATTCCTGGGGATGCTGAGAGTGAGGGTCTGGCAAGGCAAAGCAGAGAGAGAGCAGAACTGCAGTCAGTGAGCTGGCCAAGAGAGCTGAGCAGCTGGCACTGCCACACAGGCAGCCTGGCGAGAGCACAGCGAGCAAGAACCACTGATGCTGAACCCAGTTAGGAAGTGGTTGGCACAAACAGCTAACACTGAACAGATCCAGTAGGAGCAGCTGGTAACACGCACAGCAGGGACACCTGCTTCTGGCCACCAAAGCTACAAAGATCAGCAATGTAGAGAACAGTCTCTAGCAAGATTTCATTTTCTTGCAGAGGAGCAGTGACTACAGGGGTATTGCTTAGAGCTCAGGAAACTCAGCAATAACCCATGCAGTTGTACAGCTTTTGGCTGACTCAACAACCACCTTTCCTAACAGCTCTTATGCTTTACCAGATGTTCAGAGGGAAAGGACATGGAAACTGAGATGATGGACTGTTGGAAAACAGGGACATCTGCCGCAAGATCCTCAACTCTTCACACTTCCCAAAGGCATCTTCAACAATAGTATTAGGTGCAACAGAAATCTATGCTGCCAGGAAGGCTTTGGGCTGGCCTGGCTCTCATTGTTCTGCTGCACCAGGAGATGTAACAGCCTTGAACCCTGCTCTGTGACACTGACATATATTTAACTGCTATGCTCAGAGCTGATGCTAGTTTGTCTCCTTTAATCGTGAATGACAAATTGTAGGTGGGATCTGGTAAAAGAGCACAGGAGTTAGCTCAACTCAGTTCTCAATATCAGGAAGAGCATATAATTGGGATGACAGCCAACTTGGAGAGTGGTGGGACAGAAGACAGGTGGGGAAACCAATTCTGCCTGCTGCTGGTGCCATAGATCTCTCAAGATGACCTGCACGTTTACTTTCTCCTTCCCTTTTTTCACCTTTGTTTCCTTACAAAAAAAAATAAAATAAAATAAATAAAATCTTTTTTTGTTCTCTTTCACCATGTCTTTATAATGTAAGCACAACCCTTTAACGTGACAGTCCTTTAAACCTCTCACATCAAAGCCAATGCAAGAGTTAAAAGAGATAAGAGTTCATTCACCTTTAACTTCACAGATTAAGAGATCTTGTTGCAACAGATAACAATGTTTGATCTCAAACTTATTTGTGCTCTATATTTCCTTTATTATAAAGGACTTGTACTGAAAATAAGGTAATATTCAAATATCTTGACACCTTTTGCTCCTCAAATACAAATTCTAAATCTTGTTTGTGACACATCAACTAGTATTGTGCAGCCACAATAGCAGGAGTGGGAGGTGATTAGGATGTCACTGAGACAATTTTACCGTTGAGGTGAAGGATAAACAAAGATAATTATAGAATACAGATAGGAAGCTCTTCTGTAATGTTATCATTTTACAGAATTTTCATTTTATATTTATTTTTTATTTTTAAAAAAGTTTGAGAACATTATGATCCACAGGCTTACTGATATGCAAAACTTCCCTCTTTAATATTTCTTGTCCTATCATAGTAAATGAGCTATGTCGAAAAATACACAGCATACTGCCATTACTGATAAAACATCTGAATTGAATCAGAAGATGTGCAACTGGAAAAGAGAGAACATATATTTACAGTCTCGAAACTTGCTATGCCATCACTCTGATAATGCTGCCCACATCCTCTTTATAAAGTAAAAAATGCATCTCTTCTTTTTTGAGAAGGTATGGGAATTCAATTGTAACAAGGTTGGTACACAAATAAATAAAATACACAATGTGTTAAATATGTAGCATAGAGCATATTCAGTTTCAGCCTTTAAAGTTCTGCATACAATACACCAGATAAATTTGTATCCCATCTCTAAAATCAGACATACGCATCAGAATTTATTCTAATCAAGATACATAAAGGTTACAACCATCTGTTTCCCAGACTGTTATCCTAAGTTACAAGAAAACTGAAGTTCTGAATTTTCACTGAACGTAAGAGGATGTTTTACTGATATTTGGACAACAATAACAAAAAACCCTCAAAAACAAAGGTCAAGTCAATAATTAAGAACAGTTTTAACAGTACTTTGTACTGGGTGGACATTGTAAGCGAAAACATGACTAATACAGTTATAAAGTTTAGTATCTGAATATGCTTGTTTAACCTATATTTTTGTAAAGGCCATAATCTTTGCCATACTACGTAAATGCCACAGCTGTGTTCTTGAACTTCCTGAGGAATACAGGAAATCAAAGGAAAGAAAAAAGCAGAAGTGAAAAGATTAAAATACCAGCTCTTCTCTGAAAGAAGTACAAATTGATGAAAATAAAGAACCAAGGGTCATTCAGCACCAGCTTTCTTGATAAAAACTTGTAATTAAGATAGAAAATGTCATAAGAATGCCCAACTACATTTTTCCCTTTGAAATGTGTTTCCATTATATATATTTTTAAGAATAATGACTGTACAATCAATAGGGATGCAATTGTACAATCAGTAGTTGTACAGTTGTACAATCAATAGGCGTACAATCAAGAGGTTAGGCTTAGTAAGATTATCACAGCAGAAAGATAATCAAAATAAATGAAAATGCTCACCAGTGTCATAGGCTTGCAGTAAACTCCACCAGGAGCGATCTCCAGAGAGAGATCCTTCCTCAGTGGCAGTCAGCACATAAATGGGAGCTAGGAGAGGTGCAGCCAAGCTCCACCCCTTCTGGTAGCACGGATGAATTGCCTTCACCTGTGCTCCCCTGGCTGACTCATTGCTTGCCTCAGGTGGTCAATCAGAGGTTCAGGCTGTGATCAGCAGTTCCCATACAGTGACATAACTAGATCATAAGCTATATGGAATGCACTTGGATCTTGTACATAGTTTGGGTTCCTGACTGCTAGCATAGTTAACTGGTAGCCTCAGTGGTTACAATATTCTTAACTCAGACATACACGCAAATGCATATCTTTTATTTATTTATTACGAACAGATTTAATATCTAATTATTTGCTTTATGTCAGTTGATAACTTAGAATATACAGAGGACATGTTTCCCAACTAATCCCTCAGAACCCTAAAGTAAGACCTTTTCCATGTAACAGCTGGCTTTTTAAAAAAATGCATGACCATAACTGGAGTTAAAACCCTCCAAAATACCTTGAAAACAGACTTTGTAATACTGTGTACTAGAAAATACTATTATTAAAGACAATAATTTACAGCCTAAATAATGTTGTTTCTGATCAAGGAAGAACAAAGAACACCAGTCTTAAGAAGAAGTATCAGAACGTAGATGCCAGTGTTCTAGAAGCTAGGTAGGTTTCCAGGTTTAAAAGCTCTAAGTAATCACAGGAATTGAAGGAATTGTTTTGGTAAATATATTATTTTGGTCACCTGTTAAAACTGGTGAACAGTGATGACAATAACTATGACATATGAATAGGATGCTTTCTACAACCTTCTGTAAATAAAACTCAGCCATTTTACTTCTTTGTAAATAGTCATTTTTGGTAGCTCTAGTCAGCTTCTAGCTGGCAAATATTGATCTGAGGAAGCCAAGCTGGAAAAGGTTTCATCAGCTTCATAACTGAATTTCTTTTCGTGATCAGAAACACACACTCACATTTATTCCAAATCGGTATGGAATAATGAAGTCTGTCTTTACTCCAGGCTTCTTTGTTCTGTTTCCCTTCAATATCCTACACTTAAACCTATAAGCTGCTCTGAGGATAGTTTCTCAATCTTTCCTGATAAAAATTTCATAGAATCCTCAGAGTTAGAAGGGACCTTTAAAAGCCATGTATTCCAACTCCTTGCAATGAACAGGGGCATACATAGCTAGATCAGGTTTCTCAGAGCCTGGTCCCAGCCTGGCCTTGAAAATCTCCACGGATGGGGCCTCTGCCACATCTCTGGGCAATGTGGACCTCACCACCCTTCACTTGATCACATCCCACTGGTAAACCTCTGAGAAGAAAATGAGACTCATGCTGAAGGTACAATAGGTGTGGTTACTGCTTGTGTGCTAACAATGCCGTTGTTTTCTCTTCTTGGCAGGTGAAAAAAAAATTGTGAAAAAACCTCTGCACAGCCAGTTTCAAAAGACAGTATTTTGTGCCTTAATTTACACTGTAGAGTCTAAATTTGGGGCTTGAAGTACCTTCAGCAACTTCTAATGCAGATTCAATCCTAAATTTCAGGAGACAGAAAACGAAGTTTTATCACAGATTGGTTGCTAGTTTCCCATCCTCCCGTTTTAAAGTCTGTCAATTTGACTGTTTTTTTATTAATTTATTCTGTAGCTATGGTGACAGTTCATCTCTGTCAATCAGCAGCAAAAGTCTAAGGCATACCTCTCTGAAAACAATTCCAGAAATGTAATTTCTGTAGATACAACAATTATGAGACTAGATTAATGTTAACAAAATCAATATACATTCTCGCAGTGAGATTATACTCATCTCCATATGACATTTATTTTTGCCATTGCACAAGTGCACAAATGCAAGAAAATGAAATGCACTGAACGTCAGGATCACGCTATCCAAACCTGGGGACAGAAAACTGATGCTGTGAAAACAGGACAAAACAGATGAAATGTTAAATGATTTTTTCTCCTCTAATATTTCATGTTAGTAAGTACATAATAGTGGAATGCCTGCAACATTTACAAAGGAGTGGGATAGGATTACAAAACTAGATTAGTGTAAATTCTAGTTAAAAATCTTTTCATGTCATGTACTAAAAGTCTCCATTTGTAAAGCAGTTTCAGAGCAAGCCTGAACTGATGGTTCTACAATTATCTCCAGAGAAACGTGTGCAGTGGCATCCCCACTAAATGCAGAGCTTCAGCCTGAGAGTTACATCCTCATGGTGTGGATTCAAAACTCCCTCTTCTTCCTGACACCTTACATCAATAGAATACTATCTATTCTTCATACTCCATTATTTTAGATGGGGACAAGGTACACACATTTAAGTCTGCCAGAAGCTTTCAGTGCTTTAGGAAATCCCCCCCCACTTCTCTCTGGTATTTACCATTGATACAATTCAAAGTACTTTTGTTAGTTAACTGATTTATTTATTTGTAGCTGTGGTTCTGTGTGCGCATTTCAGCAGCCTGGAGTTTTGCTCTTTGCTCATGATCTTAAGTTCAACAAGTTTTTCTTTGTTTTACCATGCTTATCTATACTCATGCTATCATCAGCTATCCATTCATTTCATTAATTTAATTAATTTAATTGAATTACAGAATCACTGCTGCTAACAATTTTTTAAATATTTCAGATTTCTCTATTAAATGGTTCACTATATGTTACACAGATACTTAAATTTGCTAGAACATTTTAATATTCCCTCAACAAAAGCTCCTTCACATGTTAACTTTTATTTCTTTACTTATTCTGAAAGTGTATGTTCAGATAATACTGGGATCATTAGTTCCTACACTTTTATTTTTTTTTTTTAAATTAGACTGGTCTCTTTCACAGGATTAGCTCCCAAATAGTCTCTGACTACATGAATTGCTTCACAAATTGTCTCACAGAGCTATACAGTGTTATCACCAAAAAATATATGTTTAATAATGCAGTTATCGCAATCAAAATCTCAAGAATTAAAATCCTTCACGATCAAAGTTCTGTCTCTCTTGCAGACTTTTTTTCTTTTAAATCAGCAATACACGTTGTTATCTGCTTTTCCTAACTGCCCTCAAGGTTTACAATAACTGGATTATTTTATTGTTCTTATCTATTAAAGCTTCACAGTGTACCAGACAAAATACTTAACTAGTTCTCTGTTGGCGGCCCAATACCATCTCACATTGATTGAACCAAAAGATTCCTTTGCCTTTTCTTGTTCAGTGTAGTCTAGATTTCCTGCTGCTCACTGCTAAAAATATTTAGTGATTTTACTTCCCAAGGAAGCTCTGAATTCTGTTCATTAGACTACACTGGGTATGGTCTAGGGAAATACTTCTTTCTATCTGTTTGTTGTTTTTATCCTTTGTCTTCCAATTCCCATTAACTTTGAGTAGTATTATTTGGGGCCTACAGTTGGACTGTCTCTTCATTCACCTCCTCTTTCTTTTCATATCTAGCCTAGAAGTGTTTGCTGTCTATTTTAAATAAATAGTTAATGCACATTCTCCTCAAAGGTCTCCTAAGCATCTTTGAACAGCAGTTCTACCAGTGTCACTGTTCCACATGCATGCAAAATCACTCAGAAATCTGACTGTAAACCTGTATTAGCAGCAGTTCCTATCACAGCAGGAACATCTTCACGCTGTGTTACCAGAGAAAGAACTAAGAATAAAGACAGATACAAAGATAATATGTCTGAGAAGGTGATAAAGCACTGCCAGGCAACTCTATTGGTAACTGCATATATCTGAGTCAGATGGAGGGAAATAAGAGGGCCACAACTGTTATTGGATACATTCAACATTTTTTCCCCTCTACATAACAAATAAAGGAATTATCGTGCCATGAACTGACACAACATGAATAGCAGTATTTCCTACTGATACTTTAGTTGAGAACAATTTTCCTTATCACCAATAACTTTAACAAACCAGCAAAAGATCAACTCACTTTAAGTGTAATTCTGAATACTTTGGGTCATTATAAACAATATACTGTTGCAATATACTTCAATGGTAGGGACAAAAAACCTACATCCAAAGTGCAACGTTTTCCAAAAAAGATATCAGATGGCTGATGAGATTTAGGGTTGTTCTGAAAAAAACGCTGTGCTGGAAAGTCCAAGACTAAAAGGTGACAATGAATTTGTAAAGCACACAAAATCACCTAAACAACACTGAAAGAAGCCAAGAAAGGACAGATAACAGAGCAATTCTCAACTGACAGTTTGAAGAATCAACCTTTGTTTTTGTCTTACTTACTATGAAATTAATGAGGTTTTCATATTATAGTAGTGCAAAGACCTACCATCTGCATAAATTCCTGAACTCACTGAATTTTCCTTTGTCTGGCACCTTCTGTACTGCCCAGCAGTACTCCCACTTTTTTTGTAGGTTTGACAGTATAAGCGTATTTTCTTTTCCAAGGCAGGCAGCCCTCAGCTGTAGCTGTCTACACTGTGAAGCTGACTCCACACAAATCAACACGTGCTTTAAAGCTGTCCTTATAGTGCCTCAGTTGTGTACTGACGCCTCATCTATTCACCACAATTCATAAAATAAAAAGGTGTGGGGAGGAACAACAGGAGTCACAGACTCGAGCCCCTTGCAGTATACATGTTCCATAACAACCAAAACAGACGACTTTACGGGGGTACCACTACAATACGATTTAACCACACCCTCAGAATTCAGCTTCTGAAATCAACTTCTGCAAATATACAAATATTTAAGGGTAGGAGACATGGAAATAATATTCCAGTCAAAATGCTGCAACTACACAGAGAAGCTGTAATAACAGATTGTTTTGTAGAAATTTACTTCTGTTTGAAGTTCATTGATTTTTCATTCCAGCCATTTATTTTGCTAAGCAGTAGTTTTGAGCATCTATTGATCATCATGTTCTGATGTGGCAGGCTTCTGAGAAAAAAAGTTAAACTAACTAGAACTAATGAGCAATTAAACTTGCTCACACACAGGTAAAGTTGTGGTTTAATGGTGGCAAGCACAGAAGATGAAGAACAATTTGTCCAGTTTCTTGGACTGACTTATTTTCAAATAATACTTAAATTCAGATTCATTATCTAGACAATAATACGTTAAACAGAGAAACAGATTTTAATACATTTTGTACACAGTGCGTGCATAATATGCAAATATAGAAGAGAAGAATTTAAGCAACGGAGACCCATTTTGATCTACTTTTCTTCTGCTCTTTCATGTAAATATAACATCCTCCTCTTTTAGACAAAAAGAGTAATGCTCTGTCTTAACTTCTGCATACATTTTTTATCTTCACTATTAAATTGTTGAAGCTCATTTCCCATTTCTTATACTACGCTCCCTAGTCCTTAACTATTTTGTGCATTTGTCAAATGGTCTTTGGATCCTACAATTTCTTTCCTTTCCAGTGTAAAGGTGATCCACTCCTGAAGGAAGGACTCAGTTAAGATTTCCAGCAAAAATTATGTTTCAGGAAGGGACAAGAGGGGCAAATGTGATATCCAACAGTTGATGAGTAACAATGATACACTAAATTCTCTGGAATCACAAAACATCCCAATCCTTGCTGAGGAAAGAGAATATTTTAAAAAGAGTACTTCAATTTTTATTATAATGCAGTTATTGCATTACAACTTCAGATGAATTCCAGAAATAAATGAAACAACAATATTTTTCTTGAGGAAAGTTCAAAAATACTAAGGGAAATCTGCTAGGTTCAAAAAAGTCATTTGCTGAGAATAATTCTTCCAAGCCTACATCAGGGTGTGTGGAAGAACAAGAGATTAAGAAGTATAGAATATGAAGAACATGAAATGAAAAAGAAAGAAATTTCTTGCTTTTTGGAAGCTGAGGAAAAGCCTGAACACATAAGCGAATGAACAATGGGTTTTATAGGGTTTTTTTTTTTTTTCCCCTCATTATTTCTTTTTTAAAGTAACATACTCAAAAATCTAATGAAAGGAAATAGAATCTCACAGACCAAGGCAGCACTATTTGAGAACTAGATCCAAGATGAAATCCTCAGGCTACATGGGCTCCCATATGATCAGGGTAAGAAAGAGCTAGTTAATTTTCTTGAAAATTGGATTGCAAAAGCTTAACAGCTTGCAACTGAAGATGAGCCACTTTGCATTGAAAAGACATACAGAATCCCCTTTAAGAAAGTTTTAAAAAAAAAAAAAAGAAAGAAAAATATGTCTTGAGTAGGAGGCAGAATCACACTTAGCCTCTCAGGTCAGAGATGCAAGCGAAGGATCCACCTCACAGCAGCATAAAACGGCAGCAAACATTTCTAATATGTTCTAAGTCTTGCATTTTTTTCTTGTCTAAGGTGCCATAACTGCGTCAAAGACTGAGGTTAGCACTGCCAAAGAAGAGAAGTGGACATTTCTTTTATATTAAGAGGAAAAAAGATAGATCTCACATTTCTTTCCCAAATATTGGGAAAAGCAGGATTGGCATACTTGCACAGCTTTCCCCATTATTGCAAATATATGACTTTCACATATTCAGAGATCTACAGCTTTATAACACCTCTGCAGCCAAACAGAAAAGAAAAATCTAATATATCAAAGTAGTAATAAGTCTTAATAATTGGCTTTCAATATTTTTTGGATGAACATTCCATGCAGAGCACCCCAGGAATCACATACAAAAAATTTCCAATCAGCTCTGTGTTTTTATCACAGAATATGGAACCAAGCAACAAGCAGCAAACATTTCATTTTCTAACTGGCAATGACCACAAAGGTACTAATTTCTACAGAGTCTGCACTTGTTCAGCACCCTTGAAGATAAGATATGAATAGTAAATCAGCCATATGAAAACTGAAATTGGAGAATCTCTTTGACCTTTATATTTGTATTTCTTCCATTACGGGATATAAATAAATTCATATCTTTCATAATGGGAATTGTAAAACTTATGCAAATATTGATTCTGTACTTTGATAAGAGAATTTATTTTCAAATAGCAGGAGGAACAATGATCAAACATTACTGAAAAATTCCTTAGGAAATGCAATCAAACATAAAAAGTGCAGTATTCCTCTTTGCAGAAAAGCATTTACACTGCAATACCTTTTATATCTATAAATCAGTTTCTGTGTTGGCTAATCAGTTTTTAAATTGATTTCTTTTTAATATTCAGGTCTTCCACCATCAATAGCAACACTTCAGAGTTAAGCCATTCAACAGCTTGCTTCCTATTTTTTTGCTTTATTTTTCCCCCAAATTCCATGACTGTAGTCTTAAATTATATAAGTTAAATGAACTTTGGAGAGAAAAAAAACAAGAAAAAAAAAAAAAACAACCAAAACAGAATCTACGAACTTTAAACTGTTTTGTCAAAAAAGTTCTTCTAGGTAAAACATCTTGTAGAATCATCTTAAGTGGAATGATAAATTAAAATTACTCAAAAAAGAAATATTATTATCTGACTTTCTACTGCCATTACAAAAGACCAAAAGGTATAACTGTATCTTTTTACAGATAATTGTAGAGATTTTACACTTCAAGAGACTTCTCACATTAGTTTTCTTACCTTTTCCCCACTTATGTAAAGGGAGATAGATAATAAAATATTCCATTTCCATTACATCTCATAATTTAACAGTTACCTCAAAATGTTAATCAGAAGAATTCAAAATATTGTTTGTTTTAATGCTTCCTAGGAACATTTCATTTTCTATTTTTACATATATCTCATTGATATGCTCTAGTTCTTATTTGTAGATTTTTTTTTGGTAGACTGTAGATTGCCATTCTTATTTGTAGATCATTTTTCTCCCTTGTACCAAGGTGTTCCATTCCTTCCTTCATAGTTATTGTCTATTTAAATAACTATTTATCCATTTTATTCCATTCTTAGATACATAATTGACCTACACCTGAAAAGCAAATACTCAGATTTCTTTGAAAGTCTTGTTCAAATAAAAATCATGGTTTGCTAATAGTTTCTTAACTTAAATGAAACATGCTTTTCTCACTGAGGTTCAGTGAATGTCATGAAGGAAAAAGGAAAGTAGTTCAGATCTGCATACATAATTAGAGATCTACTTAAATGAAGTTTGAAGAGATTTGCAGAGATTTAAACAAGTTTAAAGATTTTTGAAATGGTTAGTTGGTCTGCATTCAAAAATTCCAAGTGGGATGCACTAAGGAACATAACTTTTATGATAATTATTTCATTTTTTTAGTTTACCAAGTCAAGTGTGCTTTAAACTAGTCTCTTGTGAATGTACATAATGAAAAAATTCTATTTCAGCAGATACTTTTTTCAGGTGATTTGCTTGCAGCAAAATAAAATGCTCAACTAAAAAAAATAAGAAACAATGTGTAATTTTTTTATTTTTAAGAAAAAAATTCTACCCTCAAGGTTAGAAACTATTGGTTTCTCTAGCAGTAACTGGGAAAACATGGTGATATTACTCTTCTTCCTCTTAAAACATCAGGAATTTTCTCAGATTACTCAATTGTATAATTAGCAGCATCAGCATTCTAGTCTTCTATCTAATTATTTTATTCCTATTCCCAAACTGTAATTCCCACTTGCACAACATGCTGGAACCCTGACACCATCTACAGTGTGTTAGAGGTAAAGAATTCAATGTCTTAAAACTGAGTAAAATACTCATTCATTTCTCAACTGCCCCAATTCTGGACAGCACAACATTCCTTGCATATCAGCATAGCTGTGAATGCTGCAAGCCATGCTACTTGGATACAAAAAATAGGCAGCCTGAAAACCTGTGAATATTAGTAATTACCTAAAATTGAATTTTTGAAAAACACAAAGATCTTTTTTTTAATATATATTTTTTTTTACAAATTTCCTCTTAACTTTAAAAGGTGATTATTGTGATGAAGGAACACTAGCCATCTATAGTCATCCATTGATCTATCCTGGAAAGAACAAAGTGAGACAAATTGGGAATACTGAAAGTGCTACAGTGATACATTCGGAAAAAAAAAAAAAAAAAGATTGTTATAGAGTTTAAAATGTTTTGTCCTCATGGAAACAAAAACACAAGAATAAGACGAATGTACAAAACCTTCTAACCAAGGAACACAAAGCAAAACTTGAATATAAAATGGCAGAGTAAGATGATTAATAAAATTGTTATATATGTCCTTCAAGACTTACCTTGTCTTGCTAGACTTTAATTGTGGAGATACGTCAATGTCCTTTTATACCTGGACTGGGAGAGAGAGGAGAGCAGCGCATAGCACACATAAACCATTACAACTACTAACAACTGTCAGCTGCAGCTTAATTTCAATTTAACAGTTTAACAATTCAATTCTCTAACAGTAATAAAACTAAAATTTAACTCCATGAGGAAAATTAGCTTTTTTACCTATCTGGCAGAGATGAAAAAGATGTTAAACTCATGTTTGTATCTTAAAGCTTCAATTGTAACAAAATTTTCAGATTTAATATGTTTTCAGAATTTCTAAGCTGACAAGATCTTTCCCAAACAGAAAAGTTGTCAATATGCAACAAGAGAGACAAGCCAGAGAAGTCAATTTAAGGTATTAAGATGCAATTATAAGTACAGTGAATAATTATCTTACTAGTAAACATGCTTAAGCCTATCAGCACCATCAATATATCACAATTTCCAGATCACCTAGAAAGCTTTCTCCTTTGTCTGCAAACCATTCCATTAATGCATCAACAATAAACACAAACGCTTCTCTAATTTCTATTTACGCAAAATTAAAATGCTTCTGAAAACATACATCTATTGCTTCAGAGGATAATTCAGATAAGAACGGATAAAAAAAGAATGACATGTGAAGCAGAACTTAATAATTACGGATATAGCCCACTTTATTTTGACCAATCAGCTTTAAATAGTTTAGTATAGTAAGACAAAAAGCAATTAGTACTTCCTTAATAGACTAATCATTTTGCATTTAATTGTCATATCAATAATACTGGCATATCCCTACAGCAAAGTCAATAGTTATTACATCAACTAATTAAAATCCCAGTTAAAAGGTAACTCAATGAGTATACTTTCAGAAAATGCAAATTCTTAGAACTAAACTCAGCTCTTAAAGGTGGTTCTACCCTGACTCATGCAGAAACATGCGTCTCCCTCATACTAGTAGAAGTGATTTTTTGACTGGCATAAAGAGAGGAACAGCAAACCAGATGGGTCTCCTCTGAAGTTACACTATATTCCCACTGGACAATATAAAATGCTGACAGATAATAAAAGAACCCCATACTTGCTATGCACTTCAGATTAAAAATTAAACATCATCCAAGTAAGCCAAGCATTTGAACCAATTTTCTTTGCTTGGCGTTACAAAATACAATACACTGGTAAGAAAAAGAATAAAAAAAAGCTTTAATAAGAATAAATTCTTAGAGAGTACATGTCTATTAATGACCCCAGGAAAAAAAAATCCCTACTTCCACTAATGAGACTTGGAACACAACAGTGATGCTATGCATTCTTGAGCTCTTCATGAATTTGAAAAAGGTTTTGTAGGAATATTGCCCTTAAGATAACCCAGGGAGTCATATGTAAATATTACATGTATTACATGCTGAACAGAGTAGTCAGAGCAGAGATAAAGATCAAATACTGTATAGCATACATTGTATTGTATGTTAGACTGTTTTAGAACAATTCTATCAAACAGGTTGCTTTATGCATAGAAAAGGAGTTAGAGACTAGGGAGTTTGATAACTGAGTGTTAGTCAACATACTGGATTTTTTTTTCTGTTTTTCTTGCAAATAAATGAGCAAAAATAGAAATAAGATCTAGAATATCTGAAAACTCCAGACTTTATTCAGAATTTATGTTAAGACTGAGATAAAAGAAGGGTCAAAAGATAAAGAAATCTTAGTTCTACAGGGAGCCATAATGAACTAGTCAAATGATATATAAATGAATCTTTAGAAAGAAGTGAAAGAAGAAAGAATAAGAAACACTGTAATTAGAGACTATGAGGTAATTTTGGAGATGGATAATCAATGAGGCTTTTGTATATCCAGTACTTTCTGGAGATTAAACGAAATTTCTAAGTGTCCGAGCTAAACAAAACTGTATTTCAGGGTCAAGAGTATTCCTGTTCACAGTAGAATAATTTATATTCATTTCTGATTTGCTAGCCAAAAAAAAAAACCAGAAAAACAAAAAAAACCCAACACAATAATTTTTCAGATTCATTTATAAATAAATTACATTAAAAATTTGTATTGTAAACTCACATATGCTATGCACACAGATTTGCTGACTTTTTATTCATGCCACATACACCTGAGTTTGCAGTTCTAAGATGATCAGCTTTTAAACACAGTTGTGTAATGACCTAAGAGTTAAAACTAAAAAATGACCTTGATGAGTAATATAATAAAGCCTCCAAATATAGTCAGCACATAGCACATAATAGGAAAAATATCATTAGCACACATCTGCAATGTATGTTCTACAGGAAACATTTTTATATGCAGTTTAACACAAGTATTTAACATTAAAAACAATTCCATTGCTTTTGTAGAGCACAATAAAACCAGCCAGGTATAAGTAAAGCAAAATAATTGAGAAACTGAGATGGAGAGTGAGACAGAAGCACAGACATTTTGTAAATGTCAGATGCTTAATGCCCCACAACATTTCTGAAAATTACATCATCTCTGAAGCTGAAGAAAGAGATATACAAATACTAACTTTTGCTAAGAGGATTGCCGCAAACAGAATCTCCATATTCTTGATCCTCAATCTTCAGGAATATCAAATCTCTAACAATATTCAGAAGTATTTTTTTCTAAAGGACACATTGATATTACAGTCTTTACATATACATATGTGCATTCACACACATACACATACTAAGCTGGTTGGTTCATGATTGCAATAAATGGAGAGAGAAACAAGATTTCTGCTGTCCAGGAAAAATTGAAGTGTTTTGCATGAATGTTTCTCTCTAAAACCCACCAGTTTTCTTCCTGCAATATCATACTATATTTATGATTAGAACTAAAAAGTCAACCTAAAAAATTTACATTATTGGAGCCCTTAAACAGACTGCTTATTGAGGGTGTGAAGTTACTATCATTAGAGATCTTTCAGGATAATTTCAGCCAGCATCTACCTGTGATTTGATTCCATCTTGCAATGTAAGATTATACAGCCTCCTGAGATTCCTTCCAATGCAATCTTTCTGCAGTTCCACTTTTCTTCTTCATACTGTGAATGCATAAGAGAAATCAGAGGAAGTGCAATGGGATTTTTATTAATAGCAAATACTAGTTATGAAAATAGAATGTAGGAGGTTTATCACCTTTGTGATTTGACTACTAAACCACAATACCCTAAAGCATGCATCCTATTCCCTCATGGCCTGTTAATACATCCAACCCTTCACACCACCCCCTGCAAAAAAAATAAACCACCAAAAAAAAAACCACTCCAAAAAACAAAAAAACAACAACAAAACAAAACAAAGCAAAAAAACAACCCTGCAAGAACCAGAACTTCATTCTACTTCCATTTTGTTGTGTGAATCAACTAATATACAATTTATATTGGAATTAAACCCTTTCCACCTCTCTTGAAACTATTTTGGAAAATTCATATCAAATCTGTCTGGTATAGTTAGTTTTTGTGACAGAACTATTAAAGAGAAATAAACAGTGTCACTGGTGATAGGAATGTCAAGCTGCTTTGAATTAGCTAAATAGTAACTGATGTCCTCAAGGATTGCAGTGCACTATGACCCTGCACTGACAATCTGTTTAGCTTCTGATGCTTCACCATATGGGGTCAGAGCTGTGTTTCCTCATATAATGCTAAATGACCTAGAAAAGCCTGTGGCATTTACATTGCAAACACTTACTAACATTATCAAGACTTAGGCTCAGATAAAGAACTTTAACATATCTATCTTCATAGAGTATTGCTGTTACTAAATATGACTATTCTTAATCCTTGGTTGTAGAACCACCAACTAAGAGATAAATGCCTGTCTGTGTGGGTTTCATGTATACATTCCACTTCTTTTAACTGCAGCAGCATTTCTGATATCACCTTGAGATGTGCAGTATGGCATTTTTCACTAATCATGGCATTTCATGGAAATTACCATTGCTTGGTAGGCCAGCAATGGATCCTGGGGAAAACAAAGATAAGGTGGTACAATAAATAACCACTGTTCAAGTTTATGAAAAGTCTCCTAAGCAACAAGCACCATAAAATGTTTACTAAAAGTAAATAAAAATACTTTCTTGTGATTAGATGCATACTAGCTAAATGAACAGTAAGGTACTCATTCTAAGTTAATAAACTGTTTTATTTTTAAACTCTAGTTGGCATCCCATATTGACAAGCCACTGTACAATGACTTTAGGAAAAGATTATGTATCCTCCTTTATCAAATGTGACATATAAGACAAAAAGGCACTTCTGTCCCAGTTTTGCAGCTCGTAATGGACCCTCAAATTCCATACAACTTGAGGCCTGTTCAGCATCTTTCATAATCAGGCCCTTTGATTAGAAAATAAGTAAAAGGCAAATATTCATCCATGCTGGCAGATTATTTGCTATGATATTAAATATTAAATATTTATATCCCTGAAGACAGAAAAAGCATGCTAAGTTAGGCAAAAAGTGAAAAAATCTTCCATCAAGGATTCCGTATGAGTAGATGCAAGAAACTGGAATGGCACAGAACCAAAAACGATCTCTATAAAGAGGTACACATGCATTCTTTAAACTCTAAAAACTCATGGTTTCAACAGGAGTTCTGGTCTAAAAATATCGAGGCTGCAGAAACATACATAAACAATGAAGAGAAGGAGCTTTGAAATTTGAAATGTTTTATCAAGATTTTACTTCCTTTACTCAGAAGATAAATTAGTTTGTTTTCATAACCAACACTCATAAAAGTATATGTTAAACCAAGATAAACAACACAAGCAGACTTTACATTCCTTACAAACAAATGAACACATTTATTTTCTACAAAACAATACAAAACTCGACATAAAAAATTCCTTTGTATATATGTATGATTTCATCAGAAAATCTAGCATTAACAAGAGATACAGATAACAATGAAGCAGAGGAGATAAATGGGAAGGGAAAGACAATGCAGGGGAAAAAAAACAGATCAATAGGTTAATCATCTTCAGTAGTTATTTCACAGCAAGACACACCAGAACATCTTAAGCTAGCAGAAATGTCTCAAAGGATACAAGAGGGTATATACCAAACATCCAAGAAAGTAATTCTGATGTGTTTACAAAACTGTCAGTTGGAGCAATGTCAAACAGTAAAGTGGACATGATTTGATTTCATAGACAATTATGGGTGAATGTTGAGCGTTGTGTTCAAGAGCAGAGACCCAACCTCCATTACTGTTAATGGGAGTACTGTGGCAGCGTACTAGAATTGTAATTGTTTGGCCTCCAAGTGGTAAGTGCTGCTTGAATAAAGACATACTGAGGATTTCTAATAGATGGAGACACTAGAAATGCTAGACCATGTGAACAAGATACTTCAGCAGGCAAAGAAATTCTCACTTGCTATTACATTATTTTCTATTTGAGGACTATGCTTCTTGCTAAGAAACAATTGTCTGCTCCTCTTTGTTCTCAGTTATTTTCCCTGTCCCTCCTACATCAAAAATGTAATGTGATGAATTTATTTCTCAATTTATAAACTTGCTCTACCACACAATGACTGAATCTCAACATCAAATCATTACTTGTCATCCATGAAATTCCTTTCCTAGCATTTTTTGCTTAAGGAAATCTTGATTAAAAAACAGAAATTCAATGTAATGGGGGAAAAAAAGACTCAGGAAGCTTAAAAACATTTTGCAAAGCAGATAGCACTTTCATATCCCACACAAACAGACAATTACCTCATCTTCAGTACGGCAGACTTGCGTTCATACCACTGTTCTTTCTCAATCACATAAAGAAGAAATGCCGTCCTGACCTATTTGCATCACACTACTTCTTCATGATAATATTGCATATTATTGTCTTCATCCAACACACAAGAAGTAGTAGCTCAGGATATTCTTATATATTTCTCTATTTAGCAGCTCTTAATGAATTAATTTTTATTCTAAGAACTAGTCCAACTCTCAACCTACCTACCTAAAATCTTTGCACCTACAGCACACTGTGGCAGAGTGTTCCAAAGCTTTTACTAAAAAATCCCACCTCACTGTCCAACTCAGCTCGACTCTCCAGCTCATTATTTTCAGTGTAGGGCCTAATATTTCAAATTGAGTATCTGACATATCAGGAGAGTGCCTTAGGTCCCAAAGCAAAAGAGCTCTTATTCTGTTTAGGAGTCATTGTACTTAATGTAATTTGCCAACACTTTCTTGAAGGCAGGAACATGAGAAACTAGCTATGGTCCAATGATTAAGGCACCTCTCCAGGTTCTGAAAGAACCAAATAACTGGCATATTTCCAATAGAAAATGTATTTCATTGAACAATTTGCACTCAGCTATTTTAAGGATCATGCTTGTTTTTAAGCTGCTGGGACAAATCAGTGACCTTGCCCTCATCTTGAAGGAAATTCCACCTTCAATATCCATCCTCATTAAGGACAGTATATATTGCCCCAGCCAACAGCAAATAAAAGGCAAAACAAAGAGGCTTGAAGTTACAAAATATTTCCTGTGTTTGAAAGCATGAAACTGAACCAATACACTGCTGGATACTACCTGCAAGAAAGCCAACAAAGTTTACTGTATCATCAATAAATGCAACCAAGACAGTGAAAGTAACAATATACTCCTTAGTTGTTTGGTTCCTTTGAAGCAACGGGACAGGCCTACTAGGTAATGTCTGCAGTTCTTCAAAGGTTGAAATCAATTATTTGCTCAGCAGCTGATCCCTCTTTAAGAAAAGAATTACCTAATGCAGTTCAGAGTTTACTGCTTAGGGACAATGAAAACAGTGATACAAAATTCTTGTGCAGACTTGAGCTCTAAAGGCCATGTTAACAATAGAATAAGGGAAACCTACAGACTTCAAGACCACTTGAAACAAAACAAAAAAAAAAACAAAACGAAAAAGGCATTGAAAATACCATCACAAAATTCTTTGGCAGCTGCCTTTCTTGAGCAGCACAGTGTATAGCTTTTATAATCAATTATCTCTGATACAGGTGCTAATAACACACTTGGATTTAAGTTTGCACTGCGTTTGTTCACTTACTTTAGAACTCGATATAAAAATTATGTCACCCTCCAGGTATGTAGTCAATTTCTAAATCTAAATTTTACAGTATAACTGAATACAACAAATAGTAGAACTGTTTACACTTGTGATGCATGGATTAATTCTGTCCTCTCCCAGAATGCAAGGCCAAATTTTGTTTCAATAGCATACTAGATTAGTAGACATATTAAAAGATTTTTTTCTAATAACATGGAAGGGGAGAAAAGCATTAAGTTAAAAATGAAAATAATTTAAAAATTGCACTTCTGTGGTTAACAAACCAACACAGACTTGCAAAATCAAATCAAAACAAAACAACAACAAATCTAAAAAACTGCTTCATTTCATTGTCATTGTGGAGTTTCACTGCTATATCACCGAGGCTCCTCTTTTCACGCTCCTAAAACTTATGCCAGAAAAACGAACCATTACTTCTTGACTTCTGGTTTCACCCCAATTTGCCTTTATTTGGCCCTGTTTGCTGACTTTAAGACTAGCAAGTATTTCATCTACCCATAAAGCCATAGCAAAACACTTAGCAAAGCCAACAATTCACTGAAAATACGTAGATGACCATGAACATAACTGGTCTAAAGTCACCTTTGCATATGTACTTTTCATCAGTCTGAAATATTGAGTACGCGCTTAACTCTCACCCAGCGTAGGCCTCCGAGATCTGGTTAACAAGGAAAATCTATATCCATGACACTCAGAGCCACAGTAACTCAGAGTGCTGTTGAGTTCTCCTGCCCAAGCTAATCAGTGGATCTCAGAAACAAAGGAGTTTTAAAAGTGGATCCCTTCTGAGAATGTGTGCTCCATGTACATGCACTGTATTGGAGATCTACCTGCTGCCTCCTGCTTTTCCTCTGCTTGTGCACTGCATGTACTGCAAATGTTTCCCTGTGCTTAGTTTTCAAGTGGCTTCTTATAGAAAAGTAGATATTCTCTTCAGTATATTTTCTTTCTCTTCTGTATAAATAACAGATTGCTCTGCAGCTTCCCTTTAAATTTAGAGAAGAAAAATCCCACACTACAGATGTCTGAAGATGAGGGGGAAGGGTTACTCCTTCTTCAGTGAGCTCACTAGAAAGTCAGATAGCTCAAGTCTTCCTTTTGACCCTATTCAGAGGCTAAAGACCTCGGATTTGCCTTTTATTTTATGATTTTTGATCTATATTTACAGACCTTTGTTAAAATGAAAGATCATATTAAAAGCTATTGAGATATTTTGCAATTTTGAATATTGTATTTATAAGTTTTGCAGTGATAATACTATGCCATTGTCTAGAAGGTTTGGGAATTACTGGAGTCTAGCTTCCCTCAATATTGTTAGTTGGGAAAATGATAGAGTAATCAAAAATGAGAGTGGTTTCTGTGCAGACAAACAAATTACAGTGGCTACACTTAGTTTCATTATTCATTTTTCTGCTAAAGAAACAAACAAACAAAAACAAAACTCCTAAGAGAAGCTAAAGTGCCATCTAAGCTAGTAAAATTGAAAGAAAGAATGCTTGCATTCCAGACATGAACATGGAAAGAGAAACATCTGGAGACTGGGTGAAATAAAACTGTAAGAGGACATCTACTGAGACTCTTGAAGTCACAGGTTATCTAAAATCCTTCAAAAATAACTTCAAACCGCTATTTCAAAATTTTAATGAAAAACAAAAATTCTTAGAAGTATCTAAAATGACTGCTTACACAGGAAACATCCACCACTGTAAGTCTGACAAAAAAAAATATATATTAAAATGTAGTTCAGCCACTTCTACAGTGACATAAAATAAACCAGAAATTACTTCATAAATATCCATACTGCAAGTTGAACTGGTTAAAGATGTGTGTACACACACAGTACTTTAAATGAAAGCACACTCAAGGAAAAGTTTAATTTTTTCACACATAATAAAAGAATGAGACAAATCTCAACATCTGATTAGTAAGGGGAATGATGGGGAAGAATCTTCTTTTATTATTGAGAAAACAAACATTTTTTCAGTGTTAGAAAACAAGTATGCATAAAATGAAAGAGGTTGTGACTGTGCAACTGAATGAGCCATGCTATCAATCAGAGAAACAAACAAAAAGGCTTACACTTCTACAGCACACTTGGGTACTGACTTTTTCATCTGGTGAACTCATTTTCTTATTCAGTTTCTGAAAAGTTAATTGAGGAACGCATTTAACCATGTTTCCTTTCTCAAACAACTCTCCTCTAATAATTCAATAATAAATCGTAATAACAGAATATGGATAGAATTAATTTTTTTTTTTCTTTTCTTTTTTTTTTTTTTAATCAGGGTAAAACTAGATGTGGATTACAAATACTCTTAATTTTACTTTTCCAAACTGTGACACGCTATGTGTGTCTTGCCCAGACTTCTTTTACTCTAAAATACCTCATAAATATTATTTAATCTAATAAAAAAGCAGGCTAATACAGAAAGATTCAATTATTCCATAATTTTCAACTATTTCATTGCCAGTCTAATTTCTGTTTAGTTGCACCAAAAATACTAAACAGCTTGCCAGAAACTGCTGCAAATCTCACAGGAAGGAGATTCTCCAGGAAGACAATTTCAAGTCCCTCAAAGGAGGGAGTGAGGGGATTCATTTTTACAATTTTCCACTCATCCTAAAAACAGTCTTCTATTTTTCAGAGACTTTTTCATAATGCCTTTTGTTCTGTAGAAGTCAATGGCTTAGTCGATTTCCAATTTCAACTCCTTTAACAACCATTGACTTTTTTGAAAAACAAAAGCTTATTTAAAACTCTGGCTATGATTTCTCAAACTAGTACAACTGTGGGCAGCATCCAACACCAGAAAAATAATGTTTCTGCTTCCTTACCCTCTAACCATGCGGTGATCACAAGTCTGCAGACCCTGCTGTCTTCTTTTGCCTCTGTTCTCAGAGAAATGCTGGGTCAGGGAGTTAAAAAATGTAAGAATTTTCTTTTTTATTACTCACTGTATACCTCTGGGATTTAAGGGACATTAGGTACAAGCCATACTTTCACTACAGAGAAAGAGAGAAGGCAAACATCAGAAATAGATGAAGTGATAGAATAAAAGCCAGTAAAGTGCTTTGATGACAAAGGTTATGAAAGCATGAAGGAACACTCATACTGCTCATCAGTAGGGAGGGATGGACTTTGTAGTACTATGTAATGGTCAAACAAAATTCAAGAACTGACCAAGAGTTTCAGTTTGTATATGAATTATAGCAGTGACAGAATACAAAACGCTATCATACGTTATCCTGGGCAATTCTTAAATTCATTAAAAAAAAAAAAACGAACCTGACAAAGTAAAACTTTTAAAACATGCAATTTCTGTGCACCAACTTCAGACAAACAGCTATTCAATCGTGACTGAATACCCTAAACATTTTTGTTCCACGTAGACTCTGCTGTGCGTTTTACAGATTCGTTAGCCAGAACAAATCCAGCACTGAAATGCAGATAGGAGTGCTAGATTAGTAGAATCAGGAAAAAAAAAGAAAAGAAAAAAAGAAAAAAAAAGGAATATTTTAAATATATAAAAAAATAGACACTATATAAGTTAATAAAATATTTACAGTTAAGAAGACATTCTTTATCCTTTATTTCTCTAAATACAAACTCAAGAAATAAAGAGTATAAAGAAATTAAAATCAGATAAATCGCTTTATATTTAACGAAACATTTGTCAGGGAAACCCTGTTTAGAGTTAAAACCAAAATTATTTGGGTTTCGCTATCTCCAGAATACTCAAAGACACTGTGTTCATTCCCATATATTCCTTCTGGGACTGCACATTCTCTATGTTCACATCATACACATTTTGCAGAGCATCCTCCCCAGACACAACTTTATTCCCCTCTATCTATTACTTCCTTGTATAATGCTGCCTGCCTGAGACCCTATGGACTGGATAAAGCCATAAGAATAAGTCATAATGTTGTTGGCAAGAGTTTTCCCATTATTCTGTGAACCACTCCTTACATGGTGAGGTTTGCAGAATCTGCTAATGAAATTTCTGCCCTGCTTAGTGAACATGATAGCAGTGGTTCAAAAACACTACATAGAAGACAGTAAATGAAATAATTTGCTTATTTGGCAACAGCATGGCAATGAAGACATTAGAATTCATGTACATGTGTATAAATACAAATAGCGGAGGAAAAGAACCTTTAAATTGTCTACAAGGTTCAATCTCTGATCTTGTTTTCCAGAGCCTGATTTATAAATCTAATATTTAAATTGAGAATAAGTGCCCTTCTATATAAAGTACACAGATCACAGAAAGCAAAAAAGAGAAAAATGGAAAAAAAAATGGAGGGAGGGCTAGAGGGAAAAAAAGGGATGGGAAATAGGGAAAAAAAAAAAAAAAAAGGAGTTGGAAAGGGGAAAAAAAAGAAGGAAAGAAAGAGAAAGAGGGGGAAAGAAAGGGGAAAAAAAGGAGAAGAGAGGGGAAAAAAGAAAGAAAATAGGAAAAAGGAAAAACAGGACAATGGGAAAAAGGGAAAACCTCAGAACTAAAACACGCTTTAAAAGCCTTTAAGTCTCCCATATCCTTTGTTTTCTTTAAGAATATCAACTGCTTACAGCAGATATTCTTTCCTAGATAGGTCGTGCTTATAGAAATAATGGGCTCTGTGTGTAAAAATCATTTTATCCTTGACTAAAATTACACAAAAATGAAATCCTGATTAAGTCAAGTTCTTTCAAATAATCCAATGAAATAATTTTGATGATTTTTTAAATATATTTTATAAGTAACGTTTACTTCTGAAATGCAGCAATGTCTTATGACATTTCTTTGATCTATACTGAATTTTATCTATTTTTATTGTGCTATAGAATGCGCTTGTTCATATATCGACATCTTTTGAAGTGCTGAAGCCTTCATATATTTTTTGCTGTGCATCATACTTAGAAAATGAATAAAAACCATATGGAGAATAATTATAAACTATGCATAGCAGATCACAGGTAATGCAGTTCATTAATAATAGAGAACAAAATTCTGATTGAAAACAACTTTTCATGCAACTCTGCATACATTTAAAACTTAACACTGCACACAACAGGAGTCTGTGTTCTCAGAGATATGCAGTCCATATGTAAATTCTTTTGCAAATGCACTCATTCCCTAACATACGTGACTTTGAGGTTTTATATACATAAAAGATGCATTCCTCTCCCTCCTAGCACAGGAAATGTAACAGACACTGTATACACCAGCATTTTCCATTACAGAGGCAGGGGAAAAACAAATATGAGCTATATATCTTGGAAAGTAGGAACGAGAGACAAGCAAGGCTTTATTTTTTCAGGTAGAGTGCAGGTCTATGTTCTCACACTATGTGACATGCAATTGCTCTGCACAGTGTATGTGCAGCCCCACTCTGTAAAGATGATAATTCTTCCCAAACCTCAACAGCACTATGAAGGCGACAACTCCGGATCTAAGGCAGAAAAGTGAGCTCATCCCAAAAAGAAAGCATTTGTCCCAAAGAGCTCTGTTGGACGGGGTGGGGGAGTGGGGGGGGGGGGGGAAGGGGGGGGTTTAAGATCTCTGCCAATGGCTTCTGAACTGAATTACCAAAGAAAGGAGCCATTGATGGTTGCAGTCAACTCAGAAATTGAACTCTTGCATTGGATTGCCTTGAAAGAATGACACTAATGGCAGTTCTCAAGCAAGAGGCCATTATTAGGGCTGTACAAGTACCTGGAACATGGGTGAGAGAATAGGTTATAAAGGAGAAGCACAGAGGGAGAAAGCAGCCCTCTGAGACAACAGTAAGATTCAAAGAGAAAAGGAAACAGCTTCAACAGCACCACAAAGCACCACACAGCAAGAGAACTCAGAAGCTGGGCAGAGCTGAAATAGTGGTGGATGCATTTCTCCTGAAATATTGAACTGAAATATTGAATCATGTCCGTCACAAAATGTTAATGCATCTTAATAACAGAGACTGCAGCGAAGATTTCTTCATACTTTACTGTAGTATATTTTATAATAAACAAAAAGGAATACAGTTAAGTTCAAAAGGGTTTATAATCACTTTTATGACCTGATCTTATTTTTGAACGTACAACCAAAATCTGTTGCTTCTCCTTCACCTAGTCTCGGTTAAATGATTAGTTACCATGGAAACAAATATAATTCTGGTATAAACACCAATCTGTGACTTTGACATTAATGTGAAACATTTCCTCTTTCTGTAGATACATGGAGGCAGCAGTGACTATGAAATCCACTCCAAGTAACACACAGTTTCACTGTACTTCTAATGACAAAGAACATTAACTTTGGATAATATCACAAGGCTGTGCAAATACTTTGTTTAAAAGTAGAAATTAAGATTATTTTCCTTATTTTAATAGAAATTAGTTTAGATCACATTGAGAAACTGAGCAAGTATCACATCCTCTTCAATTTACAGCTATTTAAACAAACCAATCACAGTCAAATCTAGAAAGGAAGAACTGGGTAACACTTGAATCTCTACTGACATCTGATTATGTGGATTTTTATTTCAGCTACTTCTCAAAACCTGCCTGGCTGGGTGAAAAAAAAATAGTCTATAATGCCACCTCAGGAGACTTTGTTTTAACCAAGTAATCAGCTCTTTCATCAAATCCTCTCATTTGAAGATATAAATGGTCCTCAGAAATAGGGGTACAGAGCACTCATATCAACATTTACCCTCGCAGGTAATCCTATGTAAATAAATGCATAGTACCAGAAGTATGAGAGCTAGTCCCATGAGTAAGGATATAAAGACCTATCCCTTAATTAGAACATAGTTCCCTGTCATTTAAAAACTGTTTCATATGCAGATACAGTAAGAGACGTCTAAATGAAATCATTTATTCCTGCAATTATTTCAACATGAAAAGGAATGTCAAAGTATGAAATTATGACTGAAAACTGACATGTCTGTAAGGTTGTAAATACTACCTTGTATTTTTAGAATTGCAACTGCATAAATACAGTACTTTATTTATTTATTTATTATAAGCAGAGATAGCAGAGTAGAGAAAGAATTATGTTTTGGGTGAATTTTGCAAAAGATCTACTTTAAAATATTTAAAGCCTCATTACTGGGATAGTTTTCTCAGGCTCATCATTTAATCTTTCAAATACTTTGTTTTGCATTACCTTGAATCATCAATTCATTTAAGAGGTTTTTATTTTTTCCCCAATACTGTGTGTAAACAGACAAACTGGTAAAAAGAGAAAAGAAAGAAAAGGAAATCAATGAGAAAAAAGTGAAAAAAGTGCAAGTTCTCAGCATATTTTCTTCAGAAGCTAAGAAAGTGAATTTCTCTAAAGCAACTAGAGACAGAAGAAATTCTATAAATAACCTATAATGATGGAAGAAGAAGATAAATGTGTGCATGGATTGCAGATTCTAAATCAATTCTTAAAAGACTTTTTTTATATAATGCTTTTAGCAGAGCTTAGTCACTCAAAAACGCACTTTCATTTTAATATGATTAAAATGTAGAGAAGAATTAAACATATTTATTTTCAGAAATTTTCAATTATGAATACAACAAGTTTCCCATTAATATGTTCCTTTAAGTTCTGTATTTGTTAATATACCATCATGTAAATCCCAACATATTAGACACACTCAGTTGCTGATACCCATAAGCTCATTAATAAAGGGTATCGTGGAGCACATGTGCTTCACTAAGCCCTCTTTTTCCCCTTTTATTATTATTGTCAAAAATTAAAGATCTGCCTTCCCATCCACTCTAGGCATTAAGCATGCATTATTAAATTCATAAAAATATTTATACCTATTTATGCCATGCTTTACTGAACCTCATTATGAGGACCCCAGCCTTCTAGAAGAATAAGCAGACACCCACTCCCACTTATATCTGCCATTTCCTTTCTGAAATGCAGTATCATAAACTAGGCTAATGAACTATTAAGGCAGCTCAAGCACTCGCTGCTGCATTAGAAAGAAGATGTCTGCAAGTTGCATAAGAATATGCCAGCTTGCCATTAAAAATGGCAGCGATCAACACTAATACACAGAGAATCAGTGGCTGAACTTCACCTTAATCAGATGGAAGAAATCCTCCAACACTAACTGTCACACAAAGAATAGTTGGGAAATGAAAATTATTTTCTTTCTATGATTTTGAGTAATTTTCTGAAACATGGACTTCTGTAAATTGAAATAAAAATTGGGGTGGGAAGGGAGGGAGAAGAGTTTGAACACAGTAAAAACTTTTACTAATCTATCCAGATAAACTGATAATGAATCTTTCATATGAAGACTATTTTTGCAGCATTATACATTTCTTCTAACTCCTTCAGTAATCAAGCAACAATTAAGAAAGAAGATTAAAAGCCTTTTAGAACAGTCAGCTCCTTTAAAAGTTGTTTTCCGTGATCACTAAACATGACTTTCAGCTTTTTCTGAAAACATTAATGGAATTGGGGGTTTAGAATAAGAGCCTTAAAAAAGGATCCCTTTCCAGTCTTTTTTGTTTTGTTGCTTTTGGTTTTTTTTTTTTGCTGTGTAAGCCAGTACATGGTAGCAATATGGCAGGACTACATGCACGGAACTTGGCTGCAATATTGCAAGCACTGAAATAATAGCTGCTGAAGAAGTTTTCATTCATTAACACAGCTATCAGTGTTCGGCTGAAACTCATTTTGCTTTTTAATATGATCCTCAAGCTGAAACTGACTACCACATTTCAGCAGGGTGATTATTTCAGCTGCTCTCTCAAACATTTGGTTACATTCACAGTGACTGCATTCAAATCATGGCATCTGACCGGGGCAAACTTGTTAATGGGATAATAATATCACAAGTGACTACCTATCCATGCCCTGATGTCTATCCCAGACCTTCAACCTAACAGAGTAAAGGTTTTGAGAGACTGCAAAAAATATCTTTATTCACCAGAAATCGCCTCTAGATGTTGACAGGAGTACATTTTAGACTTTTCCCCTGCTTTTCTAAGAAAAGACAGCTCAGGTGATCACACTGAAAAGTGCAAATTGACAGCCTAAGCACCCATGACTCTATTGTATATCAGTCATACTTATTAACTTTTGAGCTGATTGGCCAATTAGAACCAATATGACAAAAGAACAGTAGTTTCAAAGACAATTAGGACAATTAAGTTTTTGATCGGGGGGGTGGGGACGGGGGAACGGAACAGGGACAGGGGATTGGGAAAGTGATAAAAACTTATCATCAGATTTTAGTGCCTCTCACCAAAAAAAAAAAAAAAAAAGTTTCCATGTCAGCTCAATCAATCTCTCTTCAACCAATCAACAATGAATTATCAAGAATTAGTTATGGTATGTTATGGGGGGAGGAACTGTATGAGCCTGTTAACAATTCAAGAAGGGTCAGAAAATATGGACAGCGATGCTGAAGTGTAAGAGACTAACATAAAATCTGCAGGAAGTCCAAGTCCATTAGCTCTCCTTAGGCGTGAATCAATTTTGCAATCATGTCCCCACCAAGCACTCAGAGATGTTTGACAGCTATTTTCTTTTCACAGAGAAAATCCTCTATGGAACTATGTTAAAAGCAGCATTTTCAAAACTAAATCATGGGGTAAGAATATGCTAGTCAAAGTTAGATGTATATATCTCTTTGTTTCAGAATTCCATCATTAATCACTTAACATCGTGCCATGCTAATCATCAGACAAAACAGATAGATCCCCCAAAATTTTGCACCTCATACACTAATGTAATAAATAAAGAATATATGCAGTGACCTATGAAGTATAGAAATTCATACAGAGAGACCATAGGTACAAAGCAAAGGAGAGGTACAGTGGAGACAGGAGCAGTAGTTGGAAAATGCTGGTATTTTAGAGGCTGAAAATGCACTTCATATACGAGGCAGTTGCTGATCATTACTTTTGACCCCACTTCTCTGTCTTTCATTGATGAATTTGTGTTAATCTGTGGAAGACAGTGACGACAGTGAAAAATTATACAGGAATACAGAGCAAAAATGCTCATGCTAAAATGGATTGGCATCTTGATCAAGTGGCTGAATTATTTTGGAACAAAGATTCATTCCAAAAAAATAGATTTTGCCTTGACCCACTGAGGATACCATTCAGATGAGCAATGATAGTGAAGTTTTATAAAAAACTGGAGGCTGGAGTACTAAGAAGATACTGCTATGAAGCCCAGAATACAGAAGCTGTGACAGGTAGAGCAATACAAAACATGATGGTGCAGATGCTAATAGGGAGAACAGGCAGACAATATCTCTACACTTGCATACCCTTAGCTCACCAATAGTCGCAGGATGTAAGAAGGATACACAACAGCTTTTCCAATACTGCTTCCCTCCAGCAAAAAAAAAAACAGGAGATGGAAAAGTGTGAATAGATCTCCTGGCTTACGTTGGGCCTCTGTACTGATAAGCTTCTAAATATCTATCTGGAAGCTCCCACAGTCACATGGTTAATGCCCTTACTAATACGTTTTAGCTTTTATTAGCCCTGAAGTGGTCAGGCAGTTGGACTCCATCTTTGTAGGTCCTTTTCAACTGAAATATTCCCTCATATTTCCCTCACCACTCGCTCTCTGAATATTGTCGGAGACTTGTGTAATCTTGTGTTTACACTGTAGTGATAATATACCCCTGAACAATTTCATTTCTGCATTGGAAATGTTTGTAAGGATCTCAGAGCAGTAAAATTCCTTGGCAGGAATTTAGGTCAAGTTCAATTCTTATAAAAGCACTTCATACTTGTGTGTGAAATATTTATACATGTATGAGGCATTTATTTTGACACAAAGAGAACCAGACACAGGCAAATATCTATGATCTGCCATCTTAAGTGGAGGAATAATAATTCCATTTCCTTTTGGACAATAGAATGTTTGACAGCTCAAGTTTAGAATCCACAACACTTTGACACTAAGCCAAACTGTCATTCTGACATTTCTGTGTCTGAGAAATCTTGAATCTCACAGGTAGACTGTGAAATCTAAGAAGAGGGGAGTGAAAGTGTGAGGCTCGTAACTGTGACATAGACAAACTCTGTAGAGTTTGTTTGACCTCTGCTCTCCTTTAACTTGGGGCAACATAAAGCTGGAAAAATAGGAAATAATACAATATACTGAACTTCATTCCAGACAGAAAAAACATATGTTCTACAAAATAGAAAGAAAAAAAATTATTTACACATGGTAGAATAGAGGAGCCAGACGTTATTTGAAGTGAAATATACCCTTTAAATCCAGATGAGTAATGCAAAAGTTACATTTATGTTGTCATTTTTATAAGTTGTTGTGTGGGCAAGAAAAAACATGTTAAAAACCTGAATTTTCTCATACTAATTTTCCTTCGTACTGGCAGGAAAGCAGAACGTATAGGGGATTTTTTAGGGTCAAAAGAAGAGTTGAGACCTACTGACCTCTGTAACTGAAAAAAGTGAGTCATGGCAACACACAACGCTATTTTTACACAATCAGATATATCTTATTAAGATGACATTCACGCTCTCAATATTCAATTTCTCAAAAAATAATAATAATAATAATCCCAACTAGCTTAATGTACACGGTAGAAAAACACAAGCCTTGAGGACTCCATCTTAGAGCCCAAACTTCCTCAAACAAAAAAGAAGCACAAAAGCACATCTTATTGTGATTAACAATTCCTTATGCAAAACCTTCCAGAAAAAAAAACAGTTTCCAGTAAAGTGTATAAGAGCTCAAAATATTGATGGGTGTGACTGTAGGAAACCTATCTGACCCTGCAGAGAAGGGAGGTTTGGCAGTGATCTCAAGAGATCTCCTCTGACTTCACTCATTCTGTGAAACTTGTGTTGAAGCAGGCACCAGCCATCCACCTGTCATATTCTGGGACCTTTACCAGTCTGATAATATATAACATGATGAATAAAAAGTTTCCTTGAAATTCTCACGTTCCCAGTATTTCCAGAATTGCATTTCCTTAAGAAACATCTCCACTCTAAGTTGCACTCAATTGTTCCAAGTACTTAAATTGTTGAATAATATATGATTCTCAATCTTCTGAAATCCATGTTTGATCTCTGAGTTTTACAACAAGCCAGTTAAAAAATTTACTAACAATTTTCTGATAGGACTTCAGAAAGCATATATAATCTTCCCAAAGTAAAATCTACTACTTACTACTAAAGATACTGTGTGAAAAGTGTCTGTACCTGAGCTGATTTTCCACAATATATTGACCCAATTTTGGATTTGAAAACCACTTTATGCAGTCCTAGAATACATGTTTTTCAGGAGAGAGCTATCAGGCATAGATAAGTTGAATAAATAGTGTAAATAGGAGCAAAAGAACTACCTGCTTTAACAGTTTAAATAATAGCACAATTGGTGAGGAATAGAAGATGCATATTTTCCCTAAGAATGCCTAGAAGGGATCAGAAAATACCCAAAACTGAAATTCTCCACTAATCAGTAGGACAAGTTTATTTCAGGATACTCATGCAGCTTTTTCTTTGTCTTTCACCTTAACCTAAAGACTATGTCTAAATAGAGAAGAAAACACATAGAATAGTTCCAGATTCATTAAATTCTTGGCTAGAATGGACAGAAATACCTGTGGATGATTGCTATTGGAGGAAGAATTTAAACTGGTTGGTGAGCTCACATGAACAGACATGCACTGTATAGATTCCTTCAGTTAAACTTTATAGAATGACCAAAGCTGCTATTTTAGCAGCAGCAACCAAGAAACTTATCTTGCAAACAATTACCTACCTCTTAATACAAGTTATCTTGGACTGTTCAACACATTTACACTTAAATATACAAAATAAAATACATAACTATACTTGCAAGATCAGTATCTGAATAACAACAACAAAAAAATATCAGTATTTTATTTAACTTCTAGGAATGAAAGACAAAACAAAGATCAGCCGGTCTGTTAATATTTCTCAGAGCTAAGAAGTACTGTGTGAAGAGACACTGCTATGATGCCAAGCTGTAGAGCTAATTTGGATTATTAGGAGTTGATAAATAGTGATGTTCTGTGTTCATGAAGCGTATGACTGGAACTGCCATGCACCTTGTCATACTGCAGAGACTACAACAGCTGATAATACTGAAAAAATGGGTACTGAAACTGCTCTCAGACAAACAATACACACAAAAAAATCCACAATAATGAAATAAAAATCAACAGATTATTGTAGAGCTATACATATAAAATAATCATATGTATTGATATATTTAAAAGTTTAAGATTTCTGTATTTTTTTCACTGAAGAAAAAGATAAAATAGAAACTGTTCACATATTGTGTCTTTCATTTTTCTTAGAAACACTACAACAATTTATTTCTAGCTCTCATGGAAACAAGCCCTACCTTGAAATGACATTTGGCTCTGAGCAGAAATGCATGCAATGAACAAAAACCACAAATGATTACCAGTTATGTTTGTAACTATTTCAGTTTGGCTATGAAAAAATAACCACCTCAGTACCCTGAAACGTGACACCATAGACAGAACACACGCACACACACATTAGCTCACAAAATATACAGCCTGTGTCTTAGTCTCTTCCAACATAATTAAGAATTTTATCTATTAAAACACAGCAATCTGATTCCAAGTCATTTTTAGATCAAACTAGATAACAGGAGGGTAGCAAGTAGTTTTTACTCTGAGTTTCAAGCCAGAGTTACCTAGCTTTTCGAATGGTTTATTCTACTACGGGCTGGTAATGTAAAATTTTCAGTAGGACTCTCAGATAGAAATACATTACTGAAAAAATAACTGCTATCTCACCTTTACATTGAAGAGCCAGTCTGTAGCTGGATGCTTAGAAAAGATCAAGGTCATATAAACAGTGACTTAATCTCTGCAAATTGCCTAAACTTTCAGGTGGAAGATTAAGTCAAATAAAATTTAAGACTTCTATAGGCAAGTAACAATAACTTTGTATCATGCACACAGGCCAGCTGAAATCTAGGTGGTACGTTTACCTGGACTAAAAAGCATTTAGCTGATTAGAAGCATACTGGGTTCTCCTCCATGTGACCTGCCTTATGAGTTCCCATCACTGCTGAACAAGAGTTTCTAAATTAGGAAGTAATCTTAATGCTGACTTTCAAGCTCTTATTAGAGTGCTAGATTTATACCCACACAAAACCTTTCTTTATTAATATATGGTTTAGTATATGTTGCTATGAAAAGCTTTTAAAGAACCCAATGAATCTTTTACAGCAGAGTACACAACTTCAATCAGCTCATATTAAAAGTTGATTGTTATAAGAACAAAATGAATTAATATGGTAAAGTTCTGTGTACTGCATTAACTTAAAGAATATTTGGCAGATGTGTATTTATGGTAAAATTACACAGAGTTATAAATTTGTTGCACAGTAAAATGTCTACACATTTAACACACCACAATTCTCTTGCATTTATATAATGATTTGTAGTTTCTAGAAGTTGTTAGGCATTCTAAAAGCCAAAGTATGAATGAGATTACGATCTATCCTAAAATTTACTGCATTCAGTAAAGTAGTAGAGCACTCAAGCTTTGAAATCATGTACTGCAAAGGCTGTTTATTCTGCACATAAAGTCTTTCAGGATATTGTACAGATGAAGATATAAAGGCTGAAGTAGAACAGACTGCTAAACAGCTCAAATACTAATTTATTAGCTTGAGAAGTTGTGTTCAAAGAGTGTACAAAATGAAAGAAAATGAAGAAAATGAAGAATTGGTTTAAAAAAGCGCAAGAGCTGGCATAACAAGTTGGCTGTTCCGCAGTGTAAAGTTCCAGTATTTTAAGGCTGCAAGAATGGAAGATGAACATTAACAAATGGATTTATAAAATGGATTTTTTAATACATATCATTAAGGCTATTTCATTTCTTGTACTTTTATAGGTGGAAGAGTAAAAGCCAGTAGAAGAGCTCTTACGACAAAATATTAAAACAAGAAGGGGAACAAGAAAAGCAGCTTTGTAAAATATTATTTTTCCTCTATTGAAATGCCTAAATATTATGAATACTCTCCTTTTCCTATTTTAATGATTCAATAAGATGAATTCTTGGTTCTAAGCACTGCTTCATCCATGTATTCCATGAATCATGAACAGAAGAGTACAAGCCTTGTATTCGCACCAGTGCATCTCTCCCAAATATTTGAGAGTGTAAGTCCTGAAAAACAAACATTCATTTGTAAAACAGCCATGATAAAATTCTTCAAAAAAAGCAGCAACATTAAGATATATCTGTTCAGGTGGAAGCATTCATAAAGCTTTGTATTTATGACTTTTAACATTCTCTAACAGCAGAGGGTGTTTTCTTGTTGGTTTTGTGTTACTTTTGCAGGGATTACCTAAAGACTTTAACACTAACTGCAGAGCAGCACTACAAAACAACAACCTTAACACGCTTTTAAGTATTTAAAACACTGCACTTACTTTGTAGTAATATGCATTACAGGTAGACAGTAATTTCTTCCACCTATAGCAGATGACATTACAAGTAGTATATATGCTCTATTGGGTGTTCTGTATTTGAAGCTGGCAGATGTGAGCAAAGAAAGAGGAAATAGAAACATGAGCCATCTGAGCTCAGCTCCATTTAAAGAAAACTGGTTGCGCAAGCATTCAGAAGACAGCTCATTTCTTAGATTCTAAAAAGCAAAAGGAGAGAGGGAAGGGGACTTTCCCAAAGGAACAAATCTTGAGGTAAGATTATTTAGTTAACCAGTGAGGCAACCTAAAATTCAAGTCCTGTGTTTTAACCACAAGAACATTCTTCTCTCCAAAAATTAATTATGATTAGTTCTAAAGGAAGCACAGTATTCAGTGGGTGAGTTTTCCATATCCTGCAGCTATGAAGGTTAACAAGACAATCAATTGATACAAGGAATGCTGCTGGCTTTTTTAATATGGGCATCTGTGTGTCAGGAACTGAACTGACAGGCCAAATCACATCACATATCTCACTGAGAACCCAAAAGAAATCTTTATTCAGACAAATGTCTACTTGGAGTCTGCAGGTTGGCCCATATACATCTTCAGACCTTTCAGAATCTAAATAATACAAAATTATAGCATTTTGCAATGCTAAAAAGCTACTTTACAACATTAGTGTATATCAGAGATCTATTTCAAAATTACTGAAATGATTCTATAATATTTCTATGATGTAATAGATCCAAAAAACCTGTGTACCTTGTGCACTGAGATGCCTGAACTTGACACATCAGTTACAGACTTTTTTTTGCAAGATATATTGCAGATTTCAGGATTCAACATATCTAGGCACTGACAATTTTATTTTTCATGCAAGAAACTAGGCCAAGTTACAATATCAAGAAACATTCTGTTCAGTCACAGAATACTTCTATATAGCAAAGCATCAGAGGTAAAAAGACAGGAAAACTTTCCTGCAAGAGAGGGGTTTTCTTCTTTTGCAAGAACAGAAGACTCCTGATACTAAAGAGAAGTCAACTTTAAGCAGAAGACTGCAGAAGTGCTATCAAAAAACAGTTTGATGGGAGACTGTGCAACAGATAAAAGCAGCAAAGATGCAGAGTGATTACATTCATGGAAATTAATCTGAAATTAATACTTATTTGCTTACACCCTGTTCCTTCTTAGAAGCGTACAGATGCAATGAGGATGTTCTTATGGATGCAAATTTTTTTTTTTTTTTTTTCCTCCACAAGAGCAGCCATGGTCTGTACCAAATACACGCCATACATATTGAGCAGGAATGACTGATTCGATTCCTATGGATTTGCTGTGTGAACTAGAAGTATTCTGTTACACACCTTGAATAAAGCATTCATTAATTGCACTAAGAATATTGTGCCATAACTGACAAATCAGATTTCTTCATCAAATATACAGAAACTAACATAAAAATCAATGTAAGTTCATCTCTTTCAAAATGTTTAACTGGATGTTTGGGGTAATCAAATTAAATGAGCACCCCAATGGTCAACATTTCCCAACGACTACCTCATGAAATTCAAATAATTGTTTTCTAATGAGCTTTCTGGATGATCTGCAGAGAAAAATTGTGTGCTCAGTTGTCCAGATAATTCTAAAATACATGCCAACTTTCACAGTAACAACAAAAAAGAAATTCAGTGAATATGGTTTCCTTAGCAACCAGTACAATATTATCTATGTCATTCATATTAACATTATTTACAGTTCTCCATAAGCTAGCTATACCAATTCACAAAGAACATACATTCTCCTCATTACACTACTTGTTAGCCTTGAAAACTCATTGTTGCTTTTAATTTTTGTCCTAACATTCCCATTTAGTTCTCTTTTACAAAATAATCTATCAAGCCAATTCATGCTAAACAAATTCTTGTTTTGTTTCTGAGTGTAGGTTTTTTTTTCTTCAGTGGCAGTCAACTCAGTTCAAAGGCATGTCTGACATGAATGAATCTCTTTTTCCCACTCTGAACACACTACATATAGGTGTGTTGCCCTCTTTCTACTGAAAGCATAGTGAATTCTAGATAGACATCTGCTTGTAAATTTTCTTTACAGCCTAATCTTAAGAACACCAATGTTGTTATCACTCTATGGTCCCTAGGAATCTGTGGTAATTTCTCTGTTGTGCATTTCCAAAGGTAGGCATCCAGTTCACAGGAAGAGACCTTTCACCAATGCCTTGATGAAATTAGAGAAAGAAGCAGTAAAGACTTACCACAATTTCTAACTGACGCCCTTCCAGAAGAGACTCACGATTCCTCTTTGGGCCTTTAGATGCATGTTGCACAGTTGCCTCAATATCAGAAGTAATGATTCTTTCCCTACAGATGTTATTTACCGTAATGAAGGAATGCGACTTCCCCACTGTGAGGGACACTCAAAAATGTACAAAAAAAATGTACTAAAGTACTAAAGTGCCATTAATATGTCATGTATTCTTAAGCAACGTTAACAATCGTTTACATCTGCACATTTGCAATGAGAAAGTTTGGGAAGTTTTGAATTCAGAAAAAAAACATTCACTGAAGTTTCACTTAAATGAAACAATTCCCTCCCTCCACCAGCTGAAAAATCAGATCAAGTAGCGTTCCTGACAATTCAGATTCCCCTTCCTGTGGGTATCAAAGCTACGATTCACAACATACAGACATTTCTGTTTGACTTCCGATAATTACAAAGTTGGACATGTAGGAAATGATGCAAAGGAAGGACTGAAGAAGTCTTTCTCCAGATTTCCAGAAGTAAAACATGCATTAAAATTTGGATGAATATTTAAAGGTTGAAGTTCTCAATTTTCTACATACACTTGGCTATCTCTTCCTATTCTTAATTATATAAAATATTTGAATAAATATTTGGATTCAGTCTAAGTAAGATGAGACCACAACGATAATATACATTACTACAGACATGCATACTCACATTCATAACTCATGATCAGTATACCAATTCATTTTGTTATCAACAAAACACTGCTACAAGAGTAATCAACGTTGAGCCATAGAGTGAGAAAACATTATGTTAATAATGTAAAATCAGAATCAAGATATCACTGAGATCTAAATCCATCCATACAGATTAATTGAAACTGGAATAAATATATTGGAGATTCTCTTACCAAAGTGCATATGTGTTTTTTCAAATAGGATTATAAATTGATGATTTTTTTAAAATAGCATAGCTCTTCAAGCATCTTTTAAATTAAAAGTGTTATTTTCTTAATTATTCAAATTTTATTTATAACTAATACAAGATACTTGTGTGCTTACATCTGCTGTTTAGCTTCTGCTCTCCACTGATTATAAAAATTGTTCTCCATGCACTTTGAAAACATGAGTTTAAAGAAAGGAGGAGACTAAAGTGTTCAGCAGCAGATATGTAGGCGTTTGCTGAAACTAGGCCAAGATATATGAGTTTTCTGATCAAAGAGGATAAAACTGAGTTTGGAGAAAAGAATTGCTGTTAATGAGACTAACAAAAAGTGGCACATACAAGGAAAAAATCAATAGCCCACGGCACTAGTTCTTCAGACCCAGAACAACTAGAGTGAAAATCAACTCCCCCTTGGTAAGGCTTTATTCTGATTGCATGTGAAGAACATTCAGTGTCCCTGTCTTCCAGATCGACTCCAAGACACCAGGTCATTTTGTTTTTATAAAAAAACAAATGTGAATCTAACTTTCCTCTACTTCTTATATCAGCTAAATGATTGTAACGACAGAAGCACGCTACACTAAACAGAAAATCCAGCTTTTCTGGTAGAAAACTCAACATCAGCAATGCCCAATGAAGCATTCCACATAGGAAAAGCAAGAGCTAACTTATCATTAATAGGACTATCAGGACATGCCATTTCCTCATGATTCCTCTCTTCAAAATGTTTTACTATTCATGATTTGCCTGGAAATGGGATCTTAAAAACAAACAGACAACAAAAAAAAACCCACTAACAACAAAAACAACAAACAACAACAGCAGCAACAACAAAACACATTGCTGGATATCTCTCTTTACCTGTTTGTAACTAAATATCATTATGAAATAAGGTCCCCAGGTTTCTGTTATTTCATGAAATCTTCCTTATTACTTTGTTAACAGTCCTAGATTACTTGCATGCTTCTATACAATCTTTTTCTACAACAGTATTTCTACCAACATGCAGATTTCACACCTGACATAATGCATTAAAAATAATTCTGTTAAAGACAAGGCTAGAACTAGTAGGGGATTCAAAGTCACATTACAAGGATACACTCGTAGCTCTCTCTGCATCTGTGTTCAGCCTTGTCCTTCAAATGAAATTTAAAGAGGCAGGTCTGTAATCTGAAAATCAAGGGTCTTGAACACAACAGCTTTGGTGGAACAGAACCAGAGGGCTTGCAATAATTCCACACAAGCTTTTATAAAGTTATTAGACTTCCTTTCCTAAGAAGAATACTTGACAAGGGACGCAGCATGTGTTTCCAGTCCCTTCAGGTATATGATATAAGGTTTGGTAGGAACTACAGCAAAAGCAATGTGAGTCCATTTACCAGCTATGCAGTGCTCTCATTTCCAGCAAGCAGCTTGGTGATCCTTTACTTACTATGACCACATCATGCCACTCTTGGGCATCTTTTAATCAAGAATAACAATATTAAACAGGAATCAAAAGTTAACAGAATGCAAAAATATTGACTTAAAGGTGCAGAATTTATCTACAGTATACAGATTAAAAGTGACATAAAAAGAATGTCCTTCCATTAACCTTGTTTCCAACTTGGGCTTAATGGAAAGATACAAAATCATTTAGGTCATAAAAAGACACGATCAAACAGTTTAGTATCCCAAAGAATGTATCAGCCTTAGGAATGTACACTCCAAATATAGATGAAAACATAAGGCTTCAAAGTTTAAATGACTTCTGAATACCAAGTGGATATAGGAAAAACAGGATACGTGCTATATTATGCCTCAGTAAGTATGTGTCTTTCCTTTCAACTCCTGGGTATGCTATACAAAGTAACAGAAGATCACCTGTAAACATGTTTACACCAAAGAATTGTTCTATAGAAGCACACTGGTTTTTTTTCAGTAGACTCAAAGTTTTCACTGGTCTGATGCAAAGACTTATGCATATGATCCCATATAAACAACTACTACTAAGATTCACAGTTCACCAAATCACACTAATTTTTAGAATGTACAAACCTTAGCCAGAAAACAAGCTACATTCCCAGACTTGTACAAGGAGCACATTATTGTCCCATATGTATCAACTAAAATGCACTTGCTGAATCTATACAAGCTTGATGCTTGTTGCACTGACCCTTCTCTGACTCATTTGCATTTTGTTAGTTAGAAATGTGACCAAATCTGACCCCAGTGCATCTTTGATTTCCTTTACTGGTCGAAAACAATGGGCAATAAATATTGGCCATTTATATGGAAAGAAACACACATAGGCTGTGAATGTGCAAGGGTTCATCAGTCCTCATTCTTGAAGTCCAATTGACTTGCATAACTTTGAGGAAAATTCATTCATAAAACAGAACAAAATATGAATCACCAAAATAGCCTTATTTTCAAGCGCTAACTGTTTATATCTTTATGCATTATGGTAAATATTAATTTGTTGTCTAAAACTTATTTTAAGGAAACACATCAACATTCAGGCTGAAATTCTGTATAATTTTAGGCATGATGCAGTCTGAAAAAATAAAGCAAAAGAGTGGAGTTTCAGAAATACTCAATCAGCCTAACGATACTCTATTACTCTACTCTAACGATAGCAAAATGGTTGAAAGATTTTTGCAAGCTGTACCTGATCCAGTCTGAATTTATTGTCAGAATCTAACAGTCAAGAGATTAAGCCACTTAAGAACACAGAATTAAATGGTTACGTATTATTTAATATCCACATAATATTAGTTTGAAAAGAAATCCTTTATTCTACTGCCACCAGAACAAGAGAAATGACATTTTTTTCCTCTACCAGCTGTCAAGTGAAGTCCTTTTTATTTTCTTTTATGTACACAGGCTGTGTGAAATTCAACAATTTCATTTCACAGAGTGTCTTTGGCATTAGTCACAGTGTAATGTAACTGAAACTACTGAAGTTCATCTGATTTCACACCTAAACCATCGACCCTCACAAATTACACATTATTTCAATAAAAAAAATAATAAAAGAAAACATAAATTGTCCAAGTTTTTTCTGGAGCAAAGCATGTATTCCTTTGAGCTTTCTGATGAAACATGGACTAGCTTGCCAAAGAATACAACATGGTCCTATTCTTTGTAATAAGATGGCTACAAAACAAGATTTTTCATGTGGTTTGATAGATTTTCTGGGTCAAGTCAAATTTCTCAGAAAACACTGCATAACACTGAAATTTAAAAATCACTTCATGCACAACTTCTGTCACAAAACTATAGAAGAGTAACATAAATGTTCCAAAACTGAAACAAGATTTTCCATCCTTCAACTATGCACAAGTTTCTCTATACCTTTGTTTCTACAACCAATGAAACAAAAATGTTGCTTTCAAAGTTTTCACAATTCCATCTAGGAGGCCACTGCATTCACACTGTGATCCCAGACTCACGTTCCTGTCATCTTACTGCTGCAAATCTTGAGCTGTTCCCACAGGTTTTTAACTATTTTCCAAAATTCTTTAGGTCTAATTATATATAGGTTGCTCTGAAATTAATGTCTCCCATCATGCATGTGTGGAAATTACATCAGACACAAGATACAGAGCAAACTCTAAGCTATAAAACTTGTAGCTATGAGTCAACAGAGTCAAACCATGAGCTGTGTGTTTTTGCCAGCAGTGAAGAGCCTGCACCACCCACCATCTCACTGTTTTAACATCCACTGTTTGGTCTCCAGAAATGTTCAGCAAGCATCAATGAATGTCAGTGTGTGCAATTATTTCCACATGGAAGAATTCAGTTCTGCACCTTTGATTCATCTGCATTTCCATGTCAGATGCCATTTTGTCAGAGTTTCCCTCTGCTGTCATCTGTCACGTGGCAACAAAACGAACAGAATACTATTAGAAAGGTTCAGCCTTTACTGTCATATCACCAACACCCTCTGATGTCGTCAGCCAGCATTATAAAATAGGAGGCATTAATTTCAGAGCAGCCCTGTTACATTCATTGCCTCTACTTTTGAAGCCATTCTTCTCCATGCTTCTACCAAGCACACAGATCCTAACAGAACAGATTTCAATCATTGTGCAAGATGCTATGGAGCATGCAGCACTGTGAATACAGAAGCTCAAAGCTGTTTAGATGTTTATGGTGTTTGAGTACAGACTTTTACCTTCAAGCATGTACTAAACAGAAATGGCTTTCAAATCATTCCATTTATTGCAGGATAAAATAATGTACATAATCAAGGATCGTAAAAACAGAGTACTGGTTTGGAAAAGCAGAAATTATGGCAGAAAACTGGAATGAGGCACTTGTACACTGTTGATTTCTGGCTCATTAGCAGCTATGAACACAAGAGCATAGGTTGCAATGAATTCTACCACTATTTTGGTCACTGAAGGATCCTCAGAAAAAAAAAAATCATGGAGCAGAGTAAAACCTAAAACAGACATATCAGTCACAGATAAGGAGAAGAGAGAAGTTCTGAGGACATTAGGACACATTAAACTCATAAGCCCAAAGTGCTATCCCATGAAAAAGAGAAGCTAACTCTAGGGGAGCTGTTCGAAGACACTGTATGTGTCTTTAGCCACAGGTTGATATATATTTTATTTTTCAGCTACAATTTATATTCCTTTTATCACCTCTGTTCTAAAAGAATGTGCTTTCCCTTCTAGAATCTACAGCATTAGATACCCACCACTGCCATATCATTTTTCTAAAATTCCCTTTTCCCCTTAGCAATCAATCAGCACCAACAAACGCACAAAGAGACATGGCATGAAGTACGTACAATTCAGCAACTGCCATTTCAGACATGAATACAGAATTTTCAGGAAGAAAGAATAATGCATCAGCAGGTAGCAAAAACAAATATAAAAATTAAGAATAGAGAGAAGGTGGGTGCTTGTTCCCTTAGATCTCCCTTTTCAGTTGCACATCTTATTTCACTTGTTTCACTTCTCTTCTGGCTGCAAGGGAAAGTAGCTTCTTTTTGCCTACCACTGATACTAAATACCAGAAAGATTTCTAACTCAAACCTTCTTGCAACCTACTTCCAGCCACTATTTTTACTGGCAGGCTGTTTAGTGCAAAACAATACAGACAAAAATACCATCATTAATGTTACAGAATAGATCATGACTTCCCCTCTGTATCCTGAAGCGTAACAAACTGCCTGCATCCAGGAATTATGGATGCAAGTAGCAGTTAACCAACAAACACTCCCTCTTTTAAGTCAAAGTAACAGAAAATCTTCCTTCTAAAAAGTTAATTCTTTAACTATATCAATAAATACATATTTTATTACATAATTTGTAGAAAAGAAACACTGTGGGAACAGAAAATAACCTTGTGGATAAGCATCCAATGTCACTCTGAGACTTGCAGCTCTGCACATTTCATGCAAATAAGTTTTAATTTTTTCTCAATTTGGAATCAACTATTTAAATTGATATTGAAGCACATTGATGAATTTAATTAGACAGTCTACTGCCTGAAGTTATTAGAAGCATACACTCTCATGCCCTAGGTGACAAATTCACTGTTTTTATTATTATTCTATGATAATTTTCCTATCTTTTTTGCAAGAAACTCTCCTTGGCCTAGATAATTGGTAGTTGTTCATGCATGTTTCATCAGCCTTCAAAATAACAACAAAAAAACAAACACAAAAACCTTTCCCAACAAATGCTAACCAATAGGAAAGACTACTTGAACTGCATTTACTGTTCTGGTAGATTTCCCTAGTTGGCCAATTAATTAGAAAGCATAAAGGTCTTCTTAAAGTTGCTAAAGTAAAAAGGAAAAAAAGATATACTAACCAAAAAACTACCTAAAAAAGACAGCTCTGGTTCACTGTTCCTGTCTTGAATCAATTCTGCTAATGTACACAGAACAGCTTAAAATGTCATTTTTAATATTTCTAGTACAAGATTCTAAGTCATCAAAACTGGCAAAGATGACTACATTTCCACATTTTGATTTTCCCACATTTAACTAACACAGATCAGTTAATTAAAAGTGATGGCACACATACTGTGGCTGCTTGTAATTCTGTAAAAAGAATACTGCTGTATTTGTACAGTGCTAAGAGGCACCAAAGTTAGCAGAGGAAGTTACAAACCAGCATGACATAAAATGTCATTGTTAAGGTATTGATACAGCTCCTTAAACAACAACAACAAAAGTGACTGCAGAGCAAAGAAAGTTTATATAAGAACAAAAGACAGCATGACTCAACTGTTGTCACTGAAGTCACGTATTCTGCAAAGTTAATTTCTATAAATTTGCAGACTCACACTGACATTTCTTTCACATAAGTAACAAAAGTAATGGTAACACAACAGCTTCAATAAGAACAATTCTGTAATTGGCAAGTGAGCCTGGCACATTCAGAAAAGCAAGCTGGCACTCCAGCTACATGGTACAGGAGTGAATATTCAATTAATTCTTAATTCTCTCGAGATGTAGCAAAAGTTCTTCATAACAGTATGAAAAAATGGGAATATTAAGGTGGAATAATTATCAAGGTGGTAGCAATTTTTCTTCAGAAAAGCATTCATATACCCATTAGCTGTCTACCTGCAAAGTTTCGGTACTTTCACTGCCATAATTTCACCACCATTTATGACTGATAAACAGGAGTTTCAAGATAGGATTAATGGCAGAAGGGAAGGAAAAAAGTAACTGCACAGGTCTTTTCTGGCTGTGCATGGTGGAGGTCCCAGCTTGATCTAACACAGAACCAGGATACCATATTCAACAAGAATTCACACTAAATGCACGCAAAAAAAATTTTTGACCAAATGGTCTTCCCTCTGCCCTAACCTTTTGCATCTCATTCTAGCATCTGGAAAATAAAAATACAGAGAGGTTAAGTTAACAAGCTACTTTCAGAAACTGAACAAGCTAAAGCATGTGGAATGACCAAACAGGATCTGGCAATAAGGAATTAATTGCCTGTTTGAATATGACAATGAACAGAGCTCACTGAAATATTTAACTTTCTAAACAAGTCAGGCCTCTTTCTTAATTGGCATTCTTTTCTTCGCCATTTTTAAAGTTATGTTCTTAACTACTTGCTCTGTTTACTCTTCCTGTATGTAAAGGCGTGGTTGCAGTTACCTCACTTGTGCATCTTGTTGTATTGATCTATTCTCTCTCAAGATTTTAGCAGCATATTTCCTCCTGTTCAGTACAGGAGGAAGATGGATGAATGAAAAGTGTTAATAGGCTGTGCTATTTTATTTTTTTCTGTAACAACAATGAAAATTGCTAAAGAAAGCATTGCAGAAATAAAGTAGTCTAAACGAAGTTGACATTGTCACTAAACTTAAACAAAAAAATCACAAAAGTTGTTCTTAGAAAAACAATCCTTTTCAATGAACATCACGTCAGTATTATGAAGAACATAAATTGCATGTTGCTAAAGATCATGATTGACAGAGATGGGCATATAATCATGAAGGACTGAGGCATCCCACTTGATGATCTAGGTTCCTAATGACACTGGATGTCTTTTTACCCTCTACTGAAGAAAAAGTCCTCCTTTACACTCTTTTATTTATTTATTTATTTTTTTCCTGAGAGGAGTAATTTACTCTATCAGTAAGATTTTTTTCTAGGAAAAACTGCGTTTAAAAGCATGACAAAAAAATTATTGACCTGCTCTATTCAAAGGAAATTTAAGGCTACTATCTGAACAGTACACCGTATAGGAAGAAGTCTTATGGCTATCATAAATCACCATCTTAAAATACCAGTTTCTAGAACCATTAAATCACAGTGTAAGCTGTTACCAAAATAAACTAAAACAAAGCAGTTTCAAGATCAAGGTTTGTTCTGTGTTGAACATAAAATAAGAGAGATTGGAAACTCATGTTCTCATGGCTAAACAAAAAGGTTATGTTTTGGAATTGCACTGCTCATACACACGAGATCTTGTTAACTTTCTGACAGTCCATATTTTTATGTTAATAAAATTGAGAGGATCATGATTTCCCTTAATATAGAGGAAGAAAAACAAACAAACAAACAAAAATAAATAAATAAAAAATAAAAAAAAAAAATCAAGAGACTCAGAAATTTACCAGAGAAGAAATGCTGTGCTCAGATTTGCTGAAGATTGGTTGCCTGACATGAGCACGGTCTCCAGTATTTTGGAAGAACAGGACAAGATCTATTCCATCCTGCTTGGTGAAATGGCAAAGCTTCACTCATACCTGTTCTTAAGAAGAGGCACAAATTGTCAACACCTCACAAGACATTATGCAGTAGCTTAGTGCATGGGAATTTCAGCAAAAAAAAAAAGTGATTTTCAGAGAGGGGAAAAAAACACACCAAAAACTGAACACCAAGAGCATGTTTTAATGAGTGTGTTAATGACCCAAACAAGAATGAAGAAACCCATAACCCCAGACTCTCATTAATTGTTTACAAAATGTGTTGGCCAGAAATCATTAATGTTTTGAGAAGCTTCTGTAGCTGTAGTAGTTTTAATCAACTCCCAAATCTTCTGTAATTATACACTCGTGGCTCAGCTTGTTTTATTTATTTGGTTTTCAGTTCTGTATTAGAAGTACACAGTGTGGCTGCTAGAATATTCACAGAAAAGAAAATATTGCAGATACGATGCATTACTTCCCTTTAAAAGTAACAATAACTTCTGGCAAGTGTAAAACCTAGTTTGATGCAGCAGTAACACACAGTTGTTCTTCCACAGTATAGCCACCTCAAAGCACAACACAAAACTCCAAAACGCAGAAGACACCATGTGGATAATCTAGCTTACCTACTTTCAGCATATTTCTTCAAAAAGCTTTCCAGTAACTGTGTTCTACAAAACACCAGTTGGTAGGGCTTTGCCTACTTGCAAATATATTACTACATAAATTCCATACATTAACTGGAAGATATAAAAGGAGCTTTCATAGCTACATTCACAAATCCTGACTGCGGAAGCTCCTCGTTTTGTTACTAGTCAACTGTATTAGCCATTGCCTACATGTATTAGTGATGCAGCTGGAGTATATAGTACAATGAATGAGCACTTTTTGTGTCACTGAATATGTGAAGTCTGACACGAGATTTTACAGGTTTCCTAAAAGAAGTAAAGAATACAACTCCATCCCTTCTCAGCAGGAGAAAAGCACAGCTTGTAAGTAAGAAACAAATGAAGACAAGGACTGGAAGTCTGAATTTAGAATTTACAAGTTTACATAAACAAATGATTCATTATATACAGCTCCAACATTTTTGCTGTCCTGACCTCCTCCACAAGGCTGCGAGAATGGATCCAAAAGTGATCCAAAGTTGGAAGTATTTGGAGAAGATATGTATTTTTAAAACTGAATAAAACCAAGCAGGAAATTTAAAAAAGTTGTAAAGATAGAAGAGCCTGAACATCTGAAGTCAAAAAAGGCAGCCAAGCCAAAATGGCCCAAAATTAGCCTCTGAGTGTTAAATCAGTTCTGTAATCTTGTCAGTTTGTAAAGCTTATAAGGAGTTGTTAAGATTTAAAAATAAGTATGGGAAATCTATGCCTATACATTTTAAATTTGGACTTGCTCCTTCTGAACATTCCAAACTGTAACTGTTTATTTGAATCAACAAACACACACCCTGCTCCTTCTTCACCACTGGCCGCATAGATCCAAAAAAAAGATCTATAAGCTGAAGAAAGTCTCTGGTACGAATATCCCACTAACAATGAGGTTGTTAGGGAAAATATCAAATTGTAAAGCAAAAAAATCAAAGCAACTCTGTTTATTAGCCCTTGATGCATATTCAGAACCAAGCATAGATTTAGCTGGCAGGATCTTTCTTTCTGGCAATGGAACACAGAAGCTGGAAAGAATACAGCTCAATTTTTTTTTTTAACTTAACACAAGCTTTCTAGAGATGTTAACATAAAGAAAAATAAGATCTCAAACTGTGAAGTAAACTGGTTTTTCACTGATACAAGCAACCTGAGACCTTGAAGGACAGTGGCTTCTATTTCATATTCTTACACTTTGAAGTCAGTAAAAAAAAATAGCATGTTTTAGAAGTAAAATGTTACCATTAGCACGCAAATCCTCAGCATCAGAACTCCCTTGCAAGTAATGTAAACACCATTCTAACTATGCACAACAACCCCAATTCACGGCAAGCCATGTGAATCTCATTATCGCATCTTTTGCACACCACAGATGAGGTGCCACTTCGTGGCAGCAAACAGGAACCCATGGGCTTCATCACAGGAGGAATGGATTTTGACAAATCATGACTGGCAGCTAGAGTTCTTCTCCAAACAGCGAATGAACTCTTTGAAGACCCTTAGAAAAGAACAGCTCTTTAACTAAAAAGAGGATGGCATCTTGTGAAGGGCTCCCTTTTCTGTCTTTTCTTGATCTTCCCTATAGCTTCCTATAGGATAAACTGGGAACTAGGATTTTTGAATTACTGATCCCAAGAATGACTTCAGGAAAATAAATCCACGAAATTTAAATGTTGTTCATTCACTAAATATGTGCTTTGGGGAAACATCAGTCATTTTTCTACTTTATTTTTCCTCTAGGGTAAATGCTAAATAGAGGCAAAATAAATAAATAAAAATATTAAGAAAAAATGAATAGACTTTGCTTGGATAGCATTGCCCTAAGGAAAAAAATCAAGATCTCATAATTGGTGTAATTGTTTTTGATGTTGGGTAAGCTAACTGATAAAACTGGGACACAAAAACATCACATTTCAATATAAAAAATATAATTCAGTATATGCCCTCTAGGAATGCATCTCCGTTTATAGTTTGATCAATCATTCTTTCTAAAAGTGCAAACTTATTTTTACCTTTAAAACAGGTATTTTTATCTGGCGAGATTAACAAAGCTGAAGCAGCACCTCAGCTGCAAAGGACTGCCTGTATGTCAGATCTTCACCTGTACAACAAAAGATGTTTATCCCAAGACATTTCTATTACCACCACTGAGATTGCTCTGAACCCCCTTCTGAAATCTGTGTTTGACTTTCTGTGAGAGTATGCTCCAGAGATAACAGAGGGGTATGCAGAACACAAAGTCAGGAATCATCCTGGAAAGTCTTAGGTGCGTCATGAAAAGTGATGAGGCAGGGAGCATGAGGACAAAGATCAGCTCCTCTGCTTTTGGATGTCACTGAGCACTTATACAACACATGCTGGCTGCGAGCCTTGGCCTGTGCCATGCCACCCCTCTGCCTCCTGTTCCATACTGCAAATCAGGCCAGAGCAAAGCTGCCATACTCAAATACTGACAGAAATAAATTCTAGAAAATTTGTTATTTTCCCTAGCACCAGGTGGATGAATATTTTTATTTTCTGAAACTGTACAGCCAAAGGGCACATGAGGCAGCTGCACCAAGCAGGGGGCAACTGCATGTAATGAAAATCTGAGAGATTCACGCACTTTTCAGTGTTCAGACTGCTTTTGGCATTACTTTCTAGAAATTCTGATGTATGTGAGATTTTTTTCTGTGTTCAATAGCTTTCGCCTTTAAGGGCAAAAAGGGGATAAATTCAAACAAGGTAGAGCACATGCAGCAATAAACACTAAACATAATTCTAAAAAGTGATACAGGCTTTGAAAGAAGTGACCAAGCTGATGTAACACAATTTACAGTAAAATAATTCACAGCTGGGTTAACTCAAGATGTAGACTCACTCATTGCATAGCTAATCACAAGCAGCACTCCTGTGATTTACAATCAGCACATTAAATTCCGTTTTATATATTTCCCTTCAGAGACAATCTCTTTCCTCCCTTCTTTCCAGCAATTATAATCACTTACCTTTAGAATACCACTTGTCCATTAAAATACTGGACAGCTTGCTGGAAATAAGAGCATGGAGAGACACAAGTCTTACGGAGTGAAATAAATAGTTTTCTCTTTATTTCAGTAGAAGAGCTCCAAGGCTCTTCTGTCAAGAAAGGAGCTCTGTGTTGCAAAGTGGCCAGTGGGATTTCACTCTGTAGAGAAATCCTCGAGCACAAGACTCTAACTATGACAACCCCAGATTTCACAGAGGCTACTCCATAAAGATAGGCTGTTGATGCTTCACTCAGCTGTAAAATTTTACAGCAGAATGTATCTGCAAGTTAAAACATTGTAATAGCAGCTAGCCACCATCAGAAGCATAAGACAGGACCTCTGAGCTCTGCAGTGTTAACATTACCAGCAGAGCCAAACCTGTGTTATTTTTCTGTCTTTGCTATTTTTTTCTTTTCCCCACTGAATGACCCACTGCACAATATTTGTGGTTTATTTCTTCCACTACATTTCCTTTTCTTGGCATGTTGTCCCAGCACATACCAGGCTGTCAGCTCTGACATCCGAGCTTTTTATAATAGGGAAGGGCAGCAAGTAGGTTTCCTTACAGACACGCTCAGGGGCAACCAGCAAACCCCCTGCACCCTTACAACTTTTCAGCACTGCTATAAAATCAAATACAAAGGTAGAAAATAGGTGATGTTACTGCATTTTGTAAGAGTGGTCCTCTTGATGCGTTTGGGTAGTGTGTTCCAAAAGACTCAGAAGTTTTGCTAAGAGAAGTTCAAAGTCCTTAATGCATCACTCATAGAAAATGGGGACAGTGTGGAAAGCACGCTGCTGAGCATCCAGACTTGATGCTCAATGACGGGTCAGTGCCCTCCTAAAAATAGAGAACTGAAGAATAACAGAAAACAAAATAAAACTAATAAAACAGCAGCAAACAAATAAAATCTACGTAAAAGCAGCAACATAAGGTACAAAGACAAAGAAAATCATCCAGATGTTCCTTCAGTTGGGTACTGAACAGTAAAAGTGTTTGGAAAAAAATATATACGTAATCTGTGATTGGAAAAAAAAAAAACAATTTCTTTCTCAAGCTATTTTAAGATTCTGAAATTGGGAATTTTTTAAAAAATGTTACAACTCAAATATTCAACTTTTTTTTTTTTTATAACTTTGGACATTAAATTTGAGGCATCAGAACAGAACTTTAAATAAGTGGAAGTATATGAGAAAAAATCCTGATAAAATTCAACTTAAGTGTGAAAGTCTCGTACTTCCAGTAGGTTTCTTTCTCTACAAATAAATGCTTCACACACAAAGAGCCTAGTGATCCACAAAGCACTTATCAGTTAATGTCACCCAATTTCAGAATCTGTATTTCAGTTCCCAGTCAAGACAGACAAACTGCTGTCAGCACACATTATCCAGCATTCAAGAGACCTTGCTGATCAGCTGCCACTCAGCAGCATCTAACAGTGCAGGATTTGGTTCTTACGACTTCTCCTGTAACCTTCCCTCTGACTTTGAGAGTAAAGCTCACTTTCTTCTTTTCTCTTGATCTCACTGCTCTCAGCCTAGGTGACTTCAATTTCCACTTTAATGAACATCTTTCCAGTGCTTTTCATTAACCTTCCTTTTCATTCTCCTGCTGCAGACCATCTTTCACAGTCACTGCCTTGTTGATCCAGGGACTGACCCAGTAAACCTGTATACTCATGAATAATTTTACTCTTGAGGATAGCCAGTGACTTCTCTACAGTTTCCACCAGAAGTTAAATTGAATATTGCGAAGAGGATGTGGGTTGGTTTTTGTTTGATTTTATTTTTATTTTATTGGCTTGTTTTTCCCCCACAATTTTTTTCCTCCTCTTTGTTTAATTCCTGATCTTTTGGTGTTACTTGTGGCATCTTCAGTATTACTAGTGTCTTCAATTCTACTAATTTATTTTAGGTTTCTGAATTCTTTCATTAGAACATAGGAAATAATGTACAAAGCACAACTGGATGTACATACATGCTATATTGTAGCTATGTATACATACCTTTAATTAGCCGGATATCATATATACTCTATTTTTAAGTATTTGTAAGGACAGCTGAATTCTTCTCAATTCCATGAAAGATGATGTTCAAATATCCAGTTTATACATGAGGTTGTGTGATGAAGGACTAGTGTAAACTCTCCAAGCAATAAGTACATGCTGGAATCGCATGTACCCGTTAATGCTTGCACTTTTGTTTTCACTGCCTGCCAGTGTTCACTCTAGTTAAACTCATTTTATTGACTGTGTAGGAATAACAGAAGAGGAATGAAACCAAGAGGATATGTTTAGAAAACTGAATGCAAATTTGCAAATGAGTTTTCCAGTATATAACCAGCTTTACTTTTGCTTTGGTCTCCTTATGTTTGCCATAACCTATTCTATATCCTATCTTCTTTGAAGAAATATTTCCTGGTCACATAATTCCTTATGCTTTTCCAGTCTTTTAACCATGATACACTAAATCTCTGTACTCATCCAGGCACTTCACCTGAACAATCTACAGCACATTCTTTGCATCCATCATTTCATTCTTTCCATCTTTAGAGCCTACTGATTCCTGCTTCCTTTTACAGCCCATCACATTTTTCCTTTCTGAACTTGCTCTCCCCTACTTCCTGAGGATGTAGAGCACAAAAGTCTAGATAACCTAAAAATGGTGTTCTAACCATTTGGAATGCCATTTACTGGTCCTTTAACACTTACTTGTTTTAGTGTTGAAACTAATCCTGAATTCAAAAGACTATGATTAATTTGGATTGCAAGTGATCTTAATGAAAGTAGATATTCCTTAGAAGTATTTCTTATCAAGAAGAAAAATATACACACAAAATTTTAATAAAATTTACACTTATATGTATGTACTGGAGAGACTGAATACATAAATTAAAATTTGAATCTAGATAAATTAGTAGAAACAGAATCCTATCCAAGAGGCAAGAATTAAATGGCATCTCAACACCTGAAAATTATGATAACAAACCCAGTGTTCTCTGTTGGAAGCTGAACAGAGTGGATTATCTCTACTGTTTGACAAGGGGGTTGACAGTAATAACTATGCTAACATGCTGGAACATCCTTGATCTCATCACTTCACCTCTTTGATTTTAAGATGACTGTACCTTCAAAATTAAGTATTGCTTTCATCATTGATGCTGTCTAATGTGAAGACAAGGCACTGCACTATTCTAAGAGTTGAATTCTGCACTGCATTGGAAGGCACTAGTTAGGGAGCTCTCAATAAAGAACAAATGAGAATCAAACAACAGAATATTCAGATACGCAGCAACCAGTCAACTCAATCACATGCAGAGATACTCATGCATTATTCATTCTGTGAAATCTGGGAGTTCTTCCAGAAAATGTGCCACAGACTAGAGAGAAGGTTTATCAACGGTTTCTAAATCAGCATGTTTTATCTAATACAATAACTATTTATTTACTGAGGATATTTATACCTCAGAGCTTTTCCAGGCTTAATTGATTCTTTTCATCAAGATCCTCTGCACTGGGAAAACCCACTCACAAAGAAATCTGAGAAGAGACTATGCTGACTATCTACAAAATGGTTTAGATAATAATAGGGGTGAGGTTATGGATCTGCTAGCATTTCAATTACCAGATTCATTTCTTTGGAGTTATTCTACAAGGTCATTCTCATTTAAAAGATGTCAAAAAAACAGCTTTTCATTTTATAACATTTTATATGGACTTAATTATTAATCAGAAAAGTTACAATTAGGAAAACCGGTTTGTAAATATATCACTTGCGTTGACATAAATTGTAAAATCAATTATTAGGATATAAAAATGATAAAAACCATCTAAGCACAATTTGCATCAGTATATTTCTCCTCTGTGATAATGCGTTTTATTTTCACCATTTTAAAATGAGGGCAGGAATAAAAGCTGCTAAATGGATATGATTTGCCCAAGGTAAATAAAATACAATTTTACCAGGACTTTAGTCAATCTCTAGCTCAATGAAAGACTGCGTTAATTCTGATGTGTCCTAAAATGATAACAACACAGCTTCGCAAATTGCAGCTTAAGTAGAATAATCTTAAACAGTTACTTAAGCTTTCCTTACCTTCCTTTCCTAGCCTTTTGAAGAAAGTAAAGCAAATTTGGATTCTTGGTTCAAAAAACCTGGGCAAAAACATGATGCTGTAATTAATAAAAATATTAATAAGCATTTAATTAGACTAATTATAAAAGCTCTTTCTAAATTCTTAACTCCAGATAGATGAAACCATCATTTTTAAACCGGACAACCACTTGAGTAAAACCCAATATAAATCAGCAAAGGCTATTCTAGTAACATAAATGGTTACCACATGATTAAGAACAATTTCAGCTGCTTAAGGCTTTTATAATCACTTGCATTTTATTTTCAAACTTTTTTTTACTAGACCATCGACTAGCCATTATCCTAGTACAACTAAAGTGGAACAGAATCGATGTCCTGTAGACTGTTTCCTCTGCTGTTTCTGATAAACACAGCCTAACAAGTTAGAAAAAATCCATTTTGATACTGCTTCCCAATTAGACCTGTTAAATGCTCCTGTTAAATGCTGCTCTTTGAATGACTGAATTTGGTTTAGTTTTACACCCAGATAAGTTGCTAAGTTAATAATTTTAACGGAAGAGTATTGCACCACTTCTAGCAGCTTTCTTAACAGTTTCCAAACTGAGCAAATCAAATAATACTTATTTTCTTAGGATTCACCATATTGATGACTGTCAGAATTCTAGGCACATTTTCAGAGCAGCAGCTGACCTAGATGCATGCTTAGGAAATCATGAAATTAATATCATGTAATGAGACAGCTCCTCTTACACATGCTTAGTATAAAGCTAACAAAATAAAGCAGAAAAGTATAAGCAGCTAGCACTAATGCCCACCCCAGTTCTTGTCACATGAAAAAGGATAATTTTTTTACACATTCATTGTAGAAGGACCCAAATGAAAAACAACACTCAATCAGTGGGGCTTCCACACAGAATACAAAAAGCCTGAGTGCTCAACCACATGCAGTTCCTCTGCAAACTTTGCAAAGTCACTCTTTCATTTTAGTCTTGACTGGTAACTTTCAATATCACTGTAATTAAGGGGTCCCAGTGTTTATTTTGACCATTTCAGATATCTTGAAGCACAGATTCTGAAATATTCTCATTAAAGAGCATCTTCTATGCGATTAAAATATTTAATCTACATTTTCCTTCTGCACCAGCGTAGTCTGAAAATAGTCATTCCTTCCCCCCCTCTCCCCCCCCAGTTCTATTCTTCCTCCTCTTACTCTTTTAGCTTTTCTTCATATTGTATTATCTGTTTTCTTTAATTTACAACATTTCGCATTTGCAGTTCCACAGTTCCACTTAACTGTCAACATAACTAAGTTATGCATACTTCAGTTTAATGAAACAGTTTTCACATCTTAACAGTCTGGGTCACCAATTGAAAAGAATGTTAAAAAAGTAATCAAACACAAAGATCTTGCTAATGGTACTGTCACTAAGAAACATCAGGAAAAAACCCCAAACAACTAGAGGACTCTTAAATTTCACTGCAATCTCCCAGGACTGTTCATGTCTGTTCAATGTACTCAGTGTTTAAAACTCAACATTTCCAAACCACTCATTGCTGTTGCTCCAGTTTACACTGAACACCTTCCTATTTTTTTCCACTGAATTTTCACTGTTAATGCTGCTAAAGATATTCCTGAAGCATTATCTAAGCAGTTATTAACATCTAGAATTCAAGAACAACTCCTTTGGAAGCTAAGTCCACGATAACTAAATCTTCACATTTTTCTGAGTAAACAGTATTCCAAAGTAGTGCTGAGTGCCTTAAGGAGCAATTATTGAAAATATATTTAAAAGCTGTGATGTAGGACAGTTAAAAAGAGATATAATGCATAATTTCTGTATAAGATGACTTTTATGCAAGTCTTACACTGAGCATGGAAAAAAACATTCTTGTTTTACATGAAATAATTATTAAACTTAAATTAAAATGTTGCTTCAAAAGAACAGAGAACCTGATGTCACTGTCCTTTAATGCTGGCCACTCTGGATTAAACTGTGTTAAATCAAATTAAAGGTATTTATTTGTTCTTTCACAGATAGATGAAGAAACAGGTTTACCGTACAGAAATAGATCTTGAAATAATTTGCCATAGCAACTGATGGTTATTATTATTTTTTTTTTTTGCTACGAATAATTGCTTTCAACTGCTCCTATTTACTTCTGCTGTGATTCTTTCATATTATTTGAGCATAGTGAAAAATAAAGACTTTGTAGCCACTGACGACTGCAAGATTCTTTGCAATCTCTTTCAAAAAAAGATGACTATTTCCAGGGCAAAATGCAGAGAACCATATTTTTATAGCAAGAAGTGATAAAAGACTAACAGATATCCCAGAGACCACAAAAGCATGCATTTGTAGTCAAAACATTACTGGTTGATAGGAATAAAATAGAATTCTTCATTTGAAATAATAAAAACTGCTTAATGTTAGCGTGATGTTTCTTAAGAGGTCAAAGCAACCCTACTCAAGCAAAGAAAATTATGAAGTACTAGACAGAAGCTATCAGTAATATATTTTTCTTCATTATGGGTGAATGGCAAGAAGTACCAATTACTGCATACAAATGTTTACATTAGCGTGAAAACTGCTAACTACATTTAATTGCTTGCAGAAACTCATATGCTTTAGGGTAAAATGAACAAGTATAAACACCTATAGCCAGTAAATAATTTAGTTGTCATTTTCATCCCCTAGAGAAGGGAACTGTGGCTGATTCAGTGTGAGTAAAAATTAAATTCCTTTTCAGAAAGGTTTCAGTAAACTTCGTTTTAGAGACTACATATGACTAAGTATAACAAATCCAAGAGATGGCTTATTCTGTATGATATTTTTTTTGAAATATCAGTAACATCTAATGTGAAGAAGAAAACCTTCAAGCCCAGTATAATTATTTTATTCCAACAGATAAGCATCTAAATTGCTCCTGGCACCAGAACCAAGCCACATTGTGGCACTTAATCTTCCAAGACAAGTCTGCTAAAACTGTAATACCCCAAAACCGTACCCGACCACAGTATGTAATGTTTTGTTTTCTAAATCTATTTAGGAATCTGCATAGATCTCTATCCACAAACTTTTTGAGAACACACAATTCTGAGGTCCTTTGTCAATAAAGGAACAACAACCTGAAGGAAGTGGTTTTTTTTCATTCTTTCAGGAACAAATTAGGTCAAACAAATGCAGTAAGCAGTGAAGCAGCCTGAGTTGGATCTTTAATTAGCAAATGGTTTATAGAATTAGCTCTGGTTTTTGTTTTTACTTTTTCTCAGTTCTTTGGTTTATGGAAATCTGTGTTCACATGAGAATAAGATTACCAGTGAACCATTTGTATACCAGCGCTTACACTGATTGCCCATGACATCCATATGATGGTAATACTACCAGTCTTGAGAGACTCTAAATGCACCACAATGATTTCCAGTTTAGTGATCATTTGTAGTGACGGCAAGTAAATTTAACATTCAGGGCGATTCCTCCTTTGTACCATGGTCATTTTAATAATGAGTAGCCAATTCACTGCTCAAAATGGACGCTGAGTATGGTAAAACCCAACTAGCTAATGAAGTCAGTCAGCCTCATCAACATGACAGAGCTGACATCTTACCTCATCAGCAGTTGGAACAATTTTAAAGTCCATTATAACAGATATAAATTTCCAGACAGCCCATTGCCACTACTGACCATAAATTTAGCTTGATGTCCTTAATTCGCTAAGTTTTGTATTCTTGAAAAGTATTCTGCATTGCAGAATGTACTGCTCTGCCTAAGACCTTCAATTTCTGCTACTCAGATGAGCTCAGGCCCTACTGCTGATTAAACATATTGTTAATGTTTCAGCTGACATATTTTCCTAGACTGTGGAGGCATGCATGAGTCTCAATGGTGATGATTTGTGAATACTTACAAACAGATCCACATGCATAACATTGAAACAAACCTGTTCAAATGTAAGTTCGGAAACATCAGCAACAATAGCTTGACAATATTATGACAAATAAAGGCCAAAGAAGGCAGGGCAAAAAAGATTCATCCTTAAAATGACAAATTTTGAGAAAAACAAAAGTCATATGTACTGAGATAAAGGCTAGAAATGAATGCAAGGAAAAAGAGGATAAGTAAAAGCAAAAATGGAGTTCAAAATTGAGATATTATAACACAAAAATATGAAGACTAATCAAAGGATTAAAACACTTAGAACAAATGTATCATTTCAGACTATTAAGCAAGTGCAGAAAAAAAGAATCCATCAAATTGATTTACTAAGGCAGAACAGTCATTAGAAGGACTAATAAAATGAATGCTAAAAAATGTAGGACTAAAGTACAAACGTATGATCAATAATCACTAAGTTCCTATTAGAAAAACCACCAATGACTAAACAAGGATGTTTTGGAAAACACAATTCACAGCTAGAAAAGGAAAATGGGTTCAGTAGCTGTCTATCAAGGTGATACTCTGAATTACTGAGTTTACACAAATAGAAGGTCATGTTTTAGATATTTTTGCAGATGAATGTGAAATGGCAAAACAAAAGCAGTTGTAATCATGTCAGAAGAAACATTTAGACAACAACTCTGAAATTGTTAGGCTCTAGATAAAAAAAACACATACACTCACACAAGACAACCAGGTAAAGAACAAAAACACATAAATTCTAAAACCTTTGTCAGAAGTTCCAACAGAGATTCCAAGGAGACAGGGATCTAAAAACTGAAATACCTCTTTCTTTCAGAAGTAGTTGACATATGACAAACAGCATAATAGAGCCATCTTTCTGCCACCACTTAAACCTGCTGGGTAAAATTTCTAATATCTTCAGGGTTAGCACATTGTCACAAACCCTGTGTTTCCAGATGGAATATTTTGTTCTTGAGGAGACCTTCTGAAATTCAAAGAAGATACTCCAATCAAATAGAAAAGATTGTGAAAGTTAATTTCAATTTCTTTTTTCTTTTTTTGTGCATTTTACAATATAAATTTAAATAATAGACAAATCACACATATATAGATCACATATATTGCAGCTGGATTGGAAATAATGTTGGATTCTGATCAGATTTTTTTTTAACAGTTCTATTTATTTGCAGGTGTCCAATATTAACAACGCTGAAATGAGCAAATTCCAGAACCAGCCGCAGTCACCTTTTCTTTCAGGATCTTTCCATTTTTACAAAAACATTATTTCTTATTGTTACTTACACAATCTTGGAGAGTCAATAAAAACTGCACAAAAAGATGACTCCTCTTGTGCTCCCTATTCACTCAGTTCTGCAGGGCTTCACAGTAGGTCTTTTTTTTTTAATTAAAGGTATGTATATTGAATTCCATTGCAGAAGCCATTTTAAGGTTTTAACAATTATAAGTTATCCATAATGGCTGGATGAGCTCATGACCTCCACTCCCATCTATGTGATATTGCTGTGAAAGTATTTGGTTTTAAAGACATTCTTGGTGTTAATAAAAGTAATAACAATAAAACTACCCATGTTCGGGAATATTTCCATCAGAGCTCAAATGATTTGTCCACAAGTGTGCAGTTTTCTTGGAGGTGTTCAGCAGTTTTCAAGAAAAAAAAAAAAAACAACCAACGATTCTCCACTTTGTTAAATCAAGATGCTCCTGTTTTTGATAAGCTCTCCCCTCTGGTTACAGCTACTGATAATAGAAATTTGGACATTTAAACTAAAACTGTTCAGAACTGTCTCAGCATCTAGTACCATAATACTGAGAGTCACAGCCAAATTCAAGTTCCCCAAACACATACAGCTTAATTAGGAATTTTCTTCTACAGAGAAATTAGGTTGATTTCTTTATTGATTGTTTTTATGAATATTATTACTATTCTCTGTAAATGCGTCATAATGAAACAAGTTATTTCCTGGCCAGTGCCAACCTGATATACTAGAGTATATAGAGAGTAGAGATGAACCTAACTGCCACATAACTCAGCATTTCTGAGATTCAGGAAGGTCTGAATATGCTTTTTTGTCTACTGTGATCTATAATAAGCCAACTAATGTTACACTCTGGCAAGGAGCATTTGTAGTCGAGGAAACAGCTCAGGGTCAGGAGAACTGTAAAGGGAAGATGTAACCATAAGATATATTTCCATTCAAGACTTAGGCAGCTGTATAGATTTGCTAGACATCTCCTTCAAAAAGGCAAGTGTGCAGGTACACCAGTATCAAAGTAAACTGTTACTTTCTAAAAAAAAAAAAAAAAAAAAGTCCAACTGAGTGAACATTCAGATTTATTAATTCAAAAATATTTTCAAAGTTCCAGCATAAGATTAATTATGCAGCATACATCTGAAATACAATGCATCTTAATACTTCAGAAGAAATTCCTATTTTATTTTACAGTATAATTCTATTCACTCAGTAAGCAATTGAAATTAACACTCTGAACCCTTGAAAGCTTCAAGTGGTATCTAAATGTTGCAGCCTATATTATTCTAAGAGTAGATGGTTTTCTAAGCAGTGCTGAGCTGTTGCATGTTCTGGCATTCCTTTCTTCACATTAACTTCCTCTTGCAAAACTAAAATGACAACACACAGTGTCATGCACTCATACTGTTAGAACAGCCTAAGCCCAAGTAAAAAGATATCTCACCACAGTGCATGGAGAACTTGAACCATATATTCTACAGAAAGTAATATTTCAATTAATAATTTGGATTATTCATATTTTTATCCCCAAAGCTCTTATAAAAATCATCTCCAGAGTTGTGCCAAGTACTTACTAAATATAAGAATTTACTGCATCAAAACCTTATACTCCTGTTGTGGAGATCCAAAGGATACAAATGAGTCTTAGATATTGCTCTATAAAGTAACCTTGGTTTTCTCTGTGATACATGAATATTTGTAGCAGAACTGACTTCGAAAGAATTAGAGGGAAGACATCACAGAGGCAGGAAGAATGCACAAATCCAGAACAGATTTAGTATGAGATAGGTTTTGGAAATTGAATTAATACAATTTAACCACACTTACATGACAATTAATGTACCCTTTACAATTAATTCACTGGATATGATTTACTCTCCTATCAAGTATACAAAGACAAAACACTTGGTGACTTGGTCTTGTGATCTGAGGCAAATTCAAGACTGATAACTCTTCCCAGTGTCTAGAAACAGCAAGAATAACAAGAGTCACTCCACCATAAAAAGAAAAAAAATTATTTGTACACTCACATTTTCTTCATGTCACCTTATAAAGGGCAACAAAATAATCTGATAAATCAGGAAATAATGTATTTCATTAGCAACTAACACTGCTAACTGCAACTTAATTTTCTTTGAACTCACCAGTATATATGATTTTTAGAATGAATAATAATAATAAAAAAAAGCTAAATCCTTTCCCCTGTAGGTTGGCTTCCATTATTTTCTTTCACTTCATCATGTCAATCAAATTAATTTTTTTCCTTTGTAAACTTGCATGAGATCAACTCAGTGCTGGTACAGTAGTTTATTCACATGAAAATGTCAAACCAAGTAAGTAAGTAAATAAAAGTGAATATCTTCCCTGCAGGTTTTTATTTACTACTCTGAGGAACTGGTTCTTTGTATGCACATAAAAGCAATAACGTAAAGGAGCAAAGATACTTGCATCATAAAATGGGGAGAGAGAGGAGGGATGATACTGCTACAAAAGTAAACTGCAATCCCAATCCCTACAATAACCCAGCAGGTTACCAAGCAATTACAGAAAGCTCAGCTAAGGCCAGCTTCTCACATTTTCATCGGTGGCAGGAACTGAATTGGTCCTTAAAAAATGCAAACTCTAACAGCAATTTTGTCCAAGTATGTGTTTATTACAACACCACCTCACTTACCTCAGCCCGTACCATTCTGTACACAGTGCTCCATTTCCATTTGTGGCTCAGTGCTGGGACAGGGCATCACTGACTACATCTTCCAATTGCAGGTAGCAGACTTCTTTTGTGCGCAATTTCTGGTTGACAGATATTGTTCGGGATTATCGATGCCAAGCAAGCTTTAGCTGTCTGTGTTACAACACTACAGATTTATCTTTCCCACTGTAGAAAACAAGATGCTCTGTTTACCAATATGTTCTGTCCTCCTGACACAGAGAATTGAAACATGAGATAACAGTGTGAATGAAAGTCATGCTGTGCTCTGAAGTGACTCAAGTACCCACAGATGGAACCACTGTGTGTTCTGCAAACACATGTAATTCCTGTGGTTGTTCATCCCACAGAACATGATCTCTTCTCCTTTAATCTCAGGTTATGCCCTGTTGAGAACCATTGCTCAGTGTGTTTGAGAGCATCTAAAGCAGACGAGACACTGTAGATGAACAGCTTTGAGGTTCCAAACAGCAGCATTGTTCAGCAGCAACAGACTCTCCTGTCTGGCACAAGAATAACAAGATAGAATAGAGCAGAAGGAGATGTGGAAAGTAAAGCATTTCATTGTTTTAAACAGGCAAGTAAATTATGAAAAAGAATGTTTTAGTAAAAGGCACCAAAAAGTATCCATAATGAAAAAGCTCTTGGAGCCCAAAGCACTAGTTGGAGCCCAGAGCACTAATGCAGCAAGTGAATGTTTTGTTTTTTTTTTGTTTTTTTTTTTCTTCTTCCATCTTCAGTCAAATAATCACATTAATCTCTAGTATTTCTTAACTGCACATATAGAAGGACATTCTGTATCTTAAGCCTCCCAAGTACTCCCCATCCCCCACTTCTCCAGCATAGTTTTTGTCATTTGCAATATTACATTCAAAGAAAGTCCATGTTTGCTTCTCTCAACACCAGTGGGAAAGTTCTACAGGACTCTTTCTTTGTTCTCTGTTTTCAAGATCTGGAGATTGTAGTTGGATCAGGTTTTACAGGTTTTTTTTTTTGTTTTTTTTTTTTTTTTTTTTTTTTTTTTTTTAAGATGTCCAGAAACATTTACTTTGCATTCTTTTTCAATTAACTCAATATTCTGTTCTTCTAAAAAGCTAGGATGAAACCCCAAGAAATATAACACAGCACTGAAGTCCCATGTTTAAGGCAGCCTCACACTGTTTACTCCTACCTGGTGCAACCCTAAGCACTCTGCACAATATTGCTCTGCACTCCTCACAATATTGCCCTGAGTGTATCTCCACTGTTATTGTTAACTGCACACACTTTTATACATCATTCTTACCCGATTCTTCATTTTTTCATCTTCTGTACTTTGTTTCTTAAAGAAACGTTCCACACCCTATTAATCACTTTCCCCTCTCCCCTTGAAGTTCAAAGAATCCCATTTCAACTATGAAATTCCTACACTAATCGTTAGAACACACGGCACTAACATTTATGAATTACTTATGAACTATTTTTTTTGACTTGCAGAGGTAACAGCAAGAAAATTCATTTCAGTCATCTGTGTTTTACTGCACCTTATCACTTTATTTTTGGTTTACAAGCAGTATTAATTTGACTTCCTTTTAAAAATATAATAAAGACTTTTATTTCAAAATCAAATTTTCTGTTGTCTATTCTGTAGCACGTCCAGAACGCTAGCTAAAATTTAAATTATTCTAGGATTTCTGTAGCTTTTACATTGGTGTGAATTACTTCACAGGTTCAAGAAAAAGAAGAATTTTCCCTCTTTCTAAATAAAAAAAAACAACCCTTTGAATATATTTATAATTATTTCTATTTAAAAAACAGTATTCTTCACCTTGTCATCAAGTTAGAAGCAAGTTCACAAGCAAGAAACCCTAACCACTTTCTTTAGTGTCTTAGAATCATAGAATCACCAAGGTTGGAAAAGACCTAAAAGATCACCCAGTCCAACCGTTCACCTATTCCCAATAGCTCCCACTAAACCATGTCCCTCAACACAACATCCAGTCTTTCCTTGAACACCCCCAGGGTCAGTGACTCCACCACTTCCCTAGGCATCCATTCCAGTGCCTGACCACCCTTTCTGAGAAGTAATACTTCCTAATGTCCAGCCTGAATCTCCCCTGCCGTAGCTTGAAGCCATTCCCTCTGGTCCTATCACTGATGACACGAGAGAAGAGGCCGACCCCCAGCTCACTGCAGCCTCCCTTCAGGAAGTTATAGAGAGCAATGAGGTCTCCCCTGAGCCTCCTCTTCTCCAGGCTGAACATTCCCAGCTCCTTCAGCCTCTCCTCATATGGCCTGTGTTCCAGACCCCTCACCAGCTTTGTTGCCCTCCTTCTCATTAGATCAAAATTAAATGTGCTCTGTATAGTACTTATTCAACCCTTCATAATTCTGTACATTTTTACATGTATTCTCCACTCACAGTTGAAAATTCATTCAAAGGAGCCCAGAAAAAAAAAAAAAATAAATAAAAAATCCAACAACCTTCCCCCCTCCAGAAATCATCTCGAACTGCATTGTAAACTCTTCTAAAAAGAACAGAAATAACGGCCCACTTGGAAAGTATCCCTGGCACAATTAATCAAACACTAGTTGAAGATAACTGTATATGCACAGAATCTCAAATAGGAGACTTTGGACCTGCTGTATAACTTAGCTTCATTCCTAACAAAAGCATTCTGTAGGCACAAGCAGTAATCAGGAATAAAATAATGCTTTATTTATGGTCGAAAAACACAGTGGAGATGGCAAATATGATCTTTAGGTCAAGGTGGCCAAAAAATAAATAAATAAATAAATAAAAGATTTTTGCAGTGGGTCCATCCAGTGCACATGAATTGGCATGCACACTTTATAATGCAGACAAAAATCAACGTTAAATCAAATCAAATATAAAGCTCCCTGTACCCCACACTCTTATTCTTCCTTCATGGTTAAGGGATATTCCAATAAAAGATAACACTGATTTCAGTGACAGTAAAGTAAAAGTACACACCAAAGTACATCTCTTCCTTCAATTACTACAAAAGTTTGCTGGACATCTTCAAAAAGGACAGTAAAGGCATCTTGCTTTCTGTGTTCAAATACTGCTGGAAAGCATTAAATGACATGTTTTCTAAACAATCCAAGAATTGACCTCTTATTTTGCTGTAGAAAATAAACAAATGTAAAATAAATCCAAAAACCCCACTACCACCTCCAACCCAAAACAAAAAAATTAAGTCTAGAACTAAAGAACTAAAAATAAGAAAGTATGGAGTTGTTATAACAACCTGGATTTGGCATATCAAGAAATGGAATTCCCTTTTACAAAGCTTGTACTCTAAGATGAAACTTCAGCAGGAAAAATGCTAAGCACCTTCAACCAATGAATATAGAAAGTAATTGTAGCAGATTTAATCAAAAAGTAGTAAGGCACTAGGAATAAACTAAAGTCAGATCCTCCTGTTTATGCCATCATTTTTGGTAGGCAGTATTTACATGATACTTCAGTTCACAGTCTATATTTCTGAGCGCCCATGCTGCCCAATAGCTTTGTAACTGAAATATTTTTCACGTGTACTAAATTCCATGTCATGAATCTTTCGATTTCCCTAATTTAGCAAGGGAACCACTTTCATTTTTTCAAGTTTCCTAAGTAGACCTCCAGAAATTTTCCAAAACAAAGGAAACATCTCCTTTTTCACTATTACCTAGGAAAACTGCATATATCTGAGGACATGATGAGCACACTACTACTATGGATAACTATTTTCTGTTGACAGCACAATTATTACAGTTGGAAGGATCAGTGTGGTGGAATAACAAAAGAGACAAATAGGAAAAGAATGCTCACCCATATCTGAACATCCAGGCTTGCAGGAAAAAAAACTCCACAAGAAAGGAATCTCTAACCAAAAGTCCTGCCCTAGTGGCAGTCAGCCCTTAAATGGGGCCTAAGAGAGGTGCAGCCAGGTGCAGCAGACCAGCACTCTTCTGGTCACACAGCTGAATTGCCTTCACCTGTGCTTCCAGGGCTGACCAGTCCTTTCCCCAGGTGATCAATCAGTGGTTCAGGCTGTGACTCGAAAGTTCCCATACAATGATCTAATTCAAAATGCATTTTGAGATTAGAAGACTTTTTCATTGATGTAAATAAAATGCAAAAGTCGCAGTTGTTACTTACAAGAGAGAGGGAGAGACTGTAATTGTTGCTTAATTGAGAAAGGTTTGTATATACTCCCGTAATGAACACTTTCATAGACACTAGATGTTGGTTCTTGAGAACATTAAATTAAACTAAAGATAAACCAGATTTAATTCTGTAACAAACGTCCTCTTGACTATGCAGATCCTCCTGCTGGTTAAAGTCTTATTAATGCACTGGCAAAACTGAGCTTTGTTGTTCCAGAAATAAGAAACAAAACCTTAGCTAGCAAAGAGCAGTTCCTCTTACAGGAAGGGATGAGATGGGCGCAGACACCCAAACTGACTTCTTACTGCTAACAGCGCAAACGGGGTTTGTGCACAGCCACTGCTCCTCAGAGAAGCAGCCATCCCATCACTGCGGATGTAGGCTTCTCTCCTAAATGTTGACCTTCCCCTCCACAGCAGCAGCTTAGCTCTCTGAAGCTCTAATGCAGCCAACTCAGTCAGAAAAAAAAATATATTGTCATTCTGAGCAACAATGTGCATAACGTTTTCTTGTAAACGTGTGGTAGTTTCACCCAGACTGGCAACTGAACTGTACCACAACCACTCTCTTACTCCCCATCCCTAAAAGAGGAGAAAACACAATGCAAAAGGGCTCAAGGGCTGAAATAAGGACAAGGAGATCATTCATCAGTTATCAACCCAGGCATAACAAACTCAATATAGGGAGATAAATATAACATATTGCCTATTATTAACAGACTAAGGAGCTGTATCAGTTCATAGTGCTCCATCTCTACCATTCTGTCATGGTCCCTCTCTTCCCTTGCTCCAGCATGGGGACCCTCTCATGGGGTGCCAACTTTCCTGAACTGATTATATGTGATCTTCCAACAAACTACAGTTCTTCAAGTACTGCCCCAATGTGGATCTATACCACAAGACCCATTCTTCACAAACTGCCCCAGTAAGGGTCTCTGCTGGTGGCAGCTCTTCCAGACCTCCTGCTTCAGTGGAGGCTGCTCTCCTTGGGCTGAAGTTCAAGGCCTGTATCTGAGGTGGCTCTCCATGTCTCACTAGCATCCACTTTACGTAAAGATCCTAACCATGCAGAATATTCTTTTCTGCTTACATACATAAATTCTCTTCTAAGAGAGCTGCTCTGACAGCAATGCCTCCTATTTTATTATGTTGGCCCATGACATCAGAGGCAGATGTTGAAGGTATAGCAGTAGAACCTTCCCACTAGAATTTTGTTGAACTATATTTTGTTATTGTGACAGAAGGCAGCAGAGGGGCAATCTGACATTCATCTGTGTGAATGACACAGAGGTGTGGGATTGAATTCCTCCATGCAATAAAAATGACACCCACTGATGTCTGCCAACATCTGATGAATGTTTATGAGGACCAAACAGTAGATGTTGGCACAGTGGGGCAGTGGGTGGTGAGTTCAGCAGTGGCAACAGCAATATGAAAGACAAACCATGTTTTGGGCAGCCATGCACAGTTGTCACACCATGAAATGAAGAGCATCTTGAATGTCTCATCCGCGTGAAATTTGAGTATGACCAGGAAACTGTGTCTGGAGCTGAATATCAGCTTCAGAGTGTTGTTGGAAATGATGGTAGCAACGTTGGAGTATTGCAAAGTTTGTGCTAGTTAGGTCCCACAAATGCTCACACAGAAGCAGAAAAAAAAAAAAAAAAAAAAAAAAAAAAAAAAAAAAAAATTGCTGGCAAAGAAACATAGCTAATACAGATGACTGTGTTGAGAAAGTAGCATTTTTGTAGCTGAGAATTTACTCTGTCTCATTGTGCTCATTGTGCTCTTTGTATCTGTTGTAGCTTCCATGGAAATAAATAGGAGGCATTATTTTCAGAGCAACCTATGTACAGACACTTCTTTGTAGATCATAACCATATCTTAGAAACTGTCTGTTCACCTGAGCTTGTACTTAAAATTTATACTTAATTGTTATTTTCATACAGTATTCTATGTTAAATATTAATGGTATTATATAGTTTGAAAATAATTCTTTACTTCTACACTCTCCCATGCCCCCTATTAAATAAATCATGGGAAGGAAAAATATTATTACCCGTTTCAAGCACGCATTTCAAACTCAGTTGTCATATAATAAAATATTTCACCATATTTGACTACATTAAGAATATAACTTCCAATGTATATCCTCACTTACAGAATTTCTGAATATATTTATGTTGAAATCAAGCAAGTGTGACATGGTTCTTCGTTCCCTTGGGAACAGTATTCAGAGCTCATGTGAGTTGTGACCTGCTTATTCTGCCAGAGAATATTAGTATTTCTGTTGGATCTTCAGAATAAAGTTACAGAGTGAAGGACAAAGGCAAAAAATAAGACTCTTTAACTTCACAGATGAAAAACAGATGTGATACTACTGTATTTCAGAATACATAGCATTGGCTTTTTATAGGATATGCTCCATTTTGCAAATCTTACTGAAGAGATTACTTTTTCTTACAGTAAAATGCTTCAGATGAACATGGATAACCTGCAGCTGTCCACAACACAATTTACAGTCTGAAGTGCCTAAAAACGCAGTAAGAGCAAAAGGATGCAGATTAACTTCAGAAATAATTTTTCAGAATGGATGGTCATTCAAAATGGAATATTTTCACAGTTTCTTTAATACATCCTTTCGTTTCCTGTATCTCCGAAATACTTAGAGTTGAATGGCTCAGTTACTATTTCTTTGCTTACAGCACTGGACTACGTACAATTCATCCCATGCATTGAGCCCTATGAATGACATTAGCACAAATAGACCCTTTCCTTATCTAAATCCTACCCTCAAACTCTGATTCTAAAATGTCCTCTTTTCAGTTCATAAATAATCACAAAATCCATCTTCCTATCCATATTTCATATGCATGTTTGGATCAGGCTCAGACAATTGTGGGTTGTATTTCCCCTCAGCCAGTCCTTTCTTCACAGCTTATGGAAGAAATGGCATGCATATGTGGCATGCATCTGCAACTAGTTCTTCATTATAACATACATCCTGAGTCACTATTCTATCTTGATACCCTGCTGACTAAGTATACAGTTTGTGAGAGCTGATATTAACTCTGTGAACACAAGTGGCACAAAAATGTCATTTCAAAAACTTAATAGTAAGCAGGTTGGGCTTAGGAAAGTTTGGGTCCAGAGGAGGGCAAAAAAAATAGTAGAAGGGCTGGAAGGTATGTTTTATGAGGAAAGGCTAAGGATGATTGGGTTGTCTGGTTTTAAAAGAAGGATGCTAAGAGGCAACTTCATTGCTATCTGCAACATCCTGAGGAGGAGAAGTGGAGGGGGAGGTCCCACTCCTTCATTCTGGTGACTGATGGCAGGACATATGGGAACCACAAACCTGCACCAGGGGAGGTTAAGACTAGATATTAGGAAAAAATTATTCACTGTGAAGGCAATCCTACACCAGAACGGTCTTCATAGAGAAGCCCCAAGCCCGACAGTGTTTAAGAGGCATTTGGATAATATCCTCGATCATATACTCTAAATTCTGGTTATCTCTGGAGTGGTAAGGCAGTCGGACTTGATGATACTCCCAAGTCTATTCCAGCTGAACTATTCTACATTGAGTTCACACTTGACTGACAGTGTAAGCATTCTACCTACCCATCACGTACACGATCACAGGATCACTGAAATAGCTGAGAATTAAAAGGTAGGCTTTCAAGTTCAAAATTTCTACTCCTAAATTCTCTTTTATACCATCGAGACAATAGAAGTAGACATCATGTAATTTCACCCATAAGGCACACAAAACATTTTCTTTTATAAGTTATTGGCTTCGGTTTTTTGAAGCTTTCTTCAGTTACGATCCATTTCTGAAACTGGTAACAGAAAGCAGCTAATAGCTCCGAAAAAATGTTTAGACACACTGGTTTACATATAAAGGAATTTTCCTGCAGAGCAGATAATCAATACTTTTCTGTTAACATAACTCAATTTTTAATAGCGTTCTGAACCACCTTGAACTTACTAAACTGTCTTACAGTATGAGTTTCAGGCTATTGTATTCAAACATGAAAATGAGTTCAAAAGAAAAAAACCCTTGCTCCTGAAGGGAACTGCAAACACCAAAAGTGTTATTTTCAGTTTTCAAAAAAATTTTCATGTCTTTTCCTGTCTATTTTATTTTCCCTAAAAGGCAGCACTGAACTTGTTCCTCCTGAATAGGAACAATTTGTAATTGTTTTATTTAATCTTACTCTTGTGCTGTCATAGGTTTTTATATAGAATGCATTCTCCAGAGCAATACAAAAAATGTCTTTAAAGTTCAACATGTTAATGAATAAATTGCTTTCAGCTTTAAGTCTGTGCTAAATGGAGTTGCATAAAACTGTTAAAACACACTCTTAAAACAGCAGGAACAGCAATATGTTCAAAATGATGATTTGCTTTTAATTTTATAAACACACACAAAAAAAGTGTGGATTATAGCCTATCTTTAATCAGATTGCTGCCATAAATTGAAGATGTCCTGTGTCAGATCCAAACACATTTTGTAGCCAACAAACAAGAGGTAGTATACTGAGAGAAAACAGCAGCATTAGACACAGTTGCAAGCACTGGCCAATATGGTCCATCCTTTCCAAGAACTGAGGTTAATAAGCAAATCAGATTTACCTATCCATTATGTAATGCTTCACTGGAAGAAAGTAAGGCTGCTCAAAATGTTGGTTAAGACTGTGTTAGTACAAGACACAGGCTCATGGAAAAGCCTAGGAAAGAGCAGATAAGGGTAGAGAAATATTCAAACTGAGAATAACAAATATCTTATAATATTGTAATGGAAAACCTCTCCTGAGATAGTAACTTGCTGGTTATGCATCTTTTTGAACAAAAAGAACCTACAAAGATCAAGTATTTAAGAAAGCTAAGCAGGCTTTTCAAAAATCAGTGCAAATCAAGTGGCAATCTTTTTGGAAAAATCAGATATCTTAAAGGTATCTGCATTGTGAGAACTTAAAAGTAAAGTAATAAGCCTGCAGAGTTTTCTCTTAATGCCAATTTAAGTTCATTATAAGACATAGGGGATTTAAAAGAAAGGAAATAAGATTATCACACACTTGTGCTTTTCCATGCGTCGATACGTAATGTTATAATTTTTCTAGTACCTTTGAAGCATCAAGGGCATGTATTGCTTCTGTGTCTATCAGTTCTTTCTAGTACAGAATTAAATATAACAAGGTTCTGGAAGTTTGACATTTACCTAGACGTACTCAGACTATTTGTGTGCCTGATTTGAAAAGAGAGTGCAGTTAATGCAAAACAGTCAACCTCAAGCTGAAAAAAGCCATATGGATAAATATGCAAAATAATTCCAATGTACATTATTATTATCATTATTAATTGTTATGTGAAAATACTGACAATTCTGTGCAGGAGTTATTTACATTTACAAGTTGGGAGAGATTTTCTCCACTAAAACTAGACTTTTAAGAATAATAAAATATTCCAAAGTATTGCATGTATACAATTGCTAAAAGCATCCAAAATTTCTCTGCAGTCCATATATCAGGGTAATTTCTCATTAAAATAAACCAATTATAAATAAGAAACTTATACTTTTCTAGCTATGTGCCAAGTTTCTGAAATGCTGTTATTCTTGTGGGAGGTTGTGATGCTGAAATCCATTGTTTTTGTTCAGTTATTGGGTTTCTTTTCCTCTCTGTATAAGGAAAAATACATTTAATTCCCCAAACATTTTAAATGGAATTCTTGCAGACCAGCACCTCACAACATTGCAAGAATACTCAGTGATTCATCCAGCTATTTACCACTGGTCTGTCAGAATAAGAAAAATACCATGGAATTCTAATAAAAGCCATTTAATTTATCTTTCAAAATATAACATTCTTTTTTTCTAGCAATGTACTAGTTGTAAAATAGTACATAGTGCTTTAATGCAGAGAAAACTATTTCAAAAGTTTAAAAAGAAATATACATTTCAATATACTTAGGCAAATAACTGGTCCTGTAACCACGTTTTAATAAAGGTATTATGCAACATAGGTAGAATCTGCAGTGGCATTTCAGAAAAGACCAGAAATAAGAAAATTGTACTCCCCAGTGTTATCCTCTGGGACCATGAAAACGTCAGAATGCTTGATTCACTGGAACTGCCTCATAAGGAGGATTTTATATCAAAGAATGAATGCTGGTGCATTTGTATTATACATGGTAGAGAAGTTTCTGCAGAATACTAAACAGTTCTGTCAAATGTCCATCAAAAATTCCAGGGTAAATTATCCATCAATCAGTAGAAATCTGAGTAAACTAAACTAGGAAAAAAGAAAAAATCTGCTGAAACTATTCCAAATCAGATTTCAAAAGGACAAAACTAAATAATGAATTGATAGTAAGAGAAACATAAAACATTCAGATTCCTATATGCTTCCAAAATTACTCAATTCACATATAAGGTTGTTTGCGTTTTTTTTCCTCATAAGATACATTAACTGACATCATATATTTTAATTGAGCATTGCAAAAATGTTCTATATCCATGTAGTGTTTCATAAATTTCACAACTACTTAAAACTGATCCAAGCTTCAATCAAGGTAACGGAAGATTCTACATTGACCTCAATTAGCTTTGGACCAAGCATTAAGAGAATGAATAATCCTCTAAACAGTTGTCATTCATGAGTACATGCATAGAGAGTAGAAAATGTTAGAGCCTTTAGAATGAGCAGAGCTACTCTAATTGAAGTCAAGACCAGTCCCAATAATTTTTTTAAAACAATTTCATTAAAAGTCTGCCAAGACTTGCCCTGTTGCTGAACTAATCCTCAAGGTAACCTTAAATGCAGAAAAAAATGACAAAGTTAATGACCTAAAGAACAGTCAAATTCAACAGGATATTCTGAATCAGACTTATCATTATAAATTAAGGGAAAGTTAATTGACAGATTAATTTTTGGCCTAGAAAAATTGTTTCAAAGAGCAGCAGTGAGTCATTAACGATTAACAACAAGCAAGCACACTTTGCTACTTCTTTAAACCATCTTCTTGCTAAAAATTTATGTAGTCTTGCATTCCTAATTCTCAGTTTGGACAGAAACAGATGTAATGCAGAAGTGGCGGAGGGAAGGTTTATAACCTATCTCAAAAAAGACAATTTGATTTCATGCACTTAAAATAAAAGCCTATTCATATTAAACCTTGATACACATCTCTTTAACAGTAAAATAATGTATATATATATTTGATTAGTAGATGTTATCTCTACACACAAGGTGAATGTTTTAGTGGAAGAAATAATTTAATTTTAAGTAGATGTGCCTTTGACTTCCTCTTGTCCTAATTCTTTCCAATTAGTGAAAGTATTAAAATCTCTCAAACATTTCACACAGTCGTCTAAACAGGTCACTTGTAGGATGCCAGACCCAACTTAAAACCTTAAAATCTACGATGAGACTTCCGTAGATTAGCAATATAAAATACTTATGAAGAAATTCTTCAATTGAAATTTCAAATAATTCTTTTTCAAAGAAGAAACAGGTAGAATGATTTAATACACTGCATAACTTTAGGTTCTAAAACAATATTTGAGGCCTCATATCCCATAAGGACCCCTAAGTAATAAAAATCATCTAGTGTTTAACAGAGGCTGAGGCTGATCAGTTAGAAGACAAACACTGGGCAGCAATTATCAGTAACTGATTAAATTTCAACATCTAACACTGAAAAATTCATGTTTTAGTTGGAGAGAATAAAAAGCTCCAAATCTAGACAGAACTCCAAAATACGTGTATATTAATCATAGTTTATTTTTTAAATTTCTTTTGGATAAACAAAGGTTTTAATTATACAGGTCCCTGTTCATTCTGTTTGTTTCCTAATTAGAGAAAAATGGCAAGTATCCCAATCTAAGCTCTTTCCCTCTGAAGAATTTAACAATACATTTGGACAGGCACATATATTTATTTGGAGACTAAACAATGACTAAAATCCCATTTGCACTTTACAGAGTAAAGTTTGCCAGAATTTAATATGTGAGCCAAGGCTCTGCTCTCTGCGAATGGCAAAAATGGCTGTCCCTGCTCTCAAGTATTGGTTTATGTACTTTCCTCTTGGCAAGCATAAGCCTAGAAACACCCACAACACCTGTAGTTTATTATAAATGGGTGTATTGGAAATATACATGTTCCTACTGTGAAAGGAAAGAAAGAAGAAAAAAAAAAGTATGTGTATGGTAACATTATAGGCAAATATAACTGTGAACTTCTAACTGATCCTGCTGAAAGCACGTAACTACAAAGAGCATTGATACAGTGACTTTCATCTAAGAACCTCGAAACACAAAAGCTTTGTATAAAGGTAGTTAAAGATTATTGTTAAAGCAGGTCACCAATCTAAATGAGATGAGGAAGCTTCTGGAGGTCAGGAACAAAGCAAAGCAATGTCATTTCTAGTAACAAAGAAAATGACAAAGATTCTGTACTCAGTTAAATCTCCACTTACAGGTTATCCAATGTAAATTCTACCAATACTTTTAACCAATATATAACTGAAGCCAGTGATTTTTTCTATCAGTTGTAATTAATTTCCAGATCATATCTTGTATGAGAATATTGAAACACTACTAAGTAACTAGGATATGAAATGCAAGCATCTTAAATGATTGTGTACTCAGGAAAAAAAATAAAAACAAAAATAAAATCTCTGAAAATCTCTTGTAATTTTAGCAGCAAGTGCAAAAAGATCTGAGACCTGTGACCATTGGTCTTGACTGGGTCTCAGTCAAGGTCTCAGCACCATAATTTTTTGTCCTAGGGGATTCCACTACTCTGTTTCTTTCCTGTGAATACCATCTCCTGGTCTATTCTTGGGAAAATGTTTCTGCAGCCCATACTAGCAAGTACATCTTTTTTCTTTTTTCTTTGCCTCAGTTTTTGAGGCATTAATGGAATTAAGCTGGCATGAACATAGAATGTATTAATTCATGCCATCAGGGTTCTGCAATCAAATCTTGGGTCCTGACTCTAACTTCTTTCATTAAATAGTTCAGTGATGATCTCTTTTGACAAGCTTATTTATATCAAAAATAGCAACCATGCTGCAGATGAGATACCAATTATTTCTCCTGCCCTGCAAGCAGTCATGTCAGCACAAAGCTCCTATCAACAAACTGAGTACCTCACAGTACACAAACTACTCTCTTAGCAACTCTGCAATTAAGTGATGTATTAGTACCATCCTCTTTCTACTGTGGTAAACTAAAGCACAGAAAAAGCATCCACAGGAAAACTACAAAGATTCAGATATAAAAAGCAGGCCTACAGAGCCTACCAAATATCCAGTCAGTCTTCGCACATCAAATCAGTAAAATAAAAATTCCAGTGTTTTTTTTTTTTTTTTTATTAAAAGAATCCTGACATACATAATGTATTAAAAGCATTTTACTCATTAGACCTATGTCCATTAACTTTAGCAACAATTTGATTAACAACATGGATTCCTGTTCCAGTACATTCTTTTTCCAGGCAGCTTTTCTATCATTCCTGGAGAATAAACTATATTTCCTTCCTCTTTTCACACCATACAACAAGTGATCACAATGGCCAATTCACCCTCCTAATACAGTTTTAATACTTCCCGCTGTGACAGTACAATTGTTTTGTTTTCTCCCTTCTAAAATGCCTTTGTATTTCTCTAACTCTGCATAAAGGAGGCACAAGTACTTTATGAGCATTTTTTGTATAACTCAGTTCCAAATCTGGATTCTCTATCCTTCCATTGAAAGACAAACCTGCTCAAAGCTGTCAACAGAACAGAGTCAAGCTGAGCTGTGCTATGATTTATGCAGGAGGGCCAGATCTGTCAGTTCCATTGTCATGACAGCAGGAGGGAAAGGAGAGCAGAATTCTTAGTACTGAAATTCTGGACTCACTACATCACAAATCCATGACCAATTCCAAAAGGACTGAATGCACAGTGTAATTCATAATAAAGAAACAACAAATTTTTTCTTAACACAACAGGGTAACAATTTAATACATTGCAAGAATTATGCAAAGAAAATCTAATGTTCAATGTAATTGTCATGGTAGCAAAATTACAAACCCATGACAGTAATCCAGATCAATTCAACCAGTATTTCAATAGTAAAAAAAAACCACCTGTACCTATTGGTAAATGCTCCATTTGTGTGCATTACACACACCTTTTTGTAGAAGATTTTGAACACTTCAGTATAGAAATAAGCTGGCCAAAAAAGTGCTATTGGTTTTTCAGCCTTTAGAAGGATGAGTACTATTGGCATCAAGCTGGTCCAGTGTCAGTGTTGACATTTTCATTAAGATTATTTTGGAATTTTTGTGCGTGTCACATCTGTGTACTCAAAGGACTGCACTGAAACTGCAGTTTTTGGAAAGAACACTGACTCTTACATGTTACAGCACTGCGCCTAGCATAGCTGAATCCTCATCTTGATTGGGGTCTGCAGATATGGCTGTAATAGCTGCTTGCTGACACTACCTCGGAAGATATTTAATTTTTAGCTTTAGTAGGTGTAATTTCTATCTGTTGCAGATTATAATGCCACAAACATGTTTCACACCTCTTAAGTTTACAAACAGGCTATCTGTAGCAGCTGCTTAAAGAATTGTCAGCTTAATATAAATCGGTCATCATACAAGGAAACAGAACAAATTATTTAGTATAATAAATCCTTAATAAATCCTTAACATTATGTGTTCTGAAGATTTCATTACTCAGTTCATAAGCGTAAGACATCAACAGATGATTAAGAAGTTGATCAATCCAAGGAAGAAGAAAAAAGCAAACATGAGCTCATATCTATGACAATTTTCTTGTTACCATTTTGCTTCCAGCTACTTGGTAGATTCCTGCCTCATTCTAGTATGCACACACCCTGTTATTAGGCTGCAGGTATAAAACGAAAACTCATTGTAGGAAAAAAAGAACATCTAATTGCTTTCTTTCTTGAAGGTGCACTGTTCAGTTCTCTTGTAGGACTGATAAAATCTGACATGAGCATTGTAATTCAATGCATCAACTAGAAAATGTAAAAGGACAGGTTTTCTAAAAAGGCAAACAATCATGGATTGGTTTTTTTTTTTTTGAGAATACAAGAAGGGAATCTTAAGTAAACCTAATATCTTTCTCTTGACAGGAAGAATTTATAGAATGTACAACTAAGCAATTTTGTGTATATCATTACACAAAATTTTAAGTATTTGGAAATATGGACAATAGTCTGATATCCTGTCAAAGTGACAAATTTGAATCTTCAAAATAGATGGTATGTGGTAGAGCTGCATTTTATTTTTTAAATTAACAAAGTGGAGATTATATGTAAAAGCTGAGGGAAAAGTGCTTTTCTGCAAATAGTAAATATACATTTCTTACAATGTTTGCAGAAGATTATGCTTTCCCAAGAGCTATTCAGTGTTAATCCATTTACTGAACATACTGAGAAACATCAAACCTAAAGGAAGGCTAAAGAAAAAAACATTAAGCTAGTTTAAGATAATCAGTTTTTTTCCTTCATTTTATGTCTCTTTTTTTTTATTTTAGAATTTCATAATGTCAGTAAAATACCATTGTATCTCATTCAAGACATTTTTGCCAATCAAAAGTCCAGAATTCCAAAACAAATTAGAAAATGAAAAAATGAAAGAGGGGATTGGCTTCTATGAGGAAAAATTAAAAAAAAGAAAAAAATAAGTTTGTTTAAGATGATGATAATTTTTTTAAATATTTTTTTTTAATATAAAAATTAAGTCCTTTTTTAGGATGCAGCTACAGGTTGCTTCCTACATATACTTACGTCAAAAGAGTTTCAGGAATATTTCACAATTTTCAGATACATGCATATGGAGCTGAGACTCTGCTTTCCATATTCCTGATCTCTTTAAAAAGATGTAAGAACAACCTTTTCATTGCTTCTCTTTGTTCTGAAATAAGCACAGGCCATGAATTTGCAAGCAAATGGTCAACTGCTATTCCTCAGCTAATGTGGAAAGTCCTCAGCATTTCATTTTATTGCAAATTATAATGATATGGAAAGGGCAAGTGCCTACAGTTATTACTCAGCCTGATAAAAGAAATCAAACCTCAGTACGATTGAATGACAACACACTTCAGTTCATTTCTTCCTTGGAATCCATTAACCTCTTTCATATGAAAGCTCTAACAGATTTTTTTTTTTTAATCTAGATACAAGGTTCTTTTATTAGCAGTTACTCTATCAAATACTGTTTTAAAAATGTTCTCTGCACACAGCCTTTAGTTAGAGGGCTCACAAATTAAATGGCTATCTTGTCTAGTGCTGATAAAATATCAGTACATAAAATAAAGAGGTCATCAGTGATAGAAATACGAACTTCAGGAAGATACCTGACCACTGTTACAGATGAAGACACATAAGCCGTACAGGACAGGGGAAACAAACAAACAAAAAAAAGGCAAATAAAACAGCATTTAATCTCATTGATAACTGAAAGCTGTGTTTTGCTTGTTTTGCTGCCCCTGCAACCCCTTCAGCAGCAAAAAACAACTGATGTGAGCAGAAGACAGAACCTTGCAGTGCAATGATGGTGAATGAAAACTAAATATAAACAAATATAGAACTGAAAAAAGCAAAGCATTGTCACATGTCCATCTTCATTGACACACTGTTCATCCGCAAAAGAAATTAAAGAAAATACAGTCCTTGCTTACAGCTGTTGAAATTAGTAGTGCTTTAAGTTTATTTTCCTAAATAATTTAATGTAAGTATTAATCTATTCTGCATTCATTTCTTTTCCTCACCATTTACAAAATGCATACATCTTTGTTTGCTTCTCAGTTATTTGAAAACTGAAGTGAGGAGATAATACTAAAAAGTATGCAAATGACTGCATAGCTTATTTATTAATAAAATTAAGGAATGGCAGTATGGTACAGTGATCATGTGATTTTTTAATGCAGTAGCCTTAGGCAGCAGTAATACACGTACACTTCTTTTAGTCAAGCAATTTATAATACATTGCATAGGCCCTATGGGGTCTCAGAGCAGCTTTTTACAGTCAATTTAGGAAAAGGAAATAGGAATGCTTTTTGCAGATGACTATAACACTCCTGTGAGCCCTAAAATGCTAAGTTCTCTGTTTATCTCTCCAAAACAAGATCAAAGCAAGACAAAAACAGAACACCAACTGAATTCTGTTGATATTGTTATCCTCACTCATACTCCACTTTCACCTGCCACTCACTCATGCAGTTTTCAAATCAGAGCAGCAAAGCTCATTTTCCTGGCTGGGGAGCACAGCCATGCAAGCTCAAAAGAGCTTCAAGGCAGAGAATGGTGTTGTTTAACCTTCTTTGTTGCCTTGTCCTAGGAAGTGAAGTAATGATTACTCAAGCTATTTTGTCTCAAGTATTTGTTTGTTCAGTATTTTTCTCCACAGTGCTCTGTGACAGCATCAAAAAAAACAAAAAAAACCAAAAAAAATTAAAAAAAAAAAAAAAAGAAATAATTGGGATTAAGAGTTTTGAATTAAAATTGGGGATGAAGGACTGAATACTGGTCTTTTAAAAAAAATCTATTCTACCTTTTTCTAAATCAATTTCACCAGAAAGCTGCACTGATTTTTGGCCTCTAGGTGTTTTGCTTAGTTTCAGCATATGCCTTCTCACTGCCAGACCAGATAGCTCCAGTACCACTGTCCAGTCCTACACTGGACTGGACAGGGCTTAATTCCAGCTGCCTACATTCTCCCTTCCCTTGCTTTCCTAAATTAATCACCTGTCCTCAGATCCTTTGGAGTACACCAGTTCCAGTAAACTACAAAGAATTTAGAAGCAGGTACAAACACTGTCACACAACCATTTATATAGCCTAATTATTCAGCTGCATTTACATCGAGTAGCACTGTTTAAGACAAGGACTACAGCTGAGAACAGTTTAAATAGCAGAGGCCAGGAACAGCTTCCAACTGGAAATGCGTCCACAGCCACACTGTTTGGAAGCTTTATGGAACTGAGTTGTATCATGGCACTTACCCTTAAGGCTAGGGAATGAGACTTGGCCTTTTATTTCATTTGCAAGTAAAGATGTAGTCGACTGGTCTCTGAATCACCAATAGACTATTACAATAATCTTATTTGGAGTTATGAATTGCTACTTCCAGTTGTTCTAAGGGATTTAAGGCAAGTAGGAATCATCAGATTCACAAAGGATTTGGTGTTACAAGTTTGCATTTCAAAGACATCACTGCTTAAAATCCACAGTGTACAGAATGACAACAGATTAAATATTTGATTTTGTATTAGGTCAAAAAATGCCTCTTTCTAACAGCAATACAAAAACACCAGCTATCCTCTAGTGAATATATGAAAAATAATGTATGATAGTTTAAAAGCAGAAGTTAGAGAACTGAAGATCATTAGACCTTGCAACAGACCCAAACTTAAACAAACATTGTTTAATAAATTCAATTTTCTAGATAACTAGTTTTGTAACTTTGCCTAAATTTCCAAAAATAAAAAAGTTGGGAAAAAGAATGCAATAAAAATCATGGTTTAATTTGATTTTTTCTCTAAATTTCACTTGACTTTGAGAATGCCAAAAGAGGAAGAACAAAGATTCTCAGCTATAAAAATACAGCTACAGATTCTTTGTAAAAACAAAGAAAACAAACAAACAAAGAAAAAACAAACAAAAATATAGTATATTAATTATTTAGCTAAAATATTCTTTGCTCTAAAAAAAGAACAACTATTAATGTTTTCTTTTTCACAGTATTTGACAACTAAAATTCGCTTCCCCAAAGCCCTGGTGATGTGCTTTCCCTGTGCAGGTGAAATTTCCATTCATTCTCATAATTCAAAATGATCTGTCATATATTCCAGAGACACTGATATTTTTTTTTCATTAAAAGAATCAACAATTTTACATCCAGTAAACAGAGAAGCTGTACTTCACATATCAGTTTTTGATCATAATTTATGCACAGTCTTATCACAATATATTCCAACTAGAAACAAATATGAATTGTGAAAACATTCCTATTTTAAATAATGCAACTCACATATGATGATGCTTATAGCATTTCTAATATGACTTACACTCTCTGGTCTGCTTTTCTGAAGAAAAAAAAAAAAGGGGGGGGGGGGTGGAATATACATGTCATTTGTAGTCTTCCTTGCCTTTATAAAGTGTGCTTTTGCAAATGCAAATTCAAACAAGAGGATAGAGCTTCAAATTCAAATAATTTACATAGGAACAGCAATATTGTATCAGTGTACCTTAGCCATGTTAGGTTAATAAAAAAAAAACTACATATCTGTGGAATTAAATAGCAATGCTAACATCTTTAATCCCTGAAAAATGTTGTTCCAGTCACTATAGGGAAAATAAGCAACCTAATTCAGCTCTAAGACACTCATATATATTGTCAATTTTGTATGAGTATGACAGTAGTAACTAGTTGTTCTCTAAATTATGGCTATGTATTTGCTGTCTCTGTTTTTGTATTGACTCACTGACTCACAGGCTGAGCTCCTAATTTTTTCTATTCACTGTGAAAATGTTCTCATCTTATAGTAGACATGAGAATTGGAAAATAAGGAGGTTCTTGAAACAGTCACATCAGGGAGGTAAAAGAAACACAAACCATTTCCATAACCTAAATTGGCCAAATCAAACTTCTTTCATTCACTCCTATAGCACATGACAATCATAAAAAATTAAGTACTCATGCATGAATTCTTTGCAGAATATTTCCTCAATATCTTTTTTTCCACATCCCTGGTGCCAGATCCATGTTTGGCTCAGAGACTCCACAAAGAAACAGGAACTTCTATGAGCTAAAGATAAAAGACTCAGAGTAAGCCCACGAGTAAAGAATTCAACAAGTACATGTATGATACTGCATAGATTTACCTCCATTCTAGACATTCTAACTGTTGTAAAAGGAAAATTTAGGCACATTTCTCTAAAAGGTCCTGAAGGATATCTAGCATCCTGAAGTCCAACAGAATTGTTCTAATAACAGCAGGAGGTCTCTCTCTTCAAGTAAACTCATATGTCACCAGGTTAAAGTAACAGGTTAACCTACAAAGTAACATTCAAAGACAATGCAAAATTATGAAGTTTTGTAGTAATTAATGAACTAGTTAATGTACATATTAATATATGCTAAAAGCATAGATTCAATTCTGCTCAGTTGGATAATTTTTCAAATACCACCTGATATTTGCTAATGTGCCCTGAAAATCTTAATGTTTCCAATGAAAAGTGATTTCACTTTAAGAGTACGTTTCTGGGATCAGAGAAGTCTAAAACACGAAAGATCTATCATGTCATTCACACGTCACTCACAAGATGATGCAGAATGTATTATTAACAGTGCAATGGCCTGTTCCATTCATTTATGATATGAGGCTTTCATGATTTCCATTTCAGAACGAAATGCATCATCTGATGAAGTTCACACCTAAGATGTTTTTGACCCTGAAATGCAACACTAGGTGTTCCTTTCTTCAATTCTTCCTTGCTGCTCTTAGGATTAAGAAAACAAACCTTCATGGATGCTTGCACCCCTCTACCACTTGCATGAGGTCATCCACCAGACTTCTTAAAGAAAGTACCACAGATACTGCCATTGCCTACAGAAAAGCTTAGATTGAAATCTGCTGATTACCTTATCCATCTGGATTATGTTTGCTCTTTCAGTAAAAAGGAAAGTCAAATGTTCCGTTCAGAGGGCTTTAGCACACTATGTCTTCATGAAATGGTGACAGTCAAGAAATCAGATTAGTGCAGTAATTTGGCAGTGTCAAGATCTGTATCACAACATTTACCTTCAATACTGTTTTAATAATGAAAACTTGTCTATTATAATATACCAGTTAGTTACTACTGTCTTTGGCTAAATGCATTGTTCTGAATAATAGCTTTCAAATGCTGCAAACTTCAGTGTAAAAAAAATGAACAAAAATACTGAACAGTCACTAGCTCATCAGCACCACAACAGATACACTTATGCATTCTCATGCTTCGCTTTCATTTTTAATATCTAAAAAAAGGCTTTGCCACTCTTATGAGGTTATATTTCCTATAACCTGTCTGCATCCCATCCTCGCAAGACTGATTTCAATTCTGCCCTTGAATCTTGATTCCACTAATGTTGCCAAGATGCACAAAATTCTTTCTCTTATCACAGATGTTCTGTAGACGATCTTCAGTCAGTATTCTTAGAATGATATCTGTTGCTTTCTAATTACATTTTTTGAGCAACACAATAGAACACAGTCCCACAGATGAGTCACAGCTGTGCTTATTATGGTACCAACAACTATCTTATGAGACTACCATCAGTTGACACAGATACTAATCTAACAGGATATTGGCAATGTGACCTGCAGATGTACTGAGCTTTAAGTTCTGAAGAAACAACATACAAAGACTGTTACTAACAAAAAATAAAATAAAAGTTATAGAACCAGTGTGTATAAAGATTTTTGAAGACCATTACCTTGCTGATTCACTTGAATCATATCGGGCTTCCTCAGGCCTTGACTGGGAGAAATCTTGACCCTGGTGAACAAAAACCAACAAAGTGGAATTTTTCTATTTGTTATTTTCTGTGGTTATTCCTAAATATGAGTCACACTTAGAAACACATAAACTTTCCAGCACGATACAGTCACATTGTTGATGTTGCTTACATACAAAACTGAATTAGCAAAAACACCTCAATATCACTGAAATTATACTTTTCTTAGCTTGTTTTAGTACAAGTGGGGGATACTTCTCCTAGATGCTTGTAATGTCAGAAACCCTAGTATAAAGAATTAACTATTGATTTTATCAAGGACATTTGAATGCAAACTTTTAAAACTAACTATCTGCAGTTCAAAGAGGACATAAACAAAAGCCTGGTTTTCCACAGAGAAACAAGCTAATTGTAACACAATAACTACGTGGTTTTTTTGTTTGGTTGGGTTTTTTTTGGTCTGTAGGCTACCAGTATAACCTAAGTCATTAGAAGTAATCATAATAAATCAAAGTGAAGCAAAATGCTGTGCAGAGAAAATAGTTTCCTATCTATTTACCATTTTTTCCAAAACAAGGCAAAGTAAAATTAGTATCAAATCTTGTAAGAAAAGTTCACTGACGCTGCAGATAGGAAAATCTATTAACTAACAGGAGCAGTAGAGGTGCAATACTGAAGGTATTAACACCTTTTAAAAAGCACTGACAGCTTCCAACTTGTCCCTTGAGCATAATAGTTTATTGTGCTACTTAAAACAATACCACCTTGGAACTGCTCTGTAGAAATGGTTACTGAAAGAAGTCTCAGTATACAGATTAAGGTGACTGACTTTCAGTCCATGGGCAAGAAAATGAAGTCATACTGGCACATACACAGGAAACCTTGCTGTAAGGAGTCCTTGGTGTCCTCCTATGCTCAAAACACTTTGTAACATTTCCAACCCTCTGCCCTTCATTTGTATAACTTATTGTACACCAGTTGGAGCAGAAACTGCATCTTATTTGGGACTTTGAAAGCACCTCTCATGCTTTGCCATGTACTGCAGTAAATTATAACTGGCTTGAGAATCGCTTGAAAGTGTACATTTTTTGGCTGTCCCTGTTCACATTAAGTAACTGCAGTCTATCACGTCTGCTTCATAGTAACTGAGCACCATGGACAAGTGAATAATTAGCTTTAGCAAGAATAGTCAGATTTATGTGAGGAAAAATTTAACTCCTAGAAAGCTCAGCAACTGGAGAGATGGATTTGTCTCTTCATGCAACACTAATCTCAGTTCATATTTCCCATGTAGTTAAGATAAATTGGTAAAAATGGACATGATTTAATTAGAATCTGAACCCTTCACAGAACTTGTCTCCTAAATGCAATTTGTAACGAAAATGAAACAGACTATTTTTAAAGATTGCAAACTTCAGATTGAGAGAGGGAGAAGGGGAATGATAATTACAAGTAACTTTTGGATAGTCCTTCCCATAGCAATGGAGATAGATAGGATACAAAACTTTTAGGATCTTCCTGCCCTATATGGATGACAATAGCAGACTATTACTCTGGAGTTCTACAAAATCCACCCCTTTTAAAAGCTCAGAAGGAAGTGAAATTGCAATTCCATGCTTCTTGGAGTAACCAACCAACACAAAGGAAGGAGGCAGCCCAATGTATGTCTTACTGTTTGGCCAAATGACTGGTATCCCAAAAACAGTTGTAAGATTTGTCCTGTGAAAAATCTTAAGGATGGAATATTTCATTTCCTGTGTTTCTCTTATCCCAAGGAATACTGAATGAAAAATAGAATGCTAAAAATATTTTGTCCATGTTAGTTTTTCTTGCATTTCTTATGTCAACTTAAATTTGTTTTAGCACACAAATATGAAAACTATTCCTAGATTATTTTCTTTTAATGCTTGTACAGTTGTGGAATACATCTGTACAAACGTAGCTTAGGGAACAGCTTTCTAGCAGCATGTTTTTTTTAATTTTAATCTTTGTCATGGATTTGCCTTTTGAATTTGTAAAACATCACATAAAAAGTGCACTCCCAGAACCTCTGCAGAATACAACACTGCACATTTAGACAGAGTGAATAACACCTTCCTCTGCCAACAGAAACTTGTATCTAGATTCAAAAGTTAAAGTATCAAGTAGAAATAAAGAAAAATGTAACTCGCAGTATATAAGTCTTTTATCATAAATCACCAGCTACAGTTAGAATGCAATACAAAGTCCCTTTTAAAATAAGTCTCTTGATATTCATTTCAGCATTCCAGTAAACTGTATTTGTAGAAAAAGGACATTAAAAAAGGGCACTATAGCTATAGTATCTAAGTACGACACAAACTCTGTTGCAGAGTGCAATGTCTAACTACAGAATTGATGGAAAAAAAATAATAAAAACATGAAGCTAAAATACAAAGCCAGAAACTCTACCTCCCTCTCACCCACCTTCTTCCACATAAACTGAAAGAATGTTATATATAAATACCTGCTAGTTCCTATTTCCAGAAAGCGGCAGACAGAAATTACCAAAGGTACTCTCAATTCTCATATCTCAATTCCTTACATTTCTCTTTGGCACCCACTGTGGGAAACAGCATACTCTAATAGATGGACATTCAGTCTGATGAAATAAATGCAGCTATTCTTACATTATTTTCCATTTTATTTTTAGAGAAAATGCCAATTAAAGCAATGATGCTGTCTCTGTCCATCTGTCTGCCTGCCAGTATTTCATGTCCTGCTAAAACTTCAGAATCAAAAAGATAATTACAACACATTGTAATTACATTACAAATGTTTTCAGAGATTCTTTTATTCCTACAAGTCTAGCTGCTAGATACAATGGAGAACTAAGGTTTAATGGTGTGGGAAACAATGCATTTATTAGCAGCAGACTGCCCAGCAAACATGCTTAAACACTGTTGCAGCCAGCATCTCTTTTCAGAACAGGGTGGCACAGGAAGGAAGAGAAGAAATACTGAATTTATTTCTAGTATAGCTTTGAAAGTAAAAACCATGAAAGAAGAGGCAAATTAAAAAATAAAATAAAAACAACAACAAAAACACACACAAAAAAAACCACACACAAAGCCACAAGAATGAACTTCATTCATTCCTTCACATAACTCATTTCCAGTTCAGTCCTTGTGGTTGCCTGTTAGACTGTGTTGCTACCTGACAAGACTATTATAATAATCAGTTCTGACAAACTGAAACCACACCAACTAGATCCTGTCCCATGAGTTCAGGTGCTTGAGGGAGGAAACACGTAAGCATGTGGGCAATAAAAAGTGGAAAGCTCTTCACCTGTGAATGTTAAGACATGCCTACACTCAAGGTATGAATGGACATAGAAGCCAGCTGTCCAAGATAAGTTAAAAAGAAATTAATATTGAACAGATTGAAACAGCCTCCTATGAAGGAGGTTTCCTCCTAAAATTAGTCATTTCTAAAGCAGAGCAACTTGAACAGTAATATTGTCCATAATTTGATACACAGTTGCAACAAGTTTCCAACTTGGATTTGACTGAAAGATTAACTGATTTTTATTTTATATATATATATATCTTTTTTAAATGGAGGAAAAAACTGTGGATAAACAATCTGTACTCAAATTGTTTCCAATGATACCACTATTGTAAGGGGATACAAGCTACATTATTACTTTAAAACAGTTATATTCATTTCCAGCAGCCCAACTGATATCAGTCACAGAGTTCCTAAGACAACTGTTTCTTAGAAATAAATGCAAACTGAGAATTTGTTCTTCTTTCTCAGCTTCCAAAACACAAATGAAACAAAAATCAGCAAAAATGGCACTTCTGTTGCAGTAATTGAAAGATTTTAAATAGGATTTCAAATGAAAGTACGTAATTATAAAAAAGCTTCCATACACTGTCTGAATCACCATTAAAAAAGAAAACAAAACTACTTTGAGCTCTGTTTTTGATACTGCCTTATTATATAATGTAGAAATCCAATAAACTACTCCTTATTTGATGATGTACTCCAAAATAAAAAAAAGTATTGTTTTGCAGTTTACCAATAACATGTAGAGAAACATATTATTGATTTATTTTCCTCCATTAGAATAAAAATAACTGTTCAAATTGTCCACCTAGTTATTATAAATGTTACACTTTTTTAGATCATGGTAAATACAAATCTGGCTTCAAGAATGGAAAATACATGAATTATACTGGAACTCAATTTCTGCAGAGACATGAAATCAAAATCAACTTCAAGATACAGTGAGACAGTAAGTGTCTTAGTTTCCGATGACACATTTAAGTTTTTAGCAAATTATGGGACTCCAACTAGCTGAGGACCAGGAGTCTTATGGATACAAAAGTGAAGAGAACACTAGCATTATCTCCCTTGACTCCCAGAGGAGAGAAATATCAAGCTGTGTTCTCAAGCAGATTTTCCACCTCTCCTTTTTCTAACTGAATTTTCATAGGTACTTTCTACTGCCAAATTATACAAAACTTAGACAATCTACTTGGTTTCAGTAAAACACTGAGTATGTGCTTTATTCTTTCTACATGCAGTATATATGTGCATCTAATTCAGATCATTTAGCTGAGTCACTTGATAATATGATGACCAGAGGTGCTAAACTCTTCAAACTAAATTCCTAGTAAGGGCTCTTGATTTAGGAGCAAGTTACCTCAATAAATGTAGCTGGAGTGGATTAGGTAAAAAATGAACTACAAAATCCCTTCTCTTTTGCTTTCTCTTCTCTTTTTTAGTCTCCTCTAGGTACGCTTGCTACAGTCCTTGCTCCCTCTATAGTCACCCTTTCACCTCTTAAAATGCTTTTTCCTCACAACTTGACTCTGAAAAGTTCTCCCCACTCCACCTGCATGAAATCCCTTAGCTAGATGATTCCTTTGTGCCTTTAATAATACATTTTATGCTTTTTCCTCCCTCCTATTTCCCACAAATGAAGGCCTTTTTCAGTATCTTGCCTATTATTTTCTATCCACTGAGAAATTAACACACTCAAACAAATCAAGAATGCATAAAAATTAATTCATATATTTGTACAAGCCTTTTAAGACACAATCATGAATACTTGATTTCCCATATTTTACAAACTGTTTAATTAATAACAGAAATCCTAACATGTTAAAAAGTAAGTTGACCTACTATACTGCTCAAGATGACATCTTCATTTAGAATGGGTTTAGAGTGGGATCCAGAAAGACGTTAAAAATGTAAAAATAGACAATTACTTCTGGGAGATGTTTTATTCATACAGACTTTGTGAGAAAAGAATTGAAAACATTGAATGCGTCTTAATTATAATCTTGAAAATGATGAAAAAATTATGCTCATTTCCTTAGGCAACATGTGAACTTATAGCGTGAGTACTGAGCTATAGATTTTGAAGGAAGAAGTGTTGGAGAAAGAATTCAACCTTGTCCACCTTTTTCCTTTATTTATTTTTTTTAATTATTATTATTATTATTATTAAGCAAAACACTGAAGTAATTTTGAAAAAGAAACTGAACTTTAAAATATGAATTCATTTCAATTATGGAATGAGCAGTGTTGTCTGCTTTTTAGACACCAGTACAGAAATTCAGCAAAATATATAATTGTGGAAAGGTATTTTCAACATGAAAGTAAGGGCACTAAAATGAAACGTGATGCTTTACCCCCTCCAGATGAGTTACGTAGTCAGTGGAGAAGAATCTCCAACCTTCCTGCAAAGGGAAAAATTATTATTATTTTTTCATCACAATATAAGGATATAGCAAGGTGATGTAGTTCACATGGAGCTAGCATGACTTTAATGTCCCTTCTAGATACAAAAAAAACAGTGTAAAATGACAGATTGTAACATATTAAAAATTTATGTATGCAATGCTTTTGTTGTTCTTTTATGTTTCATTTTTCATTTTCTTCTTATTTTCTGTTGAATATCATACTGATAAAAACTAAATACTGACTATATTTAAGCTGAGGCTTCTAACAGTCACAGTATGACCAAACACTGCATATAGCCTGCAGCCTTGGAGCCCAATAAACATTGCATGGCTGTTCCCTGGAACACAGAATAAGCTGTGTGTTAACAACAGGTCTTGGCTTTTTTAGGTTGCCTGAAAAAAATGTTTTTGCAATTTTCTGATATCCACTGCTTAACTTCTTTGAAGTTTGTATGACTGCGTTGTTACATCTATTGATATATGCACACATATATATATGTATACGCTTATATATTTATACATAAACTTCTGTAACTACTAGGTAGTAGTAAGAAATAGTTATTTTGTGCAGAAAGAAATATGATCACAGTACAATAACATAAAAGTGTACCACAGGATGATAACAGAGACTCTGAAAGTATAAAGACACGATAAAGGATGTTAAACTAAACAACGTCTACTCAGATAAGGGGTCACAGTTTTTATACTACCTTAGGAACTCAGTAAATCTATATTTAGGAATAAAGTGAAGAAGGATTCAGTTTACTTTTCAATGCACATAAAACATATCAGATCTGAAAAATTCAGAGATGACATAATTTGCAAACCAGTGAACACAAGAACACAACATAAAGCATACGAACAGCAGTCACAAAATCCCAGCTCCCAAGTAGGCTCAGGAGCAAGAAGCCACCACCATCACACTGCTACTGGTTACAAGCAGAAAGCAGCTCCCACAACGCACATTTTCTTTCATGTGAAGGACTGGGACACTGAGAAATTGTTTTAACTCAGACTTGATACTCAAAAACTGGAATGAAGAAATTCTATTTTTGTTCATTTTTAACATAGAGCTCTAAAAGTAAAAGTGAACAGAATGATTCTAAAGCAAGGAAAACTAGAAACCTTTTTATTGAGTTAGGCTTTACACCGTGATTTTGGATTGTACTTTCAGCCTGAACTAGCTGACTTGGAATGACTGATTAATTAGTCCCTGCCTTCGTTTGCCCATCTAAATGATATTTATTCTCACCTGAAGAGCCTTTGGAGGTGACTGGTTTTTTTTCAATAGATGTGCAAATCCACATTGCAAGTTTACAAATTGCAGTGCATTTCAAACAACTGAAATTTAAATAAGCCTTCTTTAATCGTCCAGAGAGAATTCTGGGACTTCCTGTTCTCAGAACTAGGTTTTTAGATTTAAGGAGTATCATTTCTGAAACTATTTCCATTAAAATGTGAAATGTATTGCGCTTCTGTTATTTGTAAATGTGCAGTTTTTTGTTTTGTTTTTTTTTTTTTAAATCACTCTCTTATGATGCTCCTCAAGCATGTGATAATGCTGCAAATGTATTTCATCTCTTTTTCAGGTTAGTCTTTACAGCTAAGCAAAATAGAACTCAACATTTTTTGAAAGTATGGTAGGAAGCTACTTCATGAATTCTCAAAGTGATTTTTCATGCTCGGTCATTAAATTCAGTAACATTAATTTTGGGGAAAAAATGGAAAACCAGCATATCTTCAGCTTGTATTCTGAGCACATGTAATGCCTTTGTTACTGAGGCCAGGAAAAAAAGAATCCTTGCAATTGTTGGTGTTACTTTAATACCAATAACTAAATAAAGCAGTTCAACACAGACATGTTCATAAATGGTGACGCTGCCCCTCTACTCTGTGCTGGTGAGATTTCACCTGGAATACTGCATCCAAATGTGGAATCTTCAGTTCAGAAGAGACTTGGATTGTATCCAGACAAGGGCCACAAAAATGATCCAAGATTTGGAACACCTTCCCTGTGTGAGAGCTAGGGCTGTTCAGGCTGGAGAACAGAGGGCTGGTCTCCAGGGAGACCTCATGTCAGCCTTTTACTATCTAAAGGGAGATACCAGAAAGAACAGACTCTTCAGCAGGGTCTGTTGTGACAGGACAAGGGGCATACGGTTTCAAACAAAGGGAGATTTAGATTGGATATAAGGAAGAAGATTTTTTTATGACAAGAGTAGTGAAGGACTAGGCAAGTTGCCCAGCAAGGTGGCAGGTGCCCCATCCCTGGAGACATTCAAGTTCAGGCTGGACCAGGCTCTGGTTAATATGATCTAGCTGTAGATGTCCCTGTTTATTGCAGGGGAGTACATGGCTTTCAGAGATCACTCCCAACTCTAACGATTCTATGATATTTTATCTTAAATATCTTAGATTTTGTGGCAAATGCAATGGGCTTGACAGTTACTGCGGTTCAGTAAATGCACGGTAAATTAATACCTGCACAGAAATACATATCACAAATATAAACTTAGTGTGTTTTATGTCCATAGTTTTCTGACTTGCATGTTGGAGATATTAAATGTCACAGCTGTGTTACACCTGGAGAATATCTTGTAAAGAAACCAGCCCTATGCCTTAGAATTCCACTTACCCCTACCAGACTGCCAAAATTTGACAAACATAACTTGGTTAGATGTCCTAGCTGCCTTTATTAAACAATAGCAAGTATATTGTTCATGCAGTGCCAAAATACCTTCTGTGTTTACTGATCTTGTCTCCTGTTTCAATTTTTTTCATTCACCCAACACATCGCTAGAAAATGCATTGAGGAAAAATGGCATTCACGTCTGAGTATATTAAAAATTCTTTTATTTTAAAAAGCAATCATGCCAACTGCTAGGAGCATCTGCAGATTCTGTTGCTCCAAAAATGCTCCCATACAAATATTGAAAAAAATCTCAGCCTCTTAAAATAAATGTGAATGGGTGATACTGCACTCATAAGAAGGCAGGCACAGCTGTACAGGAATGAGTGGCAGGAAAATGAGGCCTTTAATATTAGAGAGACTAGTTCTGTCTCTTTTGGCATGTAATAATTTTCACTAAAAATATTTTTTTAAAGCAACATCTTTCATATTTAACGATGTTCCTCATAAACCCAGAACAGTGGAACATCGTACCAGGGTGTTTGGATTTTTCAAAAGAGAAAGTTGAAGCAAATGCCATTTTTAACTGGATTTTGTAACACTTCTTAAAAAAAAAACAAAAAAAAAAAACACAGAAGAACTAATTACAATGAGCTGAGAATGCTTCTGGTTTAAAAGTTACTTAATCCCTCATGGTAGAGCTGACTTTCTAACCCTCCTTCTAAAGAACTAGCTGTTAAAAACACTAATTGACTGAATTCACAAATTTCTCCTTCGGAAGAGAAATAAAACTGTTTTGAAAGGCAGCTTTTGAATGTGATCTTGAGTCTAAAGCAGCCTATTTAGAGAAAATGGGATCCATAAATGTCAACACCACCTGTAGTCAGCCGGAAAACGTGTCTGCTTTCTGACAACAGCATTGATAAGCCACAGGCAGATTAGAACTAACATCCTTTACTTTATCTGCTAGAAAAAAAGTTAAAGAAAGTAGAGGTTAAAAAGATACTTTCTAATTTGTTTCAACACAAATCTGCAAATACAAATATAATCATAAAACAATGCTAAATAAAATTCAGTGGATTAGCATTTTTCCTTAAGAAGCTATGAAAGTTATGAAAAGCAAGCTTGTTTTATATTGTAAGTACTGTAAAACAGTGCAACTACATTTAATATTACAAAGAAAGGTTGTCTTCTGAGGACATTAGGATAATGAGAAAAAGTTGTATAGAACATGAGACATTCTGACAACTCCCCCCCAGAAAAAACACTGTAGAAACTTTGTCTTGTATTTGCAAGGAGGATGTAATAGGAACAACTTTTAGACAGGTAGAATATTTTAACAGAGGTTATGAAATGAAATAAATGTTTTTGAATATGTTATAGGGAATTAGCGGACCTAAGTTATGATCGTACTGAATATGAAGAACGAAGGTTTGGTATTATGATAAATACAGTTGAAAAGAACAAAGGAGGAACAGCTACATGTAATAAAGTTTTCTTTCCTTTTTTTTTCTTTTTTTTTTTCTTCTAGAGATTTTCTAGAGGAATTTTTAATAATGGATATCATTTTCCACAAGACTTTTTGTCAATAACTCATGATGAAAAAATAAATGCGATTCTAACATAAAAAGAAAAATGAGTTTTAAGGATATAGATATTCACGTATTCACTATTAGTCAGACAAATCTCAATATTGCTTTGCATGAAAATTTTGGAGAAAAGAGAAAAAAATTGAAAAGCACAGTTCAGAGGCGTTAGCATGCAAAAAGTAAGGTCAATGACACATTGATATCAGCATCCAACTAATAAGGCCAGGACTTTTGAATATGTAAAGCGCATCATAGCAGATTTCAAAGAAGTGTGGAAATACAGCAGAGAAGCATAAAGGACCTTATCATTGGGAATCACTCTCACAATCTCAACTGAGGGACCAGTTGTCACCTTGAGAAATCACTGACAGGTTTTGTTGGTTTTTTTTTTTTCCTTTTTCTTTTTTTTATTCCCTCCATGCCTCTTTTACAAAAAACTCAATATATATCAGTCTTGCAAAGTCTGGATCACTCATGCGGGTCTTTTCCTTCAGACTCCTTGAATTCCTCCGTGTTTCCAAGTGCTAAGTGAAAAAAAAAAATCTAATATACTTCCCCACATCAATTCAATACAGTTTCCTTAAGTGTTTAAGTGTACTGTCCAATTCAGCTTCAAATAAAAATCAAGCCACAGGGCTTAAAAAAAACACTCTGAAGTTGTTTAAACTGCAAAGCCTAATACATTTTATTGGTTCTAAGTAGAAGGTCTTCTTTCATTAGCTTAATTTAATTCCCTTAGTGAACTGTTATTCTTTTGAATCTACCAAAATATTCTAATTTCTCCACCAAGGTTATGAAAAGAGCCTTTGAATACCTGTTGATGTTTTCTTTCACTTAACCATCCTTTTAAAAAAAAAGTCTAAGAAAAAATCTCTATTACTGTAAAATAACAAAGCAAAAAAGAAATTAATTACAGTAAATACTAATTCAGCATTTTGCAAAAATCCAGGTAGAAGCTTAAGAAGATGGGCAAACAATACATAAGCATTTTGTCTTATCTGTTCATTTTGCCATCAGAGTTCTGGACAGAAATTCAGTTTTATTAGAAAAAAAAAAAAAAACTAATAACATTTCTTACTCCGCAAGGATAATTTGGGAAATATTTGCAAATTTAATTTGGTTGTCCATATTCCTATTTGGGTTTTTCTTTTTTCTTCATGCGTAGAAAGTTGTGGCTGACGTGCTATAATGTTAAAAGTTTCTCAAATTTTAGGTAGGGTTTCCTCAAACCACTTCCACTAATCTCCAAGATATGTCAGAAATAACCACAAGTTTATCTTTTTCTCAATTTCTTTCAATTAACAGAGGTGCCTGCACTCAGTATACACTTAATCTTACAATTCCTTTATTAATATTTGTAGCCTTAGGAAAGATCATGAAATCAGACGTTACTTTGACACAGATGAAATTCCCATTTTTTTTTCCTGTGTGCTTTTTTGATTTTTTTCATATACACTTATCACATACACTTATTTAAAAATATTGATTTAACCATAAATGAAACTGAATTCTTGAATAGTTACTATAGCAGCAGAGATAATAGGAGCAGAGATTTCCCATCCCAAACTGCCCTACTTAGATTTTTCAACAGAATAGAAGATCATCTTACTTTCAGGCACCTTTCTCATTTCTTCTGAAGTTATTAGAAAGGACACAGAACAGTGGCAGGTAAAATGTGAATTCTTGCTTTTGATACACAAAGTGAGGACCTTTTCCAGAAACATCACAATTCTGGTTCCAGCATCACATTCATATTTCAGCAAATTACTTAGAACTGGAACTACGTTGGTTAGAACTTAATGCACTTGGGAACTGTCCCAAAGTGCCAAAGAGGCTGCCAAATTGCAAAAGACAAGCAAGAAGGATTGCCTTCAACAGCTACAAGCATTCTTCTACCTTGTCATAAAACTATGTGGGACTTAGGTCTCTAAAAATTTTAGATAAGAATATCTCATGAGAATTCTCACAGATGGAAGCTGGAAATACGAGGTCATTAAGGCTCCAATCTGCTCAAAACCAGAAATGCATGCCCAAATGGAAGTGCCTCAATCTGATTTTCAAGCAACTTTGAGACAGTTGCCCAGATTTCTAATTTAATAACAGTTTGTGTCAGCTATAAATTCTACACTCTATAATTGTCAGGCAACGTGTTAGCATAATAACGAAGATTCAGGTTTCAAGTATCCATTGCAGAGAGTTATTCAAAAAGTGGATTTTTGCTCAAGTCTACTTCTATTTAGAAAAAAAAAAATAAGTTCTTCAGGGTCCCCACAGGGCACAGATAAAATTCTATGAAGTGATGCAGAATACCTGTTAACACAGAGTCAGACTTGGTCTGGTAAGCTCCGTCTTGCTGACACTGCTGTGCTATTTTAATTTCCAGAGCCTGCAGGCTGAAGGATTCTTTGTTATTCTGTCACTGTATGGTGTAAATAAGCTTTAAGTTGATTCTAGCTTATCCAGTTAAAGAGTACCATATTTAAATGTTCAAGAGAGGACTGGGGCTTCCTCCCAGTCCTCTCCAAAACCATTTTTCGTCTTTGCCTTCATTACCTCCTATATCTTCCTTCAATCTCCTTTTTTTTTTTTTTTTTTTTTTTTTTAAACAACTTCCTGGAAAAAAATAAATTTAAATGAGAATCTTATAAAAACAAAAAAAACCTTAAAAAAAACAAACAAAAAACCTGTTCCCACTTTATTCATCATAATTCCTTTCTTTTCTTTCATGCTTTCAAGGGAACAAAATAATGTAGATATGAAATTACAATGGACAACATATGTAAGAGTTTTATTTTCAGCCAAAGATATTTGCAATTAGATCATGTACAAAAAAATCCTAACAGTTTTGGTAACATAGTTTTCTTTATAAATCTGATTTCTGACATTCAAGAATGTGACCTTTAAGTTTAATTTCCTTTTTGGTGTGATTTTCCTATTCCTTTTTGTTTGATAGTTATGTATCTCAAAAGCACAAGCTGTATATCAAAGTAGAGAACGTGGCTACCATAACCCAGGCCTCAGTTTATTTTTCTCCATTTGTTCTACTTCAAGTTTTCATCTCATTTTACGTGTTTGCTTCAGTGTGATGTTTAAAGATAATTTACTCAAATTAATCAAACTTCCACATACTTATTTTAAACTAGTACCTACTACTGATTGAGCAGATGGTTATTAGAGTGAGGGCAGTATGGTTAGGTCGTGGTTGGACTCTATATCCCTTAAGTCTTTTCCAACCGGAGCGATTCTATGATCTCTTACTCTAACTGACATAGCTCAAATTTTAAAGTAATACTCATCTGGCCTCATAGTACTTAAATGCACATAATTAGGTGAGAGAGAAGAGATCAAGAAGTTTGTCATGGGGAAACAATATCATCTTCCATTGTTATCACTAAATTTAGGTACTTTTTTTTTTTTTTTTTTACCATGCTGAATCAAGACAACATAAACCAGGACAGGAAGGAATTTTAAGCAACTTACTATCATGAAGCCAGACAAATGATCATTACAAAGAGTAATTGTCTGCATGAAAAGCAGATGAATATCCGTGCAGACAAATGTAGAAGACATGATATCATTAAGTACCTTTAACTGACCACTATCCATTATTTTCTAGGAAAATTTAATGACTCCCCATTTCCATCTGGAATGCAATACAAGAAGCAAGAGAGAGGTATCAAACTGTAAGCTGCAATTTAGTTTTTGTGTTTCCAGAATTGTTAGGAGTTCAGATCCAAACTTATGATGTAATGATATAGGCTATGTGTAACATGTATATATTACAGCCAGATGATTGTAAAATGACTAGGTTTATTATCAAGTGCTTTAAAAAATAGGATATCAAAGAACTAAACATCTAAATTACCATATATTTGCTATATTCTGTATGATTTTGCAGCTGTTACCTGAACATTTACTGTGCTCTCCTAGCTTAGGAGAAAAATATTTCTCTCCTAAATTCAGCCATTCAGATATTATGATATAATTTTTACCTAAGCTTTGCTCACTGGAATCCTGATTGTTATAACTACAGGAGCACTGGCTGACATACAGCTTTTATTTGTACCTAAAAAGAAATAATGGTAACAAATATCTTATTATATGTACCTACAACCCCTGAGAATTTTTCATTGTAAGTGTATAGCATTCTCCATTATCTTTGCTTCCTGTGATGTGTAATAAATCTACCACATAACTGCTCTACTTATATGAGCTGGATAAACATCAAAAACTAGAAAATACAACTGAAAAAATACAACTATATTGAACACCAAAGTTACTAGCTGTTAACAACAATATTCAGCCTTGAGAAAGAGGACACTAGGTATTCCTATCTTCTTTTCACATTTCTGAGGCGTTGCCCTTTGCCTCAAAGGGTGTCTTTCTTCTGCTTGTAAAGCTCGTAATCATATAACAAGACAAGGTTGTAGGACTGTAAGAAGACAGAACTTAAGGTCTTTCTTTTCCAAAGGAATTGTGAAAGCATTCAGGGTATTTCATTGTTGTTTGTGGTCTCTAGAAACGAAGTCAAAATTTGATGGGAAAAGCAGAATGGAATCTTCTGATGTGACTATTTGTATCTTGGAAAAGCAAAGATGCAGCCTTAAGAAAAGTCAAGTTCTGCACCCAATATGCCATGCATCAAAAACAGATACAGCTTTTCATTCTCTACATTACCTCAAATCTAGAATTTCCATGGCCTCAAGAATTGGATACAAAAAACAAAAACCTAATGCTTGAAAGCTGAACTATTTACCTATACACACAAAATCTTGCCTATATCCATTGCTTCCAGAGCATCAAATCTACCTCTCCGCAGAATGATTTTCAAGAATTACTGACAAAAGCAGAGGCTTCCCATCAGCAACCATAAAGTAAAAACCAAATCCATTTAAATTCCTAAAAGCAAGATGTAAAGATGTAAATAGCTCTTAATTAAAACCCATGCAGTGGATGGATGTCACTGATACAAGCAGAAAATCACAGAATAGCTTTTGTACTTCATAACACTCAATTCCAAAAGGGAAACTAAGTTAATGCAGACAAGCAAGACAGTGCTTTACAAGACTCCTCAAACAGGGAAGAACCTCAATAGTTTATTGTGATGAGATTATGCACCCCAAGAACTAGTTTACCAGAGGAAATATAGGAAAAATATTATTGAAAGTAAGGTTCTTCTACTACCAATATTACATTTTTACATGCAATGTATTTATTCTCGTGGGCATCAGTAATACTAAGACCGTGTTGTACAGGTACTGTGTAAATATTTAAGGACAATACAGTGCTAATACAATTCTCTAAAGGAACAAAAGGTAACCAGAGAATAGTCTTGAAATATTAAAATAATTTACCTACTTCCAGGTACAATCTTCGAAAGTTGAATTATCATTTAAAAGTACTTTCAGCTACTTGAATTGTACACAGTGAATAGTACTGTAACCAGAAGAAAAATGCTGTGATCGGCAGTACTACTGGTTTGCACTGAATCACTATAACAATTTCTACCTTTTTCTAACAAATTGAAGAGAAAGTTGCATGCAAAGAGCTTGAAAGACTCCATCTTACCTTCCCACTCAATCTTAATACAACTGCCAAGGTTTCTAACTCCCTGTGCCATGAAGATCAGGTTAATCTTCTGCTTATAGGATTTTATTAACACCTATTGCAGAGCTAAACTCTACGGACTGAATCTTAAAGCCATTGACATCCATATTAGTAATTATTCTTATTGCCAAATAAACCTTTTTTATGTGACCATCACTACATATATTAACTATAATTCTGAAGTGCATGTGTTACTACTGAGTTCAGTATTAAAGATTTACAATCTTTTCTGGACAATCAATGAGCATTTGGTTTTAGAGGCTAGAGGCTTTTCTTTATCCCAGAATTTGAATATGACAGCAATATCCAAGATTTCTTGAACAGAGAACCACTAATCAAAAAATTCCTAAAAAATATTAGCACAGGTGATAGATCTACTGAAGGCTTTGTTAGACACTTGATCTAGACAACAGCTTCCCATGAACTTATTTTCACTTCTACAGATTAAAGTAGCACCACAGAGTCCAACAAAATCTCTACATATAATACTCACAAACACTGATAGAAAGATTTTAAAGACAAGTAGAAGTTTATGTAACATTAAACATTTGCTAATAGGTATATTTTCCAACATATGTTATCCACTTGTGATACTCTAGTATCTGAAAACATTAATCCTTCAACAGTTGCTTCAGATGCACATTTTTACAAACAACCTATAAGCTAAGAGTTCACAGCCTGGTCATGAAATAATATTTATTAACTAAATGAAAGGAAATCATACACTGTGCATGGACAAGAGTTGCTACCTTTTTTCTGGTTTCAAATATTCATCTCAGACACAGGAACAAAATTCAGGAGATCTTCACAAATAAGTGTATCAAAGATAAGTTTTCTAGCTCTGTATTTTAATACACTTATTGCTAGACAAAGTTTGATTCAGGTTCAAAAGATGAGTGTGTCAGCATCTTAGCGTGGGTTTTAGAAACATCTTACATCTGTTGATTCTCCTATACCCTGGTTAAGATTATAGAGTGTTCAAAGAATGCTCAGACTGAATTTCTTTCAGACAATCCAATCCAATCCAAAAGATTCATTCCATCATCATATTTAACACTACCAAACCATTGAAAGACAATCCACAAACTGAATCCTTTGAAGCAAGCAAAGGACATTAGGTCCTCAGCATAAACATTTTTGGTACTATAAAACTTCTTCCATTGTGCTACACTAACTTGAATGACAGCTATACCTTATCTATGATCTCAGTTTTTGAAGTACATAAATATTTCAATGTCCTCATTCACAATGATGAGAAATATTTTGATTTTTGTGCAAGTCTACTCAACTATACTGCTTTTATGGTTTCAGAAGAGAGGTCTTTCACACAAAGCCAGTGTTCAATCAGAGCAAAAATGTATTTGCTTCAATAGTATGTGCTTTAGGAGCCCCAATTTCTAACTCAGGCCTAGTTTTTCTTGATGCCATTTTGTGGCATCTTTCTAAAGTGCCAATGTCTGAAGTGCCAGTGATGAGTGCAAGTACAACTGAGGAGACAACTAGTTCAGCAATAGGGAAACTGACACAAAAGCCTGCACAACATACTTTTCATTTTTCTGTATCTCAACTAAAATAAATAAATCATAACTGTGCATATAAAGAGTATGCTCTGATTTTAACCCACTATTTTTATATTCATTAAGTATATATACTGCCTTTGTTAAAGCTGCTTTCGTCATGGTGGTTTCAGTATATGGTGCTAACAACAGGTGCATAAGTATCTCACTCAATCTGCATTTGCAATACCAACAATAAATAATAACAAGAAGCATGGGTTTCAGTATGGAAATCCTAGTAGCACGTCCCTGTGATACTGTACAATTGTTTCTCCTATGGCACATGAATCATGTAGTCTGCACTGTAATGTTGAAGCACTGCAAATGATAGAAGGAAAGAAATTGGATATTTAGATTTTTCAAGGTAATAGATTACGTCTGAAATCTTTCACCTCTCTGTGGAAAGACTTAAAGCTAACATTGCTTTCTCTTAGTTCAATATTTGAGGTTTAACGTGTTGGTAGCAGTCTTTCTATTGAATTCTTCTGCAAAACAAGCTAAAAGATGAAATAAAATTATTAGACTGCTGGTGTGGCAGTGAGGATTTTCTCTTTCACTATTTCTCAGTTTCAAATCTCCATAGTTCAAAATATTTAGCTACATTAAAGTAAATATATATATAGATATATATATAGATATATATACACATGCCCATCACTGCCTACTAAAAATAAATGTTCTTGGATGACAAAGTGTTTATTATACTTCGAACTTAAGAGGTAGATATCTTCTAGCTTTAGTAAAACTGTTTCAGATGATTGCATTTTGCTGGAATACTTACTAAGAAAATAGGAGGTTCATTGTTTACACCAGAAAGAATTATATAATGCTAAACATTTACAGGAAATCTTTCTTCCTTCTTACCCTGCAGCCTTGCTTTCAGTCCTATGTTAGCTCTCTATACTTTGAATTTATGAAATGCAATAAAAACTGGTGTCAACTGCCATCACAATAAAACACCAGGGTTCACATTGTACTTTGAAGACAATGGAAATTTACCCTTCCAAGTGTCAAGGTTTCCTCATACTATGTTTCTAAACTAGCAAATTGTACCCTAGATGCCCATCTCTCTACTCTCAGCTCATCTCAAACATCTGAGATATATCCCTGGATATCAAGCTGAGAGATACCCAACAGCAATCAAAATACTGCTCACTGTGCCAACTGTAGAACACAGGACTGCAGTTCTAAATTGTTTCACTTCTGTTGATTACATATTAGTACTTCAGCTAGTTAGAGAGAGTGTGAGAGTTGCTGGCTGAATTCTATTCTCAAGGCTGCTGTACTCAGGGTTGATGAACACTTTTCCATAAGCCTTCAAGAATACTTGTTACCTGCGTGTGCAAAGGAAGTAAGAAAATGGATAAAGCAGAACTTCATAATTTCAGAGGCAAAGGTCTTCTCCCTGAAAACATGATCTATATGATTCTTTCCACTCATATCTAGAATTAGTCTCTCACCAGCCACCTGAAAGGATTATATCATTATATTGTCTTTCATTCAAGAGTACTGAAGGTTTTTCACACCTGAAGCAAAGTAAAGCAAGATTTACTTCACACCACACAGCACCTTGCCGAAAAAACTCAGTAAAAGCGCACTGTCAGAGCTTACAAAAAACAAAATTAGTAGAAAACCACATTCCCAGCTTCCTGTTTCCAAAAGACTTAAAAAGTCCAATGCAAAACTACTATGTTGGTCTATTGCAGCACAACATCTCCTCAAATTTGAAGTATCTCAGGCTGTGAGATACAAGTTTGACCAAATTAACAGTCAGCATCTTCAAGCCACTGTTGAATAGTAAGCTTTGTTCTCTTGCCAAGTATTGGTTCCTCTGTGCTGACTGGTTTATTATCATCAGAAATATCATTCCTTTTTCAAAGACACGCTGATTATGCAAAAGTTTAATAGTAAGAAAGCTAAATAAGCAGCTTGATACACTAATTTATGTGTAGCTATCACAGCTCAATCTCAGAGTTAGTGTACAGGCAGAATACTTTCTAGATACCACATTAGAGAAGTAATTCGGTAGACTTTAATCCTCATAAATTAGCATTCAATTGGTAATTTTAATTGCAAATCTATTATAACCATTCATTTTTCCATAGAAATACAATGCTGTTCTAGCAATAGTTATTCAATAGCATTTTCCAAGGTTAAGAACACAGATTTGTCAGTCTGCATGTCCAGAAAGGTGTTTATATTATTAATATATTTCCCCCATTTTACATAGATCGTATGCTACTTCAGCATATTATTGTCCATTAGAAATCAGAAATCTCAGCAAGTTAAAAAAGCAACAAAAAAAAAAATCCTCAGCTCAGAGGAACAGACGGAATCTTGTCTTTACATAAGCTAATGCCACTGACTTTGAAATTGAGTAGATAGCAGTTACTTTAAAAGTATTAGTTTACAGAACAGAGGATTAATCCCTGGTCATTAAGTAAAATAAACATATTCTTTTGAATATTTTTGAATATTCTTTTTTATGAGCAAGAGCACGAATCAGTCTTTTCCTAGCCACTAACATGCCAACATTCCAAAACGGTTTAATCATAGAGATTTGAAAAACTTGAAAAAAGTCAACCTCAACATTTAATATCTGGCAATAAAGTTTATTGCAAAAACTATGCTTTAAAGCACAACAAACACAAAAGCCATAAACAGGCATGAAGTCACACTTCACCATGGGATCTCTCTCGGGGATGTATAAGGATTGTAAAAACAAAGGGAGAAGTAAGAAAAAGTACATGAAGTATTATACAGTTCGGAAAAAGGCCATGCCTCTGTGACTTTATTTGAGAGTAGAAATAGTGAGACCTGCAAGTCTAGGAAATCTAGCAAGTACTGTACTGATTATTAATCCAGTTTTCCCAAAAAAACAATCAACATTTTCTTAGTGAATAATGCCCAGAAGAATGAAAATCAGCAGCTCTAAGTTCAAGAAATGTGAGTTAACAGTTTCCTTAACACCAAAGAAGGAAAAAAAAAAAAATAAAGTGCTTCAATAAAAAATAAATCTATTACTTCAAAATCGGATATGCATTTCATTAGTGGTTATGCAAAACACCCACAGCCATTGGTTGTGCAACTGTAAGTCTTAACTGTAAGTCTTAACTGTGGTCTTAACTTGAGAAGGAAAAATTGAAGCTATAGTGGCAAAATGCAAATGGATTAGAAAACAGTGAATTCATAAGCTCTGGGTAAGTTTTTAATTTATGATTATTCAAGTGTAAGAAGACATCAGAAATACTGATACATTAATATTGACTGGTTATATGATTACCAAATTTGTTTTTAGGCAACATGCATATATATACTCCTACATAAGTTTCCTCTTGTAAAACTAATGAAAACAATAAAATCAACACCATAAGAGTTCTTTCGTGAACCAAGTACAGTCCTGAAGTAAACCTCTGCTTCTGGGAAACACAGTCATGTGGTCTTATTTTCATCATGTTTTTGCATGCATTTCAAAATACATCTATTACACATATTAAGTATTTAACTATATGTTAATAGTCAATATATAAAATACATGACAACATGTTTATGATTAATAATAGTATACCAAACACAAGACACTCAAGTGCCAAAATTTGATTCTTAACTATTGCCAATGTTCCACTTTTCATGCACAAAAATAACCAAGTGCAAATTCTTCATTCTGTTTTTCACTCCATAATCACTTTTTACTACCTACAAAGCATTAAAAGTGAACATAACCACAATTGTGTAATTCCTGGAAGTGTGCAGAACACACTTAGGGAGCTCCTGAGTGGAAATAATTCTATATTACTAAGCAGTTCACATTCTTATTTATTCCTTAGGGAATTTTCAATACAAGCTTCTGTTGTGAGAGTGGCAACTCCCATCTTTTGTTTTATATCTAACAACCTGCCAGGATAACTAAACCAAGAACTCAGCATGTCTCAGTCACTACAGAATCTCCTGGACAGACATCTGAAGAATGGCATGGCAGGAACTCATGTCTCTTTAGAGAAGAGGAGAAAATCTTCAGCACCAGATGTCCAGTTAATCCAGCCTCAAAGGCAAGAGGAAAAAAAAAAAAAAAAAAAAAAAAAAAGGAAAAAAAGAGGTGATACTGCCCACACAGCAACGTAATTCTATTGCAAAACTGCATTGTTATTTCACCATATTTAAAGAGGTCTTCTGTTAAATGAGTTATGTGCATGAATACAACATATACAACCTGCATAAATTACAAAGTCTAAATTACAGATTAATTTAAGACACTGGAATCTCTCTTCAGAAGTGTCAAGTAAACAAATTTATGCTGATACATGCACACACCTCAAATGTTTTCATCTGGTCAGAGCTGTAGTTTGTAATTAAGCACAAGAAAAATTCCTACACTGCTGATTCTGCCATATGAGTAGGTCAAACATTCTAGAATAATAGTATTTGGCAAATCTCAGTGAATAAGAACCAGGATGAATGGTCAGTTGTTTTTTTTTTTGTTGTTGTTGGTTTGTTTTTGTTTTTATGGATAATCAGGACACAGGCAAGGAAACATTTAGAAAGCATCTGCCAGCGGACGTCTTTGTCCAACACACCAGTTTGAAAGTATCAAGCAAGAGGATATCTATTTTCACTTCCTCCAACTCATCTGAAACACATATTTTGACTCAGTTCTTTCATGCTTGTCATTATCCAAGAATAAGTCAACTGGAATTTCAAGAGTTTTTGAAAAAATATTGCTGAAATTTATGGTGCATAATTACCCTTTTAAGAATTTGCTCCAGCTGCCTTTTCCCAGACTTCTGCTTGGCACTTAAGAAGGGCTACTCTTGGTACCTCCCACTAAGACTGTTGGCTTCTGCCTATTCTGTCTGTGGAACACAATACTCACAAAATATTTTATGACAGTATCATTTTTTTTGACTGCATACTCTTCTAGCACTCAGCTAAACTGGAAATAAATATTTGTCAGTTCACTGTATAAAACGTGTACAAGGCAACTCACTTTTCCCCATCAGAAAGTCTGAAAAAACCTGCAGCTGAACTGTTAGGAACATGCCTTCATGCAACACAAAAGTGTACTTGACTTATGTGGTGTTAAGTATGTACATTATGACATGGTCAGACTTTAAAGCCAGAAAACCTCAGGCTCACTATGCAGTCTGAACTTGATACTGTAACATTGAACAGAATGCCAAGAAATCTTTTTCTGGGTGTTTGGATATTTTCCTTAAAGACACTATAAGTTTAAGTAGTAGGAGACTGGCCAAAGCTCTCATCCTTACTAATGAAAAAAAAAATACACAAAGTTACCCTATTCCTCTGCATATGACTGCCTGAAATAACCTGAAGAAGACTGAAAGCATGTGCTCACTGAAAGTAGAACAAAGCAGACTAAAAGTTACAGAAAAACAGATACTGGGAGATATGGAAGGTCCCTATCAGACAGTTTGCTGCTGTTTTACTTTCACCCTAGGACCTACATTCAGGAGGAAAGCATAACTAAGTTGATTTTTAAGCTGCTTTTGAATCTTATTTCTGGGACCCAAACATCCCAGTACAGACCACAGAATTTAAATTGTTTATACAGAGCTATTATAGTTCATAGTTTCTTTCTAAAGACAAATATATTTTGCTGTTCCATTCAAACAAATGACAGCTCCTCGACCAAGACTGCCTGGGAGTCTTTAGGTAGCACTCCCTATCAAGGCAGCACACAGCACCACAGACTGCTCTAGGAATACTAGTGCTACTTAGAATCAAAGTAGAGAATAGGTATCTTCTTCTGTAATGCATATGAGGAAGTGCTAGTGCTCTCAGAGATGTAATGAATGTTTTCTTCATGAGGGGAAAAAAATATTGCAGAAAGTAAGGTACAAATCTTATTTCTGAACTAGCAAAATATGACGGTATTTAGGGAAAAGTTTCAAAAGCAAACAAGCACATTATTTCAATATTTACAGCAAAGAATTCTTGTTTCTAGTTTTCCAGGATAGATATATAGTTCTGCCCACTTAAGCTTTGTCCATTTAATAGAAGAGTAAGAAGACAGTCAAAATCAAATAGATTTTCATCTATGTGAATTGCTCAATAGTGTTATAGTAACAGCAAAAAAGTTTGAGTGCTCTGATGGCAAGATGCCATAGTTCTGAACCAATGTGTCCTAAAGGCTCCATTAAGTGGTAACTGATTATTTCAATGGTTGCAACTTCTTTGAAAGTCTTTCATCCATTATTTCACTGACATTGAAGTCAGAAAAGTAAGTTGGAAATAGCTGCGGAGTCGAATCATCATACAATGTATTTCCTTGATCTTCTAATCTTCCCAATGATAACAGGACAGAAAGGAAAATACTGTAATGCAGAACAAATCTTAGCTCTCATCACAACACAAATTGAAAACAGAGAAAAAGCAATTCTCATTTTAAGCACCCACTAACTGCATCTAAAGTAAGAAAGAAACCAAATTTCCATTGTGGCAAGGCACATCCACTTAAGATCTGTAAGGTCAGCATCTAAGGTGCAAGTGCTCATTATGTGCCACAGAAGGCCATCATCATAACAAACAAGTGCTATTCTCCTTCCTTCAAGTTTGAAGAGGTCTTTTAAAAAGACAAATGATACATAGCTAACTTTAATAATGAACTCTGAATATTTTGTTAAATTAAACACATTTTCCAAAATAAGAAAAAATCAGAAAGTTTTATGTAGAAATGACAATGAAATTAAGATTAAGGGTTAGGAAAAAATATGAAAGATACTAAAGGGCTTTTTTTATTTGTTATTTTTTGTTCATTTTTAAATTCAGCTTTAATTTGAAGTAGAACTGTTGCACTTGAATGTTCTCTCTCGCACCTTCCAGCTGCCACAAGAAATTTTTGCTGTGCACCCCTTTAAAATCCTGCGAGTTTTAACAGCATCCTTACATATGGATTGTTTGGAAACTAATTAGATTCATAGAAGGCCTTAATTCAGTAAAGTATTTAAGGACTCACATGATCATACTGTTAGATCTGACTTTCCCCATGAGATACATCTGCCAGCTAAATAAATGTTTACAATATTTGATAATCATTATTCAAACATAACATACTTTAGTTTAAGTAAGGCTATTCGTACCTGATCAATGACTGTGAAAGTCTTCACTGTTAGCTCCTTCATGAGCACAAATCTGTGTATACTAATGGTAGGGGACTCATAGCATATCACTTGAAGATATGCAATTAAGTGTATACATTACTTTGAAAAAAAATACGTGAACCACACAAGTAAGACAGACTTTGTATTGCACAACTGCTATGTATGCAACTTGTATCTTTCAGAGGGAAAAGAAAAAACATTTAAGTAAAATTCTTTTCACAAAGTACACACAAAAATATATATGCTCCCTTAGGCACAAAATACAGCATCCTACAAATCTACTCAAACATATTCCTTGGAAAACATCTGTTTCAAGAGACTGGAATACAGAGCTGCTTCTTTTATTTTACAGTTATGCTTTTGCAGTCTTTGATGATGTCATCAAACTAATAAAACAAAACTACTCTGTAGGGTATCTATCATAACGATTCTTATCTGGGGTAGGACTTAGTCCAATGATTCAAGAAGAAAGGAAGGTTGGAAGATACCTTTACATGAAAACATTTTTAGCTCTGAAGAACTAACAATTTATAGTTTATTTTTATTTTTACCATAATCTAATGCCAATTATTTTTGTATTCATAGTTGGGGCCTCAGTGAAGAGTTCTAGCTGAAAGCCAGTACATCCCAAAATACTTTGTCTGCTGCCGCCCACTGGGGTTGGTGCTCTGAAAAGGAACATTGGGAGAAAGATGTGGCATATCTCCCTTAGCCCTACTAACCATGTAGTGACTCCACAAACAGCAGGTATGAAAATTCATATTATACTACAAAAACAAAAACAAACAAACAAAAAAACCCTGCAAATCTGAATGTGACTTTCATTTCCCTGCTAAGGTCAGACAATAATCAAGCTAGGATGTGTTAATCAGTATGTTTTCAAAATATTAGTAAATACTGTTCAATCATTCTCTAAAGATATATATATAAAAAAAAAAAAAAAAAAAGTCATGCACTTTTGCCAACATGTAAAAATAACCACATGAAGATACAGGGTGGGGAGTCCAACAATAGCTATGAGAATATTTTTATTCTGACAACTTTATAACTCAGAAAGGATGTTTTTAATTTGATTTTTTTTTTTTTTTAATAGCACAAGAAGAAACATAAAAGAAAATATAGTGACCAAAAACCCTTTTAAAAACATTTATTAGGACCTGGCATGTACCCATAAATAAGTAAAAAGTAAACATTACTGGATACATATTTTTATACTAGCTTTGTTTGTTCAAGGATAAAAAACAAAGTAACTAGAATTTTATTTTCTATAAAAAAAGAAAAAATCTGTAGTCTATGAACGTGAAAGGAGATAAAATGAATTCCATAAAATAGTACTACAGTCTCAGCCAACATAAACTGATAAGCAGCAGGAGTAATGCCACCAAAGAAATTAAACATTCAATTCAGTATCTTAGAAAAAATAAATTAAAAAAAATTAAAAAGCCTTGGAGTACCTGCTCTTAAGCAAGGAATCGTGCTTCTTTAGAAACATATTCACATTACAGACCTATATAAACTAGGTGTACTTAATTTATCTCTGTGTTCTCATACTATCACTGACTAGAATTAAATTTTGGAATATTAGTTATGCTTCCTGAATTCAAAGCCTAGGTATTTTGGCAATAGATGTATTTGGCATATTTGCACATGCTGAACACTCTCTCAATCACTTTTACCATCAAATACTGTTCAGTAACAGAATCCAAAGAGTTATTTTATGGTAGAATCCACAGGAAGTATGCCAACACTTTTTTTTTTTTTCAGTGAAGCAAATCTACTGATATTAAATGCACACTACTAGATTAGACCAAAACTACCACACACATTCAGGGCCAATTATAATTTTATCTCTGCTGGACTCTTCATCGAAAGCTATTTGTTTGATTTAACTGAATGCCTTTCAAATTCCTTCTTGCATTTCTTTTAACATGTGATGTTTGCCTGCATACTTGTTTAGTAAGTGTAAATGACCATGTAGTAGGCTTTTGTACAGTCTAAAGTCTGATTTTATTTTCCAAAAAAATTTGCAACTTTTGTCTTCATTGAAAGTTAAGAAATGAACATTCCACTACATAATTTCAACTACCATTAATTTTGCTCTCTTATGCATGTAATTATTTTAATTTTTATTATCTTCAAAAAACCAGAAGATACAACTTCCTGCATTCCCATTATGAAATGCTCTTTTTCCTCTGGAGTACTACTTAACAAGTGTAAATGAGATGAACATACCAACAATTGAGGAAAGTTGGTGCTGGGTTCAGAATATTTGAAACTTTATAGAAGGCAAAAAAATGTCATACAAAATAAGAAGCATGCAAATCTGATGAATTCTCTTACAGTAAGAAGGCTAACGTATATATGTACAAGAAAGGATCTTGCCAGTAGCTACAAACTTCCATTGCTAAACCTAAAACTTACTAAAGAAAGCAAAGAGCAGTTTCTCACTCATAAAGAGGCTCGGCAACTTCCACGTTTAGCAATGGACTCAAGTCATTTTAAACAATACATTCTTATAATACTGTTGTTATTTTGCTGCATTGTATTTACTGTGCAGATTTTCTCTGCATGGGATCATATTTGGAAACAAAGTGATAACTTCTCAAAACTACATTATGCATAAAATATCAAATCCTTTCATTCTCAGGGGAGAATGACAGCAATCAGTATATGGAGTGAGAGAAGGAGAAGCATTGGGAATGCACGAGAAAACATCTCATGAACACTTAAATTCTACTAGGGAAGATGACATCTACTGAATAAAAGCAAATTATAGTAAAAATTCAAATGCAGTTTCAAACCCATTAAGAGATGTTTTGCTTTCCATAAATGTATAAATTCAACACATCTCACAATAAAGATAAAGCCATATTTACTTACGTGTCATATTTGCATTTTTAACTTGGTCATTGATGTCTGGATCAAAGCTCAGTGAAACCTGAGGTTGTTGTAAGTGGACAATATGAACTGGTGTAAGAACAGGATAATTACAAAGTTTCAGCTACCTGCTCTTCAGCCACTTCTAAGAATCTACAATTTTCAAGTGTATTAACAAGTAACCACATTATAAAATTCAATGGCCAGCTTGGCATTACTCTTTTGTTCGGTAGAAGAGTAGAAGAGGTAGTAACACTAAAAATGTAAACACTTACATATTCCAGTTAATCTTAATGCTCAAAAGTCAACAGGGCCAAAACTCACAACTTACTAAGAGATGCAATAACACAGCTGGCAGGTGCTGGCCTGGGACCAATCATGCAGTGCCTGGACAGAGCAGAGCAGGTTTATCCAAGAACACTCATCTTCTGGCAAGTTCACAATAATGAAGCAAAGCAATGGTAAATTCAGGAAGTGAGCCTATGAGTCATGGTTTCAACACTGACGATGCACTTAGCTGGGCAGATGCTGGTGAAGTAGATCACTGCAGTTGAAGCTTACTAGTGTATCCTACAAACCTAACAATAGCTCTATTATTTCTTAAAGATATATGCACAGGAACACCTCACAAATCAAAACCCAAGCATAATTTTAATGTGAACTGTCAATTAATACATAATCTACACGAAGACTCAAAATACTATCATGTAACTGGCAATCTGCTGCAGCTGTGGTTATTCATTTGTTCCCATCTGCAAAGGACAAGATTACAGAACATACGAAACCTTTCCAAAGCAGATAGAAGCAAAATAAATATTTCATATGTGTCACAGCACTGAAAGCCAGGTGAACATATGCACTACTAAGAAATTAAAAGATTAGTCAGAAAACAGAAGATGGAAAATCCAAATGTTAAAATAATTGGCTGTCTCACAGTCCCCAAATAGTAACCAGCTAGAACAGAACCAGTTTTGCTTTAGCATAAGAAACAATCTCAGCTGAATTTCTTTATTAAAAAAAAAAAAAAAAAAAGGGAAGGAAGAGAAGGACATCAATAAAACTATAACAAGCATACTTAATAAATATAAAATATATTTTTCTTTGAATATTTCAAAGTTGGACGTTCTTGTCCTGAAACATAAGTGAATCCAAGAAATAAGAAAGGCTCAAAAAATTAGTCAGTCTCATTATTTCCAGTATCTATCTCCACAATTACAAAAATGTTTTTGCTTTCTTAAAACAGAGTGAAACTTATATTACAATGTATAAGTCAACAACTAACAAAGAAGATGAAGAATATATACATGAAGGATAAAATATTTTTTAGAGAGAGTCAGACAGCCATTGGCAAAGAGCAAAAAGGAAATGGCAAGCCTCTTAACCTTTGCTGTTTTAGCTCACGGTTAATCTGGTAGGAGATAAGAGGCCTGTAATCCTTTCATGGGCTTTATCAGAAATAATAGGCTAACACTTATAAAATGCATACGCAAACCACTGTATATTAAGCTTATTCTAGATGAAACAATGAAGTGAAAGAAGATTACAACTGAAGAATCCCATATCAGATGCCTAGAGAAAACACAAGAAATGGGCAAGTAAAGAACAAACTTTCACTGTGATTCCCTCCAAGGTGTAATTGCTAATTTTGGAACTCCTTCAGTAGATATTGCATTGGGAAAAATATTTTCAACTCCTACCTGTGTAACTATTTTCCATGAGAAATCTGTATAATCCTTTTTGAATCTATTTATAACTTAATTTCTGGAACAACCAATTCAAAGGCTTCCACAATTTATTCATACATTGCATGAAGATTTGTTTTCCTTAAACCTCTGCATGGCAAATAATTGAGCTTGAGATTAGCACTTAAACAGAAAGAGTTTAAATGGCATAAGTTCTAGGGACAAAAGTACTTAACAATAATCAATTGTACCTACACCAAAAGAATAATTGAATTGCAGTAGTTTGCCTAAAGACAAGAGACAAAAACATGTGACAGTATTATGACAGTCATCAGGAAAATAGACGGCTGTTGAAGAGAGGAATTAAATGATCTGCTCCAGACTGAATAAGCAATAGGTTTAAACTGTAGAAAGGAAGCTTAGACCTGGATACTAGGAGGAAAAAAGAACACTATCCTAATAGTTGATGAAAAGAACTGGTTGGAATAGTTGTATTGTTCCTCTAATAGAAAGCCAGATGAGAATATCTTCAAAATGACATGGATCTATTCATCAATCACGGTAAAGAGAACTGCATTAAGTAACCTATGATATCCCTTCCAGTCAAATACCATAGAATTAGAAAGAAAAGTAGTAAAAAGCCAGCTAGTGCAGTGGTTTATTTCACCCTCTCACTTGTTCTTGCATTCAGTTTCTGACTTTATATTGCTGGATTCAATTTTTTTTTATTTTATTCAACTTTCTCTCCCACTCAGAAAAAAAATATACAGTATTGTGATTACCTGAAATATAACACAGTAACTAGGTAGTGGAGGTTTACAGAATTTATGATGGTGTTTACTCTCCATCCAGTGACCACACTGAATTCGGTTTTGTGTTGGATGGTTTCCAGACACTGCAATAGCATTTGATAGAAAACAGCTTTCTGTACCCTCTAAATTCAAAATACAAATTAGAGAACTACTACCTAGCTTTACGACAGATAAAAGCTTTTGACTTTTGGACAACATAATACTGATTGTGATAGAAGCTACAGTTCTCCATGAGAAAAAAAGTATTTAAAACTGAAGACCCAGTTTTATGTAAACCTAAATTCCTTGCTCTCTTACATTAAGGTCAAAGAACAGAAACAAATGAAACTGTATATTTTCAGCCTGGCATACAAAAAAAGTATTTTTTGTTTTTAGCCTTTATGGCACATATTAAAGAAAATAAGACAACTCTTTATAAAATGGAATTCAATTTAAATTAATTTTCAATTTAAAAAAGGAAAAATCAAGAATTTATCCCAGATAAGTTGGCTTGGTTCTTGTTACTGCCTATAAGATAACTCTAATGCCAAAATTGTTTAGGGAACCAGTTAAATATGTCTTACAGCATTGGTATAAATTACAGATTTAATGAAACAATGAAACAGCTAACATGTAAATATGAAATGAAATCTCCTGCCAACTCTTTTTCCATGTGAGTGTCATCTTTGCTTGGGCTGATAAACAGTCACACAAACAGTTTTATTGACTTTACCACTGTAAAACTGCAGATACAAGTACACAGCAAATCTCATAATTCTTATAATAAATGTTTTATATGTTTTCCAAAATGTTATAATTTCCCCAATCTTCCAGACTTGGAAAATTCATTAAACAATTATGGGAATCTTGAAAGAATTGGAATATAATCTTACAAACCTTTATAGGGTCTACATTCTGTAAACAGTTTTTCTTCTTATTCTCTATTCACTGAGGAATAGAGAAGGGTACTGGTGGAAATGCAGAAAACATTTAGTATACTTCCATTTTCAACCCCAATCTACGAAAATAAATGTTTTTTTTTTTTTTTTTTTAACTGTTTCTAATACAAAGGCAATAGACATTTTGATACTGAATTTGTTGTATATCTGGTTATCCATTCTAATACAGAAACAATTGCCCTCCTCTTTGACACCTGTAAGGATGACAACACAGAATATCCATCTAGGATTTGGTCTTCAAAAGAACAAATGAGCAACCTGAGTAAATGATCACAAAGAGAAATAGGAGTTAGTAATACACGTTTTATTACAACATGAGCTTCAAGAACATTTTCATAACTGCTTAGAAGAACAACAGCTTTGATATTGAACTTCAGTAAAGTCTTTCATGTTAACTACCTCAGCAAAAGGATAACGTGCGGTAAGACATATTTCAAGGTAGATTTAAAGGCCCTGAAAGTCACTGGACTTCAGACAAATTATTTTAGTAGACACACTGAGACAGCAGCGCGTGAATCCCATTCTAGTACCAGGGATTACCTGAACAGATGAACCTGGAATGAGAAGTAACTCTGTCATAAAAACTAATCTGTGTTGTCAGTGCACAAAGGCCCAACAATAACTTCTGTCAATTACTGCATCTAGTTTCATGTACAGATAGATAATGAGATCCACACTGGAGAATAGCATAGTTATCAACCACTGATTTACATAACCTAAATTATTCTTGTTTTTTCCTTTAGGATAAAAGGAATTAATTACAGTATTCAGTCATGACCATATTAAGTATCATGAGGCATCAAGCACATGATCACAGCATTTAATTAGTTTCAAATAATTCACCTCCTAGCAGTGTAAAGCTCAGGTGGGCAAGCAAGTGGCTGAAGGAATTTGCCTCATAATTGGCAGCCAGTGCCCTAAAAATACATTAAATTTTGGTGATGAAGCATAGAAAGAAGCAAATGCCCATCTGAAGTGTAGAAGGCTCTACTTTGCAGTCATAGGAGCTAAACGGAACATGAAAATGAAATTCAGGCCAATTTCCAAAGCTATTTTACATAGCATATGAGAAAACCTTCCACCAAGTTTAGCTGTCTGTTCTAGAACTAGTGCTGTCTCCTTCCTTGCAAAAGTATTTATGGGACAATGCCCCATTCTCTGGTCACAAAGTTGCAGTGGGGTAATAATCAAGCTTAAATGTATCCCAACAAAAAAATCACTGTCATTCGCACCTCCCCCCATAAAAGCAGATAGCTTCCAAACTGGCAGCACAACGTTTCTACCATCACAATAAGGAAACAGTTAAAAACAAGCAGGTGTGAGCAGGGTAGGACTGCTGCCTTCAGCAGTTTCCTTCGCAACATGGCCATACCTGGGACATCACAGCCCTGAGGGCAGCCTTTGTAGTGACAAAAGCCTTGTGCCTTTCTCTCCACTATTAGCAAATATACCTTGCAGAAAAGATACATTAAATCACAAGAGAAGAAAGTATAATTTCCTACAGCAATAAAGCTGAACAAATGTGCACTTTCATGTTCAAAAATACCTACTCTGAGGCACTGAATTTCACTTTGCCCAATGGCCTTAGTATCCCCTTGTCTACCAGTTATGTATTTATTGATTATATGTTACTTCCTTTGTTAATTTCCCCATTAATTCTAAATTTTTGTTTTTATTTGTATGTTCTTTATCACTACAATTTTATCATATTTCAGTGGTCCAATTAGCTACTTCCATACCTTAATCACACAGAGACTCCTTATTCAGCCACAAATAATTTTATTACTGCTGTTTTAATGACTAACTTAGAATAACAGTTTTACATAAAATAATTTCTTATAGAACTTTCTCCATTTTATTTATTTCTCTGTAATTCATGGCATCTCTCATCTTATTTTTTATTTTGTTCAGTAGATCTTATGTTTATCCTAAAACATTCCCTGTTCTAAAAATGAATTACCTGGTGAGGAGGTAAACTTCCACTTTGTTTCACTATAAACAAAGATCAAGCATTAAAATATTTCCTTTGATTTTATCAAGCTGTCCTCAAATCACTAAGTGAAACCCAAAAATCAAAGACAGATACAATCTTTACATTAAAGGGCATGACCTTGTGACAATCATTAAAGTACAGCTCAGAGAGTCATTATAGACACAGTGAACAGCTTTTTTTATTGTGACTATCAACATTAGAAAATGTGTTGTAATACATGAAATCATTATTTCTGAACTTGATATCCAGCATAACTCTTAACTTTAATTTCTGTAATAGCATATATTGGCAGTACAATAGTTAATATTTATTTCCAGCTTGTAAAATCTTTGTAATTTCAGACAAATCATTAAATTCCATAAGATCCAAGATGCTAGCCATCAAATAAAATAAAAGGAAAGTCATGAAGTCAAAAAGGATGAATCAGGATGAATCTGCTTCCACACAAACTATTAAAATAATTTGTGTTCTAATTACCCACATTTTCTGAACTGTAGAAGTATTTATTCACCAAATCCATACCATTATCAAATTCCAACATGCATCCTAACAGTACTCATCAAAAAGTTACAAATTACTGTTTTTCCACATAAGTGTGTGCAGCTGCCTTTTGTTTCTATTTCATAATTGTATCTAAGCAGTAATTCATATTATTTCACATCATATGAAGACAGTAAAACTACCATTATTTCAAAAATGGAGATAAAAGATGCACTCGTGCAATGCTTTAGAGTACCCTTCTCTCTGTACAACATGTTCCTCAGAGCACAATAGCATTTAGGAACTGAAAGTATGCTTGTACTTGTAGGTCAATGGGAATACAATATAAAATGGAAACAATGGGAACATATTAATATCGATTTAAGAATGAAACACTGACAGTACTGAGATATTTACTGTGAAAGGCAGTGAGCTGTTAGAAGAAATGAAAATAGACCCAAGTTTGTTTCTAAACATACTTTGTTTCTAAGAGGAATAATCTTTATCCTAAATCTGCACCTCTACCAACCTCAAAGTATTTTTGAACATAAACATTAATAAATATTATTCTAGATGAGAAATAGATCCGATAAAACTAAGGGAATATATCTTGTCTATGCACAGAGCCCTTCAAAATACTTTCTAAATTCAACTTTTCTAGTCAATCTAGGAATTACCAATTGTCATGGATCCTCTAAACAATAGCTGCTCTTTTAAGGTATCAAACCTTGTAGTATGCATTCTAGGGAACTAAAGCTCTCTATCAGCAAACTATACTGCAGTGGAGCCTTGGAGGAGCTACCACAAGTTTGGGTGCCAGGCACCAGCCTGTACAAGCAAAGCCTGTTTGCAGTAAACAGCAAAAACAAATTATAGCAATGTAAAATAATCACAAACTTGTTACAGCATTATCTTATTTCTAACTGCAAGGAGTCAGTTCCTCCATGAGTCTTTCAGTGTTTACAAGATAACACTGCTGGTTGGGTGGAAACAAAAAGGTTATAGAAATTTCTGGCCAAAATGGCCCTTGTATTTCCACTATAGACATCCAGACACATCCAGCTGTTGAAATTATTGCTAAATATATTTACAGTCTTTGTACAATAAAAAGCTTTATTACTTTTACTACAGGCAGAAGAAAAAGGCTTTAAATCTTTAGTTCTGAAGCAATATCTCCTGCCTTAAAAGCAATGAAGCCTTTCAAGGAAAAAAACAGCACACTAAAAAAGGTGGTTTATGATGATGTATCTTTGTTGCAATTTGGTTCATATCTTTTTATTAAGTGTAACCTTTATATGTAAATGAAATTATTATCTAACACAAAGTACTGTTTTCATAAAGTAAGAATAGGTTTTATGTCCTAAAAGATAAAGCAGCATAAACCAGTCAGGCAGCTCATCATGTATTTGATGGCTGTGAAATGAACTATTTGATTTCCTATTACAGCCTTAACACTCTGCATTGTACCATAGACTTCAAACCCATGTGATTAGGCAACTAACCTTTCATCAGGGTATCAAGTAGTATATAGCAACTTCTGCATTGCTAATGAGTAAGATACCTCACTTAAAAATCTGTGCTTGGAAATAACCCTTACACTGTGAAATTTAGAGAGAAAAAAAGAGATCACATTCTGAAAACCCACAGAGAGGTGAACATATTTAGGACAAACGAAAGGATAAAATATGCTTGGTTTACATGTAAAAATAAATATACATATTTTATTCTCTCCCTCTACTTCAAGTGCAGCAGGACCCATCTAGGACTAGAAAGGAAACTTCACAGCTTCTGCTTCCCACAAGACAGAACTTCGCACTTTGGATGACAGACAGATGTAAGGATGCATCAAGTTCTTCCATGAATTGAGATGTAAGATTTCCGCTGTGGTAACCTGTCTGACAACGCTAGTGTTGAGTCAGAGGTCTCTACAAAGTCAAGGGAATTAAAGGGAATCAAATTTTACTGCTTGACTTTTTTTTCCTTGTTCTATGAAGGACATAACTAAAATCATCAGTTCAATAACAGATAACAAAAGTTTTTTGAAGGTAAAAGATGACTAAACATTAGAAAAAACACATCTTAACATGAAACAGAACAGAAGCCTTCCTCAGTTAAGTGAAAGGTGGGTAGAGGCCATCAAATAATGGTATACGTCCCTACTCATTTGTACAAAACTAGTCAATACTGGATTTCCCAAGAGACTTACAAAAAATTGGGAGAATTAGTCATCAAATCTAAAAGAAATATTGCATATCTTCATTTTTCAGTAATTTTTCCTCCTTGTTTCAAGTGCATACAGGAAAGTGAAGCTGAATTCAGTGAGGAATCTCCTGGGAAGCCCAAGGAGGTTTTTTTTTTTTTTTTTAAAAAAAAAAAACAGGAGCAGAAGTGACTAAAATAATTGAATCTGCTCCAAACCCAGCTGTCAAATTCAAAATGACACTAAACAGCTTCTTGGATAAGTCAGTACCTTAAAAAATAAGCAATAAATTGATTAGTAGAATTATTTTGCTTCTAAGTAAGGTTTTCTACTCCTCAATCAACAACTCTCAAGAACTTGAGATTTTGTTGCCCCCACAGAAAATCTAGCTATTCGTTATATAAATCTCTATACTCAATTTGTTATCTCTTTATTGTCTTGTTAAGGAGCTGTACAGTTCTGAGCACAATTAAGTCTCATTAGATCCTCTAAAATGCTACAATAAGAAAAATCCTGATACATTTTAAAACCAATCTACTATTTTCACTCTAGGTGTTTTTTCTTTTTTTATATTTTGTGATCTGATTCTTTTAATTTGTCATCAAAAGAGAATCTGTCAATAGACAGAGTTATGAAAGCAAGATGGGTTTGGAGAAAGAAATATATAGATTTTTTACCTTGAGTGATTAAATTCTCACTGACATTAACATATGACAACCTGTTAGAATGATTTGTAAGTCTTTACAGTTTTATAAATAGCTTTATCTCTTCATTCCACATGAGGAAAAAAGCAAAGTGTTATTTATTGTACCTTTCTACCACCACAGCATGGAATATTTCAAAGACTTATTTTAAGTTTCATGGAAGTCTCTTGATATTAAAGGACTGCAGATACAAGATGATGAAACCTTCTTTATATCTTCTGGCCCCCCGCTGTACATGTTGTTACAAACTCTTTTGTAAAAGAACTAGCTTTAATCCCCACAAAGAAAATGCTTTCCTTTTATTGTCATGCAGTTGTAAAGCTAAAGCAAACCATCATAATTTCATTAAATCATGCTGAATTACTTGGAGATGCTGAGAGTAATTTGTAATACATAATGTTTGCTTTACTAATGGTTTGAATATTTGTAATATTTAGTGTATACCATGCTATTTGTCTTTTAAAAAATGATGTATTTGTTTTTGTTTTCTTAGTAGAGCATAAGGCAAATTATATTAATTAGGCTATTTGTATGATTTCCTAACTTGGAGCAGTGGAACTTGCCTTTAGCTACCAAATAATTGGAATTACAATTGCTGGAAATATCACAAGTTTTTTAATTATATCAAGTCCCATCAAGATCTGGTAGGACATTAATAGTTACTTTAGTTCGCTGCCAGTGTTTTTTTCTCCTTACTAAGGCATTTTAACATACTCAAAAGCAATAAAACAGAAATATATGACAAGAAACAGTAATCTTCCAATTTTATTCCCCAGACTTCAGGCCTACTGGTATATTCCTTTGGGAACATAACGACAGAGCTTGTCTTTCATAAAGACACTGAAAATAGATTGTAGTATCAAGTTACCATATGATTTTGGATAAGAAGGCAGTTTTGTTAGAAATAGTAAACTATAAAAAAAAATATGAGAATAGCTAATACAGAACACAGGCATTTTAGCACTGTAGAAAATTCTTGCCAAGATGAATATTTCTTTTTTTTTGTCTTTTGTAGATCAGACGAGAGGGGGAAGCTTGTTAATTCAACATGTCCTTAATTCAACACAAAGAGAATTCAATAGAACACAATAATTTCTCTAACAAGTAGAATTGTGACCTCCTCTGATAAGATTTTATTTCAGTCATAACTATTGCATACTTTATAAGGCTGTGAATAAGCTTTTTATTTTCCAGTATGACTCCGAGAACTTTAGATAGAAGCCTTCAGAGACAGAAAATTAACCTGGCTCCAAATGATCACCATAATAATAATTAAAAAAAAAAAAAAAAAAAAAGGCTATAAAGAGACCATCCTTTCAAGCAAAAGGCTCCTTGATCTGAGGAGGTCTTCCTGTGTCTGTCTACTTCAAACATTTAGTTATTTATTCAGCAGACAGAACACGCATACAGAATTCAAGTCAAAATTAGTCTTACCCCATCAGACAGAAAGCAAAATGTGAGTGGGCACAACGGGAACTCAACAGTATTGTTCATTCACTTACCAGAAAGTGTCAGACTGAACACTTGATGTCAAATGAAATAGCCATATGGATAAGTTTTTAGGATTTTGTCTGTTTCTCTTTACTACTTTTTTTTTTCTTTTGTTAGTTCCAGAGCCTGCACTTAGATAAATATGTAAGCTTTAGATTGCATGAAAATGAGTTCTGCTGATTTTTACCATTATATTCCTAGCCAACACTAACAGGTGGGAGAAAAAAAAGTATACATATCTCTTTAAGAGTTAAACACTAATTATCAAATAATAGCCAAGTTATTTCTTGTTTTAGAGTATGATAACACTTAATACAATCTGAAGAGAAACCAGAGTATATGGAACAAGCTGCCTAGGGAAGTTGTGGATTCTCCTTCTCCGGAGATATGATGACCCACCTGGATGCCTACCTGTGCTGCCTGCTGTAGTGAGCCTCCTTTGCAGAGCGGTAGGACTCAATGATCTCTAGATATCCCTTCCAACCCCTAGAATTCTGTGATCCTGATTCCTTTAAAGAGTTGCAAATCAAAATGCCCCTTCCTATAGCATTATCTGCTAATTACCTGCCAGCACATCTGCATCTTCAAGAAATCCACAGGTCACCAACTAGAGTGTTCATAATCTTAGATTTCATATTCTCATGATCCATATATCCCTTGAGAACCTTATTTTCTCTGTTAAAGTAACATACAGATCTCAAAATATCCCCTGTGATTTTCACTGAGTGTAAGTGAAGAGCAAGTATAGATAGAAGAAATTATGGGGTTTTTTTGTTTGTTTAAGTAGGAGGGATTGTGTCATTTTTTTGCTCAAAACATTCTTTCTGGCAATGTAAGGAAACAATAGCCACTGCTGAATCCAATGTTTGGGAAGAATATCTTAAAACCTCCTAGATTATGATGAATAAAGATGAATAAACTTACACAGTCAGTACTGAATATTCAAAACTTCCTTGTTCAGATATCAGGGAACTGTTTAAAGCTTGAAGTTGGGCTAGACTGATTACTTCATGAAACACATGGATTACGAGAAAAATTGAGCAAAACTCCAGTAAACACTTTAGACTTGTTTGTTGAACCGAAAATTCAGTTAACCTCCCAGGAATTACTACACAAAGTTTGGAGATTAAATTCAATTATAGGCTGAAATGGACATTTTTATTTCTACTTCAAGTGCAAATTGCAACACATCGCTGAAGATAAAACTGTTTCCAAAGCCTCCACTACAATTTTTAAGGAGAAAAAATTGCTGAAGCTTTCAATATTTGTTGAATAATGTAAGTGGCTCAGAAGGAGTTAACGAAACAGACGTATCCATGAGGCAAGTCACCCACTGAAATGGAACACAAACCCAGGCATGCAAGTGCACAGGAGCAAAATTTAGTTTACTCCTCCCACTCCCGATAAAGCCTGTACCTGCTCACTTAGATACAGTAAGTTGCTTCCAAAGAACAGTGCTTCATTTTGAACAATATAATACAGAACTCTACATTCCAAATAAGCATCCTTTTTCAGCAAAAACATTGATTTTTTTTATTATTATTTTTTTTTTTGTAACCTGCCTCATTTGATTTGCCTATTCTGTATCCCTACCACTAACTCTAGGTTAAAGGAGAAGCTCTGCAAAACAGTACAGAAGCTATAAGGGAGTTTTGGAAGCCAAATGACAAGATAACATTAAACTAGAAAAAATACTGCTGAGAATGACTGTAAATGGACAGTTTAAGAACTGTACAATGTGACAGAACTTTGAGATAGGAGGCTTACAGACAGTGGTGTTCAAATGAGATATAGTAAAGAATCTATCTGTATGTATGCCAGCGGCTGTGGCTCCACGCAGTGGGATGAAGCGCAGATAGGTTGCCCTAAACGGACTGCAGCTCAGCCACTGCTACAGATAGACCATCAGATCAAAGATTATTTAGGGCACATTGGCAACATATGCAGAAGTTTTCTGTCTTACACATGGGAAAGTTTACGTATGAAAGGGCTGCAGCTTAAAATTTTAAAGTTCTCATGAATTGTCAGTACTTTGTCACCCAGTGTTGTCACACAAGCACGCTCTGATGACCAAGTGCCATCGACAGTACTGCCTGTGCCTTTCCCTTGCAAGCATCAGAAAAGCTTTGAGATTAACACACGAAATTAGAGCAAAGTAGCTCAGTAAAGCAAAGATATACCAACTGAAATAATTGCAAGAAATCTGTGAGGATGCTGTCCTGCCCTTTGCTCTGCACCAGGGGTTTCAGTCTTCCCATCACACACCAGCATTCAGATACAGCCACATGAGAAAACCTGTTGGACAGCCTCCCTCAACTGCTCTGGGAACTCTCCTCCTCATTTTCTCAAGTCACCAGCAGGCTCGCATTCCTCAGAGCTTTGGCCTGCTACCAACCCCCATCCTCAGATGCTATCCTCCAGAGACCTGAACAGCTGCAGGGTCTCTGCCAATCACTACCTCCAGCCTGCACCAGTCAGGGGAGCCACCAGTACCCAGCAGGAGGAAGCTGGCCTTAGTGGTTGCAACAAGATTCTTCACAGAGAGTAGGAGAGCTTCTGGCAGCTCTTGGTGTGAGGTTTGGTGTTTAACCCCTGAGCAGAAGTCAGGAATATGAGCTGCATGGAAGTGAGGCCAGTGGGGTCTCAATCACCCCCTTTTTCCCTGAAAGCAATGTATATCAAAGAGAAGTCTTTGCTTTCCTGTAGCAATCTGAGATCTGTGCCTTTGTTTGAGCTTGAAAGGGTAAAAGTAGGAATGAACACTTGACCATCTGACTCCAGAAGGTGAACTGGGAAAAAAAGATACTTTTAACTCCAGGCAATTTGCTGTAGATACAAGCTGTTTCTTATCACATTGAGTTAATCAACAATTTCTTTGTTTTTAAGGATTACAGACACTGATTAAAACAAATCTCTACTCTGGCAATCTTGCCATGCAGCCACAAAAACATCACCACAATAGAGTTTCTATGAAACAGCACCTTCCCACAAGCGCAATCTCATTTGAAAAAACCAAGGGAAGAATCCCAAATAGGTGCCCACCTTTCCCCAACATGTGTTGAAGCATTTAAATACAGGTTTATTTTTTAAAAAGACTGAACAAAGTAAAATGTAGTCTGCTTTTCTTGTTCCCAGCTCACAAGATTGTTCAATACTTATGTTTTAATAAGAAATTTTTAAAAAGAAATTTAAAGTTATGTTATTTGATATGCTTTCCTCTGGGAAATATAAGCTAGCAATGATACACTTGTTCAAACATCTATGTGTTTCATCCTCATTAAGTGAACTGTGCTGTATTCTGTGCATGTATCCTGCTGAAGTTAGACTTTTGGTAAGGCATGACTTTTGTTTTTCTTATATTGGAAAGAAAAAAAAAAAAAAATCAATGCATTTTCTGCTTTCATGCATACATGCATAAAGAAGTTAAGCATTAGGTATTCTGATGTAATCACTTCACTATGAGTTGAAACAAATTCAGGATGCTACTAAACTTATAAATAGAATTTAGTAAGTAATATATAATAATATATAAATTGAGTACTCTAAATATATTACTCAATAAGCATATACCTGTTGCAGCACCTTAGTCCCCCAAATAAATGCTGACTGCTTCATATTTCAGTTTGAAATTTTTATCTTCAACAAGGAGACTCCTAGTATATTTTGAGAAACATGGCAGTAAATTTTTGGACTCATTTCAGTTAAAACGTGACAAACTAGAAGAACTAGGCCCTATCTAAGGAGATCATCAGGGACTGTATTTGAATGATACCATCAAGAACAAGTAAATAAGGGCATCTATCAAGGAACAGTTTTGACAGCATATTGGATAGGCAGTGGACAAAGCCCTCAGTATACCTGAAACCTTCCATTTATACTAAAGAATCCACTTGCAAAATGAAGTCACCAAGTTTCGCTGTTCCCCAGATCACATCCAAAACACATCCTTTTACTACTACAGTAGGAGGTTGTTAGCAAGGAAAGGAGATGGAAGAATAAGGAAAAAGCTAAACTCTTACAAGAAATTTTGAGTAAAATTTATATCATAAATATTAAATAAAACATAGAGGAAAGGAATGTGTTAAACAGGGAGAAAGTTTCTTTTAATTGGCATGTTTCTCTGGCTGTGAAAATAAACAAATCTGATGTGGCTAGAACTAGTCCTGATATTTTTGCCCCTTCTGCCAGTCTGATGCTGCATTGCCAGTGTAATTAAAGAGATGCTGAAAGACCAAGTTGCCTTCATATTGAGAACAAGGAATAGCTGCTTATACAGTCCAACGGCTGGAGACACGTAAAATAAACATAAGCAAACCCACTGAAATCACTGATCCTTTTAAAGAAAAAGGCTAATCTGTCAATCAAAAAAAAATCTACACACCATATAACCCTAAACTAAAAGTAAGGAAGAATAATCAGGACTGTGTTGTATTTTGAAAAGGTAATAGATTAGAAAAATACATTGTTTTAAATCAGTCGTCAACTAAAGGAGCAGCAATTCTTTAATAATACCAGAATTGACTTTGTAAGTGAATAGACAAGCAAAAAGCTGGCTGGGTAGAGTAGCAATCTTCAAAGCTTGATTGCTTTTTTTGATAGCTTTAGAAAATTAGTGGATGAGAGCATGTGTAATATATCTGGTCTGAGTAAAACACTTGATGTAGTGTCTTACAAAATCTTTACTTGCAAAATTAATTCAAATTGGCTTGGACATAGAAAGCTGTCTCTTGGATTTAAAAATGGCTGGCTGAGTGCAAATAAAGGGTAATGAAAAATGGCAATGCATCAAGTTGGTGGGAGGTGTCTTGTGGAGCTCTGCAGGGATCACTGTTTGGTCCTGTTTATTTAACATCTTCATTAACAATCTGGAAGAGGGAGTGAAACAGCATGTTAATTAAACTGACATATAATAATAAATCAGGAAATGCTTCTAATGCCAGCAGTAATGCTCGACAAAACACAACATACTACGGAGGTTTCAAGGAAGGTTAACAATGTCAATAACAAAGATTTAGCTGAGATGTTACAATTGCCTTCTACCTTTTAAATGAATGATATGGTCAAAATATACACAAAGGAGGAGTCAGAAGCCTACTAACAATTCAGTAGTTTGGAACACGATGGCGCAGCATATATAAACTGAAGTAGCAGATGAACAGAAAGAAATATGCAAACCGAAGTTCCCCTGAAGAATGTTAGATATGGTGTTAACACTGAGTCCATTCAGTTCAGTAACCTCATGGAAAACCATCATTTGGTGGTTAGAGAGGCCAGTAAGTCAGTTCTCTGTTGTTTCTACATATGATTGACTCCTAAACATGATGTAAAGGAGTTAATAAATAAAAAGTCAGCAATAGGACCACATATTTTAGTATCACTCACAACTGAATTAATTGGGTGTAACAAAATACACCCTTAAACATAGTTCAGTAATCTCACGTGAAGTCAAAATTGAACATTTTAGTTATGTTTTTACAATGGCAATACAGTAGTCAACTGCTATAATGTATTCATAATTAAAGCCAACACATCTAAAAAGCTTCAAATACACGAGTAAATATTAATTCTTTCAGTGAAAAGTTATTAAAACCAATCAACCACTACAGTAAGAGAGATCTCAACAATAAGCTGCAATGACACACGCTTTTAATCTACAAACCTAACTGAAAGAAACAGACCTTAAATACTAGAGTTATTTTCTCAGTGACTTAAATGATTTACAGCAGCTTTTCCTGGACCTAGAACATCAGTACTGCACTGAATAAGAAATGTAAAACCATTTTAAGAGGGCACTTGGTGTTACCTCCTAAGAGGCAAGAAGGAAGAAAATATTTTTACGTGAACCTGTCAAGTCCCCAGAAAACACAGGAGTAGCTCACGGCTCTCTTACAGTCATTAAAGCCTTTCTATGATAGCAGGAAATGAAAAATAAAACAATCAAGAAAATAAAGCTCTGTGATCACCATACAAAACGTTGTCCCTTGTTAGCCTGTTCTTCCAGCTTTTGGAGCGCAAAACTCTACAATCTGACAAGCAACTCCATTTGTCCTACGGAGCTTTTCTCCAGAACATTCCTTGTTTTCACTGATTTTTTTTTTTTTTTTTTTTTGACTGTAAAGCTATTAGGAAAACTAAGTAATAGAATGCACTGTTTTAGTGCTACATTCATTAGGTATGTAACTTTCTACTGACAAACTAGGCACTGACCTGTCATTCACAAACACAAAACCTAATCATCTGAAGCCAGCAGTTACACCGGTGTAAACGGCAGAGAAACCAAAATTCATTTGCCAATATATAATAAAATAAGATGTACATATAAAAGAGTTCATTGAACTTCAGCAAAAGCAGATAGAAATTCTCTTGGCAGCTGGTATGTTATACCACCCTGTAAGTTTCGTATAAAGGGGAAGCAAAAAAAAAAAACCAAACAAAAACCACATAAACATGAAGAGTTGTTTAGGTGTCTGCTATTGTATTACGCTTTTCTCAACTAATTTATTCTCCATGGTCTTGACTTGAATGCTACTATCCATTAACAGAGCAGGTTTGTTTATTTCTAATACCCTGTTAAGGGTTCCTTTTTCTTTATTTCTTTTCATTTTTATTTTTTTTTCCTCCAGTCCAGTAGTTTGTGAAGCAGCCACATTGGTCATGAACTGTTTGCATGAACTGTTTGCAATACAGATTTTTAAAAAGAAAGAATCAGCCCACAGGAATGCTAATCCTTCCATTATAGAAATAATTAAGCTCTTTTGTTTGCAAGATGATAATCTTTTGGGAACATATGAAAAACCAGAAAAGAACAATTTTCTATTAAAAAATAAGAGGAAAATGATGTAAACAGATCTGATACTGTCTGTAAAACTGTGGCATATGGAAAGACATATGAACACTTTCAGCTTTAACAGGATTTCTTCAATTTTGGCTCAGGTAAAAAGGATTTCTTTACAAAAACTGTTGTAGTATGCTTTCATTAGATCTTTTTAAATTTTTTTTTTCAGCACTAGTGCTTTTCCTTTCTTTTATGGTAGATATCAACCTAAATTTTGCTGTTTTAGCCTTAGCAAAAGCTATTCTATAAATATGTACTTAGTTACAAAACACACTTTCCTCCTCCTGAAGTTTTAGTTTTTCCTTGTATTGATTAATTTGGTATGGACCAGCTTCTGTTCCTAATCTTCCTACATGTAGTATTTTGTTCTATGTACTGTAGTAATTTATAAAAAAGTGGGATCCAGTTGTTTTTTTTTTTTTTTTTTTAAACATAATGGCATAAAAGTGCTGTGAAGTCAGCAGATGTTGGCTTATAAGAGTGAAAGGAATATGAGACTATTGCTTCGCTTTCCCAATGATGACACAAGAACAAAGGGAACAGCTGAGCTTATTAATTTGTGAGAGAGGAGTGTTTGGACAACAAAAAGCAGAAATCTATGTTTTGATTTTTTTCTACTGCTCACCAGAAAAGTTTCTTTATACGTGTTTGGCTTGGGGCAGGTGGCTGGAAGGGAATACTAGCCTTTTGAAGCAGTTTTATCTACTTCAAGGGAAAATAAATAAATAAAATAAAATAAAATAAAAATACCTAGTAAGTCCAGGTAAGAAGAACAGGAAAATGGAGAAGAGTTTGATGTGCAAGTGAAAATGAAGTTGTTCTGCAGTTGTCTTAGAGACTTAAATCTCCTTGTAGTGCTGCCTCTCACATAGAATTTCAGCTGGAAGAGGGAGAAAAAGCTTTGACTGGAACGTTAGGAAAGGGATGCTATTGTCCACAATTCTCTGGCAGACACTACTTCTTTGAACCACCAATGTCTCTGTCACAGCAGTACTTCATGAGTCCTGCCAGAGACTGGGGGAGGGAAGAAAAAGAGGCAAAATTGCTACTTTTAAAATCCCATGGAGAAGTTTCCTACATTATAGTGGTACCTTCCCTCCTTCACATTAATTTTGGAGAGTGTTTATGAAAAAAAATACAGATTTACAAAAGATTCTAGAGCTTAGCAGTCCTTTCTCTTAAAAGAAATATGTTTTGTTTTGTTTTTTTCCAACAGATAAGGGCTCTTTAATTAACCTCTCTCCTACCAGTGTTTTAAACAGGCACATTGACTAAGCATGTATAGAAGTCTTTTAAGAAGGAATATACACATATATTCCTCCACATAAATACTATTGGCCTCACTCACATATAGGAAAGAACGAAGCCACTCCAACCTACCCTTGCCAGTTTTATTGTAGTGTATCATTACAACCACTTTAGCCAGTGGAGGTCAGCTGACCTAACTGTACCTCTCTTAGCTTCTTGCACACCCTTACTGCCTTTCCATTGGAAAGCCACTGGAAAGGTAGTGTGAAAAATTGAAGAGCCCTTAAGTCAGCATAAATACTAATCAGCTGTGTTATCAACATCATTTTCAACTGAAATCCAAAACACAGTACCATACCAGCTTGCATTGCAAAAGAAGGGGATAACAGTGCCTTCAAATAGCATGTAGGTACACCAGAGCAATAACTAATAATAGCAAAGGAAAACTGACTCACCCCTTTCAGAAACAGCCCAAGAAAGGTACAATCTCTATCCAGAAAACTGCTATCTCCTTGGCTGCTAACCCTTAAATCCCTTAAATGAGGGGTGGGGAAAGGCGGATCCTGGCTCCACCCCTTCAGATCACTCAGGTGCATTGGTTTCACCTGAACTCCCTGGTTTAGCAATGCCTTCTCACCTGGTGCTCAATCACTTGTTCAGACTATGACCTGGTAATTCTACTGCACAGCTACAATGAAGAAAATGAACTTCTACCCCAACAAAAGCCAGGATGCAGAGTGATGTAGTAAAAATCAAGTAATTAAATATTACTGCAAAATAAAATGTTGGATTTTATTCTTTTTTGTACTTGTGAACTTCACCAGTGAATTCATTTAAACCACTAAACAATTAAAATGGAAATATATTTGTATATCTATTCTGAAAGCTAATACAACAGTACAGGAAACTTTATTACAGTACTTCCTTGTCAGCATAACTGATATTTTTTCATATCCTGGCTAAAAACTAAATAGGAAAAAATATTAATTAAAATAATGTAGGCTTATTAAAAAAAAAAAAAAAAAAAAAAAAAAGCCCACAACCTTCTATTTGATTTCTCTTTACCTTTTTTCCTGAATTAGAGCAGAGGGGAGAGCTCCAGATGTGAGGCTGCTGATCATAGCAGTTAACAAGCAATTCTGCTGTTATTCTTCTCTTACGAGTTTGTTTGTATTCCAACCTACAAAGCATCCAACATCTCATTTAACACATACTTATTAAATATAATTATTTGCTCTCTATGTAAGTCAGTCTTGTATTCAAATGCTAATTTTGTTGTTAGAAATCAAGTAAAACTTCAGCTTCCAGCTGAGTTACGAACTGGATAAAAATAGGATATGCTTCTGTAAATACTGACCTAACAGCTGTTAATCCTTTCACAAGGAAGATTCACCAGTACTTCTCAGTGTGTATAAACTGCTGCATTCTACTTTTGCCGTTCCATTAACAGTCTATTTACAGGCTGAAAAAATAAAGAGGAATGAGAGTTCTTCTGAAGTCATATTATGAGAATTTGTCCTGAGCTCCAAAGAACTAGTTGATTACAACAGGCTCTTTGAGAACATTTGAGAATGTTAACATCAGATACACCAAATGACTTTTTTCTATGCTGTTCTTAAGTTTTCATGTATAAGGGTTCCTCAGAAGTAGTCCTATGATGAAAAGCTATCAAAATAGAAAAAATAAGAGCTTATTACCTCATAAGACAAGTTCTTTCTTTATGATCACTGTCATATGATCCCTAAAATAATGGTTGATGAATATGGTTCTGATGTACAGCAGACCTGAAGTTACATCTGAACAGAATGTATGATATGCAATTGAACAGTGATTTGTCTAACAACAGGACTGTTTCAGATACTTGTTTCTTTGGCAAGAGGAGTTTTCAACAGAAAATTATAAGCAGCCAGATACAATTTTTTTTGAGGAGGAGTGACTTGCAGCAAGCTTTTTGTGCTTTATCTGGTTTTATTAGTCTTGAAATGCAGATGAGACTTTCAAAGGAATAGAAGTAGACATGATAGCAGCTACAGTGTTTTTCTACCATGAGCTAAACATTATCTTGACTGCTGTAACGGAGTACTTTCACAACCCTGACATAACTGAAGAAGAAGAAGTTTAAAAATTGTTCTTCCAGGAATCCTTTCTAGTGTTCAATGTTAGCCCTCTGGACATCCTGTTCAGTTCTTTGAGGGATATACTGAGGAAATTACTAAATTCTAGTAGGGGCAGCATAAGTGATGAACTTTGGAAAAACAATATCTTGTCAGTCAAAATGTTTAAAGAATTTATGGTAAACTAATACAATGTATGCTGCTACATTTAGGGATATAGTATGTTGATCTGTGAAGTCAGCTACCAGTGATACCTATAATAACCTGGGGCAATTGTGCCTGTACATGGAGCTTCCAAGGTGCCATAACAAGACAATGTTATGTTTAATTTATTTAAAATACATTCTAATAATCAGCAGTTTGGAAGAAACTGACATAAAAAGATAGTCAAGTATAAAAGCAGAATCCATTGGCTTCAGGCAAAATTCGGTTTCAAGTGATACCCAACAGGCAAGGGATGGCAATGTCAAGTAAGTTCTTAGAAAGCTTTGTTTCCCTTGAATATTTGGCCAAGTATACATCTGACAGGGAGGAAATCTTTATTGTTCGAATTTTGCAGGACAATGTATGTTCCAAAACCCTGTACTTCTGCATTCTCTTGAAAACACAGCATTAATTTCTCTGTAGATTTTTATGTGGGGTGCACATTCTCACAGAAAAGCTGCCTGCTTCCTTCCTGTTCCACATCTGAAGAAGGATAAGTCTGACTGAGATGTTCAGCTGCTCAATTTGTATTATCTATACATATTCCATCAGATGTGCTATCTGGCTTGTTAAGTAATTTCTGGACACAGTCAAGTTTTTTATTTTTGTTGAAGAATGCCTAAAAAAAGGGGGGGAAAGGGGGAGGTAAAGCTGAAATAGAATGTCTCTCTGAATTTCTCTCTTCCTTTCAATTTCTTTCATGTGGTGCCCTTGACATACAGAAAGTAGTCTAATCTCGTATTTCTGCTGTTATGGTCAGGCATATTCTCCATGCTTTTCAACATGCTTCAGAACTAATTAATAAGAGTGCCTAATATTTTTGTAATCACTAAACTTTGTCAGATATGAAAGAGGATAGTAATTTGCAGACAAATATGCACAATGGCTAAATGGAAGATAAAGTAGCTATATAAGAATTGAATTTAGTATCTAGAGTTTCTGGAAGCACAGGCTCAAAAGCAGATACTATCCACCTGTCCTTTTATCTGTCTCAATTTAATGCTAACTGACTAAGGTTAGCATTTGTACTTTAATACAATACAAAATAATACCAAGGAGCTTTAAAAAAAAAAAGCAAAACTAACGTGTCACATGTATGTCACAAGATCCTTTTTGTCAGTTTGGGATCAAAGGTTCTCTGTGAGCATTCTTTCAATCATCCATTTTAATTAGTGAGAGCATGCTACTGGTTCCATTATTGAAACCAGTCCAAGGATTATCGTCATAATTTCTGAAAAAAAAAAAAAAAATAGTATTTAGTATAAATGCTTTCAACCTAAAACCAAGGCATTTGCTTTCAAAGTAAAGAAGTCTGTTATACCATTAGTACACGGGAACTACTGGGAAGCTTAGGAATAGATATTATCAAGGTTTGCAAATTCAGAACATGATTTTTTAGTGACTTAATATTGCTTTAAAAAGAAAAAGTAGCTTTTTTTTTTTTTCCCTGTTAGTAACATTCAGCTCTGGATATTCTCACTGACCTGTATGTTACTGCCAGGGTGCATGAGCTGCTTTACACTTAGCTTTTCTTTAGCCTTTTAATATGCTGTGTGAAATGGAACTGAAGCCTAATTATTCATTTGGTCCTTCTTGCATACTGGATCATCTTGTCAGCTTTGCTTGCATGATAGCTGAGCAGTCTTTTGGAATAATGAGAACGTTAGAAAAATCTAAATTTTCTTTTGTGTTGTTAATACTTGTATCTAAGCATTTTCATTAAAAATTGAATGACAATAACAAATAGGGAAGGGAATGAATCCCTGTTTGATATGAGCATTTATTTAATCAAATCTGTATTTAACTTCAAATTTTCCCTCTGAATGTTCAGATAAAACCTTGAAAAAATGATTATTTGCATGAGTATTGCACTTCATGGTATAGTAGAGCAGATCACAACAGAGGATTTCAAACACACTCTTGATAATGTAAAAAATATAAAGTGTTTGCTCTACCTGTTCCTATTTTTTTTTTCTTATGTATAAAAATGAGCAAAAATACCATTCTTAGTTTGATATTCACATGGAGTTGAATCATCTTTGTCTGACTGCATTTAATGTCAGCATTGAGCCACTGGTTCACATAGATACAATGCATCTTTATTTAGCCATAGTAACTTAGCTGTAGTTTGGGGTGACCATAAGTACATAACTGCAGGATTGCTCGTTCAACTTCATCAAATGTGTTCTTTCCCTTTTAAGGAGAAGAATTTGAATGATTTTGACTGGTGGATCTAGGATAGCTATTGGCTCAAACAAGGGCAGCCTGTATGAAGTAAAGGCTCGTGGCTGTTTGAATTTGCAGACCACATTTAACAGGTTATCTGACATAGTGGCCAGTTACTGATGAGTGTACTTTTGAATTGTTTTCTTTATTGAAGCAGCAGTTAGGAACAAAAGAGAGATATTCTCAGCCAGTACCCATCACTTGTCTTAATATAATAACAATACTATTCAAAGTGAAAAAATGGGACACTCTGAATTTAAATGTGAGGCAAATGTTGACAGATTAGAGCTATGTAGTTGAAAAATAGCAATAATAACAGATTATAACATCATTTTTTGGTAATTTGATCAATGATAACACTTGATTTAAGAACAATTTTATCCAAAGACTGTAGTAGAAAAAACATTAGTGTTGAAATAATTGACTTCAAATGCTGTCATAAAATCAGGTGCATATGCACACAATAATAAAAATATTAGAAATGTCTGCATTGCTGTGTTTCACATGAATGAATCTTCAAGTTTTTCTGATTTTTAAAGAAAACAAGTACAGCCATCTGTGGCTTTTAAATATACATATATGTTTAATCCATTAGATTAAAAAATGTTTTTTTTTTTTTGATCTCATGATTTGCTGACTGTGGACTTCTGAGGGGAACTGGAAGCCTAATTAAAAAAAAAAACAAAAACTAATATTTAATCAGAAAGAGACAAAAATTTCAAGCTGGACATAAGGTTTCAAGAAGCATATATTTTACCCTACTATGCACTCTTCCTGTAAAACAGTCATGAAATGTTAGTCCATAGAAACTAAATACATTTTCATCCTATGATGAAGTGAAATAAGACCTTTGTCAGGTATATGGGTCATCACTGTTTCCATTCTGTCTGGAACATGCTGCAGGGCTGAATAAAAGATTTGGAAATGTGTCACAATTATAGGAGGAAGAGGTAAATAGAACAAAGCTCAAGGAGACCTTATATGCCTGTTAAATGACTGCTTTTCATTTACTTGCCTGTGTTACTGTTTAAGTAGCATCTGCTTAATATGAAATTGAGAATTTGGGACTTAGTAATTAAAATTCTGAATGAAATGTGCAATGCAAAATGCAGTACTTTATGCTGTGCTGCCTGCAGGCATATAGGTATGAATGTGAAGGAAGTAGGTAAGCTGATTTGGAATTTGCTATCACTAAAAAAAAATGAGTTTGTTCCTGACTATCTCTTGCCAAATGGAATTCTGCCAACCCCATAACTTAATAAGAAACAAAGTTCTAATCATGAACCAACACTGAAATGATCCATTATATTTCTGCGCTGAGAATCATTACTCTCAACTAATCTTCCTAGGCTCTTTAAACAAACAATATAACAAACCTTTGGTTTTGAAGCAACTTTTTATTATTGTTTTGTTGTTGTTTGTTTGTTTTAAGAAGTAAATGACTTATCTCCACAACCTTGCCTTTCTAAACAAACTTTGGGAAGCACAGATGCCATTAGTTTCAGTGCTTGTTTTTTGTTGTTCATTTATTTATTTAATTTATTTGCTTTTGTTCTGTTCATTTTTACGTATGACAATGGTATAGTGCTTGCTTCCAGTTCCCCTCAGAAGTCCACAGTCAGCAAATGATGAGGCATTTATGTGCAGCTCCAGATGGGATATCTTGGAAAGACGGTGGACACACATTCCCATGTTATCTGGTATCTGATTGTGCTATGCAAGCCTGTGCTGATGCTTCCTCGCACTGCAAACCAGCCATCAAATTTCCTGTTTCCCCCAGAACTAAGTAACTTTGGCAGAGATCTCTAAATCACTGTGCTGATATAAAGAACCCAGATTTTAAGCAATGTACTTTCCAAGTTGTAGATGCCACAAGAGTCAGAGACTCACAGGGGTGTGGAATTGGATAGTGTCTTTTCCAGATTGTACAGTGACTGTCTATACATCTTTGGTTAAATAAAAATATAAAAATGAAAATTTTACAATTAAAAACAGAGAAATAAAAAACTGAATGTGAGGTTAAGTTTGGCAGCCATAGTTCTCTCCCTAGGACAGATTAAATATGAAGAGCAGTAAACTTCTGTACAAATGTGACAAATCTTCCTAAGTAATCACAAGGCAAACTACTGCTATTTGCATTGTGACAAATTAAACCCTTGATTTGAGTTTTCTTGAAGTTGTTCAACTATTAAGAATAGGTCTTTTAAAAATGTAGAAACATGGCATTTTCATAATATATGTTTAAGTGTCAGTCTATTAGCAGGGTTTTGATAGAAGGCCAGCAAAGTCCAGGTAGCTCTTGCTTCAAAAGCAGTTATTCATCATGTTTGCAGAGAGCTTACATATATATATATTTACATATATACATACACATACATATATATGTGTATATATATATATAAAAACATGCAAATGCCTTGAAGTGAAGCAAGTCAGGTAAAAAAAGTCAGACGTTCAACAAAGTGACTATATCTGAAACTTCTCCAAAATCAGGAAACTTCAGTTTAATGCTGTGACTATAGCTAAATGTCACATAGGAATAACTCTTAGCATTCCAGAGGACCACAGAGATGCAGAGATTAGAAATAACACTTTTCTACTCAAAAAATCTTTGGCAGTCAGAAAGGACTACTTTTCTACTTTCCCCTGTAGACCAGAAGATTGGTTCATTTTGCATGAGCGGATAAAGTTAAGGAGCTGAGAATGTGAAAATGTAGCATTCACAAAATTTTAATTTGATAAACTCCATGGTTTATCTTTCTATAGCAGAATGATAAGGAAAATTAACATAGGGCTGCAGAGCACAGGTCAGTGAATTCTTTCCTGCAATGGAGAAAATGAAACTGAGTTTGTTCTTAAAGTATATGCCTTCCCCAAGGCTAGTGTTAAGAATAACAATAATAAATTTTTTGGTCCGAGCATTTCATTAGAAAAAGAAAGTTGCATTTATCTGAATAGTACACAGGGAAGGAAAAGGCACGAAGACATTTATATTCACAGTAAATGGGTAGGAAGAAATCTTGTCCAGAAAAATGAAATGCAAGAAAAATTTGGATTTAAGATTAAGAACTTCCAGAAAGAAAGTTAATATTTATATTAATATTGCAACAGTAAATTCAATTTCAGGGATTCTGAAGCAGCAATGAAAATAGCTAAGTTTAATATTAATAAAAGCAGTATGCCAGAAGGAGGAAAAATACAACTACAAATGGAAATATTTAAAACATTTTATCAGCATAGTTCAAATTGACAGACATTAGGTGATAGACAACAGGGAAGAGGGTGCTTCCTACCCAATGAAAATATGTCTGCAGATGTGAGGGAACTCAGGTTATTGTGACTTTCCTACCAAAGGACTGTACAGATAGTCCTAGCAGGAATAATTCAATGTCCTGTTAATGAGAATCTGTATTTGTCAATTCAAATTCAAATGTCCAAGTTTTAAAATTTTGAATGACCTATTTATTTTGTTCATGGTCAATACAGTTTTTAATGGTATTTACTATTATTTATTTGAAATATTGCTGCTGATATGATCATCAGTATGGATGCTTTAGGACACAATCTTAATGCTCTATCACTTGTTGCTTGAAATGCTGAGTATCCCCCTCAGCAAACGTAACAGCTGCTCCATTTGAATATGAATGTGGCTAACTTAGTTGCCACATATAGCTAATTTATTATGATATCTGAGCATTAAGGGGCAGGTGAAATTCCTTACGTTTACAGTGCAGGTTCTGAGGTTGTGATGAGAGGTAGTTTAAAATAAAGCTTTATGAACTTTGCCTAATGCACAAAACTGATCAACAGTTGAAATGTTTCATCTACTAGGTATGCTTGAGATCGGTTACCGACTTATACACAAAGCTCCTGCAATACTTGTTCTATATTGTGTCTAAATGTTATTTGAATATATAAGCAATGTTTTTTTTTGTTTGTTTGTCTGTTTGTTTTTCTGTTGCATTGTTCCAGTTTGCAACAATAAGCGTTCAATAGAAGTTACTACTGAACACTCCTAAGCATAGAAATGGGAGCTTATCACTTCTTACCGTTTGTAAAAAGAAGGCAGCAAAGCTTTATGAGAGTGACTGAATTTTATTTATATTTTATTTATTCCTCGTATCCTCTAGTGTATTCTTTATGTTTACTCAGTTGTAACATTACCAGAATGATAACATTTTTGTATTAAATAATTGAAAAAAGCTTGTGACTGACATCTTAAAAGCTTGGAGAAGGTTCATTCTCTTGTAGAAAATTTCTTCTTTATATAATCTATAAGTTAAAAAAACAAAAGCAAACAAAGAAATCCCACATTATGCCTCTCACAGTGATCTTGTAATTCTTTCCCACAACACTCATCACTGTTAAATCAGTACAACTATGCTTTTTTTTATTATTAAAAATAGCTTATAGTAACTCAGGAAATTCTTCCATAATATTAAAGCAATTTCTAAGGTGATTGTATTTTATCCTAGCATTTGGTTATATTTCAAATATATTATTTTTTCTTACACCAGAATACATTTTACAGATAATTGTTCAACACTTTCATTCCTGAGTAGTCAGTACTGACTTTTCTATAATATATTATTTTCACTGTTTACCTGTTATGTGTAATATATACTCTAACATAATCAGCCCTGTGTTCTATCAAAGAACACAAACACAATCTACGAGATTCTATTCAGCTACCAGAACATCCTGTTGATGCTAGAGTGAAAAAATGAAAGGGAAATGTCTGAGAAAACCTGAAAACTAATTTCTGAAAGCACAGTCACAGAAACTGTAGAGCTCCATTGTTTCTCTGCAGTGAAAACTGAAGAATATTGCCAATTGCTGTTATAATTCATATCCAGCTATTTATTTCTATGAAGCACTAGAATGATTTAGTCCAGGAGTATTATATTTTTACAAGAACAAGCAATAAGCAAAATGTCAATTCTATGGTTGGCTAGTTTTAAATATCTCAGGGAACTACTAAAATATGTAGACAACTGTATAGAATATTATTAATATGTTAACAATATTATGTAATATATAATATTAAAAAAAAAATGAGAATACTAATCTATTTCCTGACTGTTCACAAATATGTTCTAATACTTTTATTATAAAACAGAGTCTGCATAATGTCTATATACAGGTGCACAATTACATCAAACATACATTAGATAGTATTTAGGAGATCTTTAAGTAATCACTAAGTCACTTCATATCTTTTTGTCTGTTGACAAGACTTTCTTGAAGAAAGGACAAGCATCTGTTCTTCAGGTCATATCAGTAAAAAGGAATCTTAAGAGAAAATAATGCAATAAATAATTGCTAAATGGGAATTGGATGGAGAACAATATTCTGCATAAGATAAAGTAAAAAAAAAAAAAATAACATATAATAGAGCACACGAGAGGAAGACGTGGCTGTAAGAAAGACAAGCAAAACATGGCAGCATAATCTAGAAGTCTCAGTCATAATGATTAAACCGTGAAGGTTTAGAGGGAGGTTTCTGTGGCTTAATCAGTTTGTCCATTTGTATGCAGGGGCAAACAGCTTTTTCTCTTTCAGTATGATACTGGATATTGTAACCTGAAAGAAGTAGCAAATAATCATTGCTTGTTTCTTTGGTACAAAACTGCAAACATTCTGTACAATAATTATAGCTCCTAAGGCTCAAAAGCCCTTGAACTCTGAATCATCTCAGTTGAATAGCATTTTCACAATGAGGAAACCTACAAAGCAACAGAGTTTAGGGACTATTTCACACACTGTAAGTCTTTTCATTTACTGTACCACATTAGAGGTCAGTCGCAGTTAGTTTTGGTCTCCTTAATCTTGGTTTTATATTATCCTCATACGTGGCATTTCAACACTATCACCACTGGGTTTTCCCAATAGGAACTCTCTACTCACTTCCTAGTATAAGAGAAAAACCAGAGATCACATACTGCCTTATAGACCCCGTCAAGAAGAAATGAAGATTACCTATGACCCGGAGTTGACCAGATCAATCTATGTCCATGACAGGGGCAATAGGCCTCTGCCCTCCCCCCCCCCCACCCCAGTCCCACAAAAAATAGGAAGGAAGAAAGGGAGGAAAAGAGCAGCGGCAGCAATCTATGGAGGAAAACTTATTTTACTATAATATTGGAATACAAAATAACACAATCTATACAATTTAATTGAAATTGAGATTAATAAATCAGACAAGATGAGAGAGAGAGAGTTCCCGGGACCGATTCAAACCTGAAAAGCTTGGAACAGCCAGGAAAGCACCTCCAGCACCCACTGCCAGACAGCAAGAGAGCGCCCCCCCCACCCAGAAGGGCCAGATCCCGTGACTGCTGTAATGTACAGGGATAGGAACTTGGAATTGGGGCAGTGACACTTCAATGCCCCGTACACTACATGATGTTTTGATGTGGAATACTGAAATCCAAAAACAAAAAACAAAAAAACAAAAACATAGAACCATGACAACCTAAAATAAAAATGCTGTTCTATTTCATCAGAATTCCACTTCAGCAGCTGCCTGGCAGTGCTTTCCACTAGGCTCCTGTTTGTAACTTTGATGACCTGGTTACATTATATCTACAAAATAACGTTGCAAAGAAGTACAAAAATCTACTTCACCTTTTGTACCATTAGAATATATATATATATATATATATATATATATATATATAAAAGTAATAGTACTTGTAACATTATTATGTCTGAGAATTTCTGTGGATGATACAAAGATTAAAAAAAAAGAAAACCAAAAAAGCAGTGACAGGAAGATGCAGCAGCATTTCAGCTGACGTTTTTGTGCATAATTTATGCTCTGCCCACTACTCTGATGATGGAGCTGTCAAACTAACTTAGCCTGGATGCAGGAATGAGTGAAACAGGTTCTGATCTGGAGCTTTCCTTCAGGTGACTTTGAAACAGGTTTTCTGTACTCTTGATAGGAAGTAAATGAAGAAGTTTAAAATAAACAATAAAAATAGTAGTTGATATGAAGACAGAATTTAAATTCAAAAAAGAAAAAAAGATATCAGTTGAAAGAGAAACTTTCTAATGTTTTACAATTTCCTTTTTTTTTTTCTTTTTTTAACTTAGTGAGAGAACTATTTTAAAATGCAAAGGAAGTAGAACTCAGAATTAATATTCAGCCATATTGCCTCTACAGAGAAGCACTAATCTGCTACAGCAGGACTGTGTAGATGCCCTTTTTCTGGTTTGCTTGACTATTTTTTAGACTATAAGGTACTGATCTGAAGAAGGAAGTAAAAACTTCACTTGTATTTGGTAGGGAAATATATTGAAGCCTGGCATCAGTTATCTCTGCATGTTAAAATTACCAACAAATAATTTTAATAATTATATTATATACTTAAATACTATTATATAGTATTTTAATAATTATAATAATGTGGAGAAAAATATTTTAAAAGAATAGTCCTATGAGCACAATATATTTTTCTGTCCTCAAAGGCAATAAAGTTTTCTAAACTTACAAACTGAACAACAGAAGTCATGCCAAGTGAGGTCATTTACTTAGGTTAGAGGAGACAAATATTTTTCATCTTAACTAGCATAAACACATAATCCTATTTGCTAAATATCGAAGAACCCAGCAGAGAAAGTCAGGAAGGGACAAGGATGATTGTCTCCCATAAGACTGCCTTCAGTGAAAAGCCACGCAAATTTCAGGTGAAAAGGAACACTCCTCCAACAAGGTGAAGCTTCTAACAGCACTCATGCAAGCCAAATCAAAAGAATGGAAAAATTTCACATATATTGCTGGAAGGAATACTGTGAGTAGCTGTTCTGTATACCCAGTTATTATCAAAGGGCTATGAAGAAGAAATAATTAAACTCAAAATTTTTCCTAATTTAGATCAAAGTAAAAAACCAGCAGTAAAATAAATAAATAAGGAAATAAATAAATTGAACCCCCTTCCCAAATACAACAGGCAACATACCAGCTGCTAAAAGGACCAAATTAAAATTAAATTCATGTCTTTCACACCATCTCTGAATGCATAAAACAAAGCATCATGCAGGTTTTGGTGTAAAGTTATGTTATGCTCTTTTGCTGTAAAGGCTTCTTTGAGATCTATTGCAGTTAGAAAAACAACCAGCTAACTAACCAAAAAAAAAAAAAACAAAAAAAAACCAACAAAGAACAAACCAAAAAACGAATACACACAGGTTAGAACTCTATAGTTCTATCATAAACACATATTAGAGTTTGTATTTAAGAGCTAACGGAAAAAGATCTTCCTTACTAGATGAGTTCATCTAGATTCATTTTAACACAGTTTAAGTTCAATTAGAAAGTTCTCTGCAATGAATTTAAAGATTGACTTCGTAGAAGTGAAATGGTTTTGGACTAGTATTAAGCACAAAATTTAGCTACTTTGTCATATATTTGAGGATTCTGAAATTTTAAATTAATCTGGAATTTCTTTAGAAGTCTCTAAGTGCATTTTGGTAACACTATTAATAGAATGCCACTAATTACTGGGCTCTTTCATTATAATTATGGAAATGTCCTTGGTACACAGTATTAATTTCTTCCAGTACTTATAAATTTGTGCACTGATTTATAACACATTCTAATGCTATCCCAAAATGCAACCAAAAGTGGAATGAAAGCATGAATGTTTTTAAAAGGGAAAGATGTTCAGCTGCATGCTTTCTCCAGCTTAAATAAACATCCAGTTAATGCAATTACTGTTGTCTTATTTATACAGTCATCTCCATCCATCCTCTCTAATGTTTTCAACCTCATATCTGCTTTTGGAAGAGACGGAAAATGTGGCAAATGAACATTTACATTTAATGATAAATAGAATCCAATAATAGTGTGATACTGTCCTAGTTTCTGTAGATTTTCTGGAAATACATTTTTATCAATTCCAAGTTTGATACTAATATGAACACCTCTTTTTAAAGTAGCAATTCCCTCTAATTTTTATCTAAAGCGTTATTATTCACTGAGGCAAAATAAGATATTTCTGATGCTTAGCATGTTTCTGAAAAGCCACCATTATACCATCCAAAGAAGTTGTTTACATCCTGAGTTTCAGCTCTGAAAGAATTGTCAAGTTTGTGATTGCTTATTCTGCTTTAGGAAAAGAAGATTGTAAATGCACACTAGTCTTAGTGAATGACTGAAATAAGATTTCTAACACAATTATCATAGGAGTTTTTACCTATTCTAGGCACAAAAGACAATGTTTTTCATTTCAGAACAGAAAAAATGTATTAGACTCTGTATTAATGATAATAAAATATTGACTCTTGATTGATTCTAATTTGTAGAGAAAATAGGAAAAAAAATAAGAAAACAACTTTGTGTTTTTCTGCACTTATATAGATATGTCACCAAGGAAAGCTTTTTTCTTTTTTCTTTTTCTCCTTTCAAATTCACAATAGATTACTGGATAGAAAAAAAAAACAAAAACAAAAACAAAACAAAACAAAACAAAAAAACCGACTGGAATAGTAGCCATTAACTTGCATTGTGTGGATTTTCATACTTCAAACCAATTGAGTAATTTTCTACATGAACCTAAACTAGTACCTATTTGAGCAAACATGCAGGACAATTACTCAAGTCCCATCAATGGGAGAAAATGACAGAATGGTTTAATAGAGTGTTTCATGAAAGAGCCTGTCTTCCCAGTAAATTGTGTGACTACATCATTGTTCTTAAAATTATTACTACATCTAAGCAAATACAACAAAAGAAATCTGTGATCATTTCCCCACAGTAGCATTTACACAATTCTCAGACTCAGATTTATCAGATATTTAACTAAGCAGCTTTTCTCAGTGTGTGACTGTATAAATTCATTACCATAAATTCACAAGTATCTGCCTACCAAATTAGCAGTGGAGTTGAACTAGATGATTTTCAAAGGTCGCTTCCAACTCAAGCAATTCTATGATTGTGTGTTACTACATTATTTGAGTATGCAGATAGTAAAAAACAGTTTCACATCAAAATCTTCAGTTGCTTTCATGGTGATTAAAACTATGCATTTTAATTTGCAAAAGTTGTATATGTGGTCTACTACTTTTGTTATGTGTAATTATTCATTAGGATACAGAAATATGGTAACTTTGCATTGCTGATATGGCTTCTAGCTTGAGTGCATATTGGAATATTAATATACTTTTTTTGTTTTATTTTTAGTAAAAGCTTCAAGTATTGCACAGAATACAGCTAGAGAAAGAATACAAAAAGGACAGATTGGAGGCTGAATCAGATGGACTCTTAATTCATAGGAGGAAGCCTCTAAACTTATCGTAACAGCATGCAGTGTAGCTGTGCACGGGGCTGTGTTGGAAGGGCTCTGTCTTAATGGTCTTCTCCAACTTTTATGATCCTTTGTGGGCACGGGGGTGATGGGTCCATGGTTGGACTGGATGATCATAGTGGTCTTTTCCAATATTAAAGTTTCTGTGATTCTGTGATTCACCCGCATACTGATATGATTGTTAAAGCAGTTGGTTAACTGACACCTGAGAACCTCTGCTCCACCTAAAAGTTCTAAGAAGGTTGTGTGGGCCTTTCTGTTCACTAAGGGAGAACAAAAACAAAGGAATAACAATCCACAGATTTATGACTGATGCTACTTAGGCTGAACTTATACTATAGGTCAGAGATACTCCACTGCAGACCATAGAGCCTTACCCCTGTCTGCTCGTCTCCAAAAAGCTTTAGGTATGGAAGAGATGTATGTAGACCATTCTGGCATGACAGCAGGGGAGAATGGTGCAGTTCTCCAACACATTCCCTAATGAAGACGACCAAAGGTTTGAGCAGTTTGCATCTTCACTGCAAGTAGACACCAATAAGAAGCAGCTTGGAGCCAGAATAGTAGCACACTAGGCTGCCATAGAAATAGCTGAGAATTTTGAAAATAAATAATAATGTATGTTAAAAAAAAAAAAAAAAAAAAAAACCTGAAAACAAATTGACTAAAAAAAAACCCACAAAAATATATTTTGAATTTTTTTTTGTCATCTCTGCTTAACAGTTTTATTGTTTTGAACTGTCACATTTTTTTGGTCCATACATAGAGTCACAGCAGTACAGATTTCCCTCTGTCATGAAGTTAATTTGATATTTTAAATAATTATTTTGAACCCAATACCCAAATCAACTGTATGATCTATATAAGCAAGAAAACGTCCTTATCTTTAGGAGAGTTTAATTAATAGGAAATGTTTTAATTTAAATAGAATATATATAATTAATAACACCAGCTAAGGTGGACAAAGAAGAAAGAGACAGTGGTCTTCGTGCATCCTTAAAAGCATTTAACACACTATTTACCTAAAATTAGTAATCAAATTGTGTAGTGTAAGTAGTAAAAAAGCTCAAATAATAGCACTGATTCTATTTCTGATTTTTCAAAGATTCAAGATTTGGAAGACATTATGTAGAACTACAGGATTCTTATTGGAGCACAGATGAATAAAAAAGACTTGTTTACAGAGGAAAAAAAACAAACTGACTCAGCCTCACTGTTTCACATCTGTAGTATTATAGGAATACTTCAGCAACAATTCTCCAATTGTGGAAGTCATTTGCTGGAGTACTAAATATGCAAATATTTTCTTCAGACTGTTTTGATCCTAAACTCTGAAGCTGTATGAATTGACAGAATGTAACTCAGAAAACAGATCAAACAGAAAATTGTGGTTAAGTCTGACATTTAAACTCATCATTGACAGAAACATGTTGCTTGTACACATTCTAATTCTAACCTATTATTACATCAAGGTCATATTCATAGAAACATTTTCCAACTCATGGGAAACACGGTACTATGATTCTGAGTCAGTACCACTATCTATACATATATGAATTCTTAAGTAAACCTCTAGGACTTCAGAATGACAATTCCTCCCCTCAAGCACAAACAGATGAAGAAAATACCTTAAATACAGAAAAAAAAAAACCCACCCAAAACACACACACAAAAAACAACAACAAAAAAAAAAAACCAAGACAATGAAGTAGAAAAAAATTCCCTCCAAGGATCTGATCCAGAACCAAGCTAAGTTAAGAGGATTTAAACTACTAACCTTTTCTTTCTGAAAGAATAATTTTAGAACTAGCTTTATTCAAAGAGCCAGAAGCACTGGCTTTCCAGAGACCCCAAATTAAAGTAACTGCTTGGTGAGGTAAAGCCTTGCAGCAGAAACACTGTGATGCAAATATATATGCCAGTTAAATTAAAATATAACTATCAGGGAAAAAGCAAGAAAACTGAGGAGATCATTCTGTCATCTGGTGTCAGATGACAGAAAGAATGTTATCCTATTTAATCATTTCTCCATATACTGAGTGTTTCTTTGATTGCTTTATTTAAATCTGTGGTGGTGAATGGAAATAAATTCTGCTAGTGACCAGTCATGAGTTGTGTTCCCCAGAGACTAGTTTGGGCTAGCAACTAGACAGTCATGAGTGGTGCTCTCCAGGGGTCAATACTGGGGCCAGTCTTGTAAATCTTTATTGATGATCTGGACAATTAGGGATTGAGTGCACCATAAGTTTGTACATGACTCCAAGCTGGGAAGATGTGCCTAAGGGTAGGAAGACCTTATAGAGAGATCTGGACAGTCTGCATTCATGGCCTATGGCCAACTGTATGAGCTTTAACAAGACCAAGTGTTGGATCCTGCACTTCGATCACAAAAACTCCATGATACCCTACAGGCTTCAGCCAGAGTGGCTGGAAAGCTCCATGAAGGAAAAGAGTCTGGGGGTGCTAGTTAACAGCCAGCTGAACATGAGCCAGCAGTATTGTCAATAAGGCCAATGGCATCCTGGCTTGTATCAGAAACAGTGCAGTAAGCACCAGGCAGGTGATCATCCCTCTGTACTTGGCACTGGTGAGACCACACCTCAACTGCTGTGCTCAGCTTTGGGCTCCTCACTACATGAAAGACATTGAGGCCCTGAAGCATGACCAGAAAAGGACAATTAAGCTGTGAGGGGTCTGGTTTTATGGGCACTGACTGAGAGAACTGGGATTGTTCAGTTTGGAGAAAATTAAGCTCAGGGGAGACCTGGAAGGAGGTTGTGATGAGGTAGAGGTCTGCCTCTTCTCCCATGTAACATCAATAGGACAAGAGGTAATGGACTCAAATTGTGACAAGGGACGTTCAGGCTGGATATTAGGAAAAATTTCTTTTTGGAAAGAGTTATAGTAATCTGGATAACACAGTCTATTCAGGTAGGTGGTAGAGTCACCATCCACAGAGGTGTTCAGATGTGGCACTGAGACATGGTATAATAGGCATGTTGGGTGTGGGTTATGGTTGGACTTGATGATCTTAAAGATCTTTTGCAACCTTAGTGATCCTATGATTCATTTGCCAGTCCAGAGCTTCAATAATACACCAGCACATACCAGGGAGAGGTCTCCTACTTTGGACAATGCTGGACACAAAAAAGAAAATTTAAATTTCCAATTCCAAAACCACATACACTTCAATCCAGCTGTGATTTACTGTAACTAGTATTCTTATATTTATATACTTTTAATGTAATCCATAAATGCAATCCTAAATTTCATGTTTTTAGATCTGTCTGTTCTTCTTAATTCATTAATAGCTCCAGTGTTCTGCTTACTATATTTATGTAGGATTTGGGGCAGAAAAGGGACACACTTATTTTTTGGGAAATAAAATCAAAGCATGCTGTATTACAAATAAAAGATGGAAGAACAACAACTAAACTTGCAAATTCCTTCTAGATACATCCTTTAAGGCAGACCACTTTGTCATTGAGTTAAATGAGTTCAAATCTTTATTCAAATCTTTGAAAAAGGTAATTATAAAAAAAGATTTAGAATTCCAGTTTAGTAGCAAGATGTCTGCTGACTCAAAACTTAGACTTTATCCAAATGTTTTCTGATTATCTCCTTAGTTTTACATAGTTTTTCACATTTCTAACCTTTCTCCAGCAGTTTAAATATTGATCTGAAAATTTCCTCAAAGGTGCTGTGAACTTTAATTAATTATTTAAAAGAAGATTCAGGTACTCAGAAGAAAGGTGTTACAGAAGGCAAAAATCACATGAGAAATCTAACTTCTGTATGATTTTATCAAGCCACTGAAGAAACACAGTGTTTTGCTTCAATTTATAGGAGGGAGAGGTTCTTTTAATATATGTATACTCAGCGTGAGATTAAAAAACAACAGTTCAAATGTTGGTCCAACTAGTTTATTATAAATCCTAATCAGGGAGACGGGGAAGGGAATAATGGCGACTATTATGAGTTAGGGTGATAGGGAGTGGAAGGAGGGCGATAGAAAAGATAGGAAAGAAGCAAGATTGTCTAAAGCAGGGATAGACACAACCAGGATCCAGAAGTGGTCCCATTGCACATCGTTTCAAAGGTCCAAGGCAAAAGCAGCAGGGGCAGAGCAGCAGCGTGGCCAGCCTTGGGCAGCAAGCAGGTAGCAGGAAGAAGTTGCAGAGCCAGTCCAGGAGGAAGCAGCAGCATTCAGGTAGTAAGCCCAGAAGAGTCTGTCGGCATGCAGGAATTCTGTAGTGAGGTCTTCTTCAACATGCTGGTAGAGCGCAGAGCAAGTCCAGGAGGCAGAGAGGCAGGTCATGAGGCTTCACATGTCAGAAACCTCTTCTTCATGAGGAATCTGTTGCCAGAAAACCTAACCTCATTGTTACAGTTTCCCTTTTTATCCTTCTTCTGCCAGCATGGCATTCCTGGGCACTTGGGTAAGTGTCATTGTGCAGCACCTCTTGAGATGGCCATTTTTCTCCAGACAAGCCCACACAAAAGACTGCTTCCCGGCCATTAATCTGTGGCTTATCCCTCTCTTGTTGCCCCTGGCCCTGTCCATCTGTGTCCCTCAGACAAAGGATTTCTCAGCCCTTGCCCAGGACTTGTTCATCTGTGTCCCCAGCAGCTTTGAGACAATCATGTAAAAGAATAGTATCTTACACACACATAGCTGATATTTTCTGAGATTAACTTCAGAGGACTCAGTTGAGTTATAGATGTGGAAATCTCAGCTTCCTTTATGTATTTGATACTAATGGATTAAACTCACTTTTTAAACCTAATAAATAAATAAGATCCTTCACTAAAAATAAAGATTCTTAGAAAAAATAGAAATAAGTTCCTGTTTTTTGTAGGATCTGCATTTTTTTCCCTTGATGTATGTCCTCTGAATTGAGAACTTTAATAACGTACAAATTACTGAAATGAAACAACCTTAGAATGTGTTTTGTGTGATTTATATTTTCTATTACTACTTTGCTTTTATGAGAACATCTATAAATTCTGTTTTTTCAAAACTTTTTCTGTTAATTGGATTTTTTTGCCCTCTTAAACCAAATACTCAACATTATTTTTCCTTTTTGAATTTCAGTGAAAAATTTTAATCAAAGCATTTTCATTAAAAAAATCCTCATATCAACTCAACAATTTGCTAATCTGCTGTTGACCAGAAACCAGTTGTTTCCAATCTGAGTTGCTTTGGATTCAACTCCTCCTCCACCAGATTAGTGTTTTATGTTCTGGTGTATTTTGTTTTTCACTTCAGATTAGGGTTTGGGATATAGCTATACTAAAGAACTGTAATAACTACTAAGATCAGAGTATAGCTACCAAATCCCAGAAGTGCTAGATACACAAATCTGTAATCTCACAGAAAGGAATATAATATGTAGATTTCCTTGCACGCTATCAAAACAGGCACTGAGTCATTGGTCCCTTCCTTTTGAACAGCAATTATTTACTGTGAGTACATCTAGTGTAAAAGTCTCTTCTCACTAGTAATTATTTGCCATGCTTTTATTGATTCTTCTTCCTCCTCATCGTGGAGGTGGGATGTCAGACTTACAGATTTTGATAACAAGGGGCAAGTTAAATATACACGGTACTATAGTTCACAGCTTGATCCATCCATGGATGATATGTGGACTTGCTATGAAAGAGAAGAGCAAAGGCTTGACAACAGAAGATGAATGCTCATCCAAACATGAAACAGACTAAAGGTAAAGCAAGCAGCAACTAAAACAGAAGGAAAAAAGAAGACTCAATTTTGTTCTGCAGAATTTATTGATATTAGATCTATGAAACGAAAGAATTCGTATACACAATGTTTTGATGATTTGCTGCCACGTACTCTAAGTAATGTGGTGAGACGGTGCAAATTAGTTAAGTTAAAATCCCTGTCCTGAAAATGTCGGATTATATATAATAAATACTCAGCAAGTCTTGTCACTGCCTACTTTTCCCCCATCTGATGCAAAGCCTTAAAAATATGTACAAACTGAAATATGCAGGCACATTTTAAAACATACACAGAATTTTTTTTTATTAAATAAAAGTCATAGAGTCTGGAAAGAAAATTGGCAGGTTTTCTAATTATTTTCATATTTCTATATGTAAGAAATTCATTCACATAGAAAGTAACATTGTGTATGTCTAAGTAACCCTTACTCAGATTTCGGACTTCAGACTTACTGAAACAGATGCCTCAGAACTCTTGAAAATAGTTTTAAGGCACTTCATTTGATTCTTTGTACAAAATGATGTAAGAACCCAAGACAACAAACAAACTCTGAGGACATAGAGTAAATATAATGATATGCTTATCAGTTTGCTTTTTTATCCTTATAGTTGAGCTGAAATTTAGATTTGCATCTGCTTCTACTTTCTTGTAGCAGGGAAAAGAAGCAGGGAAAAGAAGCAACAAATACTATGAGAAGCAAAGCTAGCAAAATTTGATCTGTTATGAGTACGTATCATGTTTGATTTATTCAGCTCCCTCTCATAGCTGTAACCAATACCTTTACAAGTACTCAAGCTCCAGTTTCTTATTTTTTCAATCTTTTTCCTAAGCTCTCATTCCCTTCTGTATATATTAACAGACTTCTTTTTTAGCCTGTTGAGTGGTATCTGCTATGTTTTACTTTGTAGCTTGACAAAAATTGACTGGTTAGCTGGCTGCTGCTTCTTGAAAGCATTCCTTTGTATTGACTTTTCTGTATTATTATGATTTTTAATTTCCATGATTCTCTCCATGTCAAGGATATATTACTTATAAGTTTAAGCTATTTTCTATATACAGTCTTTGGACTTTATAAATATTTGTACTTCTATATAAAGATTCCTTTCAGGCAAGCACTTCAGTTTAACATCAATTTCCTTAAAGTGTAATATGTGATGGAAGCACCCAAACCAGTGGGACTCAACTGTGTATTAAGATGAATTCTTGTAGAGTAAGATGCATCATCCTCTAAGTGACGGTGACATTGTCAATGGTTTCATAAATTTATATCTTGATCAGGTAGTAGAAACCGTGAAGCCTATTGAAAGAAATTGTCAGTCCTGAAACAGAAGATTTTCTAGTATTGAACTCTGGCTAGAAAGTTGCTATTAATTTCTATGTGGTTCAGTGTTTACAGTTTCAGACTGGGCATGTTTAGCTTGGAGAAGAGGAGGCTCCAGGGAGACCTCATTGTGGCCTTCCAGTATTTGAAGGGAGTGTATAAACAGGAGGGGGAATGACTGTTTACAAGGGTGGATAGTGACAGGACTAGGGGGAATGGTTTTAAAATAAGATAGGGAAGATTTAGGTTAGATATTAGGAGGAAGTTTTTCACTCAAAGGGTGGTGATGCACTGGAACAGGTTGCTCAAGGAGGCTGTGGATGCCCCATCCCTGCAGGCATTCAAGGCCAGCCTGGATGTGGCTCCAGCCTGGTCTGGTGGTTGGTGACCCTGCACATAGCAGGGGGTTAAAACTAGATGATCATTGTGGACCTTTTCAACCCAGGCCATTCTATGATTCTTTTCATTCATGTTGTTTGTTTGTTTGTTTTCCCGTAGCTAATTACAGACAAAACAGATTTTTCTTTAAGCTTATATTCTTGATAAAGATATTGAACTAAATTTACAATCAAGTTTAATAGGCCTCCTAATGAAAGGCACTATATCAGATGTTAAATCAGTAGAAATGATCCTCAGTTGAAAAGAGATCTATTCAAAGTAGTTTGAATTTCTCATCTGCAGGCCAGCAGATCTATTTTATACTAGCACTGTTTTACAAAAATTTGCAGTATTTTTTGTATTTACTAGCATTCTAGCAGCATTATACTATTAGTTCCTAAACACCATCTGAACGAGCACTGACTTGTGCTACTAAACTTAAGGGATAGAAACACATGATTGTACCTTAAAGTAAAAATAATACATGAACAGAAAGTGATTAGAATACAGAGATATTATTTTAATATTTTATTGCTGATGTGCTGAGCTAGAAAAACTCTCTTGTGATTAAAATCATTTTTGGTATATTCAAGCAACACCGAAGAAGGCAAGAACTAGTTGCATTACACTAAGGAGATCTGAAAAGTCTGATAGAACAAGAAGGTAGAAATGTAATTTTTCCAACACCTGACACACTAACACACAAACTGTTGTATTCTGGATAATGGTGGTAAACAATTCAGCAACTGGACACAAGGAAGTTTCACCGAATTTCTGAGGTAAATCCACTTTGTCTTCCTATTAGATATGAATTAGAACCAATAGTGCATAACCTCAACTGTGCAACAGCAACAATAAGGAAATCTCCCAGGTAGAGTTTTTCTTCCTTTTTATACTTCAAAACCAAGTTGGTTTTGTTTTTTTTTCTATACCTGAAAATATGTTTCAAGCTATTCATTTCAAAGAAAAGAAAGAGGTAAAAGTACAATGAATTTTCTGTATTTGAATTGGCCAGTCAGAGTAGGATGTAGTCATCATTCTCTCAGAGGACTAGATGCAGATTTTTCACTTGGGGATCATGTAAAAAAGTAATCTCATAAGATTCTGTGATAAAAAGCAAATGAATTTTTTATCCACATATTACACAAAATTACACACATACCAACAGTTTAACACCTGCAATATAAACAATTTATTAAAACTTACCTTAAAAAGTTCTTCAAAAAAAAGTGAGAGATTTGGAGCCTCTGTGGCTAGTGAAAGTCTTCTTACTCAGATTTCTATGTAAATTAAGAACAAAAAACAAACAAAAAATCAACAAAATATATAAAACAGAACCTGGAAATATCTTTCAGTGCTTTGGTAATAACTCATCTACAGTGATTTTAATATTAACTGAATTTGCTGTGTGTTTAACAGCTTAATTCAATCTATTTCCATTTTCTCTGTGCTCTAAATGCAAATTGTTGGGTGGTGTAAAAGGGAGTTAATTAGCTATAAATAACAAACAGCACCCAAATAAAAAAACTCATTATGAACATACAGTGAACAGCTGTGCCATTTGATGAATAACTTTTGTTTTTAGCAATGCTTCTATCTGTTTCCTAGGCTGGAGAAGGCTTATCTCTTTACACGACTATCTTCCATGAAAACCAAATCTGTTCTGCATGTGAAGGGCCATGAATGTCCAAAGATTAGAAGAGACTGTATGGAAAAAAAGCAAAACACTAAAAACAGAAGCCATGAAGGTTAACATTTTCAGGATTATGGCATACTAGTCTAACCTCTGTATTCAGAAGTGATTGATCATGTAGAAATCTGATGCTAACCTGAAATCAATAAAATACAACAGTCACATAAATAAAAAGTGGAAGCTTAAATCAATATAAAAGAATCTATCATAGCTTTAATTTCATATGCTTACCAATATTCTTGATTCCTAAAATTTCATTGTGGAGGTTTTACTAATGAGTAACTTAGGCTACTGAAATCATACCCCAAATCCAGACTTTATATAAGAAATCACGTAAACAGATGTCAGAATAAACAGAAATCACAGATCCAATTAACTGCCAGATATTCCAAGTCATAATAACTCTACAAATTTCAAATCCATCAGAAGTATTCAAAACTTATTAAAGATTAGTTTCAATCTTATTTAATAAATTGCTTGAAGTTTGGATTTTTGTGGTGTAGGCATAAAACTATCTAGAATTGAATAGAATATTGCAGATAGTATAAATGAATAAGGACCAGATTTTCAAGTCTTTCAACTACTGGATTGGATTATGAAAGTGAGTATAAATTTCTCTTTTATATACTCAAATTCTTATGACATCAGTAAAACTTTTTCTGTCTTTGGTTCCAAATTGACTTAGTGTATCAAAAGAGTGAACTGTGAATAAGGATATGTTAATTAAATTAAAAACCATAATATAAACACAAAACATGGAGATTTTTACCTACATTATTCTGTTAATATGAGTAATTAGTCTATACTCACTTGCTCTGAAAAAAACACATACACAGAATTATTGATAAGCTAGGCAATGTTTCTCTAATTTACAAAAAAAAGTCCAGCAAGACTGTGATATGAAACAAAAGCAAAATACAAATAATCATATTCACTTGGATGTCAGATGTTGTAACAGATGAATTTTGCATTTATTCATATGGAAATTTTCTAGTTTTGTACCTGACTTAGCTTTTTCAATTTATGGGAAATATTTTCAGAAAGTAAAGCCATTATTGTTGGATTTTTTCTCAGCAAAACTTGCTATCAGATTGTTTAAAATTATGCTTAATTTCTGATTATAAAGGTATAATACATAACTTCTTATGTATTATCTCCATTTGATGTTTGTAGTAAACATATATGAGAATGTGAGGATAGAATTTCAATGTAACACAGATCTCGCTTGATTTGTAAAATACATAAAGTGTAAAGGATTTCTGTCATATGTATAAATTACAGACTTAATGAACACTTTTTTGGTTTGGTTTTTTTTTTTTGTTTGTTTGCTTGACAGAGAAAACATTTCATCATTTCACTGTTCATGGGATTTACCCAAACTGATTTCATATTTGAGATGGAAGGAATTTACCCTTCAGAACAAACACGCTAAACATGAATATTGTCCATATGTGGAATCTTACTGCAGAGACCTCACGCAAACAAACTGGAGGTCACACCAACCAACCAGGAACTGGATAAACACTCCTTTGATTTTCCCCTTCCAGCTGTTTCTTTCCTGCAATAAATTAACATTCAGGTACCAGGGAAGGGCATATGTCAAGTTTCAACATCCCCAAACCGTAATACAGTAAAGGAAGATAAATTCAGAGGGTAGAATATTTTTAAGATGAACTGTAGTATCCTCAATATTCTTATACTGAAGATGTATTTTTTCATTTTCTTGTTCTATATTTATTCAGTTATTACATTATATCTGTATGATATAGTACGTTTTGAAGACTGATTCATGGTACTCATTTCCCTTTATCTGATACTGACACTATTCTAAAGGTCTCAATATGTACAAAATGCCTATGGAATTGAGGGAGGCATGATTACATTAGTTACTGAAATAATTTCAGATAGGATGGAAAGAATTAGTTATGATTTTTGAAATGTACTATGAAGTTATTCTTTTCTTAGGCTGGTATTTGATTTTTGAAGCCTCACTGGGCTAAAAAAAAAAGATTAAAAAAAAAAAAAAGATTAAAAAAGATTACTAACAAATGACTTTCAAATGATGTACAACCTTGAAAATATTCAGGACACAGTATGATACTCACCTGTTAATTCAAAATGCTTAATTACTCATTGTATTATTACTTAACTTTCAAAATTGTAGACTTGAAATGTAGTCTTAAAAAATTGTAATTTTGCTCTTTAAGTAATTTATTTGTTATTACACCATTAATGAAAAGTCCAACAGTTAAAACTGCTGAAAATATGATTTGGGAATGAGAAAAGAATTTCAGTCCTTGAACCAAGCTGTATTAGATGTGCAGACATAAGGAGTCAAGAGCAACATCTGCAAAGTAGGCAAATATGTTTCATTTTCACCAGCTGCACTTCATTCTATGGTATTTTGATAGCTCTGTAGGTTAGAAACTAAGCATGGGAAAGTTTTTCCCAAGGCAAAAACAATTTGAAAGACTGGAATACAAAAATAAAGGAAAAGTTTCAGTCTTATTAATCTTCATTATTACAGGACAGAGGTAGACAACAATGGGAAAAACGAAAAGTCTGCTCCTGAGACACAGCATAAAATAGCATAATGTTTTCTACATGATACTGATGGAAATGACGTCAACTTTTTCGAGAGTTTCTCAGTCCAACTCACCATCCTACAAATAGCTTTGCAGCTATTTGGTATTTCAGTAGAGGAGTATTTTTTTTTTTCAAGATGATATTAAAAAAAAAAGAGATCTTTTAATATATGTTATTTTTAAATATTATTTGTATAATAGATCTAGCATCATCATATTCCGCACTTTTTTGTGGATTAGAGATATTTAGTACTCATTAGGTCCTATTAAGAATATAGGTATTAGCAACATTTCCCTTTCCTTTTATAATGAAAGAAAATACTCAGCAACTTGCAGCAATCAAGGAAGAATATGTAGAAGAGTTACAGAACTCTTACAAATAAAGCTGTCTGTAGTACTGACAATTTTCAGCCCTTCTAGAGTTATTAAGATAGGGCTGGTGTCTTGTATCTCAGTGAAAAATAACTTTCTTCTACTCCTAAGAATATTTCTAAAATATTTTGAATCCATTTTCCACTGTATAACCTCCATACTCAATGTGGAATCTTGTATGTATAGCTAGCTTTGAAAATAATTGAAGTTTCTTCTGGGGACTCTACAGAATTTGGCCAGCTTTCCAACCTTAAAGGGATTACTTACTGATATTAAAAAAAAATAAAATAGTGAAGATATTTTTAATGAAATATTGCTTTTTGTTTTTTTCCTGCTTTAATAAAAACCTTAAAGAATGTTCTTGAGTATTTTTGTGTTCCACGCAAAGTATCCCTCAACTTTATAAAAGAACTTTACAGTTTAAAAGGTGATGGTATATATGTGAATGATTCACAAGACAATTCTTTCGAGAAAAATTGGATACCCACAGAACAAAACTAAGAGCACTCTCAAGTGAAATTAAAAAGAAATAAATTCAAGTCTTCTTACAACTCATTCTTTTCCTATTTTATTTCTTATGCAGTATATCAGCAGTCCATGAATTTTCACCTGAAATATACTGCTGTCGGAAATTGCTCAATATGAATCATAAAGAGAACAGTTTAGTTAATTAAAAGTTTGACTAAGTAACAAGTTACATAGAAGGCTAAATCCCAAATTCAAAATAATTTATCCACTTAGTCAGCCTCATGAAAAATTAATGGAAAAGTCATGTAGGCTTTAAATCACATTTGAAGATATGGCTTAGTTGGTTTTAAATGTGCTTTATCAAAGACATTTGATATATTAAATTAAAAAAAAAAACCTGTATCCAAAGGCTAAGATTAAGTTACCATATTCTGAGCTGTTCCATGGTTATCATCAAAAATAGAATATGACAAGAGACAGATTAATGGCAGAATCTAGTGAATATTGTATCTACAACCTTGTTAACAACAGCAACACTCCATTTCTTGATTACCTGTGTCAAATAAAATCTGAAAATTTTTTTCTCCATTGCAAAGTGTCAGCTTTATTAATGCAATGGGTATATGAAGCTTACTTCTAGAAAAACTGAAAGCTCAAGCAAGACTTTGCATTCGTATTTAAAGGTACTACATGATGAACTTTTGTATAGATTTTACATTTGGTACTTTTGTAATATTATGACAGTGATCTTTAGGACGAAAAAAATTGTGTGAAATTAAAGCTTATTAAAATTATAGACAGCAACTTAATATGTCCAGTAAGCCAGAAAATTACAGAACATCAATGTCCAAAGTTCACATCAGAAGCAAATCTTTCTGCAAAATTGTAATGCTGCAGTTTTGATCACTAAATGAATCCGTATATGCTCTACTGCTCCACTGTAAGAAAGAAATTCTAAAATTAGTCTAGAAATACGGATAAATATTTGCATTTTAGATACATATCTAAAAATTGATAACTACAGGTTGGGAAATAAATAAATAACTACCTTTCTTGTTTTTAAGAAAAGCGAAATATAATTTCTTTCTTAAGTGTTTCTAAACTGTAATCAATATCCTAGTTATATATCCTATAAAATAGGACATTGACCTACAAAAAAAATTACATCTCATCTCAAAAACTCATTCCTCTTCTTTATCAGATGATCAATATTACATACTATTTCTCCTAGAAACCTTGCCTTATCTTTTAAAGCTCTAACCTGCCTTCTATTTAGAGCATCTCTGTGCCTCCAGAGAACTCATCTCTTGGTTTAGCGCTCTATCTTATCAGTCAACTTAGTATTTCAGTTAAAGTAGCAGCTTAATATTACCTTTATTCCAATGATATGCATTTTTATTTTCCACACAGTCCTCACTGCTGCTAGACACAATAAAGGAAGGAAGATCATGATCTAAGAAAGGGATGGAGAAGGCAAAGGTCTTGTGAAACTAGCTACTGGGCAGAGTAGGTGGAAGCCAGGCTGACTGTAGCAGCATGGAGCAGGACAAAAAACCACTATAATGCCATAAATGTGTAAACGTGTCTACATCTAATGATTTTTGTATAATGTGTTTAGAATCATGATGCTACTGTGGCATTAAAAGGATGCCATCCTTTCTTTAAGTATATCTTTGGTTGATCATGGTGTTACAGTTTACACTACCTCCAATTTGGACATATTTTTTCAACTTGGTATCTTCCAACTGTTAACATTAGTGCTTCCACTTTCAGCTCATGAGAACTCTGTCTCTGTTTGACGGAAACTGCACAGGTCTCTTTGAACCTTTATTAAAGCTCTGAAGCTGTAAGAATGACACAACAGCTTCTGATCAAGAAGAAGTTGTGATCAAGAACTCCCTATGCATTTGTGGCCAAAATGTACATATATCTTCCAATTCATTTCTATGCAGAATACAGCACACTTGACATTTTTTGAAAACAAGAATTATAATTGGCTTATTTTTATTGGTTTAACTGAATAATACAGTTCTTGGAGACAGTGCTTTCCTTCTGAAAGACATCCACTGCTTAGAATGAAATGCTCCGCAAGCTTTCTTCAGTTCATCACACTTTCTGCAAGTTTCACTCAAAATACTTTATAGTTGATTATTCTCCTGTTCATTTGAGATGTTTAATTTGAAATGCAGAATTATTCTTCAATGCAAAAGGCCACAAACAGGAAGGCAAACTATTTCAGACATGCTACGTAGTAGAAACAGGATCAAAGAAATACTATTTGAAAAATGTAAGTACTTGTATTTGTATATGTTTATCTGCACATGTAAAGTAGATATTAATCCAAATAAACTGCCATCTGCACAAAACTGACTGAAACAAAGTCGTTTTCTAAAACTGACTTTTAAAGACCTTTCATTGTGACCTTACTAAGTGTCTGTACTTGAAATTGGAATTACAAAGACATAAGACAAAAACAGAAGCGAGAAAAATTGGATGGAAAAGTGAAAAAGAAAATGAACTCAGAGAAAATAGCAAAACATTATGCACAGTCTGTAAAACTATCCAGTGTATGTGTTTAATTCCTCCAGTACAAGAAATAACGTCTTTTTGGTAAAACTGAGAGTGATGTAGGATTTTGTTATCTAAAAAAAAAAAAAAGCTAAATTAATGGTTCATTACATATCTAGGAACTGTCCAACTAATGAAAACAAAAACCAAAAACAGAAAAACTCATCTACTTATTATGTTGTCTCTATTTATCTCATTTTTAGCAACCTGGATGCTACCCAATATCATAAGGGGAGGGCTATAAAATGAGAATGAACTCAGCACAAATGATTCTGCAAAAGCAGAATTTACAGTAGAATGTATGACCTCAGGTCTGCAATGTCAATGTACAGTTTAGAAAACACAGCCAGACTCACAGAGGTTTATATATACACAGAGTGATAAAATACATAGAAACAAACATCCATAACATTTCAAGAGAAATTTCAAGAGAAACTTTAGGATGTGTTTCTAATTTTCTTAAAAATATTAAACCAATATAAAGAACACAGTTCAGAATACAGAATACTTCAAAACAGAAAACACTTCTCATTTTGCAGATCAACCTTGAAAACATGAAGAGTTCAATCATACTCAGATCAGGAAAGAAACCATGGGAGATTAGCATTAGCATCACAATACAAGATAAAATAAAAAAGTTATCATATTTGAAAACAATGATTCACTCCACACTTTATGATGTCTTCTGTGTCAAGGCCACAAATGCAATAAGATTCATATTCCCTCCTGTTATTTAAAAGCTTGTTAATCTCCTATGTGAGATAACGAACATCTACAATAGCTGTAAAATTTCTATAAAATTCATTTTATTTTCTTTGACCTGAGCTTAATTTAATGAAGGCCTGCAAGGAATCATCAAAACAAGTTTCTGTGAATGTTATCATAAATTGAAATGAACTTTCTTTGTTTCTGGAATGTCGCAGGTGTTATAAAAACCTTTGGGATACAATTGCATTGCATGAGAACATACACAACATCTCAGCCGTATCTAAGTAGTTAATCTTTATTTTCAGCAGAAGACAGTTTCTGGCAAAAAAAAAAAAAAAAAAAAAGAAGAATTTCTGCCACAGTTCTGTTTCTCAAAACAGTTTGAAAGTGGAGGAGTGGAGGAGAGGGCAGCTGAGATTCTCTATCATCAGTCAACACGCATAGATGGTCATGCAGAGACAAAGCATTTCACACTCTAGGTCAGTGTGTTGTGATATTCATTGATATTAACATAACTAAAATGCATTTATGTGGCTCACTAAGCTGTCTGATTAGAGAGAAGGCAAATTATTAATTGGCTGCAACCATAACAATGAAAAGAGAGCGGGTTCCAAACACAGTTCTAAGAGATTAACATCTGTACTAAATCTGGGTGGAATGGAGCTAGCCTTCATAGCAGTCTGTGTAGTGTTGTGGTTTAGAATTTGACTGAAAAAGTGTTTGTAACACAACAGTGTTTTAGCTATTGCTGAACAGTTCTTGCACAGCACCAAGATCTTCCATTTCTCACTTTGTATCAAAAAAAAAAAAAAAAAAAAAAAAAGATACAAAATACAGGGGCCAAATGTAGAGTCAGAAATAACTGAATATCCAAATACACTGCTACACAGATATAATTAATTGATGTTACTTGTACAAATGTATTTATTAAATGCATTTAAAATATTTAGCCAGGAAATTACCATCAAGATTGAAAGAATTACACTTAGCCTATAGCAAAAAGATATAACCACTTCAGTATCCAAAGGCAAATCATTTAATTATAAGCAGGTAAGGAAGAAGTAATGGGGATGTCATTGGAAAGCAAGCATTTATTATGGAATTTATTAGGAGAGCTTTCTGATGTGAAGAAAATGAGGCAAAAGAAGAGAGTGTTCACAACATAAACAAAGGTACCATCAGGAAATGTCTCCAAGGCTATTTATAGTTAAGTACATGAAGACACAACGCGAAGCCTTTTGGCTAGTTTAGTGATATTAACACATCTGTTTTAAGCAAAAATGCGATTGATGAGGAAGGTCACAAAAAATGCAGTGTTTTAGCTCAGTACCTTCAGTTAAATCTTCAATCTCGGGAAGATAATGTCCTCAATGAATCTGTTTTCCTCATGGTACGTACGTGCCACCCCTGTGCCACCCCTATTGGCTATTCCCAGCATGCCATGTCGTACAGCAAGTCATCAGAAAGCCACCAGATATGCTGGCAATTACTGACAAGCCTTCTTAATATAGAAATAAGGTTCAGCCCTTTGTTTTCTTCATCACTCAGCAGATTGAATGAGTATTACTGTAAAAAAAAAATTAAAAAAAAATCAATAAATTTAGATATATAATAACAGCTTAAAACTATTTCTGTTTGTTTGGCTACAGCTCCTTAACACTGCAATTATGCTCAAAATATGGCAAATTCTGAGCTCTCTCTGAAGTCAGTAGGAATTATACAGTGATTTAGAGACAATGAATCAGCCTCCCTCTTACTACAAAAACTTTGTAAAACATTCCAAATATAATTCTGCTTGAATATCCCCTAAAAATATCTCAGTTTTCACACAGGCCAATAAAGGTTTCTGATCCAAATGTGGCATGACACCAGTCTCTAAGTTTTGCACTCTGTACTTCAACTAACAGAGATTTACAGTTTGCCAAATACTGCTTACACTTTACCATTGCACTTTAATATATTGATGCTAATTTAATTGCAAATACAACCACCTCATATTCAGTTACTTTTTGACTGCTTGTCATGAGCTCAATAAAAGTAGGATTCATGAAGTATTTTCTCCTTTTTTCACTAAATTTTCTTTATCTATCACTCGAGGAGTCGTCTTGTTCATTAAAGCTAAACTATATATGTGCTAATTGGCACAGTTCTTCATAACCTAGATAATGACCCGCCTTATTTCACCACTACCACCCTAGGGCGTGATGAACACACAACACTTTCCTGTAAGAAAACAGACAAATCCCAATTTAAACGTAGCTATTAATTATAAAGTAGCACTGGTATAGCACATGATTTTTCTGAGAGTGCTTCCAAATGATTTAAGTCACTTTAAAGTATCTTTTTTTCTGCAAATTCTGTTTACACTGATGGCATTCATTTAATTGCTACAGAATCCTGTATTCAGATTGTTTAAAAATTAGGTATTTCAGCTTCCACGATGGGCAGTGGAATGAATAGAATGCATATAGGTTTTGGCATTCACTTTTAATGCATTTCTAAGCATAAAACTTAATTATCCTGTATGGGAATACTTGACACTTAATAAAAGCAATGCAAGTTATGCACATTGTTCTGGACATGTTTCAGTCTAGCTTTACAAAAATTCTACTTTATCTCACATTGTCATCCAAAGAATTGAGAGAACAGTAAGAAACTGGGTAGGGAGCTTGTAAGGAGAAATTGAATTTCTAATTTAAAACTAGAATCAAAACCATTGTTCAGTGCTGTATTATTTTATTCTTTTGGAGAAGGGCAAATCTTTCCAGTTCTTAAGCTATATATGGTGTTCTGCTTCCACTTGCTATGAAAAATAGGTTAGTTGAGCCAATTTCTCTCCATTAAAGGTTTTGCACTTGACACTGTAATGCAACCACTGTTTAAATTACCCTTTACAAGAGCACATTTCAATTCAAGGTAACCAGGATGATTTGCATTTATCGCTTCAGTTGAACATAGCTCTTCCTCCTCCCTTTTTATATTCCATGTTTCTCATGCTATGTGATTCTAGGTCAGTCAAGAAAACAAAACATTGTTTTGGACATTTTCTGTTACTAAACTAGAATACAGTGGGAAGAATTTATTATTTTTTTAAGAGTGGACTAATTGCAGCTCCCACAGGAGATGTTGGTGATTAGTACATATAAAAGCCAGGACTGTAACGTATAATACACAATGTGAGCTGATAGTCTCTCTCATGGCATACTGGATGACCTGACAGTGCCAACGGACCCAGTTATTTGACTCTAAAAATAATCTCTTAATAAGACTGGACTACAAAAGCACAAGTTAGCTTCACATGATTAGCTACCAAAACCTTATTTCTTTGAATTTGTTTTCTCTCAATTCTGACTCGAAGTAATTCCTGTTCTGTTTGCTAATAAGCAAGGAAAGCCAAATTTTAGCTAGGAGAAGCTGGAGAAAGACATTTGACCTGCTACTTCTCACTGGGATGGAAGAAAGGACAGGGTATAACTCCATAGAAAGAGCTAGCTGGACACAGGTTCAAGAAGGGGAAATGGTTTTAGAAGTTTAGTTATGATGGTTAGAGACACTTTCAAAGATTTAAGGCCTAATTTTGAGTTCTGTTTGTTTCAGATCCAACTGAAAACTGTCCAAACCTTTACTTCCCATCTCCCGGGAGAGACCATTCTCGTTTTTGGTTGGATTCTTACCCATAAATTGAGCAGCATCTGAAATAAGTAAGAAATGTATGGGTTTAGTTTTTCAACAACTTGACAACTTTCAAAGGAGTCAGTGAAACTTTAAATGTTTAACACCAATAGAAGGAGTAGCCTTTTTTTCTTAGCATGAATGTGAAGAGAAAGTTACAGGTGCCTTGGTCATTTGAAATAAGACTCATTCTGAGGAAGAGCAAAGTAGCAGAGTCTTGCTTCATCTTGCTCTGACTTTTCTAAAAAAGTGCTTCTGGCTGGAAACAATTCATTGTCCTTTACACAAAAGTAGCAGTGTGGGTAGCCACTCAAAATATTAGTCCAAAGGTCATCTAGATCCTCATTACTCAGAAATAATGCCAGTGTCCTCAAGGGATACCTGTGTCCTTTAAAGGTACTGTCTTTTATATCAGTATGCATGGAAAATTTTATCAAATATTAGAGATCTGTTTTCATCGAACTCTCATACAAACAACAGCCATTACTTGCAGATTTCACATATTGTATTTGCAGTACATGGATCTGACCAGACAACACAGAAAGCTAAAATCTATGCTCCTTATGTTAAACATATTTTATATAAAGTGAAATATTACTGTTGAACTCTAACAGATAACTACAAGTCAATTACAAGATAAATACTTCCCATTAAATGTAAGTGTTAAAGACATCTGGGAAAAAAATAAAAAAGTTTCCAAGAGGTGAAGTTCACTATCATTACATCTTTTTATTATTTTTTTTTCTTTGATTTTCTTTGTTTCGGTTTTTCAATTTCAACTAGCATTCTCAGTGAAGTATGAACTCAGACAGTCTTGTGATTCTGTCTCTGCTCCAGCAAGAGCATTTCTCAATTTTTATTTGGGGAATGCTACACAGACAAATTACTGGATTATTTAACTATATGATGAAAGTGGTATTTTTTCCTACAATCAGAAACTATACACTGGCACCATGAAGCCTATTGCAATTGAAACAGTCAGGTTTACTTGTACCAGTTGAAAATCTGTATTCCTGTGAAACAAGGCAAGATTTTTCATCTCAGATTTAACTTCAATGATAACTCAAAGTTATATATAAAATTTGTAGGAGAAACATTCCCCACTTTTTTCCTTGAGAAGACTTCTGTATTACAAATAGTATTTGCTTCTGCCATTTATTTTGGTATTTTATTTTGCTGCTTCTTATTCACATTCAAGTTAAATGGAACAAAACACACTTAGCATGATTAATCCTAGAAAGTAAATTTAGCATATGCATGCATTAATGGTATGCACAATAGAAGAAGAAAATAACATATCCAAGAAAATAGAAATAATGTTTAAACACCATTGAAATTCATAATGCCTTCCATTTATAAACCATTCGTAAGAAAACTTGGATATTACAGCCCACACATGAAATTCTATGTCAGTGATTTTACAAGATTGTCTGCACAACTTTAGAATGATAAGGAAAAATAATAAATTAAATTTAAGCTTCAAACAGAATTTAAACTGGCATCTTAATAATTTATTGATCTATCACCTCACACATCATAGGCAATTGCATCCTCTGAATATAAGAAAAAACTGTTTTTAATGATCTGAAAACATATTCTTAATCATAGAATCTGATTACAATAAGAGAATACAACTTCTAAAATTACTGACATGTCTTGGCCCCTTCTCCAAATATAGATGTAGACTAGTCATTCTTTAACTAAGAGTGGAAAAGTCTGAAGCAGTATGACGTATAGACAGTGGCCAATTCAAGTCATAAACTTTTCCAATAGATACTCTTCATAGCATCTCTTCAAAGTTAAACAATCAGCGTAAGTCTTTTGGCAGAGATGCATATTTAGTAGATGATCTTTATTTTAAAGTCTGTATTTAGACATGTAAATTATTTTAAGTGTCAAGAAAGAGAGAAAAAATGGCAATAAATATTTTGTTCTGTAGACATTCTCTAGGCTGTTAATTATAAAACAAATAATCACTATTTAATTTGGAAAGCTTTACTGATCCTTTTTTGTAAACAACTAAAATGAATTTGGAGATGCAGGAAGATTATTAACCAACATCAAATTCCCCCATTTAACAGCACAGCATCTTCAAGGGTAAATTTTACTTCTTTTTGAGCAGTGTCTTTAGAGTCTTTGGTGGTGACAGGTAATTCAACTTTGATTCAAAAACTTGAGATTCGATGTTGACAAGATCTATAATTATAGTTATTAATGATGGTGGGAGAGTTTCAACCAACTCAAGCCTTGCTGCATTCCAATGACAACCGTGGCCTACTAGCCTTCCAGTTTTACCTGATCAAATTCATTCAGCCCTCAAATTATTCCTTCAACCTTACTTTATAAAAGCATTAGAAAAAACACTGTAGATTAATGATCTCTTCTAAACAAGTTTTTGCAACACCGATTTGTATTCTAATGCCTTCTGTCAAATTATGTTATCTCAGCTATTGTTGTTGTTGTTGCTTTTGTTGTTGGTTGTTTGTTGTTTTTTGGGGGGTTGGTTTTTTTTGGGGGGGAAAAACATTACTTCCTGCAGTTGCACTGGCAGTACTTTAGCCAGCATTACCAATAATAAAAGGATATAGAAGGGATTTGAAAAGGTGTTTCTACTGATTAAAAATAGATTATTTTGGATTAGGTATTCATATACACATGTATATTTCCAGAAACATAAATAAATCAGTCTAATATTAATGCATGCTGAAAGGAAAATGTGATTAACATAATATGAAAATAATTTGTTTATTCAGGAGAAAACACTATTATCATACAATCAGTATTCAAAAATACAAATAAATCAATATCTTCATATTTATTTTTAAACAGAGAAACACATCTGCCAGTGGTAGAAGATTTAAATGCAATTTGTTTAGTCTAGAATAAAAGATGCAGAATCATAGAATGACTTAGGTTGGAAGAGACCTTAAAGATCACCTAATTCCAGCCCTGCTGCTGTGGGCTGGTTCCCAACCACTACATCAGGCTACCCAGAAAACCATTCAACTCAACCTCCAGGAATGAGGCATCCACAGCTTCTCTGGAAAACCTGTTCATGTGTTTCACCACCATCTGAGCAAAGAATTTCTTTCTAACATCTAATCTGATTTTCCCTTCTTTTAGCTTAAAGACTTTACCCCTTGTCCTGTCACAGACCACATAGAAAGTTTGTGGCCCTCCTGTTTACGCGCTGGAAGTACTAGAAGACCACCATGAGGTCTCCCCAGGCCCTTTTCTTCAGAGTAAACAAGCCCAGCTCCTTTAACTGTTCTTCACAGGAGAGGATCAAGAGATCCAGTCCTCTGATCATCTTCTTGGCTCTGGACCTTCTCCAATAGCTCTGCATCCTTCCTGTATTGGGGTCCCCAGGCCTGGACACAGTACTTTAGATGGGGCCTCACAAGGGCAGAGAAGAAGGGGAAAATCAACTCCCTCTCCCTGCTGGTCATCCCTCTTTGGTGACCATGGGTCCTCCAGGCTGCAAAAGCACATTGCTGGCTCATGCCCAGAATTTCATCCATCACAACCTCCAAGTCCTTCTCCACAGGGCTGCTTTCGGGGAGTTATTCTCCCAATCTGTACACATTGTTAGGATTGCCCCAACCCAAAAGCAGCACCTTGCATGTGGCCTTATTCATGTGAGCCCATTTCTCAAACCTGCCCAGATCCCTCTGGATGGTGTCCCTTCCTTCTATTGTGTCAACTGTACCACTCAGCTTGGTGTCATCAGCAGACACCAAGAGTGAGAGTACACTCTCTCCCACTGCTTTATCAGATGATAGATATCTCCCCCTTATGCCCTGAAGGCTTCTGGTGTCTCTATAACAGGCAGTGTGTTCTGAATTCAGTACAAACTGACAATGTACTTGCACAAAAACTACTGTTTTTGACTGCTTTTCCAGAAAGTATATATCTATCTCTCTCCTACAGCAGAAATGTGGATATCTTGGTATTCTATACATAAATAATTATAGGATGCACTCATGTAAACATGTACAACAGCACAACTAACTTCTGTACAAAAAGAATACTGTGAAGCATCGGTTTTGTTGTCATCCTGTAGCAATATTATGAAAAAATATATAAATGGCAGTGGCTGGGGAGAAAGAGGAAATCTGAAGATTTAACACAATGGTTTCATCATGAAATAAAATGGTTTACAAACTGATACAGCAATCCTGAAACCAGTCTAAAGAAGTAATCACAACTGAATCATCAATGGTCTATTTTTAAAGAGAGAATATTATACTCTGGGTATGAATACACTAGACAAATATTTCCACAGTGAATGTCAGAATGTTTAACCATATATTTTCAACAATAAGCCTGTATTTATCAATGTAGCAAATGTTCACATATTCTCATAGATAATAACTGATATGACTACAATGAGTAGTATATATTCCTAGGTATCTCTCAATATTGTTCCATTTCAATAAAAGGCTATATCTAGATATATTCCATAAAACCCAACTCCTCTGAAGAATAAGCACATTAAACTGAGAGAGTTCAGGTAAGGACAAAGTTATTTTACGTATTTTCTCAAAGGCCCTAGGAGTATTTGAAAAGTCAAGTTCATGCCTGATATATTTTCACAATGTTTGATTCAAAGTATACTTGCTTCCATGATGTAAAATACCAACTAAATTCAATGATAAAGGCCATTATAATTTATCATTTGCTAAATAATACAAATAATTGCTCTACAATATAAAATCTTTTGCATCTTCTAGCATAAATAAAGGAAAGGAATGTAAGACTCAGGCCTATTTAAAAAACAAAAACAAGAAAACCAATCAAACAAAAAAATTCAGTGACATTCCTGAGGCAAAAAATTGAAGTATTTAATGAAAGATGAAAAATGAAGAACATGATTACTAAGCACAACAAAATACTAATTTTCATGGAGATAAAAAAAATTTCATCCAACAGTAAAAAAACAAACCTAAGCAGTTACTTCACTATTATCATGCTCTATCCTGAGAAATATCTAGTAACTGAAATAAATTGCTATTTCAGGAAAGAATATATCTAAATATTGCACATACTCTCTAACCTGGTAGTTGGTTAGTTCTATGTATAATAGGTGAATAAACAATAGATTTTTATAATTACCATTGCATGTTTCATGAGAGTTCTGGAAATGTTTTGTCTTAGATCAATATTAAGTGAAATAAAACACATGTTTTTTATAAATCTGGAAACTACAAATATAATTGCACATAACCAAATTTTCACTTAGAACATTTATTTGGAAAAAAATAGAAGGGAAGAATTCATTTGTTTGAAAAAGCTAGACTATTTGCTCTTCTCCTCTATGAAGCCTTGGAATTGACAGCTTTTTCAGTTTCCACTTGGCAGTTACAGTTATCAATGGGAGAAAGAGATCCTATCCTTGGTAGATGAGATCTAAAGCTTCCTAGCCAAGGACTGGAGCTCATACAGGAAACTAACTGGCAGAAAATATGCATTACAATACACAGGGATAATTATAAGCAGACAAATAATATTACTTATAAGGCAAGTTGCCTTCTTTACTCCTTTCCCTCTCCAAATTTTTTTTATTTTTAATTCCTCAATCTATTTTGAGACTTATTCAATACATTGACATGACAGAGAGGCATAGGGGAGGATTGCAGGACTTTAACAGGCATAGTCAATATATTACTGTGTACTGTTCACAGTTTCCCTATCTAATATCATCTGATACATCAAAAGTGTTCTTGCCATCACAGGAGCAGCCAGTTATGTTGCACACCAAGCTGGTAAGTAATGGCTACTATTTTATAATGAGAATGGTGAGAAAAGTTGGGTACATATTTTATATTCTTACTAATGTGCATATCAATGCTTTACTCTGACAATCTGACAAAAGATTGCTGGAAATTATAATGATACTGTTGCTTCATGATTCAGTTTCCACTTGTTCTTTCTTAATTAACATTATTTACCTAGTGTGCAAATACAACCACTTGGGTATGATAGCTGCAGTAGTTCTTTTTGTCTTTGTGATTGAAAGTGCTAAATTCTGCCACTGTCTTAAAGCAGTGCCTGTCAATCTAATGTAGTTAGTGTCAGTATCTTTCATCAGAGGACACGGGAATCCACAGGTTCATTCAGAGAGATTCAGAGAGCGTTGGGCCATTTTGGTTCCAAAAATCGTCTTAAAATCCTGTAGACACTGGACATTTGTAAATCATTGATACCCAAATAACAATATCAGAAGAATTACAGTTTAGAGTCTTGTGGTTTTAGAATAACTCAACTATGCATTTTTACCTGTACCAAGTTTCTCTCAAATAAGCCACTCTTTATTAAGTGTAATAAACTATCATATGTTTGAAAGCTTTTGAAATACTTCTTAATCAATCTGAAATGCTCACCTCATTCCAGTTAGTGCAAAAAAGATTAAAAAAGAATTGCAAGCAACTGGGAGACGTTTCTGGGCATGCACTGTTTTCAGCCAGCTGAGTCTGACACCAGGGTATTGCATTTGATTCTCCTGAGAGAAAATGACCCAGCTGTGCTCCTCATACAGCACTTTCTGCCAGGTGATCCAGAAACATAAAAATGCAAGAGAGATGGAACGCTTGCTTTTTCTTTGACTATGAAGTGTTAAAGTTATTCCAGCATATTCCAAATAATGTCTATTCTAGCACAAAGTGTATTATGATATTGCTATTTTTGCATTCTTTATTAAAACAAACAGTTGTACCATAGTTCTAAAAACAGTTATTAGAATGTCAAAAAAAAAAAAGAAAAAAAGCGGTTGTTTTTTTTTCCATAATTGCCCTGTTTGTTTTCCTCTCTTTTTCTCTAGTCCAAATGGTAACTAGAAATACGCATGAGAAAGTTCAAACATAATCCAGCTAGGCTTCACTATGACAAGTTTGTTGAAGAAAAGATATACAATCTTCATCTTTCCTTCACCTTGCCATAAAAAATACAATAAAATAAAAATAAAAATAAATTAAAAGCAGACAAATTAAAAAAATTTGTATTAATCATGACAATTTTCATCTGAATTTGAAACCTTAACTTAGCGTCCAGAAGAAAACCAGAACACTGGTTTTCAAAAGCTGAACATATTGGAAACTACTGTTGTACAGATAAACCAATCAGAGTGGCAAAATGGAAAACACCTTCACCAAATAAGGGTTTTTAATAAAAATAAATTAAACTTTCCACCTGAACCTACATAAAAAAATGCATTTTGGGTACTGATAAGAAAATAAAACAGATTTATTAAACTGGCATCAAAAGCATTTTCTTTCTAAGTTTACTTCTTATAGTTGTTTCCCAGAAAGTGTGGTACTCAGCCCTCTGTTCAGATTTCTTCCTGCACAGGTCTGAGCTTACATTTATTGGTTTTGAAAAAAAATTATCCTACATGGGCTACTGAGGTATGTGTTTTTCCTATTCTCTGATACAGAACCATTCAAACCTGCATAAATCTTCAAGGCTTGAAAAAGATACAGAGAGCTAGATGGCCCATTTTTTCTAGATGAGTGTTTCATGCATCAAGTTAGGGACTTATTTCCTCTCTGGCTTGTAGATTATATAAATATTTTATACAAACTTGTTTGCTGGCTCCTTCTACAAAAAGTCAGAAAAATCAATTTCAAATTATTTGCAGCTTCTTTAACTGGATAGCTGAACATACACATAAATAAATCCACTTAGTTCCTGATTCATAGTAGAGATTTGAACCAAAAATTTTGATAGAGAATCTTTTGTGACCTGAGAACTGATCTTAGGTCTCTCACATCTTGGGTGAGTTCTATTACAACTGACCTTCCAGAGAAAGAGAAGAATTTCTAATATTCCAATAATGTTGGGTCTTTAAACCTAGAAACAGCTTTCAGTTGAAATTGTTCAGTGATTATGACCTATGTAATTTTAAGACAACTGGGAGATTTATTTAACATTGTAAGGTTTCTTCTCAGTTCCAGAGGAAGAAAAATTAATGCTGGAAAAACATTTAATAAAACTAGCTCTTGGAGTTATTTTGTCACTATAAAGCATCACATTTTGTCATACTGGGGCAGTTTTCCCTCAGTTTCCATGTGTTCCATTTATTTTTGAGTCTTTCTTTTCTTGGCTTTGATCTGCCACTCTGCCTTGGTTTTGATCTTCAGGTAGCCAGAAGCAGTAGCTCAGAGGTGAGCATTTGGGGGTGAGAGTAACAACAGCTGCAGCCCTTGATAAATCAACTGGAAGTTAGGAGCCAGTAAGTCTGATACTATATAAGCAACACTAGCCTGTAAATAGAACTGTAGCATATACCCTGCGGAATCTGAGTCACAAGAAAAGGTCTAGCAGATATGAAATAGGACATAAAATAATCTTCTGCACTTTTGGAGCAGGACATGAAGGGCAACACAGCTGTGTTCAGGAACTTGATTTCTTCCCTTTCTACTCTTACAGCCTTTACATCAAAGAATGTAAAAAACACAAAGAACAATAAAATAACAACTGGAAGAATAACCATGCAATAAGTATTAAAAAGCAAGTCAATTATAAACAGATGGTTGGTTAAAACACCCAAGTTTCAGCAGAGTACAAATTTCTAAGCCATTTTCCAGAAGAATGAAGAGAAAAAAATGTATAGAACTTGGAAACACATGTTCACGTTGTCAAAGTAGCACAGTTGGGCTGTGTATAAGTGTACACAGAGATGTGACAGTGGGTGTATGTCTCATGTCCTAGATTTCTATTTTCATTATGTGGATGGACTTGCATGCTGCTTTGACATCTCATTGGAAAATCTCTTACCTGCGCTGGCTTTAGGAAGCATATGTCTTCATTTACAGTTCAAAGCATATCTGCTAGTTCTATATGCTCTGTGTAAATATGAATTCATGTTTTGACAGCAGGTACACATTTGCTTAGTTTAAAGTAACATTCCAGAACCCAAGAGTGTCATTATTTAGAATAGAATGGTGGCTCTTATGCTAATGAAGAAAGATCCTGATCCTAATATGATAACCTGATCTAGAGGTTGGCAACCCTACCCACGGCAGGAAGTTGGAACTAGATGATCTTTAAGGTCCTGTCCAACCTAAGCCATTATATGACTCTATGATTCTATAATTGATATTGACAGTTTTCACAAGTAGCTATATGAACACTATGGAGAATTTCAGCAAGTATGGGGCTAGCAGCAGTATACCTTAAACGAAATCTGAATAACTACATCTTGTATTCATCTTAAGCTGACTTATTATACTAAAAAGATCTTTTGCTAAGAGTGTTATTTTTTCTATCAATTCCCTTCAGCTGAACATGAAGCTAAGGTATAACATATGCTGTGTGCATCATATGTTTGCCTGCATACCCATGCAAATTGTCGCTTTGTGTTATTCCAGAAGTCTCTTGAGCACATGGGAAGAAGAGTTTCATTGGGTTGGAAATTTATGCTTCAGTAAATGCATTGTCAGTTTGGTGACCATCTGTAACTTACAGAATTATATTTTATGCTGAAAAAAATAGTTGATAATAGTTCATAAAACAGGCCCAATGATGTTCGGAATGCCCTGTACTTCTTGCAGTATGCATTGTTTATTTGTTTTCAACAAAAACTGAGTATTAATTCAAAGTCCAGATAACCTTTCTGTGAGTGCTGTTACTTTAGATAAACACATCATTACAGTTTCTGCACCAGAAGTATTAACATCTGCAGACCAGTATTACAGACTCATTTAGACAGTAAGGGAAAATAAACCTTTTGGACCACAAGGACAAAGAAGTTACAGCCATATTACTGTCTGGAGAGAGAATTTCAGTGCTGGTCAGTTAGTATATAAGTCATGTTCGATCTGAATTCTTTCCTCTAAGTACACATGACACTTTTCCAAACCCCCCTTGCACCCCAGCAGTCTTGACTGCATGACCACTGCCCTGGGCAGCCTGTGCCAGTGCCCAAAAACCCCATGGTGAAAAAGTGCATTAGATTAACCCAGCAGATTCCTTCCAGCTGGCTCCCATAGGAAGTTTCATGCAGCAGTCCAGTAACACCACCTAGGCCATTTTTGCTTTTGAACTCTTTTCCAATGCCCGACAACACTCTTGGTGAAGAACCTTCTCCTGAAACTTCAACCTGACCCTCCCCTGAGGAGACTACAATATAACTGAACCACATTCGTTACTCATCTATCTGGTGCATTCATTCTCATAAGAAATGTTTGGTTTTTTGTTTTGTTTTGTTTTAAGTGGGAAAACCATGTTATTTTCTGCATCTTTCCTGTAATATAACAAAACATGAGAAACCTGGTACAGCACAGTATTACCTCAGCTGCGTTTTCACAGCCTGGAAAATACCTTCTATTAAATCATTTTTGTTTATTTTTTCTTTTTTGCTCTGTCATAGGCAGGATTTGAACAGTAACATATAAGAGGGAAGCTAATGAACTCCCAGATGTTTAAAATGAAACTACAGTGAATATTAACATCAGTCACCTAGCTCTATGGTTACATTTGTATGTAGGAAGATGATCTTTATTTAATTTACCTTCTACTCTCCAGGTTACATATTGTGTTGATTTTAGAAGGTTTGCACTATTTTTACTATAACGGCATTGTAAAAATGGCACGTTGCAAAGCTGAAGAAATGCTGGAAGTCCTGAAGACTGATGTCAAAGTTTAAGAGTTTTACTGTTAGTGTTCACATACCAGGCATAAATATTTTAATTGTTTACTTTCTCACTTCATGAGCTTACAGTTCAAATATATATGATTTTTACATATGTATATGTATATACATATATATATAGTACCTCATTAAGAACTGCGGGAAAGAGTTAAAATGCAAATTAAACAATAATCAAAAAAGAAGGAGGGAGGGCAATCTTCTTTACACAAATCTAGTTAAATTTCTGTGCTTCTACTTGTGGGCCTGGAAAAAAAAAAAAAAAGGATATTACTTACCTCATGCAGATATTCTGACAGCTAAATGTGTTTCAGACAAACCATTTTAAACTGCTTAAAGTGATTTAATAGAATAAATCACTCTACCGCAGAAATTAAACTTTTCAAGTTTATATTACTCTTCAAAATCTGTTTCTTTCCTTAGAGGTTTTTTTTTTTTTAATTTATTTTCAGATTCCATGCTTAGATTAGAAAAACACTCTCCCATTGTAGTCAGAGTGCTTCTGTTAATTTTCGTGTCATCCAACAAGCCAGAAAAACACATTCAAATAACTGAACAGAAAATAGCACATTCTCAGGGGATGGCATCTATGTTGTCACCTGATTTGCTAAGATTGAAATAGAACACCGTATCTGGATTTGTGACACATTTCTCAGATAAGTGCTTCTAAATGACACAACTGCTTTAGCTGTTTTGAAATTTACTACGTAAGAAGTGTTAGAATCCTTTTATTTGCTGCATCAGGACAATCTCATAATCCCTGTTACTTTGCAGATATGATCTTACAAATATTTGCTGTGTCTTCTGATATATGTATGGCATTATAAGTTTTTTTATTCCAACACTTATTTTAATTAGGCAGTGTTCGTTACTTTTTCAAATTTTCAACTGTTTATGTTGGTAACCTTGTTTTCAATCAGGAAGTCGTACAGTCTAACCACCATCAGAAAGTTCTTGCTTCAGTACAAAACCTTTCATAACTTCCTAAACTTGACATACATCTCACTTCACTGTGATGTTGGGTACTGTGAGAGATATGGAAATCCATTGGATTTCCAGTCTTTGTACTGAAAAACTTTAGTGCTGTGCAACTTATGCCAACAAGCATCATGCTCATGTATAACTAGATAGCATTAGAGATGTGATTTTTTCTGTTAGATGACAGAGTTACACAATGACCTAACCTCTCTTTGTCATGCGCTCGTTTTAGCTTGTTTTAGCAATTGCTGTAGTGGCCAAGTGGCCATTACTTAACTTCTAGTTTAAGCAGTAGGAATGTCATACAAGATAAAAGTCTCTCAAAAATAGAATCAGTCTATGAATATTGAATGTCATGGATTCAAAGTGTAGAATTTTGATTTTGATATAATCTTAATTTATGTAAATTCTCATTTTTCCACAGAACTCTCTTTTATTCACTTAAAGGAACAATTATTTTCTGCTATGCACCAACTCCAATATATGGCCTTGATGCTCTTTAATTCACTGTATGTGAAACCTGTTCTCAATACCAGGGCTAAAATGATCAATGTTTCCTTATTGTCATGCTTTGTAAGCATCCATAATTTTTTATAATGGAACATTGGTCTGGAACAGAATTTATTGCTAGCCATATTATCTACCAAAATGTAGATAATTAAAAACAAAGAAAACAAACAAAGGAAAACAAAACCAGTCTCAGGGAAGTACTAAACCATACATATCCATGTCTGTTACATGCTTTGGCCACATAAGCGAGTCACTCAGTTCCTGTCTGGTGCAAAATATTTAGGCTCATGAAATCACATTCTTGCTACAACTGGACTCTCTAATTCCCTGCTGATTCATGGTCACTCTGTATTTCAACACAGGAAGCCTAATAATTTCTAGGATTTATATCATTTATTTTGTTAAACACTAAATACAACTGTTGAAAACTTTTGAGAAAAATGTAAGGATGCTGAAAAACAGGAAGCAATCAGATTTTAGTGCATCTGAAATATAAGTGTCTATAATAATTAACCAAAGAAATTCAAAGTATGACGATATTTTTAACGGCTAGTATCAGCACAGCTATTTTATTAACTATTTAAATGAAAATGCCACAAAAATGGAATTATTATGAAGATAAACAATTTTTCCTTTCTAACTATTTTTCACATAATGCAAGAAAATCCACTGAAAGGGATAACGTCTATGAACATTTATACATTTACATAAAAATTTGGACTTTATCTTACTGTATTGCAGAACACAACTCCTAGTGATACACTTAAATTATGGCATATACTACCATTCTATCACAAATCATTTTGATACTTAGTACAATATGTTCTGAGACTCATTCACTATGTGTGAGTGAAAAGATGAGGTTGTTCCTTCAGTAAGATAAGCTGCAAAGAGGAGAAATTAGAATCAAAGGTACTGAAGAACATATCTGTCTGTTAGGAACAGATTTGTCTTTCTAGCACAGGCAACGCAACAGGCAACAGGGACTTCTGAATTATTCAACATCTACAACCAACATGCTAAGTTTCAGTGGAAAGTTGAGGGGTTTTGTTTTTTTGTTTTGCTTTGTTTTGTTTTGTTTTAAGGAAATTTGTATCTTATCTAATCATGTTTGTTACAATTGATGTACACTTTACTAAGATGTTCCAAAAGTTCACCTGCTTTCTTGGTAACATTGTCACTTTGCTTTCTGAAGGAAAAATTAGCAGCTTGCATTCGAAATTCATATCAAATTCTCAAGTCTTCAGATCATCTATTATATAATCATATTTTATCTTCATTTTCTTTGGCTTTGATGAACCTATGAGGGACTGCCAGCAGATCTGTTAGAAGCATTTATAAATTATTTTCAATAAAAGTTATCCTGATCCATAAGGCTCAGATATTTAATTAAAGTCAATTTAAAAAAATGTAGTAAGAAATCATAGTAAAATTTAATATTATATGAGCTTAAAGCACTTCAACTGAGACCAAAGGAGCCTAATGTAATACCTGACTTATGGCGAAGGACACGGTGTTTCAAGGAGTAAGGATATTGTGCAATACTGCCCAAGCTTAGTGAAGGCAGAGTTCATAGATGCTAGATAACTCATTTACATGCAGAAGAGCTGACAGGATAACTGAAATGGGACAAAATACTTGAGAAGACAAATCTTTACGTAAATGATTTATGTTCTAGAGATGCATTTTACACAATGCCGTGTCCTGATTCTAGTTTCTGCATACATACTGACATTAGTTTTAAATTATGTAGATAACCTAACTCAGGAATAAATACAAGTATAGGCATAGCTACATGAAGGTTACTGCTGAACTTTTTGTCCTGTTACAACAACACTGATAACAGCGGCTAAGTAACTAGCCTGTGAAGTCTCATTCTTCGTTCTTCAAGCCCTTATGTTTAAGTATTTTACTAGTTACTTGGAAAAGGTATTTTTATTATCTTAATTGCTTTGATGAAATTTCAAATTCCTGTTTCTCAAATTGGTGAGCAGATCTTTGTTGTCATATGGCAAACAGTGGAGGAAGTGACTGAAGCACTGACAAGCTTTTAAATTTTTTAAGATACTCATGAATTAAAATTTTCCTGTGCTCCTATCTACAAGTTAATTCTATTTTATTCTTAGCCAGTCTCTCTAAGGTAGCCCCTCAGATGAGAAACTTTTTTTTTTAAGACATACATCCTCAAGCAACTTTTCTGACAACATTGTTCAAATTCCTTTCTGCCTGGATTGAACTAACAGATTGTAATTTACATAGTAACATTGAAGTTTTAAAAGTTTCTGTTAAAAATGTTGCCATAGAGTAGTAAATATGTAGTAGAAAGCCTTATTTTCCTGAGGCAATTCATATTTTAAGCAGAAACTGTTTCTAATATCATAAAATACTTCAGTTTTAACTTCAGGTGTAATTAACTGATATTTCTTAAAACAGTTAAATAGAAATTTTCAGCTCACTTTGGAATTGGAATGATGATAAAGAAATATTTTACATTCCTTGAAAAAAAAAAAAAAAAAAGCCGAAACACAAATATTCATACTATCTAAGACTTCAGTGTGGCTAAATAATTCATATAATTTAATTGAATTTTGTTGGATGGAAAAGGAATGAGATTTATTCAGTAGTGAGACAGATGAGTTAATCCCCTAAAGCCTCTAGCATAAGGATGGACCATTTTTATGACCTCCTTTAATTTGCTCCCTAATAACATATAGATAAGTTAGCAAACACTTTCTAGTGACTCCCTAACAACTGCTGACCCCAGAAGTTATTTGTGTGGTGTTAATATTTCAGAGGGAAAGCATGAGTCACCACTTGGAATAGTTAGTGTAGTCCATATTTTGTCCATATATACTTATTAAAAGGGTAATATTTTCTTGATCTCTCCAATCATCAAAAGCAATTTAAATGTTTACTTTAACATTTTGAATTTTAAAGTTCTTTTTCATCGTTCTCTAGCATATTAAACTATAATACAATTTACTCTACAATACACTTGTGAGTATATCTTGCCACCAAACATTCAAGAAAATGCAGTCAAATGCAGATAAATTTAAATAAACCTGAAAAGTAATGAATTGAATATAAAGACTGGTAAAAATGAAGGCTAAGAAATAGGACACACACATCTAAATATACACAGTTCAGATACATTTACAATATATGTGTATGTTTATGTGCAGCTTTCAAACTACAACTGCAAATTGTCTTATTAAACCATCTGTAATTAAAAAATTTAGGAAGCTAATCTGACAGCCTCCAAAAGCAAGTGGAAGTATCAAAAGTAGATCTGAAATAGCATATCCTGCCACTTAGATCGTGATGTAAATATTAGCATATCAGCAACACAACAAAAATTTTATACATTGTCTTAATATCCCCAATTAAATAAGAATTCTCATTTCTGGGAAGAAATTATAGAAGCAAGAGTTGTTGGTAGAAAACAGAAAATCAGAAAATTGCAGCCTGGAAACAATGACCATTTAAACTATCTCCTCTTCAGCTTAAGGAAATTTATTCTGGTTCTCTGCCATGTGAATTCCCAGTTCAAATCCTGAAATTAGTAGTCCCTGAACACTCCAAACACAGAATATTGAAAACATCAAAATAATATTAAATTCAGGGGTTTGCAAAACTAAAAAACAGGCTTTCAAAGCAATGACTGGCCTCTACTCATAGAGAAAACTAGAGAAAGTAAAGATACATGGAGCCACGGACCTGGAAGGTTTGTGCCTAAGAGGAATTCTTATAGTACATGCTTGTAACAAAATGCACTGAACTATCCATTAAGATTTCAAAATCAACCCAAAAAGAGATACTATTGTGAGAAATATCAACACTCTTATGAAAGTTATCAGAAGGAAAAATAGATATAGCTTGACATACTATAATTTCCACATTTCATTCAAAATCATTTACTCTTTTTAATAGCATTCATACATGTTAATACAGAGAAAATACTATGTCTGTCTACAGAAAAGTATATTCATGTACTTAATAAAACTTTACCATGCATCCCTTAGCTTGGCATAAGCTCGGCACTGTTTTCAGGACTGAACATTAAGCACTTCTTCAGGTCAGAAGTAGTTTTGAAAGTTAGCTCAAAGAGTTTTGGTTAAATGTATTTCGACAACAGCACTATAGCAAAATTTCTGAAGATGAAAGCAGTGAATCTGATATGTTCATTCTATTATCACATATTTGTGAATAAATGAAATAGAAAGCTAATAAGCAATGATTTAGTTGAATAAACAAAGGAGCTTTTATTTCAACTCTGTTGATTTACCAGTGATAAAGACAGTGAATAACTGAGCAGAAATGTAATGAGAAAGCAAGAAATAATTCAATGGAAACTTATCTAATGGCCATTCCACAGCTCCTATAACACTGAATGAACCTACTGATTACAGAATATTAGCAACTACAACATGTAAATAGCCTTGAGGTTGATGTGGTTTATACATTAGTTATTGCAACCACCCATCTGTTTTAAGATCTTTGCAGTAGTTAAAAGAAGCAAATTGTTGCTTATTATACATCTAATGATGTGTGCTACAGTGTTAGATAAAAAGATCTAGATAGCTTTATCTCCAAATGGAGCAGATGTACAAGACACAAGTAGGCGTCTTTACCCTTTAAGCTAGACCTGAGATATCTGGTAGGAAAAAAATAATGTATATAACTACTACAGACCAAAAGTTCATAACAAAATTAATTAATGGAACAAATCCTCAGCTACCGAACACTGTTTTTCTACATAAGCATCACCATTAGCTATGCATTTTCACCAGTGATGAACAAGAGCCTGCATTCCGCACTCCTAATAATCTGCACCAGTAGTTGTGACCCACTGTTTCACAGGTACTGCAGTTTTGTAGATGTCCTGTACAGTAAAATCTAACCACAACATCAAATAAAGCAGATCTAGAACAACCATATACATGAAGCGAGTAAGAAAAATAAGACTGAAGCAGCAAGGGCTAAGAAGTATCTCTCTCTCCAAGGACTGAATGATTATGATAATTTAAGTTTTAAGATGCCAACTGCATTAGTGATCTGCATTAGAAAAATGTCTTGATGACATTAGAAAAATATCTTAATGCCTATGCGGTATATATATAATCTTAAAGACAAAAACACATTTTTCAAAAACATGAAAAATAAAATTGGATCTAAACAGCTATAAAACTTATAAATCAATATTGCAGCAGAATACATATGTATAGTTTTTAATAGACAGCACATATTAAATTCATTCAATTACAAAAGTTACCAGGTGTAGATAAACACTTTTATGGTTAATATTCCTGAAGCAGGGAGGTTTTCAGGTCTATAAACTGAAAGATAAGAAAGAGCTATGTTTACTGTGAAATTTTGCACTGTGAACTCAAGAATTGTATTAGTGGAAACTTGAAAGATGGTCAGTTACTCAAGATTGGTTCTATTGCAGTTTATCCTGCATTGTGCAACAAGTAGCCTGTCACTGCTAGTCTTGCATTTTACTTGTGAACGTTTACATCATCTAAATTTTAGCCAAGATTTTAAAACTACTTTAATTTGCATAGTTTAAGAATTTACCTGTTCTTAAATTTATGCCAGAATTGCCTGGATTTCAGTTATTTAGGATTTTTTTAAGATCTGCGATTTATGTTTTATACCATCTGCACTCAAGAGACTGGCTGTATAACTGTTGTGTTAGAAACATTAATATTCATTCACAGGCATTAATAGGACTTATTTGATGTAAGCTACTTGAAATAAAGCATTTAATGAAGATTATTTTGTTGTTTTTTTACTTTGAGAGGATAAAAAAAGAAAGTCGTAGTCATACAATTAGTAACACTCTAGAAAAGTTAAGCAAGCGTCGCTCTGTGACTCTGCACAATATAAATTATTCATCTAGCAGAGAGAAAATTGAAAACATGCAAAATCTAGCTTAGCACTGAACTCAGTCAAAATACTAGTGTGATCATACTCAAGTGTCCATTATCCAGACCAAAAAAATGCATCAGCCATTAATCCCGGTTGATGTTATTACCAACCCTCAAAATCCAGGCCACTTCATATGTAGCAGTATACTCAATTAGTAAATACTTTACCCAGTTTTATGCATATGCTGTAACTGTGGTCTTGCGTATATACTAGAGCTGCTGCAATAAAAGGTTATGAGCAGTCAATAGTTTCTGTACATGATAGTCAGCAGCTGTTTGAGATTCGGAACGCCCAGCAGTGTACCAGCTATTGCTTGGGTAATTCAGGAGTGAACACAAAGCTTTCCAGCTCATATTTTCTGAGGCCCAAACCTTGACATCAGTTAGACCAACGTGACAACTGTTTAAATTAAAATTAAGGAGATTCTAATCCTGCTAACTCTGACATTCATTCTAGATCTCTGAATATAGCAGTAAGTTAACTCAAAAGCTTTGTTACAAATTATCCTACAATTCAAGGGAAGACAAGTGGAAAACGGTGCATGATTGTAATTCCTTCTTGACTCATTAGCTACTGAATCAGACTTCTTTTGCCAGGCATATGTGGCAACTGGACTGAACTCCTTTGAAAAGATTTGAGTTCGGAATTTTTACCTCCCAGGAAAACTCCCAACAGTACCCAACTTTCTCCAGTATGATTGTTCTAGCTGTCAAGCCATGGCCTTACTTTTTTCATTTTGTCCATGGATTTTTATGGAAAAACTAAATAGTTAGTTAAAAATAGTGAAATACATGCTTTATTATACATATTCACAGGAAACATCAATTTCCAAAGTTTATTTCTAGTTTGGTAGATTTAGCTGAAACCTATGCACAAATACAGAAAAAAATACCCACTCAAGTGTTCATGTTTTCTAGCACTTGTAAATGCTCTCTGACTTCAACTTTGATGTTCAAATCATATCTGTATCCAGCCTGCAGTAGTCAAGGTCTAAAGTTTGTATCAAGATATCCAACTTCTGAGTTTTACATTATGATATTTGAGAAAAATATTATATCCCATACTTCCTGGAAATTAAATGATTTACATTAATTCAAGTGTACAATAGTTATAAATGCAATCTAGTATTTTTGAAAAAATATTTTGGATTCCTTGCTGACAATATCATTGTATCCCTGCAGAATGTTAACAAATGATCATATTCCATCAATGCCCTGATATTATACAGAAATTGAATTTGCCATCTGGCTTTCCTGAATTTTTATCAGGTCTTTTTAATTAGGTTCAATTCATTGATTTCCATTGTTCCCCAGCTTCTACTTTTTTCAATACCATTAAAACTGAGTCCATTTTCAGTGCACTGCGGGGTTCTCAAGTGGAACCTAAAATGAATAGGATTTTCCCACAGGATTTCACACCTTACATCTACTAGCAAAAGCCATGTCATGCTTGCCTAGTGGTGCATGTAATTCAATTTTTGTTTTATTAAGATATGAAGATGACCATTCCACTAAAAGAAATATAATAAAAAAACTTAAAAACTCAAAGTGAAAAATGAGTCCACTGAAGAAAAATTAGAGGCCTCTGCAAGGGGCTGGAAGGTTAGAATGCTGTAATTTTGCGGAATATATTAAAATCAAAGTCGTCATCAAGATTTTACTTGTCTAGATCATATTACCATGTTAGTTTGCTTTTCATAAACTGTTGCAAAATTAAAGGCATTCATGAAACATTTCAAAGTTAAAAAAATATAATACCCAAGCATTGATATAATTCAGATACATATTCCGTAAATTTCAGCTCTCAGAGTAGAAAACCCTGCAAGAGTGTTCTCTTTCAACTTTGCACAAAATGCTAATTAAACTATAAAGTAGTTTTTGTAATGACAATCTATAACAAACATGCTCTTCCTTGTAAGGAAAAGTCTTTAGAATATTTATTTCATAAGAAATACTGAACTTAGACAAGTCTCTAAATGAAGACCATACTTAATTGCATTTCCAAAGTAGCAAAATCCAGACATAAACTACACCCAGCAGTTAACAGGAGGGAATCTTAAAAGACACTACAATCTTAATTTTGATTTAAAAATAAACAAATAAAAACAGTCTACTCCTCATCAAAGCAACTTTCAATCTGAATGAAAAGCTACACTAACACTACTCCAAATGTCACTCACAAGGTACTACTTTCATATTTACTGTCTAAACATATTCAAGATGTTCTAAGCTTTATCTCACTGATGCCTAAATAAACTGCTATGAATGATGACAAGTTATTTTTTTGCCATGGACTAAAGCAATAACTTTACTGATAGACAGTTCCTGCAGGGCAATGTTTTACCTTCTCATTGAACGATGAAGGAACACAGGACCATAGGAACAGTATTTTTTGTATTTCCCTTAAAAAGAAAGGAAACATATAATATGTGCAATGATTTACTAGTATATGTCTTTCTCTTGATGAAATAGATAGAATTTTCAGGACAGTCACAAAAATTAGGTGAACATCCATCTAACTCAATATCCAGTCCCTCAGACATCAGAAATGGAACTTCCCTAGAATATACTCCAAATCCTCAGTAATCTATAGCTCAGTGACTTTGATGCAGCAGTGATGATTTTGGCCTTCTATTTCCTTTCATGAATGTCCCTCCCACCCTTCCCATCTTTTCCTGAACCCAAGTAAACATTCATATTAGCATGTGGTATCTTTCTCAACTTGATCACATTGTAGGAAGAAATATCCAATTTACCTTTTTGAGTGCATGATTTTGCTTCCGATTGGAGTTGCTAATCTAATTCCTCCCTTCAACATACTGGTGATAATACAATCAATGACATTACACATTCAGAAAGAAAAAACTGTGCCAGGTCTGCTTGACAATCCCAATGTGTTTACTTCTATGACATAGTACAAAACCACTGATTAATGCTCAACTTGTGATCTGAAGTATTTACCAGAAGAACTTTCTAGAGGGCAACTCTCCTTAATTTTGTAATCATGCAGGTCATTCCTATCTACACGATGATTTTCTGCACTTTTTATTCTTTTTATAGAAGAAAAAGATCTCAATTCAGATTTCCAAGGCAACTTATTTAATTCAACCTCTCAGATGAAACAGAGATATGGGTTTCCAAGTGTCTTTTTTCAAGCCAGTTATACCTTCACTTTAGGTTAATTTCCCTGGTTTCCTCTGGAGAATCAAAATCTCATAAGGTTGTTTTTTTGTTTTTTTGTTTTTTTTTTAATCAAGCCACGTAATCTACTGCTTCTGTTCTAGTCGCAAGACTTCTTAGCCTGCCACAGAAAAAAATTAATTGGCTTCATAAAGAATTACTCTTGAAAAATTCTTGTTAACGTTTTCTCGTTACCATGTAGGTGCTTAAAAGTAGTATGTTTATTTTACTGTTATTCCTGGAATTGAAATTACTTTTCTCCATCTGTAATTCTCCAACTTTTACAGTTTCAAAAAATCATGGACTCCACTTTCATACTTTCAGGATGGCATCCATCTTGCTCTAGTAGTGTGGACAAATGAGAGCTTCTCAGCGAACAGCCTGTGTGACAGATCCTGTCTCAAAAAGAGAACTGAACTCCAGAACAAGAATGAATGAGCTCAAAGAGAGAAATCAACTTAGAAATACAGCATTTCAAAATCTCTCAGCCAGTTCTTCAGCATTAACAGAGAAGAATAATTTAAAGAGGAAGCTCACATCACACCTCAGTGACCCCATGACAGCATAATTCCTGGTCATAACACAAAGTCTATAAACATCCCCTTAACACCCTCCCTTGCCAGGTGCCATGGAATTTTTTCCATATCATTTTAAAAGAAAGAAACATGAAAAAAAATTGCAAGCACCAATAGGAATGTTTGATATGAGTGAAAATTAAATCAATAAGGAGTTTTCCATTTATTTTTATAATTAGAACTAATTTAGTAAAATAACTAGTTTTGGTTCTGTCATAGGATAAAAATGCAGATAGCAAAGTAGATTAAAAAGGTATCCAATTTACTTATTAAAAAGACAGGAAACAAAAATGACAGCACTAGTGCATTATTTAAATTTAATTTTAAAATATAATTTATATGACGAAAAATCTTTCTTAATCATACTCAATGTCATGGAATAGCTTTAATAAAGTATATTATTAAATAATTTTTCTTTCCTGTTCATAAATGAATTCCAAATATTAAAAAATCTTTGAGATACTGTAGTTTATCTTAATTTCATAATATATAGTAATTATAATACTATTATAATAATTATGTTTTTGCATAAATATGTCTTTATCTGAGGCTGTACAGAGAATTTAATGTGAGGACTATCTTCTAACGGAGATATTCATAGTCTATTTGCATTTCTACTTCATGCACTCTCATTGATAAGCATTATTCCAGTGGTTGCCTTTGATGGCATCTTCCTCCTAAAAGATAACAATAGAAAGAAAACATTTGGAATTGAAAACTTTTCAGTCTTCTACCTGCCTATGCCTCTTCCATTGTCAGGCAGTATCCAGTGGGCCCCAGATCTCCAAAAAGGCAGTTCTCTTCCCATCACCAAGGATGAAGGGCAGCATGGATAAGACATGCTGACATTTTGTTAGAAATAAGAGAAAATGAAAAAAATATATATGCAAATTAAGGTATATTTTTATAGGCATCATAAAATAATTATCTTTGATATGATGAGATTGGGTAGATTAAATATATCAAAATGCATTGTCATATGCCTCAATTAAACATAAATGAACCACACCTTTTCATTGGAATTCTTTCTTCTTAACAGGGATAACGTTCTTTCAGCCTCAGTGAAAATCCAATTATAATACTGGTGCTTATTTTACTGTCTAATTAAAGCAGGTAGGATTGTCCAATATGAAAAAGCTGAAAAGTGTAATTTAATTCCATTAGTTCTATTTTCTTATAGAGACTGCTCTCTACACTTTAAAATAAAAGTCAAAGCATAGTCAGAACTGACAACTAACATTACCTGACCTCTATATTTGTTTGTGAATATGACACATTTATTTTAAAGAGATCAGCCAAGACAATTCAGATAAGTCACCCTGAATCAACTCCATATAATGATTAAATATTACTGAAAAGTGTCAACTATTACAGTAAACCTACTAAGAAAAGGCAAAAACAGATTTCTGCCTCTGAAAGGCAATCGTTTGTTTATTTTTAAAGTCTCATATACAAGTATCAAAGACATATATTTGAGAAATACTAGTGTCACAGGATTCTTATGAGGTAATTCTGCTATCCAATTAATTGTTATGGAAAATGCAGTAAGATTAACACTGACATGAGCATTACCAAAATTGTGATAAATAATATTCTCGGGAATTACGTTAGTTTTACATGTTGATGAGTAGATAAGGAGAATTAAGCTCCTCAAGAGAGAAAAAGATTTTGTCTGAGGTATGAGATGCCCAAATTTGATCATGAATGTGCTCTGTTTCTGAAAGCTGCCAGACACATTATCTTGACTTCAGCTTGGATATGTCTATTTTTTCCTACTGTTAGTGAGTTTGTTTTCAGAATAAAGACTATTGTGAAAAATTATTCTTGACTATATTACACTTTATAAATACAAACAGCTGTAATGAAGGAATTATGGTAAGGAGGTACAATCGTAGGCAATACATTTTTCATGAAGCATGCGTGTCTTTCAGAAAAGCTTGACATAGAATTTTAAGGAATATTGGCTGAGTAGACGAGCACCTATGTGCTTTCTTTAATCCTCATCACTGAAAAGGGAATTTATTCAGTCAGTTATTTCAAATCAAAATACAAATACTAAAGTAAAAGAAATACACAGAAATAAAAACAGGTACAGTATAGAACAAAAAGAAAAACCCCAGCTTGTAATCTATCTTGTGCTTTAAGCAGAAAGCAAAGACTGGTATTGCTTTTATCTTTAATAAACAAAGTTTACTGACAAATTTATTGGTAGACAGATATTTGAGCAATACAGGCATCAAATGAGAAAACATTATAAGCTTTTAACAATTCAAGAGTCCAATCTGTTGCTCCTAAATCTTTCCTCTTTTCCAACAGTGATTAGAAAGATGGGAAGGTGTTGTTAGGTAAAACATGGAGCTGGATGCATAATGGTTTCATGTTTATACAGGATGTTCAATTGCATTATTGACCACAACTCAATAAAAGGAGCCATCTTGTTAATGATTATTTGCAGATATTCAAAATCTGCTCTGTTTAATCCTGCTTGAGCAGGGGATTGGACTAGACAGTCTAAAGAGATCCATCATAACCTCATCATCTCTGTAATCCTGTGATTCTCACACTTGAGAATGTTATTCGTTCTGAAGTATTTACACTGCAGGCTTCAGTTTACTAGTTTTAATGTTCCTACTGCTCTGTGCAAATAGCATGTACTAGCAGTATATCATAAGGCAGTTAGGGAGCTAGTACCATGTTTTACCTCAGACACAAAGCATCACTGAATAACAGATTGAGTCCTCCAGTCATTTCTCAGATTCTCAGGAAAAAAGATAATTGTAAAGTACAGTAAGACTTCCTCCAATAATCATTAATTGATTAATTAGTCTGAGTTAAAATCGAGATGGGCCAAAAAGAAAGTACGATAGAGCATGTGGGACATGGAAAACAATGCCACATCATTTTAAATTTCTGCATCAGCCCACATACAAAGCTAAATGCATATGGAAAAATGTTGAGTGTCTATATCATGGCAATTTGGGGGAATTAAAATCCTACAATTACTGCCACTTTCTTTACCTTCATTTGAAAGCTTCTCACATACTACGTTTTCACACGCTGTCTCCTTTTTACTATACATATTCATCTAAAGACAACAAAACATGCAATAAATATACTTTACTAATATGATGGTGGGATATAAATAATTAAAAAAAAAAAAAAGAAAAAACCAACAACAAAGGAAACAATGAATAAATGAATACATATCCACAGCAGAATTCACATATTACATCAATACATACAGAGGACATCCTCCCCCTTTTCTCAAATTCCAAGAGTTAATATAAATGGACAAATGTATAACAAAACAGGACATAAAATGTCCTAAGCAACTCATCTGCTCTGTATTGAATTGAAGTATGTCCAAGTTCAAGCTTACGTATCCCTCAGGCCAGAGACTCTTTCAAATAGAATTTTTGGTAGATAAAGCAACATTTGCCTACAGCACCTGTCAAGTATTCATTGAGAACTGAATCATGTGCTTTCTAAGCACATATTAACTTGGGCTACTGTCAAGATCTAGTGATGACCTGAAGCTGAACATTGGAGCAGTGTTTGTCCAAGAAAAGAAGTAAAAAGGGTACTTTGCTCAGAAGAACATGGCTGTGAAAAAAAAGAATAGGGAAATATTAGTAAGAAAGAGTTCCTCATAAGAGAGGTATGATGTATAAGGAGGGCTATATTTTCATAAAATGAAGACATCGCTAGAACTGCAGATTTCTTAAGTAGTTACAGATTTTTTTTCTCTTATATAAAAGTTGAGTACTGCTTAACAGCTTTACTCTGATAACCATCTATACCTGGAAAAGAACTGAGATGATCAGAACTACGTAATGTCCCTAGAAATAGGACGGTGAAAACCAACACTCAGACTAAAGTGGAGCATAAAGTGGCCCTCGACTAGAGAGATGTTAACTGTACCAAAAGAATACCCGCTCTACACCACTCTACAGGGAAATGACAGCACAGCTCCCCAGCAAGACAATAAACATTTGCAGGTTGCTGCCTTCACAGAACAATTACTCCATGAAAAAATCGCACTACTGACAGTGGTAAAAGCAAGACATTAGTCTAATCAAATGGCTTCGTAGTCTGAAAATAAGCAGATATTGGGCCTGTTTTAGTTATATCTTTTTATTCTTTTGCATAGTATCCCTGAGACATCCAATTCTTTGAACACCTCAAGACTCTATTCTCCAAACAGTAAAAAGTAGTTCAAAGTTGTACTTCTAGGAATTGTGGCAGGTTTCCTCAGACTGCAAGCTGCAAAAGTAAATTCTAACTCAGACAGACTTTCCACACAGCATCCATGTCCCAGAATCAAACTCATTGATAGACAGATATTTGAACAGCACAGTCATAAAGTGAGAAAACATTAAAGGCTTTTAATAATTCAAGAGTCCAGTTCTGTTCCTCCTAAATCCTTCCTCTTTTCCAACAGTGAATCACGGACTGAACAATATTGTTCCTCCTCCACTTTATGCCTTTCCATTAGTATCAGCCAATTTCACAGAGTAAAGCCACAACCTCTGTCTCAAGTGGTTAAATTCACCCTCTCCAGCCATAATCAAGAAGTGTTTTCCTGTCAGATATACTGTAAGTGGGTCCAAACTGCCAGCTGCAGCAGAGCCAGCCTCTTTTGGCAACCCAAAAATGATTTTGTTTTCTTTGCCTTCCTTCCCACAAACCAGCAATGGTTTTTTTTTGGCACAGAAAAGCCAACAGGTGTACCTCAGTGTTAAAAAGACATGCAGCATCAGTGCTTTGAAGACATCACTGTGATGAGTCTCCCAGCTGCAAATGATGCCACTCACCTTATTATGCAAAGTGCCTATACAAAGCTATTATTGCTTGGCATCTATGCCCCCATGAGGTGGTCCAACAAATAAATATCTGATGAAAATGGGCATGACTGCAGACAGCCAAGAGTCCCCACAATACAATAAAGTTTTTTTTTTTCATTAAAAACATCAAAATCTGATTTCTGAGTGAAAAGCATCAATCTGTCTAAATGCATCCTATGTTTATGCTTCTAGTAATAAAGCACAATACTTACCTTTTTTATTTTTCTATTACATAGAAAGTACAGTTTATTAAATTCTCCAAATTAAAAAATATATATTTTCAAACCTGCAGGAGGAACATTTAATATAAATAAAATCTACATAAAGTCACCTTTTACAATAATTAAAAAAGATGAAGAAAAAAATTAGATGCTACGTGAATGTGAAACAACTAAATAACAACAACCAACATAAACTGCAGTCTAAACAAGGCACACAGTATGCTATTTCTGTTCTAAAAGATCAGTATAAGAATAATTTCACTGAAGTTGGTTAAAAGGCTACCTTGAGTGAAATTTGCTTCAAGTACCAGGTCCAAGCTTAACAGAAATCAATATTTTTCATTTAAGTTTACTTTTATTCCTTCAGATGAGAGAAAAAAGAAAACTAGAATTGTAGATACTGCAAAAAGACCTAAAAAAATATCTAATAAGTGTGTGAACAAATGCTTTCTTTTGATTTGCTAAAAGAACTTTTGAAAAGTAACTCTGAAGTACATTCTTTTAATATGCTTGCTTCAGTAATGCTCTATGGAGAATGAAAAACTTAAACTTGACATTTCTGTCAAAACGAACACACTCTACGTTCTCTGTTACATCTTTTGTGTTTTGCACAAGTGGGAGTTGGGATATACTGCATGAAGAAGCGTTCAGTTAGTTTAAAAGCTGTAATTCAGAAAATCCTCAGCAAATCCTTCACTTCCAAGAAAGTTAACTTCTTGATTATTCAACAAAGTCATTTTACATCTTGAACTCATGAGGTCTTCTAAGCTAACCTGGAATATAAGCAAAAAGTCATATAGATACACATATATGGCAGACATACAATGTAGATTGATCTTCATTAATTTCTTTATGAAGGGATTTTTCTCTCCAAATAATGAATGTTCTATTTTTTCCTGGTCAACTAGTATACACATGATTTCAGTGAAGAACCATGTTACAAAAAGCCAACTTACTTTAATGTTTATTTAAGTGTATAGAAAGATTAGAACTGAGGTTCCTTTTTATCCTTGAAGACATAAACATTTTCAAATAGCTTATTCTCATTTAGTGAATGGCTGTTTGAGGCATGCTATGTGGAATACAGAACGTGGACAATAAAAAATTGCTTTCAAAAAGTAATTTCATTCATGCTCTGAACATTCCAGTATGTTCAGATGCTGATCAGGTGCAACAAGATGAAAAAAAAACAAACACTTTATTTCCATTAATTTGTTGGCCATTTGCAACCAAGAATTCAGACATAGAATCTGAGCCATAGCCTCCTAATTCATGATGGTTGCTCCAGGCTGAAGCACTGAATGTGCATATTATTGTCAGACCATATTTGTGCTGTACTTGTGTTTAGAAAACAACTGTATTCTAACAGAAATTTGGGATCACAGGAACAGGACTTCAAGTGAGCCAAAATGTTTAACCATACTGATGTATAGATAAACTGCTTCCATTTCAGCTGTCGGGATGCTGTATCAAAAGTTTTCAATTTTATCATACAATCATACGATTTGTTAACTACTACTTTACAGATGTTAACAAACACTAATTTCTCTATTCTAACCATCTAATCCTTGTGCATAATCGCGCTGTTGAGTTTGTGAACACATCCATAACAAAACGTTAATAGAAATATTGTTCTAGGAAGCAGTTCCTCTACAACACACCTTTAGCTGTTCTGGCTTGATCAGCAGTCAGTAGCTACAAAATTTTCTGGTTGTGTAGACATTCAGGAATGAGGCAACACACTGCGTGTTCTGTAACCGGGCAGTGCCTGTAAGTAAGAATGAGCATTCAGTGTAATCAGGCAGCAGGTCTTCTAATGACTTGTGTAATACAAAGAAAAGAAAAGAATCCTAAAGCGAGCTATTGGTGAATGATGTATTATGTCTCCATGCAGGAATATTTACAAATTTATGCAAATCCAGAGGTCAAAGCAGTCATCCACCAGTATGGTGTAAAAAGGCAGCATTTGCCATCCATTACTCAGATACTTCACTTTCCAGTCCTTGTCTTTGGAGATATCAGACAGAAGCACTGCTACTTTATATGCTTCCTAGCTGTTCAGTTAGATGTCCTGGTGGTACTTTTTTCTACTGTTAAACTAGAATGGCCTACTCCCTTCTCTTCTGCCACTGATAGGACAACATAAAATTTCTGCCAAAAATTACTCCTCTAATCTGTACCTTTTCTTTCTTTCTTTTCCAAGGCTGCTAGAGATAACTTACCTCTATCTTGACATATAGCTCCCTTCAGGCATTAACTTTACAGTGATAAATACTATCTCTCACCTACTTCTCTCTTCTTCTGTTTCTTGAATCTCCTTGCTCTCATACCACAGATCTGGCCATGACCATAAGATTAGAAAAGACCTTCAAGATCATCTAGTCCAGCCATCTACCAACAACCTATACTGCCACTATGCCAGGTCCCTAAGTGCCACATCCACATGTGATACATGATGACTTTGTTGCTATCGTTTGGTACTTAACATTGTGTGATATGCATGTGACCATGTGCAATATATAGTCTGCAGCCTTCAGAGCCTACAGTCAAGATCCCTAAGGATATTTCTAATATCCCTGAGGTTTCTTTAATATCTTAAGCATAAAGCTTCCCTCTTCACTACTGTAGTTTATAGTCTCATCTTCTGAAGCTGCACAGTACTTAGAGAGCAAGTGGAGACTTTATAAATTCATATTATTATACATGTCATAATAATGGAAAAAGCACCTTGACTTACAACTCCCAAAACAAAAAACAAGCAGGCAAGCAAAAATACAAGAAATAAAACCCTCTCTCTGGGACCACTGACGTCCTTTAAGACCTTGAAGTATAGAACAATTCTCCCATGGTATTAAAGCCTCACAGTCCTTTTCATCAGCCTGAAGTGGGAAGATTTCCTTCATTGCTCAGGAGCATCTCCCACTTATTCAAATGACACCATAGCTTAGAGAATATGCATCCTTTTCATATCTATTTTTTTCACCAAACAATTACATTGTTCTAATTTACAAGCAGACAACCTAAGACAATCTGTTTCTTCAATTTACCTGGTCTACTTAGCATACTCAATGCTATACCAAGAAAAAAAAAAAGCAAAACAACATAAAGTGTTATCACTTTTTAGATTACTCTTGTATCTGCTCTTAGATAGAGTGTGTGATCTATGGCATAGGCCCAGCTAGCAAGTAGCAGATTAAATACAGACTGAGGAATAGAGTAGTACATAAAATTCAGAAAATAAATTTAAATTTATAAAATACATTCCCCAAATAGCCATTTTTCCCAATCTTTTCTCAGCTGTTTGCCAGATTTCTTCCACCAGTCACTGGCACATCATAACTTCTCTTTTCTTTTTTATGTCCTCATTAACAGGACATCTATATTCTTCCTTTAGCATTTTTCCTCCCAGCAAATTTGTTATCCATAACCCTACAGGGAGGGTCCAAATACATTTTTTTTTAATCATCTGATATTCTTTTTCAAGAGAAATTATGTGATCTAGTATAATGCTTTTTCTGATAAATATATCTCCATGAGCCTGACGCAATTCAACCACACCAGTGTATGTACTGAAACATTCATATAAAAGGATTTATTCTTTGCTTACTTTAAGAAACAAAGCAAAAAATGTTGATCTGTTTTCTAAACATAACAAGATTCTTTTATTTATTTATTTTGCTGGGGGAAGAGGGAGGAGCGGGAGGGTGGTTTGAGCGGAGCGAGATGGGATGGGATTGTTTGACTCTTTGAATATTGATAAGATTTTGAAGCTGGAAAAATGTAACCAAATAAGAAATGGGCAGATTCTCCTGATTGTATTGATATTGTACTGATTGTTTAGTGATGTCCATGACATTTTGGAAATCAACTGTGGCCATATGTATCACTTACATAATGAACTCTATTCAAGACTTAGCCAGCAATTCACTTAGAATGAAGAAACAGAACTAAACTGTAGTTTGGATTGTATTTTCATTTCTAAAATTTACCAAGTGTTACGTTTCTAGCTTTGTTGCTTAACCCTCACAACTCATAAATTGCTTTGGGCATCTGACATGTTCTGCAGCATTGATAAATAAGGAGTACACAGCCATATAGAATTGGTATGCAAATGTTTTGTTTACTAAGAAATACTAAATTTTGGTAAGAAGTCAATGCAAGGTGCTAGAAAATGGTTCTTTCATACTCAATTTCCATCAATGCTGGAATAGAACTAATACTCTATCACACAGTCAAGTCTGCCATCTGATTTTCTTATTGATCTCTACAACAGTTTTCCTGGAATTAAGAGTGATGATACAGTCATGGCACTCAACACATACAAGTACCTCTAATCTCTCTGTTCTCACTCTAATCCTGGTTTCATTATCTCTTTCAAAATCAAGGGAAGGTGCACACAGGACCTCTGAGATTTTCTCTTGAATGACTTCTATACATTTCCATTTTGAATAAATGCCAGTTTGTTTCCTCAATGCTTCCTGTTTTTTGTTTTGTTTTTGTTTTCGTTTTTATGGTGTGTGTGACACATACTAAGTACTTTCTAAGCATCACTTGACATGAAGGTTTGATATAGTGTGTGACCTTTTGCAGACTGAACCATCTTGCAGTTTTACAGTCTTTCATTGCACAATATACATCACTTTCAATTTTTCTTTTTTTATAAAAGATATACTGGATGTAAGCTGATGTGAAGAATTCAAATAAACAATGCATAAAACAAATGTAATGTATAGAAAATATTAAAATACTGTGATTCTGACAGAAATGCCTCATTGATACATTTTAGAGAGTTTAGTGGTTCAAGGAAGCCAGTGTGTTCTACCTGTCTTATATACAAATGAAATTTGTGGGTAGAAGGGAGCATCTGTGTACTGATTACTCAAGTACATAGCCAGCCTTACCCTGAACTTCAAGTCATTTTTTACTAGCACTAAACTGATAACACAAAAAGGAAGCAAAGTCCTTGACTATTCTGAGGTACAGTCCTCATGTGTCTTCTTTCTTACCTCTTCAGAGCTGCTGGCAAATAAACATATCTTTTTCTTAAACACCAAGTTCGTGTGGCAGATACATTTAGTTCTTTCCCATCCTTTTCTTGTCAGAAAGGCAGTAAATGTGTTAAGTCCTCCACTTAGCATCTCCACTACAGATGCAGCTGTAATGTATCCATTGTATAACTCACTGTGAGCTAGCTATGCAACAATCACATTTCTGAATGTCATTCCTGTTAGTTCCTGCCAGCTGACCTAAAAGCACAGTATTTTTGCAGCTGGGATTGGTAGAAATATTCAGCTACAAAACGACATCAAACATTGTTTTCTAATGTTTCACTCATAATATGAAAATATTTTAAAGCAGAAATATCTATGTGTCAATTACTGTTTCAAGTGTGTATTGAAAGTAAATCCATGTTCCATTGAAAAATATTTTCTTTTAGTACCTAGGAGATAAAAACCTTCAATGCTCAAAAATGTCTTCTTTAAAAAGAAGACAGGCTATATTTTCTAAGAAAAAGTATAGAAAATGCAATTAAAAATGTCAAAATAAACAGCAACGGAAATCATAAAGGTGGTCACTGATAGAGAAATCACTTCTAGCTTGCACAGCTTCATAACGTATGGATGTCATAACTTCTGAACGAAGTCATATAGAATGCTGAGACTTGGTATACTTCTCATCTGGCTATCCAAGAGACATAGTGTTACTTCAAATCTTGAGAGATTCTAGATTTTACAGAGAAGGGATACAATTCTGTAAGAGTTTGAAGAATGTCTTAGGCATTAAGGATTATTTTCCTTCCTGTGGAACTTCAGCTTTAAAGTTATGTTAATGCCTAGCTGAAGAAACCTCACCCCAGATAACTATCACAGCAGAAGAATGCAGGGGAATGAACAACTTTTTAAAAGCATTCCCCAGCAAAATGAAAGCTTCTACTCTAGAGTAAGAAAAAAAAAGAAAAAATTTGTGAGAAAAGATGTAATGTGGAAAAAGAATGGTAGAATTGTGATTATAAGATGGTTGAAAGAAAAAAAAAAAAAAAAAACAGCACAGGAAAAAAAGATACGGAAAAAAAAAAACAAAAAAAAACAGAAGACAAGGGAGGGAAGAAAACAGACATGAAAAAAACAAGAGAAAGGAGAAAGGTTATATGTATATATACATATATTTTATTTCTGGGAATGACAATGTCAAAATATGTAGTTAAATGAAAGGATGAGTTTAAAATATCGATATGATAAATCAGGAAAGGTCAGGAACTCAAATTCACCTAGAGCAACAGAATGCCTTGGGCTGGTCCTTAGTACTACAAAGCTGGGAAAGAATATATTGCCCTGATTTTCTCGTTGCATAGGAGAAGCCAGACAAAGCTTGTCTCGTATTTACTGCCAATGTTTTAATTTATAAACTTTGACATGTACCATCCCATAAAGAGTGAGGATGGTCAGTGTCAGGTCTCTTATTTCTTACATACTGATGTATTTGTGCTATAATTTTTCATTATTTTTTCTTAAGGAAAAGAAAGTAAGCTTACAGGCAGGACAACTGGGCATTTGTTTGTATTGATTTTTTTAATTGGTAATCCAGGAGAATGAAAACAAGAGTAGAAGATAACTACTAAGACAGGCAGAGTGATAGAGTATATACGCTTTCTTCCAGTTTCTAACATGATATGTTCAAACACCTTTTGGATACAGTATGTCAGATTGCATTACACCGTATGACATGACATAATGCAACATGACACACCAATTGTTTTGTGACAGAAATATAAAGAAAATGAACTTCTCCACTCTGTCGATAAGAAATCACTTTAAGTAGTGATATACCAGATTTCTCCTAAACATCAATGCATTAAAGCATAATGGCCTTGAGAGTTACCCCTTTCCAGGTGCTCCTGCTGCCAGGGCTCAGGGACAGTACTGCAATAGTGCAGAAGTGGGTTCCTCCCATCCACAGACAGCTCTGTTGGGAGGCCTGAGCCAAGTTGAGCCTACTTCCCTGTAGGATCTGTTTTTAAGTTGAGATGCTCATGCTTGGCCTTAACCTGACCAACAGTCCAGCTGCACAGTAGCCAGGAATACACCTGGACATGTGCCCCACTGATGCAGACCTGGACTCATAGACTGATTTCCTGGCCCACCTCAGACTTTCTCTTCACTATGGACTTGGCAGCCAAATCACTGGCACATATCTGACCCTGTTCAAATAAACCAGATCTGAGCCTGACTCCAATTCACTCTGTGCCCAGCTTGACCCCATGGACCATTGGTCAGACTTGTCTGCCATCACCATGTATGCTCACTCACCTTGCTTGGAGACTGTAGGATGAGACCCTGGCTGTGTCATCATGCTCAGTTCCTGGCTTCTGTCCCTGAAAGGGCAACTGGTTTGCATTGTTTCCTAGCAGAAAATGAAGTCTTCAATAAGAGAGTACTGCTCTGTTCAACTCTATAGGCCCCAATGGTACTGTGCATTCTAGAGTCACATAGCCTTCCCTACCTGGTACACTTTAATTGCAAACACTTTAATATCAAAGTATTTCTGTAGGACCCAGGGTGAGTGGAGGACCTTTAATTTTAGACATGTATTATGTGTTCAGAGTGATTATGAGGAGAACCAAGTTCAGCTTCGAACCGCTGAAAATTTCATGTAAACAGTTTATTATAATTTTGAATCTTTCAAGCACCACAATTTCTGAAGATTATAAGGTTTTGCTTTTCTTTCCAATTTACCTACTCTTGTTACTTCATCAGGTTGTAGAACATATAGGAAAGAAAGGTTTTTGTACTGTCTTTTCACTGACAGAGAGTGAGGAAATGGAAACAGAGTAGTGGCAGTTTTCTGTGTAGTTACAGAGCCCACTCTGTCATCTGTGCTTGGTGGCAAATGTGCTAAGGAATTTCTACAATAAAAAATACGCTTTGTCTTAGCTTAAAATTCTTTCAACTAGAGAATTGCAACAGTGCTATTAAAAACTGTTTTATTGACATGACACATTTCCTAAGACAGGCCATTAATCATCCCATGTTATTGTATCAAAATTGTACTTAATGTTTGAAATCATGCAGAATCCTAATGATACAGCTATCAGGAGGAAAAATGTAACACTGAATCTACCTAAGTGGTGCTTCCACTGTGACTGAGTTGCATTTTCAGACTACTGCTTTTCAGCTGGATTTCTGCTGGTTTGTGTGTATTTTTATTCCTTAAAGAATTGTTTATAAAAATGGAGGAGGTCAGCAATGTCATTCTTGTAACCTGACAACCTACTCAGAAAGAACTGCCTGGATGTAAAACCTTGCTCTGTCCTTTTCTCTGGAGTGTTCTCTCAAAACGTATGCATAAACATATCCTGGATGATAATACTGGGCATATGTTTCAGCCCCAAGCAACACTGATTACTGTGGTTCTACACCAACATAACTTAATGAGGCTACAGGTTTTACTATAGTTTTCCAGATAATAACATGCTCATTTACATGTCACTGGGGAAAGGATTCATTTTAAATTTACAATGTACAGAAATTTTAGGAATCTTCTATAACCAAAATTATTTCTGTGTGATTACCTTTATGCATATCTACTTATTTTATTGGTCATGACTGCTTTTCCAGCAACCTTTCTTGGCAAAATAAACAAATAACTATTTTTAGCATTTTAAAGAGGAGATGGGGAGTAAAACAATGCTGTGCATAAAATGGATGTTCTGACATAAGAAAGTTGTCACTGACACAGACACAGAGATTAGTACAGTGCAGACCCCAACTATCAGTCATCGGAATGAAGCTGCAGACAATGAAGAAATGTCTTATAAATATACCTTCACTTCTCCCCAAAATGTGACACAACTGTAGTACTACCACTTGTGAAATGCTGTTTAAGTATGCTAAGGCTTGACATTCATGTTAAGGTGTGGTTCTGCTTATTCATATTGTTGTAGATTCATATTGAGCTTGGATTTCACTTGCTGCACTTAACATCGCCCTGCAGACTTTCAGTCCTCTTGTGTCCCTTGTTCCAAGTTAAATCCTATATCTATCTGGTTCTATCTTCCTGCTCTGCTTGCCTCCCCATCCTGCTGAGGGCAAATTACAGCTGGCAGACATGGAACCAATGGTCATGCATGCTAGAATTTTCCCTTAGATTTCAAATATTTTGTCATGAAAATAATTTTACCGCAAGTATGATGTTAGGCAGCTGTTTAGCACAACCACCTAAACCAATTGTGAATCCCACAGCACCGCCACCATTATTTTCACGCGGCCTTAACTCAATTCATAATTGAACTAAGATTATAACAGCACTACAATATTACAACAGAAACCAGAAAGTAACAAAAGAAAGGTGACAGAGATAAGAAATTAGGTATGTTAGAGAAACATGAGAAAGCACAAACTGCATTAAAGCTCTTTTTCCTCCCATATTAAGAATATGGACTGTCAATCTACTGTGTCTTTCCAAACTAGTTTAGAAATACATTTGTTCTCATACTTCTTTCAGGTTTAATAAAAAAATAAAAATAAAAATAAAACAATTTAAATGAATAACAGTCATTTTTGCTGTCTTATAAAAGATTGATGGCCTGAAGGTTTCCAAAAGGAAATTCAATTTGAATAAATTTGAATTCTCAGTTAAGTGTTGATACCACAAAAATTATTTCTCAAATTCGTTCTAAAGTCTTATTGTACTTTTTTCTTTCAAAATATTTTGAAAAAATTCCCTGCAAATCCCTATTAACAAATAATTTTATGGAAAAACATCATTTTTCTCATAGTATATCATGCCCTTAAGAGTTCTTTTCCAGTACCGTATCAAAAGAATATATATTTGTAGAAAGCATTGCCAGCATTGAAGCAAAAATACAAAACATATGCTTACGTTGATATTTCAGCTGAGGTTTGTAAGATCAAGCAATTAACTGAGGGTTTTCTCGTATTATTCTACCACTTCTTGTGTCTATCTGTCATAATGATTTCATTAAAACAGACACAGATGATCATTTCACTGAATTTCTGACAAGTTAATATACTCCTTATAAAGCTGTAATTACAAAAAAAAATCAGTTTGGTTTTGATTCAGTATCCAATCCATCTACTGTTTACAGAACAGAAAAACTAGCAGGTGCAGTGAATGGTGAGAAGCTTGAACAAAATAACTTGAAAAAGCATTTTTGGATTTCTAGCCTTCCATGATCTACTGTTCTTTAAGTCACTAGTTAAAATGAATTCATAATATTCAGGTGTTCAAAGGAGTGTATGGTATCTTCATTCTATGATTTAACAAAAAAAATAAAAGGTGATCAGTACAAATACAGAGAGCTCAGTTGGTCACTAACAGTAGAAGTTGTAGATCCCAGTTGGTCATTAAAAGAAAAAACTGTACACTGAGTAGCCACTACAAGTCAAAACAAGGTGTTAAAAAAAAAGATTTAAAAAAAAAAAGAAAAAAAGACCACTACTAAAATCACATAAATGTAGAATCATAGAATGGCTTGGGTTGGAAGGGATCTCACAGTAGAACATCAGTGGAGTAATTCTTGTCAAGGAAGTAGATTACCTAACCTAAGTGTTCTCAGTAACATCTGCTTGTTTGTTGCCTAGGAATGCATGAAAGAGAATAGAGATGGGATTGTCTTAGGGATGCACATTCAAGAATATTTTCCACAAATTAAGTAATTTTGAATTCACATATAAATGAAAGCGCAGATATTTTGAGCTTTGCATTGAAAACATAATGTAGAAAGATTGGGGGGGGAAAAAAAAAAAAAAAAAAAAAAAGGATATGATGCATCTGTTTAGAAATAGCAGCCAAAAAGTGGAAAAGGATAGGTTTCTCAAAAAAAGGTGATGAGCAGTAATGCTTCTCTCAGAATTCCTCTGAAAATCTGAAGTAAATAGAAAACAATGAAAAATTGACCATAGATGAGAAATCCTTCCTCCAGCACACATCATTCAAGATGATGGTTAACTAGGAGAATCTCCAAAATTAATGCTGAGTTTTGCTCACTTTAAGTAGAGATAATATAACTATTACTTACCAACTCTTATCAACTTATATCATGAATAAGGCTAGCTGAGGACATGGGACTATAATATAAGGGTGAATTAACAATTAGCTAGGAAATTAGATGGCTCCTGATGAACTGCTAATAGTCACTCCTGGTAAGGCACCTTTATACTGCATCATCACAGAGTTTGAAATAAGGTAAAAAATCAATGATTCACATTCAATTGTATTCTCCAAAAAGAAAATGAGGGCAAATTAGAGGTGCTGTTACTGAGAGATTTTTGCTGGAAAGAGAAAAAAACCCAGACGATCTTGAATGTGCTGCAGAAAATACAGAATACAAAAGAATATTATTGCTCAGAAAATCTCTGTCAACATTACGCAACAGATATCAAAGGTTAAACACTGATAGATTTTTAACTCATGAATCATTTCATAAATCACTATTATAAATCAGAGATGTCCAGAAGCATTAAGTAAATCATTTAAATGTCAAAATCATTTGTGAAGAAATTATTGTCCCAGTCACCAGTGTGGCTTTTAAGGGGAATAAAAAGCAAAAAACCTGATTTCTCATTATGAATCACTACAAACTTCTGTATTTTTCATATTTCAGTGAAAATAAATACTATGGCCATCTTCAGTAATTTATATACTTGGAATTACATAAACCAAATTTGCTTTATAACTGCTTTACCTAGTTAGTTGCACACCATTGACATTTTTGCAAGTGAACTCCTTTTCCCTCAAAATGGAGAGTAAGTGAAATGGGTATGACTAGACATGCTGAGTTTTGCCTTTTTCTGCTCAAATCTATTCTTGCTATAGAAAGAGTAAAGAATGTATTTCAAAATCATCATTGCATGTTTAACGGTACGTCCTGTAAAAATCCAGTGTTAAAAAAACTAAGATCTTAGACAAACGATTAGCTTCTGCAGAGAATACTGACATGAAGTAGATAGATCAGGAAGCAGCAAACCCTTCAAGCTGGTATGACTCCAGAAAGAAGAATATAACTGCATCTTTCCATCAGGTTAGCCTGAATGCACAATAAAATATATATACTGGCATATTCTTTATAGTAGAACAGACATTACTTACATCAGCTGAAGGAATATAGGCAACATCTGACATAGCATTAACTTAGATTTTCACAAGCAGATGATATTTGATCTACCCTAACCCGTACTGAGACAAAGTTATTCTTTCAAAAATGTTAACAAATATGATCTGGCAGAGAACACTTACATGATTTCAGCAGAATGTCTCATTTAGACTCAGCAGTTCTGGTTTGTGCTCACTGAAAACAAAGTTAATATCCCATGGAAGTGCAATCTGAGTCCTCCAAGGCAGGGAAGAGCATGAATGCCAGTTCTCAACTACAAACAGAAACTTAGAAAATGAATTTTGCTACATGAGTAGAAATATTGCACAAAAACAAAGAAAAAAGCCAATTTCTCAGGTTTTCCGCAAGCGTGCAATTGGTGCATATATTTAAAATTTAAGTGAAGCAACATGACACTGACATTTGACGTTCCAATTTAGGTGAAAAACACTTCTTAGGGGACAATTAAGCTCTACCTGAACAGCAGTCTTTAAGATATTTTTATGCACAAGTCATTTCATTCTTCATCGTCAGATATATGATATTTTTAATGTACATATTACACATCTACTGACACTGACTGAGTTACAGTTAGTAACAAATCATATTCTTGATGTTAGAATTGTGACTACTGTAGAATTATTTACTGTGGTTTTACTTGCTCTCCTTCATAATACTGTGATTTACTCTGCTTTTTTTTTTTTCAAGAAAATCTCTTAGCATAAATGTAAGCAATTTTGCACCATACCTATGTTATGTTTTCTTGAATCTCCATCAAGATGGTAGTGCCCTGCAGCACCTGGAAATGTGCACTGATCTTCTGCAACACTGGTTTCATCTCTTCAAGACAAAAATTGATTTTTCTCAAACTGGCATGTAAAGGTACAAAGTGTACTCAGTGATCCATAGCTCAAGTGAGTGCAACAAGCCCAGCCTTGGTAGTTGAAGAAGCAGTAAGTTTTTAAGGCTCTGTAAGAAACAGTGTAAGGGAAAAAAAACCACAGCAGTAAGGAAATTCATCTTGTAAAATGCCGGGCAGTCAAGTTGTACTACTGCTGCTGCAGGCTATTGTCAAAGTTGCTAAGTAAATGGTAGAAACAGTTTTCTTTAATTGGAAAGAACTGGGATACCATGGTGATATGCTTTTTATAGCACACATAACATAAACAGACAAAAAAGAACTCTTAAATTTGGATTTCATCACTGCATTATTTGTCTTATTCTGTAGTTCACCGTCAGAGTCTCACACCCTCCCTTTTGCACACTGACACAGGAGGAGGAGCACTGGAGTTTCTCCTTGCTCTTCCCCACTGTTCAATAGAGTATGGAAGACCCAAGTTTACCAAAGGGAAAGCAAGAAGCTCTTTTGGGGGGAAATTAAGTTCATTCTTAAGAACAAAAGAAAACTGGAAGAAAAAAAAAAAAAAAAAAAAAAAACAGAACAAAACTTTGGAGACCCATACCACTCCAACTCCAAATTTGTGTTGCACTGAAAAATGGTAGGGGAAAGAATTGGGCTTCATTAAGATATGAAGTTGAAATCAGCCATGACTTTCTTTTTAAAAAAATGTATGATAGGAACATCTTATATAAAATATTGTACTCATATCTTCTGCATGCTATAACTTACCTTTTAAAATAAAACAACTTCTGATCACCATAATTACAATATAACCACTGAAAAAATAGCTTCAGTTGTGGATAGTGTTTTGAGAGTGCTGCAGGCAATAACACTGAGAGTTTCCTAACTGTATTCACAGAACGTATTAACTAGGATTAAATTTCTGTAATTATCTCATACTCTCTCTGATAGTGGCTAGCACAGCGTCCAGTTCAGACCACAGCCCTTAGAGGAAGTTTATACGAGAAACTGCGTTGACACATCAGTGAATTCTGTCACTGTTCCCTGGTACGGAGCGAAGACTGAATTGTCACTAAGTGATTTGAAATATTGCTTTGAAAAAGGACCTATCATAACAGTAACATAGCCAGATGTTCCTTTATCTCAAATTCAGAGTTATTAATAGTCTGCTTCATCCTTTCAAAAAAGAGAGCCAGTAACATAGCCTAACCTTTAATTTATGATTCCTAGGTCTAGTTCTTAATGTGATTAATGACAAATCACTACTTAAAGCATAGAACATTCATCAGCAGAACTGTATGCCCTTAAAACAGGTGTTAAGGGATTTGAGAACTTTAGAATGCAAAGTTCTCTTGTTTCTATCAGTCTAAAATGAGAAATAGCCAAAGAACTAGAGACATTACAATCTTGAAATGGGAATTAGTGTCAGTTTATTTATTTGGTCATTTTTTTCTGCTAAAGTTGTAAGACTTGCAGCAATCTTTAAGAAAATAGAGAAGGACAAGAATAAGGAATTACATACCAAAATTCGCCAGAGCAGAATGTCAGACAGGTGGAAATTGGAATATTTCTTGAAGTATGGAACTTGGTTTTGGCAAAGATTTGGCGATTTTCAAGGAAAAAAATATTTAAAATCTTAATTACTGGGAGAAGAAAAGAAGACAGAGTTTGAAAGAGAGAAAAGGTAGAATATGACTCTATACAATAGTGATCTAGTATACTTTTGGTAAATAGTACAGTAATGCACCTGACTTCTTAATATTTCTGAAATTGCAGTTTGAAAAATCAGTTGCTCAAACGATTTTATTGCAGGAAAAAAGTGTCCACAGACAGTAGTGAAAAAAACTGTAGAGTAAGTAAGTAGACCAGATGAGCCAAAAATCCTGAGGACAGAGATCCTCAAAATTCTTAAAGACATTTTAAAAAAGACTGAAAGATAGAGGTGGTAACTGTCCTTTTGTAAAAGGTTAAGAAATGTATGAAATTAGTTAATAGAATCATAGAATGGCCTGGGTTGAAAAGGACCACAATAATCATCCAGTTTCAACCCTCCTGCTTTGTGCAGGGTCACCAACCACCAGACCAGGCTGCCCAGCGTCACATCCAGGCTGGCCTTGAATGTCTCCAGGGATGGGGCATCCACAACCTCCTTGGGCAACCTGTTCCAGTGCCTCACCACCCTCTGTGTGAAAAACTTCCTCCTGATATCTAACCTAAAGCTCCTCCGTCTTATCTTAAAACCATTCTGCCTTGTCCTTAATTAGAAATAACTAAAATCAATTGTAACTTTTTTTTTGTAACAACTTTGCATCTCAGAACATTTTTTTTTAATCAGGTATCATATTTTAGTGATGATCTTTCATGCTTTATCAGTGGTTTTTTTTGTTCAGTCTGTTCCGATATTATTTTTAATTCCCGCTCTTCCCTAACCTTGTTATTTCTTCTTTTTCTTTTTTTCATGTATATTGTAAATTCTCTGGAGTAAAAACTTTTTTTTCTGTTACAGCTCTGCACAGTCTTGCATAACCAACCCCTAATCTACAATTGGAGGCTAACTGATAGCATACATATAAATGAAGGGATATGTCTCGTGCACTCATATTCTAACAGAAAGAGATGAGTTGTAGATATTAAACACTGATTTTGTTAATTAAAAAAAAAAAGCAGAGGAAAATCCTGTTGATAAACAAATCTTTAAACACAATTGCAACACAATCTGTTGCAATTATTACCAGAAAAATCTGGTTCTGCCTTCAAAAACACAATATAAGAACTAAGAAAGAGAAGGAGGGAAAGATAGAAGGAAAGACAAAAGACAAAAAGAGTAAGCAGCAGTCTGTCAAAAGAAGGCTTGTAAATTGTGCAGTGCTTTGGTGCTTTGGTGCCTTGATCACTGCAGGAGACCTGAAATGGATGCTGGAATTAGACAAAATTGCAAAATTTGACCCCAAAGAAATAATTTTTGTGAGTCTGCTTTATTCAGAATTGGTCAGCATCAAAACATAAGCTTATTCTAGAATTCAGGCTTTTTTTTTTAATTATCAAGGAGCTGGTAAAGAAGTGTCAAATACTAATAATTACAGTCTGAAGATTCTCATCTCAGTCATTGTTTCAATTCAGATCATGCTAGGAGCTGGCGTCTGTCTGCCCTCTAGGAAGATCCAAGTCTGGGAACACAGAAGTAGTTCAGAACTGTTCTCCTTTCATCTTACTTAAATTGGTCTCCTGATCAGATAAGGGTCTTGATCTCCAGACACAGTCAGTCTTTCTTGTAAAACAAAGATCATCACTTCTAATATATTTGCCATTTCATTCAGCATATCGCAAACTGCTGTCTGAACATTGGTGGAAATCAAGACTTTGGCCACTGTCCCACAAGTGTCAAAATGTTTTTCTCAAACTTTTAAGAAAAGTTTGAGTCTCTGAATTCCTGACAACATTCTACTCATTGAAAAAAAATCTGGAATTTTTAAATGATGAAATAATGATAATGGATGTAAAAAGAAAGATTCTGAAGTCCGTGTGTACATCCACAGATACATCTGCATTGTCTTTGTGGACTGTGCCAGACACAGATCCCATGAACTCTTAGCCAATTCATATGGTGAAAATCGTGCCTGGGCTACCTTATTAGAAACTTCATATTGAATTTTGAGCATTTAACATTTTATTTCAATTTCTGAATTATTGGTCTACTTCAGTACTATACGTAAACAGAACAAATCAGGATTGGTTTTTAACTGAAATAAAATCATTATTTTTTATTCAATATAGTCATTCAAAAGAAGCAGCATCAGAAATTATTTTTCACTAGTTGATCATACATTTTAAGGAACACTTTCCTTCCCACGCAAAGCTAGAGCAGAAGGTGTACCTGTCTCTTGGAGAAGTTGGCCTACCTGCTGAGTTTTCCAGCTTCACTGACTAGATCACAAAATCTGTTGCTTTTCCAGTCTTTAGAACTGGAGACTGAAAAAAGCTTTTCAAAAAGATGAGCTCTGGATTTTGTCCAACTGCATTTAAAAACCAAATTAATAAATAAACAATTTTAACAGAACTATGTCTCTCTATTTCATGATCAACAGTCTTTCTGGACCACATCAGCCACAGAACAGCACTGTTACAATACATGAATTGTTTTGCTTGTTAAAAAAATCAGACTTTTGAACAGGCTGACAAAAAAATAAGTGAATGCTTTTCTGTTTTGTTTGTTTGCTTGTTTGTTTTTTTTTTTACTTCAAGCTTATTGCTCAGCTTTCAACTATTCAAGCAGTCATACTCGCGGACAGAAGAGTAATTGGCGCAACAGTAGTTAGGTATTTGCATATGATAAAAAGTGACTTTTATTTATCATTCATCATATTCATACATACTTCTGGCAATAGAATTTGGGTTTACTTTTCCTTGACTAATTAATTGTTTTTGACAGTTTTTAATTTGTCCTGATCAACTTCTGACTGATATTCTATTTTAAAAGTAGTCAGCGACTTCTGTTCTAATTTCTGTTTCAAAGCAATCAGATTTATTTGCCCTTTTTTTATGTGATTGCTTCTTCAATTACAGTCTGGTCAAGTCTTTCTCTGATGCTAAATGGTAGACACAGCATTGTTTCAGCTTGTTAAACATCTGTGCCATGAAAAGATATTGCCTGGGAAATGCATTAGGCATGAATCAGTTTTATAACTCCATTTAAAACAAATATGAAATAAATCAAATTATTGTTGAATATACTTAATTATCTTTTTATGTGACTCAAGTCATACAACATATGTCTCATAAAAAGCACTTAGTTTGGTCCTCTGAACATGTCATGTATATGCTAACGATGAGAGATGGCACAACACATTCTTGCTAGAGTCAGAATCCACTGTAAAAAAAAGGTGCTCCTAAATACAATTCTACATTGAAAAATATGTTAATACCGGGATGCTTAGTCTTTAAAAAGCACAATAATTAGAAAATCCTTTCTCTGAATACAGTTGATAATATATTTTGCTGATGAATGTTTACCAGAAAACCGCTCAGGTTGGAAGGAACATTTGTATCTCATCTAGTCCAATAATGTCTCTGCCCAAATGAAAGTCAACCAGAGCAGGTTGCTCAGGCCCTGGTCCAGAATGTTTTTGATTATTTGCAGAAGCAGATATTTCACAACATATTTGAGGGGGTTTGAAAAAAACCTTATTTGACTATTCCTAATTATAAAAAGATCTTTTTTCTTATGTCCCACTTGGACTTTCTATATTGAAATTTGTGCCATTTACTTCTCAACTTGTCCCTGGGCATCACTGACGTGTGATTTTTCAATAAATTTTCAAAGAGACTCATTTCTAATAATAGTTTACACAGAGAAAAATTCTGAAGATATATAAAAAAGTAGATGTAAGTCTTAAAGTAAAAAAAAAAAAAAAAAAAAAAAAAGTAGAAAATAATGAGGTATAAACCATTCTTTTCATGGCCAAATGCCACAGAGATCAGCAAAACGCTGTCATAGAAATACACTCTTCATCATTAAAATCTAGATAATGGGAATCGCTAGCTACATATATTTTTACTTTGCCTGCATATACATACACCTAGTATGTATAATAATTTATATATTCACACGAGTAATCTGTTCAATTTTGCAACATTTGCATTTACTAAGCTCTCAATTTTTAACAAACCTGATATAAGAGACCTGTTAAATGTCTACAATATGTTCACCTTTCACAGTGCGCAATAAAGTCAAACACACTCTCACAGATACTTCGTTACAAAAATACTGACAAAGAAATGAAATCTTTGAAGGAGTGAACCCATCTGAAGGTGGTGATTGAAAGCATTTTCACATCTCAGGAAAGGAGTGTTTTAACTTTGATTGTTACAGAAATCCTGTTTGGCCTTCGTGTGTTCCAGATAACACCTTTGATACAGCTTCTTTAAGCAGAAGAATGAACTTTTGCCATTGGTTCTACTGTAAAATAGGATTCATACATTGTACTCACAGGTTGTTGTACTCAAATTATAATTTTTGCTTTGTTATTTCTATTACCAATAACTAGCTCTACCAAACTCATCCTATTGTGAGAGTTCAGTGCTAAATCTGCTCATACACAAAATATACTTATATATAAATATATATAATTGTACTACATTCTGTAAATCAAAAACTTGTGTGTAGTTTCCTAAAGAGTATTTTGCATTCTAAGTCGATGCTTCTCTGTCCATACATACTATACAATAATTTTAGTTTCTTAAAGAATTGAACAGCTGGATTTGCTTGTTTAGTTTTTATTAGTGCATTATTTCCCCAAATAATACCTCTGCTGAGCTATTTGTGAATGTTAGGATTATGCTTTGATTTTGTCCACGTACCTGATAATCTGATTAGAAAACGTCATTTATTTTGACTGTACATGTATCTGATCTGAATGTCATTTTACTGCAAAAAGTAACTATTGGACTATTGGGCAGAACAAAACAAGTAAAGAAAAAATATCACTGGTGCTCTTAACAGTCTCTTAACTAACTTTGACTTAAGGACAATATTTTAAAGTTAATAAGGAATCAAAGAAATACATGAATATTTTAAATAAATTGTTATTTCAACAGACAGATGAAGACAGAACTTTCAAAACAGTACTCTGCTAGAGGAATGATGGGTCAGGAAGAAAATTGATTAAAGAAATATTTTTTTCCCACTTTCTGACTTTAATTTCTGTGAGTCTTCTCAGAGTCCTACACTGCCAGTCCAGCAATCAGCACTTACATCTGATGTGCTATTTCCTAATTTAACTACAGAAAGTCACTTTAATCTCTGTGGAATATTATTGCCTAGGAAGTCTGAAGTGGTAAAGGGAGAAAGAAAACAAGAAAACCACTTCTAATTACTGTGATATCAATTTGGCAACTGACTGCAAGCATCAAAAATCTATCCTTATTTCTTACAGCAGAGTAGGACCATAAAAGTCTCTTAACTTCTCACTCCACAGCTCTGTCTGGTTCCTGAGAATACCAGTTTCACTAAAAAGGATTTCTAAACTGCATACAAGTAGAAGAGGTAATAAAAGCCTTACCATAATTTAATGAAAACAGGTCACAGAGTTCTGTTTAGCCAATTCTAATACTTCTGAAAATTGTATTTTGATGAGGTTTCTGTGCTTTAATTTCCTCTCTCTATGCATTCCTACTAAGGACAATGAAATAAAATACTGACTGAATGCTAACTCACACTGCATACTTCAAGATGTTTGATTGGCTTTTGTGAACATTAGAAACCTGCCTATATTTACCACCTGCTAACAGGATGGAAAGGGAAATAAAATGCTTGCTGAGAAACTTACTGATATTTTCCCCCTTCTTTGCCACTTTCCTCTGCCTTTATGCAAACATACAGCAAAGCAGCTCTTTCGACTTCTCATTTTTTCCCTTTACTTCTGTACGTCGAAAGAAGATGAAAAAAAAAGCACAAACAGATTTCTTAACCTAATACTGTATAGGTGACAAAATGTTTCCTTTGCCTCTACTTTGGGGACAACTTCGAGACACGTTTCATAGCTGCTTGACAAACCCACAGCTCCTCTTGCCCAAATCCTGGCTGAATTCCAATCTCATAATTAAATTCCACCCACCTAAAATTCTCCCTTAAGTTTGAGTGGGATAATGCCTGCCACTTTCATAGCTCTGCTATTTTGTGTATAAATTCCCAGTGATACCTAAGATGGCAGGCAGGACTTAGTTTCACTGCCATAGGAAACACTGGATGTGATGTACGAATTGTTCAGTAAAGCCAATGAAACTATTTCTACAGACTGAGGCCAATTGCCAACCAGTTAATGTTCTGCCTGTGGCAGCACTGACGCCCTGCTCCGTTGGATTCAAACTGTCATGGAATGAAAATCTCTTGATACAGACACATAAGCCAATGTTCAATAGAAACATTTTTCATAACATACTCCCATTTTGAAAACAATTAAATGGTGCCATTTTTATTTGGTGAAGAATTTAAAATTTCTAAAACAGTGTGTTCCAGGCACGAGAAATGTCAGTCACTGGTGTACTCCGCTTTGAGATCCTACCATAAAATATTCTTGAACAGGAGGTGTGACATACACTGTAGAAGCTCTAGGCTTTCCTTTCCTTATAAATTGTTATTCATCCAGTGATCAAAATATTTATTTGTACTTGAAAAGTACTACAAAACCTTTGCAATGCTCTAACTCCTAGCCACTAGATGCCTATAGGAAGAGTAATTGTTGACTGGTTTAGATTGTAGAAGAGCTGACACATGCAAGATAAAGGCAGTTATGATTACTCCAATATGAACTTTAAAGTTTGGGGAAAAAAAAAAAAAAAACCAGCAAGAAAATTGAAATAATTCAACATGTCTCTTGTGCAGAATTTCAATTAATTATTTTCACTTACCTCTTTGCAGAAGCAGGTACTCAACATTTTCTTTGGTCTGTTTTTGGTCTGTTATATTCAACATAGTTAAGTTTGAGGTGCTTGCTAATAAGCTGATCGAGGAATTTTGTCAGTAAATTGTTTTGGTTGCTCAGCATTTACCAGTCTGTTGTGACGTATTTTCACACAAAACACATCTGTTTGCCTGCTGAGGAGAAAGAATGAAAGAAGAGGAAAAAAAATGTTGTGGACACAGTGACATCCATTGTGAATTTTACTAAGTGACTTCAGAGTTGCTGTGAATTTATGTGGCATTCATGTTCATCTAAAAATTGTGTGAGAGACCTGATGGCTAAACACAGCATGCACCCAAATGGCATATTTTGCCCTTTGTATCAGTAGTATCCTCTCAGGCAAGCAGTCTGAAACATGCTGAGTGTATGGCTGGCTTGATCTGATGGCTAACAACATGAAACTGGGAGCCAGAAAAGCCAGACTTAATTCTGTTTCTTGTCTACCAACTGTGATGCCCTGGGGAAAGTCATTCACCTTCACTGAGAAACTACTCCACCTCCAGTAAAGGTTTTCCAAAACAGATTGAGGCACTGCAAGTTTACAGGAGGTAGACAAGCTTTTGTCTACTATTCAGAACTCGTAAACTCTGACAAATTTTGGCTATCTTTGGCATTACGCACTTTAAAGAATGAACCAAATGCAGTCATTTTTTGGTGTGTGGACAGTTATCTTTATCTTGCAAAAGCACGGATTGCCAAATTTTAACCCTGGGGAGGCCAACAATTACAATATTTATCAAAGTTCACAAAGTACATATCATACAAAATTGCATTTACACTCAGTAGCTACTAGATACATGCTATTAGATAAAGCAAGGATTTTTTTTTTTTTTTTTTCATTCAGCTGAAATTGGGATTTGGGAGTAGACATTCTCCTGTTACCTTTTTTTGCAGTTTCTCTACAATTGTTCTCTTGGGCAGGACAGGCAACAATGCTACTGAACATCCTGAAGCATTTGAGTTCACTTGTTGTTCAATTATTAATAATATTTGCATCTGTTCTACCTAATCATCTCTGATCATCTTTTTTATTGCTAATGTTCTACTTTTCCTTTTGAATTACTGCAGATGTTTACTGATTAAAACCACACAGCAGCTGCCTTTTAAACAAGCTTCAGATTTATCAGAAAATACATTGGACATCAGAAGAAAATTTCACTAGCAGCAGGTTTTCCAGATGATGAAGAGACAAAATGCTAAGAAAACCTAATTTACTTTTTGTGTGAAGTAGAAGGGTTATATTCCTCTGGGTCTTTATTCCTGTGCATGCCACTCTGCAAATGAAACACACTGTGAGTACTGTATGAAAAAAAAGCATCATGAATACTAAGTTGGCCTTGAGTTACATGGGAATACAAAATGCATTGGTTCTAGCTAAAATTGATTTTGCCTTAGAAATAAGTATTGGATTCACTTTCTCTTCATCCCCAAAACACTTATATGGAAAACCTCATGGTAGCTACTGTATATTAAAGTGATAAATACATTTATGCAATCAAGAAATTCAGCAATCTTGTTAGCAGTTTCAGTAAAATCCATTGTCACTATTTCATTGCAAAGGGATACAGTCTTCAGAATATGTTCAGTGTTCATCAGTGTTGATTCACAAAAAGGACAATGCCTTTTTTTCTCGTCTCTGTATTAAAAAAAATAATTTGTGCTCCAGTAGGAGCTACTTACTGAATCTCACTTATTCATGAGAAGAAAGTTTTTCCACTTTTTCCTTTTTAAAGAAGGAAAAAATACAAAGACATCTCATAGACAACTGCAATAAGTGTAGCAACTTCTAGATTCTTGATGCTTCCCTTTATATGAAGGGAAAATAAATTACTGGTCTAAAAGTGTTTTTATAAATTAAAGATATTGATGAATACTGATGAGATTAGATATACCAACAGGATCCAACTCTCATGACCATTTGAAGAAACAAATTACTTTTTATATTTTAATCCTGTGGAATTCTATTCCACATTCATACTATTCACACATGATATACAAGGAAATACATACAAGGAAATGTCTATTTGATACAGAATTTCAAGCTTTTCTCATGCGCTTATTCACAGTTTGTGCGTAACTGAAATGTACAACAATTTTCTGCTATATTCTAAAGTATTTGTTTCTGTTTAAAGAACAGTTATTGATGGTACCAACTCTTGTCACCTGAAAAGGACAGAGTTGACCAATCTAGGGTTGTAAAATTTATTTTTTAATGTCTTTCCTCTGTACATTTTAGTTAACATCAATTGTACCCCTTAATGGCTCATTTTCACAAAATAAGATACAAAAGATGTCATTAGATTGATATTACTAATAAACTATAATTTTATCAAAGATATATTTAAGCAAATTGTAACATTCTTTGCTCTTCTTTTGTTATATTCTACTGATATACGGACACCTACAGTATAGACTGAACGTTCTGCCAAGGCACTTTATCAAAACATCAAATCACTTAACCATCTGACTTGACAATAAATCTGGCTCTGCAGCACAGATCAGAAATACTCTAGTAGGTTCATACTATCTCACGCAGTTCCTTCAAAATTGTTTGAAACATTTGACTAATTACTTCACACCAGCAGGCTTTTTTCCTTTGCTGATGCCTATAGAAGTCTAGTAGAAATACAAGAATGTACACTTGCATTTGTGGGTATTCCAACAACAAATAGATCTGGCATAATTACAATGAAAACAACCTGAATTGGAAAGAAAACTATGAAAAAAAACTTCTGCTTGGGTAAATCTTTCCAACATTTTCATTTCTTAAGCATTCAGATTCTGAGGCAGAAAAAACAACCTTCGAATTTAAGACAAATTTAAAAAGATACCAAAAAAAAAACAAAAAAAAAACCCTCATTCTTTTAATGAACAAAGGAGAATAAAAGTCATATACAAACCAATATGAATGGAAAGACCATTGGTTAAGACTTTGTGCAGATGTAGGTGACTTGTCATACCTTCTGATATGGGAAAACATGCAGAAATGGACCCTGAACTGAGGATGATGATCACTGTGGCTACTTTGGATGGAAATGGATACATGGATTAATAGTCACCAGATTTTAACAGATTGGCAAACAGATGCCACAGATACGTCTGTGAGATCACAGAGGTCTTGAGCAGGCTAGATAGAGAAGATGTGTACCCTTACATTTCAGATTTGGACTGTATGCCATTAATAAAAACAGGTTTGATTCAAATTTGCTGAACAGCTAGGTATGAGTTGTGAAATATGACATATTGAAAAATCAAATGAAAAAATATAAGGCATTGGAAGTGAGCTAAAAATGAGCTTATAAGATGCAAACTGAAAAAGAGTTGTGTATGAAACTAGGACATAAAACTTGGAAAGAACATTCTCCAGACCAAAAAAAGCTCCTACATACTGCCGAGTACTGCAGATAGGAAACACCCACTGTGTTGGTGAACACAGCGTACTCTGGTTCTAGCACACTGATGGCACTGGTATGCAATAACACAGCAGGTGCTGCGCAGTGAAGGAATTAAATGTTGTAAGAGTTTTCACTCAGCAGAATCTGTCATTTCTCTGCCTCCCAGCTGTTATTCTCTTTCACTGTGGATGTTGGAAGACTGCACAATCTGGTTATAAGTATGGCAAAAGTCATCATTTTTTTCTATTGTAATTCCTATTCTGTGTTCGCTGTGAGAGTTCAGAAAATTCATTGATAATGTCTCTACTGTGCTGTATAAATTGTAGATATGTGCTTTACCAGATTAGCTAATATTTTCTTGGATTTGCATGCAAACTGTTTTGAAATGAGAATACCCTTCTGTTCAAATTAATATTTCAACAGTAAGAAGAAACATAGGAATTTTTGTACTGAACCACACCATACTTTTTACTACAGCTTTCATTTACCTTATTATCTGATCATACTACAGCTAACAACTATAACAAAACATTTATCCATTTCTCTGTCCTCTTGGCGTACTTTTGATTCTTCATGTGAAATGTCACATTTTGCATATACCTTCCAACATCTCTTATAGTTGAATTCTGAACATCAGAGCTTGGTACTGTGTGAAATGTCATTCTTTAGGGTTGAATACATACCAGTAAAAGCCAGTTGCTTCTTTTTCTTACTCTTAAAAATAAAGTGTGCTTTAAGAAAACAGTGGATAGTATTTTGTTAAAACTGGAAATCACATCATTCAATCACATGAAGAGTATTCCCCTGGTCCAACCTGGCCTGCAACAAATCATTGTTTTATGCTTCTGCCTTTTTGCAACATATTCAAATATCAAAAAATTGTGCTGTTTTGGGAGACAGAATATTATTATTCCATTTTTTATTATTGCGCAAAAATATTTTACTGAGGTTGTATTTAAAGGATCCAAAATTTCTCACTCTATGTGGACCTTTAAATTCAGAGAAGATGGCATTGCTGAAGTTAATTACATTAGCAGCCAGAATTTGAAAAAGATTCTGTCAGATATTGTCAGGCATTTATCTTATCAGCGGTAGATTTCATACATTCCTAATGAAATAAGAGCAGAAGATATTCCTCCCTTACAAGCAGCAGGAAACAATATACAACATTTTTTTCAATAGCCTTCATTTATCTTTTTGTCTCATTTAAAGCTGTTGTGATCACTCCATTTCCTCAGCACAGAGAAACCAGATAACCAAAAAGCTTCATTTTTCAACCATCTTCCAGCCTCTTTTTCCTCTTTGTCACTTATTTATTTTTCTTACAGTTATGCGAAGTCTGAAATTGCACCAATTTCATAAGTGAAAAACACTAAAAAATGTTTCTCCTTGAAAGTTTATTCTGCTACTACTGGCTTTTCTCTTTATCTACTAAAAGATACAGTTCAAGATATTTTTTCACCTAAGTTTCAATAAGAGACAAATGGTACAAAAGTTCACTTACCTAGAACATTTGAAAAGCTATTTAGAGGAGAATTTTTTCAGTGAGCTTTCATAGTTTCACGAACTAACCTCTCCCAGCTGATCTAAAAACCTAGAATTGATTACCATAATAATATGACACTTCTATCCTTTATTAATTATGAAACAATAAATGTGGAGGTGAAAAATTGTGTACATGCGTGTTTATTTCTTAATATGTAACAGCTATCTTCCTTACAAGACTGTGTATTGAGTATGTCTGTTTGAACTCTAGTTCCATCAAGCTCTACATCCTTTGGAACATCTAGTTCCATGAGGCAAAACATCCTTTACAAAGTCACTTCAATCTAAAAGTGATAAATTATAGAGGGACAGAAAAGCAGAATAAAGGCAGGAATAAACTGCTGTACACCAGTATCTATACATTTTCATAAGAGCAGCTCATGTAACACTAATAAGGAATTCATAGCTAAATCTCAGATTTAAGAGAGGTCATATACCATGTGACAGATTTCTTGTAGAACAATCTTGATAATTTATTCAAGATAGTATCTACAAGGATATGACAATGGGGGAGGGAAGTAGAAACACAGAAAGCAGATTGGGGAAGATGCATTAAATTGTAATGTGCCTTTGTGCAGCAAACAGCAGGAAAATGTCATTAGCAGGAGTCAAAACTGAAGCAAAGCTAAAACAGGTTAAAATAATATGGGAATCTGATAAGATTCCATCACATTCATACGATAACTACAATGAAAAAAGAGTGGAAGCAAAAAGCATTAAAGTTAGAAAATAAAATACAAAATCTAAAGAATAAAGTGAACTATAACTCTGTGATTGAAGGGCACACAGCAGTAAGCACAAAAATGTGGAGAAAGCATAAAATAAATTTAGTATAAAAAGTCAGCGTAGAAGTATAGAACTAATGGTCAGGAGCTCAGATACAAGAAGAAAAAAGACTTTACACTGCTGTTAGTATTAATGAAAAAAAATACAATGGGAGAGGAATATTCAGTCAAACAAAAATGATCTAAAAAAAAAGGGATCTAGAAAAAAAGAATGAAGATAAAAATGCACTCTGTATAAATAAATGATAAATTAATAGTGATTAGATTACAGAACAGGAAACTGAAAAATAATGTGATGAAAGAAGGAGATATAAACTATTGTATATTCATGGATAGAAATTCTTAGAATTGCAGTTACTGAAAATGAAATGCAGCAACCTCATCTGCGAAAAAAATCGAATCAGTTACTGAATGAGGAAAATGATGACATTGTAGTTCTGTTGTAGTTCATGCTGCAAATAGTAAAATTAGCATTTGTAATATAAACACCTAGGAGTTCTCCATTTAAAAAAGGTAACAGAGACATACTAAATTTGCTACTGGTGTAGCTTATTGCTTAAAGGCATTTCTTTGAAATCCTTAAAAATTAGGGGGAAAAAAACACAGAAAATCTTGGTCTAATTCACTGAGTTAAAGAAATATCTTCTAACTTCAGCAGAAACCAGATGAGATGATCAACAGAGCAGAGACTCATGTTCCCATTAGATAAACTACTGATTAGTTAAAAATGTGGCCTCATTTCCTAAAAACAGCACACACCTGAGCACCATATCAAAAGATAAAATTTTGTGATGCATCTCTAGAGGTGGAAAAGATAAAATTCTGCATAGAAAAGTAACAGGAACATGGTTGTATATATGGAAAAGACATCTGCCACAGTATACCAGCCTGGAAACTCCTTTTTATGCAGAGATTTAATGAATGCTAAGCAGGATTTTAGGAAATCTCTGTAGGAAGGAATTCCTTCCTATATTTGTCTTTCCATATTTGTGCAGGCTTGCCAACATGAGAAGTCATTTTTGCAATCACAGATGCCCTGGGTAAGAAAGATTATTTTGCAAGTCATATGAAGGACAAAGGTAGTGCATGAGAGAGCGTGGTTATCAGAACTTCTCATTTGGTCTTCTTGTAAAGCATCAATTACAGGTGGTGTCATCTAAAGCAGTGTTATTTGAATTAGTATTAGAAGAAAATAAGAAAATAACAAAGGAATACCTTGTGTGCCTGCAGGGATTAGGTCAGTGTAATTGTTCAGTGTGTTCCTCTGAGACTGCTGGTGTTGGTGATACAAATTGTGTGTTCATCAACTCTTATCTAAATTACTCTTAGCACATTTGATATTCCTGGGGAAATAAAGCCCAGGTGCTCACACACTTATTATTTGAAGCTTTATAGAGATAAAAAGAAAACACCGTGAAGTTGGAGATGAGAGACCAAATCAAAACTTCTATGGTTAAGCTCTCCATCCTTCTGAAAAATGTAGCTGAGTATTCTCAAATGTAATTAAATGCATAGCATAACACGATCAAATCCTCTGGACAATAATGTTAGGGATAAGACAGGCAGCTCTTATTAGATAACAGGGTTTGAAGTACATGACTTTGTCTCATAGCACACAAATTGTCAATAAGTATTTTCTGATCTTGACAGCTGTGGCCAGCTCATTTTGCTGTCCGCAACTGTGCAAACTGTTTCTGTGCTGCAGAGGAAGTGGAATCAGGAATAAACTTCAGGCAGCTGGTACAGAGCACTATGTGGGTAGGATAAGTGAACGATGCCCAGGAGAAATGTATGAGCTTGGATGACTATTAAAAGCTACCAATCCATTTTGTACTTTTTGTATGAAACTGAGGCCAGCTTTTATGAAAAAGCAATCAAATGCAAAAGAGCTGGCCATGCAGACAGTGTGAATATAAACATGGCCACAAATAGAACAGGGAGCTCGATGGCTGCATTTCCACTCAATTAGAAATTCTGGATCATTGTATTGGAATTTCTAGTGAAGTGGAATAATGTTTGAGTCTGGTTGGTCAACTCACTGTACAACCCTCTGGTCAACCTGGCAGCTGGGGAAGCTGATGAATAGCAAGCTGGCCAGCATCCTGCCTTCTTAACTCCACCAGAGTTTTCCATCTTTCTGGAAGAGAAATGAAAGGATATGAAGGCAATCCACTACTTGGCTTCTACTGAAAAGATCAATAATCATACATTTTCATAAAACATGCCAATGTAGAAAGAACTGATTGTGTGAAATTCATGTTCTCTGTTAGAAAATTGCATCCCCAGAAAAAAAATTCCAGAAACGTATTCCAGAATCTCAATCTGTGAAATCTGCATTTTCTGCTTGGAAATTGCTTCCCTAGAAACAACTCCAGTATAATTCTTACTTTCTTCTCCAATTCCATTTCATGCGTTGTGGCATGGTTGGAATTTGACTAAGAACTATTGTACATCTTATTCTAGATATTTTGTTCTCATAAAGGAATTTTAATATAATCAGGATGGATTTTTTTTTTTTTCAGTTGAAAAATATTTCATTTGGACTGTAAACAAATCTCTGACATAGCAATGAAAAATGAGTTTACTTACTCTTTGCAACCTTGCACCTTTTTTGGTAGGAGTCCAGTTAATGTTTTCCTCTTTGATAGATTTAAATGATTTTCTTTGTTGATAATCAAGAAGTTATAAGAAGCCCTGCAGTTTAATTAATCTCTCTGGTTTTCCATTACATATCCAAAGACGTGTGTTGGTATGAACTTGTAAGAACTCAAAATAACTCTAGCTGTAATGGGTTGCCCATACTCTCCAAATGTCAAAACTCATTAAGAAGGAAGTGAATAAGCTCACAACTTGAATTCAGATACAAAACCCTCCAAGATTCTTCAAGAGAATCCAAGAGTCTCCAAACTTCTCAGCACAAAGGTTACATAAAATAATTTCCTAGGTTTTCATAACAATTAAACTATGCAAGTAAAGGTAGCAACTATCTCTCTGCCTTCTAGCAGAGAGATTTATTTACAGTTTTATAAAAACTTTTCTGCTTCTTTATAGTAACTACTGATAGAGATGTTTGTTCATATAGAAGACTTCATTGGATTTGTGAGATTATCATTCTTTGGTTTGGAATAGTTGTAGCCATTAGATATAAGAACTCTCACAGTTGATCAGAGGTGTTAAAGGCACACTATAATTTTGACCTAAACACCACATTGTCTATATTTATCAGCAGCTCACTCATACACAAGAAGATTAAATAAACTATTTAACAGTCTGTGTTGTGAATATCTTATTGCAAGAAAAAAAAATCAGACATGACTTGCATTCCTTATCAATAAAATTGTGTTTCCAAGCATTTTGTCTTCTGATTGCCCTATCATGAAATTTAGCAAACAAAGAAAATTGATCTAGAGATAATATCTCTACTATTATCACCAAATAAAATCTAAGTCAGTAAATCCAAAGAATGGTTCATGTTTAATCACAGAAAAATATCTTGCTCCTTTTAAACTGAAATTTTTATGAAGCTTTTGAAATTATACCTCTTGATAAGTTGGTCTTTGTCTTTGCAAAATGTCCAGCAGCTCTGTGTTCTGAAGGATTGAAAATGCAGAGTACCATGAAATGTACAGTAATAAGTTGTCATTTCACAGTGATATCAATTGTCTAAAAAGCAGTAATTTATTGTATCCATTTAATGTTTAGTCACTGTACGAACTCCATTTCCTTTATAGACTAATATTTTAGCTTTGGGAAGAAACTCAGAGTATACTGCATCAATATCCAATTATATAAAAAGAGGTACATGTGATTATGAATACCTAAATTACACAAATTAACATCAATGGATTAATTTATATGCTATCATACATTTCCACACCAATTTATGATATTGCATAGAGTAGTTGAAATAGTCTGAAACCAAACATTTAAGCTCTTCCACTAATATTTATAGACAAAATGTAATTTTCCATAAATATTGATTTACTTTCACATACTTTTATACATAGCCCAAATGTATAAAATTCCAATTTTACTGTATAGGTATCAAAACGTAGATGCTTTTCTTCTATCTTCTGTTGCTGTTGATTGTGAATGTTTTCAATTACAAGGGAGGCTTCAAATTTAAATTCCAAACTAAAGTTTGAGTTTCTTTCTTTCAATAAATCTGTAACTTTTAAAGTACAGGTGGGAGTTCTATTCACCTGTAGAGCATGATTCTGGCCTGAGATATACAAAGGTTTAGGATGCATTATGAAACAGCTAGTTAACAACTGACACATCTCTAAATAGTGTTAATTATATAAAACATTACTCAGAAACGGCAAATCGTAATGACTTATGTTAGAATGGATGGATAAAAGTTCCCCAAATTTTGGAATAGGTTTTAATAAAGAAACAAATATTTTGGAATAAAAAGAATGTAAAAACCAATAAGACTATATCTTGCTTTTGAATGTAATAACAGCTATTTCTTCACAAAGGTATAGTGTTTACAAAAAAAAAAAACCTACTCCTTGGATAAACTGTTCTTACAACAGCAAGCTCCAGGTTTTGAAAGGAGGGAAAACAGTTTCAAAAATGCAGGATATTCACAAAATTTAAAAAGAGATGATAAATTTATACCACTCAACACACCTTGTCAATCACTCACTTTTCATCAAACTGAAAAGACTGCAAAGTGCATCCACTTGGAAGCAGAGCCCGTCTGAGGCCCAGGTCAGTGAGGAGGCTGCCCAATCTAGGAAGGCAATAACAACAAAAGAAGTAAATCTGGTAGCAGTGAATGTCTATTATTCATCCACAGTAACATATTGCCTGAAAAGAGCTGATAAATACAATTTTTAAAGTAGTTCTGAAGTAGTAAAGAAGTTTATAAAGGAAAATCAGTAAAAATATTCTTCCCCATTCTAGGAATTAAAGACTTTTTTTCTGTTGTTTCCTCTGTCTCATAGGAACAAAACCAGCAGAGGTGTTAATAGTGTAAAGCCCAGGTTCAGCCATTTTGCAGGAGATATGATGCTACATAAATAAACTGAGAAGTTTTGTTTGCATACTCTGGTTTGTCAAGAAACAAATCTTTTTAAAAGAAGAAATCTATCACTCCTAAAGTTGTAATGCCTAATAAAATAAAAATTAATTTCACTATTACTCTGGCTTCTCATTATGAGCTACAATTCATACCATATTACAAATCTTCCTAAAGGTAATAAATTTGACATAGAAAAAAATAATAGAAAACCTAATTACTTACAATTTGATTAAATTAGAATAGATGTTTGGTGGTAATCCCATTTCATTAAAGACATTTGTAAAATTGTTAACAATGCCTAAAAAAATCCAAACTCACTTCAAAAAGAAGTTTTACATTTTGTCAACTGTTTGTCATCCTCTTCACTGTGGAAGAGATGAGATTAAAAAAAATCTCATGTTCCAGGCCAAATTCTGCCATAGATGGCTACTTTCTACACTTTGTGGACCTGAATCTGTGTCACTCAGAGTCACATTTTTAAAGGCAAAGAAGAAATAGTGGACAGGAAACACTGGGTATTTCAACAGTTCTTTATTCTCTGAAAATTTACTGGAATCTTAATGCTGTTTCTCTGAAAATGAATAAGAATCTCACTGCCTGTCTCATCACATCTATCCCAAAGAATTCTCAATTCACGCTTGTAAAAGCATCTCTTTTTGGCAAGGAGCTACATGCTGGCTTAAGCCTGCATCAGAAGTTCTGTTCATTGCTGATGTTGGTGATGTTAAAATATATGGGATTGGAAAGTCATGCTCCATAATGCCCAGATAAGGAGTTAAATACTCAGTCTGACAGAAGACTTTAAAAAAACCGATACTTAGTCAAAGAAACTTACCTTGTGTCAAAAACTATTTGCATGAGTACCTTCAAAAGGATGAAATGGTAATTAGTATCTATTGTTGACATACAAGCAGTGGTTTCAACTTCAATTTATCAGTTTGGAGGTCTGTTTTTATTTTGTTTTATATGAGAAGCTGGGGTAAACATCTCATGCATATCCAGAATAATCTGAGAAAACCTCTCCTTCCTTTATTTGCCTTTCTCCCCAGCCTTGTGTGTTGCAGAACTAGCTGTTATAACAGCACCATATACCAGCAATCAAAATAAAACCAGACTAGCTTTGAGAAAGAACAGCCATTCTTTTTACATAGTACATACAAAAATTTCTTTAACACAGGAAAAGTTCGGGTAGATGTTTTAAAAAGTAGTGCTAAAATTTTCTTAGGTATTTACTAATTCCAATTATTATTTCAGGTTTTTTTCTTCTCTTGTGCCACAGTAAATCCAGCTGTGAGATAAGCTTGACCTAAGCAGCAACATCATTATGATTTCACAGAGCAAAGATTGCCTTATGTTGAAATTCATGGCTCTCAATCAGCTTCCAGACCCCCTACCACAGAATAGCAGTTTATTATCAGAGTAGTATAATGTTTCCTGTGGACAAAAAAAGGCCATATCGAGCTGTGATGGGAATGTTTTTACAAGAGGCCAGAATCTGGGCATATTCTGTTTCCATATCTGGTGTATGATGGTATGTATAAACCAACGTATGCAATTCCATTCAGTGATTATTAGAAATTTCCATTGTAAATTTATATGTAAGTAACCTTCAGCAAACTCAAGTCTTAACATACTTGCACAAAAAGTACTTTAAAATTAATACAATTGCTCAAGATTTTATGTCAGCTGTCCACTTAAAGAAAAAGTGGCTGGAAGTCTGAAAAAATCTGAACACTTCAATAATTTTGGACTATTAGAAGGTTAATATTAATATTGAAATAGATATCAGGAGAAAAAATACGATCTAAAAAAAAAAAAAAGATGAACAGAAATCAAAATGAATCAAAAACACTCTCTGAAAATTAAACACTTCAACATTATCTACATGAAACATCTACATTTGGAACTAAAGATCTGCAACATTTCTATCTGTATAACTATCTGCAACATTTATTTCAATTATCAAAATGAACACTCTTGCTTTCAAGAATTTTTAAACTTTTTTTCCAGAAAATTGTTTTGTATACCAGATTTATAATTGTTTATATATATTTGTGATTACAACTGTGATATACATACATACAACTGTGAAAATCATATTTGAATCAATGAGAAAAGTTCAATGAGTTCAGTTCACTGAATATTTAATTCCATTTCCAGGGCCATTGCTTGGATAACAATATAGTTAATATCTAGTCTTTTTTTCAGTCTTCCTGTGTCACAACTGGCTTATAAGAATGTCCTCAAAATACTTTGCATTTATTCTGAAATGAAACAGAAAATATAAATAGATGAATGCTGAATAGAAACCTTGTAATCTTTAAGACCAAAGGAATAAAACCTAAACGGCAAATTCCAGCAATACATAACTACTCAAGACTATGGAAATCTTTCTTATGATTCTATAGAATCATAGAATTGATCAGGTTGGAAAAGACCTTAAAGATCATCAAGTTCAACCACAACTTAACTACCCTAACTCTAACAACTGTCTGCTAAATCATGTCCCTGAGTACCACATCCAAAAAGTTTTTAAACACACTCAGGGATGGTGACTCAACCACCTCCTTGGGGAGGCTATTCCAGTGATTAACAACCCTTTCTGTAAAGAAGTTTTTCCTGATATCCAACCTAAACCTCCCCTGGTACAACTTGGGGCCATTTCCTGAAAATAAGGATTGTATCTTCATGCCCATTTTGAATAATATTTCCACAGGTCTCAGAAGCTATAGAAAAATTTATTCATGAGGAAAACTAAATATAAAGCTTGTGTTAAAATTTATTATAAAAAAATTGCATTCTGGTACTAAAACCTTCAAAAACTTCAACTGCGCTTGGCACACATAGCAATGAAAGAGGAATACAAATTTTTTAGACATACCACTGCTCTGGAAGTCTGAAGATACCAGAGTGAGCATTCATAAGGCATTTGTTCCTTTTCTTCAATAAGACACAATGATGAACATTTATTTTAACACCTTCCTACATGAATAATTGAGCATCCAGGCATTTAAAATAGATGGGATGGGAGAGAGGCAAAAGTCTTAATATGACTGAAATAGCGGCTTGAGAGTTTCAAGAGTTCTGAACAATCACTCTTCAGATCTGACCCAGTGGGCATGAGATGGTACCCAGCACTAACAGTACTCAAGTACTCAAATCAGTTCAGAAAATTGTCATGGAACAGCAAGAACCTCATATTTTGAGCTACATATTGTAATAGACAGATGAACTATATGGAGAAAAATCACAAACAAACGTGCTTGTTTATTTTTTTGTATATTTAGAATGCCACCTTTGGATATTAAACACTGTTTCATGGTGACAAGCAGTGTAATTGAGAAGTCTCTCTTGAACAATTATTCAGTAACAAAACAAAATTTTATTTGCTCTTTTTGTTTATCCATTATGGAGTGGGAAACTGTGACATAAGAAAGTCGGAGTGAAAATTATTAGCTCGTGGATACTGTCTCTGCATCCTACATAGCAGCAACTCTACGTACTATACACATTTATACTACATAAGAACAATACCATGATTTATTTAGCACTGAACATCCAAACGTAAAAGTGTTACTCAGTGCTTCCAATCTTTCCTACAGTGAAGGAAAGTCATTACAAGTCAGGGAGAGGTGCTGCTATCCGCTGGCTTTTCACCTTGTTTCTATAAGGCTTCATCTTAGGAGAAGGCATTCTTTGGCGAGAATCACGTTTTCTTAACTCACAAATATTTTTTTATTTGGGAATGCGAGACAGCCTGTATCCTCAGATAACTGCAAAACAGATGCCAGAATCACCTTTATAATCATGTGACTGCACTAATGGTAATGAACTATTTGGCTTGTAGGAAAACATACATTAGCTAGAACATAAAATAGCAGCATCAATGTTATCTCCACAAAGCTCTTACCAAAAGGGAAAACATATGCATATTTCATTTTTGAACATTAAATATTCACAGAATGTTTATTAAGACAAATACATAGCCTCATCAAGATGAAAGACTTGGGAAGACTTGTGAATTTTTAAAATTAAAAATAAAAAAATAATGTTAATAAGACTTAATGGCGTAGTTAAAAATTAAAAATAAATCTGTGAAATGTCCTTTAATTCTTAGATAGTTAAATAGATTTTCCTCTATAAAACATAATTATCAGCCACCAAAATTTTCTTGTGAATCAGTTGATTTAATCAGAACGGACTTTTTTTATGCTCTCTTACCTGTTTCTGTCTCCTTCATGCATAAAGAAAACATGTATTTATTTTAAATCACCTGGTTAGGTCAGACAAAGCTGATGGGAATATATGTTGTACCACATATTAGATATATTAGGGAGAACAGTATTTCTGACAGAGACTTGGTACTTGTTTCTGTACAAACAATTTTGCGTAGTAAAATTTTTGAGATCTACACCAAGTAGAAAATCAAGTAGGAAAATTCTTTCATGCTCCTTAATGCTGTGTACCTATGTATAAGGTGTAAGACACAGGGTCCTACAAGAGGAACTGGGGCTACTTTGATTCAGATGATGGCCCAAATAGCAATCAGCAAGGGCAGGATTAATTACCATAGTAAATTCTAACTGCTGGCTTTGTTTGCTTCTGTTTTTTTTCTTTTAATCACTAGAGTAATGACAAGATTCATGGACATTCTGTGATGTTTTACTTTGCCTTCTCAGCTGACACTACAATTAGACTTCACAGTGATTGAGATCTTCAGTCACTTAAGATTCATTACTGAATGTATTCATTCACAGATATGCCTGTGGACAAAGCAGCGTGCCGAGATAGTAGCTAAACCCTGCCGCACTTGTTCATAAAATTATATTAAAATATTTAAATAAAATCTTTAAATAATTCAGTTCTACCTCACTTTGACCTTTCTTCTCAACATTTAGCTGAAAATAGATTTGTAGACATTAAATAACAAAAACAAATGAAAGCCCTCACTTCGCTGGAAGTGCTTGAAATACTAATCACAAGTTTAAACGACTCACTCCAACCAACCTCAGAATAACTTCCACGTTTGTATCTCTCAATTTCATGGCAGTACCATGTATCAGCCCAAAATGCTAAAGTGGTGTGTGGCCCTTTAGCACTTTTTGTAAAAATACAAAACAAAAGCTCTAGTGATGTTCTACTAAGAAAATTACATCAGTGTCCATCGTGAAAGATCAAGCCACCTTGATTTGATTAGCTGTAAGTCCCCCGGGTTTAAACTGAGGGCTGCACTTATGCAAAAAACAAACTGCTGCTACATTGCTGCAGTAAACAGATGTCACTGATCTGCACAGTGATCCTGAAATAATGTTTTTCACTCTTTCTCAAAAGGCTGTGTGATCGCTAAACAGCTGCTTTGTTAACTCCCACAGGTAGCTCTACTTTATTCTGAGGGAAATAACTTCTATATATAGTGTCCATATGTTCCTTTTCTTTCAGAGGCTTACTGAAAATTAAGTAAACAAACAAAAAAATCTCACTTCAAACAGAAACATATAGGTTATCCTCTGTTTTTATAAAGCTACCAGAAAGCTCTCTCTGAAAATCATAAAGTAGAGCCCCACAGTGGCATAAAGTAATAACCAGGGTTAAAATCTCTGTATTGCTGACCTTTAGCATTAAAGTCAATATGCTTATCAAGTTTGACTTGAGCATCTACCTTGCAATGATTTGGCCTTCATCTGGGAGTTAACATTTCTAACCTGTTTTCAGATGGGTAGTGAAGAAAGGAAGTAATGTATTGAAATATGTTTCCCCCCCCCCACGTCTGCATTAAAAACAAAACAAACCCAAACAATATCTCCAAGACCGACAATGGCTTCTACAACTACTATTTGTAGAAATGGCAGCAGGTAGCCTATCATTCTAAAAGCAAGCGTGCCTAATCCATTTTTCTACAGTACTTCTCACACAAATTGCAAGACTCTATTCGTTTCATTTGTACACATGCTACTCAGTACAAAAGAGGTTCCTATTTCCCCATGTTCAAATTTGGGCTCCTATACTATTTTATTTCTTTCATGACCTTTTATTTATTTACATAATTTCTGCTTGATTTGCTTCTTATATTTGTACCTGTAAGAATACCATTAAAAATCTGTTCAGTTTATGACACAGGCAAAAATCCTTTGATGTGCCTGATGTTCAGTCCTAGATTCACTTGTGAGTGATAAGGTAGGAGGTTTTTATCTCAGTGCCCGTTTGTCACATCTCAAAATCAGATTGCACGTTGACACAAACGGCAGGCTCTGCTCAGCAAAGCTCTAGATTGACATATTGGAGCAGGCTTGGGAGATGCTGTTATTGCTGGTGTATATATTCATACTTCTGATACTTTATATTGAAAAATGGTCAACTATAAATATTCAAGAGTATTTGAGAGGTGCAGATCCCTTCATTCAGAGCTGTTTACTTGCTTAATGGGGCTGAAACCTTCTTACTCAGTGCTATCACATTTCCTCATCACATACAGATTTAAACTGAAAAAATCCTGATTTTTCCTTTCACAAACAAAAGGAAAACATCACAGTGTATCCTATGATCCACAAGTTTCCACCATAGCTATAAAAGAGAAGTGCGGCCACAGCTTCACTTGGCCCTCTCACACAACGCATGTAACACAGCCATTTGCTAAGGACATTATTTGTTTGCTGTTCTCTAACACAGTCTTGTGTGCCTCAGCCACAGACGTGTAATAGTAAAACTCTTCTATCCATAGCTCTCTGCTGTTGAATACACTCTTCTGTTTTGCTCTAGTCCTAATTCATTAGTAGTTAATATGTTTGCAAAACTAGAAGGTAATTTCAATCAGAATGAAAGCATCTTACTCCCAGAAATGCCACATCAAATACAGTTTTCTAGGGACTCTTAAATCACTATTTGCAATCACATTATAAAGAACTGCATCTCAACTTCCAGGAGTGGAGAGAGAAACTTTAATCAGGGTTGTTCCCTCCTCCTCAGCCTTAACAACATTAAAAGGAATGCAAAAGTCACTCTGAAGAAAATACTAGGAATCAGGCTACAGCATTAGCAATTTGATATACATCTGCATGATTTCAGATATATAATGAGCCCATTTACCTTCAGAACACTTGCCACTGGCCTTTGTTTCTGTCAACAGAAACAAAGCTCTCGAACTCTGTATTTTGTAACAGGAGAGTAGAATGTAGAGATAGAGAGGGAGAATGGCTGGGAAGGGAGGCATTACAAGATCTGATAGTGTGAATCAGAATAACCAGAATGTTGACAACATGAAATACTTTTAAACTTTAAGGGAAATTTCTTTTAGCAGAACCATTTTCTCTAAGTCTTTTCTGTAAATTATGAACCAGTGCTATTTAAAAGCTATGAAGATTTTAAAAAGAACCCATGAGTCATAGCTCATGTGACCACTGGAACAGATTCTGTTGTGCTGTAGCTCAGAACCTAAATCGCCTGATGTATTCCTGAGTCACACAGCCCTACTTTAAGCTGCAATAATCCACAATAAATAAAGCTCCACAAAAATAAGATGTCTTTGTATGCTATGTGGACGACTGTCATCATTTAAATTATAGCAGCTCTGATTTACTCAGAGATGCACTAAGTTATCAAAATGAGGGCTAATATTTGCACAGTATTGTGGCTCCCATTTTCACATTTGTTCTAGTCCTGTGACACAATCCAGTTGTCTCACTGTCATGCAGAAATTGAATTTTGTTCTTCTGTATGTTTTCTGTTTTACATTTTCATTTTACAAACTTCCTGCTGAATGAAATCTGATGTTGCACTACTTTTTCCTTAACCTCATTAGAAACCGTTGTCCAATCAATACAGTGCTTTCAGGAATTCTGCTCTGCTAACTACTTGGCTCCATTACAAAAGCACTCACAGATGCAACTTCTCACTGCTTCTCATGAGCTCAACTGTTTAGAACAAATGGGAAGACTTACTCCCACAGAACAGGAAGTGATGACTGGCTAGAAGAAGCTAAGGGGATAATGATAACTGATATTTCTTCATCATTCCTGAAGAGTGTGGCTATCATGCTAACCCTGACAAGATATTTCTAACAAACTTCCCACATAGCAGGAAATGACAATGGCAAAAGCTGATTTATTCAAGCTGCTCTGCTCCTTGCCATTATATGACAGGATAGCTAATATGCTGAAAGACAGAGAGCTTAGGCTGAGCTGTTCTTGAACTCATTACACGCCAACTGATGCAACTTAGATACCACAGATATAAATTGACACACAGGCAAACAAACTTTTGCATAAGCTAGTGTAAGAAGGATTCTCACAGCTAGTAGAAATATTTTCAAGCCAAAGCTAGAAAAGTAGCTTAGAAGCCGATCACATGATAACCTTCTCTTGAAAGAAATCAAAGCTGTTATCTCAGATATATGTTATAAAACATGATTTTACTTTTTTCTTCATTAATATCATTATTATTGCCTATATTTGACTTCAAAATAATTAGTAATTGATTAGATCCAAGTAAATCTAGGTCAAAATATTACATATTGAAATAACTATTGGCCTGATAAGTTCATAGGTTATCATTTACTACTGATTCTTATGTAAAAAGCCAATATTGTGCGACTCCATTCCTGCAAAGCAGACTAGAACTAGATCTGTGCGATGAAGCAGCAGCAGTAATACTACACAAAATGCCAGAATCTGTGGGATGATTTCAAAGAAGCAGTGTTGTCATACTTCATCCAAAAGATAGTGAGCTTTATCTGAAATGTCTAACCTCACAGAGGCAGGAAAGTAGAAGAGTTCTTTATTTGAATGATTTGAGGTTTGCATATATTTAAGCCTTCTTAGCACAGTTCAGTTTTCAACAAAAATGACTGTTTTTAGATTGAGCTGATTCTGCAGCATCTGAATTATAAAAGCAAGTCAGAATTTAGACAACAAATTAGCAGTAATCCTGGAAAATAAATAATATATTTACCTTTTCATTTTCCCCTGCGCATCTCATTGACTTTGAAAGTCGATCCTTTTTCGTGCTTCATTCTGACACTTCATTACCCAGTGGGTCATCACCTTTCACTCCATTGAGTAGTGGTTATTTTTCATGCCAGCATAGACAGAAGATTGAGATCTGATTTGTATTGCAGGTAATAAATGGTAATTATCTGCACCTTTTTACTGATGTGAATCACTGTCTCTGAACTGGGAAACTAAATCTTTGTAGCTTTGATGACAGTGGATTAGAGACAATAACCAGTCCTTCTCTGCTATACTTACTGGGGTAAAGACTTAGAGGTCAAGCATTCAATTCTGTGTAATTACTGTCAGTTTAGTGATGAAGACGAAAGAAGATAGTGTATACTTAATCAGGCAAAGAAGCATATGAAGCTTTTTCATTAAAGATTTAATGGAACAATAGACACAGAACTGGAAAAAGGACAATGGATGACCGCTTAGACTTCACTCTGAATGGTAAGCAAGAATAGTTTGGGCTTTTTTATTTTTCCTTCATCGCTTTTTTTGTAATGAGGCTATAATGGCAATTGGGCAATTAAGAAAGCCAAGAACAATGATAGAAAATGTAGTTAAATTTCACTTTTTTTTTCCATGGTGAAATATGCCAGAGTAGAGGCACTGGAATCTGAAGTCATCCATAGAACAGATAGCATTGAAACAATGGCATAAGCTTCAGCTCCCTGACTGTAAAAAGGAGTCACAAAAGCAAAAATAAAAATCACAATCTGCCATTGTTCATGCATTTTAAATTCACAACATCTATTATTATATTTATCCTCACTATGTCCCCGCAACACAGTGTAATACTGTTACTCCCTTATACAGAGGACGAGCTAAGGAAAAGCACAAAATGCTGGAAGGCCTTGGACATCTTTGCCATCTATTCAAGAGCTCTGGGGTGTCTAGAGTTCATAAAATTCTGTAATTTTCTCATATATGAAAAGGCGACACAGTCAGGATTGCTTCTTTCTGGGCTGAGAGGCTCAGTGCAGGTGCCATGTCCAACCCCACTCGGAATGCACGTCCTTTCTATGCAGTGCATCCCATTGGGCTTTTTCTGGCCATGCTTTATATGCATTATCATGCTCTGCAGGAAACACAGAAAGCACAGCAGCTTGTCAAGGTAAAAGCTGGTTAAGTCTTCTTGTAATACAGCAGTTCAGTAGTTGAAAAAATTGTCTGTACATTCTATAGAGGGGAAAAAAACAAAATACTGAATATTCCATAGAAGAGGGACCATGAGCCTGAACCAAAAGTAGTACAGAGGAATGCTAACACAAAGGTAATATAAATGCATCTCACTACTTTTCGGAAACTTGCTTTCATCACAAAATAAAATGATGAGGCCACAAAGTTATTAGGATACATGTCTTTCTTTAACTCTGTATTAAGAGAAAATGGCAATCTGCTCTGTAATTAAAATACATTGATACAGTTACTCAGCTGTAGGTGGTTGGTATGCAACCTCAGCCCAGGATTAGACTCCTAAACTAGAAAGTCATTTAAGTTTTAATACGCACACTCCTCTTTCCTTGATACTTTCCTATTAATTATTGTGGATGATGATTAATTATTCTGTATGTTGATTACTGTAAATTCCACTGTAATTCCCCTCACTGCACAGGACCACAGTGCTAACAATCAGGTTACTACACACCAACACAGACCATGGATCCAGCCCTAAGGCAACAGCATGCAGCAAGCTTATCCAAGCTCTGGAAGCTCAGGCTGTGTCCAGCTTCCTGGTATTTTATCCCTCAGAAAGTGATGGATACAAGAATAATGAGTCCAAATCTAGCAGGATCCTGAAGATTATCATGTTTTCTAGTTTGTATGTATCAGTCCACTAAAGCGATGGTGGCAAATCTCAACTATATTTGAACATATGAACTGGAAACATAAAGCTCTGTCACCAACTATAATCTCATGAAATTTCAAGGGGATACAGTTCTAATAACCTCTCATATCCAATTTGCCAAGATAAGAAATAATTTCCACTCTTCCACTAGATGTAGATGTAAGGAGCATGTCAAACAACTCAAGAGCACAGTGCTGCCCAGATGCTACACCTGTTTCTCATATATCATTTTCTTCTGCTTCAACATTCGTGTTTACCAGAAGGTTATGAATATCTAAGTTCTGCCGCCAGGGAAGGTCATCTCTGGATGATCCTTATTACTTATTACCACTATTTGCTTATATTTTATTAATGGCCCACAGGCTCCAGTCAGGATCTCACTTGGCTAAACGCTGGAGAAACATATGGTGAACATTTCTTACTGAACACTTGGAGCAGAGAAACATAACTGGCAGGAAAACACTGTATTGGAATGATTAAGAAAACCGATATATCCATTCTCTCTATCAATCCTTCTAACTATGTCTCCACATAATAAACATGAAGTTTGTACTTCTGCTTGCATTTGATGTGATGATAAAAAAAAAAACAACAAACAACAAAAACACCACCAACAAACCCAAGCAACCAAACATCCAGCGTAGAGACTAGAATGAGAGAAGTTTTGGGTTCGGGAGACAATGTCAAGAGAAGATGAATTGCTTTGAACCTCTTGCATCCCTTGGGAAGGAGTTCCCACCACTATTTTTGTTGAATGTACACAAAATTTTGTTGTAACATTTACTTATACAGAAAAAAAAAGCAGCTCTCTTCTATTATTAGAAATAATTCCATCCAGAAATACTCCTTGGATTTTGGCTCATCAGCTTTTCCACAGATGTAGTGAACTACAAATCTGATCCCAATGTTTGGAATAGCCTTCTATAGAAGATGCTTTGTTGGATAGCCTATATTAGACCCTAAGTCTGGTGACTTTGTAACCACTGTACCTTTTTTCAGGCTGACAGCCATGGCCTGATGCACAGTTTTTTGAAAGAAGGCTACTGAGGAATGCAGTACTAAAAGTCAGGCACCGCATCTGGTGAGAGCCTCTAAAAGCAGTGGGACTGAAATCCCAGAGATAGCTGAAGGCAAACAACGTACACCGTAGTTTTTTATAAACAGCAAATAATTGTAAGATAAGCCTTGGCAAAATGTCTTACTGTGTCATTTCTGTTCCTGAATGCAATTCTTCACCTTCTGCCGTGATTGCTCTGTTTACCGCTGCAGCATGAGTGGTTAAGTATCTCATCTGCAACATCTGTGTTAAGAACTGGAGGGGTTTCAGACTGAACTGCAGAGCTCTGATAACAAGGCAGCAAGCCTGGCCCAGTGACCCAAAACAAAGGAAGCAATGGAAGCAAGAGGGTAATGCTGGGAAAAAGAAGGAAATTCTGAATTAGCCTAGGATGATTACGTGCTCTGACAGAATGAAGCAACTCCTACTCCCCATACTAAAGCTACGTGGCAGCAGAATAGAATAAAAAACAGATGTAGACTTTGCAAGATAGTATATTATCTCCTCTCATACATGAGTAAGTAGAGATGCTGGAATTAATTCTGTCAATAGGCATTATAAATGCAAATAGTTTGACATGTATTTAATAGACCAGATTTTCCACATAGCATTATGGAAAAGTCCATAAAGGTGGAACATAAAATCACAAAGGAGCATGCATACTTTCCACAAGCTGTTTATTTATGATTATCTACAGAATATGTTATTATCCCTACTACAGCAGATCTTGCTGCAGCTTTGCACCATCCACATGTATACCAAAATCTGTGGAACAGCTCTATAAAGAAGTTTTGTTGGTGGTGTATTTTAAATCTCCTGCGCCCCTGCTGGCTCTTTCAATCCATACCCCATATAGTCAGAGGAACCGACCAAAGCCAAAGCCCACACACGGGGATCACTTTCTTCTCCCAAAAGGACAGTTATTTTTTCTGCTATGGACCAATCACTTTCACTGGGGTCTCCTGGCACTGATAAACAAATTCATGCTTGCTATGTAATAGTGACATTAATGCTGTACTGTGCAAAAAGCACTCAGCTGTGCTCCCCATTGCTGAAGAAATACCCAGAATTGGAACACCTTCACCATGACACAAACAACTGACTGCAATCAACAGCTGCAGCACCTTTCACTTTCTGCAGGAGTTTTGTGTGTTGAATTTCCCCTGGTGTAATTCCCAACAAATATAAACCTAAGAATAACGATAGGCACAACTGAAATGATGATGCTTAAAACTCAGATCACAAACTTCTTTTTTTTTTTTTTTTTTGAGATTCTCTTTTCCCTAGAAATAGGATAAATATTTAATTAAGAATGCAAAAGCAAACAAACAAACAAAAAAAAACCCACAACAATCAAACACACAATCCATAGGTCTAAGGACATTAAAAACTTTTTGTAGAATTGACAATGATAAAGAAGTTCAGAGTATTTCTGTCATGTTAGTTCACTGATGACTAAATTGGTTTAAACACTGGCTAGAGTCAGAGCTGTGCAAAATAGTCTGTCTTTTCCAGAAATTACATAGAACTTCTCAATTTCATAGAATTCTGCACCGCGTTAGTTATGGGCTTGCAGTGCTGATTAAGTAGATTTTTGCATCAAAAATGCAAATACACATTTCTGATGCAAAACACTCTTTGCTTGAATGGTGTTACGTCTGCTGTGATACCGGCCCGCTTGTGCTCAACAAATTTTTCTGTGTTACTGAAACTTCACAGCGCATTATGGGCTCAAAACAGACCCACTTGAGGATAAAGAAAACATCCTTAAAGTTATGCAAAATATTCATAACAAAATGCAAATATTGTTTACTGTTTTCAGCATCTCAGTAGAGCAACTCATCCTAAACTGCAATGAGCTAGAAGCTATATGAGAACTTTTTTATCAGTCTCTGTGCTGGATACTTACACTGTTGTTTTGTATGACAAACACTGCAAAAAAAGAAAATAAAATGCCCAGCCCAGGATTAAATATACAAACACCACTTTTAAAGTAAAAGAGTGTTTTTGGATACATTTAACATCAACACGTTCAATATGACATTCACTTTTGCTAAGACTTTCAAAGAAAGGCATTCAGCCAGACAGGGGCTTGTTCCTAAGGGGAGCAGATACATAGTTGAAGGATTCGCTTTTAATTCCACGAATGTTAAATTACACTAAAAATGAATTGGGACCAAAATAATTATTCAAATCATACACTGCTGGGCCACCACAGATTGATGTATTTACATTTTACCAGAATAAGCAATGTCTTCTGCTTCTTTTACCCTTGAATCACTAATAAGTACAACTCTTGTCATCATTGCTCATTGGCACAGTGAACATACATCTTCTCATCCTCCTTGCACACTTACCTTGCTGTCTCCATCCCACTAAGTAAAATGTTCTTCGCATTTAGGACCAAATATGCCATTTCTTTGTATGCTGCACCAGTAAAGTAATGGTATTTCTGTCAGTCTCTCCTGTGGCCAATTCTGCCTCAAGACATGTCCAATAAAACATGAATACATCTCTGTGCTGTTCCTATCTCAAAACTGGTTCACAAAAGAGTTCTGAAAACTTGAGAGCAAATGGCCATACTACAAAAGATGAGCAGCCTGCAGAAAAACAAGCACAGAAAGCTATATGGATAGGATCTCCACTATGCTGAGATATCTGTTCAGTTCTGCATAACGCCCATTCAGTAGTCAGCTGTTTTGCAGCAAGTGAAGTATGCTTTAAAAGTTCATGCCAATGCATGGTCCTTTAGCAGGGTGCATCTATATGAGTGAAGAAGGCTGTTTCCATGAAAACTGTTATGAGGATCTGTTCACAGTGTTTCAGTTTGCTGAATTGTTTCTTTCAAAAATGTTCCCATAAATGCTGTTGGATATTAGGAAAACTGCTCAGAAAGTAGTGATCAGTGGCTCAGGCTGCCCAGGGTAGGGTCACCATCCCTGGATGTGTTCCAGAACCACGGGGATGTGGCACTGAGTGATGTGGTTATGGGCATGGTGGGATGGGATGCTGGTTGATCTTAGAGATCTTTTCTAACCTTAATGACCTGTGATTCTATAGTCCTTGTTTTTCCTGCCTGTGTATAGCAGATATCCCCTGATAACTTCAATGTTCTGCTCTACAAAGGGCCACCACAAAAATGGTAATTGAAATTATTGAATCCAACAAATACTGGGTGAAACACAGAATGGAAAAGATTTCAAAAGTTGCTTTGCAGGTGAAAAACAAATCTGAAGATAAACAGATACATTTTGGTTCAAACTGGACATACAGATCATCCCTGATCTTTTAAGGCTTGGTCCCCTCCATGAAATAAATCTGATTTAAAACCAAACAAAAGAAAAAGATGACTACCTTGTTACCCAATAGTACCAAAAGAGCAGGCTGTCTGAAGGAAGGAGTGCTTGATTAACAAAGGAAAACTAGTAACATTTATATGGGGAAAAAAAAAGCCAACCCACAAAACTTCACAATGGTTCCTCCTTTATACAACATACTCCGGTAAAAATGCAGTTTTCTTGAAGCAGCAAAAATTTAATTAAAGGCTTTCCCTGCTTTGATCATGTTTCCCTGCTTAGATTGATATCTCTCAGCATTCAGTGCCATGCCTCAGTGCAAAGCAGCAAGGCACACCTCTCCTCACTTGTTGCAGCGCTCATCCATCCGGCTCTAACTTGAAACTGGTAAATGCGAACTGAGTGAGCAACAACAAAAAACACCTCCAAGAATATCCCCAGCAGCCAGCAATATTTAAGACTAATCCTGGCATAATACTTCTGTCAAGTATTTAATAACGTGCAGAAATGTGATTTTATTTATTCAAGTACTTATTTTCTAGCAGTCCAATTGATCCAAAGTCATCAGAGATGGTATTCAACAGATGCAGTGTTATTATATAAGTACTTCCCTTTATTCTTCAGCGTTACAAATTCAGCTTTGCAAGAAATTGTGCTTGAACCTCACCTTCCTCTCCTGAGTAGCTCATGGATGAGTACCTTCAAGTCTGAATCACTTAGATAGAACAATGGAATAGATCAAGACACCTTTCATCCACTGCATCAGTTTTGTGCCAAATGCAGGAATCAAAACCATTCAAGATTTTGCATGGAAAAATATATTGTGAACTCCAGACAAACATATGAATAGGAAAAAAAACTTCTTCTCTGATACAGCCCACTAAAATCCATAAAAATAAAGTTGATACATTTTAAATTGTTCCTTTGTGTGAAAGAGATTATACTTTCCATGATAGGGAGAAAGATGAAGAACCACTTCCCTATGACCAAGAGCTTCTTTAAATGGCTCCTGTTGAAAAACTAAGATTACAGAAACAGAACTTCTTAGGAATAAAAGGACATGTGCAAAAAGGCCCCAGGTGTACCTGAAATGTTATGTGGAGTGATTTAGCACAGCTATTCTCTTGGGCCCTTTTGCAACTCATGTCTCCTCCTTGTTAGCATCCTTACATTCTGGAAAAGTTCTAACTCAGAAGGCACTATCCCTTCCCTTCAGCTGCAGGGCAGACTGACAGCACCGAGGTCTTTCAAAATAGATCCTCCTTTTCCACATCTCACGAAATTGACTTACATCTTATATCAAAAGAAAAAAAAATCTTTTAAAGAAAGTTTGGCTTTAGCCAGCATAATATGGTAAATAAGTAACCTGTTTCTCAAGCTATGTGTGCTTGAGATTTCTTTAGTGACCACCCATGTTCAGTGTGTGGTTTACTGCACAGTGATGTGGGACTGAATTGTTAGTGAGGTGGTGAGCACCAAATCCCATCAAACAGGAGAATACTGGTTATTGTTTAAAAATGTAGTTTGGACAGTTGGAAGCCAGTTACGGCCACCAGAATTAACACCAGAATTAACTCATAACCCTTCCCCCACACTGGCACTTCTCACAGCAGCATTAATCTCACGGACAAGTATCTGGTACTTACAGTCACAAACTGAAGGATGAGAGCTGAGCAACACCTTGTGTTAGATGATAAAATTAACCATATGCCGTGATTTTGCTCCTTTTCCTCTTCAGTGTAGCAGACTCCCTTCTGTACACACAGTTCCCATGTTTTGTCTTTTGAGACAATTTATGCATTTTTTTCCTTATGACAGACCAGCTTTCAAAAGTCATTTGGCAGCACTATTTTATATATATTTTTTGTTCCTCCTCCTCCTTTTTTTTTTCCTGTGCTTTCTGGTATTTATTTGCTGTGCCAAACACTGCTTTCCAGAGCAAATAAAAGTTCCTTGAGGTGTTTTTAACAGCATGATTGAGAGCTGAGACTGACAGCTGATCATCAGTACTTTTTTTTTTCTTTTTGGCAATTTCAGAGTGAGATGGCTGTCTCCCACTTACTGCCACTGAAGACAGCTCTTGCCTACAAATATATACTTTAATAACCATCTGGGTAGGAATGCGGCACTAAATATAATGTAGATGACCGAAAATGCATTTCTAGTTTTAGTTAAATTCACTGGATACTTGGAAACTTATTTTCCCCAGTACAATTGATGTTCAGTTTTGTAAAATATTATAGAATATCTTTAATCTTACACAATTAAGTTTACATTTTAATTTCAGAATGTGAATATTTAATCTTAGGGAACCAGCTACTTTTGGCAATAGATGAGATAGAAAATGTTATGTAATAAATCAACACAGATTCTACCAGCTTTCAAAAGGTATTGCTAAAGAAAGCGATACATTTCACTTAACTGCCAATTTTTTTTAAGTAATTTTATCAAGCTTCAAAATCAAAAACATGTTTAAATCTAAATATTTAGGTGGGAACAGATGGTTTGGGAGAAATCTCTTCTACTAAGTATTTTTCTGCTGTTTTTATGAATTTTTCTTTTTCTCGAACTTAGTTCTCATTAAAGATATGGATAATTATAATTTAACTTATAGATAGGGTATAAACTTCTGAAATCCACAGCATTTCGTTCACTTTCAGACTATCAGCTTAAAGCACACACAGCCAGACTCAATACGCCCAACCTACACAGCATCCAGATGATTGAGTACCGCACACATAAACATAGAATCATAGAATCATAGAATCACCAAGGTTGGAAAAGACCTAAAAGATCATCCAGTCCAACCGTTCACCTATTCCCAATAGCTCCTACTAAACCATTATGATAATATGTTAGGTAACTGATCTAATAATACTAAACTGAAGAGCATTTTGGATGTCTGGCTTGGCATAATAACCAAACTTAAAGATCCAAATATGAAGCAATTAAGGCTCTCTGTAAGCTATATACAAGCTATGTACTGTACCTTATCACTATCTAGCCAAAATTGACGTGTTTCTGTGTCTATTAGCTCTTGAATTAGGATTTTGTTTCCCTTAACATTAATTCTGTTTTAGCTTCTGATACCAGTAGGTTGTAAAAGGCTATAAATTACCCTCATTATCTTTATTGTGATTGGGTTTCCGAATAAGTTCCATTCTACCATAAGAGAAACACATTCCAGCAGTGCACCAGGGTAAGACTTCCTCCTGCTGCAAAAGGAACAGGAATCTGCATCGATCAATAAAGAATGCATTAACATCATGTAACACGCCATAAATGTGATAGAGATACTCCCATATCTAAGGTGAATAAATACAAACAGTTGTATCAATTAACACATGCTGGTTGTAACAACAAAACATGCTTTGTATTTCACCTGCACACTTTTCAAGCTTCAGGCTTTTTTCTTCTTTCTACTGCAGTTCAGTGTTGAGAAGTCCACAGGTGTTGGTGATGAATGTGAATAGGCCTGCAGACTAACTACAAAAATCTGATAATGTATTACATTGGAGACAGAAAGCAAACTGACCACTTTATCCAGTTATTGCAAGGAACAGCTATTTTGCCAGCCATTCAGAAATCAAAGTGATAACAACATAATTTAGAGCAGGTTTTGCTAATCTTTCTTCAGTTTAGAGAAGATGATAGTGAGTTTAAATTACCTACCCTAGGTGAGTAGCAGGGCTAAGAGCAGAATCACAGAACCACCATCACCAGTTTTATGCTGCTCTTGTAGATAGGTCTTCCACATTGTACAGAACTCCTCCACACAGTACAAACTTACTAAAAAAACCGAAGCTTTCGTTTCTTTTAAATTGTTCTTAACCTTCACAGCACAAAGAAAGCTAAGAGATGCAAACAAACTGCTGCAACTCCTGAGCCTGCAGAGGGAAGCTGTAACTCTGAGGAAACAGCAGCTCCCAGCTTTCGGGCAGCATCTCAGGGCAGAGCGCACGCCATCCTGCCTCGCCTTCTTGCCCTGCTGGGAACTGGCCTGCAGCAGCATCGCCCTTTCTGAAGTTCCCTTCCAAGAGCTATCAATCAAAACTCAACATGTGCCTCCTGTGCTGCTCCAAAGGCAGAACAGCACTTCCCAGAAGCACAGCCTGACGGGCAGACAGATCTGCCTGCTCACATTGCTTCTGCAGAAGCACAGTGCTTGAGACAGTCTGCTGTGTGAGCACCTGCAGTTTGGGTCTTGGGAAGAGTGGATTGAAAAACTAGTCTGATAACTAAAAAGACTGTACTGATATGATCTTCTTTCCACATCTTTTATCTCAGCAATGGCTACCCTCTGCTGAATTTAATGAGATGTTTTACATCTTTTTTTTTTTTTTCCCCCCTCAGAAAATTAAGAAAGAGCTCAGTGCATTTCAAATTACCTGATTACTTTCTGAAAAAAAGAGCATTATCACCCCAGCATAATTTGTCTACCCCCTCTCCTCCAAGTTACCCATTTTTGATTTCACAGTGTTCATAGAGAAAATATTTATTGAGACTTAATGAGGCCATGATCACTGACTCCTGTTACAACACCACAGCTACCACCAAGCTTTATTCGACAATGGCAACAATGTCTTGTGAAAACTGCCAATCAGAGCAAAAGTCACAATCTCGATCATTATCAGCTCGTTTCCAGGCTTTAAAAATCTTAGCAAAACAGCCTATTCACCTGGCAGACTGCTTGGAACAGGGCACGTTCCTCTCCTCCCCCATAAATAACACATTTGCAGACTTCTGCGGTTAAGTAGTCCACAAGGTTAACCTTCATTTCTGAGCACAACTCTAGATAGCAATAAGCCACGAGGAACAAAATAAATATATTCCAGTGAAAAGTAAGAATGCTTCCAAGTAGCTTTGAATTCCTTATGCTCTCTGAAACAAAAATGATTTTATTGATGTTTGAAAGTTCATCTCCTCCTAAGAAAGAGCTGCTATGACTCTTCCAAGATCCATCACAAAGTAAATAAGCTATACAAAATATTGCTGATCTATTTTAAGTACTATTCAAAATTCACTAACTGTCGTTCAAACTCTTTGTTCACAGTTCCATCCCTACTTTTTGCCTTTCTAATCTCAGTTCTCTTCACGTCAGTGAATTCAGGCAAAAACAGTGTATTTTTGATAGGCTGGCGCACAAGGCAACGTCCTTCACCTGTCAGACAGACTCCTTACATCGAGTACATCGCTACATCAACACAACAGCTTTCCATACTCCGTGAATTTAAGTGGACAGAATCCTCTATGGGAATTTTTTTTTATTTTTTTTTTTTTTGGTCCTAATCTCAAGTTTTGCATTTATACAAAAGGATTAATTATAGCGATGAAGTACTTACAAAGTACTTCAGAGCAGATCTTTTTTGTAATAATGTCACAATGCCCCAAGAATACATTAAGAATAATAATATGTTAAGAAAAATAAATCCAGAAAGGCTAATTTAGAGACTGCAACTATAGGAAATAAAGAAGGGAAGAATAAAGCTCGAAGTTACAAAAGTATCCAGATGTAAGAAAGCAGTCATTCTGTCTAAATGGCAGAGCACCAGAACTTGCAGTCCACATGTGAGCAAAGAGGCATATTTATTACTGAGAAAGGTATTCTGGTGCAGCTGGTTATTTCAGGGCAAATTCTGCCTGATAACCTCCTAGGAGGAAAACAAGAGGACAAAAGCAATTCCAGACTCCGATGGAAGTCAAAAGCATTAACCTAAATATAAGGAACAGGAACACTGTGTGTACATTACACATCATTACTACGTTTGCTTAATCATGACAATTTCAGCATTTTCATTTATAGCCAGCACTTAGAAGTTTTTATTTTACTTCATCTTACTCCCGTAACAAAATAAATATATTTATAAAATTCTAACTCCAGTTCATTAAAATAAAACCGTGCCTTCAGCCAACCCCTCACTGCATCTTTTCCATGTATAAAAAGATACTGGAGGAATGTTACATCAGCTTGGCTGATAGCAGAATTTCATACACTTTGAATATTAAGTTTTTATTCCAGAAACCCAAGATGCTCTATCCACACTTCTGCCCAGTTCAATCCATTACAGTGACATTCATAAGAACAGGTGCAACAGTTAGTTTTTAAAGTCAGCCAAGTTTTCTGTTAAGACCATGTCTACAACCAAGCTAAGAAAATAAACTGGAAAACAACCACAGCCATCCAGCTGTGTTCTCTGTTTTACTGGAACACAGTCACTTAAAATAAATATGGACCCATCTTAATTTCTTTATTGACTCCCTTTTATTGTTACTTTTGTAGAAATAACCTGGTATTACCATGATTTAGTTCTGAAATTGTACATAGGTTATTGGTTATTTTGCTGGAGAAGTTTTCCTTCATTAAAAAACCACCTTTCCTCCTCAATTCAAGTCAAATATAGTTGACACCTTCGAGAAGAAATCCAGATTTCCAAATGCCCTAGAGAGCTAAAACCTGCCAGGGAGCAATTTCAGCATGACAGTTCTACACAGCAAGTACACAGCAAATTTTGAGGTGATGGTAACTCAACAGGTAATAGCTATTATGAACAAGTAAAACATTGCACCTAGCAAAATCATGTACATAATCTTTATTACAGTTTTCAGAATACATGGACAAACAATGGCCAGGCTGTAATGTCATCAAATTCCTATTTAAAACATTACAAACAAACACAGAGCTGATTAAAAAATAGAAATGCATGAGTTTTGTCACTTTCATTTTTTTTGGCATCAAGGAGTCGTATGACTTCTAAAAGGGAAACCAAATGGCGCATGATACTGACTAAACCGCAATCAATTATTGTTCACATTCTGTGGCATATGTATCACCTCAAATAGCACTAAAAGAAGCACTACAGGAACAAATCTTTCTCCTTTAACATTTTTCTTAGGAAATCAGTGGGTGCCTAGTGACAGCTTGCAGAATACGCAGGCTTACGCGTCTCTTTCTTGCACACAAAAGCAGTATGTGATCTGAAAAAGCTGAGGGATTTGGCTTTAACTGCTTTGATTTTATTTTTATTATTTACATTCTGTGAGACATGAAGGTTTTGAACAATACTCGTATCAAAATGGGTAACATTATGGCACATAAGAGATGAGCTACCTTTACACTGCTTTCTCTCTCAGCATTTTTTTTTTATGGTGACCTCTCACCAGTTTGAAGGCAAACATTGAAATATAACTCAGCCAAGCCTTTGTTTAATGGATAAGAAGCAATCTATGTAAGTTTGCTTCCACGTAACTATTACCAGCTTTAAGTATTTCCTATATTCTCAGTATAGGACATACTAAATTCACCCATCAAAGCATAATTTGCCTGAGGGATGCAAAAGCAAAACACTGCAAAGTTTCCTTTATAAAAGCTATAAGAAGATTTCTAGAGCCAAACCTAAAATGCAGCCAGATTCTCAGCTTAGCAAACTATTTGTACATTGTGAAGTGAATTTGAATTAGGTCATGGATGAACTGTGGTTTGGATAGAAATCGTCAAAATATGTTGGTTTGTTTTTGTTTTTGTTTTTTCTTTACAGCATTTCTCTGAGGTAGTACATATACCACACATACAAATGCAAAAATATACATATATTCATAACTGTTTGCATAATACAGAAGGGAACTACAAGAATGTTTGCAATTGTCTCTACATTTTCAGAAAAGAATCACTAATTCCGGATAACATTTCCCATATTGATCACGGTTCTTTAAAATCAGAACAAATTACGTAACAGTATTTCTAGGAATGCTTCCTGAAGGTGTTTGTCAATGCCCTCTGAGGCACTAATTTTGTTTTGGCTTTAACATCAGTTCAGAATATGGTTAACACAAAACAAACATCACTTACGTGCTGGGAAAAGACATTTGCTCAATCATAAACATACATGAAAAATCATCCTGCACTGTTTCTCAGCAAACTCATCAAACTTGAGCAAAAATGTCCTGTGTCTTTACATTTCTGATCAGTACTGCCTGTAGTTTTAAGCAACAGAGATGTATATTTGTATACGATTTAAACCATTCATTCCCACGTCAATTGCAAATTTAGTTTAATTCGTTACAAAGGTAAGATCATTTTCCTCTTAAATAAACTAAGAAATGTAAACAGTGTAACACCATAAAAAAAATATCTTCATTATTTCTAACTGGTAAAATGTGAATGCAAAAAGATGTGATAGGATACTGTTAACTTAATGTCTCAGAGGACATTTAGTGAAAAATAATTAGCGAGAAATTTATGTATGAAGCCTCCAGCAATTTTCTTTCTGGGATTATTCTGAATACAAATATAGTTTAACTGATATATTTCTTTTTTTTTTTTTTTAAATTAGAAAATAAGGCAAGTGCATTTCTGAAAAAGGTGCTACTACTCTACACTTCTAGAGAAACACATGACAAGTCTGAAAATCAGATCAATAATAAAAACATTAAAAATAGCTGCAATTTAATATAGACTGAAAAAACTATCAAAAGACAAAGTGACCAGCATCAATTTCAGAAAATATTTTAGACTTCATAAATACGAGCACCCTATATTTACATAAATTATCCTCCAAACTAGCTTTCCTTTGAAAGACACTTTTGTTCTAACAGATATGTCCATTAAATTATATAAATGTTTCAAATACGAAAAAAATAGTAGTAAAATAGAAGTATTAGATGATGATGTTATTTTGGATTTGTTTTTTGCTAAGATTTGGTTCTTGAGAATCTGCAGTCAGCTTTTACAGACCTTTTAAAAAATACAGCCATGGAAATGAAAAATTTGTGCACTAATAATTACTGCTATAGTATAAAGATTCTGCTTTGAGCTGTTAAGTTTTCACATATAAAGATATCAATACCTCTAAATCCCAAAATGCTCATTTTAAAATTTGAATTTTAATATACTATTGATTGTAGTACAAATTTATATTGACATTCTGCACCTAATCCTTTTAAACTGGCTATGCACATTAAGCACATTTTTATAACTGCAAAATTAATATGGTTGAGTAAAAGGTTGATGTTGACCTTACAGAAAACAGAATGTAATTCTTTGCATCTCTTATTGAAAGAACTGAGAGACAGAACAGAATCCTGTTGCATGCATTTTTTTCCAGAAGTACCATACAAGACTTTGCTTAATTACTAAAAACACAAAAAGCCCCAGTTTAGGTAAAGTATTAGTTGACAGCACACATTTCACAAGGCTTCATTTGCATTCTTGTGTTTAGTGATGCAGCAATGGGCAAAATCTATCTTTTGAAGACCATTAAAAAAAAAAATAGAAAAATCAATACTTGGACAGATAAGGAGCTGTATCTTTTATCTTTTCTTACAGTAACTGTGTATTTATGAACATAGCTTGAAACTGTAAGCATTTATCCCTATACAGCTGGATAGTCTTTAAAGTATCTTACCAGATAAGCAAAAAGAATCTACTGTACAAAGATGCTTGGCTCAAGCAGTAGTGCAAAATTACACCGCCCCAGTATCAAATGCTCCTCTAGAGCTAGCAGTTTGTGCACAGAAAGTAACGTGACTTCCAAATATTCTTTCTACACCATTAAAAGTTTCCCATAACCCCAGGCAATAAAAGTATTCATACTAATTCATCAATCAGTAATAACTTGAGAATAAGTGCCATCTACTACACTGTATCCCGTCTTTCAAAATACCATAGTTGAACAACATACGAGTAGTTCTACTGGAACTCTCACTTAAAATCCTCCATCTCATCCAAATAAGCATCAAGTCTTCAGTAGAAACAATGGTGAAGACTGACCTGAACACCAAAACACACTGTACATTCAACTAGAGTCCGGGGAGAAAAGAGAACTGTTAAGTTCCCCCTTGAGTGGCAGAACATAGACAGTGTCAGCTACCGAGCTGACTGCTCACCTGAGGTACTTCAGTGCAGGGGCTGTATACAAAGTAGAATGGGAGGAGTTTCCTAAAAAATCAGATTGCTGCAATCATTGTTCTCTGCTATATAGTGCTCCAGGTAGAGAGCTTATTCTTAGCTGCAAAACCCTCAGAACTAAAATCCACCACAGAGATCCCGCTACATGTTTTACCTGAGAAACAGAGGAAAAACTTAGAGGCAGCTCTGAATAGCTTCATAATAGAGTCCGTATCTAAAAACCTACACAAAGGTATCTTCAGTATAATTAAAATAGGACAATCATATTTTCCCCAAATATCTGTATAAAGAATATATAAGTTCACAATTAGAAAATTTCTCTGTATATTCAGTTAAAAACATATTCTGCCCATAGTATCGTTTAATTTTGGTGAAATCCTATGCTCTGTTTTATTTTTTTAGTTTTTATTTTTAGCAGTGATAATTTTATAAGATTATACATCATTCAAGTCACCAAAAGTGTAGATATGTGGTATAACCTACTTGCAGCCAAACTTGCTGAATCCACCAGGCTTTACATAGAGATACAGATTCCCAGCAACCTCACTGGGGCTATGCATTGCGTTCTTATGGTTACAAAAATGATTCTGTACATCAGTTCATCTCTGAATTTTTTAACATACAATTTTATTACTTTTTTCCTTTCAGGTCCAAATGAGAACTGCAAATGGAATCCACATCTGTATTCTTTCAATAAAGGTCTATTTTCTTAGCCATGTAAAGCACTTTCTAGGAACCCCCAACTCCTTTCATTTAAATTACCAGCTTTAAAAAAAGGAAAGGAAAAAAAGTAAAGAGGAAGAAAAAGGAAGAAAAATAAAGAAAAAGAAAGAAAAAGAGAACAAAAAAAAAGACCTTGCTGTTAAACACTGTTTACAGATCTTTGTAGTTGGGGTAATAAGATACAGTATGTGGATTATTTAACAAAAATTACTTAAACATCTTTTGCATTTAGTCAATACCAGTATTCTTTTGTGATCGTTGCCAATTTGGATGATAAACTCTCAAAAATATATCAATGTAATTGTAAATAAAACAATTCACTAAATTCTTTGGCATCAGAAGAATCATAGAGCTGCTCTTGTTCCACTGTGACGAGTACGAGAGTCTTCCAAACCCACTTGTCTGTTATCTGTAATGTAAAGACAGAAAAAACAAATCACTGTAGGATTTGAAAAATGGATAGTGCAACATCAAGAGGTTTTCCAAACAGCCCTGAAAAACATTTCAAATGATATGTAAATAAGTAACCAAGAGATTGGATCAGGAAAGTTTCACACTACAGCTGCCAGACTGAGTTCAAGAGTTCTGCAATCAGCAGTAAATTACTTTCTTGATCAGAGAAATCAGGTGATAAAAGCATTAAGAGAATCTTGAAACACTGTCCCCTTGGAAACAGCACAGAATTAACAAAATTCTGGGTTAATGCCTCATATTATAAACGACCTACGTGCAGAAATCTCTGGAAAAATATATATCAAGACCCTAAGACTGTACTAACCAACATGGTAGTGGAAAGCCTATTATAAGATGCTGGAAGTACCAAAGTGCTAGACTACTTGCTATGATTTAGTACCGAGTTGAAAATAGAACAGTCAAATCAGCCATTTCCTAAGCATTTCCTGATTGTACAATGTGAACTTTTAGTATGAAATATTACACAGTAATTATTGCAATGAATAATATGTCTTTCATGGGAAAAAATGACAATCATAAACTACCAACCACAACTAAGTGCCCCTGCTTAACTTTCTGGAGGTCTCGATCTTTTTCAAATGAGGTCTTGTTGCATAATTTCATTTTATTTTTTGGTCACTGTTTATTTTTATTATAGCCTCTTGTATTCTCTTGTTTTACATCCATGTTACTGTTCTTTGTTTGCATCAGCACCAGACCGTCATTGACACAGGATCAGGGCATCCCAGTACATGCCCTGTCTAATGGGTAAAATACATTCTTTGAAAAAGATTCACTATATTATAACCTAATCAAGTCAGAAATGGCCTAAAAACTTTAAATGAAGTTCTGGGGTAGTCAGGGATCAGTGAACTATTTCCGGACCACAACAGAGGATGCATGTGAAGACTGCAAGTGCTCTGCAAAATCAGCCTTCCTTTTCCCTATTCAATAGAAGTATCTCCAATGCTATAGGGAATTAAGGCTCCTTTAGCAAGATATTTTGTTCTTTTTATAGTTCTGCCTTGCCTCCTTTTCCTAATGAATTTATCCATGCATAAAGTATTCAAATTACCCTAAGTCAATCTGTTTTGCATGGGAATAAATCTCTACACTGGTTGCAGTCACTAGGCACTGGAAATTACGAGCACAGAAATGCTGTCTAAAACCCAAGATGGAGAGTTACCAATTCACACGTGCTGCTGCTCATCTTTAACAGCGAAGAGTAAAGAGTCCAGCGATAACTGCCCTCAGTGGCTGATTTAACTGTTCTGGGAATAAATAATATCTACAACATATAAAATATTTGAAAAGGTGTTGAGCATCACTGAACCTGTAATATGAATCTAGTAATATAAGATAACAAGACCATAATAAGCTTAGTGTATAAATGTCTGCCATGCAATAAAAAATACAAATTTTTAGGCAATGTATTTCAAGTCGATGTCATTCAGTGACTTCAACCTTCAGACCTTCTTACTTACATTCTGTATGTGTAACACACTACTATTAAAATCAATTAGTAACACATTGGTTAGCAACAGGAAAATATTTTTCCAAAAAAATTTGCTCTACAAATATGTTTTCCTTTCCTTAATGCTTTTGCATTAGTTCTGTTATTAAAAGAGGAGTCTCAATAGCTGCAACAGATTTATTAACTCAGTGGCTTTTTATCAGCATGAAACTCAGTTACATTAGGAGAAAAATAAATGAGATTTTGCAGAAGTGCAATATCAAGATTAAATGATTTTTCCGTTGTGCTTTCTACTTACTCACTTTGCCAGGTAGCACATTTGTGCTCTACTAATTATAAACCTAACTTTTTATGAACAATCAATGCCAGTAATAATATAGGCAGTGTACGATCGAACTGCCCAGTCATAAGACTGTGTTATCTGATAATAGAGAAAGGCACACTGTACAAAGCTATATTTTAAAGATACTCAATTAGAATCTGTATTAATAGGTAACAACCACAAAAAGTGTTTTTTTACATGCCTTATATTAAGATTAGGGTACTATAATAAACACAATAAATAAGTGTACTGTAAACCACTGTAACTTGAGCTTGGAACATCATTTGGTTAGTTCAGGAATTTTTTTTTTCAGTCAGAGTATTAAAACTATGTTATTAAAAGCAACCAACTCAAACACATGATTGCATTCAAAATGTTATTTTTTTGCAGACCTTCTGATAATGCTTATCAGAATAGTATTCAAGTTACTACTATACATAACTTAGATTGTCACCCTTAGATTAGGGATAAAATAAAAAAAATGCCAACAATCAAACATGACTGGTACAGATAACTACTGTTTATTTATTTTGAAAAAACATTTTGAGCAGTTAGCTAAATGGAAAAGGTGAAGTATCTAAAACTTGTAGGAAAACTGGCTAAAAAAAAACAACGAGGCTTTTGAGAGAAGAGTACTACCAAAACTATTTTGTCTTCTTCAAATGCAGCGGTTAAAGGACTCTCAAACCTGAACAACACACAAAAAATGTCTTAGTTAATCATATAAATAAATCCCACAATAGTGGTAAAATGGTGAATTCAAAAGGGGGATAGCATAGGTCTTCGGGTGCTCAGCTAGCAATTACTGCGCTGGTGCTCATGTTGGAGGATACAAGCCTCAGTAAGGGAAACTCTGAAATGCTAACTTATTCAGAAGACCACTCTACTCATTTGCACGCTCAGTTGCTACTTTTTTTTTCTTTTTTAAATACCTATCACAAGGTGAAAAAAATCATCATATTCGATGATAAAAAAAAAATGTTTAATGTTAAAATGGGTACCTGCTCATGTTGACTTTAGAAAGATCATACAAGGAAGGAACCCAACAATGATGAAAATACTTAACATTTCATTTTTTAAAGAATTTTGACTTTGTAAAGGATGTAGAAATGCATCCTGTAAGGGAATCTGAAAGGCCTTTCTACCTTTGGGAATCAATGAAAGTATTTGCATCAAATATTTATTCATTCATGTAAAATTTTGTTCACTGGGAAATCCTATTGAAACACATCTTGTTTTCATGAGCAGCCCAAGGGAAAACACTCATGCAGTTCCTGGTAGTTCAGCAAGCACCACAAACAATATAACATCAAAATCAATCAGAAGATCAAGGAAGTTTCACATAAGAACAGAACAACTACACTATGCTAAAAAGGAATAGGCAAGACACTTCTGTTTTAAATGTGAACTATCACAACACGTGATAATTTCAGGGAACAAACAAAGCATCTGTGATATTGATGACATCAGCATTCCTCCTTTAGAAGATGGAAGTTAAAGAAACATACAGTCATGTCTTTGATCTGAGTAAGATACCTAAATATTTGCTATATGGTGTCAAAGATTAACATCTGGATAAATTAGAATCAATTTGTACCACTTTATCCTGGCTAGCCTGTAGTTTTCTCCTTCAGCCATCTATTCACAGGGAAATTTAGAGCCAAACTACAATGCAATTTGATGTAACAGCATATTATCAGTTGCTCTGAAAAGAAACTTATGACAAGAACTTGATTGTTTTTCTTATTCACTGCATTCATCTTTGTCATTTTAGCTTATCAAAAGTGAAAGGTACATTGTTTTAGAAACAGCAATTGACAACAAATGACAGAAGCAGAATTTGTAAAAAATCTTACGAGTACCTCCGTACCAGCTATAACTATGTTCTCTACATTGTCTAGCCTGTACCAGTGACATAATTACAGAATATAAACTAAGGAAATTAAGAGCTTCAAAACTGCTTTCAGTGTCTGGAACAAAATCTTTCTGAGAAACAGCATCTCGAGAGAAAGTAGCTCTTCATAACCTCAATTCTGTTAAGATACTGCCCATCTCTGTCACATTTAATTTTGAACTTTCAAAATGTGTCTCTCATATTAAAAAAATAGACAAACAAAAAAGCCCCACTCAGTGAGGTAAAGATCAGCAATTGGAGAAATGAAACCAAAGCAGCACATCAAAAAGCACTATAAAATAACACTGTCCAAAAGATCTTTCTTGCAAGAGATTAAACAAGAAAATACAAGTTTTAAAACTGAGTTAAGGGAGCAATTTTATTTTTTTTTTAATTTATTATTACTATTATTTAGTATTTTGGACACTTATTTTAACCAGAACAGGTACACACTGTACGAAACAGTGTACAAAAACAAATACCAGCAGTCCAAAACAGCACTTCTTTACATTCTGTATTACAGATAAAATGCTTTAAAATTGAATAACATAAGAAATGTAAATGTTAAACGTGTGAAGACATCTCACAGCTCAGCATAATCCAGCTGTAAGCGCAATCAACATGGTATGGGAACAGAAAAATAACACTTCTGCAACAGAAGTCTGTGATGCTGACCTTTTGTACCACAATTCTGTCAAACGTATCTTACTTATAGCTGAAAAAAATCTAGTACATTTAACATTTTTTCTGTAAATGCATCTGTAATTTTTATTTTCAATGTTTAAAATAAGATTTAGTACAGCTTAGCTCGGACTTCACAAAAAAAAAAAAAAAAGCTTAAGCCCAATAAGCTGAAATTCCTTAAACCTTTAAATGATCTATTTAATATTTCAATTTAACTTTGTTTCCTTTGTTAGTAGTACCACTTGGGATATGCATTGAAAGTTCTTCTACAAGAGTTGAGATGGAAAAGCCTCAGTTTGAGACAACATATGCCTGCCTCAGGGGTTACAAGACAAATCAATCTATTTTTCTCCTTCCCTCCAAGGGTAATTGGCTTTTAAAATTACAGAGGAAAAAAAGGCCTTCATGTCAGTACAGTGCAGGCACACATACAGCCATTTTCCATTTCTTTTCCTGTTTTAATTCTCAAGTGAGAACTAAGGAAAAGTGGGAAAACAAAGAAAGAGAGGAATGACTGCATCAGGTTGAATATGACCAGTAATAATCAGAACTGTGACCAGCATCTCAGTCTGGAATTTACTGAAACCTACTACGAATAGCTGTCATTTTCCTTTTCCTAGTCAGTATTTTTAACTTCTCATTTGTGATGAAATTTTCTTCAATTTCTGTGGCATCCTGCACCACTGGTGTTCACAGATATTTTGTCACAGAATTCAGCATAAATCACAAAGTTACAATTATTGCTTCACTGCTATCGTAGTCTCACTAAGTAATACTGACTTTTAGTCCACCCTTCTGAAATTGCCTCTTACAAGTAGCAATCACAGCTGCTTACGACCCTCAGGCTGCACTACACACGATCACACACACACACAGTTTCACACTCAGAGTTCAGTTAAATCTACTGCTCCTCATCCCTCTAACTTGACTAACATTAATTGATTCAAAGCAGTGGAACTCATAAGATAGTCCTCAGATTTTTCTGATTGCTATTAGATGTAATTTATAATGCATTACTCGTGAGAATTTCTTACATGAGGTATGATATGCGGAAATATTTTTCAGTGCACAACAATGAGCAGTCAGAGCTGACCTATAACTGATACATGAAAACAACAAACTGCTGAAAAATTCAAAATAATGTAGTCTTTTGAAAACTACTAAGATTCCCCTTCAAGCACAGCACTGAAACTGTACCACTGAACCTTTAATGTGAACTTGCTCACAGGGACTGTATATACAGGTGTAAAGCAATTATTGGATTTGATATCTGAATGAACTCAGGTTCCCATTAGAGCCTGAATGCTTCAATGACCCTATTATTTTCCTTCCATTGCTCTCAGACCTGATCAACTTAATTATTCTGACTAGTGAAACATTTAGGACATGAATATATGATTTGTTTTAAACCAAATGAGACAACGCAAAGTACTACATAAAGTAATATATAAAATCCCACAGGACAAACGTGATGTGTCAAATCCTGGAAGAAGGTCAAGTCCAAGCAGTAGTAACAAAGAAACAGTAAAGGAGATGCACTGCAATAAAATTAAATTTATTCACATATCCTTCCGTGTCACGTACAGTAAAGTGAGTTTTGCTTATGAATTAGAAAGGTAACATATTTCAGAGTAAACAACTTAGGTCTCCTTTAGTAAGCAAGAAACTTCAGCTCCCAAATGCATCTCTTTCATGAGTACACACAGACTTTCAGCAGTTGTTCACAAGTAAAAATAGAGTCTCTTATAAAAAACGTTTTATGTCAGAAATGACAGATTTGTTGATACAAAGACATTTCCCTATTTCAGCTGTACCTGCTATTTTACTGCTAAAAAGAGTGACAGCACAAACGTGTACACACATTTTGAACAGACTGATATGATGCTGGTAAACCATATTTAAATCATTTAAAAAATAAATATTTAAATAATTTAAAATAGCTTCCAAAATTTGATATTCCCAGCTCCCCTATTCACACTACTGTTCTCACAATTTGTATTTGCTTTGAAATTGACCATAACATTACAAACAGGACAGAGAAATACAGTAATAGGTTCTGAACTTTAAGTATACGAGCAGACAAAGTTAGCATCTTTTCATCTGAATGCATTTGTCCTTAAAAAGAATCAAACTGACATCGAAGTGGTCCCCTCGTCCCTTGCCTCCTTTCACTAATGATATGTAATGGATGCTGAGCCTGCAATAAACGTGTCTACGTCCAGCCAGATCGCCATCATTTTAGAATCTAATCTGATACTTTTAAGAAAGAAGAAAGTCATGAGAGACCAACACCAGCTTGTGCTGAAGGCATTTCTTGACATCAGCCTTCACTTTGCACTTCAAATGTAAGTATACGATTTGACAAAACGTACAGAGTCATGAGAGAAGGCTCTTCACCTCTTCTCCAAAATTGCCTGATAGAAGTCAATATCTATTCCTTTACAAAGTTACAACCAAAAACTGCCAGATGAAAGTCAAAAGGGGAAGCTTTCCAACTATTCCTTACAATTATTTATTAAAGGGCTGCTTATGAACACATTTGTCTCAGTAGGATCATCACTCCCACCCACACTTCTCAGTTTTATCAGTTAGCAGCTTAAATACTGAAAGTTACATCTCCCATGCACAAATACTTTATTCTTTGCATAGAATATGAAAGCAATGAACTCAAACCTCTCTTTTCTGCAATGGGATTTCAGAATGAGAGTAACACTCCAATAACACTTTCGTCTCTCTTGCTCTTGCACACAAAACGTCACCAATTTTTCCCCTGTACCCACACAATTGACAGCCCATGTCAAAAGCAAACAATTTGTTTTATATCCTGCAAAAGACTGCCTCTTTTATTTTTTATGCATCAGAAACAAATTCTCTTTATAAAAACAGAACTCTGCAATAACTTGTAGTCTACATGTAAAATGAAATACTTTAAATAATACAATAAAGGCAGACCATCCATAATTATTTTTTGATTAAATAAAATATCAACATTTTTTATTCATGGATAGGTTAACATTTACAATTCAGCATTTTGCAATATTTAAACAGAACTGAATATGCTATGAGAAAACTTAAAACGACATCACTCCTGTATGACCGGCTGGCACAGGCTGCAGTCATCCGTTCCCATCTGCACCTTCATCATACAACATTAAAAGGCTCTTGTACTAAAAAAGGGCTCTTGCTTGAACCTGGCAAGAATATTTCATCACCTCTTACCTGCTTAGACATAACAATAGAGATTTACTTAACACGCGACTTTCACTATAAATTATTTGCAACAAAGACATATGCCAATCATGTGAATCAAATTTTTATTGCTTATTAAAGTAATTCATAAAAATGTTATTTTTATAATTTTAGACTATCAGAAAAATAAATCCATAATCTGGATCTCCTTTGCAAACGAAACTAAACAAAAATGCACATGATGATACAAAACATACTTGCAAAATCTGCCAATTTATCCCCGCCCTATCAATATAGTTCCTTCTGCAAGGACCTCATGTGCAGTGAAGGTAGCACACCATTACAGCACATGCAATTCAGACAGTTCCTAAAACTGGCAACTATTTTATGACAGCCTTAATAGTCCATTTACAAACAATACAGGGAAAACAATGGTTAAGAGTACCATCATTGCATATTCGGAAGCACGTTTAACATTTAGGGCTTTTTAAGACCCTACAACCAAATACTACTTCACAATGGGTCTGACTAAATTGATAAACGTTTTAAAAAATGCAGTTGTATACATTTGGACATAGCTTCTCTAGAAGCAAAACACATACATACACAATAACTTCTTCTCTGAGATCAAACTACTCTAAAGATCCAAGATGAGAAAATATATATCCTTCTTTATTAAACAATGAGCTGCAATAATGCTGATAACCTGTATTATACATTATGAAAAAGCCCCTAAAAATTTTTATCTGTGCTAAAAGCAAGACCAGATGTGGCTTGACAGACACCAAATAACACTCTATTTATAACAAGATATGCATGAAGTTCTCAATGCAAGTTCCAAAACTTTCAAATAAATATTTTGCTTTATTTTAAAGAACAAATGAACTATGCAAAGCTAAAAAGAAGTTAAGCTATTTCTATTGACTGAGCTTAGAAACCTTCCTCATCCTGCTATTTCTACTGAAGATACTCTCCAGGCCACCAATAAACAGACAATACTTTATTAAAACCCACAAGTGTTGCACTCTCTGGACAAAAGAAGAAATGGAAAATTAATTGGCATCTTTCAATATCTCTACACCAACCAGAGCTGCAGACTTCAGAAAGTATGAACTTTCATAAAATTAATTACCACTAAGAAAAGGAGCTCTGGAGAAAGCAACGCCAAGGTTAACATCATTTTTGTCATGCAGTGATAAAATCTTAATATTCCCTACACTTTTTTTTAATATTCTGTTAAATGATTGTATGCTGCCTTCTAAGCACTTTCAGTTGAAATTAACTTACACTAAAACTCAAAGTTAGGTGAGAGATGTACGACTTAAATGAGAATATTTCCATGTATTTTTAATTATTGATTTAGAAATACCTATATCTAAATGCTAATGCTGACATTCATAATATGAATAAAAACACTTCTATGTAAATGAATGCTACTATAATAAAATGCTAGTAACATGCTGACTACATGAGAAAATTATTCTTTCCTTCCTCAATCCAGCCGTGACCTTCTCCTGAGTAGCACACATCCAAAGAGTTTCAGGAACAAAAGCCATTATATAAGCCTTATATAAACATTCCACTTGTCTTCTTTTTCTTTATCTGTCGGTTATCTACCTACCTAACCTCAATTAATACAGTAACAAATATCCTAGATCACTTCAGTTACCGTCTTTTGCCCTTTTCCGATTCTCTCATTCTCTCCTGAAGCATGAAAGATCATCACATCAAAGTACCTGAAAGGTTGCCTTACGATACTGAATAAATATTAAATGCCTTTTAACTGTACACACCGTTTCCACTCTGTTTACAAGACTCCTTTTCTCTCAGCTGCTCCTTCTAATAAATACTTGCTCTGTAGTTCCTTATCAACATTTTGCATTTGTAAGTCTCTTTTGTGAAACTTCAAACTTATAACAGTTCCCTGCATATGGAATAGCACAACCACCCTACTTCTTGAGAATTTTATCTAGATGAAATGAGAGATTACAAGATCTTTTCTGTAACACATGCATACAACATAGAAAACCTGCATCAAATCAGTAGATACTAATTAACCCTGTGACCAGCAGAAAAGGAGCTTCAAAACCATGGTTCATTGTAAGGCATAAGCTTATTCAAAACATTCTACAGCAAAATTTAGTGGACTATCCAAAGTTTTCATAAAAATGGAAAAATAATTCAACATTAAGCTCAAGACACCTCACATGGACTGCTCACCCACACTCACTCAGCTGCTGACTTGTGCCATGCAGACTGGCTTCAATGCAGCTTTACTGTCCCGTCTTGCTAACTGAGGGACTGTGGGTATTTTTGTTTGAAAAATACACTTTACCAGCTTCACTTAGCAATGAAAACTGTTGCTCTACGCTTTTAAGTCTCATTTGGTTACAGCATTGTTTCTGAAAGTTAAATTACTTTCTATCAATTGCTGACAATCCTCTTGTGTTCTCTAACCTCTTTGTCAGTTATTAATTTCCTTAATACATTAACTACTAGCTATTCTTCCCTGACGTACTAAACTTAAAGTATGATCAAATTCTCTTTTATATAACCCTTTGATACAACACTGCAATTCTGCACTGATAACTGAAAAAGAGTTGCATACAAAAGTATGAACAGGGGAACTAAGAACTACCAAGCTGACTCAAGAACAGCAAATAACTGCACTTTTTTCACTCACAAATCAGAAAAACTAAATTCTAATTAGCAGACAACCATGTATTTCACCTTTTTGTTTAGCTAGTGAACAGCCACAAGATGCTCTAGTCATTTATTTATGCTCCCATCATCACAAATTTGAAGCACAATATGCAATGAAGAGCTGGTAAAATATGCTCTCCCTCCTGATTACATTATGGGAGAAAATGATTCTCCATGACTACTTTCTTAGTTTCAGCTGTGATGAGAAGAAAAGGAAAAAAGTATCTTATATGCATTTCCTTACTTTATTAGTAGGAATGACAAGGTAAGCCTCATTTTGCCTATTGTTTACCTCCATTCTTAGCCCCTTTCATTACAGAACATAAAACATAATTATTACATATACTTTTCGAATTTTTCTGGAGTCTTCCATCAACAAAATCTTCATATTAAGTTCACTCTACTTGGTTTTGTTTTCATTTTGCAGATAAATTGTATTCATTTTTACTTTTCTTTAATCTTTTCTGCATTTTCAGAATGTGTCAATGCAGCCATTCTTACAAAAATTTTGATTGGGATGCACCAATAGGTCCACAGGAAACTACGCCACTCTGGTATCATTGAAAAGGAAGGCAGTCACACTCAGGCTTTTTATCCACCATAACACAGCTAGACTTAAGAAATATCCCACTTATTCAGATAATGAACCTTATGTGAATATAAAACTTGAAATATTATATCCATATTCACATTGACCGGATGGGAAGTAGGAATGACATCTTACACAAAGATGCAAAAGGAGATTTTGGAGAAAAAAAATTTTGCTATTCAAGTTTACCCAGACTGAAAATGCAGAAAAGATTAATAGGGCAAGGTTAGCTTGACTGTGTGCAGAGTAGCAGAAGAGGGTCAGAACAGGTTACTGCTGAACAGTACAGAAAAACAAGCAAGTCATTCAGGGACAAATCTTGGCCTTAAGCATATCCTGAATGCAAAGAACTTGATTTGTTAATAAAGACAAAAATTGCCTGATAATCCTCCTTTTCATGGAAGAGATTTTGGTATCCTGTGTGCTGCAAGATGTCTTCTAGCCTTGAAAATAATTATTTCCTGTTATAAACCAAAACTTTGCTTTTCAGGTGTACCCCTTCCCCCCCAGTCTTTTTGGAACTCTACAGTACAACTCCAGATCAAGTTTTACCACACAAACAAGGAAATGAATTCAGGTGAAAGAAAAGAAAGCCAGGAGCCTCTGCTTGGGGTAGAAGAGAGTAGGAACTTGGCTGCCAGATAAAATGATTAGGAAAATACATCCTTGGTGCCACAAAAATAAGACTAATCTATCAGATACTTTTTGCCCAAAGCTGGCAATGTCCCCTAGAATTATATTCTATTGTCTGTAAAACAGTTTTAACTACGAGCGCCTTCAATTTCATGAGGGAATTTTTTTTTTTTTTTAAACACTTGAACTAGTTTCATCTTTACAAATAAGAAAGTCAGTGTGTTCACATGAACTTGAGATTCATGATGTACTGTCTTCTAACTATCACTCACTTTTTCCTTCATTGACTTTCCTGATAACTGGAAAGCCAAGGAATTCTCCTTGCTTTTAAAGCCAAAGCAATGAAAATCATGAACCATCATCCAAGCAGCAGAGTGCTGGAGATTGCAGAGCACACAGTGCAAAGCCCGGTTCATTGAACTGAACTTTTAGTCAAAGGACATGTTACTTTTTTTTTTTTTTTTTTTAATTCTTTTGAACTAGACTTTTTTAGATAGCACTTTCTAAAAGACAGAACTGAGACGTATCTTTTCTGGATGCTGATAATTCCTACTGATAATCACTTTTCTTGCATATTCTAAGTATTAATGACAGTGATGTCATCTTAAAAACTTCAAATTTCATTTTTCCTTTAAACTATGCTATCAGCTGCATATGATGAATCAAAAAATGAATTTTCAAACTTTCTTACATAGTATTTCCAGAGAAAATAACAAGGAAAACAACAGTAAATAAAAAAATGACTGCATTTAAGCATAACAACTTGACCTGCAAGTTCAATGGACATCCTGTAACAGCACCCATGTGGTACTGTGGCTTAACATCCCTACGTGAGCAAAGCCACACCAGAAATACACTATCTTTATTCAACTGGAAAAAAGATTGCTACGATATAAAGTCCGCTTAAGTACACTTTATTTAGAAGCTTAGTCCAAAGACACACCAAGTAACAGAGATAAATTTAAAAGTAAAGAAGAGATAAAGAAAAAAGTGTGATATGCAGGGCTACAGATCCTTCTTATGAAGATGCTCTCCAAAAGCTCAATTTCTCTCTAAATTAATAAAGTAGAAACGAGCATGGTCTTTACATCATGACTCCAGTATGTGGTATTATGTATGCAGTCATGACAACAAAAAATTTACAGGAACAAAAACACTGGTAGGAAGTAATAATACTATTTCCACTGTAGGATACAATTAAGGGCAACAGTATAAAGGCATTTCAACTCCCTCAACCCCCAGAGCTGATTAATGTCTAGTAGAATTATTACCTACACATTTAAGTGGCACCGAAAATCTCAGTATCTTTAAAAATTCAAGGTCAAACAGTCAGCAGTTAAGCAAACCACTTAACCTCTGATTTTCTGGGTCTAATCCTGGTAGTTTAGCCAGCAGCCAAGCTCTTTCTTTCCTTCTTTCTGAAAAATAGCTTTATCATCAAGCCTGACTCTATGCAATTAAAAGCAAACAACTCACTCCCTATAACTGACAAGTGAGATAACTAACTACTAATTTGTATCCTACAAAATGTATATTTAAATCAATAATACTGATATTGGCCATATCCAAATAAGACATTGTAACAATTGATTCCTGTATCTCCATGCCTCCTGCCTTTGTAAAATTTACTTTCTGTAAAAAATCACACTTGGATTCACATCATGCAGTTGCAGTATTTCTCCCTTATGAAACTCTGCATTCATTTTGTCAGGATACCTTCTTTTGCCTTTTCTGTCAGATGACCTATGAGACAGTCATTCACACAAACTACAAAAAGGCTCAGGGAGTACAGCTTGTTTAGCTAAAGGGGGGGGGATCTAACTGCAACCTGTGACTGCAAAGTGAGGTCTTACTTTTGTGAGGCAAAAACACAGTTAAATTCTTCTTGGTCATGTAGAGGGTGTAACAAGGAGTAATAGTCAACAACTGCAGCTTAAGCGTAGGGGAAAAAAAAATCTTCATTACAAATGTAGTGCAACAGTAGAATGAAGTAATCAGGCAGTCATACAAGATTTGAGGACCTGGTTTGACAGAACAACTGGCTTCATCTACTAGGTGACATTTACGCTTCATAAGCTGGAGGTTGTCTTATATGATTTCTAGAAGTCCCTTCTAAATATGTCATCAATTCTTACTTCTTAGCAAGCACATATAAAGGATTCAGAAATAATAAATATTACACTAGTTATTTGGGGCTCACCATTAGCATTTATATCCATACTCTCAGTAGCTCTAAATATCAAGGCTATGATTTCAGTGCTATTTTTCAAATGCAAAAGTTCTCATTCTTGTGTTTTTTTTTCTATTTTTTTTTTTTTATTTTTCCCCCTCTTTGCCAATTTATCATTTCTAATTTATTCAAAGCTTAAGCCAGAATTTTTCAGTGAGACTTCTTCATAAGTAATTATATATAATGAAAATAAATTAACATCTATTATTTATCTTAGTTTCTAAAATAGTTCTTATGTGCCCATAGGCTAAAGAGAAAGTAAACAAAATTCACAGATATGCTCTGATCGTTCTATTTGGTGTACCCAGCAGAGAATAAGTCAGGTCACTTCTGGTCTGTGCATATGGGTTTCTTTGCAAAACTGCCTGGAGGAGCACCATGATGTAGATGCAGCGTGCACATGTGGATCAAGAATCTCAAATACACCATTAAACATCTGCCCATGCTACAGACAACACAGCCAAGGGGACTTCAGTCAGCACTGTGATGGGGGGGAAAAAAGCCTTCCGTATTATGTATAAGTAAATAAATAAAAAGCTCTCAAAACTTTTTCCCATCACCTCTGCTAAAAGCACAGAGAGGAAGCTATGCAAGGACAACAACAGAAAGCAAAAAGAAGGGGAAAATGGAGACAAGTTAGCTGTCCTTTCTTAATTTGATGATTATGTCTAGAACATGTTTCTAATATGTTCCCAATGAAGTGACATTTTATTGGAAGGCAATATCAGGCTATTAAGCATTTGCTTTAGCTTCACCTTTCCTTTAAAATAAAATTGATCAATTCATCCAGAAACTCATTCTTACAAAGTTCAATTTCTGAAGATAGCTTTACATGCAATCTGTGCATACAGCTACTGTGATCTTTATTAGAAATTGACTGAGAAGGTGTTCATAAGGAGAACATCCAAGCAGCGATCCCAAACCATGTACATTTTAACCCAGCTGAGAGGAAAAAAATACAAAAACAAATATTAAAATGCAAAGAAGGATTTATGAACTGAATTTATTTTTTTATCTACCAGTCAGACTGAGTTGAAACATGAATAACAATTCAACAACGAAATGGTATTCAAATATTTGACTCCAATCCCCTACTGCTTCTAAATTCACTCTGAAGTCAAGATTATTAATTCCTCCTGACAGAAAATCAAGATTTAATGATCATCTAATAGCCCTTAGGAATTACTAAGTAAACTTAGATGATAATTCAAACAAAATAAAATGATTTTATAAATAAAGAAAAATATAATGCAGAATGCTTATTTATGCATTTTCTTTGCAGCAGTAACCATTTTTTTAGAAAATTAAGAGCGAAAGAATGTTTGCTAAGCACAGTTAATGTGTAAAGTGAAAAGGGGACCATTATTTCCTGTGGACATTTTTACACTCTGCTTAGATGAAACAGAGGAACAGCATACCTTGAAAAGTGCCCATAGTAAGAAAATATATGCAAGAATTTTAACTGTGATTTTGCAGCAATAACAGTGCTTACTTAAGCATCAATTTTAAGATCAAGCTGTCAACTCACTGAGCCACATTGTTTAAATAACGTGCTTTGCAAAATTCTGTAGAGAAACTGACTTCAACTTACTAAAACTGATATGCTATGATTTTTAGGTAATTTTTTAAGCTTTCAGATCATGACTGTAGGGAAGTAACATTAAAACTAAAAGCAGTGGAAAAATGGAGAGACAAATTTATAGCCTGTGCATCAATTTCTTCTGCCTCAGAGTTTTCTTTGTTGGCAGAAACACTTTACAGCTTTTTGCTCTTCTCCATCAATCACCTCTCTGCTCATACACACATCATCCTGAGATGTCCAGAACCAACAAAGCAGGAATTTCACATTTCAAAAGTCATTAATATCTTATGAAAAACATTAAATTATGAAATCTATTATTTCTAGAAAGTCTGTGACTAACCTGCAGTCTACTCTATTGACAGCACTGCATATGTAAGAAAATACATGCAAAAGTAGGGGTGTCTGTACCTATCTACACACAAGCACACCTTCACACCTCTAATATTTTTGTTCTGCTAGACATCATCTAATTGATTTTTAAAAGTTGATGTTACATATAAATCACTATTAAATGATGCTGAAGTGTCTTTTTTTCTCCTTCAGACTGTATGCATACACTTTGTTTCTAATGGCAAATTATATTTGACATTTAATTTAAAAGCAGGTTACCCTAGACCTCTACTACAACAACACTGGTAAAGGAGTGAAACTTTCCATGGAATAAAACCAATTTTTTTTTTTCATTTTAAGATAATTTTAGTCATAAGTAATTGAAAACAATTTAGAATTCATTACTTTTGGTGGTTAATTACAGAACAGTTCAAAAAGATGATCTAATAAAAAGTAGTAATTTTCTCTGCAACATGTTAACAGAATAAATAACATATAATGCAGAACTTGCATTACATTAGAAATATTAAATGTATACCAACATGCAATCCAGTCTTGTTGCCTCAGCATTATACCTACCAGCACATTCTAGCTATTTATTACAAAAACGGAATTACATGGCCAAACGTACGGAACTTGGAAAAAGCTATTCTTATATTGTGCACCTTCCCCTTAATTGGTCACAAATGCAAAATGAATTTATCCAATTATGACTATGCAATTAGTCTAGAAGTCTTCTTAAGTAGAAATTAATACACTTCCTAACCTCATTGCTTAAGAATGCAGCTGAGCCAAAGCTTCACCTGTATTCTGTTTTTTCCATCTCTTTTTCTTCACTAGGAAAAAGAAAGGCATATATTTAACCAAAATATAATATCTGATTCAGAAAGATCATGAAAATTCTTTTGCAGTCATTGGGTCCAATCCACCTCCAGCTATTTTGCTGCAAAAGAACCCATGACTTCAGTCCCCTTTCACAAAGGGCATAGAAGATAAATGAACTCTTTGTCCATGTTCCTGAAAACCAGAAGAGTGAATTAACCTAAAAATTTCTCCATCAGTCCCCAAAGCCTGCATCCCGTCTCTCCACAGCTTCATAGATAGGAAGGTTATCAGTAGGTACACAGTTGATACAATTAAAGCCTTGGGAATGTTTGTTTTGTCTGAAGATCTTTAGAATAATTTAAGTAGATTTACGTTAGCTGAGTGGGAAGAACTGTCAAATACAGGCCATGTAAGAAATTTGCTATTCTGAAGCATACAACTAATTTTCAATTGCCAGCATTGCACCTGAAGTTAAATGTTTTATTTTGATAACATGTTTTACTTTAGCCTATCATATGGAGTTTCCTAATAATTTCAATTCTGTAGGGCACAGAAAATTTTTTAACTCAGGATATCATCTTCTCAAGGACATGTGTCCCTGCATAAAGATTGGAGTCTCTGTGTATACTCTAAAGAATTGTTTCATGATATATTGTACCTGACAGTACTTAGCAAGAATGTCACGTATCACAAATATTGGTGAATAAAGCACAGTGCAAAGACTGCGAATGTCAGTATAATATTTGAGGTATCACAACAGTAACACACAGGATCTGAAACATTTGCAGAGACACTGCCATGATACCACGCCTACTGTACAGCCGTGCTTTCAAGATAAGTTTATTAGGATGTCTTTAAATACTTAGTTTTATAAACCATAAATACCACATTGCTGTCTATTTTCATTTGTACATCATCTACTGAAGAGATGGAAAATTCAATATGCCCGTGGGTTTTGTAATGTTAAGTCACCTTGACTGTACTACTACATCCCTGCTTAAAGCTGGAAGCAGCCGCTGTTTGACATAACAGCAAAAACACCAAAATTGTCTCTCACACTCATTTCCACCTCTTTTCTCCTGAAAGCCCCAAACACTCACTGTTGTTCATACTTAATATTCATTTTTTTGTTCATAATATTTAAGATGACTCTGTGAGGAATTGGAAGACTTCAGACCACATAAGATTTTGCATGAAAACGTTAACTAATGTATTTCAGCTTACTCATTTTCAGGTTATACTTCTAAAATCAACATTATCTTAAAAACAAATTTCTGCCCTTTATGTAATATGTATTAGATAGGAATAAAATGATACATACCATGAAACCACTACCAATTGCACTTGCCTCTATGGAAACCATTTCCAAACTGAAGTTTGAAACTTCCAAACTGAAGTCTGCTGTTTTAAAATGATGCAAATATTTTCATCCTCAGCAAAGAAGCTTCCCACTCTCATGGTTGAAAACATTATTCAGATAAAAATAAATTGCAACATTCTCAGATTATAAAATAATTACAATTTATCCTTTTCTGTCAATGCATGAGAATCAGGTAAATGAGGATGAAGCATTCTAACCAATAGGCATGACAGATCATCATAAGAGCAAAATTTACAAGTGAGAAACAAAGTTTATAAACTGATAAACCAAAGCTACGTAATACCTTTCTCACTCAAATTATTTTGACATCTTGAAATGTTTTTGCATGCAGAATCAGTCTGATGTCCACTTAGGATGAACATAAAATTTCACTGTGGCGTAAAAGATTTGTGCCAGCAGAAGAATTTTTATGTACTTACAAGTGCTTCCATGGACATATATATGTAACATTATGGTATGCAGGTATAACTCTCATTTTCTGCACAGCAGAAGTGACTTTTAAGTCCTGCATATTCCCACCCCACAGCATCAAGATGAAGCAAGAGATAAAATAGATATCATTTTTCAAATGATGAAAGTGTATTGACCCTCATTGTAGAAGAGTTTTTATCTTTCACACGTAATTTGCACTACAGGTTGATTATAGCATGTTCTTAAACATAATACTCTTGGTCTTGGAACATTTTACTTGGAAATTTGCTACATCCAAATACTGCCTGAGGTACTCCTACACATAATGTGAAATGAAGGATTTCTCCACAAGTCCTTCTGAGAACTGCTAGAATTAGAGCAAGGGACACTGACAAACATGACAAGGATCATCTGTACTGTAAATCAGCAAATGAGAATCACACACTGAGAAGTACATATGATTATATTTCTGATGGAAGCATATGGATCAGTAAGGGAGGATAGTTCTGTTTGCATCTTGAGGATGTATAAAAAAGTTTCTGCCTTAATTTATGCTGTTTGAAAGGCCTGAACTACTTTTCAAAACTTTATCCTTCAAAGGCATTCTTAATATTCAAAAAGACCCTGCTAATTAACTCCTAAAACTACCTCAATTCTAACCTGCTTCTCCTGCTCCTTAGAAAAGTTTTAATTACACAGATTAAGCACTGGGATTCCAGCTGTCACCTTCCAATAGCTTTCTTCCTTTTAAAATAAGGTGCTTTTGTGCTGATCTCTCCTCTGCTTTGAGAAGAGCTTTGGACAGGTTGTTTTTATGGTTTAGAAATTCCATGTGACTATTAAAAACGATGTGACAGTATGGAAAGCACATTTAACCAGTTACAGAACACTTTCTTCTGAAATGTTATGACAGCTGGCCATCAGAGAAGGTTTTACCCAATACAGCCAATTATTTGGATACTTAAGTGATACAGACCCTAATGTAAGGACTCACTTTCAGCTGAAGGATGGATTGGATGACCTTCAAAGAGGTTGCTTCCAGAGCAGACTTCTGTTTGATCCTAAGAGCATATGCATCAGATCACAAAATACTACCATTGCAGTTCTACCCCCACTTTCTGTATTAATGGTCAGTGGAAAAGAGTCAAAAGGAAATTGTTTCATAGGATCAGTGTACTTTTATCAGTGCTTCACAACCACCACTGCTGTATGAATAAAGTAGGCAATACAATGGGAGAAACTCCACAAAAGTGTCAGTGGAAAAAAATTGTTCTGACTTTTCCCAGTGCTCAGGGCTTCCTGGGTCAGGCCATGGGACAGGATCTGCATAAGCATATATCTGCATATAAATATACATAATGCAATAGTTGCTACGATATTCCTCTTACAGACACAGTTTTTTAGCCAGGATGCTGAACACAGGCTCTATTTCCTGTGGTCCCAACCCAAGGTGCAGGTGATGGTATCAGTAGATGTGCCTGATTAGTAGGTACATGCAATTAGTGAAGGAATGATACCTACCAACTGATAATAATTAGAATCAAGGCGACTACGATTTACTACAAATTACTGGGCAGGAAAACACTATTAATACAGCAGTTCACATGAAATTTGAAGTAAATATCTTCTAAGAAAAATCAGATTATTATATTTTAATCAAGATCTATTTATATTTCCAACAACAGCTCTGAGTTACAGCTCTGATAAACCAGTGATATTCTGTATACTCAGGAAATAACTAAATTTTTCCTACGTGTACAAAGGAGAATTCACACATTCTGGAGTATCATAAAATTCATCTGGATTTCAGATCCTGGCTAACTCAACACTGATGTATAACTGATCCACTTAGTTTAATCCAGGTACTGTCCTATGCAGCTCAGTATGCTCCCTGACATCACCTCCTGGCTGTCTGCATGAATTTCTTGGAACTAAAACAGAGATCTTCATTTCTCACTTGTCCCACCTTCCTTGTGACACAATTTCTAGCTCCTTCCACACCCCACCACCAGGCAACACAACAATGCAGCTTTCACTAAGACCTCTAAGAGAAGTCTTCTGCCAAGATTGACAGAAGAACAATTCCTGCAGACAACAAGGCAGAAATGTTACAACTGTCAGTAACAGACTGCTTGTACCTAGGCTGCATATTTACCTCCAAGAGATAATTGGAAGCGATGATTTGCTACTATTTTATTATGTATATTACCTAACAATGAAACAGAATACCATAAAAAGTTACTGTGTGCATCATTTCTCTATACGGAATCTCTTGCTTACTGTTAACATGCATTTAGTTCTCCAAAAACAACTTTTCAATAGCTTCACAAACAAAGAAAAGCTTTCCTTTTTTTCTTTGAACTGAAGGGTTTGAAAACAGAGCGTGACTTGTGTACAAAAATTTAGTGATAAAATCCACATCTTTATGAAGGCTTGGAAACAATACTGTTCCATGTATATACGTAAAGACTTTCAAATTTTAAGAGAAAGACACTGGCTATAGGATTTAAACACACAAATCTATGAACAGATTCAAAATACTATGTTCCATGGACATGTTACAACAAAAATTCAATCTCACATGGTTAAGAAATGCAGTAACTAATCATTTCTATACTATGAATTCACTTAATCAAGTCTTTAAACCAATTTTAACCTCTGCCAAAACCTAGATGTTCTTAAAATAAGAGCTGCACTACTATGAATAAACAAACACTGAATATGCGTACTTGATTCTACCACTATGTGGTTTCCTAGCAGGTATTACAACATTTATTAAAATGCATCATATAAAAATGGCATAGCCAAAGCTTCAGACTAATTACAAGTCATGGCTCATTTGTGCAGTGATACCAACTACATACCCCTGGTTCCTGCTGAACATAACCTTATACTGCCTCACAAAACATCATCATCCTCCTTCAATCAGCAACTACAGATGTTCACAAGACAGGTTGAAGAGAAACAAAGCAATAAGCTTTCCTGAGCTAGAGCTTTTTCTTCTTTGTCAGAAGGAAAGACCAAAGACCAGGGGGAAAGATGTAAAGGGAAATATATCCAGGAAAAGAAGAAAAAAATGACTGAGGATGAGAAGTAATATTTATATGTGGATTGGATCAGCATACTTACTCTCTCCCTACTATCTAATTCAAACTTTTTTTTGCACACATCTTCACTGTTAAATTTGATTTACCTCTTTGTTGTACATAAAAGATTAAGGCTGAATACAAAGAGTTTAACAAAGTTGACAGACCACATTTATTTTTGCAAGTAAATAAGCATTCCTCAAAAGACAACTTGTTTTGGTTACAATTTCCTATTTTGATAGCTCACATCTTTAATCTGGCTTTGTTTGGTTCTTTAAATCAATGGCAGGGTACACAGTTGAGCTACAGTTGCGATTAAGAGGTCAAACATAGAATCCAGTGGTTGTTTTTTTTTTTTTTTTTCTAAATCTACTTCTTTCCTCAACTAGCAGTTCAGTGTCTTAAGTTATTCATAATCAGCAGGGGGCTATGAGTGAACACTACACCCTAGTCAAAAATACAGAGACAAGCTTCATTATCATGTATTGATTGAAGTAAGCAAACTCAATAGGAGCTCAGATAATCCAAACACATAAATATTGCCTTTTGAATTCAATAATTGTCTTCTTTCTTCTGAATCATCAATTCCTCTTTGAAAACCTTCAAAAAAATAAGTTGCTTTTCACCCCCCCACCCCCCCTTAATTTACTTTTTGGGGGAACCTCTTTTGTTCTTACACACACAAAAAAACAGCAAAAAGGTACTCCCACAGATAGAGTCCGTTAAAAATCAGATTATTTCCACAGCATTCTCCTATTATTCACCTGCCAGTAAAATATGTACACTCATTGTCTCTGCTTGAATGCCTATTTTTATCTGACTGAGGCTATATGGTCATTTTTGTATTTATTACTGAGTTGTTTTTTTCTCCTTCTTCTAAAGCATGTTTTTCTGTTCTCAAAAACTGGGCCACATGCCTCTGAGGAGAAAGTAGTGCATTATTTCATTCCCACCTTTTCTTCTTTTTTGGCATCTCTGAGGCCTGCTATGCCCAGAAGTGCTTCCACTCAAGCTGGACCATCAAATCAATTATCACAGCAGTCTGCTTTCTAAATATGAATGGCAATGAATGACAACAGGCAAGGCGAACTTTCAGCTTTGATTTGTCATTGCTAATGTAAATTTTTTTGTTTTGTTTTATAGATGTTTGTTACAATGGTAATTTGACCAACTCTTCCCCCTGCTGTCTGCAACTGCACTGTGTAGATCTTGAGATGAAAAGCCTCACCTCTGCTAAGTCAAAAACACAAAGAAGGAGAAATAGGGGATAGGGAGCCATTACGAATACAGAGATTCCCTCTTTCTGCTATCATCTTACTAAAATCATTAATCATCAATGAAAAAAAATGCACCATAAATTTTTTTTTACCTGTTTTCATTTCTAAGAGTCCACAATTTCATGATGCAGTTGTTTTGAACTGTTATTCCACCATTTAACATCAGATCTCCGTACTCAGTAACAAGCTTTTTTATTTCAGTTAGCGTTAGCATAGCCTCGTGACAGTACTAAAAGATTAACTACTGTATAAAAAGCATGCACATTTAAGATCTAAAGTAAAAGACAATGTGAGAAATTAGAAAATTATGTCTTACCCCTTACTTAGTATTTCGCTATCAGTCACAGTTTGAAATTGTTAGTTTCTCCAAAGATTCACTATTATCTTCATAAAAGAATTAAACTATGAAACAAAGATTAAAAATATTTTTTGTTTTTTCATTCATTAACAAAGCTTGTTCAAGAAAATTCTATGAAAAGCCTAAATTATGTTTGGAGAATGGATTATATACTGAGGAAGTGAATTTTAGACAGCAACTGGGACACATTCAGAGTAGTTTGAAGTGAATTCACCTGAAAGTTTTCTTTATTGCCAGAATTTATAATTTGATAACCACTATGGGAAAGATTGCATTGCCTATTCTAGGGGAAAACAATTTCAGCCAAAGATGTACCAATTCATTTCAGAAGTCATAGACACAAATTAAACTCAAACTTTTACTTAAGTTCTTCCAAAAAACGTTTGCATTACAAATCAACACTAATGTTCTCAAAAAAGGGAGGTTTAATGGTACCACCTAGTGGTATCCATGGACCATGAGTCCATCATATGGATGAGTCCTAGGAAAGCATTCTAAAAGCTTTTGCTGCATCCTAGAACTATTCATGATTTCTTCTGAGCCCTGGTTTTACATACCTTTATTACTTCAGGGCTGAAGAAGATGAAGGCAATCATTTTGTTTGTTTTTCCTTCCTCCCTTCATGAATACTTTCATGGTATTCAAACCTTATGCAAAACAGACTATAACTGATTCCAAAAATAGGGATTTCATTTCTCTTCTATGGCTGTGGAACAAGTTCATTCTGAATAAGAACTTTCCATGTGCCAGTTGTGAATTATGCTTCATAAGATAAATAACTAGTCAAGAGTGAAGAGATGAGATGCTTTGGAGCACATCCTCAGGCCTGATGGGCTGACTACCTGTCAGACAATGTTGAAAGTAGGATTATGTCTGTAAAGGTTGACATACCAGAGATTTCTCTCTCTAAATCAAACACTTACTGTTTAGTTAAACTCAGTAAACTTGAAGTAATTAGATCATCAATATAGTAAATTTGTATGAATACTTTTTACAAGGCTAAACCAAGAATCTGTATTACATACTTTTAATTTGAAATATATTTCAATCTATTGTATTTTTTCCAGAATTTTGGACTAAAAAAATAAAAGCAAATGCAGCCTTAATTCTAGTTGCTTTAGACCAAATATAAAACAGACTACATTAAAAAAAAAAGCTAACAAAAAAGATAAAGAAACAAAAATTTTATTGCACTAGAGTGGAGAATGGAAATCAAAGCCCTATGTACATCTTACTCTCGCATTTTTTTATATCAAGTACTGAACTGATAAAAAATATCATGCAGATATTCAAGTATACAAGAGAAATTTGGGGAAAAAACTAAAATCATGAAAGCTAAAACTTTAGGAGAATCAGACAATCTTTTAAAAACAAAACCTGTTCACAGTGACATAAAACCTTGTTTTGTTGAAATACAGCATAGACAAGAAAATGCAGAAAATGGCAAAAAAACCAACAGAAATGTTCTGAACTTTCTAACCACAGGGAAGTTGTTACAACTGTCTTGGGACTTTTCTGTCTATCCTTTTCTTCATTGTTACTGACTTGTGAAACAGGAACTCTAAGAGCAGCACAGAATACAACAGTTGAGGTGCGGATGCTTTCTGTTAAGCAGAGAAAGCTCCAAGATTGCACTTGATACAAAAAAATGTCATGGGAAATATTTGTCCATTTTAAGAGTTCCACATCTCTAAAGACTAACAAATTACTATTTGTTTATTTCTAAGAGTACAGACAAGAGTAGAAAGAGTATACAGTCTCCAGGTGTCTTTCAGAAAAAAATATTTTCAAGATAAAGACAACCTCATTTCTCCTATCACAAACAACAATGCTTAAGCAAAGCGTTGTTAGGAGCATAAAGGTCACTTCAGAGCAGAAGCATCATAACTTGCATGCACACTGTGAAGATAAGGATGTATTTGCCTGACAACAATTACTTGTCTTTCAAGTACCTAGTTCTACTGTTTATTATCACTTCAGATCACATCACCTCAAAACCTACATCAGTACATCTACCAAAGTTGTGAGCTGCATTTTAGATAAGTGTACCAGAGAGCTTTTAGTATTTCAGCTTCTCGTACAATCTTCTACAAAATGCCAGCTGTTAGTTATATTTTGGGGGAAGCTTTGAAAAATGAAAACAAAAACACCCCCAAAAACCAACGTCAGATCAGATTGCCAGTAGATTGCAATTAATTTACTGTATTTAGTTTGCAGTTTAGAAACAGGTGAAATCCTGACCTCACTTATTCAATTACAAAATCAGTGACAATTTGCAACTAATTTGAATAGTTACTTGTTTCTGTGTTAAGTGCACACTGTTACTGGAACTGCAATTTTTTTTCTTGTTTTCAGACTGCACATAGTAAGATTACATTTTTTTGGTTACCAGCAGAAGTCTGATGACTTAGCAAAAGATATCTCTGTATCTTATAATCTTTATTATCTCTGTATTTTATAACTAGAATAATCACCATAAATGGTGAACTGATGTTTTACCATGGGCATTGTCTCACGAGCCACCAATGATATCAATGTATTTCAAAGATCCCCAAGAAAAAACAAGAAGAAAATTCAGTATAAATACTTGAGGAAGATCAGTTCCTGAAGAAACATTGTCAATTTGATTTTTTTTGAATCTATTATGTTATTTTAGAAATCTGTTCATTTCAAATACAGAGAGACCTGCACAATAATTAGACATTCTCCCTACTTCAGTATGATGTACTTTTTGTTCTCACCTAATTTTGTAGGAAAAGATACAGAAAGGCTGAAAATCCACTCCAGTAACATATTCATGACGTTATAGGCACACAGACATTATTATACAATTTTATACATCAACATGTTTAAACAGAATCATTTTCAACAAGATAAGAAATCCCTAATGCATTAAAAGAAAATGTATTAAAAAAATAGAGAAATCACATGCACATGGAAAGGAAAAAGATCATAGCTCCAACTTCAGAAATACCAGCATCTTTTATTTTTCTTAGACATTCATCTAGAATACATTGCACAGTATGCACACGGTATTTAAATTACAACTAATGTTTAAGGTCCTCTTCTTCTGCAGTATAGTATTAAAAGGACTAAGCAAAACCAACTCTTCCAAGGTTTGTGTTTTAAATAGTGCACCACTCATTTTAAGACTTCAAATTGAATTTCCTCAGAATATGTTTCTATTATAATTATCTTGCACCTATTTTCTACTCATCATTAAAAGTAACTTCAATCTACTGGTAGCACCCTTTACTCCTTTACAAGAGTACTCAACCTGAAGCAATCCAGCAGAACATTTTTATTGATTAACCAGCACTGATAGTTTTTAGGATGCAAAACTAATTCCTCAACTACATATATTACCAACTAAACAACTCAGCAAAAAAACATTGCAACAATACGCAATCATCACAGGAAGCACCTATGCTAGTTTCAGAACTGTAATGGAGACAATGACACTGTGTTAAAATATTGTCTGACTCCATAAGAAATGCACTACCCTCATGCTAGTCGCAAAATGAAAGCAAGATATTGAATTTATCGTAAACTTAAAAATATAAATCTTGCCAGAGAAGGATAAGCTCTTTCAGCACCAGTGCTGGTATATGCTAGTTTATGCAAACTACAGAAATACACCATTTGTTTACTCATCCACTAGATGATAGATGGGGGAAAAGTGTCTGCCTCTCAAAAGAGCTTTTAGATTGTTTTAAATAGAGAGAATTCAACGAACACAGAGTAATATCAGCATTGCTACCACTATTCCTCTTTTTATTCTGTTACTTGCTTGACTTTTAAACAAAATATTGGAAGAGAATGAATTCACTAAACTTCTATGCATTTAAAATGTTGAGAAACTATCATAAATGAAAAACGAAAGAGTATGGTTTGGGGCAAAAAATTCTTCAGAAGTACTCTAAGTCCATGAACAAGTTACTGGAAAAAAAGCATTAAGACAAAGATGCCACAGTATGTTTAAGTCAGCTTTTTTTAAAATAAAAAATAAAATAAAATCAGGGACTTAAATGGAAATAAATGAAGAGAACAGAAGAGAGTAGTAAGAATAAATCTAAATCTCTTCAGTTACACTGTCAGGTCCACATGAAGTGTTCCCCACCCTGTACTCTTGGTAGATCTTTCCCAGCACTTCTAGAAAGTTCATCTAGACTGTTTCTCCAGCAGGGACTGTTACCCTGTACCTGAGTCTCTGTTGCTGGACATTCTGGCATAGATTCTTAAATTAACATGCCTAAAAAAATTAAAAAAAAAAAAAAGAAAAAAAAAGAAAAACACACACAAAAAAACCCCAAAGTGAAAAGAGCCATGGCAATGAGATTCTAGCTTCACACATAGGGACATATTTCCTAACTACACATCTCTGCCTACTACGTTACCACAGCATTAACCAAACACTTATTTTTGGTATGCTGACCCATGTGTGTAATTTTCTCCTGATTGTGCAACAATGATTTTAACATTTCTGCGCTTTGTTCTGTTCCATTATGGTCAGTAGGATAGAACACTGGCTTTGCATAAAGTAAGCTACTTAAAAGTAAACTGTTACAGTTGTCAGCCACTATAAATAATCTATGACGGTCTCTGTGCTGTAGTTACAAGTCTATCAAATTCTAACATATGTGCCTATAACAGGATGGAACAGACAATTCTCTATCTTCAAAATAACCATTCTGAAGTAGATATATGTCAGTTTAATTAACCTGCTGCAAAGTCATACATTGCAACAATGATTTTCACCTCTTTCCTTTATATTCATTATTTATATATATTAAAATAATAAAGCCAGTGTGCATTACTTTACTAATGCTACAGTAGAAAAAATTGTCAAATATTCCAATGTCCAAATGCAAATTAAGCTAGCTTTGCATATAGTTATTTCACTCATTAGTACTCGTGCTGTTGGTAAATGAGCACACAAGTATTCTTTCTGTGTGTAAAAGTAGTTTCTCTAATGTCAGGTACCACTCTAGGTGCTATAATTAATAGTCTTTTTTGTGTGTGTCCTCTCCTTTGCATACGTAACTTCTAGACTGGAACCTGCATGCTTCCAAATCCCATGAGTAAATTTATACAATAGCTTCAATCAGGTTCTTGTATGGGACTAACATTTATTGTCTCCTTTTAGACATTCCCAAAAAATTTCATGTAATACTTTTGGCCACTTGAAAAAACTTACAGTTGCCCAGAACAAGAAAATGGATTATCTAGGCCTTTTCCTCACAGAAAGTTCCCCTAGGTCAATCAAATACCTCAGCCAGACCCCACTACAATACAAATTGACACAAGGCAAAATCACACATCCACTAAACAAAGCAACTATGTATCAAAAGAGAAATAAAAAGTACTGTTAAATAGCTCTGCCCAGTATAGTGTCAGAGGTGTCTCTGCTTCCAGACTGGGGTTAGTCATCTTGTTGGCTTTCTCAGCTTCTGTAGATTTTGTACAGTCTCTGGGAATTTTCTTGGTCACCACTGGGTAACAGATTTCTCCCCAAGCCAAAACACAGAGGTAACATCTCTTACATAAATATTTCTCAGGATACAGATAAAAATATATTTTGATTGAGGAATTCCTTCAGTTCTGAGAGCAAAAGCATGCTCTGAATTAAGAATGATAGTGAAACATTAGCAGAATTCGTTTATGGCTAAAAGCAAATCAGTAACTTCCTTTTCACAATATCAGGCATATACCAAATATTTTATTCCAAATTTTACAATCTTTGCTATCTATATGTAAGAAAGCAGCCGAATTTGCTTCTACAGCTCCATAAAAAATATAAAAAGAAATAAGCCAACACAGATCTAAACCTAGCTGATTTATAAAATAGAAATATGTATTCTATGTAAGTCTTTGAGTCTATAACAAATAATTTTCAACTATGATTCGTTTGTTTGTTTTTAACTCTAAGACATTTTGAATTAAAAACTGGAAAACAGTCTATAGATGTCTAAAAACTACATGTAACTAACATACTATAAGGGAAAAGAGAAAACTCAGCAGTTATTCAACTTTTTCTCAAATTTTCTCAAAAACAAACTTGCAAGATGCAATAATTGTTCAGAGTACATTTAGGGTACATTACCTTCCTCAAGAAAGAAATTCTACTCTATTGTAATTTGACCTTAACAACTACACCCAGGACATCCTCCAATGAAATTGGAACATCTAAGACTACTGCTTGAAAATGATGATCAGCTATGGGCCCAAACTCTCACTGTAAGAAATTAATATTTTTCACAGTACCGCCCACAATTAATTTTACTTCTGTTTTTAAATATCAGAACAAACATGCAGTTCTAAATGGCATTTCTAACACACCAGGAACTTGTTATATTTTAGAGCTTATTCTTACCTGAAGATTGAGCTACAAACTTAAAAATCAACAATCACAAAGGTGAAGTCTGCTGAGTTTTCACACTGGCTCAATGGTTTTCTATGAGAACTGTTTGCAAGCTGTTCTGAAACAGCTTTTGTCCACTCAGTTTGTAACTAAGAAAGCATCTTACCTCGTGGTACACGCTTCCTGCGATCTCTGAATGCAGCTCCTGACTGCAAGGCCTCGAGGAGACTATCCATCACTCCAGTCTCATCACCTTCTGAGAATAGGAGAAAAATATTAATCTCAATATAATTGAAATAAGATTGTTAAAAAAAAAAAAGAAAAATGGTGTCACTTCTATGTAACATTTCCAAATAACAGACATATGCTTTAACGTAATGGATGCTGTCAGTCCTTTAGTTATCACTACCTAGCTTGTGTATGATGCTTTATTAATCAAAATTTATACCAAACCTACTTCTCTTTAAACTTAAAGACGCATTATCTTATACATTATTGATGACATCTTCAGCTGCTGGTAAATGACTGCTGTTTCACTGCTAAAATACTTGCAAGACTTCCCTGAAGTAGAAACAGGTCACTTTCCTGATTTACACAATGTACATGGAAAACGTGATGAAACTGAATGCCATAAAGTTACATGTTGTAGTACTGCATATTTTTGTGTTGCCTTCTATTTTTATGATGCATTGAATCCTTATAATATGCAAGAATACATATGCCCCATACTACATGGCTACACATCATAAACAACAAAGATGAAAAAGACATGCAGGGAAAGGAGGAGTTGCACTACTTAAAAAGCAGAACTCTCTTCTATTAAATCACTTTACATATCATTGCTGTTTTATGCATGCCTATCACTGCCACTCCCTCCAAGCTTACAGGGTGCTTTTGAAGCCCTAGACTTCACAAAGTATTACGAAAAGTTGGGCAGAAAGATTTTTTTTTTTTTTAAATGCATTTAAGTCTCCCTTAGCATTTCAGAAATAGAGGTCAAAGAACCACAATTTAGCAATATGATTGATGAATGTTTCTTTTCCTGTTCACATCTGTATTACAACCCAAAACTAAAATATTGATTACACCCAGCAGATAGGTGGGCATTTTGTTCAAGTCTCCCAGACTTTAAGCTAACAGAGATTTCACCATCACAAGGTGAGAAGCTCATTATTTTATGCAAAAGACTTGCATTACAGTAAAACACTTCTGACTTGCACAAAGTGTAGGAGGTTAAATGTAAATTCAGGCTCTCAAGTGTTTAAGTTTAAAAGCAGTATATTAATGCAAAAGGTATTCTCTCTAGTTCTAGTTACATTTAGATTTATTAGACTAAACCTAGACCTGATATAAGAGCACACAAATTCTAAATGATTACCTGGTTCCAACTTCTACATTGTGATCAACAGTATAATTACTCAGTAAATTTAAATTATATATCAATGTAATTTAAACCACTACATATAATATGCCACACTCAAAGTTATCTTCAATGTCAGATGCAAGGAAGCAGAGCAAGAGTAGCAACCAGAAGACTGAAATACCAGGTTTAATTTCATTTCTTCCAAAACTCTTAAAAAAAAAAAAAAAAAAAAAAAAAACTTATGCAAAATGAGTAAGTAAATTAGCTTCTCTTGGGTCACACTCAACCATAGAACCAAAGCTCGTCTAAAGCACACACCATAATTATCTTTGTGTGCCTTATGTTACAGATGTTCATTTATTGATATATTGTTGGTTCTGCATTAAATTTATTTTCTGAATGAAAGATCTGTGAACACTTTGACCAAACCAATATACTCCAAGTTGGTCTGAAAAATTTAATGAACAGTAAATATGATTGTAATACATACATAATTAGTTCATAGGATAACAGAATCATAGGATGACTTTGAGTTGGAAGGAACTTTAAAGATCATTTAGTTCATTAGAATATTTTATGCATAGAAAAATAATAACATTCAACTTTTTTATGAAAGTTGGCAGAATTTATTTAAAAAGATCCTTCAATACTTCATAGATGTTTATGCAGCCTTCCACATTTTCTGCTGAGTGTGTCATTCTACCTGCTAATTACCGCAACTGCTAAAAAACGCCTTATTTTTGGAATATCAAATATACAATTCAAAGAGACATGAACTAAGAAAGCTCTGAAACACACTGTTGAGATTTTTAACTCCTCACACAGTATATTAGTTCTGATCTCACTGCCACATCTCAATCAAAGCTGTGGAGTGATTAACTGGAAACTGGACAAGGTATTGCATTTTTAGTCAGCCTTCATTAAAATTCTTATATAAGAGGATTCAACAGAAGTTTCAGACTTGATCCATAATTCTTGCCAAGATATTTCACATATTACCAGTTATCACTTTTAGGTTTTTTTTTTTTTTTTTTTTTTTTTTTTTTTTTTTTAATACTTCCTATAGTAATTTGCAATCCTTCACCAGCTCCTAGACCCATTTTCTATTTCAACAGAGTTCCTCGGAAACAGAGAAACCATTTCAGCTTGGTGATGAAGACAAAGCATTTCCATTGCTACCACTGCTTGTCTCTTTTGTAATATGATCCTTAAGATAAGTTTACTGTCATTTTGGCCAATATTATGCTTCTTTACTGTCTCCTGACAATTCTTATCTAAACCTCCAAAAGAGATCGTGACATGCGTATCTGCCACAATTAAACGCAAAGTATCATTAAAGTTCACAAAAATATACCGATAAGCGATCATTCTTTTGTTAGCCTGAGAAGCAATAAAAGCTCCAGCTGAGCCAGAACAACAGGGCGTTTTGGTTTTGAACTGCTGCTAAAATATCATATTGTAAAAGTGAAATTTGTTTTGTCTATTGCAACCCATTAAGTTTTTAAAATTGCTCTTGCAATTAAGAGTGCTATAGAGTGATCATGATAGAAAATGTGGCAGTGCTCTGCTGAGAGATTACAAACCATGAGTGACAACTGTACACAAAATCAGAGCTCTTATATAAGAATGGAACTTTAGATAAGAATGGGAATTACGTATTTAAACTCAATTGCCTTTGCTTCAGTAGCTGTTCTTGGACTTCCTGTTGTGGGACAATTATTTAAGAAACTTGACTAACTCTAGAGAACAGACTATAGAAAGCACTCAACTTGCAATCATAACAGATCTCAGTCCCTGCATCTGAAACATGGCTCACCCTCCTGCCTATTTGATTTCTTTAGTTCACATTCGTGGCAACTACTCTGAAATGAAAAACTTCAAGATGTTCTTGTTTCTCAAAAGTATCCTTTGATTTGTTCACACTGACTAGGTGAAGATTACTAAGGGGATGCCCACATATTTTTTTTCTATCACATTTTGGCCCTTATTAAGAGGGTTTTGTTAAATACCATGTTAGGTAATGCATACTGCCTACCTATCTTCTTTCCGAGGTGGTTTCAAAATTATACTTCTAAATAAATTTTGCCAATGTACTGATTTGAATTTTACTATTTCTAATGAGCATTTCAACAGCAGAACCACCAAAATGGTTCACTGCTCTTTTAAAAGTCAAATGTAAGTTCTGTACAAACTTTGAAACAAGAGTTTTCACTCAGAATTACTATCAGAATTCTGAATTGCAAGATATTCACTTAAAAAGGTCAATTTTCAGCATCTTTTGGCAACTGTGTCTGGTGTTTTCATATATTTGCATTTTATTCTTTTGCTATAATCATTCTGCAATCATTTTGTAAGCATAATAAGTATCTTCAGGAAGCAGTCTTCCTGAGCATTTTCCACTGTAATACAATCACATGGCTGTTATTTACTTTTTAATTAAAAGGAGAGCAATTTAGGACAGTATTGACTGATAAATGAGCCTATATCTCATGTCAGTTTACACAAGTCAAATTCTCACTTACATACCAATTAAACTTATTTATAATAATCTGACCTCAGGCTTACGTAAAGTTAATAGAGTGGGAAAAATGTACTTTGTTGTATTGTTAAGTTAATAACAAATGGTTTTGACAAGCACACACTTTTATTTTCAGAAAAAGTTGTAATGGTCAAAGTCTATCTGAGCAGGAATACATTTAATTGAAATGCATCAGCAGTATTCCCTTGGATTCATTCTGAATAGACTTTCGCCCCTTGTAAAGGATGATTTTCACAAGCACACGCACACAAAAAGGCTTCAGAGCGTATTGGCTAAATCACTGATAGGAAGACATTGCCTCTATATGGGCAAGAGTAGCAACCAGAAGACTGAAATACCAGTAGCTACAAAACATAAGAAAGAGGGCCAAATGATATCTAAAACAATTAAAAATATCTACAACTAAATATCTACAACTAAATCACATGGCTGTTTAAAAGGTTACAGTATAAGTAACTTTTAATTGAAATAATTAGCAGATACACAAGACACAGCACACACTCCTCAGTTCTTTTATAATCAGAAAATCCCTCTAAAAAACGGTGCGCAAAACTCAAGTTATCAGAATGAAACCAGTCTTGGGACTACATCTGGAGAGAGATAGTTTTCTTACATGTTCTTGTCCATTTTTTTGTGTTTAGTTTTCCAGCTATTTTAATTTAAATTAATTGTGATCTCCTTCAATTAGTATGTAAAATACCCTAATATCTACTACTCTTCTAACTAATCTTGTACTCATCAATATCACAAAAATTTTTAGATTTCATGGCCAGGACAAGAAATGACCAACGTTGGTCATAAATTCGTTTTGGAATGACCATAACAAAAGGAAATACTGAACAAATGTACCACTCTGTAACAAAATATTCACCTAAACATTGAACAGCTAAACAATGGACAGGACATAATTGCCCATCATAGTGCCTTTAGAGAAAAATTCACAAAAGCTACCCTAAACTCAAGACACCACGCTGTCTAAACCAACTCATTTGTATGGATATTCATCCCTGTTAATACCAAATCCACTGACTTCAACTGAAGAAGCAAATGTCATTAGAACTGAATTCAAAAAAGATAATAGCTTTTAGAAAGGTTTAATGTTTATCTTTGATTAACTAAGAACCCAATTAACATTTCTGTATCCATTACCATGACTAGAAGAAATAATGTTCATATCACTAAGTTTTCTTGAAGCAAAGATAAAATGGATACATGCTGGATAAGTTGTTCATTTTATTTTGGAAGGCATATGCACAATTTGTCACCTACCAGTCTGTTTTGGGTTTTGTATAAAATACCTATATTTAGATACATGCATCTTTTAAGACGTAGAATCACTTTAGCTTGTATAATGTTGTCCAGTGTAAATCACTTTGAAGCTTATATGTAGCTGAGAGATTTTCTGTAATTTTACGTTTCTCTTTATTGATTTTGGAATGTTTAGCAGGATTTGCAGCAATCAGTTGGCACAGCATTTATAAGGCACCTCAATTAGACTAGGTACTCCACAAAGCAGAAAGCACTAGAGCTAGCTGAGCAACTTGGTCTTTGCAGTGTTGTCAATTTTTAAGCTAGGAATTACACAGGACAGTTTTTGATCCTGGCCACACTGCAGTTTTCCGCTCTCTCACACCAAGAAAAAGAAAAACAATTCATTTTGATTTGGATGCTTTAGGGGCCACAAGAAAAAAAAACTGCATCTGCATTACAAGCTAAGAGCAAGAGAGTGCTTATGGAACTATACCACAAGAGGCTGGAAAATACAGAAAACGTAATAGTCTGACCTGAAATACATTTTTTTTTTTTTTTTTAAATTCTTGAACAAACAGCTGAAGAAATGAACTGATACACAGTTAGGTTAAAACACCCTTTGGGTGAAAATCACCTCGTCAAAATGACAGCTTGAGAGGACATCTGCCTCCTTCCTCTAAGTCTTTTGTATCACATTTGCTTAGGGAAATCTGTGATTATTTAAGCAGGAATGAGGATAGAGACATAGGTATATCAAGGAAAATTAAATAATTGATAAAAAATTAACAGTATCAATATCCTGGAAACTAATGGAGAGAGCGTTATCATCCCATTCCACTCCTCCTAGCATGGAAATAGAGATGTAATATGCAAGCCAGATATTTCCATATACCTCTTATTAAATATTGGAAAAACAACAACCCTATTTTGTAAGTATTAAAATAACTATGTCACCAAAGTATTAGTAAGTTAAATGAGAGTTTCCATGCCTTTGGTAACAATTTATTCATGTATCTGCCGTTTCAATAATGAAGAACTAGAACAAAATTAAGCTTCAGTTTTACGTATTGATAAAAAAAAAGGATTTTAATGATGAAAAGCAACACATACTATCAGCATCCCAAGGCATCTATGTTGCTATTAAGCAGTCTATTCCTCACCTCCTAAAAATTAACAGATGTAGTCAGATATGCTCTCACACTGAGCTTAAGAAACTTAAAAAGGTGTAGCCTTGATCAGCGTGCTACAGCCCCTAAACACAGACCAATTAACTGACAACACTGTCCAGGTAGGCTCCTCATTCTTTTCAACAGCTAGTAAAATATACTAGCATACAGTATCTTCAGTGGTAGTTAAAACTAATCACTCTCAAAGAATCAAATGCCTTCAAGTACTGGTAGAGGAAAGAGAGATCAAAGTATTTCTAGGATTTTCTCATCTCTTGGTAGCACATCTACAACATCAATGTTTCTACAACAGATGTCTGTACAGGCCACCTTCACTAGAGTCAGAGACACAACTTGGTGGAAATCTGCAAATGACGACTATCAGGGCCTCCTCATTGCTCCTGATTTCTTGTTATTTTTTTTTTTTTCTTTGCAGCCTCACATAAAATACAGTTTCCTCACAGCTCACAAGCTCAACACTCTGCATTTTTATCATGCTGAAATGCCACTCTCTACTTAGTCACTGAGCTCAATCAGATTTTCTAGCTCATAACAGGACTGTTGGGAGAACATCCATTGTAACACAGACCCTTCAAGCTTGAAAAGAAATATGTTAATTGCCACAATATCTTGATTATAAAGATGTTTACAGAATGAGATTAACAACAAAGCAAGTAAGATACTACTTCTTCGAAAGAAATCCATATGAAAAAAATCAATTAACCACAACAAAGGAAAACAAGCCAATAATTCACAGTAAAATGACTCGAAAGGAACATTACACATTAAATGACAAATGGTAGAACCATAACAGCAGGTAGGCCAAAATAAAACACAGTTTTTACTGAAAAAGTTAACCTTTCTTTCCTGCTTACAAAACAGACAGCAAGTATTTTTCCTACCGACCTGGAACAGTCTTCAGTTTTTTACTCCTCTGGGTTTTTTTTTTTCCTTTTAACAAACTGCTATACTAAAAATGATGCCTTACCTTTGTTCATATCAAGCAGCCGTTGCTTCTTTTTCTGTCTCTCCAGCCTCTCTTGCTCAGCCTTTTCTCTTGCCAATTTGGCTCTCTTCATTTTTTCTTCCAGTTCTCTTCTTTTGTTGTTTTCTTTTAACGCCTCCTGCATTAAATAAAATGAACAAAGGATTCTAAATTCCAAGGAAGACTACACAAAATAGCAAAACTAGCCTTGCTCATACAGGTTTTCTATTCATGTCCTGTATGCGAAAAAATAAAAACTAAGAATTCCAAGCATGGTTAGAAATCTTCAAGAGAACATGATTTACCACACTATTTATACATATTAACATTATTATATAATCAAAAGTATAAAAAAATGAAATAGCTTTGCATTTTGGGCGAATGAAAAGTTGCAGAACTGGTTTGGTTTTAAGTCTCATTTAAATCAGTATCTTCATTTTCGGAGGAGTGAAGATGCCACTTCAAGGGTTCACTGTGATACAGTACCATAGAGAGCTATTTAATAAGGGATACTGCTTTGCAGAGATGGTGGAAAACACAATTACCATTGATATTAATCTACACATGCACATGAAAACTGGATTAAGAACTGGACTTGTTGTACCTAACGTATCTCTGTGTTTCAGTAGAATGCAGATATTGGATATCAGTAACAAAAATATGGAGTTCCCACACTTTCATTTAGCTTTTATTTGGCATACCTTCATCATCATCTATCCCTACTTTTTCCAAACTCTTGAGTTTTATTGGAATTCTTATTATGCAGAACAACACATTACAAGTTATGTTATTTTTGAGTATTCAGTGCCAGAGGCAGCCTCTCTGTGTAGGTTCATACGATAAATTACCTGATCACTAAATGGCAGCAATCAGCTTAATACTGGAAAAATAATTCTGTAATTTACTTTGCTCTTAAAGGAAAAAAAATCACCATTTTTGTTACTGCAAAGAAGCTTAACAGTGACAAAGCATTAACAGGTTTGATAAGTATTTACTAAACATCTATATTTATATTTTTAAGAGCAAAAACTCAGACTAACATCACAAAGAAGTCAGCCAGAATTAGAAGTTTTTCCAACAGCTTTGGGAAAGGCCTCAAACAGTATTAATCAAGATACTGCCTTTTAAAAAGATTTAATGGCATGGAAAACCCCAAATCATTGACAAGTGAATCTCAAAAAAATGTTTTTTTTTTGCTGTAGATCATTTAAGATCCTCTGTTCTTCTCTTGATGCAGAAGAGCATGCAGTTTGAGAGGCTTCCCCTTGACTCCCAGCACAAAGTTTGATGTTCCCCCTTGTGTTTATTAGGATTCACTGAAATAAGGCTCTGTTATCCAGCACAGCCAGTTTACAACTTGGTTTCCTTATGAAGCAAATGAAATATTAATGCATCTCATACTCTGTACATATCTTAAGTTTTGACAGACAAACAGATTTTTGCACACCAACATGGTTGTAAATAGACTCTCAAAAGTAAATTATTAAAAACGAGAAGAAAGAAAACAAACTGTAATGCAGATATCGCCTAGGATGTTAAAGATGCAGTTGGCTACAAAGCAGTCATGCACTGCTAATGAAGGCTGTCTGTGATCCCTCAGGCCTTCCCTAAATTTCCTTTGCACTAGCAAAACATGTGATCTGAAGTTCCAAGAAATAAATAACAAACACACAGAACTTTCTTCATCATTACTCCGTGAACTCAGATTAACTGGCAGTTCATCTATAAAAGCAGAGCTAAGACACAGCAGTTTGCTCAATGACGCACTGAATTTCCTAATTGAGCAGGTATAAAACAACAAAAAGAAAAAAACTGCTCAGGATACTGCCCTATGTTTTGTGCACCACAGCCATTATATCTGACATGAAACATCTTTGGGATGCTGTCACTGCAGATCAAGATCGCTCAGGACCAAGGCCAGTATTTGCAGGACCACAGCACTTGCTGCTCAAAGACAGCCCTCAGCTGTGGGACCCTGTCACAGTGACACAGCCATGCCTGGGAAGAAGGATAAAGCTGAGGTACATGAGAGGCACTGCCTCAAGCACAGTCACCTGCCTGGCTTACTACACTTTACATAGCACACAAATTAAGGTATGTAAATGTGCATATCACCTTATGTTGCTCATTAAATACAGCCCACTGGTTCGCAGCTGCTACCTATCATCATGGCTTTTAGGCTTGTCTGTGCCAGCAAGATGGGCATCAGGCAGCTCTTTACCAGATACGTGAGGGTTTGGGGAGGGTGCAATCAATGTTTCTTCATCATTACAATGTCTTCTTGCACCCTACTGATACTATCACAGAGATGCACTTTATCATCTTCCGTTTTTTTCTTGAGGCTTCTCTTACCTACTACTTCAAATTCCATTTTGACAGAATAATCCAACTCTACTAGCTTGCTTTGTATTTTTCTAAAATTGATAAGCAAATATAAACTTGAGGAAATAAACTGCTTTAGCACAACATCAGCAAGCTAACTGAAGATGCAGTAACAGTGATCAATCAAATCATAATTAAGACAAATGAGTAGGTTCAAATTACCAAATTGATAGCTTAATATGAGATATGAGCAAGCAGAACAATGAACCTGAAACTAGATGAAGTGCCCTTGTGAAAACTTTAAGAGCTCAGATTCCTATGAGTCCAACACTCAAAGACAGCTTTTTAACTACAGTGATAAGCACAGATGTAAGCATCTGCAAATAAAAGCATCTTCTGTGAAAGGGTCTCTTTTAGATTTAAAATCTTGCCACAGGGAGTAAGTCTATCGTTTACATGAGCTCAACATCTGGGTTAGATTCACAATTTAGGTACAGTGATAGTCAAAATCCCAAACTATGCTTGCTTTCCAGAGTAGAAGGAAGATTTAAAATCCTCATTTAAATTTTATAAGCTTCCAAGATAATGCCCAGGAATAATGAGATGACTCAATTAGACTTACTGCAATCAGTACTAACTGGACAGTCAGCTTAAAATTTTCAAATGCAAGAAGCTAAAAAACCCTATTTTAACCCTATTTTCAAGATCTAGAAAGCCTAACTTCAGTTTCTAAGACCATGCTTTTCCCATATTACTTCAGAAAAAAATATTTAACAAAAGGCTTTGCTGCCATGAAATATGACAGCTGTTGCTTTTTCTCCAACCACAAAGCTCTAACACCACCAAACAAACAAATCTGCCTTGCCAGAAACAAGTTTCAATTCCATCTGTATTGTCTAATTGGCAACTACAACAGCCTACACTTGCCTGTCTTCAAGTGCTTCCAAAGGCAGAGCACTATAACTCACTTTTTATTATCTTTTATGATGTCACCTTTCCCTTAAATATTATATAAAAGGTGGCCAATTACCTAACAGCATTAACAGCTTGTTAATAAAGGCAATGAGTTACCACTTCTATGTGAATGCTTCTGTTTCCAATTCCATTACTTAAAAACTTTTCTGGCCTACATCCATTTTCTGATTTATCATGTTAAAAAAAACACAAAAATATTCTCCTAAGCACAGAGTGGGTGTGCTTTCAGAGAAGAAATTAGAGACTTCATAAAAAGTTTTCTTTTCTTGTTTGGCTGCGCTTTTTTTGTTTTATTTTTTATCATCTTTAGAAAGGGGCAGCAAGAGCTTGCTAATATGGACAATGTTTCAGTTTTGATACTGCCTCCTGGGATACTTTGCTAGAGAAAATACTTTTTGTTGATCATTCTTTATTTTTCCATAGCTTTCTTCTAGCTAGAAGAAAGAAGCTGTCTTTCAGACACATTAAGGAACTGCTATTTCTTAAGCAGAAGGGAGAAGTTGTATTCCCAGACAAACAATCAGGGAGAACAAAAATATACATCCGTTCTTTAAAGCCACTTCTGAATTACACACTCAGTTGGTGTGAAACCTGACAATTCAGCTTGATTTTATGTAGTCTCTAATAATAAAGCATATGATTAGATATTAATCTATGTGTTGCATATTCATTGATTTATATTCTCATAGCCAATGTCTCACTGTATTTAGGGAACACACGAAAAAAGTCAGAGGGAAAAAAAAAGGACCTGCATCATACAGCTTAACACTTGCTTTGAAGCAAACAATTAATACAAAGAAAAGGACTTACATGGACATTTACAGTCTAGTTGCTGAGTCTATTGTGATAAAAAATATTTTATTTCTGATGGCAAAATAACAGATGTTTTGTTTCCTGCCCGCTATGGAGTTTAAATCTTACAGAACCTTGACAGACCACAATACTTGTGGCCCAATAAAAAGTGTCAGCTTACTGATCATTCAGCATGTTGTAATATCTTTTGGGGAGTTCCGTTTTCTGGATCTTTTATCTCAGGTTTACCGTAAAATATTTCAGCTACACACTAATGATTTGTGAATCAATAGACGCTACTGATAAAAAAGGGCCGTTTATTTCAAAAGTCTCTTAGAAGGAGCCATCTCTCATACTGCTAACTGATCAGTTGTTCTTATCTACTTTCCTGATAGTACAATACAACCCTTTATCCCCATGTACATTTATAACATAATAAAAAGGCTTCCTTATTCAAAGAGGTGCATCTGTACAAATGCCTTCTGGGAGAGAGAAGTAGTCACATTCCACTAGATAGCAAAAATATCATTTCAGTGGAGGAAGAAGCTTTACTGTATTTCATAATATATATACTTACAAATGCCTAGTTTTCCTTTCTTAAATTTTACCTCCCCAAATTTTACTCTGCTACTTAAAATTTACCTTTAGGACTAAGTGAACTAAAAGGGGAATCCACTGGGGAAAAACTTGAAAGACTTAACTGTTACTTAAGGGAAACAAAATTTTTTCATCCAATGTTGAAATCTGTATTTCATACACCTTCCATAAAGCACATGACCTGATTAAAAGGGAGTTTATGTGCATTTTTAAATGCAAGCATGACAGATTTGGTGAATATTTTTAAATACTCTAGCAACAAAAGAAACAAACATTCAGAAAGTGACATACATATTTCAGATCATTTGATATGAAGATTTTGAGACAACAAATTAAAATGAAGAACTGAAATAGAAAAGAACAGGCATCTTGGTTCAGGAATCTGAATAATCATTACCTGTTATGAGTCTGAAAACTATACTGAACCAAATGTATCAGGCTGCAATTGTCCCAAGGTTATGTTGCTAATCAAGGACAATGGAAATCTGTATTTACTTTCACTGAGCAGAAGGACTAAATCAATATCATCTTAAAAAAACTTGCTTCAAAACAAGTCCTGCATATGAAACGCATATTTCTATTCACTGGATGCTACTTTTGATTCAATTTCCTTCTAATTGTCAGCTCTGACAGAGAGCATACACACTTCTCCGCTCTCCATGAAAAACAACACAAAAGCAGCTTGATTTTTAATTGTGTTTCATTTATAACTGAAGTCCTCACGCTCAAGTGCGTTACTTAGTTCTTGTAATGTTCACTGAATAAAATGAGGATACAAAGACGTATTTAAGTATGAAACCAAAGAAATAAACCTAGGCGGAGGTGAGGCAAAAGAAACAGGAAGAAGTCTAGCTTAAAACTCACTTTCAAGGTGTACATATTCTATGTAATCCCAGGAAAAAGATGAGCAAGAAGTGGCTCAGCCATGTAAAGATTGAGAGGTAAAGAGAATTTGTAAAGAGATAAACTTAATTCAGTCCTCTCACTGCACTCTTGGCACTAATTACATTTCCTGCAAAAAGGGTACAGAAGCCTAGGTATATAAAAAGGGAGCTGATAAAGTATATACAAATAAAAACAATTCTGTTTTTTGTATCTGCATCTCTAAATTGATTCACTGTATTGCATATGGACGAATTTAAATGGCTCACAAAGAATGCATGTTTAGGTAAGACAGAGCTGCTCTAAGTTGATTTGTCTACTTACTATCATATGATCAACAGTTTTGCAGTTTTTACTGTGCATTCCTAGCTATGCAGTGTTTTTTTCTCCTCCTATTATCAATGAACAGCACAAAAATTATTTCTTTCATCACAAATTTAGACATATACTAACAACAAATAAGCACGAGAGGTTAATTTAGTACTTGACTATTAAGTTTCTAGATGAGAAGTTTTAAAGATAAAAAATGAGAAAGACATTTTTAAAAAGTCAATTTTCATTCAATAAGTCCATGTCCATTTCTCTAAAATAAAAGTCAGCTCTGCCTCTCCAAGTATAGAAAACATTCCAGCAGCAATCAATATGTCCCAGAAATTGAGAAAGGTCAGCTACTGTATCAGCTTACAATGCCTCCTGGTCATTTCCTCTTTCCTTGTTGTTTAACAGAATAACAATATATTTCTAAGAAAAATTTTGTTGGAAAATTATTTGTGAAAAGACCAAAATGGACCAAAAAGAATATCACTGTATTGCTGATGTACTTTGATAAGAAGAATGAAAGATGAAAAAGCAATAGTGACTGCTCCAGAATTCTTTTCCTGATATGCTCTACATCTTAACATTCAACTTAACTTCTAAATGCTCAGAACTTCTGAACAATATTAATAAATATTGTTTCTGTCCAACTTGTCAAAGAAAGAAAATGCATATATTCTATGCATATATTCTTTACATCAAGAAATTAACAATTGTCACTATTTCTCCCATTGGATGTATGGAACTTCAGCAAATAATAATCACAGTCTTTAAAATGTTTTCAAAAGACCAGATGTTTTTACTTTCTCAGTGTTAAAATAGCTTGATATGAGAACTACAAGATAGACATATCGTGCAAGTATACATACACATATGTATATATATATATATATATATATATATATATACACACATACCGAATTATGTCTGTGATCATGGGATATGCCAATCAGGTCATACTTCTGACAACTACTTTTGGTTCATCTTTAAAGATACGTATATTTCATCTATTTTCAAATACAGTAGCCAAATTGTTAGATTCCATAAGAGTCATATCTTTATCTGCAGTTGCAAATGAATGAAGAAAACATGTCATTATAAAGATTGTTTATTTAGTGAGTAAATCTGCTTTCACATGGTAGAATCATACACAGCATCACTCAGTAGTAAGAGGGAAAGAGTGATTAAAATTAGAAATGTTATGCAAAAGTAATACAAAACAAGTCAAGATTTTCTGAATGACAGTGTTGAATTTTAGGTACTTGTAGAGGTCAATCATTTAAAACCAGTTATCTAAAACTATATATGTTGTAGTTTCAATTAAATTTGCTGTATCACAGAATATTTTGAAGGAAAACCTTCTCTAAGCACAAAATCCTGCCATTCAGGAAGCTGAGGAGGTTTGGCAGCAAGGAACTCCTGACAGCTCTGGCAGAGATAGAAGCGTGGTTATGCTACCCAAGAGGAAGATAGAGGTACTGCACATGGAAGGAAAGAGGCCAAAGCACAGACTTAGGAGATTATAATTTTAAGTGAGGTGAAAAGCAATGAAGCCTCTTATAGCTACAGAGGCTACCAAAGGAAGATTAAGGAAGAGGTAAGCCTGCTGCTGAGCGGAGCATGAGACCTAACTTCACAGCCTGAGGTACTCAGTGCTTTCTATACCTTATCCTTTACCATCAGTGTCACAGAAGCTATCATCAGCTGACTGATGTCACTGATGTCACTGCAAGGCTTCTAGTTCATGAAAAAGTTGTGGCACTCAAAGGACATCTCCAATGCCTGAAAAAATTGCACATCTCCATCTTCAGTGGAGGAAGGAAAGCTTGGTATTACACAGCAGTCAGCCATCACTCATGTTTTCAGGCAGATCACAGACGTTCCTTCTAGAAGCCATTTCCAGCTATATAAAGGACACGTTGCTGACTGGGAGCAGCAAGAATGGACTTCTGAAAGGCAAACTGTGCCTCATCAGCCTGACTGCCCTCTAAAATGAAACAAGAGGCTCTGTGGATGAGGGGAAGGTGGTGAATGTTGTTTACCTTGGCTTTAGCAAAGCCTTCAGCACAGTCCCTCACAGTCAGTGTCTTTCCAGTGATGGAGATAATGCATGATTTAGAATTATTTGGTTCTGTGTGAAGCAGCCAGGAGTTGGACTCAACAATCTCTATGAGTCTCTTCCAAATCAGTATATTCTGTTGTTCTACATTGTGTATCTTTTTTCCTCATTGCTTCCAAAATTTATATTAGTGATTACGACTTTTAATAGTAAACTCCACATATTAAATGGGTTGAGGTGATTCCTACTTTTGTCCTTGAACACCTATTGTCTTCTTTTTGAGAAACTTCTTATAACAGCCAAAGATGTAGAAAATCTTAATTCTTTAAAATAATTTTCCTTATAGAAAATGAAATCATTGTACTATGCACTTTCATTGCTTTCCCTAGGCCTTCCCTCAAGTCTTTGAAAAAAAACAAAATCCCTAAACAAGAACCTTTATGCCACTAAAGTGTACACAGTTCTGCTCTACTTGATACAGTAAGTCAAGATATTCTCAGAAGGCCTAATTACAATCACTACAACTACTGCATATATCTGAACAAGTGAATTTGACTAAAGTACAAACGATGATTAGGAAACGAAAGCATTTCCTTAAGCTATGTAAGTCTCAGACTTCACTTTTTTTTTTTTTTTTTTTTTGTATTTAAGCTTTAAATATTAAAGAGGCTTAGAAAGAAGGACAGTTTAAAAATTTTTAAAGACCTTAGTATCACACAGATAATTAACTATTCAGACCAAAATACAGCATTAAAACAGTATGCTAACATTACCGTCTACAAATTAAAAGTTAAAAAAACAGCTAATAATAAATAGAGAGCAAATTTGCCTTGGTATTTGAGTATTATCTGGTAATCAGAAGAGAGTATCTGTGCACTCATAAGAAAAAAATAAAGGAGATTCTGACACACAAAACTCAGATACTATTTCATGGCATAAATTATATTGATGGTTTATAGAACATAACCCACTTATACATAGAGAATTATTAGCAGAAGACATATACAACATTTATTAGGATTATTTGTAAACTGGCAATAATAATTAGCAGTAGTTTGCACAAGCAGTTTCAAAACCTTCATTACACTGTCATAGCTATTTCAGTCATTAAAAATTGTTTGAAATGCCCTCATTTTCAAGTTTCCTAAAATAGTGAGAATTTGTTGAACCTTGCTGTAAGTACAAGTGAATAGCATTCATACAGAAGAGAATTTATTCTCACTGCAAATTAAAGTTCTTCTTGACTAAATACGTTTCCTTTCTCACAAGCCTTACTATGTTTATCTGCACTCTGAATTAACATGCAATATTCAAAATCAGCAGAACATTCTTGCATGTGATTAAAATATTTCACTAAATGTTGCTGGACTTCATTTAAATGATTTATGCTAGCAAATACTCAGAAAACAAATAAAAACAGCAAAAATCATTCGAAGTCAAACAACCACCATCACAGTTGGTATTAGATATGAACTGAAACTCAAATCCAAACAGTATTTTCATAAATAATTCTTAGTGAAGCTTACAAAATACAAAAATCAACAAAAACCCAAATCTGTTTCCTACAGTTTTCTATGCTGCAGTTTTCTACAGCATAGGCCTGAATTACATTTCATAACCCTAAATACACCTAATGTAAAACAGAAAAGCAATCTTAGAAAGCTGCTTTTCAGCAAACTAAAGATACTTCTGAACAATTGGCTGTAAGAGAGGTAACAGTGTGCACTGCAACAAAGAAGTCTGAATGTACAATGTAAAAAACTGACCCAGGGAGGCTGTAAGGTCTCCATGCCCAAACCTAAATTTGAGGTAACAAGGTCCTGTGCTATCTGCTCTAAGTTGAACTTACATTGAGCTGAAAGTTGGACTAGATGATCTCAGGACATCCAACAAACATAACTTCACGAATTCAGACAAATACAGGCAATAATATAATGATGTTTTAAAGTATAAAAATAAAAAGCTAATCAAAATCTCATTATGTTTCTGCATTTTGTGCAAACTTGTATCAGCAGAAAACATACTAAGTGTTCACACATTTGAAGTTTCAGTAACACAAGCTTGCTGGTAATTTCTTCATACCTAATGGTTTTAACCCTACACTTTCCTTCAGTTGACTCTGTTCTTTCAGTCATCACAATAACAAACTTAAGTCTCAACTACCACACACATTATAGTTATCACACTGAAGAATAAAGGACTAAATAATCATTTATTTCTATAGAATACAACATTTAATATAGAAAATATAAAAATATACCTAGAAACTCAAATAGATTTGCCCACTGTACAACAACAGTTAAATCTCAAAAAAATTCCTCTCCTTAATTAACTGGCAATTAACTTGGATAAAATGTAGTAAGATAAACAGTACTCTATTTCTTTATGAAAAAGAATTAGCAACATCCAATCAATAACAACCATACAAGAACATCATAAAGATGGATGCTACTGAGATTGTAATACCTTAAAAAAAAAAAAAAAAAAAAAAAAAAGCATGAGTAAGATTATGTTGTACAGTTCAAAGTTGAGGACCTTGAAGACTAGGGCAAGTTGTTGTTACCATGATTTTGTAGAGCACTCAGTAGAGCTTGCTGCAGTGAAATGAAAGTCTTTTATATTTAACTCAGTAATGCCTCTCACCCTCTGAATTCAACACTTAACTCTCTAAGAGTTCATTACAGAAATTCATTCCAAATCTACATCATGGCAATTTTACCTGTATGTTAGATATATATTTTAGTTTCTTCCATTCCTTCAGAAGGCCATACAAATAGGCCATTTTTGTTATTTGATCAGTTCTAGCCCTTCATATTTAGTTTCTCGCATTTACACCTTGAAATGCTTAAGCATCTCTGATCTTTTTTTCCTTTTATTACTCATTGTCTTTGAATTCAATTATAACCACTAAAGAGCAACAGACTATCAGTCAGACCTTAGAGTAGAAAAACTGGAAATACATTCATTCTAATATGCCTTGTAAAAAACATGAGTATTTGTTTTCTAGCTCACTTTCAAACTAGTTTAAATAAATACGTGAAGACAGATTTTTCAAACACAATGTTTGGACACTGGTGGTCTGAAATCCACTCTATTGCAACTGTTTAAAACAGATCTCCAAATTTAGACATCCCTATTTGAAAATCACCACCTTGGATTTATGAAAAAGTAAATGCACTGAAATATCTCTCAACAACTATTCCTGTTCTTTGTATGTCTTCACACAGAAATGCTGCCATGCCTACTAATTTTAAAGGGATAGTAATTTGCCTATGGTTAAAAAAAAAAGGAAGAAACCATTGCAGTCAATTTAAAATGAGTAGTTAGATATATTGTAGGAAAAGTTTTGTAATACAGTAAACTCAGCACTAAAATTAAGTTTCTAAGTATTTATCCATCTATCACACTAAAACTGAAAGTCCTTATGATTATGCAATGAATTAAGCTACTGGCAATAGAGAGATTGGGGAGCAACAGCTGTGTGGTAAACAGTGGTATTTCCAAGCAGTGTTAATATTCTCAAGAGACACAATGTGACATTCCAGGCATCTGTTTTCCTTGTACACTTCCTATGGTGCAACCAATTACAACTCCCAGACAGCCACTAGGAAAGATGACATTAAAGCCATTTAAAAATTGAGCTGTTAAATAAAATTCTTAAATTCCTCCACAAAGAAACCAAGCCCTGGTATCAACTGTACTGGCTGGAAGCAGTAAAATAAGCATCTAAGTGGATACCAGGAGTTATGCCAGAAGTAAAGAGGTCAACAAGGAATTTTAAGCTTCAGTTCAAAGCATTATTAAAACACAACCAGATTCCAAAACAATGTGTATGTAGGCACATCCATTTAGGCTTAGGCTATGCAATGGTTTTGTTGCACTTCTATATCATGTCTATTTCTTATGTGACAGATAACAAGCCATTGAAAAAAAAAATCTGATTATCCATATATCTTATCAAGTTGACAGGTGATTTTGCAAGTTACGAACTGTAAATTTATAATTACCAGTGACCAAAACCAAAATAATTTTGAAAGAATTCATCTGATTCCCTGCCACAGCACAAAGGAAAAAATTAAGTGTAACATTAGAAAGAAAGGAAAACAGACTTAAACTTACTTGGTAGAACCAAAAGGAGAAATAAAAATATAAAATAACGTTATGGGAGACACTACTTACCAAGAACAGAATTCTAAACTTGTTCAGATCACCAAAAAATTCTTCCATGGTTATTGAGCGTGCGTCAAAAGTAAAGTATTCTCCCAAATTCTCATATAACTTCATCATGTTGCTGTACATGCAAGACAGCTTTTCATATTGGTCTCGTGCATTCTCAGCAAAGATGTAAGATTTTGTTAAGGAAAAAGATTAAATTGGAATTAAATCTAACAGCAAAACACAAACAAGACAATAAAGCACAAAAGTGGGCAAAACTGTAAAATTTGGTAGTACTGTCCTGCTTTCTAGTATGTTGTCTTTAAATGTAAATGTATACGAGTACATTCCAACTTAGGACAGAAAATGTCATCAATCCTGTTGGTTTATAATACGTATGGCTTACCTTGATCTAGATTATGATAACTGAACAGCACTTCAGCTCCTTGTACACTTAATGTAGAAAATACAGTTAATTATTTGGTCACAGCTGAACTTACAATTTACAAATACACAAGGACAATACAGCCACTCAAAATACTCCTATGGGGTATTTTCTACCTTTGATGTTTGTTTACCAACATGAAATCATGAGTTTTAAAGCTATCAAGAAACAGATAAATATAAGAAAACAAGAATATTCTCTATAGAATATTTGCATATTTGTCTGGTGGGTCAGAAGTAAAATGCTGGCTACTCAAACGTATAACAGAATAAAACACACAACAGATACAAATATTCACTTAAAATGAACTCAATCAAAAATTCTCACTAATATTAAATCAGAAATACAAAAAGCAAATATCTGGTTTCCTAAAGTACTAATGATAAACACATAATTAGGCCGGAAATGAAACACCAAGGAAGTTGACCAGACTGGTATCTGTATTTATTCTCTCTTACAGGCTATCTATCGCCCTCTCCCATGCTGAAAGAAGTACTCCTTGCTTCAATTTCCATGAAGTGATACTATAAGAAGGTTGCACTATATTACACATTTTCATTAATAATTGGAGAGTAAAAATGTAAGACTGATTACCAACTCAGCAGTTGCAATTAAAAGTTTGGCATAATCATCTTAAATAGAAAGGATTTATTTTTCCTGTGTGGAAACTTACTCACAGAACAATTTACTTACAAATGCAGAAATAGCACAAGCTGAAAAAGGAAATATTACTTTGCCTTCAAGCTAGTTAGGTTTCAGTCTACTTTATTTTGTTGAGATTGTTTACATCCACAAAGATATAAAGTCACAAATCACTCTGAGAAAACAGCTGCTACATGATTAAACTAGTTCTGTTGATAGTGAATTGAAGCTGATTAAAGCGTTATGCCACACACATATAAACCTAAGAACAGAAGATACAAATTACTTCCTGAACTACAGAAATCATACAACTCAGCTCCCTGAAGCATTTATCTGTAAGAACTATCTTAGATGCAGATTCTCTGATTTTTAATACAGCAGACCTCATGTTTCAAACTTTCCCCACATTTCTGTTTCCAATCCAAGAGTCTGCCTAGTACCACGTTTGTAATCACATAACATCTTTGAGATCCCTATCTCTCTGCAAAACAACAAGCAATCTGGAAAGTAACTAGGGGAGTAAGATCTAAAGAGACATCACATAAAACATCTACTTTTGAGATTGGATTAAATCCAAAGCAATTCTGAAACCAGTCACAAGAAAGGAAATTCAGGTAGCTATTCTACTTCTAGCATCTCCTTAGTGTTAGGACACTGTTGAGTATTGTGTCATTTCACAATTTACCTGCAAAAGAGTACTAAGGCTGAAAATATGCTTCATTGGAAAGAGGCCTAGCATTTCACCTGGATTTCTTCCCCTAATTACAGGGTATCTAAATGGTCACTCAAAAAAAAAATATATATATATATATATATATATATAAATATATATAATATATTTATTATATATAAATATATAATAAATATATATATATATTTAAATATATATATTTAAAGTTTGATGGAAAACAATTAGAGAAAATCAGTTTTTCCTCCAAGGAAACTTGCAAGCAATCCTCTCAAATACATAAATATCAAGATTTTAAACTAGAAATATTTATTTCTAGAATTTTGTACCACTGCAAAGGCAGGAGAGTAATAACCATATTTTCATTACAGTTGATGAATTTTAACATGCTTGGTTAAAATTTCAAGCACACAGAGCTGAATCCCTTATCTTAACACAAGACAAACTAGGTACAGTTCCATCTTTGATGACATCTATCTGAATAAAACAAAATGAAAATTTAATGGAAAGAATACATTAAATAGGTATTAATGGCACATTACTGAATTATTGAGCACAGTCTAAAAAGTTCTTAGAAAAACATCAACTGCCCTACAGGCAGCAGACAACTGTCTTAAACAACTCACCGAAAACACTGGGAAACATAAATATGAATGTAAATAATTATACAAATTACATCTGAGGTTAAAAAAAAAAAACAACTCAAAAAAACAAACACAGCAGAGATGACATGGAAATCTAAAAAAAAAAGCCAAACATTTCTGATTTGAAACTAACTCTTTTAAACAAAGCTCTGAAAGTCCAACCTCCATTAAGTTTCACATCCACCTTGAGAAATAACAATAAATATTAAATGAGAAAATATTGATAGTGAAACTTGAACATTTTACAGCAACATAGCAAACATCTACAGTAATAACAATATACATAGCCTGAATTTCTGAAGTAGTTGATGTTTACGTTTAAGGATCATTTCAGAATGTGATGTTTACAACCACTGTATTGGACACTTGATCCTGGGATTAAAAATAAAATAATTTAAAGAAAATCAACCTTAATTAGCTGATACAAAAAAAATTAGTATTGTATCTGGTTTATCCTATAACCTTATAAAACTAATTATATGTCATGTCTCTAGAGAACACCAAAGAAAATAAAAGCTAACTTCCACTGCCAAATTTTAGTTATCTACTAATTCTAGTTTTTCCAGTCCCTTCTTCTTCTTAGAAGAGAGACTGGGATACTTAAAAACTGTTTTATTTTTGTTTCGCTTTTTCCCCAAAATGATTTATCTGCTTGCCTTTGCATTTACTGCAAACTTCAGTTTACATCTAAATCTTTTGTACATACGTAAATGATATTTTCGGTCACTATATTAATGATCTTTAGATGTTGAAACCCGAACAGATGACTAGTTTTTTGGTAAATAAATAATCAAGCAATGGATACAAAAGTCACCATGACACTATGCAACCGCCCTATATCAGACATAAAGAATCTCCAATTTCTGTCAATACTAGATTTAAATTCCATGTATCTGTACTAGGATCGCTGCCAGGATACTTTCATGCTTTTTACTGCTTTTTTCCAAGCAGATAGATGAAAGAGAAAAATAAACAACATAGAAACATAGGTTAAAGATTTTGAATCTACTGAAGGAATAGCTATTGCTTCAATCACAATACTTATTATGACTTTCGTATCAATGTATCAATTATCATTATTATTGCTGTTGTGAGTTACTCCAAACTCTCAAGCACTGTATTTACTACTCCAGAAATTGACAATTTCCATCAGAATATTCTGTGTCTCAGATAACAGAGTTTAATTAAACTAGCTTATTAAAATTTCCATTACAAATTATGTTTGAATGTTTCTCTCCTGTCCTGAAATGAACTACGGAATTAGTGTCAGCAGTACTTAAAGTAAAAGGGAATAAAGCTGCATGATGTAATACCATCTTATTATTCTGAAGATATACATACAATAACAGATACAGCTGGAATATCAGGGATAATATAGTTGATTGTTTCATAAAATTACAGCTTTGTTATTAAATCAATTCAAAGTACATAATGTTAATAACATACAAATAGTCTGTTATCTTTATTGTAAATTCTGTTATTCTGGAGAAACATGAGGTAGTTTTATTTGTTTAACTGCTGTTAACTTACTGTCAGTCAGCTCAGTGCATATCATGTTACTGCCAACACAAATGAAAATTAATAAACTAATGGAAAAGTGCCTATTTAAGAACTTGAAAGTGAATCTGCTGGAGCCCACAATGAAAAGATGAGGGGAGAACTAATTTGGCAGAAAGAATTATGTAAATCATCTTTAGCAGTTGATTTTTGTTTCTATGACTTCATAATACATTAAAAAAAAAATGAAGGAGACTAAAAACATGACACCAATAATTATAAATACTGCATATTACTAATATGAATGTGCGGATTAGCAGATTTGCTTGTAAATTGGCCTTATTCATTGGTGGCATTTGTACTCCTCAACACTAAGAAATTAGCAACAAAAGGACATTGAGTATACAGCAGACCAGACAACAGACCAGGAAATAGTTTGAAAACTGCACCTCCACAGAAGAGTCTGTGTTCATACTGACAGGTACTTCAATGACAAATTACAACCTAATTTGTCTTTGACCTGTATTTCTGAGCCTGAACCAAGTGCTGAATCACAGTCAAACTGAGTTTAAAAGGATGATTGAGCACAGAAACACATTGCCTAGACTGTGGAGATCTCCTTCCTTACAGATACTTAAAAGTCATCTGGACACGGTCCCAAGAAGTTCGCTCCAGGTGACCATGCTAGAGCAAGGGCATTGGCCCTGATGACCTCCAGAGGTCCATTTCAATTCAATCATTCTATGATTCTGAGAAATCCAAATCTATACAGAATAACCAATATCCTGTTAATATTCCAAATTCATCCTAAATATCCTAATTTTTTTTTTCTGCTTTAGCTAGATATATAATGCAACTTCATGTCATCCAAATACCCTAAGCTTACAGAGTTTTATGCACTGGTCTTCACACAAACAGAGCTTTTTACCACTTCAAGCACGCTAGAAGGAAATCAAACTGTAAGAACTGCTGAAGAGAAACATGAAACACTAACATATCAGTTGTCAAAACCTTCACCATGAACTATAATCATTCAGTCCTAAAATTAACTGATTAGTTGAAATAATCAACTGTTTAATAAGTCTTCCCTATTTATACAAAATTAATTATAATGATCAGAATTCCACGAGATATCAACAATTCAGATATAGCAAGTTTAAGGATAAGACAAATAAATTTGGTTATCTGCCGTTTTGATTTAGCCTCCTACCTGATCTGCACCTAGGCCAACTCATTGCCTGACTTAGAACATACAACCACAAAAAGGCTCCCAGGCTTCAAAACTATCTGTGAAAATGATGTAATCCTATCAGTTGATATCCAAGCTGTAAGTAGACTACTTGCTGATCTCTATATTGCTACCCACTGCTCTTAGAGTGAAACACTTTTTGCAAGGGTAGAACTTCCTACTGCTACTACAAAAACACACTCAAGAATATTAGCCTTTATAAAAAGATTTCCAAATAACCACCACTAAATATGAAAACTTACTGAAAAAAATTCAAGTATACATTTAGCATACCATCATTTCCAAACTCATGCACATAATTTCAATACAGGGCTCTGGCTTATGGAAATTCCAAAGTAAGCTAAATATATGTTTTACCTAGCTAGAAGAAGAAGTATGATACTGTACTGTCATAATCTTTAATAAGTGATGTATCATTCCTCTTAGATTCTAATTCCTAAGCTCATCCATAATAGAGCATCTTCAAATTGAACTGAAGAAACACAAACAGACCTTATGAGCTGAAGACAAATTCAGCTTTAATAACAGTAAGTCATTTACGCTGATAGCTTTATTTTCACCTGCTATCAGTACATAAACAGATGCTAACAATTTTATCATTCACACTACATACATAATGTATCTCTTTGACTGCACAGAAGATGACTTCTGGAGCATACACAAATAATTATGAATCACAATTATATATCTAATCTTTTCTTCCTGTAAAAAGCCTTTCTTTTCTGGAAGTAGAAAAGAAGTCTGGCAGGAATCTTCATTACAACACACTTATCTATCCAAATTAGAAACCAAAGAAATCAAAACTGAGACAAACAAGACTATTTTATTCGTCTACATAAAATCATGTCCTTTTAGAGAATTTATAGACACACTAATTAATAAAATATTTATTAACATCTCAGTTGAGAATTTGTTTCTCACTACAAAGCAAATGACTTCATCATTCATCATTTAACAGAATAGTCTGAGAGGAATAGGGGAAACAGTTGTCCCTCAGTTATACTAGAGAGTTCCGTACATCTCCTTGTCCTCAATTACATTTCATTAGTATACGAAGTCATTAACTACAAGAATTATATAATGCAACTGCATTCAGTGTGCACAGACCATACTTCAGTGTTTCTGTTCATGAAAATGAAGCACGAAGATCATAACCATTTGATACCATTGCTAGCTGTCATGTCTAAGAGATGTTAATTAAGATCAAGCCTTTTCAACTTGGCCTGAAAGAGCTATAAAACTTTCATCTTAATAAATAGTAGAAAATGTCATTGTTTACTTACTCCTAGTTCTAAGCAATCATATCAATTCCCAATTGTCATGAATTCAAACTTTTCAATAATGAAAAGACTATTTGCATTGATTAAATACACATCACTTGAATATGCACAAAAGAAAGCTTATAACAATATAATTTCAACAGGATTTTTTTTTTTTTTAAATTATATTCTTGTTAATCAGGAAACAATGATCAGTGCTCATTTCTCTAAAAGTCTGATAGGAACTCTGCGAAAAACTGAAAAATTATGCTCTGTTTTATAAATATTCAGTCCAAGCAATGAAACACTGCAGGCTTATCAGTTTATATTAAAAGACGACCACTCTAAGACTTACAACGCTGAATTAAGAGTGTGAACAAGAAAACTAATTATCTGGTAGCATGAATAAGAGAACTTAGAAAGTAAATAAGAATACAAGGCATAAATAAAAAGCAGCATTTACAAAGCCACCATCTAGTGAAGGGAAGATATTGGCTGTCTAAAATGGAGAGGAAAAAAAGGTGGAAAATTTCCAAAATTAGGGTTAGGTATTAAACTAAATTAACCTAACACAACTTGTTCCCTCCCTATCCTCCAAAGAAAAGATGGTTCAGTAATCTATTTCAGCAAACTAAAGTAGCCACTCCTAGAAAAACTCTGTTAGCTTTGCAACATACAATGAGCTGCCTTAAACAATAATTACAGCTTTGCATGCCCTAAATCTATCAGAGAATCTGCAACTGTCACTTTCTCTTTGATCATGCAGTTTTTCCTTACACTTTGGAACTGCATTGAGAGGTATGTCTGAGCTGCCAGCTCTATCCTGTTTTAACAAGTTTCCACCAAAAAACCTGATGGTTACTTTGCCCAGATAAAGTTTTCAGGGCTAAAAATGTGGAAGAGAAAAGTATCTTCAACTGAAGTCATTAACTGACATATTAGAATTATTTTAATATAGTAATGCCAGGAAGCCTTTGTCTTCTCTCTTATCAGAATTTTATGGGGAAAAAAAAAAAAAAGAAAATCACATCATACAGTATTTCAAAATCCTAAACGTTCAGAAACAAAGGAATTATTTTAAAATTGCTGGATAGGAATTAATAGAAAACTCACTTCCTCCTCAGGGTTAGAGAAGTGCACAGGACAAAAAGTCATTCTACAAACACTTGAACTGTTTTTTTTTTAATCAGTTTGAACAGACAGATTTATAGCATGCACTCTCCCTGTAATTTCAGATTAAAAATAAACATACAACAAATAAAAGATGGATCTTTAATTAACATTTAAGTAGCACACAATTCTTTATTAAAAAATAAAAATCTATTTCAGTGATCTGGACCACATGCTTTAATAGAGATTTATGGATGGAAGTACAGCTTCCCTCAGGCAGTTTTTCCACAATCAAGGCAATTCTAAATTTTTAACGTATTTAAATGGATTTTTGTTCACAATTTTATTCTTTTGAATACAGAAAAGCATAAAGAGAGCAAGAGATTGCTGTCAAAAATCATTTTATCTCTAGTTAAGACAAAATACATATGAAAAATGCACTTCAACCTTTGCACTTTTCTAGTGTTGAATTCTATGAAGCACACTTCTAGATGTAAAGTGCAGAACAGAATAGAGCTCCCTCATGTGGTATATCTACTTAATCTCAGTGATCAAACAGCCAACCAAAAATGTGAATCATCCAATACTGGACTTTATCTGAAGCAGATAACCTAGAGAACTTCATAACATAGAATCAACAGAATAAATGTCAATAAATAAAAATCAGAAAAGTAAGCCATTCGAAGTCAAACGAAGTTTGTTTGCCACACAGACACCCGTTGCTTATCATTACATTTCCCCATGTGTAATTGTTGTCCAATGTCTTCCTTTATTAAGCCCATAAGGGACTTTACAAATTGTTTGTATGCTTCTGCTCACATTTATAGTCTAGTCCAATATGAAAAAATATCAACGTAATCATTTGTAACCTGACATCAAGGCTTCTTTCTTAAAAAGAAGTTATCTAAAAGCAGAAGTGTACTATGAAAAATAAAATTGATAGTTTGTTTTGTATATAACAATTTTCATATATGCAGAATGATTAACAACTACTTGAATAACCTTATGAAAAAGCTCTATGGTCTAAGATGAAGCAACTCTCTTTTTTTTTTTTTTGCCAGCTACCTATCTATCTGAACAAAATCCTGAAGAAAAAAAAATGGAAATTTACTAATTTTAGTATATCTTAGTTAAAATTCATACTTCCTTTCTTTAAGAAAACATATAAAGACAGTCATTCCATGTTTATTCCAGGTTTAACACCTTCAACAAGCGTTTTTAGAGCTGACAGAAAGGTAATACAACAAAGGAGATGGATTTAGATTTGCAACAGATATATATTCACTCTGTTTCAAGGTAAACTCACTACTCACTATGCCCCACAGGAAGCTCTTATAAATCCACACCTGCTCTTTACAAAAAAGTTTTTTTCTATCGAATTGTCAATTACTTCAACCACTGTTTCACACGTATTACTTTGAGTATCATTTATCCGCAGGAAATAAAGCAGAGGACACAAAATGTAGACCAAAGCTATGTTTAAACCTCTTCCTTTCTTTGACAGAAGTGGTTTTGCGTCATGCTTGCCTCTGAAACAACATGGGGGAAAAAAAAAATAATCCCAGAACCTGTGAATGCTGATGAGTCTATATTGAGGAAATACTCTTTCTACCAATTGAAACAACTGCAGAGTATTTGAGCTCAACTACATCAAATAGTCCTCTCTTGTCCTCTACCTCCAAACTAGCTTAATAGTGGCAACATTTCAAACATAACTAAACCTAGCACAAATTACTTCTAATCTTCTTTTGAACTTTGCAGGGTCAGTTCTTCAATAGCATTCAAAACGCTGAGATGCTATGTGCTTGAACATTTAGCAAGGAAAAGGAAACATTGTTTATTTACTGATGTTCTGAATTTTCTAAGAAAGCTGCCAATTTCGAAAGAAAAGTAGATTATACGTATGTACTAATTCTTCCCCTCCTCTAGCACTGTGTTTTAAGTGGGATTTTCTGTCTGTACTGATCAAATACGTCAGAACTTCAGATGTACTTTGAAGAATTACAAGCAGGATCAGTTTAATCAAGTTTATCTTGGTTGCTTTAGCACACACTCATTTATATTTTATATATATATATATATATATATATATATATATGATGAGAGTGTGTAAGAGAGAAAAGGCTTTTAAATAGAGCCCCTCATAAAATGATAAATTCTTGATTCCTTTTTCAATAACTGGATTCCAGTGATATATGTAGGGAAAAGAAAGCATCAATGCTTATTTGGGCAGTTTCAAGTACATAATTATTTCATAGGAGAAAATATAAAATAGATCAGATGGCCTCAACTGATCCTCTTGCGAGTTCAAACTTTGAAAGAGTTCAGTGAAGCTTAAAGTAATCCAATTTTACCCAAAAGAATTTTAAAGGTTTCACTGTTCATAGCCATTTCCCAATAACAAACAAAAATCAGTATCATGAATTTTCTGCTATTGGTTTTGTTTTCTCAATATTAGAAAACTTAATAATTAATTTTTGAAAACAGTAAAAAAACCTCACTGGTTAAGCATTTAAGCATTAATTTTTTCCTGAGGTAATTCTTGAAGATAAGATCCAATGTTTTGATCTCTTAAGCTAGAACAAATCAGTCCTGTTTCATTGTCCTCCACTGTGTGTACTCAAGTTGTTTTAAGTAAGCGTTAAGTCTCACGTCATGTGTTTCCTTAGAATCCATTTTCTAACTGGAAGCAGAAATCTTTCTGATCTTTTGTTATTCACTGTAGAACTTAATACTGCAGAACACTCAAGCTTTTTCATTGCTTATAAGTTTTTTCTTACTGGTGCGGTGGGAGAAAGAGAGAAGGAGGATGGATAAAAACTAGGTTGAAAAGTTGGTCTGGGAGAAAAAATATGAAAAAATCTTAATGATGTATTAACTTCAGTACTGTAACTTTTCTGCATCTCAATACTACGTAGAAAAAGTATTTTATCTAACCAAGATTTTCCTGAAACACATCTTTTACTCTAGAATGTACTTCCTAATGACAGTATTTTCTTTTTTTTAGATAGTGAGAGCATCCAACTTGTGTCCTCCTTGGTACAACTTGAGGCCATTCTCTCTAGCCTATTGCTAGTTACTCGGAAGAAGAGGTCGACTTCCACCTCACCACAACCTCCCTTCAGATAGCTGTAGAGAGTGAAGTTATCCCTCTACCTCCTCTTTTCCAGACAAAACAATCGCAGCTCCCTCAGCCTCTCTTCATTAAGTTTGTGCTCCAGACCCCTCAGCTTTGTTGCCCTTCTCTGAACACACTCAAGGGCCTCGATGCCTTTCTTATTGTGAAGGGCCCAACACTGAACACAGTACTTGAGGTTCAGCCTCACCAGAGCTGAGTACAGAGGGATAATCACTTTCCTGCTCCTGCTGGCAATGCTATTTCATGCAGAAATGAAAGTGACAGTGCATTTCAAACTGTCTCAAAAACAAAACAGGCTTTCCCAAAAATGACATCTCAGAAGACTTGAAGTGAATTATATTTCCATAACAAGCTAAAAGGAACTCCCAAGTGTTAGCAGATGACAAAAGTGTTAATGCCATTAACATTCTTTCAGCATTCTTAGTCAGTGTGCAAATGATGTCCTGCTGCTCAGTCACTCAAAGAAAAAGAAAGTTTCATAGACAATTCCAGATGCTGGAATTCTGATTCAGTGTATTTGTTTCTTCCCTAGTGGCCTATTATAAGAGATTCTGTAATACAGTACTTCCTACAAGAGTATTATCAGTTAAAGCTTAGTGTACATGAAATATTTTCTAACATTCTCAGTGCATGAAAGACCCACACACACTTAAAATACACTGTTCCCCAGATGATTTCATTACCACTGAAGTACATCGAGTAACCAACCAATAAATCTCACATTCAGTAGCATAGCAATAGTCATCATTACATAGAACAAGGAGTACAAATTCAAGTTGAATGAGAATCCTTTCAAGAGAGCTTTTTCTATTTTAAATGAAAGGACTGTATTATTAAGGTTCATTTTGGAAAATTGAAAATCGTTGACAAATCAATGCTGTTCTAATTAATAAATTAATAACAAGCTCAAAGTAGGGTTCAACAGCAGCAATTTTGGATCATTTATGGCTTCCTAAAGTTTTGAATTCTTTAATGAATTAATTTTTTAAATTCTTCACATGAATACACCAAGTACAAAAAGTAGTTATTTATTATCCAGGTAGACAAAAAGATTGTAACAAAACTAGGCATGTTAACATACTTTACTACAATAAATGATATAACTGATAAAAGAGTTAAATAATTATTTATATGTCTCTTAAGGAGATACGTTATACATAAAAAAAACCACAAGATTCTTTAAAATTTATATAATGGTCAAAAACTGAGATCTCTGGTTCTTTCAATTCAAGCAGCTACTGCAAAACAAATCAAGCAGTCTCTCAAGCAGGACAAACACCATTTTCTAACATCCTTATGAAGAAAACAATGCATATGCTACTATAATATCAGTATGAAGTTCATAGTTTAGAATTTACCCTAAATTTTAAAAATTCTAAATTCTATTCTAAATTTAATTCTTAGTTCTATTCTAAATATTCTAAATTCTAAATTTTAAAAAATCAAGGGATAAAAGTCAATTTTTTTAAATTGTTTATAACTACTCCTGAACTGTTGAATCAGATTTCTCAGTACTGCATGAAGCTGAGTTAATTGTAAAGAAATCTCCAATATGTATTTGTTCTTCATGTGAAGTATAATTCTAGACCTGAGTAAGATAATGGAAAAGTTATCTGAAGGCAATTATTACAACAAAGCTTATGAATGATATTTTCTATTGTGATTATTAGCTCAATAGAATACAATACATATTTCATACTTGCTGAAGAAAATCTCATTCATAATTAGGGTAAATAGCCTTCTTTCTTGGCAAGAAAAGAGAAGAGAAACTATGCCTTTAATCGTGGCACATTCATGCATTCTAGGACACTGCTGAGACATTATTTATGTTCCAACATGTTGTGATTTTTCTTAGACACTCAAAGCAGTTAAGTGACGTCCTCAACTTCCTAATCTCAGTATGTGCTATCAAAAGCAATTCCTCAACATGCTGACAGAAACAGAAGAAAATCACATATTGGTAACTAAAAGGTCACTTCCTTTCCCTCTTAATTCCTCTTAACTTCCAAGTCTTCCCCTATACAAAAAAAAAATTAATGAGAGTGAAGAAAATTAAAATATTCACTAAGTAGAAACAAATTTGATCATCTGACAGAACCGGAGATGACTTTCTGAAAAAGAAAAATTTGTCAGGTCATCTATTAAATACCAAAACAAACCCTTGGGAAGAATCAGTTCATTTCTTAGTCTTATCTACTTTGTCAAGCCACCAAATTCACTGGTATGATAAAAGCTGTCAGACATCTAGTGCCTATCATAATTACCAGGAGCTGGTAATCTAGTTCTGACATCAATACACGCAGAGTGAAGCAAAGCTGCCTTGTTAACAGACCTTCAACAAATAATTTTCAAATATTTTTAGGATCTGCATATTCACTTCCATTTTTAAAAGCATATTTTATATCTATATGTATTTCAAACTGTCTTGCACTGTCAAACAGTTTCTTTACAAATTCACGTGATGAACAGAAAATAAAGTGACTCTTTTTCATACTCAAATTATTTGAACTACACGAATAATTTTTATAAGTATGGCTAACATACAAGCAGCAGAACGACAAACAATAAAGCACTTGCTTAACATAACAGAAAATATGCATACAACCTCTAATACAGACCTGCCATGCAAAAACTTAGTTTCCAAACACAGAGAAGTTAGGTCATAGAATGGCCTGAGTTGAAAAGCCCAGAGCCACATCCAGCCTGGCCTTGAATGCCTCCAGGGATGGGGCATCCACAACCTCCTTGGGCAACCTGTTCCAGTGCCTCACCACCCTCTGTGTGAAAAGCTTCCTCCTAACATCTAACCTAAAGCTCCTGTCTCAGTTAAAAACCATTCCCTCTTGTCCTATCACTTGTACTCCCTCCTCCTGTTTTTGCGCTCTCTTCAAGTACTGGAAGTCAAACCACTTCATTACATACACCTCACCATCACATAAGTGTGATGAGTAGGTACTATTGGATCTAGATAGCTAGCCCTATTTTTGTTTTAATAGACGTACACAGAAATCAAGTTAAGTCTTATTTCATTGAAACAAGTCAGTCACATGAATTACCCAAATTTCCACAAAAGCACAAGATGCCTGTCTTTGCCACATAACATACTCTAAATCCTTCCACAAGTACAGAAATATACATTACACAAAGTATTTTTCCTGAAATAAGTTTGCAGTTAGACTTCTGCTTAGTTCTCTCACAAGTTTAGAGAATTTCTTACACTGGCAGTACGCATTACTTTATACACATCTAACAAATGAAAAGAAGTGAAAATTTTGTAGTGAAAGCAGACAAAACAGACATGTTTTGTTGTTCTCCCTTAGATTTTACTTACCAATATTAAGGAACCCACAGAAACCAAACCATGCTTTATTAACATTTAAAAACATGCAAATACTTTTCTTCTAAAATTGATCAGGCAAAAACAAACAACAAAATTGACAAAACTCACACTCTCCCCTTCAAAACAAGAAATCAGCATATCTGGATTTAAAACCAGTACTCCTCTCAAGTCTGGTAACTGACCAAAATGACTTCAATACCATTAAATACTGATTTTTAAGAGAAAGAAATAGAACTATCTTTATGACATTATACTACAGTTCCCACGAAGGAGTTATTTTTCTCCCTTCGAATGCTTTCAGTTATGCAGTGAGAAAGAACAAATCATGAAATTAAGTTTCCTTAGTAGCCTTTCGTTTTTACATTTAGTCTATTCTGACATTTTTCTCTTCACTAAAATAAAAACAGAGGAGAACTAAAACTTGCTTTTAAATGTCATAAATACTTTACCAGATAAGCAGAACTCTGAAATCAGGTATAAAGACACACAAAAAGGATATGCTCATCTTCTCTACAAACTTATCGTGCTCATCTTCTGTTTTAGGAAATCTCTTAATGTCATTTTCTATGCATTGGATCTGTTTGTTCATTGAGTCAAGGTTGCTCTTCAGAGTTTTGTCTGAAACTAAGAAAAATAGCTAATAAGTAAAAAGATTCCATATTATGGTAAGAAAGAAAGAGTATCAGAAGGGGAAACAACAACCATATAAACAGTCTTAAGAAGAATTAGTCCTTTAAGCAGACAATTGTTTCTGAAATTCTGCTTATAAAAAAACTCTACTGTTTATAAAAATAAGTGAAAATATCTTCTGTAGTATACCATATCTTTGTACCTAGGGTGGAAATGTCACCACTCAATTCTATAATTAGTTCAAATGATTGATATTCTATCCAAATTTAGTAGTAAAAATTCTAATATTTCATTCTTTTAAATCTAATTCAAAGATTAGAAAGTTGCTAAGGTTCAAAGAGATTTTACCTTATTAATGCTTGTACTTGCTTAAATGAATATCTTTTTAATGCATGTACTTGGTTACAGAAACGACTTAAGAAATAGACGTTAAAAAGATCAAATTTATTTATTTATTTAGGGAAATTAAACTGATTTCTATAAACCACAGTTTGTGAAACCCTCTGTTAACATCAAAGGTCGGTTTGAATAATTAAAGCCACTGACAATTCAGAAAAAAAAAAAAAAAAAAAAAAAAAAGGACTCACAGTATAGCACCAAAAGCTAAATAAAGGCTACACCAGAAAAACGGTGCTTTGTATGTAATATGCTATTCTACCATAAACTACTATTTGTATGCTTTGTATTAAACAACCAGTTTAACTGATTTAAGTGAATGTCTACATTCTATTCCTTTCAATCCATTTTAGGCATCCCAAGTTCTGCTATTTATTTCATCTATTTATTTCAAAAACCTCATATTTCCCATTATCACTATTAGTCTGTAATCCAACTTTGCCTGGCTTGTTTGTATAATGTGATATTAATATCCATATGTTGTAACTCATTGTCCAACAGCTATGGCACGTGATATACCATGGTGCATATGTGCAAAAATCACAGAGAGCAAGGAATGCAATGTAAGAGGAGCAAAAAAACCGCTAACACAATCTGGGTTTAATCACCACTGCAGCTAACAACAAAACTCACTTGACAAGCACTGAACAGTCTGATCTAACAGATTTCTTTATGGGCTCTCTAGTTCTGACAGGAGTTTGGTCTTCCCAATTTAGTCAAGTGCAAGCCATGCTTCCCTTTTTTTTTTTTTTTTTTTTTTTTTGTACTGAGAAGTGTGCAAATTCAAGAACAGACAAAGAGGAAGAAATAGGTACTAATTTGTAGCTTTCACACCACAACTTCTTACTAATGGCTGGTATTAAGGAATTATTTGAGAAGCCACTTAAACTGGTCTTCAAACTTTAATTAGTTTAACTACAGAAATTCTTTAATGCTTTAATTTCTTTAGTAAGTAACAGTCCATGAGAGTAATCTAGTCTATTCTCTAATTTTTCCCCCGATAATTACTTTGAGAAGTAGAACCTGTCATACTAAGTAGTTTTGTTTAAACTAGAATTCAAACTGTAGCTTTAAAAAGTAGTTTCAAAGTCTAAACTGCCATGACTTTGCATATTATAACTGCCAAATAAATCCTGAAAACCCTACGGGAAAATGTAGCCTATGTTCTAGCAGAGTGCAAGCCAATCCCAAATACCATATCTGAATATCTGAATCTCTAACAGAATCTTATTCAGAAATTGTACCTTGGAACTACTACACAAAATCAATCTGTGAATTTTTTTTGCTTCTCCGTCTTCTTCACTGACATCTTGTCAATGAAGATGAATACTTCTGTTGAAAAGCTTTTAATTAGATGATGCCTAGGCTACCAACAATATGGTAATGCTATGTGCAAATACAGGAGCTTCTCCAGGGGAAAATGAGTCCTCCAGTACCTACATCCAGAAAAATACATTGAGAGATTTTCTGACATTTCATTATTGCAGTTTATGTGAATGAAAAGAATGACAGAAGTCACTATGCAGCGTAAGGCTGACTTTTGATTGTGATGCAAAGCGCCAGCTTTCAGATTCTGTTATGGAGAGAACAGTCACAGATGTAGGCATTAAATTTATCATGCCAGAAGGCATTGTCTGTTTCATATCCACTAACATGCCAGATTGGGCAAAATCTGTTTCAGCAATTTAAACTGTGCAAGGTAGAAAATACTGCAGATTTCTTTGTAAAGACTGTTTCTTCTACTGCAACAAACTATAAAACTTCCACTTGACAGAAAAATGACTACTACTTATGAGTATGTTTCAAATTGCTATATTTTAAAACAACAATGACACAGAATGTTTTAAAATGTTTTTCTCACTCAAATTTATGACAAGATCTCACTGAAATACCTCCTAGACTTGCAAAAAATTGTACTTTCATGCAGTATTTGTAATAATATACTATGTAAAGTATATAAATGTTTGCAATCCACAGTGCTTCTTATTGCTGATGTCCTTCCTAGTGATGTCACAATTGGCAGAAGCATGTTAGCAAATTAAAGAAAGATATTTTTTATGTCTACATGAAGAAGAAATGTGTGCTCCTGTTATTAGTACTACACAGACATAACTCACTTCCCCCAAGGCCTCTTTCACTTGATTTTGCCTAGAATTCTCTGACTTATTTTTTTGTTTTCCTTGTTCAAATGAATACTTCTTTTCCCCCCACATGGTATACCTTGGTTTCAAACAATGAATTCTGTCCATCGTGTACTGGGAGAGCAAACAACTTCTGAAAGGAACTTTAGTATCTGTATCAAATTCACTGTTAAGTTCTGCCCTTCGCTCGGAGCTTAGCTGTTTTCAGAAGTTCTACATAACTGCTGAGCTAACATCCAAAAAAGTTGATATCAACACACTTTTTCTTTTTTGCTTTATCTGAATTATCAAGATCTTTTTCAACATCAAGCAACACAAATTTTATTGTATATGCAGGGGGAAAAAAAAGCATGGAAACAAATGGAAACAAATTAACTGTAAAAAAGTATGACAAAGAACGACAGTGGTGGCTTAAATGCAGCTGGTATTTGAACTCAGATTTGACATAAATCAAAGCCATAGAATGGCTTGAGTTGGAAGGCAGCCATCCAGTTCCAACCCCCTGCTGCTCTGTCTGGTTGCCACTCACCATATCAGATCACCAGGGCCCCATTCAACCTGGCCTTGACCACCTCCAGAAGAATGTTTGATGTAACAGTTACATTTCTAAGATAATCAAAACTCTACACTCGCTACCAAAGAAAATTCAAACCTTAATTACAATTTAGAAAACACGATAGTTGTTCAAATTACATTACTTAATGTATATAATGTCAAAAGACTTTATGATTTAAGTAATTCTAATCTTTTCACAGCCAGGCAACCAGTGCACTGAGAAGCTCACTACATAATACATCAAAACTATGCAAAAGTAAATGAAGTTTCCTAACATTTTCACTGAACAATACTCTGCCTGACCAAAAATGTAAGTAGCATTGTTGACTTGGTAGTATAATTGAACTGTACTTTTCACATGCCATCTGTGAACATTTCAAAGCATATTTATTTTTTCTCTATTGAATAAAAATCAAGTGTTAAAATGAGAAACATATTGTGCTTATACACACACAAAAAGAAGTGTTTACTCTCAAGCAACCAGGCACACACTAAAGACCTAACATAGTAAACTAATCATCATGATTGCAATGCTTAAACAATTTCTGACATGCAATTTCATAATCTCTTCACTACCCTTTGTTATTCCCACAATCTATTTCAAAAGAAGAGAAGTTACTTTATTACAGGTTTTCCCCCTCACTTTTTCTTAATAAACATCAGAACAGGAAAAATCCATGTGGATTATCAATGCTTACATGTTACATAATCCTGCAATCTAAAATGAAATGCTGCAAATATTTCATGTCAAACAGCTATTACCTCAAGGTGCTTTACCTACTTGCTTACCTTTACTTGCACTCTCAACATGCTGCAGTTCATCTGTGAATTTTAAGATATCTCGATAATTCTCCTCACACACTTCTGCCAGAAAGTGCAGTAAGGTTGTCTTCTGATCTGTTGATTTAGTATCTATAATCTGAGAAGTGAACACAGGAGGAAATAACAGGAAAAAAATTACTATTTTTTTTTACCTGTTTTTTTTTTTTTTTTTTTTTTTTTTTTTTTTTATCTGCCAGATTCATTTTATTTAAATTCATTAGCAAAAAGTTAAGTAAATCAGTGGCCTGTGAATTTTGAGCAGCAAACTTCTGCACTTCTTTGTTGCAAAAGTGTAAACGGAATTTAACCCCATGCTGCATGGTTTTTGTTCTTGGTATCAATTCTTAAACCCGAAGACAGTATGTGATTTTGGCAATGGCAGTTCAAAATGATGTGATAAAAGAACTAAAAGCCCTGAACAGAGATTAAATGGAGCAGTTTAGTTCATTCCTTCAACGCCCTCACTGCCAGATTTCTAAAGCAATGTGTCTTACATGCTGAATGGTTGGACACAAGGCTGAGGTATTTGCTCTTTTACCAGTCATGTTAAAGGAACTTCTTGTAAAACCACAATTTTTACAGAAGAAAAAAATGTAGAGAATAACACTTGATCATAATCTATGGATTCAAACTTGACTGGAATTTCTGACCAATTTAAAATGCACCCTACTAGAATGCCAAATGACAACAGTCAAGCAAAGATAATCCTAACTGCCAGCAAATTGAATTCCGTAAGTAGACTTTCATTTAAGAGAAGTTGCATGAGAATTATGTACATGATGAACCTAACTGCTGTTTTCACTCTCCTCTCAAGCGGACAGGCAATTTCCAGTGGTCTCGGATAAACAAGTGCTCTCGATGGTGATATGACTCTGCTCCTCATTATCCTAAGGGCATTACCTGCTAGAATCAACCTAGGATTTTTAAAGCGAATTTAAAGTCATGTTTAGCTTATCCATTTTCATGCAGATATAAGGAATGAATGTATGAATTGATTGAAGAATCAGTGGAAGCAGATTATCTGTTATTTAAAGTTAGAGACAGTAGGTGCATGGAAGAGTGAGCTAAGCATACTTCACTTCTTACAGAGAAGTACTATTACAGATGTATTTGTAAAGACCTTTAAACCAAACATTATTAACTCATCTACCACAGTTCTTATACGAAAAACAAGCTACAACATACACAACAAATGAAATCAAGGATTTATTTAAGAAGTGTACATAAATGTGTATAAAATCTCTTATTTGTTTTCTCATTCTGTAAATCACTAGAAGTTCTAATTCTATAATCCTCATGACAGGCTTGCCATTGATGTTCAATTTAATGCAGGCCTTTCAGCTTTAAGGATTACCCTGTTAAGAATAAATGACTACAGTCCAAAAACAGGCTTTTAAAAATATAAGGTATTTAGACAATTAAGAATGCAATTTAAATCATACTGAATCAGTGATTAAGGATTAAACAATGCTCAGTAACGGTATGTAGTTAAAAGGTTTTAATACGTTACGTATATGAAGGGTTTTTCAACTTTAAAAAAAAGAGATTTAGTGTCTCAACATCTGTATGATAGAAAGAAATTGCATTTCAATTTTTCTGTGAACAAGAACTATGAGATTTGCATTTTTTCATCGTTCTGACTACATTAAGTGGATGAAACATTTTTTTCCCTAAAAGGACAAAGTCGCTTTACCTGTGGACAACAAATGCAATAAATATTGTCACCAACAGTAACAGTCAAAAGTTAATATTAGCATTTGCTAAGTTATTTAAAACATCTAGTAAACAATCATTCAGATCTTAAGCAGTGCCAATACATATTGCATTTGTAAAATATTAGCAGTACATGTCACAGACTACAGGTATTCCAACTCTGTTTTTAAAGGAGACACTAATATAGATACTAAAATTTTTTTAAAAAAGAACAATTTTGATCCTATGGTCTTTATCAGAGAGAGAAAAAGGAAATTACACTTCTGATTAAAGAAGTCAGTAAATCAACATAGGTCTTAAGGAGTAGCTTCCTGCTGCATGTTAAAGCATGAACCTGAGTACTCAGTACTGAGATTCATTGTTTGGGAAGGGATTAAGACAAATAACACACGGAATTTGATACTTGCAAGCACAGCCACTCAAAAAAGATAATGTCACAATAATAAAATTTCCCTTTTAATTTAGTACATTGATAAAGCATTTCAAATGTGTAAATGGTATCAGAATCAGGTTCAAGTTTTTTTCTTTCGTGTGCGTGTTCAGGCAAATCTTTCTTTCACTCAAATTTCTATCTAGTCTGACTTCACAGACATGTGAGGGTTCCTGTCCTTGAAAAGACAGTTGCTACTGAGGTATGGCTACTGAGGTATGGATTTTTGTTTGCTTCTAACTACGACCAGATGTGTTTAAGATAGTGCTTTTCTTCATTACACTCTATTAACAATTGTTAATAAGATTTCCACAAATCAAATGACCAGCTCTGACTATTTTAAGAATATCTGAAAAAAATAAAATAGAAAAACCTAGATCAATACTTGCCATTTATTAGTTACTTTTTCTTTCGGATCATATACTAAAACACTACATTTACTAAACAATTAATATTAATTCAAGAACTGCACAAAATTCTTATGGCTATCAGGTTTTGTTGACAAGTGAATTTATAAAGTTAGGGTACCTCATAATTAAAGCAAACTCTGCTTTCTACATGTATTTTATACACAGAAATGTGTACACACAGACACACGTTATTGTGCACAGAGCACAATATATATCTGCACAGAGCCCTGTTTAACTTCTGGTTTTAAAATAATAATTTACAGCTCTCTTAATACGGTTCCACAGACAAGCAGAATGTCCACTGAAGTGGACAAAGCCTGCTTCGTACTTATATGCACTGCACTGTATGTATTACAGAGAATGCTTTCAATATTTATTCTAAACCTCACTGGGAAAAATAAGTGTTTCTGTAGGAAGTATGTCCTGCAAACAAAAAAAAAAATTAACAGATTCTATTTCTGAGGGCAAGACAAGTAGTCAATTTTTTTTTTTAATCTCAGTTACTTCTAATGGAATTTAGCTGTAAGCACATATAGCTATACTTCAGCAATTACTCAGTTCAGTAGAGAACAATTTGTAGGATCTACATTAGCTGTGTCAACATCTGTAGAATTTGCATTGAAAGCAATTCATAAGTCACCTGGAGTGCAAGAATACCTTCTTGAAGCTATGCTATGCTCAAGCATCTCTCAAGATCACTCATTACTTCCCTTCCCCCTCAAGTAAAAAATATATTAAGAAACTGTTTAGTACTTGCAGATTAATTTCCCTTTAGATTCAAATGCTATGGGAAAAAGGCAGTACTGGATTTATAAAAATACCTTAAATTCAGACACAGTTTAAAATATTCATTTATTAAAATGAAATTACTTCGCAGGTGAAGTTTTTTATTTTACCTAAAATTGGCAAAATCTGTTTATTAAACTACAGCAACAGACTCTTTCTCTGCTATCATATGTCAGATCAGACTTGTGTATTTGAAACATTGTTGTCCCCCAAGGTTACTACACTTAGAGGGACACATCAAACTTCTCCAGGGCCCCAAACAGAGGCTTGAATAATGGGCCCTCAGATTACACCACACACAAAAACATGGCAAAATATGTTAACTTTTTTTACATCTGTTTACAGATGTTTCATCATTGCATTTCCAATAAGTGCTTCACGAACTGATATATTCAAGTTCAGAACAATGTCTTACACATATTTTACCATTTATAGCAGCACTTCTTTGAAGTCTTGAATTGGCATTGTATCATATTTTGAAACCACAAGCGAATTTTAACATAGAATAACAACATCCAACTTTAATTCCAAATACTTATTTCTTGCTTAATAGATAGTAGGATGGAAGACAGAAATAAGAGAGAAGTAGCTAGAATATTTAAAATAAGTTCTGTGTGTATACTATTGAAAAGACCACAGACAAATTCAAATTAAAAAGGCTGTTCCACTTTTATATCCCAGAAACACTCATTATGGTTACAGCATAACAACTGTCTTAAATCACCAATGCAGTGAGTAGGTCAGTTACAGCAGGAGACCATCCTAGATCATTTTATCCTATATTTTTGCATCCATTATTAAAAATAGGCATATGTAAGTGAACAATATTGATTGTTTTTCCCTTCTTAGGGCTGTTTCAAATGTACCAAGAGCTTCAAGAATTCACACTCAGCAGTATTATAGCTTCATCTTACCTTGCAAAGAAATGTGATGTTAAAACCAAGAGACTGTTCATTTCTGCTGCCAGTGTTCATATAGTTTCCAAGGAGCAACACTAACTCCAAAAGCTTACTAAAGCTTTCACTCTTCCTCAGCTCTTCACAAGCTAGTGTAACTGCCATAATGCCAGGCTTGATATTGTTTATATGGTCTTCAAATGAAAGTCTGAAAAGAATTGCACTGAGACGTGACCTCAACATTTTCACTGAACTCATCTACAAAACAAAAAATATTAAATCAGAACATAAAAGAATATAAGGTTACTTGTGTAAAATAGCTTATATTGAGAAGTACTGGACAGTCAATTGGAAGACTACACTTTCTGTATGTTTCCATCATTTACATTGTATTTTCCAAGAAACTGTACCTGCACATACTCACTGGCAACAAATACGCAATATCAAAATCCCTCCACACAGCACAGTAAATGTAAGTCAGTTCCACCTCTTAACAAGAAGCCACGATTAGCTTGAAGATGCATATGCTAAACTTATTGTCACAGCTCCAGTAAAGTCACCATTAGAATACAAGCTTCTCAGTTATTTGCAAAATAGTACAACAATATCTCAAGTGTCCGTGCTAATACAAGCACAAATGTAAACATACAGACTGATTAAACTTGAGAATTGTATTTTTCATTTTCAGATTTTCTTACTGAGCTGATGCACAGTTCAAGTTACACACTGCCACAAGAGGAGCAGTGGGGGAGAAAAAAAAGATGACAAATCCTTAGGGACCCCCTCAGGGGTTCTCATCACATAAGATCACGAGTGTAAATACAACACTACCTGCATTTCAATCCAGTATGTTTCTGTCCTTTTAAACAAATTTTGTCAAACTCTTCCCTGAGATATTATCCTCTGTTTGCAAGAGTAGTATAAGACTAATTCCTTCCTGACATAAATGACACTGTAGTAAAACTATGCCTGACACAGATGCTGAAAAGTATCTCAGATAGTAATTTGATTAGCTTAACTCCCCAAGACCAATTTCATTATTCTAAACACCAAAAACAAATCCTTCTCTTCCATATTTTCCACAAGTAATCAATATTTCCTTCTACTTAGCAATGGACTGTAATTGATAAAAGACATTTAGAAGATAAAGATAAATACTGAAAATTTTTAATCTACTTAAAAATTTTCATTTAAATGCAGGAATGATTACCTTCCAAATCTAAATCTTAATTTTAATTAGCAGAATACAGAAAGATTTCTCCCCCATTGCATTCACTATCAGTGGTGTTCCTGAAGGACTTTGTGCCCCTGAAAGAAAAGCTTGGTTATGTGACAAAATCACACATCACAGCTATCAAAACAAGGATTTTTATGTGCTGTTGTCTCTGTTGCGCAAACCTTTACCACAGCTCCTTGAGGAAGCAAGATTTTTTTGTGAGGAAAAGAAATTAAGTGGAAGTGTTTCAGTATAAGCAGCATTTCTTCTTTCCTTCCCAGATTTTAAATACATATCCATTATCAGAAATGTTTATTTGAGCCCGTGCAAGTCATACATTCAGCCTTGAGACAGTTTCCTAAGCATCTTGTATTTTAAAAACATTATAATAAAAACTTCTGCCTTGAAAACGATCTTCCTTCACTGAGGTGCAGTAACCAAAGTCACAATTAATCACTTAATCTGCTTTAACCTTCAATCTGCAATTTTTATTCAAAATGAGACTTAAATTGTCAAAAGCTTTAGATCATAAAAACAGCGTGGTTTTTTGTTTGCTCTTTTTTGTTTTGTTTTGTTTTTGTTTGTTTGTTTTATTTTTACTAAACTAGATGGTAAAATAGAATATGCCAATAAGCTTTGGGAAACTTAACCTCTTCATAAAGCAAGCATCCCCATTTTCGTTTAGCAAATTCTTCTACTAACATTCCAGCAAATACTGAAAAACTTCTCTAAGCTTTCCTCAAAAGAACAAATCACAAAGAAGCAATCCTAAAAATATGGATATTTTTATGATTTTGCCAACACGTTTCAGTGGGAAAAAAAACAAAAAATAACAAGAATCTTTTAGATTTGATCCAATCGTAGACAAGTCAGATAAATGCAAGATGCCACATTTCTAAGATAACCAACAGGATACAGTCAACTCAGTGACTTTCCTCTAGATACATAATTTTCTGTGAAAGTCTGCTGGCAGAATTGCAGTGAATCATTGCAATAAGAAACAAGTCATACTATCAGATAGAAGCAATGAGAAAGCACTAAGTACTAAATTTGTTGGATGCTCGATTAAAAAAATTAAACTACTCAACAACTGCAAAAACCCCAAGGCCATTATCTCAGATCAAGTGGCTTTCAGCTACCTATCTGCAAAACAAAATGACAAATTCTTACTCAGGTAAGAAGTGTACTCAGAACATCTACTTTCTACATATACTTAATATATACTACTTGGATCCTGGCAACTTCATTAATTTCTACATCAAGACAAAGCAAGAGAACAAGTTGTTCTAACATATGGTCTTCTGAATTAGAAGTAGAAAAAAAACTTCTAAATAAGTGCATAAAAAGTCTCCGAGTGTTCTCATACACTCAATTATTATTATTTACATTTGATAACATAAAACTGAAAAGGGTTTTGCATTGTCATTTATATGTATTGTGCAGCTGTCTATTTTCCTTTTTTACTTTTTCCATGTCCCTATTAACATTAACCCACAGCATCTGTTCTTCTGCCTATAGCTGCTCAACTGCCATTTGGAACTTCTCTAAAGAAAAAAAGAGAGAAAAATGGAAACAGAGGATTCTTGAAGGCGGATTGTGAGAGAGAAGAAACAGGAGATGAGATGGTGTTCAGGAACCTCTGACTGTATGTAAGGAAAGCAAATTTAACAGCAAAGGTGGGTAAACACTCAGCACAACCCCAGCAGTAATTTACTATTATATATTAGATAGCAGAATGATGGGAGGAAGCAGATGTACAGCATTCCACGCCAAAAATATCTCTATGTAAAAGCTGAAGAGAAAAAACACAGTTAAACTGAATAAAAGAGAAAGGTTGAAGTTGAAGTAACAAGGAGGGTATGATGTTTATAAATAGAAATATACAGCAAAAGGAGGGATCAAGTTGGGAGAACTCAGTTATAAAGATCAAGGCTGCTGCAGTAAGAAACTGAGACGAGTGAAAACGAGAAATGTCTATAGTAATGCTTTAAGTCAAGATCATTAAACACAATTTTCTGAATTTATTTAGTAAAACAGTTAAATTAGTGGAATGCATAGAGAGTCATCTACCTCTACCTCGTGGGCTTTCATCCTGTATTTTCCTTAAGCATTTTAGATATTCTCCTTGTACAAAATCTATGCAATGCACAACTCGGTTCAGCCTATTTTTTTTTATTTTTATTTTTTATTACATGCAAGGGCAAAGTAAGATAATATTCATTTTTTGCAGTCACTCCCTCTTAAGATCTGCTTTTTGCCATTTTGAAAGTAGGCACAATGCAGACAGTAGACAGTGCAATTGTTCTGATCTGTGTTCCTTCCCAGAGAACAGGAGCCCTTTCTGTTTTAGGGATTAAAGTACTACTGTCATTTCATCACATTGTTTTAGTCAATAACGTCTGTTAAATGACAGGAGATAAAGTATTCCTCCAGAGGTTTTAAAAGCCCATATACTTATATTCAAAAAACATTATAATAAATATAAAAAATAAAACTGTTCCCCAAACATGCTTTTTTTTTTCAGAAGCATGAAGAAATTTCATAGAATATAAACATATTCATACCAAACACATTCTACTAAATTTCTTTATCCTTTTCCTCAAATGTTTTAAATTATTTATGAATGACAAAGTTTTAAAAATCAATAGCCTTGAATTTTTCAAAAGAACTCATTAATACCTTTCATTTTTTAATTTTTCTATTAAAAAAAAAAAAAAATCTAATTAGGTCACGTCATGTTCCCTGCATCCAAACAAATCATACCAAAAACATATCAGCTATTTCATTCCCTTCTTTTAAGGACCTCTGTTTCAATATATTTAACTTTATAGGACACCGAGCTGATCATCCTTAATGTAATCTTTTAGAATAACAAAACTGGAGTGAAAAGATCAACTAATTTGTTAAGTCCATATAATATCTTTGGAAGACCAACAGCAAAAAGAGTCTTTCAAGTCCTAGCTTAGTACTCACAAACAATTACCTACCAACAAGTATTCAGTAATTTATGCAGTCTTTCAAGTCCTATTTAATACTTGGTATCATACAATCATGTACCAGCACATATTTGGTAGTTTATGCAAATTGGATAATTTTATTCAGAAACTGGTTCTAGTCATTATAATATCTTATATTTCAATTTTTGTAATAGATATATGCACTAAACAAATAGAAAAAGCAACAGAATGATCTTCAGTTTCAATTATGATAAAAATTTATGCTTCTAGAGCCATTTCAGGAATTCATATGTGTATATATACACGCAGTACATATTTACATATAGTATGCATATATATGTATATTTGTCATAAAAATATCCTGAAGTGGTAGTTACCCGCACATAACATTGAGTTCAACTCTTGAAAAAGCTTTCTGTTGAGCAAAATAAGATTATAATATATAATATAACTTCTCACACCAAGAAATCTTTCCTCCCCTTAACAGTGATGTATATAAACTCTTATATTATGGGCATATTATCTCTTTCAGCTGTTCAGTTTTCAATACAGCAAAATAAATTTACCAAAGTTGTCAGTGCCACGGAGTAAATGGATCTTTTATGAACACTCAAATTTCACCTTCTTAAACACTTAGGAAGAACACTCCAAATTCAATAGACACAAAAGCCTTTCACACAAAACACCGTATAAGAATAAGACAAAAGATTTGGTATGGCAGAAATAGCTGTTCCTCTCCATTATGTGCTATACTTCCTACCAAAAAAAAAAAACAACCCAGTATTTGTATTTTAAATTGTTGCTGATCAATAAGTATTGTGCATGGGGAAAATGGTGATATAACACTAACCAAAATACTTTAAACCTCCTTTTTGCATCTACTTGATACAATAATTCTCTCCAGTTAATTAGTGCAGTAATACATACCACGATTATAAATTGTTCTGACTCAGCAAGATCATTATATTCATCCTTCAATGCAGCTAAGGCATTAATTTCTTCCTGTTCAGGAAGATTCTTCATTACAGCCTAAAACAAAAATACATTATATTAAACTTGGTATAATGAATGAGCTATGATCTTCAAACAACACACTAAAAATAACATAACATAGAAATGCACAAGAAAATTATTCTTTTATTTACATAGCTTAGACGCTATATAAACTTGAAATCAAACCAATAATTAATACATACCTCTGATACTGTCTTCAATTTGAAGAACGCCTTCTCAGTATTAAAAAGGTACAGAAAAAATTCTCAGCTACTGTCAAACTCTGAAGAATCATTCTTAACCTGCCAACCTTTTTGCCCTCACAATTTACTCATTGCCCTCATATACTGCTCATTAAACATCAAGCAAGAAAAAAGCATCAAGCGACACATAACCACGTAAAAACGATCTTTAATTCTTATTCAAAATACCTGCACACAATAAACAAGGACAATCTCAAGATTGGACAAATATTCTGGAAGGTGAAGTCAGCTTTCAACATTTTTGAAGATATGAACTCAGCTGAGTCCATATTCCTCAAAATCACGTAACAAAACAGACTAACTCCTGTGTCCCACCCATCTTGGTCCTCAAAGATAGGAGAGGAAAGGAGTGGGTCCTAGTTCTGACTGCATTCTAGTCCTTCGAACATTTGAAAATGAATTCTGAGAGGATGTGCTCCATTGCACTTCCAAGGTTTGAAGTCAGATCACTGTTCTCTTCAATGCAGAACTCAGTCATAAACAAATTATCAGTGCAATGCAAACTACATGCTTTGGCAAACACACATCAAATCAAAAGCACTGCCCAAAAGGGTTTGCAGAGGGAGGAAAATGTTTTTCTGTTTGTTTAAGTCTGACATTCAAAGGCCAATGCTTTCACTTACTTCTTAGTTAAAATACCTACAATTCTGCTAAAAATGGTATTTTACAAGAGTATGCTTAGAAAATGTACTCTTCCAAAGACAATAAGAATGAATAATGAGTTTTCCTAGTATGCTGTTCTCACAGAACTGCACTGTCATCATTGATCATGTACACAACCTGCTTAATCCAATAAATTTTACTAACTACGATAGTGTGAGATCAAAAAGTAGCAAGAAACAAGTACTTCAAAGGAAAGAGCAGTTGTCTGTATGCTCAGTTATGCAATCACAGAATCAAAATTGGAAAAGACCTCCAAGATCATCTACTCCAATCTGCTACCTATCACCAATATTTCTTGACTAAAACACATCTGAACATTTCTTGAACACTTTCAAAGACAGTGACTTCACCACCTCCCTCCCTGTGCAGTCCATCCATTCCAGAGCCAACCACTCCTTCTGAGAAGTTTTTTCTAATATACAAACTGAACCTTTAGATTTCACCACTGTGATACTCAGAATAAAGCATTTTCTGCATGAGCATTTTCATGAAGTTCAAGTTTAGTTAAGCATGAAAGAAAGCTAGGTTTGCTTTGAAGAAGTTTTCCAATTAGTAATACTGAAGACTATTAAACCGGTAAATTAGTTACTGAGTCACTTAATTGGAAGATAAGAACAAAAATAAAGCAGAACAAAAATCAGATAGATAATAGAGCCCCTCTACTCCGATACATTTCTAAAATTGTCCTTGGAAACAGAGAAGCAACCTCCTTGGGGTCCTCAAGTAAGTCTCCTTGTCTTAGAAGTAACTATGACAGATCAATTACTCATAAAAATGGATCAACTGCCAAATAAAAGTAATTTAAACTTACTACATGAGTCTAACGCCTCATTTTTTGGACCATTCTAAGCAGTCAAGTTAGTGGCTGGCTGCACTCATGACAAATTCATACATGTGTATTCTGTGGTCAACACTGCCTTTTACTTAAGTATTGCCATTTTTCTCCCCAGTGCTTATACACATCTCTCTTCTTTCAGAATAGTTATAATTTAGTCAGATACCCTCTCAGCTATTTATATTGCTAATCTAATCAAGCCAGTCTTTTCTAGCTTCCTCCTGTAAACTGTTTCTCCATTGAAACTACTTAAGATGATTGAGCAAAGTTCAGCTTCTCCATTTTAAATTCATTTCTGAAAAACATATTAAGTATTTTAGATAACGTGTCGGGTGTGCATTATTCATAAACATAAGAATTACCTATAGAAATTGACTGATAGACCTTACAATCACATTTGTGCATTTCGCGCTGCACACAATTTGGGTGGTATGAAGTTTATTTTCTTGTGACCAAAAACTAACACACCAATATAGTAGCTAATGTTGAACAGTGCTTTTGCAGCTTCAAGGTCTTCTTGATTTTTCACTCTGCCCAAGCAGCAAGCAGATCAAGGATAGGCTAGAGGTATTCATGGTGGTTTTTCAGTATTACTAATCATACAGGCTTCTCAAGCAATCTGATATGCTGGATCCTAACAGCAAGACTTCCTCCTTATGTTTTATTAATTTCTAAATACATCAACTATACTAAAAAGGTTATTTCAGATGAAATACAAATGAGATTCTTTGCTATTCAATCTGTGTTTTTGTGTGTTAGGTAGTATAGGTCAGAAGATGACATTGAGAAAACAAAACATTATGCACTCCCGGGCATGCACTTCGAAGTCTATGAGACCTATGATTCTACGACCTCAGTAATTTGAGGTTTATGAGTGAGAAAACTCTTCCTTTAGAGTCTCAGGAGAAAATACCTCCAGAAGCGCAAGAGAAGCTTGGTGTCAGACAAAACTGCAGGTTACAGTCAAATTAAGTTAATTTGATAGATTCAACTTATACTGTATGTTTGGAAATGCAGTACAGCTAATTTTGTTTTTAATAAAATCCATGCTGAAGTTTGACTAAATTATGAATGTAAACTGTGTAAACAACAGGCAATTCAGTTTAGCCCAGTCTCCATAGAACAATCATTTTCCAGGATCAAGAAAGGAGGAAAACACTCATTTAGAAAGCCTTAAGGGAACAGGAACGGGGACACAAGCAGGTGCACTGGAGGATGAAAGGACAAACAGCAGCCCAGCACATTTGCCAGAAAAGCATCACTTAGAGAAGACTGGATCAGCTAACAGCTACAAAATCATGAATCTGCATGTGATATTAAAAAATGAATTAAACACTACTATCATTGGTGAGGTACGCCTACACATTGCTTCAGGTTTGCCTGTTTCTCTGCTACACTGCCACTTCCAAAAAGATTGCTCTTCTCCTGCTGTGGAGAATCTAAAGGTATGTTAAGAAGCTGAGAAATTTCTCTCTGGCTGAGAAATTTTGGCCTAAAAGATCAAATGACATCAGCAAGCAAAAGTTTTTAAAGAAGCATGATGAAACTTCATTAACGGCTAGTTTAAACTATGTGAATTGTCTCAAGTTCAAAAGCTAGCATCAGAGACTTCCTTTTAAAAGAGAAACTTCATAAAGCGAGAAATTAAAAGGTACTATTAGCAAAAAATCTTTTTGAAAAACAGTTTTACAGCTCTATATAACCATACACAAAAGTAGAATAAAAACAAAACATTACGTTCAAAGAGAAGCATTTATAGCTGACACCTGGAAAACACTACACTATTTTTACTTTTGAATTCTTACATTTTTACATAATTACTACATGTACAGTAAGCAGTAAACAGTAACTAGCCATTGTTCACATACCTGAACAAAGGTTTCAGTCAGCTTCTCTTCATTAACCTCTAAAATGATGTTTTTTATTTCTTCGTAAGGCATACGTAAAGAACCCAAAAATATTGCTGAAATTCAGTAATAATTAGAATCAAAAAGACAGATTCAAGAATGTGAATTTTAATTCTAGCAAATCAGTCACACTGATTCAAATTAAGATAACTCATACTGAAAGTCTCCTATACAAAAACAAACATTACATGAAACACATTTCTACTCAAATTATAATTAATGTTATTTCTCAGAAATGAAATCATGACAAGAGTTAACTGTTTAAGTAGCCTCAGTTGCTCCTAGGTGGTGTCACTCATCTGTTCATCTGTTAAAATTAAGTTCCAGTATTATAAAAAGCAACATATTTGTATTACAATTAGAAGAGATTTGTTCAGCCATTTGAAGATTTGTGTCCATTATGTTTATCAAACTATAATCAATTCCCAGAATAATTTGTAGAATATTCACATAATATTCCTTTAAAAAAAAATCCTTATCAAAAGCAAAGAAACAAAACAACCTAAGTCCTTATAAAAGAGGCTATACGTATTGTATACACTTCAAAGATGGATTTCTGAAAGTAATCTGATCTCCAGCTATTACAACATCTCAACAAAGTCCTGTTCTAAAAACACAAAAACATCCCTAACACAGACAGATTAACATACTGTTTTTCATAAAGTGCTGTATATTCCATCCCACTAATACAGTTGACTTCTATGCAACCATATTGCATATTGCGGAAGACGGCAATAAACAATGCAGAGATTTGCTTTTACATACTTGGTTTGCCACAAGTTTGGCAATTTGGCAATATCCTCTTTAGAAGTGCAGCTGCTATCATGCTCTTTCTGCACTGCTCTAACTGAAGAATTATTAAGAACTATCAAAGCTGTGAGCTGAGAGGCCATAACCCAAACCCTACCAATGCTGACTTAGCTGAATCAGTGACTATAATTTAATTATACTTCCTGTCTAAAGGAATTATAGAAAGAATCACTTCTCAGTACAAAACCAATGTAATTCATTAACATTTAAGTCCACAACATTTTTTGTTACATTTAGGCTTTCCAAAGTTGTATAATGCATTTAAATCATACATGTAACAAAACTTTTCTGAGCTAAAAAGTTAAAAATCAATTCATAATGCATATTTTAAGAAAAATATTGTAGGCATAAACAAAGGAAGAAGACTTAAGAATAGCCACGTAGACAAGATAATTACATATTCAGCTGAAACATTTGACATCACTTACATAAGTTTTGTGAAGTTTTTCCATCCAAAACTCTTAATACTTTGTTCTTTTTCTTTGATTGTTCTGTTTTCTTTTCTTCTTGTTTTTCTACTGCCTTTTTAGCTGGGGAAAAAAAAAACAAACACAACAAAAAGGTATTTATTAAATATTACAATTCTTAAAAGACTAAGAGGAACTTAGCCAGAAAGCCATAATACTACATTTGTAATAATCAGCTCAAGGAAAAGTGAATCCTTTGCCTCGATGTACTGTAAAAATGCATAAAGAATCAAATAATATCAATTTATAAAATTAGAAGTTAAATAAATTTTTATACAACGCCATTTTTGTGCGCACTATCAAATTGTTGCTTATTTTAACCCACATGTTCTGCTATCTTAAGTTCCAGTTTATTGCGAACATCTTTAAAAATGCATCAAATAGGTATTACCTCAAAGCACATGAGTGCCCTCCATTGAAACAGAAATACCATTTGAAGATCTTCATTCAAAACCAGTAAGATAAAGTATTTGTTATTTATCGCACTATAAACCTGCAGAGGTAGGTTTTTACTAGTTGCTTTCTTGTCATTTTTAAAGAGCAAAACAAAACACAAAATAGAAACTTTGTATTCCATACTTAAAATTACACAGAAATCAACATGGTAAGAAAGTAACTAAAAGGTATGCTAGATTTTCTGCATAATTCAACACATTTCTGGGTTTATACCACTTGAATAATTAGTTGACCTTGGGCATTTTCATACCAGCATAAGCTAAACTAGACCAAGACAGTTCCCTCATCTCCAGCTATCTCTAAACAGCCTAAGGCAGAAAAAGCTAAAAAGAAAAGACAACTCTACAATAATGCACTGCTTGCTCTTCACTGCCCCCTGCTATTATTCTGCATGCACGTATATCAACAGTTTTTTCATAAAACCATGACAACGTATGACCAACTTGATTTATATTTGAACAAGAACAGAGCTACACAACAACTTTTTTTCAATCTCATAGGCAGACAATACTCAAAACTCCCACCAGCACCGATCTGTTAACTATAACATGCTACAGCTCAAAACCCTTAAGTGACCCTCCATAAATTAACCCAACACTTATCACTACTTTTTCCCTTGGTTAAACAAGAAAATAAAACTAGGTACTCAACAGCCAGTTGTGAAACTAGCAGCCACAATTAGAACACACAAGACCAAACCTTCAACAATTTTGCAATAAATAGCTACTCTTATGTGCTTCAGCCTGAAGGGCTGCAGTACAATCCCTATATAAATACTTGATATCTAGGTTTGATTAAAACTTTGTAATTTGGAAAAAAGATTAAAGATTAAATCTTTCCAAAGGAACTAATTGTTTCAAGCACGTGATCAAGAACTTGTATTTGCCTTTATACCAGGTCACAAAAAAGCAAGGAGAAATATCTAAATCAATGCTTACTCGACTGCAAAATCGCAACTCAGCATCAACACCAATCTTACCAACTTAAGAGTTACAAGAGACATAAAATTACTAGAAATTCTTCTAAGCAAAGAATGCAAATGAGATTGACTCATGCTGGGAAGTAGATTAAACACCTGAGTGCCAACAAAAGCCACACCTTTCCTGTTCCATCATAGTGGCTCTTTCTCCCTCTGATCATGTAGTCCATTTTAGCAGTGGCTTGACTGCAGCACAATCATGAATTATAGAATTCAGAAAAATAACTGAATGAAGTAATGCTACTTGATAAGTTTTAGAATCAAAATACTACTAATGGCCAATCTCTCAAATCTTTTCAAGAATCCCTTTCAACATAAGATCCAGCCAAAGGAAGAGCAGAATAAGAATTTTATAGCAGTTAATATAGGGTAGCTCAAAAAAGTAAAATTCAAAAAATATATAGAAGCTAAAACACCTGTTTTACTTCTAGAGACATTGTGATTTAGTGCACTGCTTATTTGTCAGAGCCCTTCCATAAAGGCAATGATTTGAATTTTCATTAAAATCAGCTTGTTTTCAAGACAACATCTTACAGACAGTACCCATAGATAATGACATTCACAAACCCAGCTTCCCATAACAAATTCAGTTACACTTCACAAAGAGGGTATAGTAGAGTGGAAACGCCGAAACTAAATACAATGGGGCAATGCAAGAAATAGGTCAGATTATCAACCATAATGCTATTCTGCCCCACAGGGAAAAATCCTTTAGAACTCAAATGGACTGTACCTGAAGCTTTACTCCACAGGCATCATCATCACTTAAAATCCCTGCTGAGATTGACAGTTGTCTCTGAGTACTCTGAAAAAGCTTGTCCATTTTTAAGCATGCTACCAGCTTTTTGCTACTTTAATGTCAAGCTTGATCCAACAGCCTTGCAAATTCAAGGCTCACCTCTTTTTCTTCCCAGAATAATCTAACAAAACTTCTGTCAGTGTTTGACTGCTTTAATCAGCCATGAAATGATAGCAGGTTTTTTTTACAGTTATTATTAACACTGCCCAGGTCCTTTAGCAGGCCACTATCTCCTCCACCTGTAAAAGAGTCTAGAAGCACAAGTATTTTGGCATCATGTGAAGGAGGCCTACACAACAGCACGGCAGAGAAGTTCTGTCAAGTAGTCCTTATGTCAGATCACAAACTAACAGTGCAAAGTATTTTTTATTTTTTATTTTTTTTAAATACCCTGCTCTACATCTCTATTTCATCTTGAGTTTAATTCCTTTTCACAGATATTTACACAGGTAAACATGCTGACTTCTCTGTAACTGCACACACAACTGGGTACACATACACGTGTGGACTTCAGTTTTGTCTCCAAGAAAGAAAATGATGGTTGCGTACAAAATCAACTCTCCCTTCAGACTGGAAGAAGGAAGATTATTATTTTTCTTTTAAATTAACATTAACAATCAATCATAGAGGTGGCAAACACCTACTAATGCACAGTTATTTCACACTGGTTTTGGTTGGTTTTATTTTACCATCTATCTGAAGCCAAGAGGAAAGAGAAAGGGAAAGAGAGCCAATACAATCAAGCAGAAGGAAGTAAGGTAATTTAAACATGGGCAGATGTCTCCTTGAAGAAAATATAGATCTAAATTCTCATGTTATATAAACTGCATTGTTTTTTTACATTCAGAATTCAGTTCTATTGTGTTGTTAAAAACAAATTTGTTTATCAGCATTAGAGGGAAAAAGCTGATGCAACATGCTGAAAGGGGTTGTTTTCTGTTGCTCTTGTATTATGCAATCAACCCACATGCACCTGAAGTGCGTATCTTTGGTGATAACTTCAGCTGGGAACTAGTATAATCCCACAAAAAAGGCACTACTTGTCTCACTGTTGATTTGAGACAGTCCTTTTCAGTTTCAGATGCTCATGTGGGGTCTAAGCAAAAAAAGTGACACTAAACAGTGTTATATAAATCCAAAATACTTTTACCATGACTAACGATAACCATAGCAAAGAATGCACACAAATATGTTGAAATACTTCAGAGACTTAATTAAAAAAAAATAAAAAAAACCTACCACTAGTACTTCTTTCTTCTGTACCAAAAAAGCAAGCACATATGGCTCCAAAATTATTGTTCTACACCTGTTCATTAATTTAGCTACTGAATGCCATTTACATGATGACAAATTTTTAGAAACAGATAAAATTTTACTTAATGATTCTAGAGCTGTTAAATCATTTGCTTCCACATTCAAGTTCAGTTTGTGTTAACCTCTACTTTTTTTTAATTATTTATTGCTTAGCTTCACAGTAAAAATCTTTATTCATGAATATAGTTAGGATCAAGAGTAAAGGATTAAATGGAATTAGTGTTTACCATTTTATTGTCATGCTGTATCTTCTTAGTCTATAATTTTGCATTTTCATTATCAGAACAATCACTTTTGAAATAAAAAAAATAGTATTCTGAATAGAAGCATATACTAAAAAAAAAAAAAAAAAGGGGGGAGGGAGTGGTAAGAACAGAGATGTAGGTGATGTAAGTGAACTTCAGTCTGTCAGAACCTGAGCTTTAATTTTCTCTATTTTCTCTTAAATCTTTCCTCACCGTGAACAAAAGCCCATTTATTGTCATGGGAAATGAAAGACTAAGTTCATCTTATTTCCATCTGGTAGATGGCTTACCAGCTGCATTTAGCGGTATTAGACAGCAAAGGTAAATACACAAAAGAAATTATTTCTTACTTTTTTTTTACCAGAAAAAGAAAGCAAAGCTAACAGGTGCAAGAATATTGGGAAAAATTAACTGCCAGAACAGTTTTTAAAGGCTATATCTTTCTCTCTCTTCTCTCTCTATACACACACACACAGAATGAAAGATATACATAGATACATAAAATATATGGAGATATATATAAAATACAGGAGTGTCTTGAACAACTGAAGTTACTAATTGCACTGAGATATTAGTCTGGAAAAATAAAATCCCACGAGACAATGTGAAAGAAAATCATAATAACGAGCTAAGAACACCAAGTAAACAGGTATTCAATATTTTTTGAAAGCCACAGAAAGGTAAGTGAATTTTACTTCTTTGAATTTTGACTAAATTGATGACTTTGCTAAACTATACATAAGTTTTTATTTTCAACATATTACCAAAGATGTGTTCTTTGCAGAGGTACTCAGCAACAGAAATAAACTAGCCTAAAATAGTTCCATTCAGAGGGACCTTCAGGGTCCCTCAAGATCAAGAGCTAAAAGTGAAAGCATATTATTAAAGGCATTATCCAAACACATTTTGAACTCCAGCAGGCATGGGGCACCAAACATTTCCTTAGGAAGCCTGCTCAGGTGTTTGACCACCCTCATGGAGAAGACATTTTTCTTAAATGTTCTGAACTCTCTCTGGCACAACCCTGTGCACTCCTGCACATCCTGTTATCAGTTCCCAGGAAAAAGAGATTAGTACCTTCCTGCAAGCTTCCTCAAGAAGTTGCAGAGAGCCACAAAGCCTGCTCTTAGCCTCTATTCCTCCAAACTACAACCCCCGTCCTCATAGGACATGCCTTCCAATTCTTTAGTTAATTTTGCTACCATCCTCTGGATCCTTTCAAGGACCTTAACATCCATCTACATTGTGAAATCCAGAACTGCACACAATATTCAGAGCGTTGTAAACATGGTGGGACAATCTCCTCTTTTGACCAGCTGGCTGTGCTGTGTTTAATGTAGTACCCAAAACAGTTTGCTTTCCTGAATGTCAGGTCTCACTGCTGGCACTTGTTGAGCCTGCTGTCAACAAAATCAAAGCAGATAAAAGTCAAAGAAAGGCAGAGAGAAAGGGAAGTTGTACATAATGTTATCTCAAACTTGCACTTATTCTCTCCCCCTGCTGATATACCGACAAAAAATCCCTCAATTTTCTCACCACACAATTTCTTCAATCAAACTGAAGCACAGCAAGTTCCTGAGGCCTGGTTAGCACAGCTGGCTCAGCCTGTGAACCTGCAACAACCACCTGTTTCAAGTTAAGTAGACAAAATACGTCCAAGCTTTTGTTCCAGAAAACAGAAGGAACTCTGAAAAGTTTGTGTGTTCAAGGAAACAAAACTAGATCATAAGTGCATGTGTCTAGAATGAGTGAGAGCTTGGACAACCACAGAGGCAAATCAGAAAACAACAGTGCAGATTTAAGAGAGCAGTCATCAAGGCGATAATCTTCTTCAATCCTGTAACTGATGGAACTTAAGAGTATTTCATGGCTCCCACATGAGAGACTCTGGGAAATGCCAGGGCCCTGCCTTTATATAATGCTTGGCATAGCTGAAACCACAACTCTTCTCCTGTACTGCATCACCTCTCCTGCAGGATGCGTTAAGTAGAATGTCACACATTTATACGTGTAAATTGCATTTACTGTGATTAAAGCAGTTTGGTGTCCAAACATATTTGGTTCCAACATGGTCATTCAGACTGAAAATGTGACAAACCACAAACTACTTTCCTTTACATCCAGAGATGAATGCAAAAGCATTAACAGATGCTGGCCACACCCTCTTGTCAATCAGATCAGCAGCTGTGTGGTTTCATGTTTATTCCCAATGCCACCTGGCATTTTCCAGTTCACCTAAAATCACTCAGTTATCAATTCCTCAAGTGAAATTAATTAAGCACTCCTGCTGTCACTCTGTCCTTTCTGCAATCAGAATAATCAAATAGCTAATGCAGCATTAAAAAAGAAACAAAACAGTAAACAATTTTATTACAAATAAAGCAAGCAATTGATCTGAAAGTAGTTCTTAGTTTGAGATCGTGAGATTAAAAAACAGCAGGAGAAAAAACACGGAACATCTCTTGACATCTCATATAGTTTTTGCCTAATTAATGTAATCAAGCTGGAGGAAGTGACATCAACCTAACGTGTTCTGCTCCAAGGAAGAAAAAAATTCCTGACTTAGTTTTATAAATAAGCTCTGTTAATAAACAGCAAGGGTACTGTATTCTTATTTACTCTTCTAGAGCAAGTGGCTGCTACTGTATTTCTCCATCTCTTTTAAGAAATATATTTAATATTTTTGTTCTATTAACATTGCCCTAAAATGGTTGCAAATAGCCTAATTTTCAGCTGCCATTTGACAAACTGCATCAGTAACTCATGCAGTTAAGCTGCATAGTTAAAGCATACTTTAATAAACATTCTGTACTAGAGTTGCTTCCAGCTTTCTATCAGTACATGCCTGGAGGACTGAGCAAATAGCAACAATTAAGCAAACACAAATGGTCACAGAAATACATGCAAGTATTCATCCTGAGCATTAGAAATCAAACAGCAGGCAAACTGATTGAACTGAAAATATCCTCGGTGGGCTTACTTAACTGTGTTGTACCATGTGTTGTAGGAAGCTGAAATAAAAGCTAGCAGCCTTTTCCATTAACTCTTTTATCACGTTCTCTCCATGGATATTTTCATGGCACAAAGCCCCAGAATTGTCCACTCCATTTCTCCCTTTGCCACTGCCCATATTTCAATATCTACAACACAAAAGACATCTTTTTCTAAGAGGAGACATTTATCCTTGGTGCATGTTGCCAGTCACAAGATCAGCCAATGCATTTATATGCATTTATATATATATATATATATATATATATGCACTTATAGCAGTATCATGGCAAGTTTTTACCTGAGTCAGAGAAAACATCTGTCCAAAGAACTAAAACGCAGCCTACAATGACAGCTTTAATTTAGATAGTCATGTCTCAGTTTGTTTCTCCTCCTCTTAGATATCAGGTCATCATCACTACAGAACCACTGGATATGATATTAAAATCAAAGTAAAATTAAATGAACTATCACATTTCATCAAGATTTTCATAAACTGAAAATCTTGCAGTTATTATTAAAAACAAAAATATTTAAATGGAAAGTTTAGCTATTGTTCCTCTTAGCCAGGTTCATAAAAAGCATGTTTTTCCCAAGAAACTGATTCAGATTTCACATCCCAAACAACTTTTAGAAAAAATGAAGTTAAAAATCCAAAGATCCGAAAATCTTATTAAATAACCAGGTTAGATAATGGTGTTTAAATGCACTGAGTAAAGCTTTACAATAAGTAGGTGTTTTTTTCCCCTCACTCTATTATTTGACCTATGAATTTCCTGACTATTTAAATGCTAGCAATCTTATGTTTCCAAATGCATATTTCAAATATCATCTCCCTTTGAAAAAAAAAAAAAAAACAAAACAACAACTTCTCTCTTATCAGGTTTTAAAACAAATTCACATGGAAAAACTGTTTCCTTGTATGTATTTAAATCTCCAACCCTTACATCTGCTTATCATTTTCAAGATTTTCTGTAGTCTGTAGTTTAAGTATAACATGGCATGACCTGGTTAGAGTCTGACCCAAGTAGTGAACTACAGGGCATTACCTTTCTGTTGACTGAGTGCTTGAGAAATATGGGAACTTTGATTTAATGATTCCTAAGAACTTTAAACTCCCACTAATTTCAAGTGGAAAAGGAAAAAAAAATTACTATGCCTGAGAAAAATAGTTATCAATATTAATAAAACTGGTAATTAGGTGAAATTTATTGCTGTATTAACGATTAATAGAAAAACCTTAAAAGGGATACTTTCACAGCTATCAGATCCAAAGACTACATTCACAGGGGAAAGATCATATTAGAACCATAGAATTGCTCAGGTTGGAAAAACCTTACAGACCATCAAGTCCAACTGCAATCTAAGCCATACTGCCCTAACCCTAACAACCCCTCCTCTCTAAATCATGTCCCTGAGCAGGGACATATTAAAAACAACTGGGGAGATATCTTCCTTAAGAACTGAACATTGTGTATTGGCATACATATTCAGTCTCTTCCAAGAGCTCCTTAACATACACTAATACCCCTCTGGGCATGCACTGTTGCATCTAAGGTGGTCGTACAACCTCTTCCTTTCTCCCTATTTTTCCATCATCAGCTTCATCAGAGATTTTTTGCTGATCTCTAGCTGATTTTCCCCAATTTGGCAAACATCCACTGCTTGCTGGGTCATGAGCAATTTCCAAAACAATACATGTGAAATCTGAGAACGCAGTCCTTGAACCTAGTGGATGCAAGATACAAGTAGGATACAAGTAGTTTATTATGACTCCAGTGCTTCTTGTGAATGAAGCAGAATCACTGAGAAACACAAAACTGAAATGAACGTCTTAGAAGTAGCACTCATTGATTCCTTTTGCTTAAACTTAAACTAAAATACTGATGCTCATCACTAAACCAGCCTACATCACCAACAAAATTAAGCCACTTACGCTGTAGCAGATCAAGATAGTCACATCACACCTGAGCACCAGTCCCCCAACCTTACCAACAGTCAGGCTTCTCTATTCTCCTGAACACATTTAAATCATATGCACTGAATCTGTACTTTATTCTAAATATAAAAGACACAATTTATGCTTTGCTTACTTTCATTTTAGCAACATAAAATGATTAAAAAGGCAACATTTTAACACAAATTATGAAAGTGTCTTAAGTGCAAAAGCAAAAAATGTTAGAAAGTCTCCAAATTCCCCCCACAAGAACTACAGTCCAGAACATTCCAGATACTTTCACACTGATTTATAAAAATTAGCCAGTTTATCATGTTTATATTCTGCTTTTAGAAAGTTCCTTTTTCTCCCACCTCTCCACACTGGGAAATATACTTTTATTAGTTCAAAAATAACTATACTCTTACTTTAAAACACTTAATTTCTTCAGATTCTGTAAGTGTTGTTTAATTTCATCTTTATATCTTTGAGGGATCATTGACAAGCCATTCAATAACTCAACAAAATTAACTTTTTATCTGCAATACTTATCTAGTATTTTAAATTTCTCAACGAATTTAGAATGTTAATAGCATGATTGCTCATTCAATGCTTTAGATAGATACATTTAAAAAAAAAAAAAAAAAAGCTATCTCCAAAGAACATTAATTCATTTAGATAATGGATCTATCTTAGTCTTTGTATACATAGCAGACATATTTCCAACGAAAGATGTTCTATTCAAAGCACCTCTTCATAATATTACAGCTTCAATAGCTAACAGTAAGACACAAGTTGTAATCTCAAAAGTAGGTGAGGACCTTTCGGGAGGTTGGTCACCAAAAAAGATCATCGATCAGTTTTGTTCGTAAAATTAACAGGCAGGTGTAGGAATAAAGTCTGGTTCTGATTGGCTGGCCTTTCAAAATATTTTAAAAGAATTGGTCCATGAACATCCAGCTTCATGGCTGAATCTCTGCTGAAGAACCAGTGCTACAGCTCTCAGCTCATTGCTGGTGAATATGCTTAGCTCATGGTGGTTACTATTTTGAAAAACAGTGTTTTGTAGCTAAAACTTCCCTCTAACAAATATTGTTATTGTGCTCTTCGCAGCTGTTGCAGTTTCTGTGGTAATAAATAGGAGGCATTACTTCCGGAGCAACCTATGTACTTGTACACTTGAAGAAAAGTTCCTTAACAGATAGTTTTTCCTTAAATGAGCTGTCCGTATTAACAACAGCATGGAAGTCTCACTAATCGTGTCCCAAGTAAGTAGCGTCAAATTACATATTATTTTTTTTTCCTACTACCTGACTTCATTTCCTATGTAAAAAATGCAATTGAAATGAAAAACAATCGTAAATAGTATCTTATTCTTTTTGCTATTTTGACATTAGAGTAGGCATTCTTTCAAGTCTATTTTTTTTCTTACTGATTCATACAGAATAAATTTCATTCCATTCCAGGAATACATATTGTTTTTTATTTGGGAACAAACACTTTAAAGATTCTTTTTTCAGTTCAACTTCTGATTTTTTTTTTCTTCGAACTCACCGAAAAAAAAAAAAAAAAATACTCCGTAAGAGCATTATAGATGAAGACTACTTCATGAATGTATTCATATTTCATGTTAATTAGTCCTTGTACACAATCCCTTTCCCTGGTGTGCTCAGTACATGTGTCTCTGTCCTCAACTACTCATTAAACGTGCTATAGTTCATTTGAGCACTGCGTCATTGAGATTGAAATAGACATTTCAGAACACATAACCTGCCTATCTTCCTCTGCAGTACTTTATAAAACCACTACAAACAGAGGCTTTATTTCCCTCAGAAAAACAAGACATATGGCAATATGTTCTACATACATACTAGCTGAGTCACCATACAGAATTTGGAATTGGAACTGGAATTCCAAATGTCTTGAATATATGTTTGTCAGTAACATACACTTATCTGCATAGTAAAACCAACTGTTCTCTAATGGGTACTTCTGAGATAATAAATGTAGGAAAAATACAAAACAACAACATGCATTTCAGTGTTTCCTCCCTTTTCTCTTGACATTTTCTTTTTCATAGTCAAAATTGACTCTTCTCCTCCACCTCTCCTCCGTACTTCCACTTTTACTTCCTGAGCACCTTGGTCTGACACATTAATACATAAGTTCTGAATGTTGCCACCCAAATATTAAGATAGCACAAATATTAAGATAGCACAAGTAAAACAACACTGCCACTACATTATTAAAAATGAGATTTTCTTTTTTTTTAGGTCTCATTTTGGCTCATTTGGCTATTTCTACACAAATATTTGTCTTCCAAAATTCAAACACCAAAAACATTGCTGCACAAATACACCATAGCACCCACACCAAGGGCTTTCTGAAAAAATCAGCTCTCATTCCAAAAATCAGATTTTCATGAAGAAAATACAGAAGGGAGATCATTAGGTTGTTACACATTTACAATTACCAAGCGATTTCCAAACATTACTGGATGTGTACCAATAAATGCCTAAAATTATTCAAGCAGTATAGCTGTATTTTACACAAAAGGATTCAGATTAAAAAAATTGTTATGCACCAGAAAAGAAAGCAGCCCTCCATGAATTCTACTGCTGAATCTTTGAGAAAACTGATTTCAACTTGTAGTAACAGCTAAGCAGCAGTTCAGTTCTTCACTACTGTATTAAAACTCTTCAAAACCAGCTTTTGTTCCACAAGTTCTACAACCAAAAGATGGCCTTATAGCAAGCACATGTGTACAAGAAGTCCTCTACAATCTGAATTCCGTTTTACCTGCAACATCAAATCTGAATGACTGAAGTTGGCAAACATTTCGTCCTAATTGGAAACATTCATTTGCTGTGGACACTTCGTTGCACTCCTCTCATTTTATTAAGAGAGGCATCCCTTCAACAAGAGTGGAAAGCTGTTCAGGAGCACCATTTGCATAGTGACTTCCTTGTTCTAAAGAATTTACATGTGCTAAAATACAATACAAGAGTCTTAGGCAGCCTCATCTATGATTTTCCTGAACAATACCCAGCTGCACTACAACTACATGCATCATTCTTGTGCCAATTTAAAAACCACAGTTCTCTGCTCAAATATCAAATTTCATTTATAAAACAAATACCTATTAGACAGTAAACATAAGCAGTTACATTTTAGTACCTAATGCAAAACTGAACCTCTTATACATAGAACACTCAGGTTTGTTTAGTTCTATTTTGCTTTGTGCTTTTTTTCTTTTTTCTTTCCTCTGCTCATCCTTCTTCCTCATAATATTTTAAGAAAAGACTGATTATCATTAGCTGGTATAAAGTGCTTAATGCAGTTTAAAGGCAGAAAAACTTATTTCATTGTTATTAAAAGCCAATCTTTTTTTCCTTGAGAAACATTCTTACACAATTACTTTTAAAATCATTTAAGAATGAACCCCCTCCTCACAAATAAAACCCCCCAAAAATGCATTTTTATATAAATCTGTATCAAATAACAATTGCAGACATCAGTTTAGCTAAACAAAAGAAACTTCTTCCATTTTCTAATTTGAAAATACTAAAGGGATAAGACACTGAAAAGAAAGAAAGGATGGCAAGCTACCATTCTGCTTTTACTTCTTCATAATACTTAAATTTATTGTTGTTGAAAAATAAATCAAATACATTCAAAGATGAACACAAATCAGAGTAATGCTATATGAAGCTCAGATATTAATCTGTTGACATAATCAAACAGTCTAACTACATTAAGTTTGTGTTAGACACAGAAGCACTGGGTCACCTACACACAAAGCATTATTTTCTTCTTCTATTTTCCTTCTTACCCTCACATTTTCAGAAATCTGAATTCAAAGAGGAGAGGAATGAATAAGACATGTTGAATTAAGCTGTAGACCAAGGGAGCCACCTGCAGTTTGGAATTCAGAAACAAATTCACTAGGTAGGAGTTAAATTCTTTTTTCTTTTTATTTCACCAAGAGTGCATATAGTTGACCTAGCACAACATATGTTCTATATTTATTTATTTATATTTATATATTTAATTCTGTTTTCTTTACTGAATTGAGACTAGCACTCTCACAACTACAAATAGAGAACTGTACTAAAGGAATTTTGGACAAAACTTAACTTTTACAAGCTCTAAGTGAGTTAAGTTAATTTGATCTGGGTTTCTTAACATACAGAGGTCTCTATAAAAGTAATGCCTCCTATTTATCTCCACGGAAACTTCCATAGATACAAAGAGCTCAATAACAATATTTGATTGAGCAAATCCTCATCTACTAAATGCTTTTTCAATACAGTCACCACAATGGGCTATGGACTTTCACCAGCAATGGGTAAGAGCCTGCATACCGAGTTCATGCAAATCTGTACCAGCAGAAGTGATTCATTGTTGCTGTCTCCACTGCTGAAAGGCACTACCCACCGTATCACAGTGCTCACAGTCACTGTTTGGCCTTCATCAACTTTCAGCAAGTCAGTGAATGTCATTGGGTGTCATTTTTTCCACGCAAAGGAATTCAACGACACATCTTCACTTCATACATACTTCTGCGTTAGAAGCCATTTTGTCTAGACTGCCCCTCTGCTGAATGAAAACTTAAAATTTGCTTTTATTACATGCAATCTGTGATTTCAGCACAAGTGACTGACGCTAAAACATTAATCCTGATGAAAGAATGAACACTATCTGCTTTGGAAAACTAAGTGGTAATAGAGAGGATGGAGAAATAAAAGAATTTGTCATCCATACCTATCTACAAAAAGAGCAAAAGGTAGGGAAAAAGATGACAGTGCTGCCTACAGGTTTCCTGTGAAACCAGTCTGTCTTCCTTTTTTCCCCTCCCTCTCCTCACTATCTGATAGATGCATAAAAAGGAAAAGAACATAAGTTACTACAGAAATAAAAAAGAATGCACAGAACAGTTAAATAGTGAGCTACTGTTCAATAATTAGTAAGAATAGTATTTTAATTAATGTTTTATAAGTTTTTCCTGATCACTATTTCAAAACCGAGCCACAGAAGTTTTAGAAATTGCATTCAAATGTAGATACCAAAGGTAGGACTTTGGTTTTAGGATAGCCACTTAAATTTTCATATTCTAATTGCTAAAACAATAACATATTAAAATAATCTATTTAATATATTAATATTGAATATATTTCATTAGACATGAAAATATAAACCTAAATATTTGGTTCAATAATATTTCGTGTACAAGATGATTTTTACTTGTCCTTTGTCAATCAGACTCCATAAAGAAACAAGTATGAACTCAGGTATTAAAACCTTACTTTAATCTTCAAAACATGCATCAAAATTATTGTTAAATTATATTTTATAAGTCTCATCATAAAGAAGCAACAGAATTCTGATCAAGAAGTTTTCCCTTGAGGTAAGTTGGATGGATAATGAATTCTGTACTGGAACAATCCCAGTAGTTACAGACTATTATGTACTAATTACTACCTTTACAGATCTACTGTACACATAATTAATTTCTTCAGAGTACCACTATCATTCCTGACTGGCAAAATACACAACCTAAATTACAAGAGCCAGAAATTAACATGATCCTTCAGGGAGAAGGCATTAACTTGCTTTGTAGCGTTTTGCAATTAGACTATCAATCAAACAGCAAAAAGTGATTTTGATAGCAGCAGGCCAGATACATTGGATACTGTCACATTATAACAAACTTATTTGTGCCGTAACATTTTGATCATTCACTTCCACTTAACGGAAGACACAATTATGTGTCTTCAACACCCCGAAAATTGAACACCAGCATACAGCCTTTGAGATCATATTTCACAAAAGACCAGTCATCGTGCTACTGCTGATGGCATTCTCCTTCAAGCAGGTAGCTGAATATATAGCTTAATATCAGCTAAGGACATGAAAGCAAAACCTACCAACTTCTTTTCTAGTTGAACAACATAATGACCTGCTTACATGATTTGAAAGATTCGTTATTGGTTCTTGTTAAGAACAGCACAACGATTTTGTTTATTTTGAAAAAGTAGAATAAAGTTTAACACAACAGAATATAATAGTGCTTAACACTAATCCAACTAATAACAGCAGCTCATTAAATTTATGTCACATCCTCTTTAGAAACATTTTTACCACTGCATGAATTTCTGGATGATACAGTTTCATAATTAACCAAGTCAAAAGGAAAAAGTAACTAGTTGGAAAGCAATATTATCTGTAACCTTTTCCTTTGCATAGCCACACAAGGAAACACGTACACAACTGCTCCACTTCCTAATATTACTCGGCTTTTTAAACAATAGGCATCCATATGTTTCTGAAGACCTGATCTGAAATATCATTTGTCAAAATGATCCATGAGACTATAATCACCATGTCCATCTCTACATCTGGAAGGACAACTACAAGCTCAAAACATTCAAAGAAAATTTGAAGCCCTGGAGTCCATTCATCATAGAAGCCTTTAATAGGTATTCAGATTCTTCATTTCTTTTGAAGAAAACAAAAGAAAATCCTTCAAGACTGTACTACAACATTAATAATTAGATATCGACTTAATTCAAACTCTAAGATTTCAAAAGATTTTGAGACCTTACAGAGAATATTCTTCGCACTTTCCATTTTCCTAGTTAGGCTTGAGAACTTACTTTACAGACTAACTACTGCAGTTTCAGTGTTACTAGTAATTTAAACCTATCTAAAACACACTCAGTACATCTATATTAAATATCTGATGTCACAACAGTGAATAAAGAAGCAACCCTATAGTTATTCTTTAAATATAGTTAAAACAAAATTCCGTTCTGAAGTAAAATTTTACCAGTCAAGGAACACTGTCTCTTCCTTCAGCTGCTATTCACACTGGCATTCTGAATTCCCATAGAATACAAGATAAACATAAGTCATCAAATTAAGATTTTTTTTTTTTTTTTTGAAGACTGTCAGTTTTCTCCCACTTACGTGTGTGTTCGCTTATATGTTGACTCTGCTCTCTAGAGGATATAAAATGCATTTCTATTTGTTACTCCTTATTGCTCCTGCAATATACTGAGAAACCACATCAAAAAATAGGACTAACAGGAAGAAAAATTCAATTTTAGATCATGCTTTAAATTAACATTTTGGTGATCAATGAGCCTGTGTCTGTCAAGGTAAAAGGTAAGAAACCACCTTTTTTTCCCCCCCCAGTTTTTTTTATAATTGCACAACTAGGTCAACAAGAGCTTTTAGTTTCATATGAGAGGAAGATATGTCAGAACTTCAAGAGGGTTTTTTATTTATTCCCAGCATTTTTAATGAAGAAACTTTTTCAGGAATTCAGAAAAATTTCTTCACATTGCTGATGAAAGCATTCAGCTCAAGGCAGAACTTTGTCACTTGCATTAAGAAGGTTCTCAATCTGCTGTAAATATTATCTGCTGTCATAGGATCTTCTCCTTGAAGGTTTAATTAGCTTGCTGTCACACCAAAACCAGCGATGAACTCCACATTATTTTAACGTTATGGCAAAGTTATATAGCCTTTTTTCATGTGATGAACCTAGAGTATTTTTTAAACATCTATAAGCATTAGCAATTAACAGAAAAGCTATTTAGATGACATACTGAATAGCCGCACTTGTACTTGATCAAAGCTCCAGCACAATTTTTATTTTCATTTTATTGTTCTCTTTAGTAGTCAAAAAAGCCACTCTACATGGTAGTCCAATAAAAATTTGTAAAATATCTGATGTTTTCCTAAAGTACTGTGCAAAGATTAAAGAGTGTACACTCGCAAATTCATCCTGCAAAAAACTGATTTAAAGACCAATCACCAATGCCAGTAATAGTGTAATTTATCTTAAATAGCACATAACTTTTGGGGAAGATGATGTTTAGATTATACACAAGCATTGTAACATTAATTTAAAGCCTGTATTTTAAGAATTTTTCTTAAATAAAAACTCCATATAGTATTCCACATTAGAAAAAAGGAAATGTGAAGATTAAGATGTACGTCTCCAAGATATGCCACAGGCATACCTTAAGTTTATCTGGTCTGCATTTGGAGCCCACCAAGAGTCCGTAGGGCATAGCTGCAAAGTCTCAAACACCTAGAGAGGTAAAGCACTCCAAGGAGATAGCTGTGCAAAAGCTATGCGTTCTAGAGATTTGAAGGAGAATGGAATGATGGACCAGAAGCTTTGCAAACGATTCTGAACTTAACTCTTTAAGAAGGAACAAGAGCCTAGCTTCTGTGGTAGACAAATGGCTCCTTCACCTGATAAGATCAATCAGTCCTTTAACTGCTTGTTCCCAAGTTAAAACCACACAGAATACAACAACAAAAATACAACCCCAAATATACACAAAAATCTTTAAAGAGAATAATGTTTTCAACACAGTTGAATTCACAGCATTAGGCACATTTTAGTTGTTATTTAAGGGCATATTTTAATCGATAAAATTTAAGTCTTGCTTTTAATTGTAGAGAATTTTGATTTATCACAGCAGTATGATTAAGCAGATTTTCATTATGTAGATTTTCATTACACATTAAACCCTCCCAACATGGAAAACCAAGAAGAACCTGACAAGATTATAAGATCTGAATATAAATTTAAATTAGGATTTAATTTGAAGATTCACATCTGTCTACAACATATAATGTAGATTTGAGACATACTACTACATATCACTGCTACCATCCAAGGCCACAGAGTGAGGTGCAATTCCTGTAACAGATGGCTATGCTAAAATATATATTGCATATCACCTTCCTGCTTTGAAGTACTATATAATTCTGTAATATTGTACAAAGAATAAAAATACCACCTTTGCACAGCTTTGGACTTAATATGAGAGAAATTAGAAGTACCTTTCATTTGTGTTCCAAAGGTGACTGCCAATCTTGCAAATAGTTCTGGGCTTTCAAATTTATTTTCTTCAGCTTTTATCCAAAAGCTGTTTTCTGCTATCTTGTAAGGCTCAATCTGAAACAAAAACATCATTTCCAAAGTTAATAATTAGTACTTTTGATGGCCAAACTAAATACAGTTCTACAAGACTGCTAAAAGAATTGGACTGAACTGAGTTTGGGAATGTTTTATGTATTACGATTTCTTAAAGAAGCTTCCTGAACAGAACGCAGTGATACAAAATGCCCTCAACCCACACAATTTTTTGTAAGAATCTTTGAACAAATTCTCTAATCTGGCTTGAAGCACAGTATTCAAGTTTGTATTTATATCTTAAAATGTTTTCTTAAAAAAAAAAATAATAATAATTAAGTTTACTTAAATGTAAACTCAGACTTCACAGGTTCACATTCAGCACAAGATAATGGTGCCCAAAAATTTCACTTGAGTAGTGCCATAGCTCCTCCTAGTGGCCATAACCCTCCCCAAGCAGAAAACTAACCCGAAAACAACAAAAACACATGAGATAAATACCTTAAGTATCATTGCAGGACAGATATCAATATTCTCTGAACATACAACTATTAGATATCATCAATCTAATGGGTTTCTAAATGAGATGCTCTCAGATAACTATTTGTTGCAAACTATTTTAAAACTCTTCTTAGAAAGGTTTTGCATATAGGTATGCAATTTGATGCAAAGTTACAATTCAGTTTTCACATCTAATAGAATAGTGCCTCCTCTGCTCACCTGAGTCACACTCTGGTTTGATACAGACTAACAAAATTAGCAATACTCAGCAAAAGGAAATTCCAGCGAGCATTCAGTCACTCACTGATCATGCTCCGCGTATCCCACAGAAGTAACAGATATGTCTGCTCAGCCTTGAGAAAAGAAGACTGAAAAGGGGATCTTATTAATGTGTAAGTGTGGGAAACAAAGGGACAATGGCCAACCTCTTTTCAGTGGTCTGCAGGGACAGGACAAGAGGAAATAGCCATATACTGAAGTACAAGAAGTTCCACACCAATATGCAGAACTTATTCACGGTAAGGGTGACGGAGCACTGGAACAGGCTGCAAGAAAGGTTCATGGAGTCTCCTTTGCTGGAGATATTCAAGACCCATCTGGACACCTACGTGCGCAGCCTGCAGTAGGGAACCTGCCTTGGCAGGAGAATTGGACTCCAAGATCTCTAGCGGTCCTTCCAGCCCCTACAATTCTGTGATTCTGTAATTCCGTATCACGAGGACAGGTTTGTGAGAATATGGCCAAAGCATAAAAAATATTCACCTGTCACTGCATAAGTCCCCTAAATCTAGCATGCATTATCTGAAACCTCTCATGTAAAGCAATAATCTTTACATGGATTGCAAGGTGCAACTTCTGAAAAATAACTGTGTCAATAAAATTAGTTTCCTGGGTTACTGATCTGTCCATCATTGAACAGAAAGTTCTGCCAAGAAATAGTTCATTAAAAAAACTCAAAATAAATTGGGAGGGACATCAGCTTCAGAGCTCTAATAGAGCAATAATTTACAAGTTTAACATTAAAACTGCATGCTGCTAAATAAAGTAATAATTTAGATAGTTTATTTAAAATAATTTGGACAAAGGTGACAGAAAACACAGAACTACTGAATACAAAAGCCCCCACTGTCTACAACAACACGTTTATTATGTTCTGATAAGCTCTGCATTAAGTGTGAGCATCTACCTTTCTCAGAAAAAAAGGTATTTATTTAAAAACAGATATATGAAAAATACTGTTCAGATGGGTTTTGTAGTATAACTAACATTGACAGGAAACACAATGAAAATAAAATAATCTTAAACTTTTCAAACAAGCATATCACACGAACAAAAGAATGAGAACAAAATACTGCTTAATTTCCTAATTAGATGCTGTCATTTATAGTTTATTACTGTATTTATTCAGAGAACTGATCTCAAAACATTACTTTGTATCAAGGCATCTGTCCCTAGCAGAATGTTTTAGTAGTTTAAGTCTGTACATTCATTAACATGGCAAGTATAAATATTTTCACTAGGAGCAATTCTTTCTCCGGTGGTCTTTTCACTCTTTCGGGGGGGAAAAGTCATATTCTTACATTTCATGCAAGGCTTTTAAAAGGAAGTAGAAAACAAACCCACAATAGATTGCCAGCACAGCAGTTTCACTCAGACTTTTTTTTAAAATAGCATGCTCCTAGAAAGCGTAACCAAATCACTGTCAAGTTGAAACAACATCAAACTTCATGTTACTGGCTCTGAAAGCCTGATCCACTTACAATTTCAAGCAAAAAGTAAAATAACTTGCTGTACATATAAAATACAACTTAAAGATCCCATACATTACCTATCCCCTAGTGTACAAAAATAAATTCAGAACTCTGCTTTGTACTATCCTCCAAAATTCCATATATGCACTCCTACCAAGTTTTACTGCATTTTATTCCAAGTGACTCAATAAATTCTCTGAATTCACTTTCGACTGCACCATTTTTTTCTCATGACTCAGCCATATCTGCTTTAATTATGCAAACAAAGCTGTAGTCATCCCTTAATTCGGGACTCTTCCGTCAACTGCCAGATTGTCCAGGTTCATAAGCGATAGCCCAACAGTTTTCCACTCAGCTGTCAACTCCAAAATTCCTATATCCTATATATAACACTTCAACCAGCTCAACATGTTGAAAGTAGTTTTAACATGATTAAGTACACACTAAATGACTATTTGATAAAACTGCTTTAAACAAGACATTTTAATTTCTGAAGTGGTTGTGCCAAAAAGGCAATTATCAGTTATGTCTGAAGACACGCAGAACTTAATTGACAGAGTATTACTCAAATATTTTAACATCTACCTGTTATTCTCTGTATACAAGAATACCTTGTATAGCTACCTGTATTCTCTGAATACAAGATGTTGTGGGCCCTCGGCAGGATTAAATTCTTGGAAATTTTACTCATAATGTAAGATGTCCCTTAATCAAATCACAATCAACTGTATCATGAGTGCTTAGTAAGTATTTTGGATAAAGGATGAAGAGAATTCCCCAGACATCATGAGTACTACCAACGATCTAGTATAAACCCTAACACATTACCTCCTACCTCAAATGTCACTTTTTAATTAACGGGAGAAAAACAAACATAGTAATACCTTGGACCAGTTGATTCTCTTCATAGATACTTCCACATTATATTTTTTCTTCTCTTTCATTCCATGTGGTAATGCCGGCATCACAGGAACGGGAGCAAACGGATAACTACCAAGAAATGGTGCCATTGGAGGCCCACCAGGTGGTGGAGGTGGAGGCCCTGCTCCACCACCAGGCAGTGGAGGCGGTGGAGGAATTGCATTTGTAGCAGGAGTTGCAATCACACCAGGCAGCGGAGGCGGAGGAGGAACTGTAATCACACCAGAAGCTGGAATTGCACCAGGCAGCGGAGGCGGAGGAGGAATTGCAATCACACCAGAAGCTGGAGTTGCACCAGGCAGCGGAGGCGGAGGAGGAATTATAGACACACCAGAAGCTGGAGTCGCACCAGGCAGCGGAGGCGGAGGAGGAATTGTAGACACACCAGAAGCTGGAGTTGCACCAGGCAGCGGAGGCGGAGGAGGAATTGTAGACACACCAGAAGCTGGAGTTGCACCAGGCAGCGGAGGCGGAGGAGGAATTGTAGATGCACTAGAAGTTGAGGTCACACCAGGCAGCGGAGGCGGAGGAGGAATTACAGTCGCACTAAGCTGTGGTGGCGGTGGTGATGGTGGTGGTGGCTGTGGTGACGGCGGTGGCAGCAGAGAAACTATCCCACTGGGTAGAGGAGGCGGCACTGTTCCACTAGGTTGCAGAGATGCTGTAGAAGGTGGCACATTCACAATTGCTGGAGGAGGACCCTGAAATTTAATAGAGCATTTTTTTTTCATTTGAGGAGGGAGTTTTTTTTAATATGAATTTGAACTAACTGTGCTGATGCTTTGTCACAAAAAATTTATGTAATACATGGAATTCATGGAATTTAATTTTCATGCTCCTTCACTACACAATTATTTACTGTTTCTAGTTTAATGGAAGTAATGGTTAGAGATGAATCTGAGTGCACCTAAAAATCAATGTCACTATTCTATAAATGAGTTGAGAATGGAAACAGGGAGCTTAACTAGAAAGTTAAGGTATACGACTTTTAATTGCACCATTATTATGAATGAGCTGAGATATCTCAGTAATTTCAACTGCATTAACAACAACACAGCTGGTTTAACAACTGATTAGTCCAAAAATCTCTTGGTTTTCTTGCAGAAATCTGTAAGAAACACTAAGTGGATATGAATTAGGAACATAAGTTTGTATGGAACCAGCAATAAAAAGCGTAACGGACCACTGGTAACAAGAATGACTTTTGTTGATAATCAAGAACACAACAAACAGCAATTCATCTGTTAAAAGCAGTGTTACATGTTTACATTAAAATAAGAAAGCCTGTGCTTTCTTAACGCTACACCACACATAATGGCAGCAGAAGACCTGCACCCTGACCAGAAAAAGGCGGCAAACAGGTTATAAAATAACACATGAAATTCCTCCCATTATGCAAATAGGAAGGAAGACTATAGTCATTAAGACAGCTTTTCTTAAGAAGAAAAGGCAATAGACAGTCCTTGCCTAAGACTCAAGCAGTAGGAAATAACTGAGTGAGGCATAACTGTCAAACCATCGTAACTGCTAATACCAAAGGCAGGTTCCTACAGGCCAACTCATTAAACAAGAGCCAATCAATAAATGTGTTGACAGCATAACACACAGCATCTCTTGCGTTCTGCCTCACAAGTGATCACAAGTGATCCCGGATAGATAATCAGGACATACATTTTTGGTGGTTGTGAGAAAAAGAAAACGAATGCAGGTAAAAATCAGCTTTGCTGAAATTCAGCACCACTTTCCCTTCCCTGGGGTCTTTCATTTCTGTTACATTTATCTATGAGATTTTACAAAACCACTGTATCATTCTTTCAGAAGTCCACAAAGTGGGTGTTCAGGCTCCACCTGCATGCCCATTCTTGAAAGTATGTATATTACACATGCAAAACAATCACAGCCTTCTGAAAGAAACACTTTCAGCAAAACATATAGTAGTAGTGATGTTTAAGCATTATCAACTACCTGGAGAAAAAAAAAAAAAATCAAACTAAGAAAATTTCTTCCCAGTAAGGGAGATATGTTGAACATACTACCATTTGAAAAAAGCTTTAGTAGTTTATACTAGCATAAAAAACAAAGACAACTACAGCATACATTTCAAATTCCATGGAGACAATATTCTCTAAGGCATTTTACTCTTAATTCCATACAAATAGTTTTCAACTTATTCTAACTCAGTTTTATTACCTGGGCTCGTAGTCGTTTGATTTCTGCTTCAAGTTCTTTGATTTTCTCCTCTCGTTTCTGAAGTACTGCTTGTGCCTCTTGTCGAGCTGTGAACTCCTCGTCAAACTGTGAAGTTAACCACAGAGATGTTTGTCCATTTTTTTTTTTTTTCCCCCAACACTCTGCCTTTAGATAAATTTCCTCAGGTCCTAAGCGAGTGCTAGATGAAGAGCTATAAAGTGCAGAATCACAGCATGGCTGCAGTTAGCAGGAACATTAAGGGTCATCTAGTTCCAAACTCCTGCCATGGGCAGGGACACCAGCCACGAGACTAGACTGTCACATTCCCTCCTCTCACACACACTTTATACATATATACATATACATATATACTATATGTATACTTAAATAACATCAAGTAGAAATTTTTTCCCATCAGTTATGTACAGTAGATGAATTCAACCAAATAATATTTGCAGCTGATCGTATTCTTCTGCGTTTGATTTCAGAGAAAGTCAGAATCAGAGCACTGCACAGAAAAGCCTGCAGAACTCTGAACTATGGAAAAACAGCCATCCTATTATATTCATTATTTCCCAGTTTCCACTAAGATTCTCCTGTAAAACAAGCCTACAGTATTCTTATCAGGCATCTGTTCCATAGCTTGATAAGAGTGGCAACCAGTACTTACTTTCTTGGAAAATTCTGCTGCTTTTTTCTCACTCTCTTCTACTTTAGTTTTGTCTACAGCTGCATCTGAAAGTTAAATAAATCACCAAACAGAAGTCAGATAAAACATCATAATTCTGAGGTCCTTTCCTACACATAATTACCTTAAAACCTCATGATGCCAAATTAAGAGAAAAAAACATAATAAATTACTAGGTCCAAACATTTGATGAATTATTTTGATAAACATCTTTGATAATAGAAGTGGTGAAGAAAAAAATCTGTTAACAATAAAGTTAAATATGAAACGCAGTTGTTCCGTCTTTTATAGATTTGAGTTTACATGTAATCATTTTTGCCTTCCTCCTTCAGCTCAATCTTACTCCTAAGTGAGTGATGAAAAAGGATTTTTACACTAGTACATAAAAACAGTTATTTATGAGGTTTCAATTCAGAATTCAATCCTTTTAAGATTACAAAACCAAAACTCTCATTTTAATAAAGTTCAGAGTTGAAGACAATTTGGTCTGATTGTACAGCACAGATTTCTTCAGTCTACCGACTTTTCATGGAGGCTAAAGAACAAACATTTTGTAAGCAATGTAAACAAATTAAATTACAGGTAGGAATTGGTAGATATACAAACCACTTATTCCTAAAACTAGTAGGTCAGTGGAATGATCTTGAGTAAGTTCAAATGGTCAGGTTCCTAGTCATAATAGAATAAAATTACAGACACACTGTCGCACTTTCGTAGATATGATACTTGTTAGAAACTAATTCTACTCTGTCTACCCCCCCATGTCAACACTTGCAACATCTTTTCTCAGTTCATTTTACTATAACAAAAGAAAACTTTCTTAAATTAACACGTTCTCAAAGAATAACTACTTCCTTTTATTATACATTTACGTCAAACAATTTTATTATACATTTACGCCAAATAATGCCATTCCATGTCAAGAATAAGGCCTATTCCACCAACCTTAAGAAAGGCATAAAACTTTTTTTTTTATTTAATGCTAATAAAAGCTATTTGAACTATATGGTATTTATTCAGCTTCTTTTTTCTCAAGTCACATAAATTATTGAGTGACCATAGATGCTAACTGACTGGTTTAACTTAAATAACCTCAATTACTTGGAAAACATTCTTAGAACTGAACATATAACAATTTAGAATCCATTAACAGTATTTTATTTTATTTTTTTTTACATCTCCTATAGACCTGGAATTCATAAAGTTTATGAACAACTTTCAGCTAGTAAGGCTATCAAAATAAAGACCTGGATTCAATACAGCACTGGAGAAAGGAATTTTTCCGAGTCATTTATTCAAGGCTACAGAGCTTGATCTAGCCTTTTCTATAAGTACACCTTGTAGTTTAGAGAAAACTGAAGAAACACTTTAATAGCATGCCATAAAATTGCTTGCAGGATACAAACCAATAAGATGGGTAAAATCCACGTCCATTCTTCCTCTGCAACTAAAATCTGGGTCCATGCCACTGCTGTGCAGTACTATCTGTGATACACATTCTTCGATCACCTTGTAATATTGAGGTCTTAAGAACAGAACAAAACAAAAAAGCACGCGTTTTACAAGATAAGAATATGAACAATAATTTGTGCATCAAGGTGGGGCTAATAAAGCACTGTTAGAACAATGACTGCTTTAGCATTTTCGATACATGCTGCAGCAGTTCTTTACCATATTCTCAATACATTGAATTCCACCACTTGAAAAAGTAGCAATATTCAACTACTTAAAAATTATTTTACTGTTACCTTAATTGCTCAATATATTTCTCTAAGCAGCATCAAGAACCTCTGACAGTAAAGCATTCTATGCTCAGAGTTACTGCTTCTAACCAGCAAAGGGTACTATGCTTCTTAATTTCACAAAGTAAGAAATGTTCTAGTCTAAACTGATGATATTCTGAACTTCCAAATACATATTTTATATATATACACACATATGCATATACATAATTACATATATATGTGTATACACACTCATTTACGTAAATTGAAGACTTCACAGGTTACTTATAACTTCTACATTTTATCTTGCACAGAAGTTGTTTTTATAGCTGATTTTCAACCAAAAATAATTCTGAAATTGTATACATGGACTTTAGCACTGATAGGACACTATGAGGTATACATACAATAATAAGTTTACACTGGAAACAAGAAGTATAAGGTATCCTGGGAAACTCTGAATTATTAGCTATGCAACTAACTTTAAGTTCACTGAAATCAAGCAGCAATCATAGATGACTCAAGGAAATAGCTGCTCAACAAATTAACTGATTCGGGATGAAGTTGGTAGACAGACTAAGGCTTAAGTTTTTTTAAAGAAGCATTCTTACACTTCATGTGACCTTAATAAAATTAACCCTGACCAAAAGGGCAAATATTGTATAAGACATCAGCTTCAGAGCAATTATTGATGTGCAATCATGAGAAACTCAATTTCTATTCTTCCTCTTCCACCTCCAAAAATCAAACTCTTACCGGACATAGTAATCGCTTCTGATGAGAAGCAAGTGTTGTAGAATTGACAAAAAGTGGTTTTCAGAAGAAGTATCTTTCAACATATTATACAACAAATGATATACTTCATTCACATCAGTGAGAACATTGTTAAGGAAATACAGAGTTTTTTCTAAAAAACTGAAATAAATTAAATGCTGTCTCCCTACAAACAACTCAGTTCCCCTAGGTTTGCATTCCTACTGCTCCAGTAAAACTTTTAAACTCAGAATATCTATACTAGCAAGGAGTAGCATTTCATTCTGATAAAACTATCCATAGAAACTTTATCCCATTTAATCATCAAAACATCTTCCATTACTACCAGGAAAAGTTATATATACTACATACTTACACAGAATCCTGTAAGCATATTTCACACAAAACTCTTTTTCATTATAAAGCAAGCCAGGTTACTGGCAAATACTTACTAAACAATCTTTTTAATTTCTTAAACAGGAAACTTACCCATTCTACAATGCAATATTATTTATTTTGATACGCCACTAATCGGCTGTACTCACATTCCTTTGCTTCTTCAGTACCAGCCATTACCCCTTCCAACTTAAACTGCAAGTAATCATCCTGAACTTACATCATTTTAAATTTAAATCCATTGCTTCTTCACAGTAACAGAACACATGTATCTCAAGCTTTACAATCTACTTTAAAAATTTTCTTTCAACTTGGATATCAAGTTACTTTTTCCTCAAAAATTATATTTTTTCATGGCTGTTATTTTATATCCTCATGCAGCACAAGTCAGAATTTTGTTCAGTAAAACTAAATGAACTATACTTACAAAAAATTGAGTTCCTAATGACTTACCTAACCCACACACTTGACTACAAATAATTGATACTAGCTCAAGGAAGCACTTATACATGTATAATACATAAGTGTGACAAAATAACTGTACATATATAATAAAGTTATTAATCTATGTAATAACACAGTTTTTACAAAGGATATTCCATTTCAACTTTGATATCATTCAGACGATGTGATAGTTCAATTAAGTCTTCTTCTTTGCTCTCATCAAACACTTTCAATTGAATATCAAGCTCTTCATTCTCCTTCTCTTTCAAGGCCTAATGTTCAAGATGGCAAAATTAACATGTGCTTTTTTTTCCTTTAAGAATTCCATCACCATCACCTCCCCTTCAAAACTGTATCACAACAAAATAAGGCAAACTTTGGAGGAGAAAATACATTTTAAACAGGAGCTAGTTACACACTGCCTGAGATTATTCTTATGTGGAAGGCACAATATAAACTAATATGGCAGGTATAGACTATAGAAACATGAAACCTCACTACGTTGACTTTTCCTAAAAGGACACAGTTGACAATTCAGATTTGTTGAAGCATAAGAACATTACAAAACATTCACAGAAGTGAACCTAGGGAGCCTAAGTAAGTGTAAAGAAGATACGCCTACAACTTATGTTAATGATAGCTAAGCTACATCACGGCACAAAAACATTTACAGTACACTGAGAAGTATTTACATGTTAAAAATAACACAAAACTTAATAGTTAGAGCTGCGGGGGGGGGGGGGAAGGAGGGGGAAGAAAGCAATCTTTTCCTTAAAATATGCACACACAAATCCACTAAAAAGAAATACTCAATTCTAGCTTCCTACTGGCAAAAATCATAGACACAAAAAACTATTTCAAAAGCCACTAGCATGAATGAATGAACTCTATGCTTTGAATGAAAATTCGCCTAGAACTGTCATACCAGATATGTATGAACTGAAAGTTACTTTTTAATTTCTTTTGAGTGGAATATATATTATTTCTAATGTTTGAGAACCAGAGAAGCATACCATGCATTCATACAGAGAAACACTGATCCTCCTGAATTTTTTTTTTCAGAATCTTTAAGCACTTAAGTTTCTTGAAAAATAACCCCTAAGCCCTAAGCACAGAAAGGAACAAAAAAAGAAAAATCCTTCTATACTTTTGACATTAATTTCCTTCAGAAATCATGACTTGAGTTCAACGTAGATATTGTAACTTATACATCAGAAATTATGCTCAGTTTGATGACTACTTTCATTTCTAATATACTGATTTGATTCAACTACCATCCTGTTTATAGTTAACGAGAGCCTAAAACATGTTTTTTGTGGATATAAAGTAAAACTACTACTTTTCAGAAAGTTACTGCATCTTAACTTATAGTTGAAGGTAACAAAACTATCTGCCACTATGCAGAATAAAAGCAAATTAGGTTTGATGGGCCTTCCGTGTTGGACCTCCTCCACTCCAAGTCATTCATAAAACAATTTTGTTCTCTTCAACAATCACAATCAGTTTATTGTGATCAATTCCTACATACAAACTACTTACAGGCAATAATTTTTTCAGGCCACAACGTAAAAACTCATTTCTCAAGTGAATCCTGAAATCAAGTTCTTCTGGAGATGTAACAAGGGCGTTGATGAACTGCATGCAGGCTACCTGTTGTTGGAAAAAGAGACAAACTTTTAGCATGCATACAATGCAAATAAATACTACTTTTGTTTACTTTGTAAAAACAAATATCAACTGATGGATGTTACTCATTGTCACGCACAGACAACCCCTAGACTTCATTTAGCTTAGCCTGTATCAAATACTGTTTTGTTTTCATATTGTAAGTGCTTCTGATACTTCAAAATTACATCAGTTGTAAAGGATAAAGCTTCATTTCAGAAAGTTACCTCGCACTACAGTTCCACACTGCAAGTCCTCTTTTCCCCCAGTACTTGCTAATTTGAAAACAATCTGGTTTTATAGGAATCAGAAATCATGGGGAAAAAAAAAAATCACTAATTATTCCACATCAGCAGGTGTCTACTTCTGTACAACATTTTTGCAAAATGACCGAAGTCTCACACTACTGGCTAATGCTTCAATTAAGCAGCTGTGCACTTTAATTAATTTTAAAACAGGTAGACAATATCATCAGTGCTAAAGCACTGATGCACATTGGAAGTCTAAAATGGGACTCCAGGGAAATACCAAGTTCAGTAAAAGATGTTAAGTGTAAATAGAAGTAGCATTAGGGTAGAAATAAACAAACAATAGCTGCAAAGAAGAAGTGTCAGATAAATGCACCCTTCCAGTCCTAAATACATTCATTATTTAGTTTTAATGAAACACCTTGAGGAGCCCTAATTTCTATTAAAAGGCTCTACCTCTAAATAGCTACATCTTCAGATAATGTACTATCACCATTCTTGCTTGCATGACTCTTGTTATACTACTACTATGACATGACTTATCAAGCCAAAAGTACACATCCAATCCAAATAAAGAGAGAAGGTGCCATCTGCTATGATTGCTTTTGCCCTGAAGAGATGTTGTCTTAATAGCTTATGTTAATGCATTACACATAAAGAATGATTTTATCAGAAACAAGTTAATGAGTATTGCTATTGTATGTTTATTACGAGTATTTTCTTTGTTTTTTTGTTTGTTTCTTTGGGATGTTTTCCCATTTTGTTTTTAAGTGGTATTTCCTTTTTCTTTTTTTTTTTTTGTTTGTTTTGTTTTTAAATCAATAAGGTAAAATCAATGACATTAAACCAAATTTCATTTGGAACAACATTAGTATTAAATCAATATGCAATGAGAAGATGCAATCTCATTGCAGAGTATCAAAAGAAAGATAAGAAAGCATATCAGCTAAAAGTGATTTCAAAGACCATTAGTGGTAGAAAGATATGATCATTGATCTTCATTTCACCTCAGGTCTTCAGGAACACCCGTGTTCATAGTAGGTGGCATTTGTCAAGCATTTTGACCTATATTTTTTATTTATTCTAAACTGCTAATATTAGAAAATTATTTGTTTATGACAACACAAAAACTTCGGGGAAAAAATGCAAATGTGTTTCATAAAATTTCTCTGCTTCTGTACTTTCAAAGAATAGAAATACAGTCTTAACTGACTCCAATATCACTGAGTTGCATGTGGGATTCTCTATATTACCAAGTAGGCAATTTTTTTTTTTTTTTTTTTTTTTTTAAAACAACATTTCTCATTAAGGCTTTTTAATTGCCAAACTGAGTAATTTAACTAATACATTCCATAAAAAAAACCTCTGGCTTGGTATTTTCAAAATGGACAATTTTTGAAGTAGACCAGAAACCCATTCTATGGATATTATAAAAAACTGATTGTTAGAAAAGAGCTTAACCAAACTTTAGAGCACTGCTGTAGATAACAAACAATCTATAAAAATGGAGGATACCTTCCATGCAGTTTAATCTTGTGCTCTTCCTTAATTTTAGCTTTCTTTATCTAGATATCTTTATATCATGGTACTTCGGCAATATGAAATCTACAAGTACTGTGTTATGAGAAGAAAATAAGTTGAAGTTCTTATGAAAGTAATGTTACATTCTAAAAGTAATTTTTGGAGTACTCAGGTGTATACAGATAGTAGGAAGCCTTTATATGCTAACATTTAAGCAGTGATGAACACGTGACATACTAAAGGAATCAGTACCCTGAAAACAACTACTTCACCTGGAAGAGCACAGTTTTTTGACAGAAGTAGCAATGGCACTGCTGCACTACTCTCAGAAAAACCCCAGACAAAAATCAGACACATCCAATCCTCATAAAATTATCAGAAATAGACCAGGAATTAATCAAAATTGTCATCAGGGACAATAAGTTAACAAAATCCTTCTCAGCCATATAAACTTTTGGCTACAGTTCCTAGAAAATATCAGTATAAAAAACAGTATTTTGAAAGTTAAGAAAAACACACAGTAGCCCATTTCTTCATTCAGAATGTCAGAAAACAAAACACAAAAGTAACAGCAAGCATATATTAAAAAATGAAGTAAACCCACCTGCAGTTGTAAGAATTCATGATTCTCCAGTCCTTCAACAACTGGAGAGAAGCGTTCTCTATTATTCCTTTCAGCTGCAGTTGTTATAGCTCCTAAGACCTTGTCCAGACTAAGAAAAAAGGTAAACTGTCAAAAACATACAACAGCCAACATTCTCATTCTAAAGACACAGCCCACTGTTTACATCAAAACACGCACTGCTTTAAACTGTTTAAATCTGATAGATTTTCTTGTGGCAAAGTTACAGTTCTTGATCACATTTCTCAGGGATATATGAAATCACTTACATTTGCTTATTTTCAGCAGTCATTTAAGAACAGTTACAGCTCAGTAAGTCTCCTCTAGAGTAAGCCATCATATTTGTTTCAAACCTTCCACACAGGCCCTGTTTCACGGATTCTCTACTTATTTGTTTTTCTGAATTAATGCTGTATTAATGCATCAGAACAGGTGAAAGTCTCTTCCCACTTAAACTACAAGTAGCATTAAAAAAAATAAACATATGACAGATTACCTTAGTTTCATAGACAAATTTTCTCACTGCTTCCTAACTAACACCTCACACATTCATAATCAAGTACAATGCTTTAACAATCTTTCTTACACTTTTTCCTCTCCAACAATGCAGATTGCAGAAAGTATTTTCACCGTTTCTGTCATCATATGTGGCTGCCTTGGATCGATCGCTCTTGATAAAAGTAAAAGGCTTCTTTCATCTCCAAGAATCCGCTGAAGTCCATACTTAAATAAACAAAAAGCTTACAGTGAAAAGATAATATTTGCCTCAATTGCTCATCATCAGATTTCAGAACTTTAGGTATCCACAAACACACATACTCTCATACCAAAATTGATAATGTTCTACTAAAGCCTTCCGGCTATTACTGCTTGGGATGCAAATCAGTCTTCAAATCTTATATTTGAAGCTTTTTCCCAAGGAAAAAAAAAAAATCTTAAAAGATACTCAACCTCATAAAAGGCAGGGACCAATTTACTACTACTCTGTATCTGAAAAACCTAAAAGTATAAAAAGTTTATTCTTACATTTCTACTACTCTCGCGTATCCAAACGCAATCCAAAAGCTTACCAGTCTCAGGCTAAGTCAAAATATTTCACTCTATATCCTGAATGAGAAAGGTAAAAAACTAATAGCCTTTTATATGTTGCATTCTTGCAAAGGAAATGAAATAGAATAAGACAAAAAGAAAAACCCACAATCCAAACCTTACAGATTGCCATCTCCTTAAAAATAGCTTTTGCTTTTTTTTTTTTTTTTTAAAAATTATTACTCAACTTTCATTAACTACAGGTTAGAAAAAAATCAGACCCCTAATTGTCAGATGTTACACTGCATGTGCAGCAATAGTAAGGAGAATAAAAAAAGAAATATGAACATTGAAATTTACTATTCTCACACCAGACAGGCTGAAAAATCTGAGTAAACAGCCAATGTATACAGCAAGCTATTCTGTAAGTGTTTTAGATTTTGCTAAACTATATAATAGCAGTTAAAAACAATATTCAGTTAACATTTATTATGGGGAAGGTGGGAGGGCGTAGGATAAATCACTGCAATAACACCTGGATAATTTTCCTTTACTGACAGGTAACTCAAGTTTAACATCTGAACTTCTATAACCATTTGTCTTACTTCAAACAGGAGAAGTCGCGTTAGAAATAGATTCAACTTACTCCAGACCAATGTTTTATTCTTTACCCACTGCATTACAATTTTAAAATAGTAGCTAAAGTGTTATTATACTAAATTCAGATCAAGTGAAAAGTGCTTTTTATTAGCAAAAATATTAATTTAATGTAATTCCAAAGTATTTTTCCTTCCTTCCACATGGAAATTGATTTCCTTATCCACTTTCAGTGTAAACTGTCATTACATTTGTCAAATATTTTCATTTCTAAATTATTAGTACTAACAAAAATAAAGACAACTCATATTTAACAGGAGAATTTATGAACAAGACTCAATAGAAAGATATACTAACTTGAGATCTACATTCCTAAACAGTCTGACAATGGATATACGAGATTACCTTCCTTCTCAAAGATTCAACATGCTACATTCATCTTGAAATAAAAGAACTACCATATTAAAAACATATGAATCAGAAATATTTCTTACTTTGTTGTTCATAAAAGCTTTCAGACATTGGATGAGTTTATGTTGATTCTTCTTGTCGATATTTTCTGGTCTTGGATCGGAAAAGAAAAATAACATAAGTACAATCTTCATTAGCTAACCCCAGCCATCCCTTCAAATGATTCAATTCCTTACTGTCTCTTATCCAAAAGCCTTTCCAAGGCATCCAAAAGTAGTCCAAGGCCTTCGTGTCCGAAATTGTTAACCCAGCTGGAAAAAGGAGGAAAAATGTTTTTCATTATTTATTAATCAACATTAAGTTTGCAAAGCTATGCCTCTGTACCTCCAATACAGCTACTACATCTCTTCAGGCACAGTGCTTTCACATGCTGCAACCAATGGGAAAAAAAAATCCCACATTCACACAAATTCTCTTAATCCTCAAAGTTAAATCTGCCCATGTCTCAATGTACCCTCTCCATCCCCCAAAAATCACCTGAAAACACTCAGTTCCCCATATGGTCCTAACCCATACTTTCTAAGACACTGAAAAAGTTACAATAAAACTGATGAATTCAGATGGTTTTTCTTCAGAATCTAAAAATCAATGATAATATTGTATCATTTAACTTCTGTTAGCAAAGTTACACTACGCTTCTTCAATAACATACATGACAAAATTTTTATCAACATCTCATTGGGGACATACAGTACTTTAACAACTTCAGTCAAAACTTCTGTTTCAAATAAAACACACTCAGTCTAGGTAGTTCACTTTAAGAATAAAGTTTTGTGTTTTAACTAAACAGATTTAGAAAGCCAGTTGGATCTAGCCTGAATACTATTGTTGCACCATTCACATCCAGAGTAGGAAATTTATTACAATCAATACAAAATTAATTCTCAAGATCCATTATAGCAGAAAGAGAGTTCCACTATCAGGCTTACTAACTGAAACTGCTTTTTACAGCAGCTGATTGTCAAGATACCTTCTAGGCAATTATTCATCTCTTAATATAGAGCAGTTGTACTCTTTTCATTACTCTTTGTCACAGGATGCAGCGTATCACAGAAAAAAGAGAAAAAAGAGAGAAAGTTTGAGAAACTTTCCAGTTTTATACATCCAGTCACTTGCAGGATAAAGACAAGATTTCATTGTTTAAGTGTCTCACTTGATATCAAAGTAGAGCAACTTTACAGACTGTTAATATAACTTCCCCCTTGAATAAAACAAGCGATCTCATCACTTCAAGAATCAACCATTTTTAAGCATTATTGCTATTAGTCTGCCTTCAAGCATGACAAAAACCACAACAGAAATTACTTACCTAACCGGGTTGCTGGTTAAAGACACTCTCAACGATTCAAGACAGTTAAGCAGTTTTTCTTCAGCTATTCCAGATCGTAACTCATGAATATACTCTTGAGATGACAATGTGCATTCATGCTTGCTATTTTTGAGTCCACCCTATCACAGAAAACAGAATGCTTGTTAATGTTATATAAATCATGGTAACTTTTAAGTGGGTGGCAACATATAAGGTCAATATTTTTGCATGAATTTCAAAAATTGTTCTTTTCTTCGTACAACTATTAAAAAAACCTGACTGATTTTTGAAAAGCGTAGAACATGTTACCTCTTGCATCATAAATATATTTCTCACTTTCTTGAGCAAAGCCCATGTACTACATTCTTGGATATAAAAATACATTCCTATCTTACAGCCGTATTAATATGTTTGACTGCTTATGACACAACCTCATGTAGCAGATACTTCAAAACATTATAAATGATGTAGAAGAATTGACACAGTTCATATCCCTGCTGTAGCACTATTACACAAGACTAACAATTTACAAAGCTATTTCAGCATTAAAGTATATGTTCATCAGTTAGCATTCAGACAGTGTGCAAAACAATTTACCAAATACTGCAACTAATCTTTTGTACAGCTCTGATCATTTGCAGAAAAATTGATTTATCTAAGAAAAGTGATTAATAGTAAATGCAGTCCTTAAAGCCTCTGACCTCTTTAAGTTCAACTGAAGAGAACCTGATAAAGATGTGTCATGGGTGTAAAGGCAGTATTAAAAGTTTCAGACCTAAAACAGCATTTACGTTTATGCTGTTTTATTTCTATCAGGATCTTTGATTGCTATGATCTTCTACCTAAGACTTCTGCACAGAACTAAAAATTTGATGTTTGTTTTGCTTCACTGAAATTCTAAAATATAATGAAATTATGACCTACATATGTTCCAATATTAATGCAATAACCAAGTTACCAAAACATTCATAAAACATTCTAACAAAAACAGAAGTCAGGCAGAGACTGTGAAGGTCCAAAGCCAAGAATGCCCTCAAGTTTGAGTCAGCTTTTGAAGAAGTTTGTTGCAGACATGCAAAGTGCCTTTAGCTAAACAAAATGTGCCAGTTATGCATGAAAGGACCAGAACAGAGATAAAGATAAGAAAAGGAATACAGAAGAACTACAGTCTGCCACTACCAATTTCCTAAACAAAAAGATGCTGCTATGATCTTTCATGATATGAAAGATAAACCTGGCTCCAAAGTTGAGAAGAATTAGCACTACATAATAAAAAACATAATAGCACAGAAAAACCATTACTCTATAAGATCACAGTGTAACGAACTAGTAAACAGGAATAAATTTACGCTGTCCATTACGCTGCATGGAAACCTAGAGAAGATTATACACAATTTTTTCATCTCAGAAAATAGATGTTCCCCAAATCCCGAGTATATAAATAAGAATCACAACACAAGCACTGCTGTAAGTCACACAAATATACAAAGAAAAGAAATAATGCAAGCTCCAATCAGATGCCCTTATATATTAAGTTAGACCTTTAAAAAAGCTCTCAGAAAGAGAACGACATTTTAAAAGATTATTTCCTGCACCAAACCCTCCCACTGCATTCTGCTGCAAACTGCAAAGAAAGTTCCTATATAGAAGAAGAATTTAAGATTCTTTCATATCTAAACCAGGATGTGCTCTTGCTGCCTCTGTTTTTCTTTTGACAGGCACTTGGGACACCAGTTAGCTTCTTCTCTTCTATGCAGGTCCTTTCTCCCCAGAAAACTGAAACAGCCCTCAAGAAGAGGTACACATTATCAACAGATTAAGTACAAGAACTGACAGCAGGATCCCCTACATCTTATAGTGTTTTATGGAACAGGTATTCTCCATTGTTGGCAGTACTAAGCATCTTTAACTGCATAACAATAAGAAATCTCTCTTCTTCCCTTTTATCCTTTTCTCCTCTTCAGAACAGGTGGTTCAAAATCCATTCAAAGCCTTTCATTCAAACACTGCAAATTATGCTAAGGAATTCTCAGCTTCTTAACAGGATTATTTTCTGCAAGCATTTTCTCAGTCTCACTCAACCCATCTTTCCTCTAGACATGCTAAATGAAACACTACAACCAGGAACTGTTTCTTCTATTTCCTTATTCAAGAAGAGGTGCTCTGAGTAATGCTATGATAAGATCAAAGTCAAAAATGAAGTACAAAGGCTTGGTCGCAGACTAGAACTTGGAGAGATTAATTTCTAACCCCTTTGATTTTCATACTGATTTACTTCACAGTCACTCACCTCAGTATTACAACTAAGGTACGTAATTGCTTCATTATTACGAATCATGAATCATTCACAGTCACTCAAATGAAAGCTTAGGTCACACATGTAAAATTCTTCTCTGAAGAAGTTAGAAATTATGAACTTGGAAAGAAAAGAAACATGCTAAAAGGAATTCCTGGAGGTATCACAGAAAACAAATGTGTAAAAGAAAATGTAGTTTGCTTTCTCAAGGAACCTAATCAATTCAACTGTGTGCTGTATATATTCCAGGCTTTGAAAGATAACAGTGACAGGACAGACAGCTTACAATACAGAACACAATGAAGAAAAAAATGTAAGCATGTCTTTGCATCTATACAATTTTTTATTCTTTGGAAAACCAAGCAATATAATTAAAGATCTAAAATTTTTATTTGCAACTTCTCTTCGTCTATTTTGACAAGTGATCTCAAAGCTAGCTACACAAAAACTCCTCAACCAGTAACATTAAATATTAAAGGGGTCTTTGCAGGTGCCCAGCTTTATACACTACTCAGACATGTCACCAGAGGAGGCCAGTGAACAAGCCTGAGAACTACTGTCCAACAAAACAGGAACTCAAAAGCATTTTAAGCTTCTTGAGAAATAAGCAGGTATTCTGTCGCTTAGTGGTGAAGAACTGTTGAACACATCCACATCAAATGGATGGGCTTTAACAGTTAAAATACGAGACCAGAAAAAACTGCACAAGCTGCTCCTCTTTGGGACACCAGATAGTTAAGATCTCATACTGCAGCTGTGTTCAGCTCAAGAACTCAAGATCTTTTAACTACTCTGCTTACACTGACACTATTTAAGTGATCAAGCAGATCAGGAATATCACAAAGTTGTGATGGTCACCTCTTTCAATTTACCATACCTGTTACAGAACCAACTAGTACCTGCGTAATATTAATATAATGGCAGTAGTAGCTTATACTTCCCCCTCTCCCTCTTAACAAATTATTGGGGTTTTACATACTGTCCATTAGTATGGCGAGAAAATAAATTTTAATTAGCACACAACAAAGCCCGATGATGTAAGTTTTATGTGTGGCAGCTCTGTTTATTTGTTCACGTATGAGTAAACATTGCATCAGGTCCTATACCAGAAATACAGACTTCACCTGGTACATAACCACTTCATCTCTCATATTGTAGAGAAACATGAAAACCTATTACAAATAGCACCAACAATGTAACTCCACAACAGAATATCCAGATTAAGCATCTCACAGACAAACATATTTAAAGCTGCCATTTCAAAGGAATTATCATCGCCCTGAAAAGACAAGAAAGGTAGCTAAACAGTCAGCTGAAATGGAAAGTGGCAGCAGCATGTGACATCTCTAGTTAAGCTTAACTTAAACCTCTGCATTCTCTACAAAATAGGCAACCTTTCTCTGCAAGTTGCAGAGAATTACTACTGCAATCTCTGCAATAGTAATACTATCAACAGTCCAAAGTTCTCATTCCCAGACATAAGAACTGTAAATCTTCAGGAAAATAACTGTATGTGACATACACAACAAAAAAATGAAGTGAACAAGATAGCTGTCTGTCACCCAGGAGGCTCTGTCTGCCTGGAGGCCTTTACAGAACAGTAAGTTAATATAAGTAATAACAGTAAGTTAAAAATAACAGCTGTTATTTTTTAATGTTATCATTCCAGTTCTGAGAGTACAACATTAATGCTCACAGATTCACTCAGCTTCCAGCAGATTAATCCAATAAAAAACAAACAAAACAAAGCCATACTGAGAAGATGCACAACATACATGCATTATTTAAGCAATAAGATACAGAAGCCATACACTAAGAGGTGCATTTGTTATTTTCTATTTTGCAAATTATTTGTGCAAAAACATGCTTTTAATGCATGACTATTAATTTGAGGTCTGACAAAGAGCAAGAACAGGCATAAAGATGAAAACATCCTCCTATACTCTGTACTTCATTAACTGTTTTCCTTCATTAAATTTCTTCACAAAAAAGCTCTTCCTGTCTATTTGTGTTTTAAAGAAATAACATGGGAGCACGAATTACTTGAAACTGGTTGGAGATTAATAAAAATTCTGAGGTAACTGTTAGGCAGTTTTCTGTCAGAGGCTGTTTGGTTTTTTGAGGGCTTTTCCTGTTAACTATAAAACAGAAGTACTGAATACAATCTAAGTACTAAACCTTGCTACACTTGAAAAGCTTGCTTTCGCTACAATTAAAATCTTTCCCTTTCTATTTTCAGGGACCATTTAAAATGTAGTAACTCCCAGAAAGTCTTTTGTATCCTTTTTCCTGAATTTATCCTGTAAATGAAATCTCAAGTTCTTGTTTAAGAAAACTAAACCTTACTAAATTCAACAATGACTTAATATAAAATGTAACAGAGAACCTATTAGGAGAAAAGCTACGCTGCAAGTGATCTCATCTTGAACTACTTATCCTCTATGTTAATCCTATTTACACTGATACCCAAAAACTGACATTTTTACAACTACCCATGACTGCTAACAACTGGAACATCACAAAAATCCACATCTAAACAGATTGAAACGTGCCAACATCTAGCTTAAAATTTCCACTGACTGCCCTCAATAACAAGCAAGGTAAGGCTAAATTGTACTTGTTCCTCACCATGAACAACGTGAATTTTCATTTTCAAGTCTCTGAAAACAGATCCTTAAAAAAAATAAATAAATAAATCAAAAAGGATTCCTCTAAATGAATTTATAATGGTAAAGCAAATCTGATTTTGGTAGTTGATAATTATTTTGATGAAAGAAGGATGCACCAATGCCCACTAAACTTTTAAATCCATGACAGAAGTCCAGATTATTCTAACCTGTTCTCTGACAATCAAAACGTAAGAAGGAAACAAAACTGTCATGTTTATACTCACCGGAACTTTACTTCCGACTATCTGCATGCAGTGGTCAGCCAAGAGAAGTTATTGTGTGAAAAAGATAACAATAATAATACATAAATAAACACAGCAAAGTACTTAGTAGGATGTAGCATCACACAATTTCTTTTTCAGTGCATACTTATTAGTACACTATTAATTTTTATTTATTTATTTATTTTAATCAAAATGTTTAAGAGTTACAGTTCCTCAACAGGAAAACAGTACTACTTCTGTAGGAAAAATGATTTGAAATTATGTTCCACTGATGAATCATCAGTATTTTACACATTTATAAACAAGTAGCTAAATACCTAGCTTGACATCAACATCTTAAGAGATTAAGAGATTTGCCATATTGTTCAAATGATCAGGTCAAATATTTTACATATGACACTGAGAAAGCAACAGGAAAAACAAATGTCATGCTGACTTTCTTGTACATACAACACTTCATTTACAATGCTACTTTTGAACTACTTAGATGATGTCATAGAGTTTAATTAACTTTTCACAATCAAAAACAGCCTACAGTTATAAATCTAACTTGTATTTCAGAAAAACTCATGCAGCTTTTTTCCTCAAATGCTCAGTATGGATACTTTTAATTACATGGATAATTAACCAGTGATTTACAAACTGACATTTTCTCTTTTTCACCATCAAACAGCATTTCTGCATATTAAAACAAGAAGTTGACTTCATACAGATTCAACACTTGGCAGAAAATCAGCACACCTTGGCCCTGTTCTACTACTTTGTGCAAATGACCATGTTCCTCTAAAATCTAATACTATAGAAAAGTCTGTAGGTCTTTCCCTGTCAGCTACTTGCCATGATCTGAATTTGATGCTATCTGTTTAGCCTCTACCTGATTCATTTTCTACTCATATTTTCCACTACTTATTTTGGAACCCTTTCAGAAGACAGTCCTTGCAAGTCTTTCACAATCACCTCTTCTCTCCTTGTGCTGATGAAGCTTCCTCCAGAAGCACAAGATGAACTGTCATCACCAGACAGGAAATCTTTCTTCCTAATTTACAGAATTCTCTCATCAACGTTCAACTCATTCAATACAACACAAGACATCAATAAATTCAGTTCTGAAACAGAATTCTGAGCCTTCATCGTTTCCAAAGTACAATTTTCAAATGATAGAAGAAATCACAACCACAGATTAAGCACTTGACATCAAAGGATCCAGCCTATTAGCTTCCCTGCTTCCTTTGTCCTCCAAAGAAAAGGAAAGTCTTTTTCATCCATGGGAGAAATCAAGTTTCTTTCTCACTCAGAACTCTGAGGACAGCAGAGCATTTCAGAAAAGCATGGACAACGTGCTGCAGATGGCATACAAGGCAAAGGATATGAAGCACTGACTTTTAAGTTTGGTTAAGACAGCAGGAGTAAATGAGAGTCATATTTCAGATGAATGGAGAGCTCAAAAGCATTAACTAAAACAAACATGGAATGGAACTGGAAAAGCCACATCAATTGTCCAGTGTGCTTCACAAGCCATGAGCTCTAAGCAGAAGAAAAAGCCAAAGTATCTTCAGTACAGAAAAGATGAAAAATGTATAGTTATCTGTGACCAAAGAAAGGGAGGAAAAATTAAGAAACATCATTTTTTATGTAGTGAGCGATTTCACAGAGGACAAAGCTGAAGGTGGTGTGAGGAAAATAAAAGTTTGCCAAATCAAGATGCGGTATAAACTAGTCAGGGCTTGAATTCAACTAAGTCAGCATAACAATTTAACTAAACAGAAGGTGTAATTAAAAATGAAAACAAAGCTTTGCATTATTATAAGACCCCAATCAATACTTGTACATTTGAGTTGTAGTTCAATTAAGATGTTAGCTATTTTTAGGGTATGAAGTGACAAAAAAATGTCATTCATGTCTCCAAACAACTTTAAATACTTCATTCAAATGCTGTGATTCAACTGCAAGGAGTGTATAGAGTCAGATACAAGCCCCTTTTCTATTAGAAAAAAATATCTTGCGTATCTATTGAACATTCACACTGGAGCTGACAAGATCAAAGCATATGTTCACATATTTGGGATTTTAGTTTGGTGGGTTGTCCCCTCTCTTCCCCTTCCACTTCAAATGTCAGTGAGCTAATGTGTTCCCAATTCTGTTGCCTCCCCCCATACTGCAGCTCACATGATGGTAGTAATGTAGTTTGTTAAAACTTTCAGCAGCTAGACATGCAGTGGTAGCCATGCTTTTCTTACTCTACTACTGTACCATAGTAATCAAGAGACTACATTCCAATACCATTACAAACAAGAGAGCACCATCTCCTAACTAGTTTTGGGAAAGAACTGCAGGTACTTCCACTATGAAAATTACTAGTGCTTCAACAAAAATACTCTTGTTTATTAAGAAAAATTTGAGAAATAACACTGATTAGCAAACAAAGACAAAACATTACAACATAAGCAATAGTTCTCAGAGAGTCTAGGCAAACTACATTAACTGAAAATATTCTAAGATACACTCCATAAGCATGAATAGTTTTCAATTAACTTGTATGTTTAGCAATACAATGCTTGAAGCAGTTGATTACTCACATGACAGAGTAAAAGACTGCTGATTTTGTTTAAAATAATTACATGCAGGAAGATCACCACTGCCAGAAGCATAAGTCATCATTTGCAAAAGTTTTTCTTCATATAACTTCATATTCTTCAATGCAAGGCAATTAGGCTTAAAAATGGCATTAGGTTCTAGTTTTGATTTTTTTTTCTTGAAATTTAACTCCACCCACTTGATTCTAAAAGCTAAAAGCTCATTTAATCAAGAAGCAGATATTTAATAAATGTTATCTGTTTCTTGAAAGGATACTCAGCTACGTAGAAAGAAGTGCTGCAGCTGTTAGGTATCTGAAGAATTACTCAACAGGCTTAATTTCTAGTAAGATATTACTGCCATAAAAGGCTAAGAGTTAAAAAAAAAAAAAAAAAAAAAGAATTACATATTATCCTAATTTCTAAATAAAACCATACATATTTATCTAAATCAAGAAATACACCAACAACAGATCTCATCACGTGAAGATACTACTGCTCCTTGAATATGAAAAGCTACCCTCCTCTACCACTTGTATAAATAAGCTGTAGCTTATTTATTTAATTCCTTAGAATTCAGTACAAGCTTCTTTAAAGTTCTATATAGAGCAAATAGAGGCACAAATCAGAGTGCAGGCAATTTGTAGTGAAATCAAAACATCTATTTGCATTTTTGTTTCATACAACATCCGTGTAGTTTTGTGATACATTCTCTTATTATGTAAAAATAACAATATTTGCCATAGTCAATTTTTTAAGCAGAGAAAAGGCATTTACAGTTTCATTTTATATCTATTTGGTGGTAACAGTCCCACTATTGCAGAAAACAAACTGCAGCTCTGCAGTATTTGAAATTATGTCTCTTCATCCCAACAAGTGTTGAACCATACATTTTCATTACCCTGAAATAGATCAACTTCAAAAATTCTTCATATAGAATCACCAACACAATTAGAAGGTCTGAATATATAATTTTCTAGTCAAAAACATTTTCAAGTTGTATTTTGCAACAATCTTTTCACTAAAGGAACAACATAATGTACCTTCAGGATACTTCTTAGCAGAGTATTTAGTACCGTCTCAAAGCCACTTACACTACTCAACATATTCAAATTAAGCTAAAATACTGACTTAATTTTAATTTGAAATCCTTTCAATATTTTTACTCTTTACCACTGAAAATTGTACAGATGTCATTACTGAAACTATGAAGTCATGCTGCCCTTTCCAAGTCCTTTTCATTACAAAGATTCATATAGCCAATTGCACAAAAATACTACCTATCCACTACTCTAGAGGAGTAGATTTGCAATTTCTTGTGGTTTACAGAACAGCATTTAGTTTTCACACTGCTCAGAAAACAAAATGCAAATTTGCAGACACAGTTGTAGATACAGCTGCAGACAGTAGAGATTTTTTGCAGCCTCCTCTTTCTTGGGAGGTAAATCAAGACCAAAAAAAAAAATGAATTTATTAGTTCCACCTGTCCTGGAGAGACAACTACTTACGGATTTAGCAGTAGCAGAAATGTATTGGACAACCATCTCACGTTTCGTGGATAAATCCTTCTCTCTTAGAGGAGCTTTCCGTTCTTCGTTAAGATTCATGTCCTCCTGTAGAGAAAGACCATATGACACCAGGATTTTAATTTCTTTTTGTTGATGGTGGCTTTTTTTGCTACTTTTATACTCCTTTTCCTATTTAAACTGCTCATTTTTAAACAGAAGAGACTTCTTCAAGCATATCTGTATTTCAATCTGTTTAATTCTGATCTAGCTGATTTTCTCAACTAATTCTGTTCCTTCAAGCATCTGGTGTTCTCCAGAGTTAGCCAAAAACATAAAATCATAGAATCACCAAGGTTGGAAAAGACCTAAAAGATCATCCAGTCCAACCGTTCACCTATTCCCAATAGCTCCCACTAAACCATGTCCCTCAACATAACATCCAGCAAAAAATCATGACTACATTAGCAGCAGTTACCATTAATGAAATTTAGCTCAAAAATTAAACTAGAATATTGAACACAAGTATTCAATAAGCCTACCACATTCCTGTTGTTTCTTATAAAGATAAAAAAAAAAACAACTTATTAACACTGACAACGTCCCTGCTATATCTAACCAGGAGGCTGAGATTACAAAGACTACTAACTTGCAACAAGGCTAGATGTGAAAGTGTTCCATGTAACACATTTAAAACAACCCTAAAAAAAACTAAAAACGCAGCATCCTACTAGATAAATAAAATTTGCATAAATCATAGATAGTCTCAAAGAATAGCTTAGGCTTTCAGAGATCTAAAAGTCCATGCATTTCTTAACCCTGCCATGGACTGGTTCTATCCTCCCAGATCAGACTGCCCATGCCCATCCAGCCCAGCCTTTAACACCTCCAGGGACAGGACATCCACTTTTCTGGACAGCCTATACCAGTGCTCACTCCTTTTTTACTCCTCAGAGTAAAGAACTTGCTCATAATACCTAACATAAATCTCCCCCTAAGCATGTGTTTCTACTTAATAATCAATTTATTAAAAACCAGCTCTCAACAATAATGTCTAACGACCACAATTAGGATAACTATCAGTTATCTTAATGAATAACCAATAGCAGTAGCTTGTTTTTTAATTTTATTTCTGCCTTTTTCTTTTGCTTCCTCTAAAAAAGTTGCTGGTATTCTTTATGTTTAAATTACATGAGCATTCTAAGTCACTCAATTGTTTATGCGCCAGTACTGCCAAATCAACATTTTGAAGTTACTAGTATGTAATAAACTCAAACACACACTCATAAAAGACCTTACCATCATCTTTTCAAAGAGATCCATAACCTCCTTTTCAGATAAGTTCATGCACCGTTCATCCAGAAGCGCCTGGGCGAGTGGAATTTCACTAATAGTAGGTTGTGTGTCAACATGGTGCTGAATTAACGGTTTCTCTTTTCTCACTGTTGATTTCCTGAAGCTCGTTATTCTGTCACGCTGCAAAGATATCCATTTGAAAATAAGCAGAGATCAACAGATAAAAAGCAGAGATGTTTATTGCATGGTACTAATACACATATTTTTTAATAATTTCAGCAGCAGAGGTAAAACTCAAACAACTTGAGCAAAAGGCATATGACTATTACTCACAGTTTCAAAAGTATACTACCTGTGTCAAATCTCAAAATCTTGATCTTTTACTCCCTAATTATCCTGAGAAGAAAATATGGAACCACAAAGGTACGTCCAGTGTTACCTCACCTCTAGAGCTCTACAGCTTTAGAGGACAATTGAAAAAGCTAGTACTGGAAAGAAAGCATTCACAAGTTCAGACTGATAAAAACAATCCTGCGGATGTAAGATAAACTTTGAAGAGGAATTAATGCTATTTCACAATTCCTTGAAGTGCTTTTGAGCACAGATTCCTGAAACTAATAGGCAATTTTCAAAAGCAATGTAACAGATTACTCACGTAAAAGCAGCCATTCACAGTTAAATACGTGTGAGAGACATTAGTAAAAGCGTACCACAGAATGACACTGGTTAAGGCTGACTTGTTATATACCACACACCCAATCCCCTTCCCTTTTTTATTTTTATTAAGCATGCTTATCCAGTTAATTTGTTAATATTGGAAACAACCGAAAAGTACGCCTTCCTTACAGGGCCAATTGTCACTGTATTATTTAAAATCTATCTCTACTCTAAACAGAGATGGATAAAGAGTTAGAAATTATTTCAGTAAAACTGCTGTAATAGAAAGAAGCTAAGTAGATAGGTCAATATATATGCATGAACATACATACATATACACTGGGAATGTTAGCTCTACATAAGATTTGGTAAATTACTTGTTTCCATCAACAAATACTAGCATATTTGTTCTAGGCATGGAACAGCCTATTAAGACGTGCTTTCATGTAACAGCAGCTTAAGTAGAGTTACCAGTATTGTTCATAGCATTTACCACAATATCTATCAAGACATATAAAACTAAATTTATGTTGTCTGAAATTACAGAATATCTGTAGACACAACAAATTCAAAGGAGTATTTAATTTGGAGGAAATCTGGATTAATTTCAGATTAGTCTAAATCGTAGTGGAGAATTTTAAATACTTTGGAATACAAGCTACAATAATTGTTTATTTTTTCCTCTTTCATTGTACTGCAGTAGTTTTTTGTTGTTTCTGCTTGTTTGAGGTTTTTGTTTGTTTGTTTTTCTATATGTTTTATTTTGAGATTTCAGATGTCTTCTTTATTTCAAATTCGTGAACAGTGAGTATCCCTAGATAAGCTGCCAGCCCCCTGAATTCTTAGGGAGTTATGTTTGTTTGTGGATTTTTTTCTCCTCCCTCCCTCTAATAAGTCTTAAATTTGTGGACAGAAACACATTACTTAAAAGGATATTATAACAGCCTTTAAAAAAACAAAAAATATACACTAAACACACTTTTCTCTTATAATTGAAATTAGGGCATATCTACTGAAAATGCCAGAAGATATTACATAATGCTGGAATGACAGGACCCAAATTAACCAACCAACATCAAATGCAGTTGTATTCGTCCTCCTCTTTAATAAGAGCCCTTTCAGCAGTCAAAAAGTCATTTAAGATCACTTTTCATTGTAATGTGATGTTTCATTAACAACAAATTTGTTTAACTGCACTGCAAAGTAACATCACTTCAAAGACAAAAGAATCTCACAGATAAGTAATATGGCTAAATATAACTGAATGGCCAGCACGGCTTAACTTCCGGATAGAGAAAGCATAGGTTGGTAATTTTACTACAGTCTATTTCAAAATAATGAAGTAATATCAAGCATATGGAATATTCAAAATTACCAACTTAATGCTTCTAAATACAAAGTGGGTGCTTGAAATGCAGTGCATTTTCATTACTTCATAAGTAATTCCATTTGGATCATTTGGCTAATTTTGAAGAACCGCTGTAGATCTCTACCACTGAAAAGAAGGCCAAAGGAAATAACACCAACAGTTTCAACACATCCATAGTATTAGCAAAATATTTTGAATATGCTCAATGATACCAATTTGAGAAATAATTGAAGAAGCTTCTCAAGTTGTTACAAATGAAGGCACTGAAGTACAGTAACTCAATTTTCTAAAATGTAATGCTTTATATCCTTATAAGAACGTGTCATATTGTCCACAACATTTGGAGTAAGACAGCATGCAGTGTGAGTTATCATTGCAAATTAAGACGTTCCAAAGACCTTACCACATCATCTGCCAAAGTTTTTATTTGGATATTCTATCAAAACAAAAACACACACAAATAAAAGAAAAAAAAATTACCTACTGTTTTAGAATAAAGAAGTCTATATTTCATGTACTTTAACATTAAAAACGTAGGAAGGAGGAACAACAGGTTCACTCTTAAAAACTTTGATTAAAAATAAACATTCAGATGTATTCTCACCAGTGGATTGAAGCTGGCTGGCATGCCCACTCATTTCACCCATACACCCCAACAGAATCAGTGTTACAAGGCCAAAAGTAAAACAAAATTCATGAGTTCACTTAAAGACAGTTTAGTGAGTGAAGGAAAACAAACAAAAATAAAATAAAACCCCAACTGGATACAGAAGATGCAACTCACCACATTCAGACCAATGCCCAGATAGACTCTAAGCAACTGCTACTTCGGCAAAACTCCCAACCAGTCTTATGGCTGAGTACGATATAACACAGCATGGAATGTTACCTTGATGAGTGCAGGTCAGCTGTCCTAGCTGTGTCCCCTCTCAGCCTCCCACCCATCCCCAGCTTACTGCCTGAGAAGTTGTAAGAAACAAGAAAAAGATCCTTGACACTGTAAAAGCACTAATTAGTCAAAGCTAAAACACTGGTGTGTTATAGAAACTGTCTTGGTCACTTATCAAAACACAGCAGCAACTGGAGTGCTTAAAAAACAAAAAAAAAAAAAAAAAAAACACCCCACACTACTTCCCAGTCAGACTCTGGACATACAGCTAGAATATTTTTCTCTTACTACTCCAGATGCTAACATAAATCTCCTACCTTTCTAACTGCATCTCAACATGTTCCTTCCAGCTACACCTCTTACATATTATCAAGCCGTAAATTTAGTATGAGTCAGGAGTAAAATACTCCAATATTGAAATTAAAACTAAGATGCCCTTAGTCTGATCAGACTTTCTAAAATGAAGATTATTCAGCAAGAAGATCAAGAGGAAAAATATCCAACCATGATTTCAGAGACAGCTATGTAAGCAATAAGTTCTGGAACTCAGGGTATGTTTCAGCTGTCACTTCTACCAAAAATACCTGTTTCCACCTTTCATTTTAGCACTGTCAATCTCTCCCAGAACTTCCAGCAGGATAATCTCTACCTTTATATTGCATCTGTCACTCAAAATCCTCTGGGCAAAATACTGAATATGAAAGCAAGATACCTCACACCCTTTTTCCCCTAAGACATCTCCAGCTCACTTCTCCAAACTCCTTACAGTACACAAGGTACAGAGCTGCCTGTAGCTACTCAAGATAAGCACCACATTTAACAAGTGAAAGTGATCCTAGCTGGAGGCAGAGGCAAAGCAGTTGTGCCTGCATATTCGCACTGACACTCAGATTGACAGTCTCTTACACTAACAGTGAAATCACACTGTCTTTTATGTACTGCTTTTGATCTCATGTAAAAAAACAGAAACCAAAAGTTTTCCTGCCCAAGAGGAAGTTTAAGGTATCACAGTTTTCACAGTCAGTCCTCCAGCATTATTCTTTCAGCCACCTATAAAACAGCTACAGCACTACAAGACAAAAGGAGATTAATCCTTTCCAAGCTTGCTGAAGACATCAATTACTGTACTTTATTCCCACATTCCCACAAGAGGAGATGGACCATTCAGAAGTGAGCAATACCAGGAAAAGAAGACAGACAACTTCCATGTGAAAGTCAGAGGGTCACCAAGCTTTGTGACTAATATCAGCAGAGGGGTAGAAAGCTAAAAACATTGAGCTGGAGCACTGACTGCCTCAGCATTGCTCTCAAATAGGAGGGAAGAGAAAACTGAGGCATAGTAATCATATTGTACACTGATCCTCAACAAAGGACATTCTCTTTCATGAACAGTTGCACTTCCACTGTCCAATTTGTTTACGACACAGTAGAACCATTCCCAAATAACAGAGGTGGAAGTACAGCATTATGCTTTGATGAAGTTCCAATGTGTAAACTGATTACTATTTAACTCTGACCTTTTTAATTCCTAACCTATGCATTCATAGTTGAACTTCATAAAAAGCCTGGGCATGTAAGATAGGCTTCCCAACTCCATTAAGGTTAATTTACACTGCTCTGAGATTCAAGCTAATTTCAGAATAAATTTGAGATAAGCAGTAAAACCATCAGTTAACATTTAAAAACTATTGTTTCACAAAAAATTAATAGTATGTAACTGTTCATGGGTAATTTAAGCACATAAAACATTACAGCATTATGATAATACAACTGTTCTTGCTTACTTCCTCCTTTAACAACACTTTGCATTCCTCATAGTCCGTTACAAGCACCTGAAATCCTGAATTCCTGCTCCTTTTTAACAAGAATTCCCAACTGTATCAAAGTAAAGTGATGCTACTGGCTTCCTCATTACTATGTACAATGTAATTCCTCTCTATTCACATCCTGCTTCATTTCCTTCTTGCCCATAGGACAAAGAACTTGCCCAGGAAGCTGCTATAAACAGGAAAGAATGGCAAAAGGAGGAGAAAGCCCTTGTGTATATCACAACAGCTGTAATTTCAGTTTAAGCAGCTGCTGTGATTAATAAGTTGCACTGTAGTCCACACGCGCTGGTATTTCTGGATCTACAATTTCTATTCTTTGAGGAAAAGCCAAACTTCATTGCTACAGCATTTGTCCAGGTTTTTTGTATTATATCAAGTGTATTATTAGTGGGGGGGAAAAAAAAAAGTGACTTTACCAACAACTTTTCATGAAAAGATCAAATACTGCTAGTAGTTCCTTTGAAGGCTTTGATTTGCTGATTGGGTTCTGCAGTATTTTGGTAGTTTATTTAACTTTTAAATAATAAAAACAAATATGCATACCCTCCTCTTCTTAGAGTTTACCAAAATGAAAATGCTTCATTTTTTAGAAAATTCCCAGATTCAATTTTTCATTGAATCCTTCACTGCATGGGCACTGTCAACTTTCACAACTTACTATGTGTCTTCTGCTCTACTGCTAATTAAATTCCCTCCAAACAGCTATTTTTATTTTTTTATTTATTTTACCTGTTTAGCCCTCTCCTCAAATAGTAACAAAGGAAATTTCAAGTAAACTATGACATTCACTTTACTATCTGTTCTACCTACAAGAGCTAGAGGTGTTTCAGAGCTATAAGCACCTTCAGCTAAAAAAATCAAACCATCTCTGCAAGGCACGTAGTACATACAAACCAAGCCCACCACTTTTACTAGGCTATACTTTTGGGCACTGCCAATTGGAAAACAAGCATACAGGAATGAACAACACAGACTTGCACGTAAGAATTAGAGAATTTTCTCAAACCAAAGCACAGTAGCTCAGTGACTTAAAAAGAACTCTCATTTTTAAAGTTAACCACGCACTGCTTATCTTAAAAGAAAAATCATTCCACAAAGGATCAATCCAAGGTTCAAAGCATATAGTTGTAGCTAAAAGAGCTGCATGCATTGAAAAGGGTAAAAACTCTTCAGTAAGAGTGAAGTTCAACCTCACAATAAAAAAAAAATTATCCCAGTTCTTAAAAATAGATATAAGGTGGCAACTTATTTTTGCTACATTGAATTGGCCAAACTCATTAGCTTTATGATAGCTTTTACACAGTCTAATATGCTCCATAACATATCTGTACAGAACAGCTTCTTGAACACAATAGGCCAGAAAAAGAAAGGAATATGTAGAGCCAATTTGATGCACATCAAGTATTGCTATCTAGCAAAATATCTTTGTTACACTGTAATGAAAAAGCTTAAACAATAGCTTGTATGCAAGCATCAAACTGAGATCAAGTTTGCACTTAAGAAGTCAAGAATTATTTTGGAAAAACTAGATCAAAACAAGTGTTCCAGAATGTTACTTCAAATGTGCCTCACAATAACTCAGCTTTTTTTAAAAAACATTCCCTAAGCTTAAAAAAAAATAGAGTTCAGAAGTCAAACAGTTGTATTTTTGAAAAATAAGAAGCTAGCAGAGATGCAGGGCCTAATATGGTACTGACAGGCACTGCCAGCAGAAAAAAAAATAAATTAAAAAAAAAATCAACAAATGCTCTGCCAGTCCATCAGCATTCAAACAATCCATCTACCACACTAGTACCTTTAGTGCTACACTGCATTCACTTGTAATGCAGTCCCAGAAGCTGATTCAGTGACTGACTGAGTGATTTCAGCCTGCTCTTACAGGAAAAAAAAAAAAAAAAGAAAAAGAAAAAAAATTTTCTTCCAAACCTAAATCTAGGTGCAACAAAAAGAATATGCTGATACTGACAAGGTATCCTGCACAATACCAGCACAATACCAGACAACTCTAATAAATTATGTCTGGAATTCCACCAAGCACAAAATAGGTACAGAAAGTTGTATATGCATCTGAAAGGATTTTTGAAATTATTTGAATGCACTTCTAACGTAGCAAGTTTATAGTAAATGAAGCTTAGGAATTGTAGCTTATGAAGTAAGCTCTCTTATCAAGGAAAACATGAAATGTAACTGACACTCAACTACCTCAGTTCCTTTTTTTCCCCATAAACATTGTTCTTCAAAAAAAAAACCATTCGAGTATGCAGTATCAAAATTATTAGACTTGAACATGAAGTTATTTAGGTCTACTATAAACGCATTGGTATTTGGATATGTGGCCCAAAAACTAAATACATGTGGCATCAATACATATGCCTAGCTCTGCAATTCAAGTACATTTAGAAACAGGATTTGATTATTTTCTGCATTTACACTGCTGACAACCATTGCAGTTCAATATGCTCTTTCTTATGCAAATACTTACCTATTCTAACAACTGGAACGCTGTCTGAACTATTAATATCTGTCAAATTTTCATCTCCTCACACATAATCGAATGCAAATATTCCAGCACAGATCTATTACAAAGCCACAGTTATTTTAAAAGTTACTTAAATCCTACAGAATGAAAATACATCATGGCACAATCTGAAGAACCAAAATGTAACAAAAGCAGAAAACTATATCATACAGGTAACTATATGTATCTAGTGAACCTCACATTGTATTAGTGCTCGCTTTTTGTTCCTCACAAAGCTATGTTCATGAGGAACAAAAACTACAGACATCTTTGAATGTCAATATTCTAATACGCATCATTAGCTCTTGCCATACTGCTAACTGAAAGACTCTACAACTAACATTTCTCCTGACCAAAGTACTTATTTTTCTCTTTGACAATCATCCCCAAAATGTACACGGTTGTAAATGTGTAACCAACAAGCTGTGGCACAGAGGTGTCATCAAGAGGCATCACTAGGAATATTTAAGGTCTCCAGTTATTTCTTCTCATTTTTATGCCTAAATATTCATTATGATGTGGTTTGTAAGTGCAGTCCCACATAGGACAAAGCGATTAGCAATTAACTAGCTGAACCCTGAAGAAAGAAACAGGAAAGAATGAGCCTTCAAGGCTCATCCTGTATCCACCTGCACATTTATTGCAACTCCACTGGCCTACATAACAAAACTACAACTGCTGCTTCATTGCTTGTATGCCTCCAGTCCTACAGCCCCAAGTGTTCGCATTTTGCGGTACTAATTCTCTACTGTTTCAAACTTAGTAATTTTATTTAGAAATCTGTCTTACACTAAGAGAGAACACTGCTTTGATAGTTCCACTTTGCCAAGTTCTCTCACATTTATTCTCATATAAAAAGGAGAATTAAGTATGCTACCAGGTTGTTTTTTGTTGTTGTAGAGAGACAACTTTACATTTCCACTGCAATCAGGACAGAAGTACAATTGTTGAAGAAAAAAAAAAAAAAAAAAAAAAAAATCACCCTGAGGAACAGAAGGCAGGATTCCTTTCATTGTTATTTATTCTTTTTTTTTTTTTTTTTTTTTTTCTTTTTAAAATCATCTAGTGAGATTTTACCCTTACATTTTACATCTTCAGAACAAGTTCAAGCACACTTTACTGTTCTGAAAGACACAGACTCAGGAGACCTACTACTTTCTCCAACACCATCTTTCTGACGTCATTTAATTGCAATTGTAAATTCATTTCAGATCTGCTTGTGTGCATTTAATATTCTGCTTTCAACCCATGCTGAATTAAACAGTTATTATTAGATGACTGACAAGCAGTCACAATCATATCTAATAGTGGAAACAAACGAACTTAGGAGTTCTAGTAAACAATCAAAGAAGAAAGGAAATAAATGAGATTTTTTTTGTACTGTTTCTTGATCTCATTAGTCCTACTGCCACACAAAACTCATCAAAGCATTGAGGTGGGCATGCAGACTAGGCCAACACTGCTGCCCAAGAAAAGCTGATAGCCTACTCTTCTCTGTCTTTTAAGAACTATTTTTAAGTCCACCTTAAACATTTTAAGCCTAGCAGTAAGCAATATATTTAAAACCACAAACATTGGCTACATATTCAATTCAGGACATTTACCAAAAAAAATAAGCAACTGCTTCAGCATTTCTTTGTCACCCTTTTCCTCCATATAATGGATCTTCCACTGCAAAGCTTTACAAACTTACTTTAAAAACTCACTTTAGTGATTTTAGTGAGAACTTTAGTCTATTAACTATTAGAAAGTTATAAATGAGAGCAGGAGCTCTAGGGATGGTCTCTCCATCAATACCATCAGGAAAAAAAAAAAAAAAAAAAAAAAAAAAAAAAAAAAAAAACAACCTATTTCATTCATAAGGAAAATTTCAGTTTGATACAAAAAATAACATGTAATTTGAAGTTGGTCCAAATTAGCTTTGTCTACCTGCAACTTCATAAATGCTACACAAACAACAAGGAAAGACTTCCAACTGTTAATCTCATAATGGGAGAGCAGGTAATATTATAGGGAAGTTGTAGTGGTGAGCTTATTTCCTCCAAAATAAAGTTATTAAATGATAAAAGAATAACCAGGATGCACACGTTGTAAAAACTATGCAAAAAAATGCATTTTAGTAATTTTCTAATTTCTTGTGGTTTTAAACAAGTAAACTGATGAACAACCAACTGAAATGAACAGTAGCTTCAGCAGCAACAGACATCTTCTATTGTGTCCCTGGGTATGGGTAGCAATTAAAGAATCACAGGAATTTTATTAGACATTTCTGTCTACTTCTAAAGAACTGAAATTGATTAAAAAAAAACAAACATGAAGACCCCTTGTAGCCCACAAGATAATTAATTAAGTATAATCTTTTCATTCTCCTGAGTCATCAACAATCATTAATGTTTTACAGGTTGTTTGTAATATACAAACAAAAGTTTCTCCTCTAAAGCCTAGAAAACACCTCTCCTATTTATATGCATACTGCCAGTTCTCTGTAAATCTCTTCCACATTGCCTCTGTGGAATCTGCTTTGTTTGCAAAGCTTCCTGTATCATCCAGAATATCTCTACAGTTTTGTCTTACAAGTAGTAGTTCAGGAAGTTCAATTACCACAAGCAGATAGTCTTATCACTCTATCACCTCATTTAAACAGTGTCAATATCAACTCACACATTAAAAGCTAAAGCTAGTCAGCGCTATGCCCTGCTCCACCACATTAGAATTACTGCCAAATCAGTATCCTTTCCTGCACTAAATGAGTTTTCTTAAGACATCAATACCACCCTTCAGTAATGGTTGCACCTTAATTTCAGTTGTGTGAAGCAAGAATCCTTTGAGGCATTCACTGATTTTACTGAGACACACTACAATCTCAAACAACGCATTTTATTCATTTGCCAAAATCTGCTTAATCTGACTCATAGCTTACGTACGCAGAATACAAACATCTAAAGGAGTCATCTGTAAAGAACATATTCTCTCTTCACAGAAGCGTGAGACCCAACAGCCTGAGTTAAACAAGGTCATGAGATGTAGGTTCAGTAAAACACTGAGTGCTCAAGACTATTGACAGTTCACTTAAAGCATTCCTGCCCAAACATGGGTGGAGCAGCATAGTTGAGAAACCTATCAGGCAAGCACAGTCAGTTTACTTCTGTATATAAGTTAACTGATAAAAGCCCTTATTCCACTGTTGGACATTAGTTGATGGCACATTAGTCAGAGTATTGGATTTTCAGTTTTGGATTGATTTCTGAGAGCTCAGAGAGTTTAAAATGCTTCAGTATGAAGCATAAACAATTTCCGTTTTTAAACTCAAGTATGAGTTGCTCCTTGTGGGATGAATCATCAAATCCACATCATCGCATTTACTTGCATTCCAACTAAGTAATCTCTCTCCTACCCCTAACATTTTTTACCCCATTTTACAAGCTCTTTGTCTCAATCTACTTTTAAAGACAGTGCCATACTCATATCACTGCCCTTTGTGAAAACTAAAATTGTTGCTAAGTTATTTTTATCACTGATGAAACCTCACAAAGATGAAATTAACTTGGAGTAATGAAGCATGCTTTCAGCGTGGCACTAGCCACTACATGCACAGAAATACTTCTCTTTTATGCTAATAGAAAATCAACAGGATATACTACAAAACCTTGACTCAGACAAAAAATACTGACCATGTGAACTTCTAGCTAGGCAGCATTCAAACAGTCAGGAAGCACCACATATCCTGTTCTAACGACGTCTTTTTAAGCACTGATTCATAACATCACAGACATCTGAAAATATCTCAGGTGTCTCACACCCTAATTCCTGCTCAAAAAGCTGAGTCAACACAAAACACAAACCAGACTGCTAAAAGCTTTGTCCACGTTTCCAGGTCTCAAACCTTTCCAATGACTAAGATACACAGTACCTCTGATCAACCAGTTCCAAAGCTTAATCACCTTTCAAATCACTTTTTCCTCTAATTCCCAGTCAGAATCGCTCCTGTTTCACTTTTCCACCGCCTCCCATTCTCATCATATGAACTTTTGTAAAAAGCCTGGCTTCAGCTCCTCATGTGAAAGGTTTGAAAAGTCTTGAAAAGACTTGAGAAATATTTGGGTTCAGCTACACCATGACAACCACATTCAAACAGACCCAACACTTTTGAGCATGCACCTGTTTCCTACGCAGCCAAAAAAACCTAAATAATTCTTTTAGTGTTACTACATACTTACTTTAGTGTTAGACACAGCAAACAATACCCAAGTTAAGGGCTAAAACCCAGAAGTCTCAGCAATTTCTCTGACAACTTAATTTAGTCTGTTTCCACTAATTTAAGAGAATGCCTGCTATATAGGCAAAACAAGCCTGTTGCCAAACCAAGTTAAATATGTAGCTGTTCGCTGTTATCTTATGCTAGCCCATGCGCAGGGCTAGAATGAGATCAGATGATTGCTTATTAAAACAATTTCATTTTTTTCCTGCCCATTCCATTATAAACAAAAATCATGGCAGAAACACTAGGCACTCATTCCCACCTCTAGTCCTTGCATTAGCACAAAATGATATGAAAAAAGATTAAATCAGAGCCCTTCCAGTGCTGCCTGGAACATAAAGTTTTCATAAAAATTACTCCCATTCACACACACTACTAGTACAAAATCTGGAGCTAAATTGTCACTCCACAGTTCTGTCAAGTTCAAAAGGTTATATTAGACTTACATGACTCTCAAAATAACCCAAATCAGAAAAAAAAAAAAGTTCTAATGCAGCTCAACTTTGATTGTACGTGAGAATATCAACTTAGCTGTCTTACAGAAAACTGTATCATAGAACTGTTTGGGACGGAAGGGACTTTAATGATCACCTATTTCTAATCCCCTGCCATAGGCAGGGTCAGCTCTCACTAGACCTGGTTATACCCAAAGCCCCACTGAACTTGGCCTTGAACAGTTCCATGGATCCACAGCTTCTCTGGGCAGCCTGTGTCAGTGTCTCACCACCCTCTGAGTAAACAATTTCTTCCCAATGTCAAACCTGAACCATTCCTATTTCAGTTGAAGACATTAGCCCTTCTCCTATCGATACCCTGATAAAGGGTCCCTAGCTTTCCTGCAAGTCTTCTTCAAATACTGAAAGTTCTCCCCAGAGCCTTCTCTGGGGCTGAACAACCTCCACTCTCTCCACTTGCCTCCACAGGAGAAGTGCTCCAGCTCTCTGAGCATCCTTGTGGCCTCTAGTAGAGGAACAAGAGTTACCTGCCTCAACTTGCTGCCCATGTTTCCTTTAATACAGCCACCCCCAAGATACAGTTGGATTTCCAGGCTGCAAGCACACACTACTGCTGGCTGACACTGAGCTTTTCATCCCCAAACCTTTCTCCTCAGAGCTAATCTCAATCCATTCTCCACTCAGTCTGTATTTGTGCCCCAACCCACGCATGCAAGAATTTATACCTGGCCATGTTGAACTTTAAGACATTCCACATAAAAATCATTCCCCTTCATCCTTCTTCCAAAGGCCTGATGCCAGACACTGAAAATAAATCTGGTGTTATATGTAGCTACACACCCTGTCCCACAAAGTCCCTTTCAGTATGCCACTTTATATTTGCGATTATTGAAAAGAGGCATACCTCTCTAAGTACATCATACAGTTCCAAACACTAGCCAACAACCTACAGGTGGATTCATCTATCTAACTCTATTGAACATTTGTAAATTATAAGCTGTGAACCAAGGAAATTTCCATACCAAAATTTATGTTTCATTTACAAACTCAGTGACAATTTCATACTTGTACAAGCAGCATAGATTTTCTTAGAAGTCTCAACTATCCTTCTTATTTGCACAGTAAAGATAAGTACATGCAAGGTAGCTCTCAAATAGCCAAAAGAAATTGCTAGCCTCAGCAGAATTAATTTGTTATTCAATGTTTAAAAATGCAAAATTTATAAAAGATTATTCTTCTATATAATGAATGATGCCTTTCCTGGTTTGTCTTGTTCTTCCCTTACAAACAGACACCATTACCATTAAGTAATAAATCTGTCTGCTCACATTGCCTCAACTTCAAATACACTTTAATTCCATCCTTATCCTTTCTCAAAGGTACACCCCACTTCATTACAGCTTTATCCAGAGTTTGCATACATCACGTCCAAAATAAGACATCTCCTCACCCAGTCAATACATCCACCCAATTATATCATCAGAAGCAAGTCACTTGACCTTCTGAAAGACAGATCTGCCCTGACTTCAAGCAAGGTACCACAATTCACATTCACGTTGTTGCTAGCGTGTAATTATCTCCTCAAAAACCGAAAGCATGTCTGCATACAAACTGAAGTACTAGTGGGATATATTTCTCCCATTAAGAGTAGCAAAAAATTCAACCCTACTGACTCTAGAGTAACTGATGAGAGCATGCAATAGAAATAGCTGGCCTGCTCAATCCAATTTTGAGCTCATCTCACACAAGTTTATAAAATTTCGGATTTCAATTAGGACAAAGCTCTTTCCTCTGCAATGGAAGATTTCTGTCCAAGTTTTTTGCCTCAAATTAAAGGAGTCTCCTGCATCCAAAAACTACAAACAAAACTACTTTTTAAAATCTCTTCCCTCGGAAACATCTACAAGCAGCTTTGCTAGTTACTTTAAGCATAAAAACTTTGATACTATGTATCCTGTGCACGGAAGTGAGAGTTTGTTTCCAATAGCACCAGAAAACAAAATAAACCACAGTATTTGTTTATGCTGAGTTAATATATACATGGTTGCCTTCAATATAAGCAAAGTTCAAGTTATTCAGCGTTTTGTCTTCCTTTTAAGCGATTGTCACTTTCAGTGCATTTGTGATGCCCCATATGAACATCTTCCCCATGTGCATTTCAAGTTAATGGGTTTCAAGAAAAATGAGTTTCCAGCTGATCAGCCCAAGGCTCCTTTGCATTACTCTTAATGAGAGGAATCCAAGGTGGGAGCAAATAAATATTAACTTAGTTTTACCTGTGAAAAGGCTCGCACAAGTTATACCAAAACTTTATAATTAATGCTCTAATCAATGTGAAGTCTCGGTCTGGTTTTAATTAATGCCTCCAAGTGCTTCTCTGGAAAGGCAGTCTGAAGACAAGGGTAAAACGAATTCACTCAAAGTTAAACCAAATATAAGTAACTGAAGTAAGCAAAGTAAACACTGATATAATTAACTTCTCTTGCTTCTCCTCCATTTATAATTTGAGATACAGGACTGGTGGCTTTGAAATGTACCTGTGCGTGTTCATAAGAAATACAGTACTTAAGACCAAAAAGCAGCTGTGATTTATAAACAGTACTGGTCCAAGGAGGACTGGTGCAATCAAAAGTTTACCTGTTCCTTACAAAGAAACCAGAAAAACTCCAGCATCTTCACACACACGCCTCCTTATCTCCCTGACACGCACGTAACGCTATACACTATTTTCGCACTAACTCGGGAGCTCACTCGTGAAGCACACCGCTCGCATCGCGGCTTCCCGCACGGCACAGCGCACGCTCACAGCGCCGAGCCGCTCGGCCCGGGTTACAGCAACAGGTGCCGCAGCCGCCCGGCCCGGCGCCGCGCCCCTCCTTCCAGCCGGCACCTCCCAGCACCGCGCACCCCCCGCACGTTTTCTCCCGTTACCACCGGCCCGAAAGTAAGGAGTACCCAAAAACCATCACAGATTATTATTAAACCCTTCCTAAAAAAAGAATCCAGCAGCCCCCCCGGTCCGACCGCCTGCCCCTCCATCCCAGGCTTCCCCCACCCCCACGCTCACTCACCAACTTCGTCTTATTCCGGGTCTCCTCTTCCGAAGAGCGCCCGCTCCGTTTCGCGTTCATCTTGCTAGGGCCCGGGGGCTCGTCGCCGCCCCCAGAGCCTGGAGCTGCCTGATCTTCCATCCTTTCGGCGTCTCCGGCTCGGCACGAGGCCCCTTTTTCGTCAGGACTGTATCCTCACGGTCCCATAGAGTCGGCACCCACAACGGGGCGTCTCCCCATGGCGGCTAAAGCAGTTCCTGGAGGTACTCGAGACGCCTACTCCCAATCAACCGCCTAAGACGCTGAGCGTATCTAGGCATGCGCGCGGACAGACGACCGCTATTGCGCATGCGCTTACGTAGTGCGCATGAGCTGAGGGCGGGCGGCCGGAAAGGGCAGTGAGGCTTTGCCAGGAAATGGCGTCGTAGGGGTGCAGCTTTGGGACCAGGAACTCCAGTTGGAAAGATGTAAGAGTGAATAAAAGGCTGATTGGTACAGGGCTAGGTAGTACAGAGCCAGCGAGTAGGATGGGTTCATTGTGAAGGCGCTTGGCTTAGTTTTTTTCCTCAAAATGCTGGGAGCAGGAAAGGTCTGCATCTCATGTGTGGAATATCAATGCTGCCCACGGGGTTTTTCTGAAGCATGTTCCTTTGCGTTTTGTTTTAGGAGTATGTTGAGTGCACAGGGTAACTGTGGCATGTTGGCTAAAATTGAGTTACCACAAATGAAAGCCTTTTTTACCCCTCACCTTCGGGAAGTCCAGTCCTCAAAGTCTGAGTTTTCTGTTTATGTTTGTGGTTCATAATATCAAAATAAACTGCCTGAAGTTTATGTAGAAAACTAAATTCCTTTGGCTGGACCTCATGCATGTCCCTGTATATCAATATAATTGTTATACAAATGAGAGAAGAACAGGCTTTTTGTGTTGGCATAGCTGAACGTATGTTTAAGTTACCAGGAAAACAGCCATAGAAACAGACACAGTCTGTTGTAAGAGGACAAGGGCAACCCAAAAATCTTTGGAGTCCAGATTTATGTACAAACCTATCATTTTATTATCGTATAGAGGATGTTCTCTCTAGAATTCCCTAGAGAGTTTTGCACATCTTCCACAGCAAAACTTTTTGTGTTCAATGTGCAAGTAAGACCTGTACAGTAGATTTCTCCCATCTCTGTCTCCATACACCTGTGCTGACACACATGGTTAAAGCATGCCTGAGATTTGTGGAACAATCTGGCATTTCTTGTAATAATAACAATTTTTTAGCTATACTTAAAAATGTTAGTATTCCTATTTCTACTCCACTCCAATCCTCACCCGGATTTGAGAATGAAAAACCAGTATTCTACACGCGAACCAACAATTTATGAGCATATAAATTCTGCAGGCAACTTTAAGCAAAAAGTGAGGTGATACTATGCAACTATCTCAGTTAGGAAATTAAAATGAAAGAGTCCCTCACTTCCCCAACCTCATCCCCTCCCCCAGAAAAGGAAAAAACCACAACTACTTAAGGCAACCAAACAAACCTTGGATTATTTTGGCAACCAGTTTGCACTGTGGTGTTTTGGCCCACCTCTGAGAGCAACTTAGGTATGGCCTGAGGGTGAAAAAAGTTGTACAAAATGTTCTTAACTTGGCTTCATATCTAAGAAATTTTATATCTCTACATCTAGCAAAATTCATTTTACAACAGTAAGAATGTGTAGCTGCAGAAGTTTCCTGCTATGTAGCTGTATTTCTCCTCTTGGTTTCTAAATGTAATTTCAGTCAAACACTTAACTGCAACAAGTGAGTCAGACAGTTAGCTTACAATAAAATGATCATAGGCTGATAGGAATGTCCCTCAAACATGTACTTTTTTATATCTGAATTTGAACAAAATAGGCTTTTCAAGATGACTGGCTAATACAGCAATCTAAAAACTTAACTTTCTAACATCCTCCCTACAAACATATTAAAAAAATACATCTATGTGAGTTTCCAGAAGCTATGTACTCCAAAAATATCTGGGGAAAAAAAAAAAAAAAAAAAAAAAAAAAAAAAAAAAAAAAAAAAAAAAGAGAGAAAGATATATGAGATTTTATAAATCCAGTGACAGAATTTTCATCTATCAGTGAAAGCATAGGCTTCTGAGAAGTAATTCTAAGACAACTGAAGTCAACTTATGACTAAACCAGCTACTCAGGTTTCAATCCTTGAGAAATATTCTGTTCTTTAGGTTTCTAGTATTGAAGAAGTAAATTAACAAACTTGAAATATTTGTCCTAACCATGTAACTGGGTGGTTGTAGGAGGGAGGATTTTTTAATTTTTCTTTATACAGGAATTATTCTGCATACTACAACAAGAGAATATATACAGTATTTGACTTAACCACAGAAAGAAAACACTGCTAAATTACAGGGATGCATATCCTATATTTCATCCAAAAATTCTACATCATGAGCACAACCACTCTACAGTTAACATACCAGAATCGTTCTACTAGTGTAATGCTGTAGACTGTCTTCAGGTTGTCTCATCTGCCCTCCTGGATTATCTTATCTTTCATCTTAATTGACCATTAAAACAGCAATGTTTTATGTTGCTATCATGAATAGTGTCACAAATGTCAATTAAAACAGCTAATTATGAACATTTACATAAGTGAATAAGGATTACAAATTAGGCATCTTCACAGCTGTTTCAAGATGATTCTATGGTTACATTTTTTTTTGTAGCCATGACACAGCTGCAAAACAGTCCACTGATTAGGCTTTATATTTTTGTATTTTGAATAAGCTTACAAGTTTTGTCTGTAGCTATTCATAGGAAGAGGAAGCTAACAGCTTCCTACCTATTGTTTAAAAAAAATTATGTTTAATATGTTAACAATGTAATGATCTCTTCTTTCACAGAAGACCTATAGTTGACCTTTACTTATGTCTAGCTCTAATTTAAAGTCTAAAGCACTGGAGCTAGATGAGGTATTGATATAAGATTTATACATTAAAGGTACAGAGTCAACGTATGTCAAGGTATTTTATTCATTAAAGTAACTTAGGTAAATTAGAAAACAGCAGAATACTGTTTTGAATCTAAACAAGCCTTTAGTGATTTGCTCCAGGCTAGGCTTACCAAAAATACCAAAAACAAAAATCCATTTTTTAGGTTTGTGCTTCCTAAAGTGTTGTGGGTTTTTTGTTCTTTGCTTATGTTTGTTTTTGCTGCTGTTGTTGTATTTTATCAGAAGCATTTTTCCCTTTTTGAAGCAGTTAACTGAATTAGGTGAATTCTACTTTTCTCATTTTCTATATTTTGAATATTTATCCTACAATTCTAGACCATAACAAAGATTCTCTTCTCCAGGTGATTATTTTCTTTTAGGTTTTAAGAAAAAGGGGGGTGGAAATTGTATTCATGCCCTATTATTGTTTTTTATTGTTTTCTGGAAACAATACACATATGAAAAAATTGCACAGAACGACTTCACAGAATGACTCAAAAAAAAAAAAAAAAAAAAAAAGGTAAATATTATCCTTATTAAAAAAAAAAAAGTATTATCCTTATTAAAAAAAAAAGGGGGGGGGGGGAGGGAGCAAAAAGGTAATATCTACAGATAAGAATCTGTACCTAGAGCTTACTGAGAAATTGGTGGTAGTATTTTTGCTAAGACAATGAGTTTGTAAGAGTAGGGAAAATAACGAGTTAGCTTAGTAGATTCAAATTCTGTTCTGATCTGACTGCTACACCCTTTCACAATCAAAGGAAAGTGTGTCATTATTTGAACCTACTATGAAACAGTCCTTTTCTATGAAGTCTATGAGTCCTTTTCTCAGAAGAAGAATGAGAAAGCTATTGGTAGTTTTCCAGTCTTTCTTCAGGGGATAATTTAATGATCTCGTTTCTTTGTTGGGACTTGAGGGACATTTAGGCAGGTGTGAGTATGTCTGACAGTGCATGTCTTGAGTGTGGATTGAAGTTGCTTATGCATTAGAAATAGTTTTCCTTATATTGTGCATATACAGATTTTGGAGCAGCTCAGCTTCTCTGAATTTTACAGACATTGTATATAAAAAACAATGCTTCTTGGATTTTTTTCTATGGCAAAAGAAAAATGTGCTTATTTCTGTTTAGTGCCTGGCTAAACAACTATCATCTGTGAACACGTTCAGTCTGAGGAAGGTTATGCATCCTTGTACCCAGCACTTATCCAATGTTGCCTTTGTCTTATCGGGAAAAAAAAATTAGTCACTCTGTTACAGAGAATAACGATGTCACACTGCTTGAACTCTGAACTGACCAGAATGAGTTCATGTGATCCTTTGTATTGAGGCACACCTAAATAACACAACAGCAGAGTATGCTGTAGGAACTTTTACAGTGCTTCCTTTGGAGTATATCTTTTAGGGTTTCTTTTTTGTTGTTGTTGTTGGTTTTTTTAATTATTTATTTTGTTTTGTTTTTTACAAAATGTCCTTTCATACAGATTTCCTTTACGAAAGAAAAACAACTCTGCAAAAATGTAGGTTTCAGAATACAGCACCTATTTTCTGTGTAGCTTTTGTGAGATCAGTTTTTCAGTGCGATGAGTCACTAGATCAGCTTATGTAGTCACAGAGACACTTGTTTATGGTTGAAGAGACTAAAGTTAAAAATATTTTAACCGTATGAATGTTCAGATAAGGATGATGATGACATAATTGAGAACAAATCCTAGTGCTTTTTACAACAGAGCCATTATTTTAAATTGTGTACTTCATCATTTGGTTAACTGGGGGTCTCAGGCTTTACATCAATTATGTCATGCTCCCTGACATCCTCAACAGTAGTTTCCACATTTTTCAATAGTTCTTGTTTATTGTTATAGAGGACTAATCAACTAAACATTCCTCTGCTGCTAAACACAGCCAAGAGGCTGCTTATGAGTCAGTTCTTCTGCATATCAGTGGAACTTTATTGGCTAGCTGTCTTGTTCTTTGTATGAACAGATACCAACATTTTTTATTTTCATTTTTTACTTCCTAGCTTGATGATCTGGTAAGCCATGTTTTCAGTATCTGCTGCTGTGTAGTGGAAGTGCTAAGTCATGGCCTGAAACAGTGACTGAGCACCTGGTAGGAAGGCAAGGCCAACCCAGGGGAGCTCAGGTGCAAGCAATGAACCGTAGTGACTGGAAGGGCTGGGGAGCCATGATCCACCCTTCCCCAGACCTCATTTAAGGGTTGGAAGTGGAGGGAAGGGTATCTCGTTGGAGGTCTTTGTGTACCTGAGGTCTTGTAAATGTAAACAGTTTTTCTTCTTTTGTTTTTGCATTAACAGCTGCTATGCTTGTGCTCATTTGCTGTAGCCCAGAATCGTGCGATTGTTATCATTGCTGTACTTTCTGTCATGTTACATCATTCCACTGTGGTAAGCTTATGCTTGTAATGGACTTTAAGTAAACAACTTCCTCATGCAGTCATTCTGGGATATAATCAATAGTAAGGCTGGAAATTTACAGCACTGTATCCTTGGTTGTTTAGTAATCAGCTTTTTTGAATGTTCATGAATCTCATTACTATAAAGAGCAGCTGTTAAGGGGCAGGTACTGAATAAATGCTATTACCTGGAACTATCACTAAGTAATTTTATAGCACTTTTGAAAATAGCTTTTTTGTTGTTGTTGCAGTTCTTTCAGTGGTGGGATGTGTGCTATGAGACCATACTTGTAAATAAAGATATGTAACATGACTACTATTTTATTGAAACTATGAAGTTAATTTCCCCTATAACAGCTGTCTTCAATTTTTTTTTCTTTCTTGCCTGTTATTTCAGTATCTCTTGCTATAATATCTGCTATATAACATAATCAGTGCATAATACTTATCTTTAAAAAAATAAAAAAAAAGATGACTGTCAACTGCTTGTTAAAATTCCTTAATCTAATACCAACTGTGAAAAATAAATGACCACTCAAATCTCTCCAATACTTACACTTTTGTGCAAATATTTTCCTAATTAAAATGAGCTAGCATAATAAGAAGCTTGCTATCCTGTCTGATTAGTGGATCAAGAATTGTCAATAGTTAGCAGCTGTACACTTGGCTGAAATAGAGGAAATAATCTTTGCTTGTTCCTGACCAATTACTTTACTCTTAGGCCATCGCAGATGGGTTGTATCAAATGAATACTTTTTTTTTTTTTTAAATAAAAGACAGTAGGTAAGAACCAACAAGCAACCACCTAGAAGTAAATAGTGTTTTTAAAGAGAAACAAGCAACCGTATTTAGACACATTTAGAGTGGAGTGTTGTCTGGGAGGAAAAAAAATACCAAGTTCAGTTCAGTTGAGCAGAATGCTGGCCTCCAAGTGTCAAGGTGAATGTTCTTATTGCAGGGATGTCAGATACCAGATGCTTCTATCTGAAGATGGGGAAGCTTTTGTTGGAGAAAATGCATCTTCTCTGAAGCTTGTTAATTCTAGTTCATGTATCTCCTGCTATTCCTGATATTATTTGTATTTCTGTGCTTTGATAACTGCTCCCTCAGTTCAGACTTATGATGACGGTATGTCAGCAGTACTGGTTAAACCCTGGCACAAAGAAAGTCAGTGCTTAGGAGAGCGTTTGCTACACTTTGCCCTTCTATGATTTAGGAACATTTGGTATGTCTACATTTTTTTTCCCACACTAATACAGTTAGTTAGAATGGTTATAGTCCTGTTTGTTTTTTCTCACTATTCAGTTTCATATCTATAGTTAAACTCTAGAATGAAATGCTTGATACTGTCAGTGTTTAGGTAATTAAATAACGTCATGGTTTTAGTTATTACTTAGTTTTCTTATTTATCTTCTCTTGATAACTGACAGTAATATTCAGGTGTATATGGCGTTATGTCTTCTCGTCTGCATTCTAAAACTTTTCTAAACCAGTAACTCAGCAGTGCCTAGCACTAAAATCTTTCATACTAGGGCAACCTGAAACACTAATAAAAAGTTAGCTATTAGTTGTATTAATGAATGGCTAGTTCACTTAGAGTTTTCTCACTTATCTAGGAAATTGAATTCTATTGCTATGTTGTCAGATTATCTTGCTGTTGTAAACCCTTTGCTAGGGCAGTTATTTGTAAAGAAAACTTTGTGCCGTGTTTATACCTCTTAACACAATGTTACCTGGAGCATGTTCTAGAACTCTTCTCCTTTCTTTCTGTGTAGGAAAACATAGCCAATAATCATGAACTAGCTAAAGGTCTGAATAATATCCATTGAGAAAAATCTTACAGTGATATTGGTATGCATTCTCAGAGTTTATGCTTGTCTCAAAAGTAATGACTGTTTCTTTCAAAAGTTGCTTAAATTTTTCCACTGTGAAGAAATGGCTTACTTCAAAAATGGGCTTATGCTGACCCATCAGCAGGGCCCTGTTCTTTACATCTGCTTATTGTCCTTGGTTACAGCAGCTGCATAGTCTTCCAAATCGTGATGAAAGAACAGAGATGGAATAGATGGAGAAGGGGAAAACATAATTTTTTTAAAGTTTAAGTATCTTGGGAATAGGGGCTTCCCCCAGCTCTCTTGCTTTAGAAAAGTTATATTTCTAGGCAACTTGGCTGCAGTTCTGTTTTCTAGCTCAAAGGTTCTCCTGGTTTCAACTACTGCTGGCTTTCCCTGTTTACATGTAGTCAAGGAATTTGCTGTTTTGTGTCATTAGTTGAATCAATTTGCTTGTGAAATGGCAGCAACAGTATGGAAAATTTATGTAACTGGCCCTCCAAGTGCTTTCAACCAGTGTCATGCTGATGCGGATGTAATTGCAAGAGAAGACTAGTGTGGCATCTTTAAACCATAAATGAAAAATATAATCATATTTGAATGTATGTGAGTGGTAAAGAACAAGTATTTGTAGGAAAAGTATGTGGATTTTACAGAAACATTCTTGTTTTAGTTTTTGTGTGTATTTTTGTTTGTATTTTTACTTATGACTATGTCAGTAGGTGGAGGAAAACGTGTTTTCTTAATAAACAGACTCTAACTTGTGTTAGATACACTTTCATAATGTGGCCACACGTTTGCAGAAATCAGGAAACAGCTTTTTGTCATACTTCCTTTTTGAGGTAGTGCTTCATCATGACACTTCACAAAATTAAACAGTAACTTGTCAGTTCTGGCCAACACCCAGTCTTACACACTGAAGAAAATGGAGACAAACATTTCAGTTGTTAGAATAACAGAAATCAGATCTTTTCTGCCCATCAGAGTCACTGTCAATTACTCAGTTTCTTATTGCGCATCTAGGACAACTAAAAGGAAACTTTGAGTAGTGCCAGTGACCTTTGTACAAATGTAAGAATTGCTGTATGCTGATCTTCAAGTAACAACATGTATGAGAAAAGGTTAAGTGCTCTGTTTACTGCAGGATCACTGAAAATATGGGTGTTGGGTTTTTTTGTTTTTTTGGGTTTTTTTGGTAGTGAATCTAAACTGGGCATCAACTTAGTTTAAAGCATTGAAATGACTCTTTGTAAAAATATTCTGCTTGAAGTGGTGTCTTTCAGTTATCTGACAAATAACTTCATAGAATGCTGCTTTTGAAAGAAAAACAAGTTTCTTCAGTCAGTCAACATAGTTCTTGCCATGTAGGATCTGTGTTTCAATTTGAAATGTATTACATACCAAATGCTAGCAGCTGAGAGCCAGTGACTTGCTTCAGTGAAGGTACAAGGTAAAATGTGAGTAATCTAAATGGAAATTTTGGATTTCTATCTGACCCAGTTTGTCCATCTCTGAATTGAAATACATTAGTTTAACTTGCATTTGGCCACGATGGTGTAGCAGTTATTAACAGTAACAGGCTTGCTTAGTGACTTTTGCAGGTACCTACAAATGAGTAGTGAGTGAAAGGGAGGTATATAGCATTTGCTGTCAGTATCCTTTAAACTTCTAACTAACATGCTAGTCATCACTACAACTTGTGTGAATGCAGCTGATGTCCCATTTTTGTATTTCTGGAGATGAAACAGATGCATGTGACTCATCATAAACACTCCAAAAGAGCTATTAAAAGCTGCTGGAAACCTATTACAGTGTGGAATTCCTAAGGAACTTATTTGGTGGGGGGGGGGGGAGAGGAGAGAATGCACAGCTTCTAAAAGATATTTTGAAGGCCTAATTATACTTAGAAAAACAAAGCAAATTTCTAAGAACAAAATATTCAACAAATAAAAACAAGTTTTCCATTATTAGAAAAAAAGATGTATCCATATTTCATTATTTATACTCTTCAGAATGCTCTTAATCTAATTCAATTTCATGGGTAGACAAGTACTTTTCTGTGCTTTAAAAACAAGCATGCACACATGCTGCTTCTTGCACTGGCTTTTTAGAGATAAGGCTTTTACTTCTCAGACCTCATTAAGCAGTCAGTTGAGCAGACTAAATGAGCATTGCAAGTAGTAATGGATACTTACTCCATGTAAGTACAAGATTATGCGATACTGAAATATTGAGTGCTTAGCTGGAACGGCATCATTTGTATCACAAATAAACACATTGGGTAAACAATTCATGTGTTTATGATAGCAACATGATCTCCTACCTATTAATAGGGTAGATCTGGGTCTCTAGATGAGGGTTTTTGTTTTGCACTGCAAGCTCTGTGTCTTCTGTTCTAGCTATCAGAGGGGATCTTAGCCTTTTCAGAAAACAAATGGCTCCTTTTAAGTTTTAAACCTGAATGGAAAATGAGTAGACAGAAAGCTTCCAACAGAATGTGTTTCTGAAAATCAAGTTCCATTATTTTAAGCTGTTCTACATACACTCTGCATGCTTATCTTGTTTTTTAGCATTCTAGATCGTTTCTATTATACTTAGATAATATGTGAAACTTGTTTTCTCCAAGTTCTGATGCAAATAGTTTTTTCTCTGAGATCTTTGACAGGTCATTAGAATTACAACAAAATTCAAGCTGTAAAAGCAGGAATAATTTTATGAACAGCAGAGTTCACAAAATTTGACTTCCTTAACTTTGTCTTGTTTACATTCTCATATCCAAGGTATCAACTTTGTCTCAACTCCTACGCAAATTTCAGTTACCTCTTTACCACTAGATTCTCTGGTGCACAGGGGATACATCTATGCTGTAGCTTTTCCCTTTCAGTTAAAATTTACCATGGCTCTCTTCACTGTCTGTCTTCAAAGACGTTATTAAAGCTGCCTCCTGAGATTTTCTTGAAATTATTTTGAAACTGGGATTTAAAGATAAAGGCACGAGGAGTACAGCAGTACTGTATCTTCATAACACTAGTGGTTCAAAACATTCATGAGAAAGTTCTTACTGATAGTAATCTGAAGAGTTCTGATCTGGTAGAATCAACAGAGTGTTTGTAACATGACAGTAGAAACCCTACCTGAGTCTTCTGCTATCTTATAACGGCATTGTCTTAACTAAAGAGAACTTGTCTTTTGTTTAGGACTATGAAAGTTTAGTAAATCGTTTACTCAGCACTTTAATATGTATCACAAGGAATACTGAAGATGATCTGACCTTCATCAGTGTTCATGTTGCTATCTAAAACAGATTTTCCACTTTGAGCTAAGGTTTGGAAAGTAGGGTTTAGATATATAATTCCAATCTGATTTTGATACACACTCATAGAATTTGTGTAGCATGATCCTATTGTTGAGACAAAAATCTTGTACGTTTGGCCTGTGTGAATACTCTAGCTAGTCAAATATTTATAATATTGTCTTTAAACATAGAGCCATAATGACACATTAATTAATTGGGCAGTAAGGGAATTCACTATTACATGAATAGAAAGTGGATCAACTCTGCATTTACTCTCAAGTACATCAATGAAGCCTTGAGATAGTGTCCTACACAGGGTGTTGCTTGGGTTTTTAGAAGGATAAAAGTCAACTGCATGGATCTGCATGAAGGGGTGAAGTGAAGGGGGCAGGGAGTTGTTGACACGGTGTTTCTAAGGAAAAATTGTTCCAACAATTGCAACAAATCAGTGCAAACAAGAAATGTATTTGAAAGTGAGTCTTTTTGTTGGGGAGGCAAAAAGTGATTGACTTTAAACCTGAAAAGCCAAAATTAAACCCTTGAGAAGAAAGGCTTGTATAGCAGCAAACAAATTCTGTCTTTTAAGCAGTAAGTGTGATTGCATTTGTGTTTATGCAAATTACCTTTAATTTTCCTCCTTCTACCTCCTTTTGCGTTTTGTTTGGTCTTAATAAGATTGATGTTCTGTATCTAGTTTTTTGTAACTGTCAGAGCTCAGTTAGGACTTTGTAGTACTTCTGAAAGAAAACATGCTTTACGATTCCGTGATTTAACTTCTAATCTTTGGTATTTTATTTACAATTTTGAATTGATATCCATAAACTGAAATGCTTTTCGTAGTTAACTAAGAATCAAACATACTGAGTTGCTTTCCCTGGGTGTTTATAGAACACTATCTCTGTAGTTGCATCTTCCAAGGACAGGTCTCTAATGTTAATTAAGTTTTAGAATTGTTTTGAAACAAAGAAATGCATGTCTAGTACTTCTGCTGGCCAGAACATCAGGCACTTATAATGCAACAAAAGAGATACAAATACAGTAACTATGTCTTATTCTTTGTAAGCATTCACAGCTGGAAAAATATATATTGTTTTTTAATTACAAGCTATACAGGTAAGAGTATAACAATGTATAGAGCCAAAGAGTATGGCAGACAAGGGTGGCTTGTGCTATCTTTTCTACTGCATTTCAAAATAAGATTGTCTTTCCGATGTTTATGTTTCTATCCATCTTATCCAAGTAGATGGATTCCACTATTGAAAAATACTGTATAACTTGACAGTTGTTTCTGTGGAAAAAAGATGCTGTAAATCAGATATTGTGTATCAGTACTTCACTTACAGTTTTAGGTAGTAAATAACCAAACTGATCAAGTTATTGCGGGTACCTTATGTGCTCTGTAGAGTACTGATTAGTATCTGCTTCATAGGCAGTAGTTTCAGAGGTGTGAAGTCATACTGAATAAGATTTCTTTAGCAAGTAGCTACCCGGTGTGAGTCATTACCACTGACAGAATCTGCAGCACATACTAGCATGTGATGTCTGCTTAAATGAATTGTTTCACTTATGAGCTAGCTCACTTTATTTGAAATAATTTCTAATGCTACCTTGCATTTGCATATTTATTTAGGATAAAAATGTTTTAATGACATAGAAAAGGTTGAAAATTAAAGTTAAAAAAAAAAAAAAAAAAAAATTAACATTTATGATTGCACTCATTGGATCACTAACTTGAATTAGATATAGCGGATGATTCATACTTTCATATCATGCATTTATAATTTGCACGGGAAAAAAAAATATGCCAGGTGCTGTAATTTTTCAAAACATCTCTCAGCCATATGGAAATGTAAATTGCAAATTAAGTGTGCAACAGAGTAATCTCTTGGTACAGAGCAACCAATTGCATTAAGCAACCACAATTAATATCCTTAAATATTCTGCAGAGTAGCTTTATATTTAACTTCAAGTAGCAAGTAAAAATAATTTTGCAGTTATGAATTGTGGGTTACTGGTATTTCAATATACACAAGATTTTGTTGAGTTTACACTGAACAGTGATAATCACCGTGGCTTCTGGTGGAAGTGAACTAGGATACAGAAGCAATGTTGGACATGTTAACCATTATTTTATTTAAGAAACATCTTGACTTCTAAATTTAAAGTATTGCTTGATACTGAGAAAGGAAAATTTATTCCCATCTGGAGCTAGTCCCACAGTTGTGGCAGATAAGTATCTGCTAGTTCTTCACAAACAGATAAGGCCAAGAGTGCAGAACTCTGCTATTAGCACAGAATAAGGCTGACTTTTAAATAGACTGCCAGTGGCTCCAGAAATGCAAACAAAAACTATGTAGCCTTTTTTATATCTTAGTTTTTTCTTAAGTCTAGAAGGTTAGTTGGTATTTCCTTGGCCATAATTTACTTTACTCAAGAGTTAAGGCCTCCAGTTTCTCCAGATGAGAACTGTTATCAGCTGTTGCTCTGTATATAAATATTGAAATAAAAACAGCATCATTGCTGTACTAGTAATTCTGTGAAATACAACTCTCATTGAACTCTTCATGAGCATACTAGAAAGTATGAAATGCTTCCAGGCTCTTGCAGTATTTCACACTGAAATACAAAAATAGAGAGCAATACACTTTTTATTTTTTTACTTCTGAGAGGAATTTGAATGTTTCCTGGCAAAAGTGGCAATAATATTGTAGCAAATTTTAGTTGTGTGAATAACTTCAGTAAGTGATATTCTCCATAAAGAACGAATTGCCTTAAATATGATTAAATGTAATAAGCATTAATTCATTTTCAGCTTAAGGGACTCCTTTATCATGTCAAACTGCTGTTAGTGATTGATCACTGTCATCTTCGGTTGTTTATGCTAGAAACTTCAAAATCTGTGATCTAGATTTAAAGATAAACTGTAAGAGCTACTTTATGAAATTACCATTATGTTCCATGCTTTTTTACTAACTGTATTTTTGCTTATTTTGTGCAGTGTAATTTTACTTCTAAGCACTACTGGAAACTGCTGTGCTTAAGAAATACTGTTTTTCACCATGTAGCAAGGACTTGTAACTAAATGAAGAAGTGCCTTTATTTTTCTGAAGGCCGGAGTAGCTATGAGTCTCAAGTTAATGATATGGAGCTAATTAATGGTATGGAACAGTATTGCCTCTTTATGTATTTGGGAAGTCAATGAGGTAATCAAAGATTAAGCTGAGACTCCAATAAAAGCTGTCTGGCGTTTGGAGGCTGCTGAGTGACTGCAGTCAGAATGTATCACAGACTGGCTGTAATGCATAGAATGTATACTTTTGGGGAGGTCATGCATCTTTGAAGAGTGCTAATAGTGGGAAAACAAAAACATCTGTATTGGAGAGGTAGGAGTATATCCATGTTTCACCCACACACTGTTTACCTTGTACCAAGAATACATTTATTTTTGTTGAAGGAATTCTGAATTTGACCTTTATCAGCATGAAGTGGAGTTTAATTTTTAAGCAATATGAAATAAGTTTTGGAAATAGGCACATGAGTAAGAAGACTGTCTGAAGTATTCAAATCAGGTTATGATACAAGCTGTGCAAAGGCAGTGCTACATATGGTCTAGCAGCTTTTCTACAGGAGAAAAACAGACATTTTTTTTGTCATTGGTTGAATCTCCTTTAATACAATTTCCCTTTCTTTGTCTTTTAAGTCCTTTACAAACTTATCATTACATCTCACTGTGAATATGTAACTTAGAGCTACCTAAGCTGCTTTCTTTAGGTAGGGAATACAAGTAGGACTGTACACGTCTACTTGAAAATGGAAATACATTTCTTAAGACTTGTTATTCTCTCCTAGGTGTGTGATTCCATAGTACCTTTCAATTACAGACATTCTTTATGTAATGCAGTGGCTGGGGCAAAGTTAAGGTCTTGTGGCATGCTTAGATAGTCTCCCAAAATGTCTCAGAATACATGCAGGAAAGTTTATCTTAGAAAGCAGAGGTGTCTCAACAGTATGAAATCATACAAATGCTGGTTATTAGGATGACAGAATACTAGATACGGAAAGTCATAGCCATGACACTAGATACTTTCCCTCATTAAATCTATTTACATGAAAACAGTCTTACTGGTGTAGAGTAAAATTAGTGTTCCTACAAAGCAGCTGAGCCACACATGAATTAGGAAACTCATGTGAACTAATTTATTGTAATTTGCATGCCTCTTCCTGAAGCTTTCTATTTATTTATTAATCCCAGACTTTGGAAGTTCCCAAACTTCTCAGGAACGTAAAATTAAATACGATTGTTGTTTTTGTCTTAGTTTACTTCTACATGTATAAATCTAGGGTATATTTGTCTAAGTTTTAGTCTGCTGTTATGGATAACAGTAGCATAAAAATTCCACACTGTTTCCTGACTCTGCAAAGATTATATTAGTGTTAACACTGATTTACAGATACCATTGTGATTTATGTCCCCAGGAGCTTTCTTTGAAAGGAAGTGATTTTGAAACAGGAAACCAGACATTGTATTAAAAACAGGTATGTAACTAGAGGAAAAAGCTGTGAAAAATAAATTATGAAAGATAAAATATATTCATTACTGTGCCCTTTCCTTGATTGGAAAATAACTTTTAAGCCAAAGAAAGTAAGAAATGAGCATGAACAAATGAAACATTGTCCAAACTTAAGTGTTTTGTTGTCTCTTGTACTCACAAATACATACGTGGTTAACACAATTATTTTAGAGCAAATACGGTGATGTGATGTGTAGTGGCATCTATTAGAAGGAAATGTGCATAAGCAGTTGTATGGTTATCATTTCAACTATCGTGAGTTGATCCTATCAAAATGAAAAGGTGAAGTTGTGATGCTGTTCCATTTCGAGTTCCCTCTCCCACTTTCTTTTAGTTGTTACTGAAGAACATGCAAGTATGCATATTTATCTCAACAGTAGAAAACACTTCATAATGTGCTTACCATTTATCTCCTTCTTAGGTGGCAATCACAAGCCACTTTTCAATCAAGTATTAAAAGTACTGCTATGTGGAAGTTGGGTGAAATTAAGGACAGATGTCCTGTTTATTTGGGGGTGAAAGGAAAAGTAGAAAGCCAACCAAGCTACATTAATTTGTTACTTCAGTGTGCTTTTCTGCAAAGCTACACATTCAACTGTGAACTGTAAGAGAGGTCTGATTGTTTAATGTTGATTTAGTTGCACATTTCTCTTCTTCCAAAGTTGGTAGTAATTTGATTTTTAGTGTTGCATAGCTGCGAGTTTACAGGATAACTTGCATAATTACTGCAGTGGATGTTAAATCAGCAGCTGACATTAGCAGGTGTGGGAAAGCAACTAGCTCAACCTGTTTAACTCTGTCATTATAAGATCATAGCATTCATCTTGATAATCAAGTTCAAATACTGAAAACATCTATTATTAGCAGAACTTGACTGCATTTGCAGCTCTTTGTGTGTTTTTGCTGAATTTTTTCAAGCTTTTCAGAATGGTTTCAATATTCTGAATAATGTGAATCTGTGCTACTGCATAAGATCAGATTTCTGGTTTTTATTTTCTGTCTCACATCTGTATGATAACTCAACTCAAACTGCAATTGTAATACCTCAACTAAATTCAGTGTCAGGCACGTGGCCCTGTTGAGCTACAATCAATTACTGGATGTTGACTCGTTATTCTGCTTGACCTTTTGTTTAAGACAATACTAAGAACCATGTAAATACACAAATATCCACATCTCATCCAGCTCATTATGTATAATGTTTATTAATTAGCTTGAATGAATGATATGATAAATTCAACTTATTGCATTTTGCAGATAGTAGGAAAAAATGATTCTGATAGTCTCCCATTTAAGCTTTTCCTAGCTTATTACTACCTAATGATGGCTAAGAAGAAACATTTTTTTTTTCCATACAAGTGGAAATAACATTGCAATTTCTCTTTCAGAAGAGGCGCACTAAAGGCTCTTCATTTCAGTTATTGAACTTGAGTATCTAGAATTCATTCCTCTAAGGTGTAACTTAGTTATAATTAGACAACAATACTTCCATGTAGAACTAAAACCATGTGCAGAGATACTGCTAAGTGAAGTGTTTTAAATTTGCTGTCCTTAAAGTTAATGTTATAAAAGCTTCTTCCCATGACTTCCTGTGACCTTCACACTGTAACATGTAAGTTGATAAAGTGGAGAGCAAGATGGACTTGTACTGCATAATTTCCTCATCCAGTTACTGTGGAATAAATAAAACAGCAAATTATCTGAAGCCAAGTTATTTAAAGGTTTCTTGGCAAATACTTGTTTGTATGGAATGTGATGAGATAATTCCACATGGATTTATTCTTACTGTAACTACCCATAAAAAAATATCCATTTCTTCTTGTCCAAATTCTTAGAACTCTTTTCCACATTCTCCCCAGTGGCATAGGAGCAGAGCACAATCCTTTAAGTAGTAGTTCAAAGACTTTAGTTTTAGCAAAGCATGGGAAGAAACTGCAAATTCTTCAGCTTACAATGATTTAAGGTTTGGGGTGGGGGTTGGGTGTAGACTAAAAAGCTTAGTGAGTAAACTGGTGAATAGATTAAATGTGATCACTGGGGAATAAAACATCCACAGCTAAGTATATTGGGAATATAGCTTTTCTTCCTTGGGCAACTAGACAGAACAAACAGCCTATTAAATTCTTGGGAAAAACTGCTGTTAAAAAACAAGCAGTTTGCATGGGAAGCTAGCCTTATTTAGTATCTATAGAATGAGTATAAAGAATGAAAATTGATACAAAGCTGGTTTTATACACAACTAAAATTAGCAAATTAATTGCTTAGCAGCTGAGAGTAGATTCATTTTCATACAAACATTAGTTGGATGTTCTTGGTCAGTGATAGGTTAAAGATTACCAATCAAATTCAGTATGTTATGCAGAATGAATATCATTTTCTTGTTTTGTTTTACTTGTTTGATCTCCCTGTCTTCCTCCTTTAAGAATGGAAGAAAGTTGTGTCTTCACAGGTTAGTGTGGAAATATGTGAAGGCTACACTTCAAGATTCGGTGCCATAGAAGAAGCAGTGTTTTGTGTGTTGTTGTTGTTGTTGTTGTTGTTGTTGTTGTTTTGAAGTACTAAAAAAGCTAAGAAAGTACTTTCAGAAATCTGAGGAAATCATTATTACAGAAGTCTGTACAGTGTTGTATTTTCCGAAGAATATCTGAGGTTCATGTATTGAGAGACACATTCTACTAATTCTTACTTTAACATGATTTCTGAGCATAATTTACTGCTTTAATTTATTTAGCAAGGAGATGTTCCTTAATTATGCTTCCAAATTCCAGTTTTAAGATGAAAACAGGAAAGCACTGAATAGTCAGAAATATTCAGTGAAGCTAATCTATAATTGCTTCTGTGATTGGGAAAGACTTAAAATTTATACATTTATTTGAAAAGAATAAAGAGAATAAATTCTCTTAGCAAGAATTAAAATATTCATGCCAAAATTCCCCTCCTTTTGGCGAATCTTGCCTTATATGCATAATTCCTTCCTCATGTGGAAGTACTTCAGCAGGCTCCAATGGTGAATATCACTCAGTGAGATAATAGCAGCATTCTTCAGTAGTTTCAGCATCTATGCTGTCCTGTATAAATAAGTCATAGCTTTAAAAAGCTTAATTGGGAAAGTACTGAATCGTAAGGCATTCTAACTTGTGAAGTGCACTAACTTACGTTTGGGGATGTGATTCTGCCCTCTAATGGCTGACTCACGGGGAGTAGATTCTATTTTGTGCAGCAACAAAAATATTCTGAAAAAAGAGCAAGCCAAAAGAGCATTCACATTAGAATCTCTTGCACAGGAAAGATTAAATCTTTTACTTGCATCATAAAATATATTTCTTTTATGAAGTGGCTAAAATTACATTGATTTGTTCTGGAAAGTGAAAAGATAATAAACCTATTAATATTTTAGGCTATTTCAAGTCTACTAGTAACAATGATGCTAGTGCTAGCAGTACATTAGAGACAGTGTGCAATAAAGTATTTGAATCTTTCAATGAACACTTTTATCCAGTGCAGAACCCATGAACCATGTAGCCTCTGAATGATATTTGAAATTTATCTTTCAGCTTAACTTTGTAATTGTAATAAAGGAGAATTCTTGTCCTCCTTTAGTTTTGGAGGACTTGAAGCACAAGTCTCTTTCTCTCAGCTAGTGCCAAAAGCACACAAATGTCTTGGTTAGTCACTCTATCCAGTACAACAAAATAGATGCTTAGCTTTTGATTGTACTAGGTTCTCTGTGGAAAAAGCTACTAATAATTTTAAAAGTCTAAATAACATGAACGTTTAAATACACTGGTACAGTCTGACTGCCTTATGTATGAAGAACATACTTATTTGACACACTGTCAAAGCATTTACATATCACTGAGTGTTCTTTCAAGTGGTTGAGACTTCTGTGTTTAGTCCACAATTTTATCTTAAAGTATGCAGTTTTGCCTTTATCATGTGTAATGTTGGAGATTCTTCACTTTTGTAGCTAAGAAATTTGATGGGAGTCTTTCCACTTTTAAAATTGAAGTTCTAACGTTAAATTGATCTGAACTTCTGGGAAGCTGTTTAGATAGTCTGCCTTAAAGACTTACAGTAGAGCTCATACAGAACTGTATGTGAATTCAGCTTTTTCCTTTGCGTTTCTTTGCTCTACTGTTATCTCATAACAGGTATAAGGTTGATTGCTGGTGCTGAGTGCACTGTAAAAAGCATACTTTGACAGGAACTTTCAAGCACACTAATATATCCTGCGGTGGATTTGTGAAGTTCATCAGTAGATGAGAAATACAGACAGTCAAAGATGGAAGTTCTCTCTGAAAACTCTTTTCACTGTCTTGAGTAGCCAGCAAAATGGCCATTGCAGAGAACTGAATATTGCTGCTAAAATAGAATTTCTTGACATTTGGTAATTAAACCTACTGTTGCTTCATTTACTGCTGAATATTTAGGGTTTATTTGTTAAAATCCATATTCAAACACTTTTCCAAACAAACTTGCACATAAGGAGGAGTCAGAGACGTTAGAACTATGGAAATATATTTGCAACATGAGGTTGGTAATACCGAATTTGAAACCCCTGAATTATTCAGTATCACATCTGTTCTGATGCTCAAGAATACCAGTATTTCTTTAAAATGTCCTTCTCTATTGAGTCACTATAAGATATACAGTAGAATGCTATGGTTCCTGTGCAGTCTTCTAGTATTTTTCTTAGCTTTACCAATTTTGAATGACTAGTATTAGTGCACATTTGTTGTAGGGTTTGAATATTTTAGAATTTCTAGACTTTGGTTAGTAATCTTCTTGATTTAAAATTACAGTGATCTGAAGTTAGGAAAAAAGATTCATCAGGAGAAAGAAATCCTGAGCAGAATACTCTGATGTGTTTCAGGAGCTGTAGTTAGTCCCCAGGTAGCAGGCAGAATTATGTAATGAATTAACTGTCTGTGCAACTTAACAGAAGGGAGAGACTTCAGCAATAGTGATGTTATTTTACTAACTTAATAGGTTGTAAAACAGTTTTTACCTACTCAAAGCAGGTGTCTGAACTGACAAATGGCATTAGACATACCACAGGAACCTTGAGTATATTCTGTTTGCCAAGCCAGTGTAATCAAATCACTCTGAGTGGATGATGTAGATTTTCCATGGAATATTCACATCAAAATGTGATTGGGTTTCAATTTTGAGCAAGTGACAAGGATTTCAAAGGAGTTTCTAAAGAAGAGTTAAGTCTCTGTTCAAGTCTCTGCGTAGTTCACTGAAGCCAGTGGCAGTTACTTACATTTAGGCAACCTAGCAGACATGCTGCAAATGAGCTAAGCATATAAACTGGTAGGAATTGTACCTGATACAGCTGTCAGTTAGAATCCATTCTGAAATGACCTCCAAAAAATGACATTTGGAAAAAGTGCCAACTTGCCACAAATACCACCTCAACCACTTTAGCCAGTTATTATGATGATACAAGCACTATGAACTTAAACTTTACTTAAAACAATTTTGCCCTGTTGTAATACAGCTAGGACAAAAATAGATCAAAATGATACTGTATTGAGGGTTTTTTGGTGTCCAAGATTAGATGACTAGTGCAAGATGGTCTACTGTATAAGAGATTTCTGCAGAGACTCCTCTTATCCACCAGTCAAATACTCTATGGTGGTCACATCTTGCTGAGTATTTGATGTTGGTCTGTTGATTTTTATGGAGGTGCATTACCACAGTTATTTTATGTAACTGTAGTGTAGTTTTCTGTACAGGATATACCACTATAATGTTTTTATAGGAAAATATGATGACTTAGAATGACCCGTATGAGGATATACTACTAATGTCTTTGCATGTACATATGTGTGGATGTTACTGGATTTCAGTGATCCTTTCTACTTGCTTGGAACTTCTGGGATATGCACTGCTTTGTCTTGCAGGGAGGATTTACATATTAGCATTAGATAGACTGGTAAGAACTGTACAAGGAAAGTAAAAAATAACAGCCTTGTAGAACTGTGTAGAGCATTACTATAGGCTGCAAGATGAAAGAGCTGTCTTAGCACGTTCTGATTCAAAGATCTGCAGCCTCATCTGTCTTCGTATCATAAGTCTTTCTTAGTAACTTTATTCTTCAAGTATCACACTGAAATGTGAACTAAGTTGTTGCATTTTTGTCACAATTTTCAACAGTCTTTTTCTGTTATCATTTTTTTTTTCTGTCATTATCCCTTTTTCTTTCTGTTGACCCTTAAGTTCTCGCACCATTGGTTATTGCAATGATATGTTGAGAAACATAAGCTGATATTGATTGGTGAGTGCTTTTGGACACACGGCATTCACCACAGCAGTTCTTGAAACTGCTGAAGTCCATGAGGTAGATAGTATCTGAACAGAATTTCATTGGAAGTCTGTAAGTTAATTGTATGACATCTGCAGAACATGTTTGTTTTTATGCAGATTTGTGAGGCTTCAGCAAAGACAGTAAACACAGTGGGAGATCCCTATCACATATCAAGCAGTAATATTTTGCATGTGGAAAAGCATAGTGAGATGAATTCAGATCATTAGATCATTGCTTAGATTTATTATGTGAAGTAAAAAGCATAAAACAAACACAAATCTGCCTTGACTATCAGTAGCACTATAATATTGGAAAAACAAAACTACAACTTTCTCATCAGTAGAAGAAGGAAAACCATTCATTCCGCTCTTCTGAGGTAGGAGGGTCCTCTGACTGGCAGTGAACCAGCAATTCCATTGTGAAGGAGGGGCTCATTTTATTTCCTGTTACAATAAGAACATTTCTTTGTTCAATGTCCCAATTTACTTTGTGATGAGAGCTTAGCAAATGTTTTTCAGTTTAAGTTGTGTGCTTGAAGAAAGCCTTTAAGTTCTGTTCTCCTATTGCCTTCTTTTATTTGGAGTTAGCTAGGATTAATCTTCATAGAAATTAGGAATGTTGCTGGATATTTTGACTACACTCCCTTTCCATTATTCTTGAGACCACAAATGTTGCCTTGAAATTAAAAAAAGTATTCTTTCATGCTGTGGAACTATTAAATTGGGGGATCATTTTCTGCACAATTAGTAATTTCTTCTAAAGTTTTTAGTTCCTTTGCTGCTTTTTTTTGAAGCTCGGGTTGTTATCTGATACTCCTTTTTTTGTTTTTTTGGTTTGTTTTTTTTTCTCCAGTCCTAAGGAGAATTTAATGATAATTTATCTTTTAAAGATAAATTAGATAAATTATGTTTTTATTGAGAATTAATTGTTCTGTTCAGTCATCTTTAGTACAGGCCATCCAGTTTTCATGTAATCCTGTAAATCTAAATTTTGCTACTTCCTAGCAATAAGCCTCAACATAGTTACTTCTGTCTTTCTATGCGGTGTGAAAACCAGATATTTCATTAAGTCTTATTGGTTCTTCTGGGGATTTTATGGTTTGGAAGCAGCAGTGAAACTGCTCTCTGGATAGGACTTTTGAACTAACTAATGAAAGTTCTGGGATAGCCTGCAGTCATAAATACATTCATCCGTTTAACTTCTGGACAAGTAAACATGCCCTTAATTTTGAGGGTGATAAATTGGTTTCTTGCCTCTCTTCTTACACAGCTTAATCTCTCTCGTATACCATCAAATGACATTCTTATACATTATTAATCTCATTTACCATTAAGCTGAACAGAAAGTTCTACTGGCTGCCAAAGTGCAAGATTATGAGAGTCTTGCCTGTGGTTTGTGATGTGATACCTGACTCTGAGGAAAGCAGAGAAACTGAGGGAAGGTAAAACTGGTTTTATTTAATACTTGATATCAACAAGCATTTAGAGGACAGAAAATTCTTCAGGAAGAGTTAAGGGATGCCTAAAAAATAACATAGGAACATAGTTTTTGAACTGTTCTGAAAGGATGTGCTATGTGTAGTTCAGCATTTACCCTTGGAAAGCCTGTTCTTGTGCTATGAAAGTGGCTGGAAGAGCTGATCAATATTGGAGCTAAAACTGCTGAACTTGTTTGTGGTTGTTATCTTAGCAATCATTGTAGTTTAACAGGAATAAAAGCTTTCAGTTTATATACAATGTTGTGTGAGTGCTCTAAATCATGACTTAACCTACTGGGAAGGAGAACACCACACCTCATTTCATATTAATTGTGTATTCTAAGCCATACAGCCTTTACATGCACAAAATTCTCTCTGAATGTTGGCACGTGGCTTTCAAGAACTGAGTAAATCAAGTCTGCCCTATTGCTTATTCTCAGGATTCTCGCAACCTGTACTGGCTCTGGCCCATACTCAGCAGTGAGCAAAGTGAACTGTAGGAAAATTATGTGATGTAGATGAGTGCCTGAATGCTCTCTTTTTTACTAGGTCAATAACCTTCCTTACCTACCATGTCTCCTAGAAAGCTGAATGTAGCCAGCATACTTATGAGTTTGAACTACTCTTGTGTCCATGAGTGAAAACTTATACCATAAACCGACTTTGACACAGTAATGGGGTTCTGCTTCTCTAGTGTTGCTCTTCAATTTCTATCTACAGCAAGGAGAATTACTTTGTAAATGGAAAGATCTAAGTGTGCTGTATTTCTTGAATCTAGAGAATGAGAAGGACTTAATAGACTCACTTTTGCAAAAGATTCCCAGTTAACTGTAAATATTCTTCTTTATTCCTGTTATATTAAATTTGTGGCAAGTTCTTATAGTTCTGTGGGTGTACTGTATGTACTTTTACTTGGATATTCTTTGTACATATGTTTCTTGATTTAGCGTTGTTAGGGTTTTCATGGATTAACTATTCTATCCTCAGTCTTCCTTGGTTTTTAAATCCAGGTTTATGAAAAACAAAGCTCTTAAGATTTGGTTCAAAGCAGAAATAACTGAACTCATCTGGTTTACGAATCAGATAATCACAAGTATGACTTTTATCATACCTTAACACTGTACTGTTATTTTTCTAGCCTTAAAAGCCTGGGTTAATCATTCTCAATCTAACGAAAAAAATAGTTTCAAACTAAGCTAATGTATTTGAAAGCATGGTTTCTAAATCATTTACATGATTTACGTGAAACAGATGCAAAAGCAGGTGTTACTTATGTTTAGTAAGAGGTGGGTAAAATTACAGGGAACTCTTGTTTCTGTCGTTAGAGAATCAGTGTTAATAAGTCAGATCAGCTATTTTTATTTATTTTTTTTAAAAAAAATACCAACACATTTGTTTACTTGCCTTATCAGCTGTAATATAATTTTGGAGGAAAAGGTTGCTTCCAAGCTCTCCAAGGAGAATATTTTAGTGAAGTATTTTAACCTTTATAGCTTGCAAAACCAATTGCTTCTTTTTTCCTGTAAAGTATTTTTTGGCTGAGATTCTAATAAAGCAAAGCATTCCATGTGAGGAAAAGTACCAGCTCTGAAGAAAATACCTGGACTGCCTTCTAGTGGTTTTAGTAAAAGATTACTTTTTACAAAAAAACTCATCTCTTCAAGTGAGTCATATAATTCACCTTTTAATATGTCCCCCCCAGCCCCTCCAAAAAAAAGAAATCTTAATATTCAGCAACTGAAAAGTGTAGTTCTGTGATGTTTGTGTTTTGAGATGCACAAGGCAGGTCATATCAGTCATTTAAGTGCAAAAGGAATAATCATTATTTTGAGTAGCAGGTAAGCATTTTGTACTAGATCAGGAGAGGTTCTTTGAAATAAATGGCTCAGGTTTTTTTTTAATTCCTTTGAGTAGTTAATAATTTTAAATTTGATTTGTTATTAGACACCAGGAAAAGACGTTGCACAAAACTACTAACGATATTCATCTAAGAAAGTGTGGAAATTTGAATGTTTGATATTGAGGAAATAAACAGACCTAAACAAACAGAAATTGTTGCAACTCCCTTGTAAATTTTCTTGTTGTCATAGCAAGTATTAGTGTACACTTCTCTTCCACTACTGCTTGTCAGTAGAATATATTAACAACTCTGTAAATAGATGTATGTTTTTCTGGATACTGACTCTAATGTACATACAGTATGCTCTCTAGATGATTCTCTTGGAGTGAACAGGAAAGAAATCTTATTATTATGGTCATTGTCAGCATTATTATGAATTCTCAACTTTGTGCAATCTTTCATGGTTATTCTGTTTCCCTTCTGGGACTGAAGCTTGCAGTGGTGAGAATGAAAAAATTTGCTTGTGAGAATGATATGACTGAAATGATGTAAGTTAAATGCTGAAATCAGAACATTCTAGAAAAGTTCTCATCTTTAGTAAGAGTCCTAGAATTGACACTCTCTTACTGTCATTGTGCAGAAAAAAATGACACTTCTGAAGTCTGATTTAATTCCAGAAATAACATAATTAAATATGCAAAGATATTTAGTGCTATTTCTTGTCTGCTGGTATAAGAAGAGACATTACAGGAGGCATTGTCAGCTTCATTATGGAAGCTTCTTTGGAGGCTGTGTTAAAGGCAATTGTCTATGGTAAAGGTATGGAGGTACAGTTGAAGAGCTGTGGAGATTGCCACATTTGCATCAGTGTAGGATAAGGTGTACATTGCAAAAAAGTAACAATTGGCAAAATTAAACCTGAAGTAAGTCAGCAGAAAAGTTAGGTAATGAGATCTTGGTTTTACCTGGATAACAGCTGTGAAAAGATGCTGAAGAAAGGAAACTGATAACTGATGAAGTGTGACACAAATTGAGGTATATTTGTCATAACTGAAGGGATAAGCATATATAGGGATGGCAGCAGTGTTCAAGGACACTGTAATATAGAGGGTGACAGGAGAGTCTTGAATCAGCAAATTATGATCAAATTTCTGAAGAGGCTGACCACTGAGATTTATAGCATTCACTGTGAAGTACTGGTGTATGCAGGCTCTTTGGTTTCTGTCGTTCAAATGAAACAAGGCAGTTGTAACTCATGCAGATCAAGGTAAGTAACATGTTGAGGCAAGAGTTATGAAATGGTGCAGCTATTTATATATATTTAAATGCAATAATCACATTTAGGACTAGAGAAGGAAAAGAGACTCCCTCCCTGAAGAGTCTCATGTTAAAGCATGGCTGCCTGCTGCTACCTATTGCTTCTGTTGTTTTTTTCCAATTACTTTCAAATAATGTTTGTGATAATTTTGATTAAAAACAGAATTATTTTGAATTTATGCATGCTTGTAGGCTCACAGATATAAATGTCAACCTGATTTCCTGGTTTTTTTTTTTGTTTTTTTTTTTTTAGCTTTAGTGACTAACAAAGCTAAATAGTTCTTAAGTTTGAACCCACAAAAAATATTGTAAAATCATATTTTCTTTGTCCTTCAGGTCTTTTTCACCTTTCTTGCTTATCGAGAATAATCTTTTTTTCCAACACGCATTTGAGATTTTCATGCATGAGAGTCTCTATCTACATATTTTTGTTGTGGTAAGGAAAACATGGAACTTGAACTGTTTAGTTAAAAATAAAGTGTTAATTTTCAGTAGGCTGTAGCCTGTACTAGCCTTAGAAGTGTTCAGAACTTCTAGCTAATATTCTTCGGTTGCTTGGGGCCAGTTGAATTTAAAGCAATTCTCTTTATCATTCCACTTCAGTATCTGCACTCATTGTCCTTATTCTGTAATAAAACTGCACAAGCACTTTGTTCTCTATGTAACATTTATCTGACATAGAAACCTAAATGGGAATTAGTATTTTCATTTCTTTTAAGTGCTCACCTTAATTCATTTTGATTCTAGATCTCTGTCATAAAAGATTAGATGGGTTTCTTTTAGGTTCTTATTTCTCATTGACTCTCTAAGGGGAACAAAGATATAGATTAAGAACTTTTCCTTCATAAATATGTTCAGTTAACTGACAATAATCAATTAAAAATACAATCTGGAGAAAGTATTAAACTAACCAGAAAGATAGTTTAAAAATAATCTTTAAAGCACTCAAATCATCATTGATCAGAAAAACTTCAGGGACATTAACAATATATTTGATAGTTGCCAAGGAAACATAACCTTCCTAGTGACAGTATGCATTGCACATAACAAGTAACTGAAATAATTCTGACAATAACTGATCCACTTCAGCATATCTACTATTCCTTCACTGTCTGCAAAAATTGCAAATGTGTTTACATCCATCCAGATTAGTACTTACTGTATACGCTGCACCATTACTGCTTCATATTTGAAGTTGCAATTCAATTCAAAGCGAAAGTGGGATATCAGTTCTTCCTGATTGAGACAGGCAGCAGGTGTGTGACTAGCTTGCCATTCTTGATTAACCATAGAGTGTTTTGGAGGAGGTAAAAGCTGCTACAAACTCAAAAATTGGATTATATTTATGCTGCATATTGATGCAATACAGAATCTGTTTATTCAACCCAGGAAGTCTTAAAATAGCAGCGGGCAGTTTTGCAGTGTTTTATAGTGTAGCTTAACTCGTGCATACGGAACTCTATAACGCCATAGCAAATGCAGCATGAACTTCATCTATTTTTTTGTGCCTGAGGGTGAATGGCAGTGTTGAGTGGAAGAAATTCCCTGTTCAGTTAAGGTGGAAATCCACTGAAGAACCTAGGGAGTAACGAGAAACTATTTGAAATATAAAAATAGTCACACATTAAGATTATTCCAAAGTATCAAATTATGATAATGGGAGATGTAAAAGTGATATCTAAGCAAAGTTGCCAAAGTGGATCCTCTACAAAGTATGTGATCTGGTTTCTTGAAATAAGTAAAATCTAAAAGATGATGGGAGAATGCCTGGTGAAGGGGCACATGTAACATCTAAAAGGCAAGGATTTCCAACTATGTGTTCCTTTAGTTCCATGAGTGAATCAAGGTGACATAACCTACGCGTCGCTTCTTTAGCTATGATGAAAGCCTTAGACTCAAATTGGTATTGGAAGTGTTTATGAGTAGTCATGATTTACTTGATTTATTACTCCTGAAGGAGGGTAATATTGGGGCTGTAAGAACACAGGTTAAAGATACGAAAACTATTTGTGAAAACTTGTATTTGACTGTGAAGCTTCAATAGCCGTGAGCATTTCTATCTTTCATTGCTGCTTGAGTCGCACATTATTAAATGCTTCACCCAACACCACATCATATGTGTCTCCAGGATCTGGGATCTGGAAGTGTGAACCCACAATTCTATGTTTCAGTCAGGAAAAAGGCTCTTGCTTCCAAGAGAGTAACACCAACACGTGTATAGGATGGTGCTATAGGGTGTGAGCAGTGCTAATTACAAGAATTCAAGTAAGTAGGTGATAACACTTTTAAGGTCGTGTGAGAAATAGTCAGAATGTTTTTTTTACTTGCCAAACACATATTTGCACAAATTTCACCTTGCTTGCAAAATTGATTTTTATACATTAAGGAGATTGCTTTATAATTTAACAGTACATAGTTCTTATTTCATTTTGTTGTTGGCATTTGGATGATTTTTGAATGAGTCTTATGAAGAAAAGAAAGTTAATGACTTGATTGAAAAGTGGCTGAAATAATCCCAGGTTGTATTTTTACACCATAGATTAGTATACATTCTTGTCATATCCTATTTAACTGATTGCTCTCTGTTCCCCCCCATTCCTAGGCTGATCTTCATTTGGTAGAATAAATAATGCTGTAAATTCAGTGAAGACCACTCCATTATATAAGTGTCTGAAATACACTTGTATCCATTATGCAAGTACAGCTTGGTAACGGATCACAGCTCTTGCTTGCTGCTGTGTTAGCAGTGATAGTTAGCGTGGTATTTGGCAGCCAAAATGCCCTTTCTGTGGAGGAGAAGGAAGGGATGGAGAATACCTTTAATTAAATATGAATCTTATCTTTACAGAGGAGGAGCCAGTAAGAGATTTAAATCATAAAGTGTTTCCTGAGGCACACAATCTACCTACCACTAAATTATTCAGGAAACAGTATTTTTTTTCCAAAAGCATGAATTGCAAGTGGTATAACTTTGGTGAAGCATCTGTGAGTTTGTTGTTAATTTTGTACTGGCAAAGAAGATAACATACCTTAATTAAGGTCTTTTAACTGGGGACTTTGTAGTGTCCCTAAATACTAATTGCTCACTTTTTTACCTTTGCCCCTTTGCTTATGGTTTGAGTATTGACCTCTTTGTGTTAGGAATGTTTATATTTTAAAAATATGATTTTACAGATGAATTCTTGGATGATTATCATAAGTTCTTTAATGAGTATTGTAATTTACCTTTCTGTGAAACAGGAAGTTAAGATGTTACCCAAAACTGTTTTAATCCTTAACGGATGATCCTTTGATCATCCTTAACAAAGAAAACTTTAGCCCATGCATTTGTATATGGAAAGAACAGGAAGCATGTCTTTGTATATGGAAGCAATACTTCCTAAATCTTTCAGCTTTTTCCCAAAAAGCTAATTAACAAGGAAAGCAATATAAATACTCCAAGTAAAACATGCAATAGTATTTAAGTTATAATCTGTCATAAAAAGCATTTTTTAATACAGCTCCAAAAATAGAAGTTTCAGAGCCTGTTTTCATTAGTTTTTAAGCTTGTAATGAAGTTTTAAATTAAACTCAGGATGTTCACTTAAAGCTTAAAGAAGAACCTCTTCAAAGTAAAGTCTTAGTCTGGATGCTCTCTCTGAAATGAGGGCAGACATATCTAGGTGCACCTGATGAGAATTCACCTTTACCTGTGTCTATTTGATTTGTTGCTGGTGTGTTTAATAAGAATATAGAGCAGAAAATACTCAGAAGTACATAATGGCCTAGCTCTCTGAAGCAACGAAGTCATTTATTTAATATCTTGAAAAGAAAAAAAAAGAAATTTAGTCTCAGATTATTAATAAAATGCTCTTCTTTGATAAGATTATCTGAAGCTACAGAAAAATCTGTTTTAAATAAACAACAAACCTGAGTAACTTCAGGAAGTTTAGGAAAATCTTTGCGCAGAAAATGTGATGTTAGCATTCTTGATAATCTTTAAATAGCAATTTTAATGTTGCTTTAATAATAGAGCTAGTTTCATGTGTCTTTTTTCATGTTCATTCTATTCACAATAATAGCTATTGTATTTAGTCACACTTTCTGAATGTCTGCATAGGAATTTTAGGAGTGCACTGGAGACCAAAATCCAATTTCATTGTGCCACACAGAATTCCATTTTTCCTTACATAACATCTCATTTTGCTTTTCTCACTCCCCTTGGATTCTGTGGAATTTCCCCTTCACGTTTTGCTGTCCAAGTGCATTGCACTGCATGCAGTGCTGTATTTCTGCTATCAAGAGGTTTAAAATTTAATTTGTTATCGCTACATTTATATCCTTTCGTAGATATATTAAATGTTCTTCAGCCCTCTCTTCTATCAGATGGTGATGTTATAAGTGGATCTTTGTTTTAAATGAGTATTGATATAAATTTCTTACGCTGTATGTGCTGTCACAAGCATCGAACACCTTGCAGAGTCTTAATTTGCCTCTGGTATGATGTATGTAGGATTACTGGCAGTGTATAGTGAAAGTAAATAGTCATAGATAATCAGCTGGGATAATCAACACTGTACTAACTTAGGGATAAGTATGCAGTTGCTTCTCTTAGTTGGATGGTTTTTTGTGTGAATGTACTGAGTTCCTCAGCTCTGTGTGGATTACAAGCAGGAGAGAGATGTTTGCTTTGCTTGTTTATTTTCATCTGTTGTTGTTGCTGATAGCCAAGGAATAAGAGATTTACTCTGGAAGAAACGCCAAATTTTTTTCTTTTATTGAGCTGCTTGTGGAATTAAAATGAACACTCACAATCATGCCTTATCCAAACACTGCATCAGATAGCAGTAGTTCAGTAATATATAAAAACACAATAGAGAAACAGTAAAAATAAGATTTACTGTTAAATAATGTTAAAAAGCATTAGTTTAACTATCTATGGATGATATCTTTCCAAAAATCACTTCCCTGTGAAAGGATATAATAAACTTGTTCTTTTTTAATTTGTTAAGAAAATTGGAACAGTTTCTGATACGATTTTTGAAAGTAGTTTTGTGTCATTGGTAACAGAGGAAAGGAGGAACAAAAGGTCAGTGAATCCTGCTATGCACATGCTTATGTACATGTAGTTTTGTCTTGGCAAAAAAGCTGCACAAAAATGCTTCAAGTTACTAAGAAGGGCTTAGTTAGTTTGGGTTGATTCGTGCTATTTGCAAATCCTTAACTCTTCTCAGGAGTCTTCTACTCTTTGTTCCTAAACTGCAGCAAGTCTGTATGGCTCAGAGAAGCTGCTGCAATGTGGAGCACTGGGAAAGAGGAGGGAAAAAAAAAAAAAAAAAAAAAAAACAATCAGGAAGCCTGCAGTGTATGAGCAATCACCTCCTTCAGCAGTTCTTGATCTTTAAGACAGCAAGCAGCAAGGAAAGGAGAACAGGAATGGGCAGCTGTCATCCTTACTGTTTAGCTACAGACATTTTAACAGAAAACAGTTCATCAGGAGTAAACCGAAAACAAATAATATGCCATCTGTTATGGTGGGAGCAGCCATATGGAATGAAGTTCAAAGAGTATTGTATTATCATTGTTAACTCTTTGAGTTCAATCATGTTTGTATAATCAATGAATATAAAGATGTTATAATTATGAAATAAACAAGAGAGTTTGGCTAAGCAGGTTATAATAACAAAAAGAGAATAGATAGAATGCTTATGGCATTCCGAGCTCACTGCAAAACTCCAGAGGAGAGATCTCCAGAAGAGATCCTTTCCCACTGGTGGTCAGCTCTTAAATAGGTCTAGGAGAGGTGCAGCCAGGCTCCACCCCTTTCAGCCGCACAGCTGAACTGCCTTCACCTGTGCTCCCAGGGTTGACTCATGGCTCACCTCAGGTGATCAATCGGAGGTTCAGGTCATGACTCAGTAGTTCCCATACAATGTTGTACTCAAGTGGGTGAAATGTGGAAGATATTGGTTACAACTGTGTTGTTGGTGTAAGGCAGTGTCATTTTCACATCTCACCAATAGTTTCAGAGCTTTACATAGTATGTGATATCTTAGGGCTCAGTTTTGGTCAAACCAATTATAATCAGGAGTAGCAAGGGGGAAAAAACAGTACTCTAAGGATATATGGAAGGTGTTGAAGTTATATGTTCCATTTCATCCTTAGCTCTGGTTTGTTGTATAAGCGCTAGTCTATTGTATAAGTGCTAGTCTAAGCTGGAAGTAAGTAAAGAAGCATCTTTCTAAATTAGTAGCTCCGAATGTGTTCTGGGCACATGTAGTGTTCACTACATGATAACATGGAGATGAACTTGAAAAAGATGAGTATTATGCATTTTAATCCTTTATTGTCTGCTTTGATTTCCTGTAATTAAAGGAAATATGAACTAATCTTAAGATACCTTGCCAGTTTGTCTGTTCATACAGTAAAGTTTCTACAAATGTTTGAATCCCTCTTAATGGGGGCTAGAATACATTGTAAAGGATAAACGTGCTTCAGTATGCAGTTTGGAAAAACTGCAAGAGTTATTAAAAGGACAGAAATAAAGGGTCTTGTTGACCTATGAAGACTTCACTTGAAGCATCTTGTGCTTTTCCATCTCTTACCAATTCAAATTCACTTTTTAGAAGCAATAGGGAAATCTCTATTTATTACCTTCTGATAGTTGATAGGAACAGTAGTATCTCAGTGTTTTGAGTGGTGAAAGTCCTGAAACAAATTAAAATTCTTTCAGTAAGAAAACATCTTTGTGGGGGAGATAGGAGTATGGAATACAGGAAAAGCGTATTTCTAATGTCAGATTTTGAAAATCTTCATGTTGTAGAAAATGACTTATGAATATAGCTGATACTGCTATCTGGAGAAGCAGTAGTAAGTATCTGAATCTAGTCATATGGTTGTGTAGCTTGGATTTTAATCATCTTCCTATATGACTGTTGTAATTGCTCTCTTCCAGAGATCACATGGCACTCAGGCAATTTATAACTGATTACTTTGGTCGCCATTGTTCACTGAGTCTGTTCAATGCTATTTTCTGCTACAAGACAACTGAACTGTTTCTGTGCTATTGACAATGCTGCTTTGAATATCAGTGCAAAAAGAATAGAAACCCACTGAATCTAATAAACTACATGAATGTGTGGTGTATCTTAAAGTTGCCAGTCAGTGTAGTTAATTGGGTTTTACAGATGTTGAGATCAATCTTTTTTTAGCAATAACAAAAAGGATAGGGAAGCCTGGGACAGTAGGTATGTGGATCTTTTCGGAGCATCAGAAATAACTGTAAATATTTAGTATCATGTAGACGGGACAATTTTTATTTGCACTGAGGAGCTTAACAATAAATCAAAAGGATCTCTGGAAAGGAGTAGCACTTAAATAGTCCAGTGGGGCTCATTCCAGATCTGGTATCTCTGAAAACCGAATTTATCTCTGTTGGGTTGCAGCAACCATGTAACTACACAATTCCAGCATAAAAGACAGATTACAGTATCATAGAAAGTATAAAGAAGTAACTTTGCTATGTAACCACTAAAATACAGTGTCCAAAATTATTTCTCTGAAAATTTATTTCCTATCAGAAACTGTTAACATTTAAGATGTGATAATGCCTGTGTGATAACTCAAATATTTATTTCAATAAACTTCATCTGATCTTTACTCCTTACACTAGTACAATAGAGCAAACTTATGATTTAGCCCTTAAAATTTAATCTACCTTAGCTTTTGAAGTAATTTGGACCACAACTTTGTTTATATTAATTGACCCAAATTTGAAAGAAGGCTGAATGAGATTAAAGCCTTTATGTTGTGATGCAAAAGATAGCTTTAGCCAACACAGACTGATTTGCAATGTAAGGGAAGAGGCAGCCATGTTCCAAGGTCTTATTTTCTGGTGGTGTGGTGGTTGTTTTTGTAAACCAGCTTTTCAGAGGGGGTGTATTAAAGCTAGTGCGTATACTTTGGTTTCAGCCAGCAGTTAAGGATCAGGTATAAAAACCCATGATGAGAAGCCCTTTATGTACTTAGTTACTCCAAGATGTCACCAGGTCACGGCAAAGACAAAATATTCTCAGGCAGTAGCAGATCCAGTAAGTGACATCACAAGTATGCCAGCAGCTGGCTAGGGACTGTAAAGAACAGAGCATCCTTATACTTCCAGATTTTTTTTCTCAGGGTTGCAGATTTGTCACTAGGTATAAGTTGAAATAATCATATGTGGATGTCAGAGCAGTGCATCTAACTGCAGAATATGATCTATTTAACTTACTTCCAGCATCCAATGTTGTCATGGTAGCACTTTGTATACGTAGGAGTTAGATGAATGCTGCAAACTATTTATTTTGGATATGTGGGATGGAATTTCTTTTCAATCAGAAAGGTGGTTTGTGAGTCTGAGAATAAACAAAGCTGAGGGCACTTTATGACTGCAAAAACCTGTTTTTAATTAACCTAAATGCTTTTGCCTTTGGAGTTAGATGGTTTACACTTCAGAAGTTCTAAGATTTCTATTGTGTTCTGGTTGGTTTGTTTGTTTTGTAGTTGTTTGGTTTGTTTCTTTGTTTTTAAAACACTATTGAGCAACAAGAATTTTCTTTGTTCTGTCAGTATGGAACAGAACTAATTTACTGAAATCTCTTTAGTTTCAGGATTATAGTTTTCCTGACAACTGTAACCAGACTGGTTTGTTTATGAAATAGAGACTACTTAGCTTTAGTTTTTTTTATGAAAATGGCATTTCTTTGCATTTAATAGTTATAGAACAGATGCCTGTATGCCTGTCTCTCTGCTTGTCTGTCTTAAGGAACAAAAACAGGAGTAGTTTTAAAGCCTTGTTGTACAGTGGCATTCTAAAATAGGTAACTTCAGCTAGGTTTGTAAAACCCCACTTGAATACAAGTATCTTTGTTACTGTAATGAAGTTGAAATATCAAGTCAATGTTATGCAAAAGATAAAATATTGCATCAAGACTATTTTTCTAATGAATGATAATCAAAACTTTCCTCTTTGCTGACTTCACCATTCAAAACATGATTAATGATATCAAAGTTTTTCTGAGCTGAAGAGTTTAACCCTGGGATTAACCATATTTCTGGATACATTATCTTATCCAAAGAAATGAAGGAAGCAATGCCAGTCACTGCATGAAATGGAAAATAATATTGTCCTGGAACAATTGAATATTCCATCCGCAGACGCTGCCAGAATGATCAGTTAAAGACTGCAGATAAAAGGAGCCAAGAAGTTGTATCTAATGAACAAAATGTTACTCAGATATAAAATTAATTTAGGTTCTTTAATCTTCAAATTTATTTCTCGAGTTTTTACAGGCTAACATACAGTAAATGGGGATTCTACTATGGAACTTCTAAGCTGTAGCATGGAAGTCACAGATTTAAAACTTCTGGAATACAGAAAAACAGATTTCTTTCAGTAATAGATGTAACAGTTATAAAATCAAACAGAGTGATTTTGATTTATAGTATTACTTTTTCTTAATCTTTCCATTTCATAGCTTTTGTAATGAGATTGGTGCATACAATGTCAAAAACAGTAATTTCTAAATCCAAAGTTATACACAAAGAGTTTAGGCCCTATACTATGTATTTGTATCTGGTTCATTTTGATATTTATTGTCCCCAATTTTATCTTAATTCTCTAATCCTTAATGATGTTGAATCTCAATATATGCGTTTTGAGTAAATTTTTTTGAGACTTTGCTCTCCCTCTGGGAAATATTTTTTTTCAGAATTACAGTGCTAAGGTATGTAACAGTAGTTCCTATTCAATTAATGGATGTAGTGTGTAAGAACATAGAAAGTATGTTCTCCTATGTTCTATATTGCTCAGTACCGTTCTATGTTGTTAAATGTTTCTTGTAAGCTTTCTGTTTTGTTTCTGATATATATCTGATGAATTTGGCCTGATGTTTTTCTGTACAACACAGGAATGCTCAGCAATAAGCTGCAAGTAGTTTATTTATGAGTTAAAGCAGCATCAGGTAAACTTGAAGCAGAAAACCTACTATTTAGGTACTTTTGTTTCCGTGTGGTGTCTATCTAGGGCTAGAAACAATATCTGGTGAATAATTAATATTCAAGCTATATATGGTGGAATAATTTTTCTGTTGGGTTTCTAATAGACATTGAGTGCTAATGAATAAATTATTTGGCATAACAATGTAATGGGACTTTTAGTTCTTTGTGTTTTACAGGCTTTTACAGTCTTCTAATGTGAGGAGGTCATGCTAAACATTACTATCAACCTGTTGTTTAATGGTGTTTAAATTCATATTTGGAAGAATTAGTATTTGCAAATTTCCTCCTAATCCTGAATTTTATCCGTGGCTGTCATTTTTTCAAAGTACTTAATGGAGCTATGTTTCCCTGTAGCAGAGGGTGGATTTTTTTTTGTTTTAGTTTTTAAATCCATTTATATGTGCCCAGAAGATTTTGGATCCTCCTTCCCTGGAATTATTCAAGGCTAGGTTGGATGGGGTCCTGGGCAGCCCAATCGACTGGGGAACAACCAGCCCATGGCAGAGGGGTTGGGACAGGATGATCTTTTAAGGTTCCTTCCAACCAAGCCATTCTATGACTCTATGACTTCTTAACGGGAGCAAGGGGAAGAAAAATGCATTTTCAGTATGGGTACTACCTTGAAACTGTGTGTGATCCAGAAATTATTTTCACAGTACCAGCTATGTTGAAGCTGGGCTGAAGCTAAAAATTTTTCTTAAATAGTATGTTGCTGGCTGAAAGTGAAAACAATAAGTGCTGATTCATCTGCAGTAGCACTTAGCTGAATTTAGATGATTGATGTTACAAGTCCCATAACTCAAACAATGTGATGACTCTCCATTTTGTTAATAAAGCAGTCCTTGACAAAGCGTGTTGGAATTAGTTTCTTCTTAAACAGTATGTGTGCTAGCAGTGAGAGCACTGAGATTTGAACGTGACTTTTACCATAAGAAAAGTCAAGATTAGGAAAATTATATGTCACCATTGTTTACTTGATCCCAAATTAAATGTGCCATATTGAATCAGAATCACCAAATGGCTTAGGTTGAAAGGGACCTCAAGGATTATCAAGTTCCAAACCCCCTGCATAGGCAGGGTTGCCAACCAGTAGATAAAGCACCAGATCAGGCAGACCCATCCAACCTGGTCTTTAAAACCTCCAAGGTTGGGGCATCCACAAATTCTCTGGGCTGCCTGTGCCAGCACATCACCACTCTCTTGGTGGAAAACTTCCCCCAGATATCTAAGTCTTCCCTCTTTAGAAGTTGTTTCAAGATGCATAATTTGTAGTATAGAAATAAAGCATTGAGATCATATGAGGAAGAGGCTGAAAGGCTGGCTGCAAAGAATGTCAATAATATACCACTTAATTGTTTAATACTTTTTTTTCTTCATTTAACATGCACAAACAATTAGGATTGTCTTTATAAGAAACAAAAATCACAAAAGTGTAGGCTTTCAATGAGGAAGTCTCTAGTTTATTCAAACCAGCAAAAATAAAACAAACTAATCTTTTAAATTAATTACATTATATCTGTAGGGACGTGAAGAGGAAAAAAAAAATCCTTTACCTTTATTTGAATTGCTTTTTTTTTTTTTTTTCAAGCTGCTTCTTTTTCTGTACTGGAAACATAATTCAGTCTATATCCTCAAAACCTTAAAAGGCCAATGTAGTTTTTTAAAGATTGCTATTATTCTGTGTAATAGGAAACTTTTTTTTTTTTTAAATGGTTTTGCTAAACTCACTATTTGAATTAACCTCAATAAAAGATGAAGTTGACTGGGGATTTTCTTTCATCTCTTAAGCAACTTTGATTCATATTTAATGGTGGACTTTGCCACAATTTTGATTTTCTTTCATGTTAATTCCTTACTCAAATATATATTTAAATGAAGGATTCAATTCTTTTTCTTGAGAAATACATTTGAAAATGGCAGGAAAATTGACTTAATTTGGTCATATCTGCAACTTTGATTCACATAATGTCTGAGAAGTTTCCTATTTAATATGTAGTTCAGCCATATTGAAGACAAGTGCACAAGTAAAATTCTGAAAATGAGCTGGATTATAAAGCGATTCAGCTGGACTCCATGACTCTGGACATCCAATAAGCTGACACACCTATAATCATTTTCTAGTTGTGCAAATATCCTGCAGGAAGCTTTCGCAACTGGAATTTAAAATATTGAGTCAGTTATATTGTGGTAGTTTTTATTGAGTAAGGCTTTTTTCCTAGCACAACTACCAAGTTTGTGCTTTCATGAAGTTTGGAATGATTTCTTTGTACAAATTTGTTTGTACTTAAAATCCTGGTGAATAAAAATGTGTGGCTGCTAAAGGAGCTGTAGATTATTTCCCTGTAAATTCAGGAGATTTTAAAGTGCAGAGAAGAGAGAACTTAGGCAAAAATAAAAAATAAAAAAATGCACAACGTGTTGTAAAAATGGTCATGCTGAGTTGAATATACAATAATATTATCTAGTCCTTTACACAGATTATGAAATTGGTCCTTGATACTTAGATCTCAAAAATTTTGAATTTGCATTAAATTAAACTGAAAACATTGTCTCATACTGAGAATGATAGCAACCTTGTAAATAGTTTATACAGCTTCTATCATTACCAAGTACAATATAACATGGGAATTAAGGCTAGGATTTGTAAAGAGACTCTCATGCCTTTTAGAGTAATCTTTTTTGTGGGGAGGAAGAGGGGGTTTTATTCTCCCCAGCTGAATGAACAGTTACTGCTTCATCTCACTTAAAGACACTATCTGAATTTGATGCTATCTCTGCTTTTAATACAAAATTGCAAGTTCTTAAAAATTCCTTTTATATTTTCAGACTTCAGTGGTTGTTAGAGAAGTTGGGAGCTGTTATTCCGCACAGTACAAACCTCTTGAAAATGCAAAGTGCAAAAATTTGGAGCTGGCTAGGTTAGCTGCTGTATGGTTAACAGATGATTTCATTTAAACTTGAATTTCACATTTCTAGAAGCCAGGTCTACCACTATGGTGAAAGAAACACATAATCATCAACTAGTCTGTATCTCTGGTGGAAAATGCAGTTTTCTGATGGCTGGCCCTGTGGACTTTATTCTGTGCCTTATCCTTTCTTTGTGGGAATGACTCAGGTGTCTAAAATGTCACCTGTGAAATCCTGCAAGCACAGAGTACTTAGTTTTTCTCCTTACCTGTTCCTGCATCTAGAGTTATCATCCTCCTGCACAGACTTCGTTCCTGTAGAAATTCTCTCCATTCTGAGCAATGCACAGAACCTCAACAAGCACAGATAAATGTTCCCTGTGACCTGAGCTCCTGTACTTGTCTCCTAACACAAGTGTTCTTGTACCTGCCGCTTCACGCAGGGTTTTTCATCTTGGGCATTTGTGTAAATGTCAAAATGCCACTCTGACCTATTTACAGTGAAAACATTTTGTCATCATTTGAGAAATGATGTGAACTTATTTTTTTGTTTGTTTTTCTTTTTTTCTTTTTATGGTGACAGCAGGAAGACTGCTCCTTTTGTAAACTTTTCAGTCTTTAACAGTTGCAGGGAGCACTGGTGTTACCCACCTTGATCCCTGTTCTGCAGTCCCAAGGATAGTTTGGTCTATTCCAAATACTTCTCTAATAAGGGAGGGAGGGAGAGTAGGAAGGAGGTAAAACTGGTTCTGTGTGAATCTCACAGGAGGGGTGAATATTGGATTAGGTAAAAAGTAGTAATATGAAATTGTGTGATTCATCAGTGTTAGATTTGAGATTTTTTTTTTTCTTTAAATTGGAAACTGTAAAAGAATTTGCAGGGCTGGTTATGAAGACTTAAACGCTTTACCTACAAAATGAATGAAATGCAATTCAGTCTCCATGTTCATTACTTAGATTCATTTGAATCTACCAAGACAGGAGCCAATTAGCATTACAGATAATACAAGCAAATGAGACTACCAAAGTGTTCCATGTTCATCAATGAAACATTCTGACTTCGTAATGATCTCCTGTCACTCCTAGTGATGGTGTGACTTCAGAGCTAGCTTTACACAGGTGGGAAGCTCTCTGATTCTGTTATAATCTCCCTGAAATCTCTAGCTTTCAGGTTTCTTGGCATTAATAGACTCATAAGTATGTCTAGGAATGGAAAAGTTTCAGAAAGTTTGCAGGTGGCTCATTATAACATTATTATAATGATACCTGATAGTATGAATAAAAGAGCTCTGCTTTTTCAAGATCAGAAATAATTGTTCATTTAAGCTTTAAGCATTTAAGTGTCTTACTACTAAATATATACAACTCCAATTTTCCACTTATTTTCTTTTAAAGACCTTCAAATGATCAATTATTATTTCTGTATTGAATAATTTCTACCTCTTCCTAACGATGGATGGACAACTGGGTTACCTTTTATGCTGCTAGGCTACTTCTATCCTTTGTTAAAAGTCCATTTTTACTTAACATAGCTTAGAGTGACATTCTCATTAAGTACTTCCATTCTAGTTATATCTTGTTGGCACTGTTACGACTTTTCTGTAGGGATGTAGAAGCACAATCTTTGTGTTTTGTGAATGAGCAGCTGCTCAAAACACTGCCAAAGAGCATTCTGTTGTGATCTGTTACAAGGTGACTTCTATTTTGTTAATGCACACAATATAATTTAGATGGTGGTGTATTTTGATGTTTTGAGGAGCCATGTGGAAAGCTTGTGCCACCTAAACTTATGTATCAGTATTCTTATGTTTTGCTGTTGTTTGCTTTTGTTGCTGAAAGCTGAGTTATTTAATTTTTCTCTTTCCTACTGTTTAATTATCGCTATTTCTGTTCAACATAAGTCCCGAAGTGGATTTTTTTTTTTCAGTGATAGAATGAGGACATCAGTAGCAAATGGAACAGACTTGGGCTTTTTTGCCTATGGACTTATAATAAACGGTCATATTTTTGCTATGGAAGCTGTCTATCTGGAGTTTAAAATGATATGATAAGAACCAGTAGTGCTTAATTTTCTTTAAACTATTAAACGGAAATCTGAATATGGGGAGTATCTGTGGAAGGGGCATTGTGTGAAGCACCTAGCAGCAGAGCACCTACAGATTCAGCAACTGATAGAATGTTATCTGACAACTTAAAAACCTGAGACCAAATAAAATTCTAACTTTAGATTCTTATTCCTGTGTGCTGCTTGAGCAGTCTTAGTTAAATTGTTCTGCACGTAATTCAGTGTTCCTCCTTTTAATTTTGAAGGCTTATTGCCAACGATTTACTCATGCAGTTAAAGGAAAAAAATAATTGGGCGTAGTTCTTAAGGAAGCTACGTAATTGTGCTTGCCTTTCCAGGCTTTTCAACAAATGAAAAAGAACATAATTACAGAAATACTTTTTTAGAAAAAAGAACATTTTCAAGTGATTTCTCATATGTACTTCTGTGATTTCTAATGACTGTTGTAGTAAAGTTGATACATTGCTTTCACTCTGTTTTAGCTGTTTTTAAATTTAAATATCTTTCATACTGTATCTTACCTTGTGAATTTTTGGCCTTGATTGGTCACGTCTAGCATTTTAGGCGGACATAATGTATGAAAGTTGGAAAGCAAATTTTTTAAGAGAACTATCACAATTGGTGTTTATTATAGTTACTGTGATTTCAAAGTATGTGCAATGGGCAAAGCACCAAAATGAAACCATTCCTTACAAAAACTGGAAGATGTTCAGTGAAGACCATACTTCTCCTATTAATGAAGGACCCATCACTGGATAACCATTTTTACTGTGATTGAAAGTTCAATCACAGTACTGATACTGTTTTGTCTATCATAGTATGACAAGGTATCTTAAATTTCACTATTTGAGTTAGTTTAATTACTCTTTATGTATTGGTGCCTGACTTCCTAATTAATTTTTTTAGAACTATGCAGTATGCAGTCAGAAGTAAATATCAGTGAACAACCCTCAAAATACTTGTTTTCTCTCTTAGAGGGCTATGGCTGTTATTTATATTCAATAAAGGTTAAAGCATCTCCATGTTCTGTCAGAGGACTGGAGTATGGTTAGCACTGAAAGGTACTAAGGTGGAGTTCTGTCTAAGATTTAAAAATTCTCTGCTGCATTTTAACCCATTGCTATCTATAAATTGCAATAGATAAGTATCTCCTTTTTGTAGCAGCAGCCTGTCGTGTATTTAGACAGTTATATACTTCTCTTGACTTCTCTTTCTTGTGAAACAATGCCAATTAGCTCAGTCACTTTCTTTAGGTTGCTCTTCCCAGATGTCTGTAGCTACCTAACTAGAATAAGAGAAAACATACTTGGAATATCAATCTGATGTCTCAACACACTCAACAAGTATACATTAGAATACAATTGATGCTGGAAATATGAAGTGAATGTGCAATTATTAAATATCATTGGCTTCATTGAGTTTAAATTATTCTTAGAGGGAACCTGCAGCATATCAACAGAGGTACTTATTGAAGGAAAAATAACAAAATAAAGAAAATGATTTCTCTCCATTAAGCATGCTGGAAGAGTTAAAATATTTGAAATAGCACAGAAACATTAAGTAACGTAAATACACCCATTAAAACATAAGTTTTTTCTTTAACTCACATCTCTTGTTTCTGTTTAAAAAAAATGATTGAAAAAAGACACTCAGTCAGAAAGACAAAGCTTAAAGCATTCCTGAAGCCTCCTCATTTCTTGCAAATTACTTGTAAAAAAAAAAAACAAAAAAACAAAAAAAAGACAAAACACCAGGTAGAAGCAAGGTACAAAAACCACCTTGGGGAAAAAAAGGAACAACTAATCAGTGATGCATATAGATGAAGATGAAATAAAAATGCAATACAGAAAATTCCATGTTGGCTGAGATTAGATATTGCTTTCAAAAGCTTCATAAAATTGAAGCCATTAGCTTATATTTGGATTTAAGCAGTGGAATTGGGAGGCTAAACAGTTATAAAATTGTAAATTATTCTCCGACAGGTAACTTTACACACTGTAGGAAAATGTCTCAATTTGAACTGAATGTTTGAAGAAACCTTTAAAAAATATAACAATAACAACAAAAGAGAGTAATAAAGCTGCAGAGACACGTGGACATTTGTGTCAGAGACTTGCAATTGGAAGGCAGCTGTTTTTTCTCAGAAATTTACCGTCAGGAGTTTTGTAACTTTAGTTCTACCAGTGCATTGCTGCTTCTCTTCATAGAATCTGAGTTTCTTTCTTTTGTTAGGTGTTTTCCAGTTATTGGTATTTACTGAGAAATCAAAATTACATATAAATGGTTACTAGTGCCCGCTCTGATGAAAAATCTTTTTTTCTTCTGAGAACAGGGGATAAATGAAAACTTTCAGTGTTTGCTTTTGCTAACATGATGGAGCTTTTAAATTACCATTTAAGTGACTTGTACTGCTAGAGAACTTTTTTCAGGGACTGTAAGAACATCACTCTCAGAGGCAATGGCACTGCCAGCATTGATGACATGAGGCAAGGTAGACCTGTGAAAGCTGTAAGGCGGAGGATTTTTTGAAGTAGGATCTGCTTTTTTGAGTTGTCCAGTGTGGTTTGGGAAAGGGGTCAATTTGTACTAATTTAAGTACGCCATAGGTACAGAATGCACACATTGGTATACTGTTCATCATTGAACCTGCAAATGTACTAATACACTGCAATTTTCTTTCCTACAGGTAGGTCAGCAAGGACAAGTGCCAAATACAGGAAGAAAGGAAGTCATTTTGTCAGGTAAGGAAAAAGAAGCACATTTGAGCTTTATGGAGTTAAGAATGATAATTGCAGTTTATTGCACTGAGAGAGACTGAAAATGTCTATTTTACCACTTGTGGTGTCAGGAAAATACTGATGAAATTATCACAATAAGCAATGAAACAGTCACATATTAACTATTGTCTACTGAAATATCTTTTTTTGCTAATGATTGGAGTAATATCACACAAGATAACTAGTAATGAAGGAGTTATCATATTCCTATTGAAAAAACAGTGTTATGGTCTTTTTTCACTTCTCAAAAGTTCACATTGAACACATGATCTGAACTATTACACCTGTTTTCAAAATAAAAAATACTACATAAAACCAATATGTATTAAAATATGAATCTTAAAGTCATATTTTGATATGTTAGAAACTTGAGAGCTGATGGAACTATTCAACTGAAATATCAACACTTCAACAGCAAATATCAGTCAGAAGTTGAATTGTTTCAGAAACGATAAACATAATAAAAATCCTTGTGATGAAAAGTTAATTTGATGGAACTCATACAACATGCATAGAATGGAAAAGCTTGAATAATCCTATATTACTTCTCAGAGAAAACTGATTTTATTTTTTTTCCCCAAGCAAACAGAGGAGGCCATGTTTTTCTATGGGAGTGATAACACAAAATAAAAACCCAGAAAAATATCAAGGTCACTGTAACTGAAGTTTCTTATAAGTAATAAAAATGCCTCCAAGCTGGAAGTATTTTGAAGGGCCTTTTCATAAGACTGTATTTGTTCTTGTGTCAATACAAGAGTTGCTTAACAGCTGGGGTGGAGTATTTTGGAAAAGTATCAATTTATGACTGCAAGTTACTGGGATTTATACTTCAGTCTGACAAGGAAGCCACCTGGGGCTTATGGAAAGCTCCACCGTTCCAGACGAGGAAGAGGATTAATTTCAATGTTGAAATTTTAACCCAATTTGAATCATTTTGGTTTGGTTTTGATCTATTTTAGGGGAAGAAAAATATGTAACCATTTCCAGAAAACATTAATGAAAGAAGGTGACTACTTACTGAAGAAATACTGAAGTTGTGTTTGTAATTCAAAGAATGAAGCTTTCCCTCCCAGTGTGGAAAATATAGTCATAGCAGAAGCGTATGTTAGCACAAAGGTGCAAAACTGTTTCACTTCTTTGGATAATCCTCCATGCAATTGTGGGTTTTGTGCAGGAAGTAGGAGTAATATAATAAAACCTTTTCTTAGCAGCAGAAGATTAGTGAATGAAGCAGATTCATTGCAAACAATTTACTTTTTCTTAAATACATTAGCACCAATTGCTGATGTACTGTTGCAGTCCATCCAGATGGCTGAAGCAGGCTTAATTTATTTATGTTTTTTTTAGAAATTGTGCCAAGATTTTCATAAAGTAAATTAAATCCTGGAGATGTTCCAGAAGGCAATCAAAGTTTGGCTATGTGACCATCAGCAACAATAGTGGTGAATATAAAGTGAGTTAACATAGTAGAAATGATATCCCTTTATTTACAGGGTTGGAAGAGAATGTTATTTGAAAATAGTCTTGTTCTGTAGATTCTAAAAACAAACAAAAAAACCTTCGTAGTAGTTTAGTGTATATCATTTATGTTCCTTGAACTCACATTCTGACTTCATTTCAACCAAATGGAATCCACGTTAATAACACTGAGATCATATCAAGATGTTAACCATTGTGTATTCTATACTGGGAATGATGAAGGAGGCATACTCCTTGTCATCAGGATGGAAACATGGACACAATAGTAAACAGAACATGCTGGTATCTGTGGTGCCCTAGACACCTCTTTCCATAGTTAAAACCATCCGCGGAAAATGCAGTTGATAAGTACAAATCTGTCAACAGTTTGGATATTTAACGCTAGATGTTAGCCAGTTGTTTTAAAATGCTGAACCTGTTGTCACAGCAGTTTAAGTAAAAGCATTGCTTGTTCTGGATATGCTTGTTTTGATTTAAAAACAAATAATATTGACAAGTTATCTTCCTTAAACAAACAAATCTAGCACTGAGGGGCATTTGTGCACAGATAATTCACATTTCTGAAACTATTCCAGTGAATCAAGTCTCCATGCTTAGTAGCTATTTTTGTTAGTATATTTAGCTTGTTATGGGGTTAATTCCTTTTTTATTGGAAGAAGGCTTCTTAATGGGTGCTGTAGAGCTGCATGGAGGTGGTCTGGCCATAGATGCTTAAGGATATTTTAATACAAAAATAAATGCTTTTTTTTTTTTTTTTTAACAACTGTTACACGTTTGGTAAGGTTCGTCCTTCTTGGGACAGTGTGGTGGTTCTCAAATAGAGTTTTGCAATAGTACCAGAGGAAGAATGTTCTCTCTGGTGATATGGATGTATTTTATATTCTGATACTCATTCAAGAATTTGTACTGGAGAAACCTGTAAGGAAAGTAATCTGTTCAAGTAGAGCATATCAGACTAGTTTTAGTACGTATAAAATGTATTAATCACCTTGTTTTCTGTTGATTAGGTGATGATAATTACTCCTTTGCTAGTTATACTGTATATATATTTTAAAAAAAAACCACAACCCAACAACCAAACAACTTGCCTTTGCATGGCATACTCAGTCCTGTCTGCCATGTAGAATCCTATATTGAAAACAAAGCTTGAAACGTTTATCTCTTGGAATCAGAAAGCATTCCTTTGATGTGGTTATGTTTTCATTAACATCACAAAATACAGCTATAGCATGATCGTATTTTAGTGATACTGTTTTTTTACTCAAGTAATGCTGTATATTCAGCTGAATGTAGAACTCTAATAGTCTAGACTGTAGTCAAATTTTCATCCCTCTCCACCTCTTGCACTCTTTGGTTAGCTCACTCATGGCTGACATGTTGGTTTGGTATTTCAAAAAGTAAAACTGGAATTCTGTGCAAAACTAAAATGAAGTATCTGTTATCTACATTGAATGAAATTAACAATTCAAGTCTGTTTTTAGAAAAATTTTGCATGATTAATTTTGAAGAAGAACGATTACCATTGTCTAAAAATTGCAGCATGACATTTGAAGTTGCTGCTTTTTCAGTACAAAAAATATTTTATTTCAATACCCTTAATGCATTATGGCATGCACAGAAGATAGAAACTGCTACTTTTAATCTGCTTCTATTAACTCAATACTGAGAATACAGAATCTAACTGTAAAAACTTATTTGCTTAGTAAACAAGAGATTTTTACTCAAGAGCCTCAGCTTAGACTGCAAAGAACTTGTCAGTGTTGATTGTGTTCAGCGATTTCTACCCTAGGTAAACCTAACTGAAAATGAGGATGTGAGATTGTTACCTCAGCCATGTGGTTTTTCTGTAGAAATTTCACATATGATGGATTAGATTTAATATGAGGGGCTGGAAAAACTAGTATGTTTGCTAACACCAATGATCTTGTTGACAGCAAGTTGGGGGAGGAAAACTGGATGAGCACTGACAGTGTCACCTCATTAGGTGCCTGATACTGTGCTGGGGGATAGGGTCACAGGAACATGTGTGGTGCTGGGGGGCAGGAAGGGATGCAAGTGAAGAAGTGAAAGTAATTAGGAGATTGAGCAGTTGCTTTGACGACTGTGGATTTTATTGCCATTTGCATACATTTGACTTCTGTCATTTCAGAATATAAACAGAATATGATAATAGAGAATTGGAGTGTGTTCCTACTGTGGGGCACGGAGCACGGTCAAAAAGCAAAGTGACTTGAATTGTGCAAATTATACAATAATTTTGAGAAATGCATCATGACAGAACTATCAAAAAACAATAATTGAAGAACAGAGACCAGGGAAAAGGTCATAACTGTATTCTTAACTGTATGAAGTTGTCAAACAGTAGAATAACTTAATTTTAATGAAGCAATAAGACTTCACAGACGGTGATGAACAGTCAAGTAAATAATGTCAATTTAATAAGGTTCTAAAGGTTGCAGAGCTTGTTGTAAAGCTTGATTTTGCTCATCACTGTATAGGACATAATGTGTTAGTAATAATGTTGTGTCCTGGAGTATACTAATTATGTAATGATAGAATAGAAATCCTATACTATACAAAAGCAGCTGTGATACCTGAATTTTGTATCTCTTGCCTACAATGTGATTTAGAAAAAAAACAAAGGCAAAACAGACATTGAACTGTAAATTGAAGGAACAGCACACCACTGGTTTTTACTCAGAGGCAGGATGCGGTCCTCTATTCAGCATGTTGAGGCACTGTCAGAATACTGTGTTGTTTTAGGTGAGGAAAGGCCTTCAAGATTTGAAGTTTTTTCCAAGTGGGATGATGACGTGAAAGGAAAACTGCATGAAACATTAGTAAACAGGTATGTTTGTTCCTTTAACTTACATTTTCTGCCAGTGCTTGAATGTGATTATGTATGTACAATGCCATGTTTCCATACTAATACATCATTATTATCGTTTTGATACTCTGTATAGAAGAATAAACTTCAGTCTGAAGTTAAAGCTCTTTCACCTTCTAATTGTCCACATTTTTTGCATAGGCAGCATTTTAGTCTAGAATTATTATTGCCCTGTTTGTGGATTGACACTGTTTTGTTTACTTGTTTCTTTCAAGTAAGTATTGTGGTATTTCATTTCTAATTTGTTGTACCACCTCCAATGTGTTGTCATGTATCTGGAAAAGGGAACATATTTGTTTAGTTTTTCAGAGATTCTACATAAAAGACCACAAAGAACTCTCCAGTGTAGTCTTTGTGTTTAAATGTAATGACATGGTTTGGGGTTTATTTAGCTCTTATCTGCTATCAAGAACATTTGTTCTTGCTGTGTCTTTGAATACTACAGTATACTTTCATATGAAAATGCTTTTTATTTTCATGAGAGATTCAGGTGATTTATATTTTCTGCAGCATGTATGTCCTTCATTTGTTGTGTGGAAGGAAGCGTTGTGTATTTACTATATTTGCATGATGAAGAATAAAAAAGAGAAAACACACAGTTTTTAGGAGCATACATTAGAAAAGCTTCGTAATATGTTAGTCTGGAGTTTAATCAAATGTCATCTATCAGTTTGGATGAGAAGAGAAAAGCAGACACAGGAAATATATTTTTGCTCCTAATTTTCCCTCTCAAAAGTAGACGAGAAAAAAAAACCAACATCCATGTTGTCTTGGAAAAATCAGTGTGATAGAGAAGTGTTGGATCTTCTGTACTATTTTTTTTTAAATCCAAATGGTTGCAGCTGTACTGAGAGGAAACAAATGTTTTGCTGTCTTTGCTGCCAGATAGAAGATTATATTTGGAACCAGAAGACTAATGAGAAAAAATACAGTTCAGAAACATAATGATTGCAAAGTTTCAGGAATAAGAAAGGAAACCTTAAGTTTCCTTTCCTTACAAAGCATATTGGGCTCTAAAAATTTAAGTTGTATTTTTTTTAATAGAATGTCAATTCATATATAATATTGTTTCCAGATTATTCAATTTTTCGCCATGGCAGTGATCCCAATCTCCATGCTTTCTGCTGGCTATAATTTATCTGTTTAACAGTGGTAACCATCTGCTTAGAAAATCATTCACTCAAACAGGGCAGTGGAGTAGGCAGGTTGGGAGTGCTGGCCATACTGGTAGGGATAGCAGGTGCAGTGCCTCTGATGCTATTCCATATGTTTTGATGCTGGTGAACAACATTTTTTTTTTTTTAATAGAGATAAGAAAGTGAATTTTTACAGAGGCACTGCCATGCAACAGCCCCAGATGGGGCATGAGAGTCTGAATTACACGAGGATTTTGGTAGCTCAAATACTGTGCTCTTCATTAACAGGCTTTCTCTCTACCACAGCTTGCAGGATTTTCAGCAAACCTATTTGGCTGAAATTGTAGGTTTTGGCAAATTCCAAAATGAAATTATTGAAGTTCACTAACTGGGCAGTGGTATCAGTATGTGGTCTTTGTGAGAGCAGTGACAGGCATATTGGTATAGATGAGAGTTCAGGTTTTAGAATCCTGCTGGAAATTTCTAAAATAAAATTGAGATCATGCAGTAGTTTCCACATAGTTTCATGCAGTAGTTACCACAGACTTCCCTTATGTGCTCTCAGATGATTTAAATGTCACAGGATGCGTAGAAACCTGGAGCTACAGAATTGGCTTTTTAGGTAAATCTGTAAGAGGTCTGTAAGGTGAATGCATAGACCTGACATTTAGATGGACAGGTAATGTGAATTAAGAAAAGTTTGCCGAGCACATAGAACAAGCAGTGTGGGCAGCCAGAAGAGAGGAAGTTGGGTGTGGACTGTACAGAACAGGGAAATGTTGCTATAGTCTGTCACCAAGGCGATTCTTGTAAATAAGAAGAAAACAATGAATATAAACAGAAAAAGGTTAGAAAAACGTAATGGTAAAGGCCTCTAGTTCAAGCACTGGTTTCACTGCCTATGTTCTTCATGCCCTGTTACTGTGAGTCTAATTATTCCATTAATAAATGTAAACAGACTGGCAATAAAGTTAATCAGATTCTGGCAATATTTAGAGAAGATACTAGGGGACTTTTTTTTTTTTTTTTTTTTTTTAGCAAGTGAATATCAATAATTTCATGTATATATTACAATTTGGGGCTTTTTAACTATGAATCTACATTAAATAATTGTCTAGTTGATTAGTATTTTCCCTCTGAAACGAGTGTACCTGCATGCCATCTATGGAAAGGTTATACTCTATTACAGTGTTACTGGCAATCCAAAATGTTATTCTGTTTTCATTTTGATTTTTGTCTTCTGTCACTTTCTAACATATTTCAGAATTTCTTTGAAATAATTTGTAAATGTTCCAAATTGTCTTCATTTTGGCTGTTTGGATCACAAGGTCCAAGTAACTTGTAATATGTCAATACCTTCCTTACTTGATTGCTTCTTCTCTCTCCTCCCTGTTTTTGACCTTGACTTCTGTTGAATTATTTGGCTATCCAACATGGGCTTATGATGCCATTGAAAAGGGACATTTAACTGATGATGTCTTGAGTGGAGGAGACAGTTATTTCTGGTTGCTTTGACACTTAATCTGAAGTTGAAAAGGGGCTGGCATCAGTAAAAAAAATGACATTATCTGCAAGTTAACAGGTTGCAACTCACCAGCTGATGTCAGCTCCTCTTCGCTGCAGTGATTTCAGCCAGCACTATTCCTTTTGCATGTGGAACACACCTGGCTCGGACTTAGCTGAGTACCCGCAACCCTTCTATAACTGTGATGGTACCAAAGGTGATCACATTATTTGGTCACATTAATGGTTTTATTAGTTTTATTTTAAATGGTAAGTAGAATCTTTAGTTTCATTATGTGGAATTAATAGGTGCAGGTGGGGAAAAAAAAATCAGTACTGTATTAAGCTGCTTAGAAATAAAAACCGTGTAGTATTAAATCTTGTTAAAACAAACACAGTATCCATTTTTTATTTGTCTGTTCATCATTGAGATACGAAAAGAGGATTTATATTTTTTGGAGGTCTGCAATTGCAGCTTAGTGTGGCATAGGTGAATGGAAGTACTTTCTCAGTGCTTCTGTAAGAAACTAGTAAGATAAATGAAGAATACCATGTGACCTAAAAGAAAAAGTAAGCCTTTACAACATCAAGCAAGGACTTTGTAATCTGATTCCTTTTTATGCTGTTGAATGAATCATTAAATATCTGTGCAAATAGCAGAAACTGATTTTACAGAATTCAACCACCTGATGTGAACGTATATATTGCAACTATCTTACAATATAGTTAAGTGACAATTGTGCAAGTATTCTTCTGAGTTACTGGAACCTGGTAATAGTTAACTAAGAACACCCTGTAGTTTAGGACTGTGGTCTGTTTTTTACACTTATTAGTGAACAATGTAGGAATGAAAGCCCTTCTTGAGTAATCATATGCAACGAATAGATTGCTGATATCTTCTTTAGCAGCCTATTGCAATATGGTAAAAGTTACTGTCACCTATTACAAACTGATCTGGACAACTGACTCTGTGTTGCTTATTACACTGGTAATATCTTTAACGTTCTATACATTTGAACTACTGTTGGAAGTGCATCAGAAATTTGCTGTAGAGATCTGGAGTCCTGGTGGATAAAAGTTAATGCTGCATCTTTCTGTTGCCTACAAGCAGAGGAGAATAAAACCTTGCCAATTCAGTATCTGTGAACAAGTTGAACCATATGTGGCAGCATGCTTTTTAGGTGTGTTAGATAAAACATTTCAAAAACTATACTTCCTTTTTCAATAATGAATCCTATTTTATACCACATGTTGGATATCATGAAATGTTTATTTCCTGACATAAAATTGGATCGCCCAAAAGAAAAATGGTGAATAGAATTTGGAGACCTTTTAAAATCAGAACCTCTTCTGAGTTACAGGCATTGTGCTAGGTTTTCATTTTTGAGATAACTTCATACAAGGTGATTCAGATGCAGAAAACCTGAAGTAGCAAAGAATTGATTTTATTCACTACTTACTCAGTAGTTTGTTTCATAGTGAATTGAATACTAATTAACGATCTATTATATGTTCACACTGATTTGAACTTGCTGAATATTTTTTAATTTTAAATATGTATCATTGGCCCTACTATTACAGAGCTTTCAGTTAAATACAGTCATAACAATGCAGGTGTGTTTTATTACATCAGCTAAACAACCATAAAAGTGCAGATGTGTGTAACAGGTTTGTGATGTGACACTTGTATAGACTAAAACAAGCTATCTTTATATGAGTTAAGAGGTAATCACTAGAGCTGAGCTTTCTGATTGCCCTTCCTCCATCATTTTCTCTCCAGCTCCAGCATTTTACCAGAGTGTGCAGTGACTCACTTCCCCATTTTATTTTCTCTCACAGATGGCATCATTTCATCTCATGCTCTGAAAGTGACAAGTTACACTGTGGCACTGACTTTATTGTATTAGCCTGTGCTGGCTGTGCTGAATTTATAAACCATGGAGCAACTTTCTTTGGCTCTATCTCGCACAACAGAAGGTGAAGTAAGAAAACACTGGGAAACTAATGTAAGACTTGAGATACTCCTGATGTAACTTTGAGCATGAAGGCAGTATAAGTAAGATCTTCACTGATCACCATGTAGTAGCACTAAAAACTATTGCTGTTCTGTCGTTTTTTTCCTCCCTCCTAGCATGCCAGGGAACGCAGAGACCTGTGGCTGACTCACAGGCTGATGTTGTCATTTTGGCACACAGTCAGTAAAATGCTGCCAGTTCTGTCTTACTGCATAGGATCTGTTTGCCTGGAGCTTTTAAATCTTTTCCAGAGCTGACAGTTTTGGTGGAAAGGTAACCTAAACATCCCCAAACACTTGACTTTAAAACTGTGAGGCACAAATTACTTAATCTCTCAACAGAGTGAAAAATATTCCAAAAATCCGGTACGGAAGGATTATTGGTTTTGTTAGTGTTTATTTTTCCCCTCTGTTCTGATAGGCACTCTATTTTGTTGAAGGGGAAAAATATGCTGTGAAAGACCTTTGAACACCCCCCACACACACCCTAACCGTGCACACTATCTTCTGTGTTCCTAGATGTGTGAGATGTGAGCAGTGTGGTGCAGGTTGTAAGGAGAGAAAGCAATATTAAGACTTGCAGTAGATGGTTGATTCAGAAGAGGTTTGGTAGTGATGAAACAGATCTGCACCTGCTGAATAGGACCTCAAAATAAAGCTCACAAATGCACAGATATGTCTTTGATTTATTTTAAGACAGGCTTTTTGATCCAGGCAAGTTTTATCGGCCAATAGTCTTCAACTCCAGAGTAATTTTTGCAGTATTTTACTGCTCTTTCTACCAGTATTGCTGTCGAGTCCTGAGAGCAACATACTTTTGAGTCAGTATGAGAAATTTTGGAAATACAAAACATTATTGGTATCACTTATTTTTCTTGTATCTTTTGTAAGGACCTTACAAAAGCCTATTTTCTATCCCAAGCAGAGTGTTATTTTCATAGCTTACTTTAAGCCGAAGGGGAGATTCTGGAGGAATTCTCTGCAATGAAATTACTTTGCTGCATTAAGAATTATGGTTTGTTTTTTTTCAGTGACTTTTCAAGAGAATCATCTTTTTGGGTTGATTTGGAAGGTTGAAGGAGGAGCCAAGATAACAAAAATCTATTTCAAGTAAATAAGTGTATGTTCTTGCCTGGTGATTCCTGTAGTGGCTTTTCCTGTACATATAAATGAAAGACCTGGAGTATATTTTTTCTACTTAAAAACTTTAACAGCTATTTTCAAGGAAATAAGACAATTTTTTAAGCTTTCAACACTACATGGTGGTGAGTAGTTTATTAAGCAGGTCTCATAGGTCTCACTTAAGGATTATTTTAGCATAGGATACAGGAAAATGAGGCACCATCAATGTCAAGGTCATGTATGTTGGTGAAAACATTCCTTCAGATGCCTTCCCTTTGCTCTGATGCAGGATTTTGTTGTTCTTTGTTCTCACTGATTGTGTCTCAGGATGCATTTTTTCATGCTTCTTCTAAGACTGAGCCCTCATTAACGTTGAGACTTTAATTGCTGCTGTGAATAGCTTTCTCTCAGCCATTTTCCTTTGAGGAATTTTAATTGGAGACCTAGAACAATTGCACGTATCTTTAGTGGACATGAGAGGGAGAAAACAGAGAAAAGTAGCATGTTTGTGTATCTCCAGCTAGGATTTAACAGCCTTTATTTGCTAGTTACCTAGGAATAGTTGGATTTAAGTCTGAAAGTATTTTCTTCAGGTTGCAGTGTTTACTACAGCAGTAGATCTTCCCTGTATCTTAATGCCAGCTTCCAAAATTAGTGGAGATTGCTCTGTCACACCAAAATAAATCTGACCATGTCTTGATGTACTGATCAAACTTGACTCTAAATATGTGCCTGTTGTATACAGAATGAAGACTCAAGACCAGCAAATTCAATTTAATTTGCTTATGCTTTTTCAGAGAAAAAAACAACACAAAAAAGGCATATATTGTCAGGTAAAATTTGCATGTAAACAGGAATGCTTTTTTAAAATCATAAAAACACATAGGAAAATTATGCTTCAATACATTTACAATTGCTATCAGTTTCTTACATCGGAAGGTTTACATACGTGAGAAGAGCATTTTGTCTGAAATGAGCTTCTGTAGGAAAGGATTTTTGCTGTTTTTTAGCCTTTATCCATCTTCCAGTTTATAGGAGGTCTTTTAAAAATCAGTATTTAAATGTACCCTGCAGCAGAGCACATTTGGACCTTAGAACCTGGAATGATCTGTTTTAATCGTAGGAACACAGCAAATCCAGCATTCCTGGGCAGTGACAGAAAGATACAGTTCAGACTTCCTTAGAAATAGTAAATGGGTAAATCACAATTAATCTTTTCTAAGAGTGTGTGCAAACTGTTGCAAGACCATGAATCAAGTTTAAATTAGTTTAACCACTTGAAAGATGACTTCCATAATGTACTTCATTATCATGAATAATTCTGCCCCTTTGATTGTAAGGTGGTAGTAAATAATGAAAGAATTTAGATGGAAATTAGGCAATACTTCACTTTGTTTAATAACAGTGCCTTTGAATTTCATCCTGACCTTTAACAAAGACTTCGTATGAATGCACAACAGGTTGCATATGGGGGGAGGGCTGATTTAAGAGGGAAAAACAGAACTGTGAAGAAATGTAGTGGAGAAAATGAAAAACATTTTGTTACCTGATTACCGAGTCTTCCCTTGAACCTTTAAAGTCTTCTAAGAAACAGAAGCAAAATAAAAGATTAGGGCAAATTTTATGAGGGCCTTCTTTTGGATAACTAAAGAATTAAATGGATTTGTAAGTGAATGCTTTCCTGTATGTTTTGATGAGTCAAAAGATGTTGCACAGAGAATTAGAACAGATGTTTTTATTGTGATTTTCTGTTGATACCTCAATATTCTTCTAAAGAGGCTTTTTGTTGTACAGTAGAAGAAAAGGCCTATTCCATAAAAGTGTCATCTGGAATGTGGGGATTGTAATATACAATGTTATTGTTGATGTAATGGTTTGAATTGAAGACTTCTACAGACCAGGTGTATTTTTTATCATTAGTTTAACTCTTTCTCTCAGACTCTCCTGGACTAGAGCTTGTATATATTAATAAATAAATAAATAAATAAAATTACGGAGATGGAGAAAAAGTAGTTAGGCATTTGGAACTGTGGAATAGGCAATCACATATATATTTTTTTCCAAGGGACTCTACAAGAAATAAGTGCTTAGCATTCTGGAAACAAATGACTGTTTCAGTTAGCAAGCAGTAAGAATAAATATGCAGACTAGAACATGATGCTGAGGACATTGTGCTGCCAACAAACTCTAGTCTAATCAGGGGATTTGCCTCAAAAATGTGTTCCTCATACAAATGAAAATGATTATCTAATGAGCACAGTTTAGTCATGAACAATGTATATTTTTACTATTGTATTTTTTTTGTTTGCCTCCTCTAGTCTTTCAGATCTTTACTTTGCAAATTTGTTACCAATAGGTTCTGTGGGCGATTTCAGATAATGAACAGAAGATAAATCAAATTTCTCCTTACTTTACAGGCAAATGCAGTTGTCTGCCAGGTCAACACTGGACCAGCCAGACTCTGTGATAATAAGAACAATATGAAACAGAATTTGAATTAATGTTACCTTGCCTTTCAGTAGGTTTATTGACTTGAATGTTGTATTATGTCTTAATCAATGTGTATGTATTATGTCTTAATCAATGTGGATTCTAGTTGATTTGTAGTTGAAAGTGCTACAAAAGCAGAAAAGCTACAAAGTGCTTTTCAGACATATTCATAGGCTTGCCAATAGCAGAGCCACAGGCAAATAATGTTCTTATTGAATGAAAATAGGAGGAGATAGAGTTCCAAACTTCTAGAAAAAGCAGACCCGAGAAACTATTAGACCAACACTGTGAGAAGATAAGCAATTTCAATTTATATGTGTTATTAAGGTATTCTATTGATATACGTTATATCATTTAATACATGCTATTAAAATGCTTTTAAATGGGTAGATGAGTTCACCAATGAAAATTCTGGAACAGAGCAGTCCATTGTTTCTAAGTTAACTTGATAGTCAGGTTAGAATTTGTGGGGACTAGAGGGCAGTCTTTTAAAACTGTATTTGTTCAGTAATCATTAAATTAATTTTACCTAGATGTTATAAACAGTGGTTCAGTGCTATCACTATCACCAGGCAAAGAACTGATTATGCCAGGTCCATCAACTCACCACAGTAATCAAATTGAAACTTGTCCGCAAAGCAAGGTTATATCTAAAGCTTTTTGAAACAGGAGTTCATGGTGTGCATCTAGTTAAATCTACCTATATAACCTTGTATGGATTCCACCATTTATGAGAAAAGAGGTGTGTCGCATGGATGTTGGCTTCCCAGCTGACTTCTAAAGTAAGAAAACAGCAGTGATTCATGAACTTGGCAGGGATTCTTTCAAGTATGAGATTATTAAAAAATATGTACTACTTTAGATACTGTATTTCATACTAATATTTCAAGCATTTAGAGTTTTGTTGTTATAAATACGTTGCAGGAGAAATTAAGTTTATTAATGTAGAAAATGTCCATGTAGAAAACATACTCTTTATTGGCCCTCTTTCTTAATATATGTGTTCAAAGTTCTCATTTCACTGTTTAATTGCTTTGAACAATATGTAAAAAATAGTATTTTATGTGGCTTAGTCAACTGATTTACGAGTAAGCATTCTTTCAGCTGTAGGTATTAAAAAGTACTCAGATGAAAGAGGTAAAATGTGCAAGCCTAGCCTTTCTGTCTTTGAGGACAGAGACCAAACCTAAATGTAATAGAAGACATTGATAAAATGTTTGTTCAGTGACACATGATGGCTTTATAGCAGTCGTAGCAATAAATCCAGTGGGACAGAATTTAAAATATATTTTATCAAGTTCTTCATAATTAGATATAATCCTGAAATAAAACCAATCTATATTTGTAAATATGGATTAGAAGCATGAAAGTGCTGCTTATTGTCAACATTTAGACTGGGTAGTTTCTACACTGGCAGATCTAGTTGGAACTTTGAGATGAACCTATTCCAGTTATTTCCTTACAGTAAGTTCTTCAAAGATAAAAAGGCTTTTAAATCAGGAAAATCCGGGACATGCATTGAATATCCATTGAAATGCCTAAGTCTTTAAATGTATGTAAGATAAAGCACAACTGGAAGACATACATCTGTGTTCCCTCTGCCTCTTCTGCATCCTTTAGGGGCAGGTTCTTTCTCCCAATCATAGCTTCACTCAACTTATTATTCATTTTGAACAGGAGAAAACCACACAGCCAGGTCTGGCTGCATCTTCTGTATTCCCAAGAAGGGGAAGGTACAGTCTCCTTTTGAGCTCCTTTTGTAGTTGTCTATTTCTCAGCACTGCCCTGTGTCATGCTTCCTCTCTATATCACATAGTTCTGAGCATTCTTACTGTTTCCCAAGTCTTTCGTCTTTTCATGGTGCATAGTGCAGGCATTCAGAACAAGTCAATATGTAACGGATGATGACAGTGAAATTTTGAAGGTGCATTTTAAATTTCAGAAATGAACTTGAAACTGGACATGTTAGACAAATAGAAAAATGAGATAGATCAGTTTCTCCTCTGTGGAAACAGATACTGTCTACAGGGAGACCTTGGTCTCACTTCTTAGTAGATCTGAAACAGAAGGGAGACAAGACAAATTGGTCAGGGAGTGCTTTAGCAGAATTCTGAAATAAAAATAATGCACTGGGTGGGAGTACTTTTTGCATTGCAAATAGTTTGAAACAGTCTTAGTTTTTCGGCCAACTTTATACATAATTGTGAATCTAAGATGTTCTTGGCATGTTTCAGCTTCTGTCTTGTTAGAAGATGTTAGCTCCCTCCAAGCTGTTTTATTTTAGTCTGGTTGCTGTGACAGCCACAAGGCAAAATTCAGCTGTTCTGGGAAGAGGGTCAGGTGCTGGCCTGCTGCTATGAAAGTGGAAAGGGTGTGGGGAATTGGTCAAGTAGAATAGAGAACTGCAGGGGAAAAATAGAGAGGGGAAAATAGAACAACATAAAAGCTACAGAATTAAACTTGTGCTATGAACAGAATGAGCGCTGATTGTTGCTTGTGGAAGAGTCTCGTTGCTTCAGCAGAACTGAGCTATGGTACCCTGACCTATCCCTGTTAACAGCAGCAGCAGCACCAACCTGATGCTGTGATTGAGAAAAGGAGCCCTTTGCTCTTCTGTTACACAGCAGCAGTCTATGCCCTAGGTGCTTAATTTCAGTGCTTTCAACAGAGATGTGTATAGCATAGTGTAGAAAGTACAGAGGCTTCATCTTGGCCTACCAAAGGGTTTGGTTCTGATTTATCCTGTGGGCATATACTTTTAACTGCACATCACCAGTCGTGTTAAAAACTTAATGTCCATTACCATTAAGATGTTAGAAGACAATTGATAAACCTCTCAAATGAATGTATATAGTAAAACAAATTAAAATGAGTTCTATGAATTCAGTTAAAGTGTTTTTTATCTTTAAATGTAAAAGCTCTTATTGTACTTTTTTTTTTTAATACTTTGTGTTCTACTATTTCATGTACTTCATCTGTACAACACGGTTCTGTGTTAGGGTGGAGGCTGGTCACAAGCAGTGTCCCTCAGTGGTCCGTCTTGAAACCAGTGTTCTTCAATGTCTTCATCAATGACATAGATGATGACATCGAGTGCACCCTCAGCAAGTTTGCAGATGAGTCCAAGCTGAGTGGTGCAATCAATACATTGCAGGGAAGGGAAGCCATCCAGAGGGACCTGGATAGGCTGAAGAAGTGACCCCCCCCTGAAAACCTGATGAGGTTCAGTAAGGTGAACTGCTGGGTACTGCTCTTGGGTTGGGGCAATCCCAGGCATTTATGCAAACTGGGTGGTTTTGCAGGACTGTTAAGCATTTTGGAAGTCTCTTTGCTTCAGGGCTGAGCTGGGAAGCTCAGGACTTGCAACACTAATGAGGAGAAAGATATGCAGTCACTACAGAGAGGAATCCTCTCTCTCCCCTCCAAAAAAAAAATTGCAGCTTTCTCATTAAGTAGCATGGCAAGAACACAGACACACGATTAAATGAGCAGGTAACAAATTAAAAATTTTCTCTAACCAATTCTAGTCTGCTAGCACTGCAAAACTGTATGTTCTACCTTCCCAGCTCTTCTTGTACTCTGTGTGTCTGTGAATATCCCAGTGTTCTTAGGTGTGCTACTGACTGGTGCAATGTGTTCTCCTCCACTGGGAGTGTGTGGCTGGCCACTTGGCATTTGTAATGTGCCCAGGACTACAAATAGACTTGTACATTAAGAGTGATGTAATTCAATGCCATAATAGTTGTTGTTGCTTTAAACATTAAGGAGCATTGTATTGTAATTGAACATAATAGTGTGAAAAGTAACAGAATTGTAAATTAGTAATAGCCATGTATATATTAGCTTGTTGGTTACTAATAATTATATTCATTTTTTAATAGTGTGTTGCTTAATAAATATCATTATCTCTTAAGTTAATTTTGACTTGGCCCGCAATTCAGGAAGTGGAAATAGGGCCACATGGGCTTCAGCTAGGTCTCAAAGGATGAATCTTTGCAGAGCAATGAAGATCATAGGTCTCTGTAAGCAAATGAAAGTGTTAGTAAATAAGAAAGATTAAAAACAGTGTGTTTGTTAAAGTCTCCAAAAAATTATAAATAATCATGAGTTTATAGTGGTCAGTGGGAACTGGCTTTGGAAAGCAGATGTTCCAGTTTTGGAGAATACAGTGTCTCTGTGTTGATGTTAACATAGCAACCATTCCCAAGTCACAACAATGAAGAATTGTATTTGCACTGTTTTCCAAATTTTGCATCAGTATCTTAGCAAATATTTATTGCAAATGTTTCATATAAAATTAACTGTTTTCATTCTGATAAATCTGAGAATTCCATTAGCAGCAATTCTTGTAAATATTTTGCTTCCGAGTACGTACATAATCAGAAAACAACTGGGCTGAGGGAAACTTGGGAGGTCATCTAATCCTTTGAACTGCTCCATGAATCTTTATCTCTTCTTGATAGCTTTGGGTGAAATATTTTCAAAATTGCAGTAAGTAGCATGTTCCAGATCTTCCCTCCTTTCTTGTCTTCTGATTAATTTAACTGGCAGCCTTGAAAAGTCACCATTCTTGTCCTATTCAGTAGATGCAGAATTCATGTCTTCCTTTTATATTTGCAGTAGATTTTCTTACTGTTTACTAATATGCATTTTCAATTGCTGGATGCCCATAGTAGACAAACAGTGGGTTTTTTTCTTGTCTTTGTTTCTTTGTTTTACATTTTCCTCAGAAACTGTTTCCTAAAGCTCTTCATTTTGTTGGTCTGCTTGTGAGGTATAACCTTATGCCAATTCTGGAACTATTCAGGGAAGTGGAAGACTTGCCTCATGAGGCATTCATATTTATATCTTGTTGAATATGAACATTTTTTTCGCACTTCATGTGTTAATTTCGTGTATTTATTTCTCATCACCTTCCAGTTCTCATTTTGAATTAGTTTTTCTGATTATCCTTATTGATTTGTACTGCTCTATCCTGTTTTTTTCATTACAGTCTACTCCTGCAGCACTTCTCCCATGTGTGCAGTACACTGCCAAGCCTTGCCCCTCTCTTCCCCCCCCCCCCTTTCTGTGTGAGAAGATGCAACTTGAGTACTTACCTGTTAATTGTAACCACTAAATGGAAATGATGGAAGTAGAGATTATATGGATTGTGCAAGGGGCACAAGGGGCACAAGAGGCAGAGGAAAAAGTCTTAAAAAGATATAAATATTATCAACCTTCTTCAATGAGGACAGAAGTCATTGTGAATTAGTGCATTACTGCATTATATGATTATTATCTCATAAGAGAAAGGTTGAGGGATTAGATTAGAAAGCTGATTGATATGTATAAAGCTCCAAGATTTCTGTTTATTCTTTAAGATTGGTACAAGTGAAAATTTGCTGAGTTAGAATGCTTAGGAACAGTGGCAATGGCACTGGCAGGAGTGTAGCTAGCCTAAACAATAAAAAAATAATCTGTCTTTCTTTATGGTGTGCAAAGCAATAACCTTTTGTTCAGACCGATTAATAATCGAAGCAGAGCTGGGGCATTTAATTGATCTCTAAAACACTTTGTTGTGAGTGTAATACAAAGTAGTAGACATTAGGAAAAATAATGATAGTGGTATTAACAGAAAAGAGGAGACTTTCCATTCATGATGTGAAAAATGTTGAGCTGAGGGGGTTTTTTGTTGTGGTGGTGTTGTTTTGGTCCAGCTTTCTGTTGTACGCAAACAAGTGTCAACTCTTGCAGGAGTGTATTTTGTGTTAACTGTTCATGCAGAATTTGAATATGATGCTGTGCTTCTGTGCATAAAACATTATAGCCATTAATATAAAGGTCATTGGAGAACATTGATGTTACTTCATCATAAAAGAACAAACATCTCAAAATTTTTAAAGAACACTTTATATGAATAACTGGCTTCTTAGGGTGGTCTGATTTGCGTATCAGACTGGACAGATTATCTATTCTATCATAAATGGAACGCAGTGAAGTAAGGAGCAGAATTTCAAGCACTCCAGACATATATTTATTGACTAGCACTAAGAGACTATTTGGTTCATGCGCTGCCTTGATTACAGATCCTTACCATTTCATGATGTATTGATTAAAGAGTCCATGTATTGAACATCGGCTTCTGTGTTGTACTCTACAGTCAGCTAAAACAGACTGAACAAGACTTGACAAAAAAAAAATATATATATATATATCTTGACATGTGAAAATTGCATTTCCTGTAGAAAGGTTTCTTAAAGCTGGAAGTGTCTTTGAATTAGGGCAATCAGTTCTTCAATAAAAGACCATAGTTCCTCTTTTGTTCTCTGGCATTGTAATTCGTTCAAGGATCCTGTCAACACCCCCTTTCAGAAACTGCATAAACTTGTTAAGGTTTGTGGGATAAAAATCAATACGAGTTGCCTTTACTCATAAGTTTAAGTTCACAGCTGAGGTTTCCTCCAAGAAAAGTTTCAGTACTGAAAAAAAAAAAAAAAGCAGACATCAGTTTCTTTATGGTTCCCAACTGAAAACAATCACTAGTACTGCTAGAAGGGACCATTTTTGGCCTACATCTTTTGCTCTGGATAGTTTTAGTTGCCCACCATTTGTAGTAACTGACCAAAATATAAGGACGTGTCCCAGCTGTGACAGGACAGTAAGATATCAAGGGAGTAAGTGCAACACTTGAAATGTAGACTAGATGGGAAGCATGGTCTCCCAAAAGAGATCTGTCAAGATTCATTGCAGGTTCTATTCCTTACTTTACTTCTTTAATTTCCTGCATCATTTACCCAGTATCCTCTGTGGCAGAACTGCTCTGCACATCACTGCTTCCCTTTATGTTTATTAATAAATTGTGGTTTCACCTATACAGGATTTTTTCCAGGTAGTGGTGAATATAATCTATCTGGGTTGCAGATATAAACTCGAGTCAGCTCCTGCATCTTTTAATAAGAAACCAAAACCTGTGAATAATTCATGGGAAAAAAGCCTGTCATTCAAATGACAGCTTTTTCCCATGGCTATAATTTTGTTTAATTTTAAACTTTACATACTTTATGTTAACATTTTCTGGCTTCTCTCTGGAACTTTCTTTATGCATACCAAACTCTATCACTTCAAAGAACTTTTGAGCCACACGTAGTTTGATAGTGTAAGGTGGGAAAAATGTGAGAGAACATTATTTCATGTATTTCTTTTGCCAATGATTCCTTAATCTAATGGAGATGGTTTTATATTACCTGTAATACTGAGATTGTTCTATATTACAGTTATTATTTCCTTAGTTTTAGAAAATGGGTTCGATTAGTCTTGTTCTGCATCTCTACATTCATCTAATATGAGACTGCAGGCTGTTCTTGCTGAGAAGGCTGTGTGACAGCCTAGCTGTTGAAAGTTTTTTTTCTAGAGTTTCTAAACACTCTAAATCTAGAGAAAAAGTATATAAATTAATTGCAGAAACAAAATATAAATGTCTGCTGCCTTGCAATTTAAGTAGCATTGAGAGTCATTCAAGTAAGGAGAAAGATCTAAATTACTTATCAGTCAGCTGTTTGAGCCACCCAGAAACAGACCCTCTTCAAATTTGTCAGTGAATAGATAAGATCCTAAACTGATTCTGAGCATCTCTGCATTTTTAAATAAAGAGCGTGTTCAACTTTTTTTCTGGTCCTTTGTCTTCTCTGATGTATCCAGTTACTGGATGTTTAAAACTGAATAAATCTATGAGTACTATGAGTACTGGCCAGTACATTCTCTTCTGGTATATTGATAAACATCTACCAGAATTGGAGGAGAGAAAAAAATTGACTTCAGTGCAAATGAAAATAAAGTCAGAAAGATGGGTCCTCAAGTAACAGCGAAGTAGAAGAAAGTTATGGAGTTGGTTTAAAATACAGAGAGAGGTTGTTTATGAACTGTTTGGAAGCTTATATCTATGTTAATGTAGCAAAGCTATTTTGAAAGCCTTTCACTGCTTAAATCCTGTCTCCCAGAAGAGAGGAAAGCAGAGCTCTGAAGCTGATTCATAAACTTAGGAGAGAGTATTGGACATACAAAAAAGAATTATATTCCACATCAAAATTCAGAGCTTTGTATATTAAGCCTAAGCATAAAACATGAAATTTTATTATAAAGTTATGAACTGGAACAAGTTTACTGTCTAAATCAGTGGTATGACTTTTTTTTTTTTTAGGATGCTCTTGAAAATTTACTCATACACATTGAGCTAAAGAAACATGTTTTCCTGCTGATCTAAAGTCCTTTTAAACACCTTAGAGGGATATTCTCTTATTTTTCTTGTTCAATCCAGCTAAGTATTATAAATGTTAATATAAAAGCTTTAAACTCTGTTGATGCATCACTTACAGAATGCAGCTGTTTTAAATTATTGTGTGTTGAAAAAAGTAGAAGTAAAAAAAAAGACAAGGAAAATAATAGTTGTAAACATTAGAGGATTCCTGTAAGATTGTTATCTTATTTTGGTTGAGTTGGAAGACAAAATGAGGAAGTTAAATGTCCACCTTCAAAAACATCACTTGAAGAAAATATGGGAATGTAGCACGGGTGGAGGAAAATGATGAATGTTACTCTGTTAAGGAGAGAAAAAAAAATCAATCCTCCTGCAAGAAGGACTCATCATTTTCTTTTTTGTTCTACAACCATCTTAATAAGCATTTGATGAATGTCCCTTCAGCAATAGCAGGAAAAAATCATATTTAAAGTATTGGTTTAAGGGTCATCTTTCAAAGCATTATATCTTAATAGTTAAAAACTTTATCAGGTTCTGTACAAGTGTTAAATGTCTAAGGCATGTCAAGCAATTCTCAAAAGAAAGCAGTGAGAAATTTCATTCTGAATGGTAACAAGTTGCAAGGAGAGATTAATGCATGTGCATTCATTATCAGCACTGGACCCATTTTATACAAATGCCACTGGAGATGCTGGTCTCAGAGGAGAAATGTTACTCTGAATACATGCAGTCAGAATAACAATGAAACTGTACTGTGAGGGTTTCTGCGATGTGTGCACACACTTTGAAAGTTATTAAAAGTTGGGAAGCGAGGAGAAAATACACTTAATGTTGAGTCATGCAGGCTGTAGCACACATATAAGGATGTTTTAGGCAGAGAAAGGAAAGGATGTGACTGCAAATAATAGAAACTTTTGCAAGTAGGTGCTAATTTCTTTAACAATATCTTGGGCCCACCTACAAAATGTTCATCTAGTCTGCATCTCTTTTGTAGTCTCTTCATTCTTTCTCTTATATAAATTTCTATGTAAAACATTATCCAGCAAAATTTCTACATGTTCTTAAGCTGAACTATCATAGCAGATTTCTGCATGCTTTTGGAAGGTGGCAGAGACAGCAGTTCTATACATAAGGCATGTATTTCTTCATGGAAGATCTTCACTATTTATTACATCTTGTCCCTTGTAGAAGATCACGGTTGCTACCTATACCCAGCAACTCTTTTTCTGAATCATGACGGCTTCATGTATGAAAGTAAAAGTTCTATCAGTTTCATTTTGATATTTATCCCAGCGGAACAGTTTAGGTTGTTGTGTCAGGACTTTGCTGCATAGTCCACAATTTTTTTTTTAAAGTTTGAGCTTACTTGTATCAACATTGCCAGATAAACTGTTTTCCCTGAAAAACAGCTTCCCTGAAGGAAACTTGCCATGTTCTCTAAGAATTATATTGCATTTATCTTAGCTTCTCGTTTCCTCTTAGTCTCTCTTCATTTAGGATTATTCAATTTTGAATGATCACTTTGATTTTTAAAAAGCATTTCTTCATTCACATTTCAACATGAGACTTATGATGGCTTGAAATAAGTCTAATTTAGTAAAGGTAATCCTGAGAGTACAAGATAGGTTAAATTATAAAATTCTAAGAATTTTGGGAAGGAGATGATTGTTAGGTATTGTCGTAGTAACTTGATTTTGTAGATTGACCGTTCTCTAATCAATGTGCTACAGTAAACAGCAATATGTGCCACACTAATTTGTCTTTGTTTTTTGTTTCTGCACTTAAGTGATCAATATAATTGTCAATAAAAGAGCTGGCCACTTGTTGGAAAGCTTATATCCATAAATAGTGGAGAAAGTTCCTGTAAAAAGACATTAGTTTTCCAGCAGTTCTGAGAGTTGAGTTTCAGAAAGCCACGTAAGTACTTGTGCACTGCAGCTTTTCTGCTGGAGGGCTAAGCACTGAAGGGACAAGGTCATCCTGATGACCTCAGTGGAAAGGAGTAGAGCAGCTGCTTGGGGACTAGAATTATAGGGCTTTTTTTTTCTTTTCTAATTAGAAATATTACTTTATATTTTGCATGCATCCTTCTGCATGTGTTAGAAAGAAGTCTGCAGGGAGCTCATTATGTTACCATCATTGCACTTATAGGCTTGCAAAGAAGTAGCTTGAGGGATGTCAGAGGTGCATTCACTTGAAGAAATTCCATATCCAGACTGAAACACTATTGAAAACATGTAGTAACTGCAGGATGTCTCCCGTTGGGTATGCTTTATCCCTTCCTGCAAGTTCCTGCAGAGAAAACTGGCCAACTAAATCTTCCTCGGCATATTTTCCCTTTGAACTAATGTCTAAGAGTAGATATTTCACTCATTGTTAATAAATCTCCATCCAATGAATAGACTTGTAAAAAAAAAAAAAAAAAAAAAGGAGACAGTGAAGTGTTGCTAAGTCACCTTGAATGATTTTTCAGAACTTGTTCTCTGTGGTATGACTGGCATATTCTAGAAGTAGAATTTAATGGATGGGTTTGTTTGTTATTTATTTGTTTTTACCTCTTTGGTGTTGAGGGATGACAGATCCATGTTCCCAGCACTGTGCTATTCTAACACACTCAAAACTGTGTGGCTGAAAGAAAGACAAGGAAAGATGCAGGGCAAGAATTTCTGACAGTGCTTTGAGGCTGCTAGCAGGAATGTCTGAATCCATACTCATTCGCTCCTCTTTCAGCTTTCCTCTTTTGAAGACTGGATCCTTAGAAAATAATAATAATAATTAAAAAAATGGCACAATATACCTCATGTAATTATTTTGTATAACTGGCTTAAACAGTTAAAAGTGAAGAATGTCATCATTTTTTTGGTATCATGTGAATAGGCTGGCAGTGTTACCCAATGAGGAATCTAATATGTGAACTCTCAAATGCTAAAATTGATCACTATTTTGAGAAATATTATTTGGATTTTCATTTGAAAAGAGAAAAGTAGAAATTGAATGGTAATATATTTTCTCCAGTTCATGAGCTGTACCTTTCTTCCTCTTGTTCCCACCAGATTTTAGATTTGTATAGTTGTTTTAGGTCTCTATATCACCCCATTATCTGCTGGAGAAAGTCAATTTCTAATTTAACTGATCACTAGATATTAACTAGATATAAAATGCTGTTGCCAGTTTACCTTTTTTATATTAAAATACAAGTGCACTGAACCCAGAGTAACTTCTGTCAAAGGAGTTTCAGTTTAATGGAAAATCACTTGAAAAGGGATAGTTTTAGCAAGTGACTTTAATTATAACCACATTATGACATTATTATACTTCTAAATGTACGTACATTATGTGAACATACTTATTATAACCTATATAATTAGTAATGCAAAGCATTATTTGTTTAACTATAAATAGTTATATTTTTTCTCAATTTAAGACAAAAGTCACACAACAGAGACTAGGTGGAGTTGTATAGATATCAATTGTAACAGCTTGATAACAGTAAAAAAAAAAAAAGAAAGACAACAAAAATGTAGTTTTACTGTCTGAAAGAAGTAACAAAGTAAAAGTCCATCCTCTTTCCCCCACATATTTGTTTTCATCTGTTTAGCCTTGATTGAACATGGGTTTTATCTTAAGACTGTAACTTCAGAGGCAAAAGGCAGAAAAGTGAGGGCATAACAAAAGTGATATACTGAAGAGTTATGACCAGCTGTTCCATCTGCATTTATTTTTATACAAACAATACAATTCCTGTGCAATAGGCACTGTCTGAGCTATTGAGAACTGACATGTCAAGTGTTGCCAGCTCTCTTTGTATTTCCAAAGCAACTTGTCTCAAATGTGTACTGATGTCAGCAGCACAAATGTATGCATAGTCAATTAAATTGCTTTTTAGTTCTTTAAATATTGTGAATCCAACAGTGTTGTTCTTCAGCTTTCACCTCTAAAGATGAAAAAGCTACGGAAAGTACCCTTGTGTCAGACAAAGTATAAAATGTCTTCCCAATCTACAAATCAGCTAGTAACACTTTGTGGTGACAGTTTCAGTGGCAGCAAAAATTGGAACAGCTTTAGTAGCAGCATTCACTGTCTGCTGTGTTGGATGATTGGGGTCCAAATTACAGGTGTAGAGTGGGTAAATCTTGTCAGCAAAATCTGTGAAGCAGTGCTTCTTCCTGAGCACGCTCACTTCATAAAGCGAGAAAGACATCAGATTTGAATTTGACAATGGCCATTTCAGTATCATGGTCAAATAATAGCAGTAAAAAAATTAATTGCAATCTTGATATTCAATAGAAGAAAAAAATTATTTGTTTGTTTTGCTTTGCTTTTAACTGTTTGTGAAAGGGTAATTTCCTGGTAGGAAAGTCTGTTGGAGAACTTGGCAAATGTTCTTTTGGAAGGAAGTTTCATCTCTCAGCACAAGTTGATATTTTCCACATAGAAAGCAATACAATACACTTCTACAAACCGAACCCCTGTGCTGAAGAACATGTCTGGAAATGGTGGAAGAGGAGTCTCAGTGTCTACGGATACTTCACTTGTTACCACAGAAAGGCTGAGGTACTGACATCATTTCATTTTCTTGTAGGAGTATAAATAACAGCAGACAGAAAAACGTCTGTAGAAGTAGATTAGTGTATCGGTATTAGTAGATGAAGTTCCCTTTTATACTACCTCTATTTCCCAGAGCTGAATGATTCACCAAACAGTTAACAGACTTGATAGTTAATAGTTTGCAGTTTACAGTTAGCTTGCTCCTTGATAGTTATTGTATTGTAGGAATAAAAAAATGAAAATTCGCTCATCTAGAATCATAGAATGGCTTGGGTTGGAAAGCCCTCCAAGGATCATCAAGTTCCATCTCCCCTGCTACAGGCAGAGCCACCAACTTCCAGATCTGGTTCTAGACCAGGCTGCCCAGGGCCCCATCCAACCTGGTACTGAACACCTCTAGGATGGAGCATCCTCAGCCTCTCAGGGCAGCCTGTTCCAGCACCTCTCCCTTCTCTCTGTAAAAAAAAAACAACTTCCCCCTGACATCCAATCTAAACCTTCTTTTCCTGAGCTTAAAACCATTCCCTTTTGTCCTATCACTATCTACCCAAGTAGAAGGTTGATTCCCCTCCTCTTCATAGTCCCCTTTTAAATAATGGAAGGCTTCAGTGAGGTCTCCTCTCAGCCTTCTCCAGGCTGAAAATATATAGGGAAAGAAATGCTACAATACTGTTTTGTTTGGCCTTACATCAAATTATTTATGATAAAATTGCTAGGTCTATGGCCAAGCAACCTTGGTATTATTAACCTTAGTATTTCTCATATCATTAATATGATGGGTTTTTAACTGTTTGGTTCAGTGGAACATAGAAAGGTTGGGAAGCTGGTGAGAAATATGCTGTCTCTCTGTGTCTGAATTAAGTGGATAAAATGTGCCAACTTCTCTCCTCCGCCTTATTTGGAAAGATGCATGGAAAATAAATGGCTGTTTCTAGTGAAAGCAAGTGCTACTTCATCTAGAATAAGTATTCTGTCTGGATGAAATTTACAGTATTAAACATTCTCAGCTGCAGGTTACAGCTGCTGCATCTGCTCAGTCCTTTTCTGCTTCTTTGCTCCATTTTCATTTTTTTCAACCTCTCATTTGCCTTACTGCTAGCTTTTGCTTTTTTCAGATAATCTGGAAGGTGAAGAATGACCAGAATGAACTCAATGCCATTCTGTTATGCTTAGTAGCCGATTAAAAAAGAGCTGGTCCTTCTCTAGTGTTTATGTGCGAATGTGTGCTCTCAGGCTTTTTAAATTGAGTCATAATTGCCTATGCCAAAGGCTGTCAGTACAACAGGACAAAAATCAGTCAGCTCTTCTAAGTCTTTGTGTTATGTAAAGCTGTTATTTTGGAAGAATGAGCAATGATAAAGAACTTTTGCAGTGCTTTTGGTTGATTTCAGTTTTCACGGTAACCGTGAAGCTCACGGTGTTTGTAGTATTGATGTTTCTCTTGTAAAGAAAAAATCTGAAACAACCCAAAAAGAGTTTAAGCACAGTATACAGGAAAAACAGGGCTGAACACCTAGAAACATTTCTATCAAACATGCCCATCTGTGCGTGCAGTGTAATAATTACCAAAAGATTCAAGCTTTTCATGTAAAGCACTGAGTATATTGTTGACACTGTGGCACACGCATTACGAATGTCATTGTCTAAACCTACATTAGAAGAAAAATAAATAGAAAACTTTTTAAACTGCCTGTTACAGCAGAATAGGCAAACTTCCATAATCACGTATGATTTCACAGGTCATTTATTTGCAGTGTTTGAATTCTTATAGACAATCTCTCTATTTTCTGTAGTACCCACTTGGAACCAAAATTCTTACTGAATTTTGAGACCTCACTTCTTTTTCTTTCTTATTGACATTCAAACAACTTTTAGGATGTTAATTAGTGAACACAGGGGTCGGATCAACTAGCTCAAGCTTTTTTTTTTTTTTTTTTTTTTTTTTTTTGGCATTTAACTAATATTTTACTTTTAGCCTTTTAGCTCTCTGTATCCTACAAGGTAGCGCTTTGAAGTTCGTGAAGTATTTTGTAACTGTAACTGAAAATTGGCCTCAAGAGTTCCATGGTCTATAGTAATATGTGCTCATGCATTAATTTGCTGAGTCAGAGCTTCAGCTTTCTGATTCATCTCCTTTGCTGAGGTGATACTGGCTTTTGTGAAGCTCTCCTGCAGCAGAACTGGTTTCTCAACTAATGACTCATTGTTTCTATATATTATGCTTCCAAAATTTTGAAAGGGATAATCCATCCCCATTAATAGATGCAACTTCCCTCAGTTGTTCATATGTCTGCCCACATTATTACTTTCTTTGTTATCTGAATGCAGCTATCAACTGTATGGACTCTATAAGAAGAAAATAGATTCAGCTGACACACAAGCAGAAATCCAGCTGACTGCAGGCTCTGTAAATTTGCCTTATAAATACTCCACTAGAAATAGTAAAATTCTTCTGTAAAGCAGAAAATGCTAGAGCACAAAGGAATCGTGTTTTAGTGGGAAAAAGCATGTATTTTCATAAGCTGAGGTATGGTTAGTAACATAAGAACAAGAAGGCATATGTGTTCTTATACATTATATAAAATCACAAGGAAATTTTTTTTATTATTATTTGCATGTAATAGTAAACTATTTCTATAAGGCAAGCTGCAACCAAGGAGACCGATTTGCTTGCTAGCCAGCTGTACACTCTCTTTTTGTACTTCCTGTGCATGTCTAGTAGCATAAATATTATTTACATGGTTAAATTTATTTTTTTCCAGATAAGCAAGATGATGAAGTCTGGCAACTGTAAACTGTTTGTTTCTTTTAACTTTGTAATATCCAGGTTATATCTGATCACTGGAAAATTTAGACTTGGTGTCTGGACAAGTGATGAGGTTGGAAGCATAAGGGAATGACTTCTGCATGTAATTAACCCTGTTAGAAGAATCTTTAATCACAGTTGGGTCAAGCATAAGTAATTAAGTGTCTCTGGCATGACAGTTTTGATATATATTCGTTTGATAGATAAAATAATGAAAATTCAGGAAATTAGTGGCATTGCTGGGCAGCATCTGAGAAAGGATGGATATTGCAAGATAGCGTTAATTTGTTTTCTTATAGTTACTTCTAAATATAGTTTATTATCACTTTGTAGTTTCCTTATGACAGAATATTGTTGCAATTCAGTAGCTGCAATTCCATAGCTCCGTTTCTCAGGATTCGTTCTAAGGCAAACACATTCTTTGTTTGTCCTGGATTTCTGCTGTTTCCATTGGTAGCTGCCTGTGGCCTATTTAATCCAAGACAAAGTTGTTACAGCACCACACTTACCACTGTAAACTTTTGTACCTCTGCAGGTTCCTTTTCTGGTGCTGCAAGTCACCTCACAGTAAACTAAGCAAGAAATGCTGAAAGATGCATACATGAATAAATCGTGTACTTCAGCTTTGGCATTTTCCATTGTCTGCCAGCAGCTTTGTATTTCACAAAATTCTGTACTAATTTGCCTGCATTCATCATGGAAATCTTCCTATGTGGGCAAGCTGTCTAATATCCTGATTCCCAGTATGTCCTTGAGGTTTTAAAAAATAATTTAAAAAATAGTACCACTGTGCCTTTGACCATCTTCTTTACTATCTCTTGCATTCAAAGCAAAAGTACAGCTGTGTATGGTTTCCATGTCATCCATGAATATTCTAGGATTAAAGATTTCAGCTTGGTGGAAAAAACATAGTGAACTTTCTGTCTTTTATCATGTGAGTCCTTTATCCTAAACTAGCAGACACACTTGAGATTGAAGTGAAGTCATCTGTATGTCCTGTTGCTCTTATCTAAATGAGAACTGCTTGTCAGCATCACACTTATCTACAGATAAATATTTTGTAATGCTGTGTTTTGATACTGATTTTCTTGTATGCAAATGAAAACAGAAGGATGGACACAGAAAGAAGGTTAATTGTTTGTCTTTCCTTTAGGAAAATAATCTCTAAAGCTGTGGGTTATTTATGGGAGGCCTGGAAACAGGCCTTTGGGAATCATTTTGAATTCCACAATATGAAAATATTTCAGAAACAGAAATATGTGTGCAAGATGGAATGGCATCAGATCAGTTGATACCGCAGACCGCGTTCTCTTTAAATAATTTTATCTCCCTGACAGTTTACATAACACATAACAAAATAATTAACACCTATTAGAACTCGTGACACGAAATAACTAGAACTCAAAATTACTATAAAATGATATTTTCTTTCATTCCTTGAGTTTTCAGTCTTTGTGAAAGTCTAATGCTCTGTGCAGTATAGCTGAGAGTAACAGGGACTGGGTTGTGGAAAACTCCTTTTTATGTGTAATATGTTCTTCTCTATTGAAAGGAGAATTACAAGGCAATCGTGTAAAATTCCACTGAGTTCAAAGAAAGTCTTGGATTGAAGTAGCAAGCACTCAAATCTTCAAAATGTCCTGACTCAACAAGATTTCTTGAGGTTAGACAGTTAAGCTCTCAAGAGACGTCTCTGCAAATCTGGCAGTAGCACAGCAGTATGCACAGGGCAACCGAACTCTTAAATCTATTTTTTTACAGATCTCTCTTGACTTATAATATGTTATCCCCTTGCCCATTTAATTCTTTTCTCTATAGTAAGTTGGAAAAGAAAGTTAACATTTTATTTGTAACTCTGTGTCTTTTTGACTTGCATCAAAGTAATTTTCCTAATAATAGCATATCACAGAACAGCTGTACAAATTACCCTCAGAGATGTGTTGAAATTGCTATGAGACTCTTTTATATTATTTAAATCATGATGCTCTGTTAGTGTACCAATACTCAAGACTCTTTATATGTATGGATTTCACAAATATGTAAATCAAGTGCACATTTCCCTAGAAAAGCAAATGTCTCTAATGAGAAAAGACAAAATGATTCAAAACAAACAAAAGAACAGAATGTGGTAAATAGTTCACACAGGACAGGGAAAGAACTGTTGCTCAAGTAAATGTACTGGAGATACTGGGGTGTAATCCTTGCCATGGATTGTTTAATCAACTTGAAGCTGTGATGGATCTGTTATTTCATAGCAGAGAGAGACCTGGGGAAAAATGGCAACCAGACTGAGTTTTCCCTTTAAAATACAGGAAAACATCCTGTTTCCTCTGTGGGACAACCTCTACAGAGCTGACAGGATTAAGTTAATCTGGTTGAATTCATTGACTCTGGTAGCTTTCCACTCTGACAGGATGCCTGATTTCAGTGTGTGAGCACAAGATGGGAATAGCATTATAGTGAACTGAGTGTAAGTATTAGAGAGTAAGTTAAAATCTCCTTCAGAGAAGTAGTCAGCTAGGATTTCATGTCCCCTGATTAGGAAGGACAAGAAATGCCTTTGAAATCACAATGCTGTAGTTTCTCAAGCTTTTGGTTTCCAGAATGTATGTGCAGTGGGAGGGTCTTTTATTACAGAATGAATGTACTATACTTTATATTTTGCATCGCTCAATGAGAACTTTATCTTCTGTTAAAAGCTGAATTCCATTCAGAAGTGCAATTACACAAAATTTGCTCACTAAAGAAAGACATCATTTGTTTCAAACTAGCTTCTGTTTTGAATTTCAATGGCTTGCTGCTAAAGATACAAGCTTCCTTTTCTGTGAAATTATTTTAGTAACTAGAAATCTGAATTACTCTGGATTTCATTTTGCATCATAACTTCAAGCCCTGAAGTACTAGTAGGCCTTTTATTTCTCAATGAACAGGCATCTTCTATTGTTAAAAATTGTTTTAAAAAATCACGCAGAATCACAGAATTGTAGGGGTTGAAAGGGACCTCTAGAGATCATCGAGACCAAACCCCCTGCCAAAGCAGGTTCCCTACACCAGGTTGCACAGGTAGGCGTCCAGGCGAGACTTGAGTATCTCCAGAGAAGGAGAGTTAGAGACTGTTATGGTATAAAGTAGTCTGAATTCTCCAGAATCTAGGAATTGTTATTAGTGTCTTGTAACAATTAAGTTAAAACATTTTAATCAGCATTCTTAACTAATCTTTTAATGGCATATTTTATGTAACTGCTACTTTTTTCTCTTTTCAGACTTTTACCTGAAGTTTTGGTTTGTGTTTGTTATAATAAGTGTCAGATCACTTCTGTTCTGAGATTACGCCATATTCGTGAACTCTCATTTATCTCCGTCATTACATTATTTCATTTTTATCTCTTTATACTGGCGAAGTTGATGGGTAAGGTACCATAAATGGTACTGTGAACACATCTTGAAAAATGCAATCCTGATTTTCTCATGCACTAATTCACTGCAAGGCACATTGAAGAACCAGAGAACAAGTTTTCTATGCAAAATTATTTTCTGACAATATCTGTCTTGAAATAATACTGTATCTCAACATCCAAACATTTATAAAGAGCCTAAAATTGACTTATCAGTAGTATGTGCCTGTGGTGATAACCTGAGTGTGTGAGGGACTCATTTGGCAACTTTGATTTACATTAACCCAGCTTCCATCATAAAGGAGAAAAAGCAGCAAAATCTGCTGACACAATTTACTTCTCATTCCACTCCAGTGTTACATTTCCAGCAGCTTTCTACTTTTCTTTCTACAAGTTAACACCACATAGGAGAGTGTTAGCTTTTGTACTGCTTGAACTCTTAAACCTGATATCTGGGAGAGCAAGGAGGCTGTAATTACTACAAACTTCTGGTACTGATGGTGAAATAAACCTTGATATTCACAAAAACTCTCAGTAGAGGCTGAACTAGGACTTTATTAAATTATACCTCTACAACCACTAGCTGATACCTTGGTTAGTACCCAATGAAGCATGATTTCAGTGATTTTCTTTAAAAATATTTTCTCCAGATACACGTGAAATTGACTTTTAAATAGTGGCATTTACAGTGCCACCAAGTATTCTGAACTGCCAAGTGCCCCCTGGTCTTGTTGATTTGGATGAATGTTATATGTATGGTGTATAAAAGCAATCTTTAAATGTACTTGTAACCTAGAACTTGATTTTTAGAAGCCCAAGACCTGCCTTTAAAAAGATGCTTTATGCTAGTATGCTTTACTCTGAGTTTGTAAGAAAATATAAGAAAAAGACTGTGTGAAAAATATCAGAATCATTAACAGCTTACTGTAGTAAACTTGTCCAAGGACGGGAGAGCCTTAAGCCAGTTGCTGGCTTTTCTTGAGATTTGCAACTTTTTTCAAGACAACTTTAATATCAGGAAGTTTTTAATTGTCATATTAAGAATGTGTTACCTTTCACGTTCTCTTTGTGTTCAAGCTCATTGAGAATATATAACCAAAATGGAAGATGTGGAATAAAGCATTCAATAAAGAAAAATAAAGCACAGTGAACAGTATTTCACATCTGTTTGAAAAATCCTTCCCAACACCGTGCTTTTATTACTTACCACTAAACTGATTTCTTTTTTTACCGGAGAGCTGATGTCTTTTGTGCCAAAAGTCAAATGCGAAGTCACACCTTGATGTTCCCCATTGTAAAATACTGTCAGAGTGAGAAATAGATTTTAAAACTGCTCTTGCTAGGAATCAAGTGATTACTGTGTTCAGTATTCCTGTTTGTGGTTATTTCTATGTTTCATCTACGTAACATCATTTATTTCCTTTTATTTTAAAATAATTTTGCCATATTGGCAACTTAAGAATTCCTGCCTTTTTTGTTTTCTTTTTCTTGTTTTGAATCTTCATAGGCAGGTATTGTGTGTGAAACATAATTTATTCCTTCTCAAGGACAGTGGGAAATGGGAGAAGAGAAAAAAAGTGTTTTTGATCTGCTCCAGAGTTTAACATTCTCCTTTTAAAACAACTCTTTTCAACATTGATTTTATTGGCTTTTCAGATTTATAAGTTTCCTGAGAGAGAATGAAGAAATATGAATTAACCTGCAATTCAGTTTTGATTCTGAAATAACCATGATTTCTTTTTTGGGATACAATCTGCCAGAAAGGTTTGAACAGGTGCTTAGCAGGGGCAAATGTAAACTATTTGTGGATTTCATTTAAGGAGGCTTAAAAGAAAGCCATAAAAGTGACTGAGTTAAAACTTGCACATGATGGCTACTTTGAAAATGATGTCAACAACAACCAGCGGGATAGCTGAGAGACTGAATTAAAATATTTTATTTTGAATTATAATTTGAATGTTAATAGCTTGCTTTTGCAGGTTGGTTTTTATTGTTGTTGGTGGTGTTTTGTTATTGTTATGGAATGTCTTCATCTTTCTCTCCTTACTATGAAAGATTCAGCTTCACCTCAGGGTTTCCTGTCACCTTGAGCTTTATCACTTCACTCAAAGTTCTTAAAGTTACTGAATAGTAATTTGTTCTCTGACATCCAAGGCTGCTGTCAGGCTCAGTAAGGCAGCTTCTCTAGAGCTATTTGAATAAGAAGTTGTTGACAATGTGGCCAACAAACATTTGGCTTGCCTGAGCGTTGCTGAGCCAGCAAGTTAAGTAGGTCTGCAGATTTGATCAAGTTCTCCTATTTTTCATTTATGTATCACTTCTGCTTCTCTACCTGGATTCAGTTCTGACAGTTCTGCGTAAGGACAGGTGGATGTTTTCTGATCCCACTGATCTCTAAGGGTTTCAAATTCTCTTTACTTTTTTTCCTAAAGGATTTATTCCTCGGTGTTTAAACAGAAACAAGCAGGAAAACAACAACAGTGCTGAAAAAGGGTTATAGCTGAATGTATTTCTTCTGAGCTCTGTAAACTTTTGATCTTTAATACCACCTGGAGCTAATTGTAAAACAGAACAAAACAAAAATATGGCCTCACTAAAGAGTAACTCAAAGTTGAAAAAAAAAAAAAAAAAAAAAAAAGAACCCAACAAATTAAAGCTCTTCTGTAGTAACAAAAGGAAGAGGATAAGAAAACGTTAATGGAACATTTTCCTTTGTGCTTTGTCCTGGCTGTAAATTTACCCTCAGCCTACGGATTATTTAAAATGTTTGGAAGTTCCTGCTGTAGTAATCTGTACGTAAAATGTACTTCCTGCACAAGGATGCATTTCCTCTACAAAATTTAATGCAAAACTTAAAATTCCCTTTTTATTTTTACATTGTCTAACAATTTGCAGCAGTGCGTACTGAAATGACAAAGAACTACAAGCAGAGTGATGATTTTCCAAAAAATGCAAAAAAAGACACATTTCTGAGTGCAATCTGAGTTGCATAGATTTCTCTACTCATCATACCATATTTCAAAAGTTTTACATGACCATAAAATGTAGTTCTTTTTCAAAAAATGGTTTTAGATTTGTAAGTCTGTTGAATTTGAAAACTGAATTGTAAATCTTCCCAATGTTGAGATGTTCCCAAACTATAAATGCTTTTTTTTTGTTTTAGATGGTCTTTTGGATTTATTTATTCAAAGTTTTAAATGTAGATGAGAAGTTCACCAAAACAAACTTTTTTTTTTTTTTAATATGGACTTTTATCAGTGGATTGTCTACCACAAATTAATATATGGATTTAGTTCAGAGATACATAACTGGATTATACTGCTGTATCTGACTGTTGCTTCTGATTCTGACTGCAGTACAGAGAAAAAATGCTGTCCACAGCTTGAGCTTGATTGTATCCTGTCTTAGAGAAAGCCAAAGGAAATACAAGCTTTCCTTTGTAAAGCAAACACAATAAAAATCAGTGTATGTATATTTCAGCTGTTCTGGAGAGAACAGAGAGAAAGAAAATCAAAGAATCAACCTTGACTTCCTATTGCATATCAGTCAATTTATGTTAGGAACAAAAATGCCATGTAAAGAGTGTGTCCTTTGAAACATAGTCACAACATACTTATTCCATCTTATTTCCTTTCTTTTTTAATAATTTCATTTCATTTTCTTCTTGAAAGAATAGGCTGATATATTGCTCAAGGCTCATGTCTTTAGGAATACTTAGGGTAGTCCCACTGATTAAGATTTTCGTATTCATAGAGAATGTAATCAGCATGAAATTTCAAAAAGAAAGTCATCCTGTCATTCAGTGTTTTAGCAAGGAAAATGCAGAATACACAACTTATAATTTACGCCTTCTGTCTCTCTGGTGTGTATGATGGGTTAACTGTTCACAAAGCAACTATTAGCTTACACGAATTACAGTTGAGGAGAGATGAAAAATAAAATAAATACCATGCTGTTTTTTTCTTTATTCAAAGACATTTTATGATGTCTCTGTGCAGGGAATATTGGACAAGTGTTTAAGGTGAATGAATCCTTACAGCTCATTAAGGATTTTGAGGAAGAGCCAGGAAACAATAGGTAACACGACTGAGTAAACAAAAATAAATGCCTTAATGTCTGCTCAACTATTATAGGTTTGCCTAAAAATGGCAAACATAGGCTTTTAATTTTTAATATATAAAAATATAAATAAGTAAATAAATATAAAGTAAAGTAAATAAATATAAAAAAGTAATTTTTGAGTCCAACTTGCGATATAGTGACTGCAGATCATAGAAAACTATGAGTGAGCTTTTCAGAGGGCATCCAGTTTATTCCATGCCCATTAAAAACAAAAATGAAAATAAAAAGAGGAAAAAATAGACTCATTTCTAATTACTGCTCTCTTTTCTAAATATCCTGGGTTTGCACTCTTCTAAGGTAGTTTTAACAGTTTCTGTTATTAGGTGAAAAACGGACCAATTCTACTTAATATCTACTTTAAGTGCTTATCTGGAAAAGTAAAGTTCTGACAAACTTTGCTGCTAGTCTTGGCAGTAAAATGAGGTGGGTTACTTATACCAGTTTTAAAATATTGATAGCAATGGTGTTGTAATGATTTCTGATTACTGGGGGAGTTAATCAGCTGGGTTATGCAGTTGTAACATCCATGAAGTCCCAGATCACCCCAAGTTTGTTAAAACGTTAAGGAATCTCATAATGGATACAATTTTATGTTGGAGAGAGTTGGTGAGTTAAGTAAGTTTGCATGTCAGAATAATGGAAAATAAATGTCTAACAGCTGTTATTAAGCAATATCAGTACTAAACAAATCTGTTCCCAAGGACACCATTATGGCTGAGAAAGGAGAGATTACAATCCCTTGCTACTAACTTTTAGCATAGTGGGCTACGCTTCTCTGCACTTTGTTTCTGATGTGTTTGGGGATTTTTTTTTCCCATACAAGCTAAGCACCCTGTACAGAGATTGTTACCTTTGCGAAATTTTCTGGTGCCCAGTCTTGAATTTTCAATGCGGATTCATTAAATTCCTGGAGAATTTGTACTTGTGGCAGATTTACATGGCATTTGGTTTTGACAAAAATGTTGGCAAAATCTTCTTGAACTTTCAGGGAAATGGAAGAAAAAAAACCAACTGCTACTTATGAACTGTTTTTCTATCTGTAATTTCTACTGCTTGTTAAATCCATGCCTGTATGTGTCAGTTCTCAGATACAGTACTGTTGTATCTGATCCATTGCCTTTTTTCACTGGTTTCCATAAACCACTGCCTATAGACTTGCAGTAAACATTCAAGTGATTCAAGCCTCTTAAAGGACTGTGAATTTCTTGTGAAAAATTCTTGTCTGAGTAAGTGGCAATAGTATAGTAAATATCCAAAATAAGTCATTTTATGTAATGCATATATATCTTTGGATTTCCATTTCCCATGGGAATATGTCAGAATACAAGCTATGTTACTAAGTTAACCAAACACAAATTGCTTTACAATTTTTCCATGCATTCAAATGGGACATGAATATTTTGCTTTCCAAGCTGCGCAATTACCCTCGAGCTGATGTTGCAATGTGTCAATAAAATGACAGCTTTTCCTGAATGACAACTCATAGCTCTAGTGAAAAATTGACGTGATCTGTAAACCCAGGTATTTTAAAGAAAAGACTTGAATTTTGGGTGACTATCTTGCAATGGCAACACAATTGCCATTACTGGTTTGTAAATTATCTCCAAATAATACTTTAGAACGGCGTGCTTAAGTAGAGTTGTGATGGTGTGTAAGTTGGTATAGCAGAACATTCTGTAGCAGCACCTGCTAATGGAACTTGGGGGCAATTGGAAATGCTCATAGATGGGGTACACATTCTATGTGACTTAGTAAAACCAAGTCACTACTAATGAGTCTCAGATGACGGACTTTTTTATTTTGCATTTTCTCAACTTTTGGGGAGTTACCATCACTATCCATTTTTCTAACAGGGGCCTTATCATTCATGTAGCATAAGCCACTACTTGTTTCCCTGGATATTCACTTGTATGGAACTGTTCTATCTGCTATTTCATTTTACTTATCCTTAAGGTTCTTTAATGCCATCTTGCTTAACAGAAAAGGTGAAATAAGTATTTTACACTTGTTGAGCTGTTAAAACTCGAGTCTTAAGCTGAAAGCTAACTAGAAGACTTGCACATGACTTTCATCCTGATGAATGAAGATAAAGCTGAATATAAATCACCATAATCTTTGGGATGTATTTTAAATATCAATTTTGAAGCTTGAATTCATATCCAGAGTTCAATCATATTCTATGACTCTATACCTATGCTATGCATTGACTAAATATAACTTCAGCTCTTGGGACAAGGGATTGACTATATCACATGGCAGCTAGCAGGATGCTAGATTTGTACTTACAGACTAAGGGAACAGCAAAATGTGTGTCAAAGTCTACAAACAATGTGATCACTCATGGATCAAGGAAAATAACTCCAAATATTTTAAGTGCTTTCTGAATGCTTTTACAATGTTTGGAAAGTCTGCAGGATTGTTTTAAGGCATAGTACAAAGGAGGTGGAAGATAAGTATGCTGAAGACATTAAGAGAATAATCCTGTTGTCTTCCTGATTTTATTTTTATTTTGCAGCATAAAAATATGGAGAATATGTAGAAAACATTGGAGGCAATTTGAATTTTTTCATAAAACCTTCCTGGTGTGCATATCATTAAGATACTGTAACTGCATTGCCTAGTTCTGAGTTAGTACTTGCAGGTATCTTCTATTGTATTACACTTTGGAAATGCATCTGAACTTTCTAAAGATACAGTTTTTGAAACTTGGTAAGATCGAAAAAATAGCGGAACTTCTATGGAAGAAGTTGTGAAATGTGAAATGTGAAATTCTGGTCATGGTGATATATAGGTGGGTCTCTCCAAAAAAGTGACTCCTATTTATTTCCACAGAAACTACAACAGACACAAAGGACACAATAACATAGTTGATAGAGCAAATTTTTAGCTACAAAATACTGTTTTTCAACATATGCCATGAGCTATGCATTTTCATCAGTGATGAACAAGACCCTGCACACTGTACTCATAGAAGTATGCACCAGTGGAGGTGACTCACTGTTCCTACTGCTGAAATGCACCGCCCACTGCCTCACTGTGCCCATATCCACTGTTTGGTTTCCATAAACATTCAACAAGCACCAGTGATTGTCAATGGGTGCAGTCTTTTTCTGTGTGGAGGAATTCAGTGACACACCTTTGCTCCATGCGCACTTCACTATCAGACGCCATTTTGTCCAGCTGCTCCTCTGCTGCCATCTGTCACACAGCAACAGCGTGTAATGGAATATTGGTGGGAAGGCCCAGCCTCTACTTCATACCCCAAAATATGCTTCTGATATCATGAACCAAAATAATAAAGTAGGAGGCGTGACTCTCTGTGCAGCCCTCAGGTAATACTGCTGATAATGCCATTGTTTGTCTGCATTTCAATAGAAGAAACTTCATTTTTTATTCTATTCTACTCTTTTTAGTTTCTCATATTCTTCATATTTATGGCTATGCGATTTCTTGAGAAATTCCTGCAGTGCTTAAGAAATTATTCTCTAATTAAATATACCATATGTACTCAGTACCCGAAGTAGGAGACTTGATGGTGTTAAATATTTCGTTTATCAGTATTTTAAGAGAAAACCTCTGAAAAAGAAGGCCATATTAATTTGAGGCATTTTGAAATTCCAGTAATTAAATGATAGTCAAATAATTTCACAAATAATGAGTAACCTGAATGAACAAATAAATAGGATTTATAATATCAGTGAACAAATATGAAAATTGTTTTTCAGCTCTTCAATGGTGCTTAAATCAGTATTTTACTGTTTTACTGGTTAGATGATATCAATTAGCGTAGTGATAGGATTTATGCTGTATTTCTACTACTTACATACCTAGAAGATTTTCACAGACATTTAGTGCTAGCCACTATGGGGCAGCTGAGTTGACCTAACTACCATTCTCAGGATCAAGTTTTCCACTTCTCACTTCTGTTTTATATCCTTTTCATGTAACATTTTACAAAAGGCTCTTATTAAAGGACGCAGTAACCTAGTTTTAGTAGACTTCATTCAAAATGTTTGGTGATCACAAAAAGAGTTGCCTGGGCTTTTTACTTACAGTAAAACTGAATTTGTAATATGAAAAGAATGTATAATATACGATAAATAATGATCTTTCTGTTCTCTCTTTTTTTTTTTTTTTTTTTACCAGAAACTGAAAGATTTATTTTGTTTCAGTTCCATTTGTGATCACTGCTTCTCATTTTCCTGGTGTCCCAGGATATCTGGTCCCAAGTGAATGTATCCATTTTTACTGAGCCTTACTAGAACTAGTTTAAATCTGTTTTTTAGAATTCATGACATGACTGGTATTAGATGATAAAGAATGTAATAAAATACTCTATCTTCCTAAGAAAAATGTAAAGTTAGTGTCATATAACATTTATTTGATGATAAGTAATCTAATTTAATTGCATGAAATAATTGTCATTTCCTATATGAAGATGAATAGCTTTTCCTGAACTAGCAGCATTTTTCATAAAAAAAAGTGCTATTGCACTAGTTCTCCATTTTTTTTTTCCTTTTGCCAAGCGAGTTCTCTAATGACCAGAAATGAAAAGTGTGATATCTCTACTTAAGCATTACAGTACTAAAGAATAGCATTTTTTTATGTTTCTGTTTGACTGAAATCAATGACTGTTAACTGAAAAATTCTTCTATAGCACTGTCTCTTGAAAGAAATGCTGTTTCTGTCCATTTCTCCCACACATTGAGAAGTCAAAATGCATGGAATCAGACACATGTGGATTATCAGTATGTGTCTGACTGGAATTTTATGGCAATAATGCTACCTCACAACATAAATATTTGAAGTGGGAAATCTGGATCCATTATGCTTAAGACTGGGACAACAGGCTGTCACCTGTTATGGCAGTGTTTGAGTGCAAAGGTCACAGTTTGTTTATTCTGCTCGGATAACAGCGTTAGCTTATCACAAGGATTTGTCAGAAGTATCCACAGCACGTTGTTGGTATGAAAGGAAGGCCTAATAAAATAATGCATGCTCTAAAAACTTCATAACAATTTCAAATTTTTTGTTGTATGTTGGAAAATAATAAAGGATTAACTAATATAGCTAATGTGGATTAACAGCTAGGCAACTATTAAATATTATGTTTAGTATGTTTGCTGTACAAGTTTTTCGTTATTTATCATAAGAGGTATGGGGGTATCTGCCCATAATCTGACACTCTGATGCCCTAGACTTAATAAAAGTATAATTTCTAGTACATAGTAAACTAATTCACTAGGCATTCACACAAGGAACTAAATGACTTTGATGTAGCTATAGACTGCCTATCCTTTACACTGGGGACATCATCTCACTCTTGTTACTCCTGTTGTGTTGAGAAGTGGTTCTTAACTTGCTTTTCATAGATGACAATTTTTTTTCTTTTTTTTTTTTTCTTCCTAGAAATGAGCTCTTTTATTGGAGCTCTTTCTCCTCAGCATTTGTAGAATTGTCCCATTACCAAATTTGGCAACAGAGATACATATGTTTCCAGAAACTCAATTAGTGCTTCATTAGCAAGGGTGCTCCTGACATAGACATGTATGATGACCAGAGGGCTGGAGCACCTCCCTTACGAGGACAGGTTGAGAGAGTTGGGGCTCTTCAGCCTGGGGCAGAGAAGACACTGGGGGTCCTAATAATGGCCTTCCAGTACCTGAAGGAGGCCCACAGGAAAGCTGGGGAGGGGCTTTTCAGAAGGTCATGTAGTGACAGGATGAAGGGAAATGGTTTTAACCTGGGAGAGGGCAGATTAAGGCAAGATATCAGGAAGAAATTCTTTATTGTGAGAGTTGTGAGACACTTGCTGGTTGCCCAGCAAGGTTGTGAATGCCCATCTCTGGAAGCGTTCAAGGCCAGGCTGGATGCAACTTTGAGCAACCTGGTCTAGAGGGAGGTGTCCCTGCCTATAGCAGGGTGGTTGGAACTAGATGATTTTAAAGGTCCTTTCTATCCCAAACCATTCTATCATTCTGTTCTTCACTTTCCTTTTTTCTCTTCAGCTTTTCTTTAACAAGAAGTCAGTCATCCTAAATAACATAAGCCGTCATACAAAATAAGTAGGAGTTCCCAGTTCACTGCTGATACTGAAAAGTAATTATCTCCCCATGAAACACCAAGAAAAACACATTAGCTTTCTTATTACCATCATAGTGAAGTAGAATCCATATGTTTGGGTGTGGGACACCCTGTGTTCAGCAATCATAGGAGTGGGCCCAGAACTGGGGCAGCAAACATTCCTAACTTGTTTCATTAAAATATGTAATGCAATTATTGTTGATGCACTAACTAGAAAAATAACAGCTGCACGCTATTTCTTCCATGCTGTTATTGTGCTGGCAGTCCATGTGGGTGTGGTATTAAAGTTTCATTGGCAGTTGTTTAGAATGACTTCAGTAGCCATGACTGGCAAGTCCTCAAGTCAGCTATGGAGGTCACTTCAAATGAGTTAGCTGCATTTCTTCACATAGGCCTCTGCAAAAATCTCAAGTGGATAGATGGCATCTTCTGTGAAACTTCCACTTGCTGCATACCAGTGACTGTCTTGTATAAAAATCTGCAATAAAGGCTGTGTCATGAAGACAATGTCATAAATTTGGCTTGAGCTGCATATGTCTTTTCATTTTCCTCATAAGAAAATAAATATACATGAATGTTCTTTCACACATCTCATTGGATTATTGCTTGAACAGTATTTCAATACTTGTGTCAATTTTATCTGAAAGTGTCATCATCAAAGTACTGGATCCTAGCAAGCACAATGGTTAATGACGCATAGCTTTCTGGCTTGGCTGGAAAGAGATTTCTCTATTCCTATGTGAATACTGTTCAATTGAGTTTTTACGACTAGTTGATATTAAGTAGAACATTGCCACCTTTTGGTCATAAAGAGAAGAAGTATGGTTAAAGAAGCAGCATCATGCAAGTTGGGGATGCTGCAGCAAGACTGTTTAATAGTATATTCATTTGTAATGTAACTGCTCGGTAATGGTAGCCCAGTTCTGTGGAGGTTGTAGGCATCATTTGTTTTGATTGTGTGTATTTCATACCACGGTGATGTGTTTAGAGAGAATATATTATGCTACGTACTAATTATGTTTTCCTGAGAACTGAATTACATATGCATTGTGAAGATAGTATGAAGGCTACCATGGTTACCATTGTGCACCCAGCAACTTATTTTATACAGTGCCAATTAATCTGAGGTAATGCTTGAGAGAAAAGAATTTTGAATAAGGAATGCTAATGTCTCAGTTGAAAGAGGGAAATTAGATATAAAAGCACAGCTTTTATTGAAGATTGTATGTCAGGGTCAGCATTTATAAATGAATCTAACTAAGACTAAATCCAATAGCTCACTATCCTACAACTAAAAACAACAACAACAACAACAAAAACCCACAAAAACTCACATTGCTACCCAGGCTTTACAAGATAGCAAGGCACTGCTTACTTCATATAAGATATTCTCTGAACAGGAGGTTTTTCTCGTCACAAACTTTTATTGCTGTATTTATGTGGTGCAGTTTGCAACTGGAGATTATTGCTATTTCAGAAAGAGGATACAGTTTCATGATGTAAAGATATCTAAGCATGATGATGGCTACAGCTGCTATGGACAACCTTTAGCCAAAGACTTCCAAATGGAGAAGACATTATAGCACAGTTCTAACTCCATGTTCTTCATAGCTACTCATTTTTTTTACAGGACTTCTTAGTCAATTTATCACATCAGTATGAAATAGATGTCAAAACTGATATGCAAGCTGTGCGTAAAGTATAATTATAATTCTTATGTTCCCATATCTGCATGTCTGTTTTGCACTGGGATACAAATTCTTCATCTGTTCTGAATGCAAAACAATTATGTTGCAATTTCTAGATTTCAGAAGCTTTGAGGAAAGTTCAAGACATAGGATAAGCTCCTGACAGAATTGCAGATGTTCTACTTGAACATTCTTGTTACATTCTCTGTGCCTACTTATATGAACACAGCATAAAAGCATTAACGAGTAGCTGCAGAACAGTGCTGTGTAGTGTTGTGGCCACTCCTGATGTTTTTTCTGCTGCCACAGGAATCTCATTGAGTTTTGCTCTTGATTCTCACTGCAGCAGCTGTTCATACCTGGCAATAAATATCTAACTTATCTCTAATTAAGAAAATCACTTAAAGAGTGATAATACCAACATTTTAAGGCTGCTTCAGGATAGAAAGGTTCAGGCAAACATCAAGATGTTTAAAAGTCGTATGGGCTTTGTGCTCAATTCTTAAAATTTTGCAAAATGTATTTAACACCAAACACTGAACTGAATCTTCAGCAGAAATTCTAACACTTCATTCTGCAAAATGTATGAAGAGCAGAATTTAAATTAACAAGCTAACTTTATACTGAAACAGATGAGGCAGGGAATGCCTGTGTGATCCATTCTGCTGGCTAAGCAACAACGCATTCTATGGGGCTAGCAATTTTTGGCAAAGCAGTAATGGTAACAAACAGTTGGGAGTCAGTAACTTCAGCTTATGCAGACGTTCCATCAGTAAATAGTTGCCCAAAGCAAAGTTTCAATGGAATATTTATCTTAAAAAAAAAAAAAAAAAAAAAAAAAAAAAGCAACAACAACACCCTAATAATTAAGCTACTAAAATTCAAAGACACCTTTTGCGAGTGCTATTCATTAACAACCTTCATTGGCTTCTGTGACTTGCAACTATATTATTACTGTTTGTCATTAAAATATAATTTACTCTGCATAGTAAAGTACTTTTCTGTAATCTGAGGAATTTTCAACAGGATTCCTGGGCAAAAGAAAACAGCAAAATTCAGAACTATTCATTCATTAGTGACAGGCATTCTTAAAACAATTCTATAACTTAGCATTCTGGTAGTTGGACTGAAAATGTTTAACTATTTGCAAAATTAATCGTGGGATTCTTAACTATGTTATATAACAAACTGTTCTCTTGCAATAATTGGAAATGTAATATAGTGAAGAGAGTATCTCTGCTAGATATAAATCCGAAGGTTTTTTTCCTGGTTACTTTGTATTTTCACAGGATACAATTTAGATTACTTAGATTCTTTTGCTTGTAAGAATGTGGCTCAATGAGCAATTTTTTCTGAGCTGGGCAGATTTCCTGATCTGTATAGAATAGAAACCTTAGCTTCTCATCCTATGAAATCTGCATATTGTCTGGACTTAGGCTGTGGTGAAATGGTTTCCTTCTATGAGTTTTAATTATTGATACTCCTAGTTAGTGTTTTCATTTTCTCTATTAAAAAAAAAACATGAAAATGTTTTGCAATCTTCCCCTTAGTTCTAGCAACAGAAATGGATGATTCATAAAGAAAATGCTGTACCTGAGCAAGTGACTAAACAGTTGTGAGCTCCAGATAGGTCAATTGCTGGCTTTGCTAGTAGGGCTGAAAACTGCAGTTATGGTAGCAGCATATTTCAGATATGGATACATCAGGAGAGGTGGATGAAGTGTTTTTCAGAGCATCTGGTTCTTTGGATGGATGGACACACAGATGGAGAAGTTCTGATCGGCTGAACATTATGGAGATTATTCAGCAAGCTGGCACAAATTTGTTTCTCCATCAGGAAGCCTGCAGTAGTGCTGTAGGCCATTACAAGTGAAAACCTGGAACTAAAAGGACAGAAGGTAACTAGAGAATACAAGGAAAACTACATTGATTAATATTATTTTTAGGTGATTAACTTTTTAATTAAAATTCCAATTCAAGCAGTTATAGAGGAAGTTTAGGCATCAAGGAAAATTAGGAAGTAATATAAAAGCAACTTAGTCCATTTGCAATCCAAGTGAAAATCTTTTTTTTTTCTTTTTTTTTTTTTTTTTTTTACAAGCATAAAGCATTTCTGTGAGACCTAATTGCAGCTTTCTTGACAATAGCTGTTGCAAGCTAGTGTATGCTACATTGTATTCAAATAAAAAATGTTAGATTACTTACCTGTTGAATAACACATTGATTATCTGTTTGAAGAAGGACAATGACTGGTTTGAATTATGTTAGCTTATCTCTCCCATCCTTCTGCATTACCAATTCGTTAATTCCATTACTTGAGGTATAAAATTTAGCACAGCAAAGAGCTGAGACTGGTAAGCAGTATGTAATTAATAATATATCCAGTAAAACTTTGATATTTTATGCTTCGGAGTAAGTGTATGCAGAGAATAAAACCGATTGTTTCAGCACATGTAGCAAAAATCAAATAAGCTAGCTTAAATTTTAGGTTTTGTCTGCGGTCATAGAGGATGGTACTCTGTACTGATTAATTTCTACTGAGAATGGAAGGAGCCAAGAAATACTGCAACTACAGTTACAGAGGATTCCCATTAATCTGTTCTGTAGCACATGGTGTGAGTATCAGAAAAAGAACTGGATTTGTATATTGCACGCATGCTCATCTCTTGACAGTTGAGTATTTTATTCATCAGTTCCACAATGACAGTGTTTCTTGTCATGTTTGATTGTTAGGCTTCTTATAAAGGTCTTTTAAGATATAACTCCATTTGGAATAGCTATAAGGTTATTCTATCCTTAAGGCAGAAGTAGTAAGACACACTTCTGTTTTCACTGGAGCATATGTAATGTAGAGAAAGACAGTGTTTCCAGTGAACTGAATCCTTTAGTGTGGAAGAAAAAGAGTCCTAGTGAACAGACTTCTGCTCATTTACTCCCTGCAGAGAAATGACATTTGTTCTCAACAGCATTTTCTCTTGAGAGAACCAGTTATTGGGTTATGTCACAAGCAGTCTATCGTTCTTCAGTGATACATTCCTTAAGGCATACATGGATCACTTTCAATACTCAGTGATCCAAATTCAACTGTTATTGATTGTATGAATGTGCGGTGGTTATGAGAACAGAAATTTTTCTTGTGTATGCGTTAAAGTTCACTTGGTATTCATTCTGATGCAGTGTTAATATGTGCTTCTCCCTAGATATGTTGTGTGTGTGTGTTATACACAAACATGCATATAATCTTATATGTAAAAAAAAAAAAAAAAAAAAAAAAAAAAAAGTTCAGGGTCCTTTTGTATCTATTTGGCTGGTTTTAATTCTACCCCCTGCCATGAATATGGATTTGGAAATTCTCTCTAGGGAATCAGAATAAAAGAGGGGCCTGTTCTCCCATACCAATTGTTGCTGGTTTGAGGGTAAGAAGTAGAGACATTATTACTGTTTTTTATAAGTCGAAGGGTGATGAAAGCAATCAAATTCAAGGCATGTGGAGGGGAGGTAAATTTACAATGAGAAAGAACAGTAAAAATTATGAAAATCATATGAGTATCTCTGCATATCTTCTTTTGAAGGAACCATAGCAATATAATTAAATGCTCCGGTAACCTCTGGTGTGAGCAGGCTTCATTAACTTGGCTTGATTTGTGCAGATAAACATCAAGAATACACACATTAGGCCACAATCGGCAAGAAGTCAGCAATGACTGGAACTAGCATTTTTATTTTTTCAGGTATTTCTGTACTGCAATACAGTTGCACAAGGAATGAGTACAAGAGGGGGAAAAACCACCGTCTCTTGTCAAATACTTGGGGAAACAATCCACTTGAGAACTTAGTGCAGCCTGGACTCATGGCTTTTTTTAGCTCTTCTGGTTAAATATATTGAGCCAACTGTTCTGGTGGTTTACACAGTACATTAAACAACTTAATCATGCTGTCCTGTCTTGCATTAATAATTTAGCATTTGTATTCGTGAAGCAGATATGTTTTCTTCTTTTGCTCTGTTTTAGTTCTTCTTCAGAATACAAATTCTGACTCATTTCCATTTTCTCCAGACCTGACACCATAAAATTTTTGTTTTCCTATTTATTTTATAACATTCTGGTCCAAAAGTTGAGTGTTTTGCACTGTTGTGCTTTTCCAGTGAATATTCCATTCATGGAATATTTCCCGGAATTCTTGAGCATCTTTCTGGAAGGGGGTTGTTCTGGGACAATACCTTTGAGACAGAAGGACTTGTTCTTCTTTTTGAGTTTTTCTCAGAACTAGTTGCTTTCAATAGCCATATTTTCTCAGGTAAGTATTCAATCTGGATGCACACTTCAAAGGAATATAGCCTGTAAGTTTTAAATGGAAACGTAATGTAATTTAATTAAAATTGTAGTTGTAAACAAATACTACTATTGAGTTAAAATTTTTGGACTGCCACTGCTGTTTTTTGCTGAAACAGGAAACAAAAGCAGACCTGGGACTTCTCCATGTTCTGTTCTTTTCACTTTCTCTATGAAGTATTTCACTAACTGACGCAGGAGATCTCTGGGTTGGAATTTCTTGTAGTTCCTATAGATTTTCCCCAGGTAGCTTTTGCTGTGCCCAATTTGTGTACTTGAATGTACTGATTAATGTCTTGATAGTCTGACCCTTCCAGTGACTCTTTCAGATGGTTCCTCTCACAGAAGTGACCAAGTGGAACCTAAATAAAATAGCTGTAAACAAAAGAAATCCTTGCAGGTACAGGAGTGGTGCCAATGGTTACATGATTTCAGTAGTTAGATGATCTAAATGAATGTACTGTGTCAGTCTGGGAAGGATCTGGTTTTCTTTATGGCAGCCTATAAGGTGCTAGGCTATGAGTTTTTGATCAAGGAAATGCTGATGATATACTAATACTGATGATATAGCTAATGTTTTTAGCTGTTGCTGAGCAGTGTTTACACAGAATCAAGGTCTTTTCTACTTGCATTCCCAGGTAACCATTAGGTCTCATGAAGCCCTGCTTTCCTGGAAGTGGCCAAACATCTGCCTGCTGATGGGAATTAGTGAATTAATTCCTTGTTCTGCTTTGTGTGTACAGCTTTTGCTTTACTTATTAAACTGCTTTTATCTGTCAATCCATGAGTTTTCTCACATTCACCCTTCAAATTCTCTTCCCCATCCCTCTGGTTGAATGTGAATAAGCAGTGCAGCCTACTGGGCCTAAGCTGCAATGATGGAGCTTGAAATAATCAACAACAGTGGTTAAGGTATGTATGTACTGGTGTGGTCTCATAAGTCTACTGGCCAACTGGATGTAAAAATTCAGCCCGGCAGTAGCTTGGGAAAGTCTTCCCTGATCCATCTGAAAATGCCATTGCAAGGATTCTTGTGACAGAATGTGAAGATAATGATTCTTCTTCTTATTTATTTATTTAAACAGCCTCTCTGTGCAGCAAGAAGTTAGCAGAAGATGAAGCTGGGAGCCATGTAACGGATTTGACGTTCATTTTGCCGTGCTGCTTTGCTGTAATGTGCTGTACAAGTAGACTGCTGAGTATCCCTTAAAACTATGAATATCTTGCATGCATACTAAAGTGACAGTTACGTGGTAATGTTTGAAAGTGGTATCTCTTAAAACAGGAGGATTTCAAATTAGAAAGAATTGCTTGTAGCTTTTTGTGTTTAACCGCAACCTTCTTGGGAGTTTTGCATACTTTTGTCAGGCCAAAACATCAGGAAATTGCAAACATCATAGGAATTAATATAGCATGTTGCACAAAGACTTAAGGAAACTGTCTGAAGTTCTAACATTAGAAATGCTTGAGAAAAAACTTCTGCAAACACTGCAGGATATTGCAAATTGCAATGCTGGAATCTATTCTGTTTTACTTTAGCTGACAGTACTATCTAGCACTCTACTGTTATTTTTCCTCAGATCCTGTCTTTGTGTGCTACACAAAGGAAAGCATATGTTTTTGTTTTATTACCTTTACTGCACCAGCAAATATGCAGAATAAGAATGACTGATGATCTGTGAGATTTCCTATCTTTCAGGGTATAATTTCTTTAACAGCCATTCTTTCTCTACTTCTTACATGTTTTTAGTGCTTAATACTTAATCATTTCACATCTTCTTATTGCTGTTCTCTACATTTTTTACTTTTGCTGGCTCAAAGAACAGTGAAGTTGTAAAAATAGTTGTTAAGAAAAGGAAAAGAAGATCTTTGTCACTAATACAAAAATATTTTATCATAGCATACAGTAGCAAATATATATATATATATTTTAAAGTCCATTTAGATCAATTTTCAGAAATCAAGAAAGCAACTTGTGATAATTATATTGCTTTAACAGTTCTGTGGGGAATTCTGTAAACCTGGAAGTTGTAGAAACAGTTGCAAATGTCTCAGGGTTTGCAATTCAAAAATTATACAAGCTTACTACAATAGCTTTTAAAAAAATCTGTTAAAAGTATTGTTACCTTTTACAAGTTACAGCACCTAGTCTAAAGCACCAGATAGAAAAGCTTTCATCATAAGCATTTGCTTGGGAAAAAAGATCTGACAGAGACTGGATAAGATTCACAGACTAATATAAAATGTGGAAAAGCTTGTCTACATCTCATTAATGCCATCTTCTTACTTCGTCTCTATTCTTCCCTGAAGGCCAATCTGTAAGTACTTATGACTTGAAAGTAATTTGCAGCTGGCTGAGAGTCTATAGAAAATTGTCCTGTACATCTGAAATGTATATGGAACAAATAATTTTAAAATCACTTATTACACCAGCATGGTTGAAGGACACTTCACAAACAGTCTCTAGGATAATAATCAGAGCTTAGATTACTCAAAAATGATGACTTTCTTAACTGATATTGAGATGCATAATTTTGCATCGCATGATGCATGTAAGGATCTTATTATCAAGAAAAATAGATTTCCCATATATTAATGTATCTGAAGATCTTTTTGGCATTACTGTTTTGATGGGTACACTGGATGGCTGGGATAGAAGAACATGGAGAATATTCATTTAGTGCAACTGGAGGTGGCCCTACTCACCCACAAAGCATGTTTGAATATAAATAATTTTAATATCTGAAACAAAGTTTAATAGATTAATGAGTCTCTAACCTTTTCCCTGTGATTCCTTTGTGAATGATCAGAGTGAACTTTGTTGACAGATAAGGATGAAAACCCATAGAATCGTGGAATATCTTAAGCTGGAAGGACCCCCAGAGATGTCAAACCATAGGGTTTGAATTTTAGGTGGCTCTGTTTTTGAGAGCATCCAAACACTTACTGAACTCCAACATGCTTGGTGCTGTGACCAGTTCCCCGGGGAGTCTATCTCAGTGTCCAACACTCCCCCATGAAGAAGCTTTTTCTAATGTCCATCTGGACCTTCTCCTGATGCAGCTCCATGCTGTTCTCTTGGGTCCTGTCACTGTCACCTGTGAGAAGCAACCAGTTTCTATTCCTCAACTCCCCTCATAAGGAAGCTGTAGGCCACCATGAGGCCAGAACCCACAGAGCTGACTCCTGTCTCCATGGGAGCTCTGGATGTCAGAATACAGTAGGAGAGAATGATATTCAAAGACAGTCCTATTTCTTGCCACATGAAAAGAAATTGAACAGACCAAGTAACTGGTTAAGTAAACACACAGCAAGAAAGGCTGGGTTCAACATTGTGAAGGCAAGGTGAAAGTAATGACATGGCCTATGACTAGAATGAACAGAGATGGAAAATTTTGCAGATCTGCTCTGAAAGTTTGGATTGCCCACTGAGAAGAGCAAAGAATATGCTAATATCTAATTATTTATGGTGAATGTTGTTTTTTCCTTAGTGCTCGTTGTGTCTAGAGCTCCTAAAGTTTTTGGTTAAAAAGGAGGATTGGAAAAAAGCCTACTACTGTAAATAAAAATAATACTCCAGAAAAAGAAGGGTTGATCAGATGTGGGTGTGTAATCTTTCTCTCATGTGCACAACCTAAAATAAAAGTTAATGGGAAACCTTTGCAATTATAGTTGGCCAGGAATTTCTTACAAGGTGATTTTCATCAGATTGTGACAATTTATTAAAAGGCATCAAGAAAAGGTCAGGTTTTGATAGAGCTTCAAAAAGAAAGTTATTTCAAGACTATCACGAAGACCTGATAATGAGATACCGATCAGGGCCGTTCTCATTTGTTAGGAGGTGAGAAGAGCAAAGTCTTAGGTATGGTTAAGTGGCTATTCCTGTCTTTTCCCCTCAGGAAACATCAAGTTAGTAGCAGTGTAGAAAATTAATAATAAGAAGATAAGTTCTGCATAATGTTCTGCAGCAGTAAATCTAGCTACAGTTCTTTTATAAGCATAACCCCTCTGAACTGGATTGGATCACTCTCACTTTTCATTATTCCCTCAGTTACTTATGTTATAGCAGTTTTATTTTCAAAATTGATCCTTATCAGTGAAAATGATCATTTTATGAATGAATAGGGAAATACCCAGTGAAGAGAAAGAGCACTGAAACCTGAAATGACCATACACATAAAGTCTTAGCTGGTAGTTTACTTTTATATTAACTGTAAAATGCATTCCCCTTCCATACACTCGTTTCTTTCTCCAAGCAGGTTTTCTATGTACATTCCAAACTTTTGATTTCTGAAAGCTCCCAAGTTTTTCTTGTGGAATCAAAAGTCAATTCCATTACCTTTGTGTCTTAACATAAAAATCATATTTGTGACTGGGGAGATCTCAACTCTTTCATTAAGAATGCAGTCAAAGTTGAGTGCCAGCGCAGATTGGCTCATTAGACCACAGCAGCAATGAGCTTTTCTCTTGTTTTAGGCAAGAGCCAAATAATAGATTCAGATATAGATTTTTCTCTTATTTCATCTTTCTTAGATATCTCTATTTTCAGAGGGAATTGTAACGCCTTTATACTGATAAAAGTCAAAGTAAAAAATTCTGGCAAAAGATCTTAGTTGTTGCTTGAAAGCACCTACAGTTTGCCAGCTTCTGAATTTTTGTCAGATATCTCTACATATTTTATTTCTGCCTTTAGCAGCTGTTTTAAGTTGAAAGCCCGGCCTTCACATGTATTAATTAGTACTGATTCACTACTCAGTAGTTGGGATATGTTTGTGTTCAAATTAAAAAAAATTCCAATCCATATGTCATAATTACACCATGCTTAGCTTTCCAATTACAGAACTGCAATCTCATTTGTATACATTATGGTTAACAGTACTCCATCTATTTTTCTATAGACAACAAAATTTGTTCTAATGTGTCTTAAAAATAAAACGAAACCAAGCAACAACAGAAATACCTTGCTAAAGAAGAAACAAATTAAACCATCCAGCTTTACATCATAGCAATTATAGTCTTCCTGTTAAATAGACAAAATGTTGATAGGAAACACTTATAAAGAGGTCTTAGAATATTTCTAATTGAATAATAACAGCAAAAGAAAACAAAACAACAACAACAAACAGATGCAGATGATGAAAAACATCTGTAGTTACTAGAGAAATGTAATAGCATGCTTTCAAGGTGTCAAGGGGGCCACAGCAATGAATATTTCTTCTTCAGTGAAGACAGAAATAAATGCCATTGTAAAAGTAGACCCAGGAACATGCATTATTAGCCTTTTTTGCTATTTTGATGCTTAATTAGTTAAGAAAATGAGACCAATTTCCAAGAAAGCTGTGTTTGAACATTTATAAAATTCTGTGAAAGAAGGTATAAGAATTAAAACTCTGGCAGATTTCTAGCTATGATATGAAAAAATAGGAATTAGTAACAATTTCTATCAGCACTAAAACTTCAATAGTGAATGGCTATACGTGTTTCTCAGCAAAGACAATCAAAACGTGTTGGGTACCTTTCAGATTTTAAAGATGCCCACAGGCAATACAACGGATGGATTGATTCAACTTACTTTAAGTTCAATTTTGAAGCTTCTTTAATCCTTTGTTGCTGCTTCTTCATTCTTTCTCTCTGTTACATATATTGTGGAAACTCCGTTATACAGTGTGAAAGAAATGTAAGTTTTGTACCAATATAGCTGAACAGCCCTAAATGATTTTACTAAAATTTAGACCTAAAGGCTTTTTTGAGGCTCTTTGGAATATCCAGCTAATGAAGAATGTATGATAAATAAAATCAGACTTTATATCCTTTGTGAGTTTCACAAGTGTTCCTGACTGCCACAGCAGCTTAAGAGACAGTGTGGATTCTCTAAACATCCAAGTGTAGCCAGGTTTTTCTTGATGTTTGTAAATTAATTTTGCTCCTCTCTTGTAAAAATCCATGCAGCAGAAACAAATATTCAGCAATTCTTTGACAGGAGAAACTATTGTTTTAGAAGCACAATTTTTTTTCTTCAAATGATCTTGTTGACAAGAGAAAAACAATGCTAGAGTCACTCAGAATGCTTACTGCTACACGCCAAAAAATCCTTTACCCGATGCAATTTTAATGTGCTATGTTTCCACAGAGGAAAAGAATTTCTAACCTGTCATCTCCATGCCAGCTTCTATCTTTACTTCTCAAAAACATTCAGCTATGGGTCAGTCCTTGCAGGCAATTCTAGATCAGCTGTAAGGCTCAAAAATTTGCTTTTGTCCTAACTTTGTGTATTCTTTGGACTAACATCCATTCTTAGTTTAAAAGTTTAAAACTTGTTACAAGTTTTCCATTAAAACAGAGGATAAAAATAAAGATCACCATATGTGTAGAGTAAGATTTTAGCTGTATGCTTCTGACTTAGATTACCCCTAAAATAGATCAACATTATTAATTTAGTTATAAGTACTCAGATCATGGAGTCATGTTATGAAGCATTACAATTTAATACCAGAAAAGAACACTGTTCATCTGCTTTCAGAAACAAACAAACAAACAAAAACAACAGTGTTTTGAGAGCAGTAGAACTGTTTCAAGTAAGTTTAATTCACACAACATGTTGAACGTACAGCATGTTGAACCTTTATGCAAGTGTTTGTCCATTAGCGCTGACTGAAAATACCACTGAAAATGCAGGCAGGGATCTGACCCCAAGTGAGTCCTTCCCCAAGTTTCTATTCAGCAGTCTTACCAGCATTAAGCATGAAGAAATGCCTAAGATTCCAAAGACCGGAAAAAGCCCCCAGACAGGTAGCTGTGCCCACTCCTAGATCCCATATATCTACACAGCGCAGCTACAAACCCACATCCCAGCTGCAGCAATGGCAATCTCACTAAGATACATGGAGAGGAGAGAGGGAGATGGAGGGATTTTTTAGCAAAGGAAAAGCCATTTTTAAGCAATGCACTTTCCATGGAAAGTACTGCAGTAATGCTCTTGAGTATAGATTCTGATTGCTTAAACAGCAGTGAGCCTTCCTGTCAGTTGCCTGCTTGCTAGCCTCTCTTCAAAGACAAACAGGGATTCTGAATCTATATTTTCCTCTAAAAGCAGTTAGTGACATACGAAGAGATTTGATTTGTAAATGTCTGAGGCAATAGACTTCATCTTTGAAGCGTACAGTGAAAGGAAGCATGAAGCAGTTAATGGCACAGCTGTCTAGAGAAGAACCACGCTCTCTTTTCCAAGATCACCACTTACCAGAGGGATGAAACAGAAATACTTCTGTAAGAATTGTCTCAAGAAGAGTATAGAATATACACCACTACATGCTTCTCAAGTGCAGTCTTAATGAGTTTTCACTTGGCAATGAAATGTAAAGCTTTGCAGTCTGTCTTACCACCTCCTCTGCCTCCTTTTATTTCCATATTTTAAAAAACTCCTATTCAAACAATCTGCTCTAACCTCATGTGGTGGATCGAATATATAAAGAATCAGTAATTGCCTTTTGTTTTTAGTGCCTTGACATCTAAAAATTTGTATATGTAAGGTTTTCTCTGTGAGGAAGTAAGTGATAAAGAATCACCTACAAGATAATAAATGTGCGTATCTGGACACTGGTAACGTGTTCTATGAAAGGCACTGCTGTCATCAGAGTTTCACAGCTATGGAGTCTTAAATGCAATCTTTAATTTGAATTTTTAAGGTATCTTGATGCCTTTAAGGCATCTATTCTTGTGCTAACTCTCTCAAAATGTCCAGCACAAAGCAATAGGGAGGTAGACACTATTCTTACAAAGCTAAAAGATCATGTATTGGGGTAAGTAGGAACTCTTTTTAGAAAGGGCTTCGGAAGAAAAGGGCTTCAATGTAAATTTCAAACCTCTCAGTTACTTTCATCTTATGCTGAAATCAGTTTTAAAAAACAAGAAAGGAAATAAAATTATAGACAAAGTGCTAATATTTGGAAACGCTTTTTCATTGAATAATATTGAAAAATGTATAAAGCTGTAACCAGAGCTAGACAAATAACTCAACATTTTCCTTTAATAAATCCCTCTTAGATATTGATTGCTATTTCTCTTAGAAGAATTTTGCTAGCTATCTTCAAGAAAACGTCCTTTGAGCATAAAACCAGTAGAGACCAATTAAGACACAGAACGTTTTCTGGCAACTTCCTTTGGACAGTCACAATTAAAATATTTTTAGCGCGTCTTAGGAAACCAGATCATTCTGCAAATTGCACAGTCTGTTTCATGTTTTTACACATAAGTGGGCAGAAGACTCAGAAGAACTAGCTTTTATTTGTAAAATTACTTTTTATATCCAATAATAAAATATGCAAATATATAAAATTTTTCCTTATCCCATGTTTAAGCTATTTGAAAAACCTCCCCACTTATTTTTTCAGATGTTAAGCTACTTTTAATTAATCTGTTTCACTTATGAAATCAAGAGACCTTTCGAATCACCAGTCAAATATTTGAAAATAAATTTCATAGAAATACAAAAGTTAAACTTGTATAAGTTAATATTTCTTTCAACTAAATCAAAAGTACTTTAAAATACTGTAACAAGTGAACTTAGATTATTATGACACTACACAACTACACATACAACCACAATTCTTTTTCGGAGTCACCTGGTAAGCTGGTCAGAGTCAGAAACATTTTTTTTTCAAAGCATCCTTCTTATGTTTTGAAAAGTTCCATCAAGAAAAAAAAATGCCCTGTTTGGACAAAGATTGAAAAGAATTTTTTAAAAAGCATATTGCACTTTCCATTGCAGCAGCAGCAGCAAAATGGTAAAACAGATCATAATCTCTTGGGCATGGGCATAGTGAGCAGTCTGACACTTTGAACAGCTAATTTGTCTGCTGCATTTGTCTAGCTCTAAATCCACACTCTGGAAGAGAATGTGGATTTACTCTTTTTCCTGTTCCCTAAACTAGATTCTTTTTACTGTGTTCCTCGCTGAACTTTATTCTGTCCTTCCTAATCTTTATTCTGTCAATGCCAGCCAAAGTCTCTTGGGTCCCCCACTTCCCCTCCTTCAGACTCCTCTCAGCCCTTTTTACTCACCTGTGAATCTGCAGTCCTCTTGAATTCTCAACCTTTAACTTCCATTCCTAACGTTTCTGCTGTTACTTTTCTCCATTCCACCCCATTTCTCAAGAGCACAGTCAACTGCCAGTGTAAAAAAAAAAAAAAAGTGTTCTTTTCTACAGTGCTGAAAAGTCTTCAGCTATCTCTAACTCATAATACTAAGTGTTTTATCTCACCGCGTCTGTTTTGTCAGCAAATGCCATATAAGCTAAGCAATCTAAACAAGCTTTGTTTCTCCATTGGGCAACTGCTTCCTGTCCTTTTCTGCTACTCAGCCCCAAAACTAATGTTCCCAGACCAAGGTCACACCAGTGATTCCTTTGATGCACTTATTTCCCATCCACAAAGATCGTGCCCTACTCCCATGTTCATTTTAATGTGTAATTTTTTTTTGCCAGTATGTCAGCAGGAGATTAGAAAGAGCATGGACTCCCATTTCTAACCAAGAGCCATTTCTTTGCACCCCTCCTTCTATCTCTAAGCATCACAAAACAGCTGTTACACTGCAGGATGGCATATTTCCAGTCCTTTCACTTTCCAAAGCTGTGGCTGCTGGTGCATGCTCAGTTCGTCTAAACGATTGTTCATTAATAGTCTGAGCATGCAGATGCTGTGTGAGAACAGACAATATACAGCTAGCTCAAGGAAGAAAAGTTGGGAAAGGCTTGACTGTGGTAACAACGTGGCTTTCTGAGGACTGACCAAAATTCACATGATTTTGAAACTGGATCAGTTTGCATAGAAGAAGAAAAAGCATGGTAGTGCTAAAGGACATCACATTACGTTTTTGCACCAAAGTCTAATATTTTTAAAAAGATTCAAGAGAATAAGAGAAAAATAAAATGCAGACTTAAAAAAATAATGAAAATACTCCAGAAATTTACTACTTCCTTAGGTTAACTCTCAGAGACATCTGCAACTGCTTTGGCTGAAATAATAAATAAAATGATGAGGGAAGTATGTATGTATATCAGCCTAGAAAAGCCATTCGGAATGGAAAATTGCACATAGCTGCTTGGCAAAGTTAGCAGCTAGTGAGAACTGGATGTTACTAAAAAAATGTCAGAAAGCCTTAATGATAGCAACGCTGACTTCCCCACCTAAAATGTGTACACCATCAAGGCAGCCAGCAAAAAATCTCTTCCTAATGGGATTTTCAGCTTTTGTAAAATGAAGTCTATTCTCGTTCTCTTACGCTTTTTTGGGGGGAGTGGGGGGGGAAAAAAACTGACAAACCACAGACTATCTCCTGTGTGTTTCCGTGACAAGCAGCCTTTATTTGTATTACCTTTTCACAGTAGGCTTTCTTCAGCAGAATCATAATGACCCCCAGGGAAATGTATCAGTTATTCTGTCCCAATAGAATACATTGATGCCATATCATTCCTACTTTAAAAGAGGTTACTTATTGTCCTCAGGAGAACATTTCAGTTGCATTACTCTGACAGTGTCTCCTTCCAGATGGATTTTCATGCTCAGGAAGGGCTGATGACAATGCACTGTTGACAAGAAAATCACAATTGTTTCCACAAACATTTAAATTCTGCCATACTAGAAATTACTCTGCAAGTATCTGTTCAAGTATCTTCAAAAAATAAAGCTACTTTCTGTGTTCAGAGATTTTAATGGAAGGAGAAAAAATACTGAAAGTTGCTCACAGAAGTATAAGGTAAAAGCAGTGAGGTAAAACTGGGCCTCCCAGAGCATTACTTTATCTGTGCCACTTATGAAATCTTCAGAATAACTTGTGCTTTAATTTTTATTTTTTTTTTTAATCATTGCCAGATACTTCTGAGAGTGAGGTAACTCAATAAATAGGGCAACCTAATGTTTTATATTGTAAGACCATTAGACAAGAAAGAACGATGTTGAATCCCTTCACTACAGATTTTTAGGACTACATTCTTTTTTTTTTTTCAGTAACTGTTTCTATCATTAACTGTTAGAAAATAGGGATTAGCAACTTCAGAAAAGTCAGTGACCCCAATGTACTAATTTTAAAATGTTTGAGGAGTATTTAGAGAGAGATGGGCCTCCCCTGCAAAGCATTGTGTGTATCACTGCAGTAAAGAAAAATCTTTTTCCACTTTCATTATTTTGGCAGAAAAGAGAAGCAATTGGGAACGGCTCTGTAACCATAGTAACATATGCCCATATTTTTTCCCAACATTTTCTGAGGCACTGCAATTTGGATTCTGCATTCTGAGGATAGAGTTTGTGTCAAGGAAAAGAACAGAATAACTATTTTGTTGCAGTGTCTTACAACAACTTTTTTAAAAGTGATTTTTTTTCTGTCAAATCACCACTGATTTAATAATCATTGATCAGGTGCAGATGACTATACAAAATACTAAGTTGCTAACTGCTATGATTCACTACCTGCAGAAAAACCGCCTACTGTCCTCAGATGACCTGCCATGAAAAATATAAATGGGGCTCTGCACCAACATGGCAGAACCTAAAGGGGCTCAAGGGGAATGATTTACCAGGTAGCATTTTTCTAATGATGAAATATTTCAGTTTCTTTCTGTACCTGGTTGGAACACAAATGACTCTGTAACAAGTAGACGAAACAAGCTATTAGGTCTCCTGAGCTAATCATCTGCTAATTTAAAGGCAATAGGCCCAAAGTAAGCTTCCATGCTCAAGTTGCTAAGACTTTCTCTGTCAATAGCTTGCATATAATAAAGTCTCCAATTATACTTCATTGCAAACTGAGATGACTACAAATTACAGCAGTAATTGTATTACACAGCAAAGTGATTTGATTCATTGCTTACAGGGTATACTTAATAAGCTGAAATAAAATTATTTCTGTATTTCATCTCCAGAATCTATTTTTCTAAAGAACAGTTTTCTGGGACATTTTTCACCCAACATCTCATTGCTCAGACTGCCACAGATATTTAATGTTTTTACCGAGGTAAGTCTGGTACGGTAAGAATCAGGAAGCAGCACAACCATCAGGAGATAAAACGCAGGGATGCATAGGGATAAATAGACAGCCCTGTATAGCAGAGAGCTCTTTACATGTATCTGTTGATGAGCATGGGCAGGTAACTGACTAAACAGATTGCGTGTTTCTGTTAGGTTACAATATATTTTAATAATTTATTTTAATCATAAATGCTATGTAATGAATTTATTGTCATCTTACAATCAAACGAAAGAAATTTGTGAAATGCAGTATTTGTTGGAAAGACGAGGTTCAGAGGAACAAAAAATGTCAGTTTTCTTCAGTTACTGTTTTCCTTGCTGTTTGTGTATTAATAGCACAATCTCTCTAATCATAATGCAGATTCAGCTTGTTCTTTAGTATAACTTTATTATGTCAAAGACTACGAAAATTAGGGAATAAGCCAAGACAGCAATTGACTCTGTTTTGGAATAAGCTAAAGAACACCTGAGAGCTTTACCAGGCTGTCCTTTGGCATGAATTGGAAAAATGATGTTCAGCATCTTCAGATGATGATGTTGGCAGCCATAGCAGTCTACCCTTCTGTCTCGCTCCAATTTATAGGAGGGAGATGAGGTTCTTTTAATATCTGTATACCCAGTGTGAGAGTAAGAAACAACGGTTCATATGTTGTAGCATCCAGTTTATTACTAAAACCTAACCAGGGAGACAGGGAAGGGAAGGAGGGCGGTAGAAAAGATGGAAAAGAAGCAGGAGTTGCGTAAAGCGGGGATGGTCACCAGCAGGATCCAGCAGCGGTCCCGTTGCACGGCGTTTGAAGGTCCCAGGCAGAACGCAGCATAAGACGGGGAGCAGCAGCGTGGCCGGCCTTGAGCAGCAAGCAGGTAGACGAGGTAGTCGAGGAGCCAATTCTTGAAGCAGCAACAGCGCTCAGGCAGCAGGCACAGGAGAGTTTGCCCACTTTCTCGTGGTTTTCAGTACTTCTTTTATCCTCCTTGTTCTCCTGTCTACGTGACAAGGATGGGCCTCGAGCAAGAGTCATTGAGTACCCCCTAAGATGGCCCATCATCCTGAGATAAGTCCACACAAAAGAGCACTTCACAGCTATTTAGCTGCAGCTCATCTCGCTCTCGTTGCCCCTGGCCTTGCCCATCTGCGTCCCCCAGACAAAGGATCTCACAACCTTTGCCTAGGGCTTGCCTGGCCTTGTCCATCTGTCTCCTTAAGACAAAGGTTTTCACGGTCCTTGCTCGGGACTTGTCTGGACTTGAACAAGTCCATCGGTGTTCCCAGCAAACTTTGAGACACAGACGTTGACCGAATAAGATCTTAGAGTAATATCTTACACCTTCTTTATCTTTAATGTATGTTTTGATAATGTTAACAATACCATTTTAAAATGTTAATACGAATTCCCAATGAAAAGCCTCTGTTTTTCCTCAACTGTCTCTGCAGTTGCAATTAAAGAGGGAGAATAATCTGGATGTCATACTTGACATTCTTGTTTTACTTTGAACCGAAGCACATAACTGAAGCCAGGAAGCATTTTTAATAATTGAAAGAACTTCATATTCATGTAAGCTGCATATAAGAAACATATATTTTAGAATGCTTTTCATCCCAAGAATGAGGTCAATAAATTCTTAATTTAATAAGGATTCTTTCTTTTCCCCAAACACAATTATATTTACAACATATTACAGCTTCAGGTCATAATTTCATGCAAATGAAAGTTGGTGCTTCATTTTTTATTATTTTAAACAAAAATGTTTCCTTTTTAGAGATGTGGTGTCATTAATTATGACTTAATTGATCTGTCTGACTAGAGTTCCATTTGCATCAACAGTTCAGATAAAAAATCTTTGCTTGTTGAATTTTGATTACAGCTATGTATTAGCAAGAGAGATGCATGTTCTCATAGTAGTTGTTTGCTTATTTTACAAATAATAATTTAAAAATCAGGTAGCGGATTTATAATTTAGAATTATTACTGCAAATCTCCTACTTCCATCCCAAGACACATACCTATTTCTTTCTATTCAGTAAAAACCTAATATGCACAAAGCAAGGGAAGGTAAAGACAAAAATTCTCATTAAAAAACCAAGCTTTTAAAATCATGAAAATCAGCAGTACTGTAATAGTTGATATTACAAGGCAGCATATGAGTCAGTTAATAAACACTCAAAATTCACTTAACTTAGGCTGTATCTTATCATGTATGTGAAAAGAATACCCTTCAGTTTTTATACCCAAAAGTCTACACCAAGCATTTGATATCACCAGTTTTGAAATATTTCATTTATTTTAACAAACTCATGAAGCCATGTTACCTTCCAGACCCAAATAATGAAAGATAGAAAATATGCAATTGCTTGTATGTCTTATGCATCTTGGTGATGTTGAAGAGTAAGTCCCATGAATTACAGTCACTTAGACACAATAAAAGAGCTTGTAAGGTCAGAAAACTTATCAGTGTGAAATTGTTTTATGGTTTATTAAAATTATCAATAATACAAGTGTCAGGGAAATGGAATGCACTCTTAGCATGAAAACCGCACCATAAATGTCTGTAAATATTAAGGCCATGCAAAAACCATAAAGCAATACAATTTCCTTATTTGTAATCAGGAACAAGTAGTTCATCTCATTTGAACAATTCTAAATCTATTCATATGCAGACAGCAGTAAATACGTACCCGTGCCTTGTCAGTGAATATATTTTGCTTACTCCAGAAAGCAAAAATTTATCTTTCTTTGCTGTGCACTGTTTGCTTTTAGAACAGGGCGTAACTGAAAATTTAAATAGGTGGCACAGAAGAATTTTGTGCTGTCTACTCAGAGCTTTTATTCGCTCACTTAAAAGCAGCATCCTGGCTTTTATAGGACTACATTCAATGTATAGGCTGAAACTGAGTGCAAAAGTGTCTTTTTTCTTCTACTACATATTAATTTTGACAGCAATGTAAGAAAGTGTTTTCAGCAGTTGAAAGAATATAGATTTTGGCAATTTTCCACATGCTTTTGTACTGATCAGTATTATAATAATAACTATTGCCAGCTAACAAGTACAGTCTGCTCATAATTCAGTGGCCTTAGATAAGTTTTCAGCATTAAAATAAGTGAAACATAAAGCCAAGATGCATGAAAACAGAAGGAAAAAAAAAACCCAAAAAACAATTTAAAAAAACAACAACAAAAAAAACAAACAAACAACCTTGCAATTGATAAAAAGAAAAATGGATAAACAAAAATAAAAACCGAAAACCCTGCCCTGTAACATAAATCGTCTCTTCATCTCAACAGCTCAGCTTAGTACTAACTGGCATAGGGATACTTCTCCCAGTTGAATGTTTCCCCTTCATAACACAGAGATGAGAATCTTCTTGAACATAATTCAAGTAATTGTCAATCTTCATCTATTTTTAAATGTTTTTTTATATTTAAATGTTAAATGTCACCACTATGGGGCTAACAAAGCTGTTAGCTAAAGCAATTTTATACTAGCAAAAAAAGGCATCCAAAACATTACAGTACATTGAAAACTTGCTTTTAAGGTCATGTTAGCAAAAGGCATTTTCTTCCATTTAAACTCACAAAATACAACACACAAAACAAAATCCACCTGAAAGTCAGGGTTTCAAACACCTTGACATACAGCAAGCTACCAATAGCAAAAGTATCTCACATCTCACAATGAAGTCATTGTGTTGAAGATGCTTGATTGCTGATGATTATCTCTGCCTTTTGCCAGGTTTTTTTTTCCTCCTTCACATTCTCCATTGAATTAATGGAAACTGAAAAGACTAAACAAAACCTACACTAAAATATGAAACTAGAGCTAAACACTGGTCATCTAGCTGCTCTGATTTGACAAATTGATTCAACTAAATTTGAATTTCAATGGAAATTCAAAATACAAGTGTATGGAGATACATGCCTTAATTTCACTTGTTTGCAAAAGAAATCTCCATAATTTTACTAAACATTATAAATGTTTCACTGCTGACAACCCTCTTCAGAAACCAACTACTATAATTTTACATGCATCTACATAATACTAGTTGATTAAGTTGTCAGAAATTTAATTGCTGCTTGCTTCAAAAATCAAAAATAAAAACAGAGCATTCACCTCATACAAGATTTTGACACTACAGTAAAGAAACAGTTAAATGGCCAACCTGAAATATGTGCTATTATGAGAACTTAGCCTTCCCAAATGTTATTTCAATAAGATGCCATGCCTCTCCAATCTATCAGATACGTCTGTTTGAAGGATATTGATATTTATCTCAGATACATATAGAAAGGTGTAAGGTATCGTAGAACACAGCAGAATCTTTATACACATTATCACAGAACTGCCATTACTTGTAGATTGCTGTGCAATTTCCTCTCAAAATAATACATATTTTTTTCACAGCTTATAATTAAATTGTATTAGTTGTACAACTTCTACAGTAAGACCAAGTTTTGGAGTTGAAAGGGAGTTCTACTGAGAACTACCACTAATACTGAACATCCATAAAGCCAAAGAATAAAAGAGTAGTTTGAATTCCTTTCTTTTCTATTGAAAGGAATATTTATGAAAAGTGCTGGAGGACCATTTTTAAAATAAAACTTCAGAATATTGCAGAAAGATAGAAGTGATCAATCCACTCCTATGAAATGATCTCATCTAGTTTAAGTACACAGTAAATTTATCCATGCCAAATCAAATAACACATATACCAGCTTAATACTATTCTAATCCACAATAATTGGCCATGAAAAGAGCTGCACCAAAGCTTCCAAAGCCAAAAGAACTTATTCCTATGAACTGGTCTTCCTAACACCAGCAACCAGATTAAGAAGACAAAAATCAGCTTTTAAAAGACAATTCTAAAATAGGAACAAAGAAAAGTTGTCTCGAATGATTTTATAATCACAGCGAGAATTCGTACATTCTTTTCTCTTTGAAAGAGCAGCTTAAATTGCCCGAGATCTGCCATTTTAGAACATTTGATTTCTCTATTATCATCTTCATACTCATTTACAGTAATTGTCATGGTTCAGAAAAAATACGCTATAAACAAGGATATGGATTTTCTTTGTGAAAAAAAGCTATTGCATAGTCAAGTGAATGCTAATATAGCAGTGTCTCCACCCTGCTTTGCAATGAGTTTACTTTCCTCACTGAAAGCTGTCTTTGCAGTGTAGGCTGACTTTTCACAAGGAGAATTAATGATACTCTTATTAAGTTTATTATGAGTCCCCATGTAATGAAAAGGAAAAGATATCGTCATAATTTAGTACTCTTTAAGGACTTCATCAAAGCCTGATCTCTTTCTTCCCTTACACTTCAGCTGTGCATCCTAATAGCCAAAAATGGTTGACACATTTCTTTTTATTCTTTATAGATTTAATGTAAAGTCACTGAAATTGATGCAAAGCCTCAACTTCCATTTAAAATCTAAGACTGCATGCTGTTATTTCTCTTTGTGCAGGTCATATTACCTCTAATTCTATATTTGACTGGGAAAGACAGCCTACGTCATTTGAGTTTCTTAGTCCTTCTTATTACCGTGTTAGTGGCAGAGATTAGAGGAGTGTAGCTGGAAAGAAAGTGGGGATCATACTGGTCATCTAGTGAATGCAACTCTATCAATTATTCATAAAGCTGTGTTGTGATGAAATTGAACTACACAAGTATGTAAAAAAAGCATATTCCTGAAGGAGATTTTCATACGAGCATATTGCTGTTGAGTATCCAAATGGCTCAGCCACTGCACAGCTTTTCTTCAGGCACAATAAAATTCTAATATCAGAGTTATTAGTAGAAAGGTTTCAGAAATCTGATGAAAGATTCTGAGAGTGTAGAAGGATGTTTCTTTGAAGGGCAACAAAACCAGTTTGTTTAAGTAAGGGGTAAACTGCAGAAGTTTATTTGCTTCAGATAGGAATAAGAACATTTAATGCTGAGGAGTGGTTTTGAAGACAGAAAAATTTGAGAAATGAACATGAGATTGTATTTACAGTTTATGTACAGCAATTATACAGTCACTTTTAAAACAGCCAGTTTTAAAGCTTCTGTGCTCTATTCGAGACTATACAAAAAACTCATTGTGCATTCCTGTGTGAAGTTGCAGTACAACTTGAAACCTTGGAGCAATGATGCATGCTGTACTGAAATAATGAAAATATGATCAGTAGCAAGGATCATAACTTTTATCAGTTTAAACAGTCAGCAAACCTCTCTCCAGCCAGATCTGCAAAAATACTGAAAACTTTCTGTGTATTTGAGGACATTTTAACATGCCTAGTTCTTTCTTCATTTGTTTCTATATATTAATTTTTTTCCAAGTTCTAAAGGATTAAAACATCTACTGGAACAGCTAAGAGGTTTATCTCATTAGCACTACACAGATTATACTTAGATAAAAGCTTGTGAAAGAGCAGGGTGGGTATAGGAAGGGAATGGTACAGCATGATTCTTGGCATGCTTTTGACCCTGAAAATATTACAGAGAAAAAAAAAATACTTCATTTCTGAAAAATTAACTTCTTGCTACAACAAGATTAACTGTGATGGGATGAGGGGAGGCTCAAGATGCATTAATATTATTACAGACATCAAGGTATCTATTAAAGTACAACTTTGATGAATTACTTCTAAAAATAGTATTGATGCAGGTAATCAATCTTACAGTTTTGTCAAAAAGTGGCTCCCCCCCAACAGATATTGATTTTGATTGCCTACACTAGGACTGTGTTTAAGAATGATAAAAGGCATTTCACTCACTGCAGACTCTGGCCACTGACATCCTGAGCAACAAAAAAACGTTGCTTTTTTTAAAATGTATTTCTTATTTTTCCTCTTCTGTCCATTACACAGCAATTGTTGTTCTACTTACTTTTCTGATTATAGTTTACAGTTATATTTTGAAATAACAAATAAATGTTAATTTTTGCAACAGCAGCAGTTTCCAAGCAAGTTACATAGCCAAAAATGGAGGAGAAAATAAGAGAATGATGTGCACACTATGAAATAATTAATTTTTTACTAGCTGTAATGTTGATACAATAAATATGGGAGATAATGTTCTCCCATGTCAATTATATACTGTTGTTTTTAAAAAGTTACGTCACATTTCAAATCACAAGATGACTTCAGCAGTATTCCCAGAAAATGGCAGTAACATTGTGGGAAAACCCTGACAAAAATTGATGCTAGCAGTTTTGAGCTCTGGGTGTGAAGTTGAAAATTACAACCAGTACTTACCTGCAATGAAGACAGTTATGGCCTCTTTGGCAGAAAAATCCAGAAGCTCAAAGAAACTCAGTCTTATTCAACCCAAATTTGTATTAAAGGAGAGGTATCAAGGGCTACAAAATGCAGTGTATTCTTTCTGTATAGGAAGAACCTTCGTAGATTTCACATGTATGCTTTTCTTCAGAATCCTACAAGTTCCTTCATTCCTATTTAAAAAGGAAACAAAATAAAACCAGCAAACAGAAAGAAATTAAAAATCTCCGTAAGCCAGATTTGCTACACTAGAATACATACTTGAGATAAGAAAGAATTTCAAATTCCAGTCAATCACACAGTCAAATCAATTCCGATATCTATTTACTGGGGATGAGATGTGACATACTAACATCCTAGTTAGCAAATCTCTCATTTGAAGTCTTGAATGTCTTTGGTTTATCCAGGACCAAACTCTTCTTGCTGGACGTAATGAATAATATAATTCTATCCTGGAATCTGTTTAATTTGCTTGTGAAATTGCTTGTTCACAGCACCTAAGACATTGGAAAAAGTACTACTTAAAAGTTGCTCAGAGATTCAGACTTTTAGAAAAGATCGAAAAGCTAACAGAATATTGGGAATATAACTGTGAGGTAATAACAGGGTAATAATGTAAATTTCAAATTTGAAAAAAAAAAAAGGTTTTTGAAAAGGACGGAGCAATTCAGAATTAGATATTCTTCTTAAAACATCATCCTATCTTATTCAAAGATTTTAAGTTATGTAGAAGTATGGAAATCTTATTTTTTTTAAAAAAAAAAAAGGACAGTGTTCCATATTCCCTCGTTGTAACACATGTAGTGTCAATATTAACAGATAAGTATTGTCCTAGACAATATAGATAACTTCCATTCTAACTTCACTGAATTCAGGCTTTCATCTCAAGCCAGGCCTGCGCTGCACATTCCTTCATATCACTTGCAAACATTTCAAGCCCCTGTGAATGGTACCTTCCAGAATCTCATTATAATAGATTATGCACATTTTTTATGTTGCCTTAGAGAACTGCATATTTTAATATGAACACATCTCATCAAGAAATACTAGATCTGCCAGTTTTACTTTATCTACCCTTCATAGATCATTTCCCTTCTGAAAAGAACTGAAAAGAGATTTTAAGTGATTCTAATAAGGGAAGAAATCCAGCAGCTGGAGCCAACTGTTAAAAAATTTGAAGTCCTATTAATTTTTTATCACATATCAAAAAGGACACAGTTCTGTGTAGATTATATGGGCATATTCAAATAAATTTAGGAAAAAAGCTTCAGACATTCTTCTCAGAATAATTTTAAGTAATGGATAATGATGCCTGTGGAAAGATGAGCGAGAAAGGAATTGCTAAGAAAAATTTATTTTGATCAACCGGCTAACTACACAACTGTGTAAAACACATGCATTTTCATTTCTCTAAGAACAGGTTCAACGAAGCATTAAAGAACATATTACCACAGAGACAGCTGTATTCTAGCATACCAAATCAGGAGACATACAGGTTACTTTCCTGATTTATGTATCCCATAGCATCTTCCTGCCAAGGCTGAGTCTCTTGACAGAGAGAGCAGACTAATTCCAAAGACATATGCTATACTTCATCTTTTCTCAAAATCTCAGGCCATTGTGATTGAGGTAGAATCTGACACTGAAACTGAAAGATTTATAGTATTAAGTCTTGCACATCTAGCAAAGATTTGCAATGAACAAAGCAGCAATTATTTCACACAATTACTAAGTGGATCACAAAAGCCAAATCAGTCTGTTTACAGTGATGAAACCCCAAAAATTAAATGGCAAAAGATCTTTATTCTAGATTTTTGACCTTTCTCTTTAAATCCTCAGCACACAGAATATAGGACATAAAATTTTTATGTTCTGCAGCTGGGATCCTCTTTTCCTCTTTCGAAGGTTTCCCTGACAAAGAACCAATACCACTGTCTGCATGCATCTATTCAGTGTTCACCAAAATTTGAACTGCACCTCAGAAAACATCGTTGTTAAATAGCAAAAGTTGTGGAATTACTCCCTAACATCTTGTTAAAAACAAACAAACAAAAAAAACCACCTTGAAATGACAAATGAAAGTTCTAGATCCCTTGGTACATGAACAAAAACGTACAACTGGTATAGAAATAAATGAAAATCACATTAAAATCACATTAAAAAATAGCAAGAAACAGTAATCACGGTCAAGCTGACAACAGTTAATTTTTCAATTTCTAGTCTAACTGAAGATCAATAAACCTAGATAAAAGAGCAATGGGCTGCAGCTGACACTGAAAATCTTTAGTGGTGCATCCTCTCACAAACAAAAACTTTTTAGTCACAAAATACGTAAAAAGAAAACATGGTCCCCTTCAGTCACAAAGTGCATTGTTGAACCCACATAAGACTCAGATGGATCCCAAAAGTAGGAAAAGTGTCCTGGACTTGTTCATTGGTGAAAATCTTGTTTATGGTTTTACGTGTAATTTTTGCCATTTAGAGGACAGAAACAAAGTTATAAGCCTTAGTTAGTACAGACTCATATTAGGCTCAATATGGTGGTGTCACACAGGCCAGATCAAGGTACAGCAATAGACGTAGGCAGTGCTCTAGAGATTCTGTTTCCTGCTGTTGTTTAGTGTCAGTTTGTTGCTACACACAGGAATTGAGTTTCTTTTCTTTATTCAGGAGAACCTCAATTACTGAGAAAAGGTCCCCACAGGACAAGTCTGGCCGATCTGGGATGTTCAGTGTAGTGCCTCGGTCGCTAGGGGTCTGAGGCACACTGAGCACATAGGGAAGCTGATGGGTGACATTTGACAGCAAACAGCCTTCAGCAACCTCATTTAGCTGTCATGGTAACCCTGCTTTGAGCAGAGGGTTTGACTAGGCAGTGTTCAAAGGGCCATTCCGTTCTGAACCGTTCTAGGATTGCACAGTGTGTACTGAGGTTAGTTATGAGCACTGAAGGATTTTCAAAACGTCATCTAACGCATAGGGCAATCGGATCTCATTTCAGAGGTATCTGAAATCAAGATCAAATAAATTGAAAAGAGTTTTGAAGCTGTGCTAGGAAAATAAAATAAAATAAAATAAATCGAAAGTCATGATCAGCAGATTAGATTCTCTTTCAGATAGTTCTCTGTGCTACCTTACTAGAGATATTTTTCTATACAACATAAATATGAAATTAGCATTGACAAGCTAATTGTTGCCTGTTCAGTCTACATATAAATATCATGGTATAGACAGGAGTCATTCATTTGAAAAAACATTCTGAAGTGTTTTACAAGACAAGCAAATAGTATGATTGATTTTGGGAAGCTTCAAAAATCTTAAATAGATTTTACTTAAATAGAAGTAAACAAATACCACACATTGCATGATAAATGTCACACAAATCCCTCAGAGGAAAAGGGGAATGGACCAAAATATCACTCTTTTTTTGGACACTGTTTTCTGATATCCTTGATTATTCTCCTACAGAAGAGAGCCTTTGCAGCCTCCCACTGTTACATCTCAGAGGAACTTCTCACCCACAACACACACCTCGTAGAAGGATTTTGTTAAAAAGGCTTCAACCAAATACAAAGTAACACAACAGACTGAATTCTGGTTATAAAAAGCAGTAAAGAGGAATTCATCAGGTTTACGGACTGTTTGCTGACTTAAATACCACTTAATTTAGAATCATAGAATCTTTTGAGTTGTAAGGGACCTTTAAAGGTTATCTAGTCCAACTCCCCTGCAGTGAACAGAGACATCTACAGCTCGATCAGATTGCTAAGAGCCCAGTCCAGCTTGATCTTGAATGTCTTTAAGGATAGGGCTTACACTGTCTCTCTGGGCAACCTGCTCCAGTGTCTCTCCACTCTTATTGCAAAAGACTTCTTCCTTATGTGTACTGCATAAATTTCTGCCTTATAGAACTGCTTCTAGTAACACCTCCATCCTGTAAAATACAGACTATGCAAACACTTTTAGAACATTACCTACCCATCTCAGGGCAAAACCAAACTCAGTGTAAAATCTCATGCAACAGGAGTACCAGTTTAGGGAGAAAACGGTAACAACAACAGCAGCAGAATAATCATTCAGTATTTTTTCATGTTAACAATCTTCAGCTGTGATTCTCACAAATTCAAAGATAAAATCAAGTAGCCAATTATAAGGTGAAAAAAACATTCAGCAGATAAAATAGATAAGCAGTGTGTTAAACAAAACAGACAGTGCAGCAGAACCCCACTGAAGGCTGGTCTATGTCACTATATATTATTGTAACAGATATCTTAGCCAAGCAAGTATGGCCCCTTAATTTGTCAAACCAGGTTAGAGATTTTCATACTTAGCACTCCCTCAGATTCACTTGCAGTCAAATAATATTCAAAATAGGGTCTGAAATACTTTCATATGCTCTAAAGTACTGGAAAAATGCTTATTGCCTCTCTGATCCCTATAAGTGAATGCCCCCTTTAGTAAGGACAAACAAGAGCAACTGCCTTTTGATCCCTATATAGGAGGTAATGAATCAGGAATCAAAAAAGAAACAAACAGAAAAAAAATATATCCCAAAGAAACACAACTAGTCTGGCATTGTGTTTTCTGAAATTTGCTAATGCTGACCAAAGCCTAGAAGAGAGAGAGAACCAATCATAGTATTTTTAATCACTTATAGCCATCTCAATGGTTGGCAGTGAGTGCTCTCTGCATTGCCTACTTAATGGCTTCCAGCACCATCCTGAAAAAGCAGAACTTCAGAAAGATTTAAGATACGTGAAATTGAATGACAAGAACACTGTGTATGGTAACTTGTGATTCAGTGAAATAAAAACATCCCTGAATATAGCTGCAACAATCTCACAAGAAAATAATTACAAGAAAAACCCTTTTAAATAGCTTTTAGAGAAGTCTCTGCAAGGCTTCTCTGCACGTACACATACACATGATCCATACTCCAGATGCATGAAAAACTGAGTTAAAAAAATGAATTGATTTACTCGTTAAGAAAAGCTTTCTTTTCTTTAGACAAGTTACTTTATTTTTAGTAGAAGAATGAGCTTGCAGACAGAGGCTGCATCTACTTGAATTCTGAAACAATCTAGACAAATGGACCACTTAGAAATTTCCTCTGTAATTCTGGAAATGAAATAATTTCCTTAGTTTTTCCTTAGATGAGCTGAGGACTTCTTTGGAACAAAATAACATAGCTTTCATTTTGCAATTTACCAGATTTTCAGCTTCACAAAAAAATCTTACCTCAAAAAGAAGAATGTTCTGTTCATTTTTTATACCTTTATTTCCTCTTGATCTACCTTAGGTATTAGATGTTGCAGTTTTCCATAGATCTTCTGTACCTATGTAACATTAAAAAAAAAAATTGAATTTCATATTTAAAATCTTCCCACAAGGCTTAACTGCTTGTGAAACACATTTGATTGTTTTACTTTCTTACCTTCTGGAGGTTAATATTAGTTTTTGCTATCTACAGCTGTTTACAACCTGTGCTTTTTTTTCCCCTATTGATGGGAAGGAAATACAATTCGCAGAATCATTCCAGTAAAATGCTTTAGACATCACCAATATTACCTGATCAAGTACATCTTGGAAGAGATCAGTGAAACAGATTAGAAAAAGATAGGAGCCCTTGTGCTTCAAAGCCTAAAATGCCTGCAGGGATTATGAAGTTTACGACTGCTGAGTTTGGACATATTCTCTTATCTGATCTCAAGCTCTTTTGACAAAGCAAGGAAGATACAGAAATGAGCTAAATGTACTGTGTGTTAGCCATAAAGAATCCTATCAGGAAGTACAGTAAGCAAAGATCTCATTGACAGTGTAGGTATTTGGATGATACAGCCCACACCTAGTTCCGCTTTGAAGAAAAGTTGCAATTATTTCTGGCCTTTTAATGTGGCACAATGACACAAAAGATGCATACGCAGATATAAAGATGGGTCTGGTACAATATACTGGATCTTAGCAAATTGTGGAGGAGGAAGAACTAAAGGTTTATTTAAAGATATGTCTGGAGTATCTATGAAAGATGCAATTATATTTCAGAAATAGCATTTCCTTTGGTTACTGAAAGTAACAAAAAGAGGTAGTAATAAAGCACAGTAATGCAGAAGCACTCTGAATAATACATACTTCATTTTCTAGTAGTTTCAATATATTTAGGTTTCTATACCTATATCTAACACACACAGGAAGTCATATCTTCAGAATATTCTTTATTGGAGTCTTGTTAAAAAATTACATTTTACTGCATGTCCCACACATTAACGATTTTGGTGGAGTAGGACAGTCTTTATTTCTAAGTTGCATTTTCATTAGTCTTCTGTGCCAAACACTTAAAGGCTTTTCTTGTCAGCTTTACCAGACAAGTTTACTTGATATATCATTTTTGTTATAGCCAATGAGCTTAAATCTCCAGCACAGTTCCTTGCTTCTGTTCTGTAAAGTGCTTCTGTGACTATTTAACAGAATCATTAGTTGAAAATGTACAATAACTACTATTAGACCCATTCTGATCTTGAATAGCTGTCAGCTGTCCTGAACACATTCAGCTTAGAAAAATATAGGATAACATAGATTTTTCCCATCTTTTGACTGGGGGAAAATGAAGTGATTTTCAATTATGCTATGGAATACAGGCTATTTAACTCCACTGTTATGTGCATAGAGAACAGTACTTCAAAAGAGCCCTCTGGCTTTCACGATATCGTTTAATGCCTGAACTGATTTATGTTAAAGAGTTTGTGCCTAAGAATAAAATACATCAGCTGCCATATACGTAGTTATAAGCTACCTCTGTTTTTAGGAAAAAGTTTCTAATAATGATCATCTTTAAAAATATATATATATTATGTTGTTTTAATTATTAATTCTATTAATAGATTTTTATAATAAATCTGTTAATAACCTACTTTTCTCTGCAACTGCTGGAAGTATATTTTTGCACTATCTTTCCAGAGTTGGGGTTAGTATTATAAACTGTGTGTATTTTATAAATACTGTCATCTTTCTCTTCTGAAGTTGAAACATTATGTAACGTTTCAGATGACAGCAGTAAAGCTGCAGTGTCAATCATGTGCACAGAGGCAACAAATCTAGACTAAATTCGTGTTCCTGGAAGCCTTCCATCACTCAGAGAATAGACAAATCCAAACCTTGATTTTTCCAGCATCTCAAATTTCCATATCCACATTCACTGGATATGTTGTCTGAAAACATCTGATGACTTTGTGTTCTTGGAGTTATTGAATGTTAAAGAAAACCTGCCTTCAGTTTTGGAGTTAGACCAACACAGAGAAAAGCAATTCAGTAGCATACTGAAGAACAGCTGTGAAATTACTTTGTTCCCTTCCACAGTTTATTTCAGTTTATGTAAAATGAGCAGTATTGATATTGTTTTCCATAATCAGTATTAAAAAACTGCCTCCACTTGAGCACATATTTCCCCTTCGCATCATCCCTATGACATTCTCAAAGGTAGAGTAAAACATTATTTCAGCCAGAGTAAAACATTATTTCAGGCAATGATTGCAGCTTGGAAGAGGAAGAATGCTTCAAGTCCCAAGTGACAATGAACTGTACAGAAAAACTTGCACTGTGCCCTTACCATAATTCACCCATCACCCATTTTGTGTGAAACAGTAGTTAGGTTAGTTTATCTTTATTTGAGGAGACCATATTAGGATTTACTGAAAAAGTCAAGCACAAAGGAAATAGTGTCTCTAACTAAATGCTATTACTGTGTATTATATTATTAATTGCCAACTAATAGTTGTAACAATCTCATACATTTTTGGCATAAATATTTTAATATCCTTGCAATATCACATATAAAGCACCTTCAAACTTAATCAGCCTCCTTACTTCACTAAATCCACTAGCTACACTAAAATGGAGTTAGAACTGTAAGAATTGCCCTTGTGAAGAACTGCAAGAACTTTAGTTACGAGGACTGCTCTGAAAGTAATGCCTCTTATTTTATTTTATTGTCATTTTGAATGCCTCCCATGATGTCAGAGGCAGATGGTGGTGGTATGGCAATAGAGGTTGAACCTTCCTAACGGTATTCCATTATATTTTGTTGCTGATGGCAGCAAAGGGGCAGTCTGACAAAATGGCATCTGACATGGAAATGCGCATAAAGCTGAGAAACTGAATTCCTCCATGTGGAAAAAATGGCACCCATTGACATTCACTGATGCTTGCTGAACCTTTATGGAGACCAAAGAGTGAATGTATTACTTTAGTCATAACCAGACAAGCCAAAATGAGCCTGAAAGCTATTCTTGCTTTTACCTCAAACATTCCTTACTGGTTTATAGGTTTATATTAACCTCACCTCATGCATAACCAGTCTGCTGCTTTTTCACTAGATTTAATTTGTAGCCCCAGTCTGTCTTTAGAATGCTTTGATGCCTTTTATGTTCAAGTCTTAAAACATGCACAGTCGGTCTTCATGGTGCAGTTATTCTGAAAACCTTCCTTGATATCTTTATATGATTATTGTGAATAAGAAAAAAGAAAAAAAGCTGTAAACTCTGCTTTAGAAACATTTGTACTGATTTTTTTTCAGACAGTGTTTCTGCAAATTGCTCCTACTGACACCAGAGATTGTATTTTCTCTCAGAAAGCATGATTTTTTCTTCTTGTTCAAATTTGCTTGTAATGCTCCATAACTTTGCTTCAAATATTCTCCCTTAAGCTATAACTGGTATCAGGACTTTTGATATCAGTAGTGGCTATGGTGTTGCTCAGAAAAATCATGAGAGAAACAAAGGAAGTTGTTATGCTTTGGTCAATTATTTTAACCAGGAGGGCAGAACATCTGGTTCATCTCTGTAAGGGCATTTCCTTTTATTCATAAAATATTTCTGACATTTTGAAGTCCTTGTTGAGCAAGAAGCATCACAGAATCATAGAACTGTAGGCATTGGAAGGAACCCCTACATCCAGGCCATCTAGTCCAATCTTTCTGAAATACTGAAAGAGTACAAAAGAAGTGCTCTTCTTAGGCAGTTTTTGTCTTACTAGAAGTAAACTTCCAGGTTTTTAGAATAAGTTTTTTATTGTGCTTTTTTTTTTCTTATACTTCAGTGTTATCTTTTAGACTTTGCCCAAACTGATGAGAAGGAAAAAGGTCTCATAAAGTTACTGACTGCACCCACTGGTAAAAAAAAAAAAAAACAACAAACATGGAGGAAATATTTTAAGTGTCCTTCACATTCTCTTTCACTATTTAAAGTTCTGCAAATTACTTATTAACTAACAGTAAAAGTAACTGGATCACTTCAGTTAAAAACAAACAACAATAAAAAAACCCACAACATTTTACTTTAAAAACGTAGAAAGTAATTTCCTAATGAAAAAAAAAAATAATTTCTTTTTCAATTTCACGCATGTAAACAGAAGAACTTCTTTCCATGCAATTTATTTCACCCACTTTTAACAAAAAAAAAAAGTCAACAAACATCATTTATAACTACTAGCAATAACTTTACAAGTCATGGTGTAATACTCAACAAGAAGGTTTATAATAACGATCTGTGGGCCCTGACCTGCAAGCAGATGTACAGAAGAGAGGACTGTGCTGATAATTAAAGCAGAATTAAAGTGGCAGGAGTTGCATCTGAAACAGGGGCAGCTCTGAGAGCTGATTCTTCTTTACACCATGGCCTCTGATACAGGTCTTGATAGCATTTAGTTCTATGCATAGCTGTGCCCATTCAACATGGACTTTTTGTCCTAACAGTGAAATATTTACCACTTATTAAAGCTTCCATTTATATATACCTGTTGGAATAGCACAACAGGGAGGACAGGACTGGGCTCAGCGAGCAAGGAGTGAAACAGAGTGACACCTTCTGAGGAAACAGCTTCTGATTTGGAAAATGCTGTATGCATCTTGTGGCATTTTCACAATAAATACAAAATTAAAAGCATTGAAATCTGAACATACATACCAAAATATTCCTTCATGATGGTGAAAAGTGTAACTTGGCAGAAAAACATGTGATTTGGCTCATTTTTTGTTTTAGTTTTGTTTTTTATTTGAGCCCTTCCCCTCTGCAGCAGCTCAATACCATCACACTGCAAACACAGATTAAATTATTTGGAGCTCAGGACCCTTACGAATGCCTTCATACACCGGAGGCTTTGAAGAAGGCACAGCTGCAGCTGCCTTTCCCTCAGGGGCCTCACAGCGCAGAGCACGTGCAGAACCTTCTGGAGTGCTGAGGAAGGAGCTTCCTGCACCTGTGAAGGGCTTTAGTGCCAGTTGTGCTTCTGTCTCTCTGGTGCAGGCTGAGTCTCTCAAGTGCTGTCCTGCTCTTCAGGCACCTGAAAACATCCTGGAAGCTGCAAGTTGCATGTGAGTACGCTTTCTGTTTTTTTTTTAATTAGGGTGGCTCTCTTGCAGAAGTGGCTCTGTTGTGCCTCATGGCTTGTGTTTGGCTGGGTTTGGAGTTTTGCTGAAATTGCAGGGTCCCTGGTGTTGGTCCCTGGAGCTGGGCATGGCCTTTGCTGCTGGCTGAGGAGTGGCAGCACCTCGTGCTGGGTTTGATGCAGAGAAAAGAAACTTCCCTCAGGTTGCTGTTGTTGAAAGGAATTCTGAGGAGAATGAATTATAAAAGCTGCTTTGTTCACAGCTTCTGTGGTAGAGAGGTAGCTAAAATAATGCAAAACTGTAGGGCTTTTAATGTAGCTTTTTAAAAGAGGCCTCTGTTCCCTCTTGTGTTGCTCTGGGTGTTTGATCATCTTCTCTACTGCTTTCAATACTACAGTATTACTCTACGGTTTTCCACAGAGATAATACATGCTTCTGTTTAATGAGGAGCCTTTAAAAGTGTGTGTACTTCTCAGAGTGTGGGGGAGCTTTCTGTTTGTTAGCGCTTGCCCTGAGCAAGTGCTCACCCATTACTGCTTTTGAGCCCACATTTAGAATTCATTCTTGATGCTCTTGTTAGATTGCAGTTTGTGAGAGGCAGGATCTAAGTCTGCTTCAAAATGTGCTTTCTTTTCAAGCATTCTAGATTTCATTGTACTTTCTTCAAATCCATAATGCATCAAAATGTTTGGGGTAGAACTGTATTCTTTAGTCTTGCTGTGCTGGAAGGTAACTCTCCTTGAGGAACTGCTCTGCCTATGGTTGTGCTGAATCTCCTCCGGATGGAAGATGTGGAGGGTTGCACTTGCTACTGTAACCTTTTTTGTTTAAAGTTATAATTATGAAACTCAAATACTGCTTCAAAAGTATTTTTATTTGCTTGAGTTGATTCATGTTATACCTAAGCCACCTTCCTTCTCCTCCCCCTCTCTCCCCCCCAATGTGGAATGTAAGTGAATGTGTGTGCACATGCACATCAAGTCCCACATTTAATTACCCTTATCTGTATCTGAACAAATCCTGTCTAGCTGCATAGATAAAAAAAGAGAATTGTCTGCCAGCTGCTTGTGACTAGTTGCCATCCAGAATTTATTCAGAAGCTGAGTGTAGAGAAGGAATGTTTGTGTTACACCTGTAATGAAAACTGAAGTATTTCAAGTACTGAAATACGTGACCAGGAACAAAACATTAAAACTGCAAGTTTTTGACCAGACTTCGTTGTTCAGACAGAACTGTAGCTCTCATTTTGAAACAGTGCTACTCTGTATGAGCTTTGAGTATTTCTTGCTTGACTAATGAGCAGCAGCAAAAACAGACTAATGGCTTTTTTTAAGTGGTAGCACATCATACTTACTATTAGACAGAGAAAATCAGAACTATGTGCAGAGTGAAGGAGGATGAAATGTTTTTTAACACTACATCAGGTATGTCTGTGTCCATGCTTGTATATAGAAAATTAGTATTTTCTGATGAAAGCTTCACTCCCTTACAGCAATTTTTAAAATTTTTTTTGTTTTAATTTATTTTTGGCAGTCACACTTGTTTGCACTTCCATTAGTGGAAAGTAAGCAACAATGACAGGCTGCCACATGGCATTTCTAAAGATGTACTTGTTTTCTGAGCACGTACCACTACCTCAGGAATGGTTCTCAAATTCTTTATAATTCAAGAACACTGGTGAAAATCAGCTCACAATTGTAAAGTGGTGAGGGAGTAAACTAGACACTTTATAATACCAATTTAGTCACAGTAACTGTATGCAGTCTCATAATTGGATTATGAAAACATAAATCAACAGCTTGTTCTGTAACTAAATGAGAAAGGAACTGTCTTTGCTCATGCTTCCCTAAAGTTTGCGCTAGCTTTTAAAAATAATCAGTAGTACACTATTCTAGGAAGGGAAGTTAGATGCTGGTCATTAATCTTCTGTCCTTAGGAAGGCAATGAGTCACAGAAAGACCAGTTAGACTTCTGGAGTTCATTTAGACAAGTGCCTACTATTGTTGTCTATCACGAAACACTTTTTTTGATCTGTCAATCTGATCTAAATTTAAAGTGAACTTTGGAAATTCTGAATACGTATCAGACTGTAATTAGGTTGGGTTTCTGAATCCTTATGTGGCGATTACAAATATATGCCATTTTACCTAGAGATGGTCCTCAAATGTTTAAATGCACAATAAGTGCATTTGTGATTTTATTTTATTTTATTTTTTGTTCAACCTTTTATCTTTGTTTGATTATCTGAAATGTTGTGTTGTAATTGAGGTAGGAACTGTTTTTTGTAATAAGATGTTTGGTGAATGTTGGTAACATCAGATATTTTTGAGAGGACCTTCCAAAGTTGCATCTCTTTTGCTTCACTTAAAGCAATTTTGTCTGTAACTTTGTGTTTTAATACTAAAAGAAATCATGTACCTTTTACAACAAACAGGCAGAGTTAGATTCCCTACTAGGCAATGCTTTAAATTAGTATTCTTTCTTTTAGAATTCTATTTCTAATGACACGGGAGTCTTGCTTATAACAAGTTGAATTACGTATGTGAGCCTATGTTTGAATATACTTATTAACTTATTTAATTATACTTATTAATACTTATTAACTCTGACAACCATTTCTGGTCTCAGTTCTGTTATTTTCTTCTTATTGCAGTTCTGAAATCAGGCCTCACAGTTATTTAATATAGTGACACATTTAAAAAATAATAAATGGGAGGAAAATAACGTTATATAATGTCTTTTCCCTAGAAGCTCTGCCTAAGACTTAATTTTATGAGCACAGTTAATGCTGATTATTCTGTTTCTGATACATAAGGCATCAAAAAGAGTGCTTACTTGATTTACCATTAAGTCCCCACTGCTACTATGGAGTGTAACTAGTGCACAAAATCATATCTGCTCTGTGTTTGTCAGCTGGGTTCAGTCTCAAAATGGCCATATTCAAAAGTGATGTTTCCTGTGGGCTATCTTATGAAGATACAGTACATCAGTAAAGCACCTCTCCATCTGTTAAAGTGCTCTTACCTACATACCTTGTTTTGCTCTGGAAAGGTACTACATCTTAATTCGCATGCTGAATTGAAATGGAACATTCCAAGCCATTGACTTTGAGCTGAGCAACAGAGTAATAAAAAGGAAAATGCAATGTGGTAATATGTAAACATTCACAAAGAGGGAAAAAGAATTTGCTGAATTTGACTGGCAACTTCTTTTCCGACTGATTCCTTAAATAAACGTTTCTTCTCAGTAAGAAGAAGCAAATATTTTTCTCACAAAAAAATAATAGCTAATGCAGGTGCTCAGCCTGCTTTGATATGTAATTTAAGAGTCTTAATGCACTTATTTAAAAATATCACCTACTTTTAGCATTTCCTTTATTTGTTCTAAGCTCTAATAATTTGGATCAGGCTTGCTAGTCAAGTCATTACCACATGGTAGTTGGTTTTCAGGCAATTTCTGTTAAGACCACACTCTTTCAACTTGTTTTCAGTTTATATGTTAAACAATGAAAATTACTGCTACTATAAGCATAGAGGCAGGGGCTCAGAGTTACTTTGTGATCAGTGAAGGTCAGAATGAAGTACAGGAGTAACGTGCAGATCCATTTTTAAAATACCAGAGTTCATTCCCGTTATTAGCTATACTATAATTTAAGCAGTGTTACAATTGGGTTTTATAGATGGATAATACCAATTGACTCAGCTCTCCTCTTACTCTCCATAAAGATAACTGGAGAACTCTGTTATGAAACAGGGAATGCCACTGATGTGTGCTCCCTGCAGCACCCTGCTTGCTCCCAACACCTATTCCTGGCTTTGAGTGCATTAACTCAAGCTGCAACATGCAGCTTGTCAGTTATGATTTAGTAAGTGGAAGTAAATGTTACATGTGAGTAGATTGCAAAGCCAAAGCTCTTGTGCAGAATTATATTATGCTTTATGCCTAAAATAGTTACTTGCACTGCAGTATCTACAAAGCTAACTCTAGGCAAAACTGATTTGCATTGGCAAACCTGGAGTGTTTTTCACTGAAACCCGATTGGGTAAAGAATGCTGAAGCTGTAACAGTGCACAGGAGTGAGGACTGAACTCCCACAGAAAGAGTCTTCTCTGCAGTTTGGTGTATGGCCACATTAACAAGCATGTGTTCCGGTGAGCAAAGGAAATGCTGTTAACAATTCTGTGCAATTCCTTTCTTTTAATTAGCAGCAGTAAAACAAACAAAGTCACTCTACACTCCAATGAGTGTGTTGAGTTGGGTTTTTTCGCAGAATAAGGGACTTTCTTTGTTTTTTAATTTAATGGCCTTTGCATTAAGTACTTGATCAAAAGCGTTAATCTGTGGCTGCTGTGAATATAGCTCCAGAACATTGTCACATATTTGTAACTTTTTACCTCCTTCAGAAATGTAGTAGTAAGGAAGGTAGATTGGATTTCTTGTCATCTGAGTTCCATAACTTCTCTGAGCTGCATGGTGAAATCTAGGCAACTGCCTGGAGAGCATTTTAATAGGCAAAATCTATTCTTTTGTCTGTATAGACGGGAATTAAAACAAAACCACAAAAGGTCAGCCATTGTATTTGCCAATTAAAGTCTACTCCAGCATGATATATTTTAGGGTTTACAGGGAATTGTAGTTATTCAACCATAATTGTACATTTTTTCTTCATAGCAGTTCAGCTCCGGTAAGCTTATTCTTTTTACTTTCCAAGCAACATAATGGGAGAACCACAGGTGATCATTTATACAGTGCTTCATACACAGCAGCAACGTGTAATTTCTAAGGATATATCCTAATGCACTGTACAGCACAATGCAGTTTTTAAAATACAAATGGAGTTGTCCAAGTGAACTTGGTTTTAACTTCAGTTTTAAATGAAGTTGCCATTTGGATGCAAACAAGCTTCATCTATCTTTAACTTGCGTACACAGGTAGAAACTAAAGGCATACTTATAGCCAGCTGAGATAGTTCAGAGCCAATTTAGTCACCAAGCTAGCAGAAGCATACGTAATTACATTTTCACCTACAGGCCTACTCATACTGCTGCAGATTTTAATGAGTTTGGGCTTTCTCTATCTTTCAGTAAAGACTCATTAAATATGAGAAATAAAAATGTAAGATTTAAGCTTTACAAATAGTATGTTCTTAAAAGCATAATACCAGTTTAGAGCATAGGGAAGGTGAACTCTGTTTTAGTGATTGGATGTTTGCAAAAAAGGTCTTTAACTACAACTTCCAGTGTCAAGATCATTAATATGATTCAAAAAACTTACATAAATATTCTTTTAAATGAAATATTTTTTCTTATTTTTCTTCATTATTTTGAGAAGCCTATTGATAATTTGATAGGGGAGGAATACCTGTAACTGTCAGATGTTTTGGTTTCCACAATTATTGCCTGCATTTTGAGAGGCTGCATCTTATGCCAGTGCTTCTCCTCAGATAAGATCAAGGAATTCTGTGTTGAAAACACTGACAAATTAGCAGAAGATGAATCAGAATGTGGAAGTAGAATTGAAATGGATTTATGAATACTATTGATACTGCTAAGAATTCTGGTCAAATTCTGTAAATGTTCTTGCAGAAATGAATCAAAATGAGTAAATGAGCAAAGAAAGTAAGGAAGTCATCAACTGAGAGAACTGTTGCTCTGGAGAAAGTCTTCCTGTTGTCATTTGCCATTATATTACCTCCTTGAATGAGATATTCCATTTCAGTGCACGAACGTGGTGAAATGTTTCATTGTGTATTCCCCTAGTTGTTAATAAAATAAATAAGAAAAGAAGCCAGTTTCCTTGTCTGTATTCTGCTGTGTTAGTTTTCCAGTTTTATTTTTTTTTTATAATACATCACATTGCTACATCTACATTTTCTATCTCTTTCCTGCCTTTTAATAAAGTGAGATGGGGTGTGGTTATCATGAGACTATACTTGTGGAATAGAGAAATAAATGAGGTCTTAATAGGAGTTGGAAACACTGGTGATTTACGACTTTCTACAACACTCACTGCGCATACATGTCAATGTGTAGCATACCATAAATTATATTACATGCTGTAAAATGCTATAAGTTGTCATTTTTAGCGTGAGTTATTACCATTAAAGACTTTTATTGCCTGCTGCTAGTGAATTTCTGCAGCTTCCTCACCAATTCTCTAACTAATGATTTCAGCAAGTGCAGGAAGGAGTCTGGGAGATGCAGTGGCTGATTAGGTAACACAATTGCATTAAACCTGTGACGCCAGAGGTTAAACTGCACTGAAGAGAAAATATGATCTATTCACTTGATAGCATCCTTAGTATTGAGCATTTCCAAATGCCGTTTGGATCAACTGTGTATTATGAACCACTGTTAATGTGTGCCCACTGAAAACGAGAAATGCTTCTAGTTTGTCCTGATGCTGTGTGTATTGCATGGTCAGCTGCAGAAGAATGAAGATGAGCTAAATCCTGTGGAGAAATTCAGCACCTCCCAATGATCTGCCCATCATCAAAATCTGCAGCAGCACCTCAAAGGAGATACTGCTGTTATTGGTGTAAACGTAGGAAATGGCACAGCAGAGTAGCAAACTGTAATATTTTTTAGTGAGTAGCCATTAGGATACTGGGTTATGGGTCTTGTAGTGCACGTTGAGTTCAACAGAACTGAGTAAGGGGGGGATCTGCAGATTGTGCTGTTTTGGTTTGTTTTGTGCAGCACTGCTGTGATACTTAGCCTTGGTAACTGCCTTGTTGTGGTTGTCACTGGCACCTCTATGTGCTGATGTTCTTGCAGGAGGATGACAAGCTGTGGTGTATTCTCTTAAATTCATCTGGACGCCTGTTGGGATATTTGTGTTTGAAATGTTGGTGCTACCTTTCAGGCTTTTCAAGTGTCGGCATGAAAAATACATGTTACAGATTGCAAACAAAATGGGAAACCTGTGATGATTGATTTTTGGATTTTGCAAGAAATTCCTCAAAACAAGTCCTTTTCTTTCCCTCAAAAAGCTGGGTTTACCATTGCTTTTAGAGAGATTTCTTTTTGACACCTTCATTAAACCCAAATTCAGTGTCATCCAGCCTCTTCTCAGCATTTTGGTGAGAGAAATGTCTGTCTAAAATATATCTTGGTAATCTTATTGTTCAAGGCATGATGAAAAGGATAGTTATCATTAAAAATCAATGTAAACGTTTTTTTTGCTAGATACTTTTGTTGCATTTTAAAGAGGTTTTTCTCTGCTGGGTCCTCCCCCTGCCCTGCCGGCCGGAGCACATTTCTGGCTGAATCGTGCCCTCTAGTGAGCCGCTGAGGCAGGATTCACATGGCAGAACTTTCTCATCATCGGGATGGATATTTTTCGTTTTCTTTCTCATGTAGCTTGGAGAACTCATCAAGCACAGTTCATAAGAGCAGGTGATTTGTGCTTTGTTTGGTGGGATAAAGAAGTCGTTATCTTAGTATTTCTAATGTATTTATCTAAAGCTGCCATGCTTGCTGTCTGTTTTGTCCCATTCCTAGCTGTGTATTTCTACTTTTCCTTCTACCTTTCCCCAGCTTTTCCTTCCCAAGCTTTTTGTACATGCAAGAGGCAGTTTGTGGCTCTTGGTTTTTTTGCTTTTGTTTTTAATTTTTTTTTCCAAAAGAGTCTGAAGTAAGTAGTTGTCAAATGAAATGTCACTGTGCAATTTGTCAGCTTTTTTTTTTTTTTTTTTTTTTTTTTTTTGACCTCTTCACTGAGTCTTTAGAATCCTACAGCAGTTGCCCCTTTGTGTCATGTGAACTTCACAGCTGGTGGGAAATAAGCACTAACAGTTTGTAAAGCCATCTGTGCAGGGTAAATGTGTGATGGCTGAAAGAGCTGTGTGGCTAATGTTTGCTAGATAACTTCAAATGAGCACTAGGCCAAATTTATGAACAAAAAGAATATGCTTTTGCACATCATTTGAGCTTATACATTTTGTACATAGGAAGTTTTAAGTACATGAAAAGGACAGAACTGTAAATTAATGTATTTTGAGTGGTAACTTATGTTCTCTGGAATGGGCTCAAGGGACTTCATTATACTGTCCTTAATAGAACATCCCTCTTTGCTGGTCTCTGCTCCAACACTGTCTGCATATTTGAGGTCTGTTCTTCAATAACAGATGTGTTCTTCCACTTTTACAATGTAGATGCAGCTGATACTTAATCACAAGTAGATATTTTTAGATTAAAGAGATATAAATTACTTAAAATTATTGCATGCTTAAAATATGTACACTGCATTTATTTGTTTTGAATTGATAGATTGTTTAAGGAGCACATTCATACATATCCTTTTGTTCTAAAATGAATGAGTAGAAAAACTGGAAATAACTTTTTCAGTCAGTGTTTTCCCTTTCCAGCAACCCTTTACCTAGTTATTAGTCAGCTGTGCATGTAAAAGTTCTGTCTGAATTAAAATCAATTTGTGCTGTTATTCAGAACAGTGTTAAAACTTGCCTGATTCTTGCCTTCACGTTTCAAGGCTATTTCAGGGCTTCTTTTTCTTCCATTGGCTAAAAGCACTATTCCAATTACTAGCCCAAATATATTTATGGCCATTTGTTACCCGATTTGAGACTTCCTAAGGTCTGCAATTGAAATACAAACAACTAAGTGCAATATCATAAAATAGAACTATTTGCTCTCTGAAAGCATTTTTAAGAGCCCATTAAGCAATCACCTGTGACATTGAGTTGGAAAAGAGGAGCTCTGTTTGGATAAGAAAACTCCATTCTTTCTCTTCCCTTTGGAGTCACATGTTTAACAGCAATTTCCAATGCAGAAGTAGTGATTTTTTTATTTTTTATTTTGTGTGCATTTTTGTGTTAATAGCTATCCAGTTTTTCAGGAAAGTCGTGTGTGACTGTGACATGATGTGACAATGGTAGAACGTTGCTGATGCACAGCAGCAAATCCTATCACATGAATAATTGCTACTTCTGGGGATTTTTTAAATGAAAAAGTGTTGGTAGTTTATACACATAATGGTCCTCTGAACGTATCACAGCTTCCTTAAATTTTTAGAACCTGTAATACAGGATCTGCTTTTAAAGGTTTAAGATAGAATTAACACAAAAGACAAGGGTTTGTTTTATGGAGTTGATGAGGTTTTTTTCTTGTGCTGTTAGAAAAAAAATGCTGCTTGTTAGTTGTTAAATCATACTCAGCTTATGTAAGACTCCTCGGACTCAAACACTGGCAAGTAAAACTTTTTAAGTCCAAATTCTTTGCTAATAAAAATTGTTGTTGGGTCAAAATATGGTTTGAACCAGAAAGATTCCTTCATCTGGACCAGATTTGGTGTTGTATACTGTGAATTCATTATGTGGTAGACACAAGCAAGTAATCTGTGAAAGTAAACGGTATGTAGTAGGAAAATGGAAGAGGAAATACCATATTCAGCACTTACAGGTAAGTAGTTAATGCAATTCTGGCTTTGTCTTTGGCAGTTGGCTTTAGTTTGCATCTATATGAGAAGTAACTGATACCAGCTTTTCCACCAGCTCAGTTTCTCTCCATTTTAAATGTATGAAATGAAGATTTTTATCTCCTTTCATGTTTAAACTTCGCTCTCGTTCTGCTTTCAGATTGAATACGATTTCAAAGGTTGAATATGAGAGTAGTTCTCGTCCTTGAGGACTTTTCAAAAAACCTTTGCAGCAAGTTGAGGAATTTTGTGGCATCTTAAAATTTCCAGTTGTCATTCTGCAGAAAAGACTGTACTGAGGGCGATGTGTCATTACTACTTGCTGTGGAACAAGTATTTTCATCAGGTATCTCAGTGGAAACTAGAAACTGATGACCTTGTGCAGGAGTGGATTTCTTAGGCTACATGACAAAAAAAAAAAATAGCAGCTGAGTTTTCACACCTAGCTGTAAGTATATGAAACATTTGCTGAAGTCCCCAATGGTCTTGGAAGCTGTTAGCATTGAACGCTATCAAGGGTACCTGAAATAACATCTCACTGGAGATGACTGAAATTTCTCTGGCTCCCTAACAGTAAGCAGAAGTTAAAAACAACCTCCTAGTGTAAATTCATTCCTACTACTGCATGCAATAAAATGTTTTACTGAGTAAATGAGTGAGCTTTAAAAAACGTGAGGAGAATGTTGCTGATTTCTAAGGAAACCTTTTAAGAAAGGATACTGATGAGGAGTGGGGAAGTGATATTGCTTTGAGCTTTTCCTTTTTACTGTCTAACAATGGACATGTGAAATCAAATAGACAATTAAATGAATACAGTGAGTTGTCACTTATGCTTAACCCTATGCCCTTAATCACACCACTGTTTGTTGTTCCTGGTCTTCTTTTCTTCTGCCAGTCAGAATCCTAACATCTGCTGAAAGCCATTGTCCTTCTGCACGTCCAGCTGTTAAATCCCCATTCCCCTGCTGCTTTGTGAGTGCGAGGAAACCACGCTGATAACTTTGTACAAAGTAGAGAGAAGTAGTGATGACAGAAAAAGACTGCTTGTAATAGCCACCTCTCTTCCTAGCTTCAGTATTGTTTTCCTGGAGATCAGAGTTGAAATGCTATGGGGGTGTAATTGTAATTGAATAGGTATACACTTCTTATGAACCAGCATGCGTGAACTGTGACATGAAATTCAATGAAGGAAACTCACTGTTGCTGTGTCCTTCTGAAAGTGGTTGCACTAAAACTGTAAAATTAAAAGTTCAAGTAAACAAACAAATAAAAAAACTGAAAACAGAGCATTTCCATCAGTGATGCAGGAAAGCCAGCATATTCTGAACAGACAGACAGTGTAGGATGTAGATCAACAAGACGTGGGTCTCACTAACTTGTAAATGTGTAAAATTTATCTCATTGGCAAATTGACAACAAAACATTTTTATCAGTCTCATTTCTGTAGACTGTAATGTGTAAAGCAGTCTTTATCTAGCAAACAGATTGAGTCTTTTTTTCTCTCCTTTTATGTTATGTGTGTATATTCTTTATCATTGCTTCCTTATTTAGAGGTAAAGTGCCTTTTGACTGATGGCTATTTACTATTTCACTGAAAAGCTGCTTTGTTTGCCTTTAACCATCCAGATCTGAATCTAATAGTTATGTCTTAGGTCTCCTGTACCCAGAACTGATTCTCAACACTCCAGTGCTTTCTCGTGCAGCTGCAGTGCTGCAGGAGACAAATGGAAGTGATGCTTAAAACAAAGTCGAGTTGTTTATGTCAATGCTACTCAGAATAATAGGAGGTAAATGGCAAATGTTTACAATTTCTTGTATATGATAGTTCCTGCTGTTGATCATGTTTATAGTTCTCTGTGTGTGTACGTGTGTATACATGCTAGGGCTGCTCTGAAAGTAATGCCTCCTACTTTATTATGCTGGCCCACAATGTCAGAGGTGGATGCTGGTTGTATGGCAGTAGAAGCTGAATCTTCCTACCAATATTCCATTCCATTTTGTTGCCGTGGCAGTCTGACAAAATGGAATCTGAAGTGGAAGTATGTACAAAGCAAAAGTGTGGAACTCAATTCCTCCATACAGAAGAAAATGTTCCCACTGACATTCATCAATGTTTGCTGAATGTTTACGGAGAGCAAACAGTGGATGTGAGCACAGTGAGATGATGAGTGATGAGTTTCAGCACTGGCTACAGCAGCAGTGGGTCATCTCTGCTTGTGCAGGGTTTTGCGAGTGTGGCATGCAGGCTCTTGTTCATTGGTGGTGAAAATGTACAGCTGATGGTAATGACTATGTTGAAAAGTAGTGTTTTGTAGCTGAGAATTTGCTCTATCAAATAGTGTTATTGGGCTCCTTGTGTCTCTTATAATTTCCGTGGAAATAAATAGCAAACACTACTATATTCCTCATGTCTTATATTTCTCACTTGTTTGTTATGTCAGTATCATCTATGGTTTCTCATAACAAAGCAGTCAGAGCCAATTTGTAATAAATAATGATTATTTATTTAACTTGCTAAACATCTAGTTGCTGTGAAACCAAACACCATTTTGTTTTCGCTTTACCAGATAATGGTTAATATGTACAGCTGTAGCACTGAAAATGTAGAACAGCAAGTAGTTGTGGGATTTCTGGGCAATTGAAAGACAAAACAGAGGTACTTATGGCTGTGGCAGCCTGTACTGCTGTGGCCAGATGTAGTAGTTTAGGACATAAGAGTTTGCTTTTGGTGGAAAAATGGCAGAACATATACATATAAAACAGAAGACTGTTCCTTAAACCACACATCTTTATAAATAAAAATAACAAACAGCTGGAAGGAATGAACAACACTGAATGTACACGCACCATTAAGCATAACATACTTTCTCTGCCCTTGAATTTCTTCTTGATTGAGCTTGGCCATGCTAATAAACAGGTTAAATGTATTTTTGCCTTTTCACAGAATGTTTTAAGTCAGACCAAATCAGCTTATGCTGAAGCCAGTTGAAGTAGCTACTGACTTCAGGATCAGTGTAACTCAGAAGAAATACATGATTTTTAACAAGTGCAGCAGAATGACACAAGGGTTTTTTTAGTGCTTCTGTGAGTACAACTGTAAGAGAATTTGCCTTCCAGCTTTTTCTTGCACCTTCCTAGAAGTATTTAAGGGATCAACTTAATGTTTTCCCTGACTTTGAGTTCAAAATTTAATATTTAATGTAGAAAACATCAAATTCTAGAACAGTTTTTACTTTCATGAGGAACAGTGACCTAAAGCCTGTTTATCTTAGACTTCCAGTAGTGGACAGAATGCTGGAAGTGTACGACACTATCCGCCTTCAGCCATAGTTTGAATAAGCACTTCGCGTGATATTTACAATATTTTTAATCAAAGCCCCGGACTTCATTAAACAATGGAATTTGGGAAATAACTTATGGAATACTAAGTTATATACCAGCATTTGTTTCTTCTGTCAGAAAGAAAAAAAGAGTAATATATAGTTCCATGAAATGTTGAAATAACCAAAGATCAGTGATTTCCTCTGCTGCAAAGCTGAAAAAAAAAAAAAGTCTATCCTATGTCAGAGTAAAAATATAGCTGTCCTAAACAGCCTGGGGGGGGGAAGGAGGAACTGTACTTTTTTCTGGACAGTGATGTTGAGGGAATAGCTGTCAAAATATATTGATTGTTTCTGTACAGCAGTCTCAAAAGATTTCTGCTCCAGAAAATTGGTAACAAATGTTCATCAATTCTAAGGAATTCATTTATGCCTTTCATTTTTAAAAAGCTTTTAGTTAAAATTATTCTCAAATTAGGCTTCTGCATTTCTAAATAATAGAACATAGGAACTTATAGTCTCTTTCTCCAGGAAGATGCCAGCTTATTCAGTCTTATCTGATTATCTCTATCTCATTCAGCTTTCTGAATTCAGAATGTTGCTGCATTCAGTGTTTGCTAATTAGTTCAGTGCAGTATTTTATCGCTTCTTCATCTCTTGTGGCTTTTTTGTTCATTAATGTTTAGCTGCACTTTAAGCTATTGAGTTAATAAGTAGCAAATTGATACATTTTGTACTGGTTTTCAGTAATTAAAATGAATTTAATTGAGCTGATCTAGTGTTTGCGCAAAGTACGATAGTGTATTTGTACTTAAGATTCACCACTCAGTTTCATGATGAGCTGTAATAGGACTTTCACATAAATAGATAACTATTTCTCTTTGTTATTCTTCCTTTAAGTAGCCTAAAATTTTAGCAGTATTTTTGCCTGCTCCCTTGCGCTCATTCATGGCTCTCAAACAGAGGTTGTATATGCTTTATTCCTATGAAATCATTATGCTTTTTCTTTGTTAAATAATACTCCTTGAGAGTCTCCTTCACGTAAAATTCTACCAGTAGGAAGCAGCTTAGTGAGATATGCAGGTTTAACTCAACATTACAACTTGGTTAGTAGTTTTTTCAGGATTTCTTTTCCATTTCTTGTTGCCCTGTGAATTAGAATTTTACTTTTTGTGGCTTGTGTTCATTGCCTCTCCTTGCAGTGTGCTGTACGCATACTGGAAGTCTGGCTCTATCTTCTGTCTGCTCTCTTATTTGGCAGGAATAGAAAACATAACACGTTCCTTCTCTATTTCCTTTCCAATCTTATATTAAAACTGAAGAAACAGTTCTCTTTTCCTCTTCTCGTGGATCATATACTTCATTTCCCTAATTATCTTTGTGTTCTATGATGGACACACTGTGTATCAGTGTCTGCCTCAGATTTAGGAGTTCCCAAACAGGCCTTGTTATTCTATTGTTGTCTCACAGATCCCGAGTAGGAGGCAGTAGCCATGCAGGTATTGATCCTTGAAGGATTCCACTAGTTCTTGATTGCCAGTAGGATGTTATACTGCAATCACAACCCTTTGCTTCCTCCAGCTTGGTGTGTTTCCACATCATAGTGAGGTACAGACTGGATACGAGGACTAATTTGGCTATAGGGATACTCTGCATAATTCTGTCAGAAACCTTTCTGGCATATAATTATCAAAACTATGTGATGATATGCTCTCCTGTTTAAGGAAAAGTAATTGTATTTTGAAAACTACCTCAACTTTTAGAATATGCTTATTTTTTATTTTCTAGAAAAAAAGCAAAAGTTCCTCTGTAGAAAACTTGGCTTTCTCACTACAGAAAAAGTTGTGGGTTTTATTTGCGGATAATTATACCTCTGTGGGGAGTTAGGAAACAGTCTTTGAAGTCTCTGCAGGAATCAATCTCCATAAAAAATAAATAAGTATAGCACCTTGCTGTTTTAATTGAGTGGGATCAAACAAAAAAATACAGAATGCTTCATGTAGCTCAACAAGTTTTTATGTACATCTTCCTGTACTTCTGATCCTCTTCAAGCTGCTTATCAAATTCTGGAGGAAATGTAAAGATGAGAAGCTAAATGTTTTTGAGGACTTACCTATCGTTTCTAAGGTATTTCTGACCTTTTAAATTGAATATGTGGAAAAAACATCAGGCCAATCTCTGGAACTGTTAAATAGAGCACTGACATGACTAGTTTTATGTGCAGACTATGAGAACAGGTAGATACAGTTAACAAAGTACGCAGTGTTTATATCTTATTTTAACAGGATATCCATGAACACTAAAATGCAAAATTGTCAATATCACCTCCCTCTATTGTGTGTACATTAAGTATTACAATATCATCATATTCTTTGGCACGTGCTTTCTTGGATTTAGAACAGTGTTCATACATGTTTGTGGGGATCACGGGTTCTCTGAACAAAAAGGTTCATGAGTAATCTGACACAGGGAAATGGAAATATGCAGAGAAATGTAGAAATTTCTTGCTTGCAAGAAAAATTGCTTGCAAGAAAGTTCTTAGTATTCCTTTCATCATAGGATGGTGCTGAATTACCAATGTAAAAAAAAAAAAACAAAAAACAAAAAAACCCAGAATACAGTGCTCTTAATCTTGTTTCCTTTGCTCAGAATTCTTTTAGGAAAAAAAGTCATTTTTAGCTTACCATGCGATCTCTGTGTTATTAGTCTTTCTACTCTGTGATATTTCAGATTCATTGCTTTTAAAAAATATTCTAGCAGTAACTTATAGGAAATTTGAGAACATGCAATGTATTTTGACCTTCTACTATATATTGCAGCATTATTGCACAGATCACTCCAAGCTTTCTGCCTGATTGTGGAGAGAGATGACCATTCATCTTGTCTAATGACTAACCAAAAAACTGTCTACACATTTCTGCCATCTTAAGAACATTTCCCATTCTAATACTGCAGACTTCTTAAAATATAAAAATAGTCAGAATAAAAATCAAAATCATTACAGGATTTAGAACTCTACAAAAGTGGAGAAGAAAACTTGTGCTTAGAATAATCACCCACAAAGTTACATTAGATTCATTTCTGTTTTTTCAAGAGATTTCTGATCTGATCCTGACTTTGTAATGGAATGCCATAAATGTGTATATAATATATATATTCATTATGTATATAGTTGAAAATTGAGTGAGTCTTACCATGAGAAGGGTTAGTCATTTGCATCTTTACCTGCCTAATCTTTTAATTATAGAAAGATATTTTCAGCTCAGTGTTTGTAAAAATTCCAACCTTTTTCTGTCCAGAAAATCAGGAAAAATAGTGACTACAGCTATTGATCCAATTATTCAAAAGCTTACTGACAGAAACCAGATAAAAATGGGAGGGCATGTAAAAGTCATGCTTTAGTGTATTAAAAAGTACTGCGGAAGCTGACTTACAGTGAGAGGTTTTCTATTGATTAATTTGTGCTTCTGTCTCTAATGTATGCATGTATTTGAGTGTGCTAAGCACTGACTGTGCTTAGCGTGTTCTGACATTGCTGGGTCTTAGATATAAATAAACAGACTGTACACGATACCACAGACGAATTTCTTTACTACATATCCCACATGCTGGATTTCCAAGACATGACAACTCCCTGAGGCGTTCAAAACTAATTTAACAGGCCTTTGTTATTTTTTTTTATTTTTGGATTTTCTTTTGTACATGAACATTAGTGCTGATCAAAACCTTGGCCAAAAAATATCCTGGAGAGAGTGCCGTAAAAATAATGTGTGTTTGCACATGGGGTGTGAAAGCCCGGGATACAAAGATAATACAGGCTTTTCTATTTATCTTTCAGATAGATGAAATAAAGCAAAAATAAAGATAATGTAATCTTTACATATGCAGAAGGCAGATGTTATTTCTGTTGTTTTGAGTGCTGGTTGCTATGGTAATAAAAATGGTTGACCAGTTGAATTTCAGTAGCTTTAATATCTAGCTGCTTATTAAGCTGTACGCTGTGAGATTTCAGAACAGCGGGGACATTTTTTCTGCTAATACTTGTCAGTTTTCTGTGTACTATTGACATCTTTCAACCACGATTTCCAATCCCTGAAATGTCAATAAGTTCTTTATCCTACAGTCTCCTTTATTGTTAGGTTTCCATTTTCACTGATCAGCTCTGCAAATTGTTTTCTTTCTCCTTTACATACCAAGTATGAAACTCTGTTATGTTTCTATCAATGAAGAACTATTTCTCAAAATGTGATTTTGAAGACAGTGTAAGAATTACTAAAGCATCTTTCACTAGGGCTATAATGAGGACCTCTTTATTAAAACAAGAACATATGAAAAATGTTTGATACAGGCCTACACTGTATAGCTGTACATGATATTGTGGAGGAATGATTGGTTAGAGTGGTAGGTTGTGTTTATTTCATGCAGGTATTCATGTGTTTCCCAAGTAAGCTGTCTTGTCTGCAATATCCGTCCCTCTATCCCAAAGTCAGGACAGACGCCGTAGCTGTAATTTAATCTCCAAAGCCAGTCTTTCAAAATGATGTCAGAAACAAAGATCACAAGATTGTACACTAAATTGAAATTTTAAAAGGATATTACATTTTGGGCTCACTTTATTCACTTTCTAGTGTTTGAACTCTTTAGTGTATGTAACACTTCCGTTGTTTATCCTTTGTGGACACAAGAGCTGAAGCTATCCTTGTATACATGTTTTCTCATCCAATCTTCTGATATTGGGATGTGGGCTTTAAGAAGGACAGAGAAATTGCAAGACTCAATCTTGGTGGTGTTATTTCATGCAGCTGTAGAAGATAATGCATCTGTTCTACAAGCATTGTCATTGTTTTTCTGTCTTTTTTGTAATAGATCAAAGCCAGTTGAAAGAAATGTAGAAAGATAATTCAAGTATTACATATATTTTTAGATCTCAGAAGTGCATTTTATTATTTTAAGGTGAGTTGTGATCAGGTATGAATTAAAAATATGTTTTGTACTCTAAGTTTACTAAAAGAAAAGCATAAAAAATACTAATAATGTTAGAATCTTTTGTAAATGGAGACTTAGGCGTGCACTGCTGTCTTTTGAGCTTGTCAGTCTGATAGGGAAGATGTTGTTCTGTTATTGATGTGGATTTACTTTGCTAGTGCTGAGCTCTACTGTCTGTGCATAGTTAACAGTTCCGCTCATTCCCTAAATCAAACCTATAAGATTGACTATAATTCTGTAGTTGCTAGTGCAAGAAAGGCAAAGGTAAACAGCAGCTATTTAATTAATTACACTAAATAAGTAAAATACCATAATAAAGAATGTTGGTTTTCTTCCTCTGTTGCCAGAGTGGCTGAGAGTGCAGACAGCTTTAGTGACGTAACACACACATCTGGTGTGTGCTGTCACATTCATCCCTTCTTCTCTGGGAAGGAACTCAGTGCAGCTAACATTTAAATTCAGAAATGTCCCCAGTGTGTTTGAAAAGAGTAGGGTAGTATCTGCAGGAAAGCAAAGAATATGTGCTGTACAAGGAATTTTCCATCAATATCACAGAAATATTTGTTGTTTTTAGTGCTTTAAAACTAGCTCTGTTGAATTCATCGAAATAGCACAAGGGAAAATGGGATGGAGTATAATCACTTAACCTTTGACTCCGTTAAAAGGAATCTAACATAAAAGGGACATAAATTATTCTCCACAGCAGAGCTCTGTTTAAAGTTCCTGGTCCCTGGACATTAAACCTCTCTGGAGTGAGGTTGTCATTTCATTTGATTTCATGTGCGCAATGTTCATTATTGTAATAGATTCTATGCAGTTAACATGTCCACTTTTGAAATACTGCAGCACTGCATAATGCTTTTGGGAGGGCTCATTATTGCAGCTTACTGTGCTTGACAGTATAGTGTGTTCTGAAGTCACAGTGCACTCATGAATACAGTGATTAATACCTGATTGTTTCATTTTTCCAACAGCAGATAGTTTGTGTAATGGCTCGAGTTAACAACATCAAGGAATTTCTTGGTCTGTCAGAAATTTTCTTAGTGTGATTCCTTAAAAAAAAAAAAAAAAAAAAAACAACAACAGCAAAAAAACACCCTACACTTTGATAATATTATTTTAAAAACAAGCAAACATACAATACGAAGTTTATTCATTTGGAAATATTGATGAAGGGGAGGGAGAATATCTGATTTTTAGTGATTTGTGTTTAATAATTAGCTATTAGTTTTTTAGCTCAGAGTTTTACATCTTTGTTTTCAGCTACATGGTTCTGCAGTAGTGAACAATAAGGGCTTTTCAACTTATTTTTTTGACATAGGTGTGTTTTATGTAGTTTTCTGTTGCCATGGCATAGATAACATAGATAACCCTATTAAATAATGCTGTTGACAGTTCTTTCCCAGCTACTTTGTCAGCTGTATTCTGTTACCTTTTCAGATTTTATCTAATTTTTTGTCTATTTTATTGTAACAATAATTATATATTTTATGAAAATATTTATATATATATTTTTATATGAACAGAATCATTTATCTATTTTGCCCACATCCATATGTGGTGGAAACTGTGAAATATGTGTATTTGCTGTTCTACTTGTCCTTAATCAACGTCCCATTGCCTGGTCCAGCTCATGTAGCTTTTGTCTCTGGATGTTTCCCTGTTGAGTTAAGGCAAAATGTTGGTATGTGATCTTCATGTTGTCAAAATAAAAAAAAAAAAAAGTCTGGCTGTTGTCCTTTCTCTCCTAAGCCTCTTTACTGCAGGTATCTTTTGGTTTTTATTTCTTTTTCTACTTTATTTTCATAATGCTGAAGTTGGTGCTGCTTCGTTGATGGATTTTTTTTTTTTTTTCATGGATTTCTTGTTGTTTGCTTGTTGGCTTTTTTGTTTGTTTTTACTTTTTTTTTTTTTTTTTTTTTTTTTTTTTCCTTTTCAGTCATTGTTTCTGTTTACTGGAATTCATTTCTTGATGATGTGTTGAATCTGTCCAAACCTTATATCTGACTATTTGTAAATACTTACATCAACAGCCCTCAACTACTGATAAACTGCCTGTGAACAAGAGAAGAGTTGAGGATGTCTTAAGTCAGGCTTTTTATCATAGTGCCCCTTTCTAACTCTGCAGTTGCTAACAGCTATTCCAGTTTGTGACTGTGAGACAAGCTGTTAAAACAGCCTTTGTCCTTTCAGCTTTTCACACTTTTTTTTCCCCTTTGTAACAGCCTTTGCCATTTCAGATTTTTGCACTTTTGTGTGTGTGCTTGTCTTTATATGGTACATGTGCTGTAAATCACTGAAGACTTATGTTGGCAGGCAGCTGCCATGGGCCACTCATTTGTAAGAACACATCAGTTCAAAAAATGTCAAACAAAATGAAATAGCCCCTCAGCTCAGGGAAAAAAGGAAGAAAAGGAACAAGAAAAAGAAAGCCAACAAAAGCTGTCTGTAGTCAGTGCTGTAGTTTGTTCTTACGCAGTACGAAGTTGTTGCTGTTCATCAACCAGACTGAAGCTGGGGAACGTTGCTTCTCTGTGCTGCTTCACTGGGGATCATCAAGTGAAAGACTGTTTCTGTTGCCTGTTAAAGATTAGTAATTACAGCAGTGAACTCTGAGGGTCTTTGAAGGAGTTATAGAAGGGAGGAAGGCTGCATAGTAAAGTTAACGAAAAAGATATTGGCAGTACACAAGTTTGCACAAATATCTCTCAATATTTATTGCACTCGCTGTGATCATTTTGTAGAAGATAGAATAGCTGCTGAATAGCTTGCAAAAGAAGGGACAGTGACTACTGAGAGTGATGTGGTTGCAATTGGAGATCTCAAAATTAACCTTAAAACTCACTGTTCCTAACAGTAAACGCTGTATGATAGGCATATGAATTTTACTCAATACTTTGAGACGTTTTTCACAGATGGGTCCAAGGCAGTTAGAGGTGTCACATGTAAGATTTGGAATGATTTTCCTTAATTTTTGAAAGGAGCAACCAACTTCTACCTCTGCCATTTCTTGCAGCACTAGGTGGTTCCTTCACCTTCCCTTCCCCAGCAGCAGACATCATTTACCACCTTCTTCAACCACACGCCTTGTCTTAGACTGCTGCTTAACTCCAGTAATTGCAATATGTTCCTTACAGTTTTGAATTATGAAAATAAGGTCGCCAGTCATCAGAAAATGACTGAAATGTAAATAATGGCTGATATCAGTGAGTCAGTACTTGATTTTTTTATTCTAGTGTCCTTTCTTTGATGAAACCATGTATGATGATGTTTAATAATGAACATTTCTTTGTATCGTCAAGTACTTCTTACAGTTAAGACATAATGCATTGGAATTTTTGAGGAACTACATTTCAGCTTAGTTTCCTGCAGTTGTTTGAAAGCTATGAGAACATGAAGTATCAAATAGTGGTAATATAGTCAACGTGTCATTAATTTTGAATGTTCTTTGCCAGTGTGGAAAGGAAAGTTCAAGCTAAAGAAAGATTATGACAATAGACCAAATGAGAGTCCCTGAATAAGGGTGTTAGTGCCATGTTTGTCCAGATAAATATGTAGATAAACAAAACAAATGGAGAAAGCAGCTGATTTTCTTGGAACTTGGGAACTTGAGAGAGAATATAAATCAACTGGGTTTTCTGTGCAACCCTAAAAATTCATCTGATTTGTTTGTTGTACAAGAAAAAAATAGTCTGAATTTTATGTTGGTTACAAGTGTTCTATTGCCTTTCTAAGCTGTTCTCTTAGGAAGGCTCTTTTATAGTTTTAGATAAAAAATGCTTGAAGGTAAAGATTACTAAATGCTAGTATTAAGCACAACTGTTGAGCTATTTTCCTTGCTCCAGCCTAAGCATAATAGTTTTATTTTGAAAAAGATGAGAATGGCACTCATGACAAGACAGGGGTGAAGTCAGCCCTATAGTCTTGATGTGCCGTTGGCTTTCAAATGTGCCATATTTATTTTATCTGGTTATTTAATTTTTGAAAGATTTCTGATGTGTTTCTGAAGTTAATTATGCTACAGAAATGTACTCAGTGGATGGAAGTAAGTGCCAAGAGAAATTCCTAAATAAATAAAACAACACTTGCTGAAGCCTTGCACGTTTGCTCCTCTTACTTTATTATAAAGCCTTAGTTCTACTGCCTTCTGTTAGCTGATTGTGAAATCCTGTGGTGCCATCTGGTGGATAAGTTAAAACTAAATGTATTAACTGAGTCTAATAAAACCCCTTCAGAACCACAACATCAGCAAAAAAAAAGAAAAAGAAAATGAAACCTACGTGTTCTATGTACACCTTACATACTTCATGAGGGAACTGAAGAGAGATATCACTTTGGATTTGTAGTTATCATAGACGTTTGGGATTAGCTCTTCCTTTTATGTTTGGCTAGGCTATAAGGAACATATAATTTTTATTTTTGATGTACGTACCCACAGAAAAATCTTAACACATTTGAATGACAGTATGTTATGAGTAAAGGGGCATAAAGAGTGTGACTGAGATTAGACTGTAGGGTTGAGTGGTTGCTCCCTTGTGTCAGACTGGCCCTCTCATCTCAGGGAAGAGAGTTTAGTAGAGTTTATTATGATTCTTTGTCATCATAACACATGAAATCTGAATGAAGGTTTACTTTCACAAAGAACAAAATGCTAACTACAAAGGAACAAGCTCTTGTGAGGCATCTCTGTTGTCTGCCGGGGCCAAAGATGAGTATGTTTTATTAAACACCCCAGGTATAACCACATCCATCTCATTTTTCAGGATGCGGTAATGAAAATGAGCTTAGGCACCACTGGAAGTCCATCTGCAAGTAGAAATTTCTTTTGAATTGAACGAGAATTTTTAAGTGAAGGTAGTAGGCATGTGCCACTCTGACTTTTATAATACCTGTATTTAGAATGAGTGGCGTTAGGAAGTATTCCCAGCCTGTCTGGCATTTCCATATTCGAACTGATTATTCTTAAAACAAATTAAGATTTCTGTTGTTATGATTAAATAGATATGAATGATCAGAAAACTGGAAAGAACCAAGAAACATATTCGTTAAGCAGAATATCTTTTAATAACTTAGGATAAGAGACTGACATAACATAGAAGTGCTGGTTATTCCTGGAATTTATTTAGAATTTATCTCTACTTGATTTTAAATAGATATTGTTAGAAGATGAAAGTTGTCTCTCAGTGTTCATCTCATTCCACCTGATCTTTAATAGATTTTGTGGCAATCAAAAGCAAGTTAGCTTTTACTCCAGTTTTAAAAACTGCAGACAAGATATAAACAAGAAAATGATCATTAAAATTAATTTTCTAAATAGTTCAGTGAGGTGGAATATCCCTGTTATCCCTAATATCCTTATTTGCATTTCTTTCATTTAAATTTTGACAGTTTGCCTCAAAGAAACCACAGATTGCCCATCAGATTCAGTGTACAGAGGCTTTTATAACTCCAGTGGGTCCTGTTTTTTTCAACTTTGTTGGCATAAGTATTGCAATTTTGTCAGTAACTTGCATTTAAATAGAATTGAACTCCTTGCCTCCTTTCCCCTTCTGTCCTTGAATTGGTAAATCTGCTTAGTCAGTGTAGAGAATTCAGCAAGGGTAATGCTTTTTGAGCTTCTATCATCATCTGTTCCTTTCTAGTGATCAAATAAAAACTGCAATCTCAATCCTAAATTACTTAAATGCTACAATTGGTTCTATGTATTACCAGGAATTATTTGTTTATTTACTTATTTATTTGCTTATTGCATTAAGTGTAGTGTTTAAGTCTTCAAGCAACTGCAGAGAGGAAGTTAACTGCATGCATCTCTGAACTTCATCTTGCCTGTGGTGGAAAGAGGCAGTGCAATTTTCAGAGAAATTAAGGACTAAATTATACAGGGAAAAAAAAGTGGGAGATTTGCTGTTTTCAGAGTTGTTTTTTTTCCCAACAATGATATGAAAATGTTAATTTTTTTTTTTTTTTTTTTTTTTTTTTTTTTTTTTTTTTTTTTGTGGAGCTGTGTGTGTGTATGTGTGTGTGCTTGTTTTATTTTAGAATTCCCAACTGGAGCTGCTTCGAAAGTGAGGAGTAACATTCATTGTTTTTTAGAAAAAAAATATAAAACTTTTCCATGTTTTTAAACGTCCTGTGTGACATATTACAACCTACACTTTGTCAAATTGCACTTGTCAGATTGTACAGGGTAATGTGACAGTACGTGATACGACTGAAGGGAGATGACATGATCTGTCAAGTACAGTGTTTCATGTGGAAAGTTATAAACAAATTATTGGATTCTACCAAGAATGTTCATGTATTTTTCTCTGTGCACAGCAAGTTATGTTGTATGTTGCATATTTTGAAGATTTATGTATGTATGCTGTTGATGTGGGAAAACAGTCTTGTATGGTTATTAATTAACAAAAGCTAGGATTTTGAGAAGCTTTGAGTTAATTCATGATAAATATATCCACCAATGTTGTTTTTTTTTTTCCCCTTTCTTCTGCAGTTGTAATCTGTCAAGATTAAATTTCAGTGGTGTGTCGTTCTATCTAACATGCACAATAACAAGTTTTTCAGCCATGGACCTAAAAAATTAAAATAGAAATATTTTTAATGTAAGCAAAAGAATTTAGATTGTAAACCCTCCATTAATAGTCTGTGAATCTCAAGGGAAATGCCATCAAAGAGGTGCAATGCTTTCTTATTGATTTCCATTCCATTTCTTACTTTCCTGTGCTTGGTATGTATATGGAATCCAGTCAGTGCCCAGTAAGGATCTGATACTGAGCTGGTGGAAGGTAGACAAATAGGGTTCTTGACCTCAGAGACAGCTAACTTTCTATAAAGGGTCACACTGTTAATTCTTGGCCAAGCTTATTATGTATTTATTTGAAACACAATTTTGTGGCATTTTTTTTGGTAAGCGGTTTCCTCTGGAACTGACAACGTTCAGTTCTTAAATTTTAATCTTTATTCAATTTATTCGCTTTAATGTTGTCCAACATAAGTCAGATATATTTGTATAACACAAAGAAAAAATGCACAGTGTTGGTCTTCTGTTGCATAATTAATTATTTCCGTGAATTCATTATGTAAATTCAAGAGGAAGAGTTTAGTATTTCAAGTAATTATTTCACTTTATTTTTGTTTACTTTTCAGCAAGTGTGTAAAATTGATACTACGTCTGTAATTAAAATGCCAGATGGAACAGTAAAACCCTGGAAACTGGAAAAAGTAGTAATCAGTAATGAAATACTGTAGAGCTCTGAAATGTGGATATGGCTGTAGAAATAAGCAGGACATTCTTTTGAAGCAAAAAGGAATGCATAGATGTAATTCCTTCAAGAATATCAGGTTAGAAATCTGTTCGTGCTAGAAAATACATTATTTTAAGTCTACTGTTTAGAAGTAGAAGATATGAATAGGCATATCCAGATAAATGTGAATAATTCCTGTAAAAATGGGTTTTGTTTGTTGTAAGTTGTTAAAATATTTCGGATGTATCTTAGACCTGTCGCTATTGCTGTTTAAGACCAAATAGCAGTATGGAAACTAAAATGTGCTCAGTTGTGTATGTACACAATTCTACAAATGACATGACTTTTCCTTCTGTAAGGGAGTTGTTTCGGTCCAGTCTGCTGAGGACCCTTCTGGATAAGTCTGCATTTCTTTATGGCCAGTAGGTTACTTACATAAATGTACTTTATTTCTTTGAACACAGACAAACCATTCAATATCTATTCTGGGTTTTGGAACAAGAGATTTGTCTTAGTAAAGAAGTACGACCAAAGTTTCTTTGAAGTTCAGTCTTTAGCTAGCATCTACGCTGACAAGACCTAACTCACTGATTGTCATAGTGGTGGATTCTGGGCCATTGTGAAAACGTTTAACTTAAACTAAAAAAGTGGATCTGTTCAGAGTGTTTGAGCTTTGATTAATGGATAGTCTTTTATTTTTCCTCATTCTATGCAGTTTTTCTTCACATACCTTATCATGCCTGATCTTCCAGCACCACTTAATATTATTCCCTTGCATGTTGGAAAACGATCCTTGTTAATAAGTATAACAGTTTTCTCCTGTTAATTTTTCATTTCTTCTTTTTTTCTGAGTTTTCTCCTGTTACACTGCAGGCTTTTAAAAGTATTTAATCCTTTTATAATGAGTAGTTGCCTGTAATTCAATCTCTTTTTATGATGTCTTTATGTGCAAATTGTGCATTTTAGCTTACAACAGATAGCTCTCTCAGTGCAGATGAGGGCTCCAATACATGTTACCCCCCTTCTCGTATCATTAATTTAGTGAAGTTGTTCCTGAGTTTAGATACCTTTCTGTTTTTTCTTACACGTGTGCAACAGAGATGTTTTCATAACGTAACAGTATTATTCTATAGCATTTCTCTATTTTTAGTTCTTCATGTGTTTTGGCAGCAGGGACAAAGTCCACTTACAGAATTGTATGTGACAGAAGCTGGAACATAATTTGGATAACCACCAATGTGGAGAAAGTTGAGAACTTCATGTTGAGTATTGTGACAATCTTAAACCCGTAGAATTGGGAAATATGGCTTGGTGGAATGGTGAAGGCAATGCAGAATAAGTACTGATTCAGAGGAGCAGGGTTAATCAGAAGGAACGGGAATAAGTGGAAAAAATGTTGGAGTTCTGGGATTGTGAAGTTGAGGAGAATGAAGGAGGAAAAACAGATTTACAGTTGAACAGCTTCTATGAAACAAAGTTGGAAGAGTTCTAATATATTAACTTACTTCAAAGATAGTCTTAATTTGATGTATGCAGCATCAGAGCTCTAGTTCCAGCACTGGATACTCTTGTAGCTCTGTAGAGTCTTGATAAAAATGCATCTCATAGAAGTGGAGAGTTTAAGAACATTTGTGTTCTGCTTTGTGATGAAATGAGAATCAGTAAATTAGGGCCAGACTTTGGGGGTTCATACGTTCAGGTGAACTGATTAATGTTTTTTCTTACTTCTAAGTAACTGTTCAACAGATAAAACGTGAGTAGTTTGCTCTTTTTTTTTTTTTTTCCTGTGGCTTTTTAATTTTGTGTTGTGAAATAAAATGAATATGGAAATAAAGTTAAACATGGCTCAGTGTGTTCTTGTCTCTGAATCAATTGAACTATTTCTGCACTGAAGAAGATTACATCATGAACTCAATTATCACATTTTATTTCCACTGTAATTTTTCTCAATTTAGAGGCTGCTTATTCTATTAAAAGAGAAGACTTGAGCTAATGGTGATTGGTGATCTTCCCTACTGACTTCTTTTACTGATTTAAATCAAATTTAGTTGTGCTATTGAGGATGTTATTTAATATCTATCACTTCATTTATCCAATTTAAACACAGGAAAAGATTCAGAACACATTTTCTGTTATACAGGGACAAATAAGGACGAAACAGGTTACATTACAACTAAGGGCTGAATCTATACTGAACTCAAATGTGTCTAGGACATCTCCTGAGTTCTTTGACCAAACCTCTGTGATGGCAGACTATTTGGAAGGCCCAGTTATGATTTTATTCTGTTCCAACTAGTGAACCGTGGAAACAAGTTCCAGCTGTAGTTTGGCAGTCAAATGTTCCAGAGCTGTCTATAAATGAGTCTATGTGATCTCCTCTGGTACAGTCCCAGCACATATTTGCAACATCAGCTGTATGCTAATCCAGTGGAAAATATGTAATCTTTTTCCTCCTTCCCCAGCGTACTTAGGGTTTTAAGTTCTACAGCATCTTTAATTACCGTTATTGAAGGTCTTTCAACTTTGAAAATTGGAAATATATTTCACTAGAGACTACAGCCCGTGATAATTGGCACTTTGTTTGCAGTGTTTGCACAATGCTGTTCTTATTTCAGTCTGTTTTATTGAAGATTGTTTCCTGATTTTCAAATAAGTTTAAAATTAAAAGAGTCAGATTTCTATCAAGTAATTTTTCTTTGTGGAAGTGAAACTAGTTTTTTCAAATTGTGATTTAGCAAAGTCTGTTTGGCTTAGAAAGATAGATCTGAGATAAAGAGTGGCATCACTTCCATTGCTCTACGTTGATCAGAACAATGTAATTGTCACAGCTTTGAATTTGTTTGGCTTTTTTTTTTTTTTTTTTAATGTAATTATACATTTTCCTATTAGAGTAAGTGTCAGATTGCTAGAAAGTTCTCCTAAAAGATGTGTGACTTCTCTCAAGTAAATCATTTCATTCAACTTGTATTCACTTATACCAGTATTTTAGACAAGATTATGGAAAAAGTACTGGTATGGTGATCCTGAAAGACTGCCGCAGAATACTTTCGCTTTTTATGTCGTATTTCATAAAATAGGAGTTGACATTTATTTCATGTGAGCAATTAAAATTAGATGTGCTGGCTAATATTTAGTGTTCCACATTGAAAATTATGCATTCAGAGAATGATGAGTCATTGAATCAAGTTGTCTAGAGCAATTGTGGACCTTGGGCAATTTTAGTAAGCACCAGGACAAAGCTCTGAGCAAACCAGTCTGTACTCAGAATCAATTTTGTGCAGGTTAGAATAGAGACCTCCTGAGGTCTCGTACAGCTTGAACTTTCTTTTAACTCAATTTAAATTTGATAGGAGTTATTTTTTGTCCTACTGTGCAATTCCAGCACAAAATTTATAATAATTTTCTTACAAAAATTAATATCTAGTTATGTTTTGTTGCCAGGAAGATTTTTCCTAATTTCCTAAGAAACTGCTGTTTACAGGCTGAGTTTACTTAAAAAGTTTAATTCAATGTCATTTTTATCAACAAAATTTCCTGAAAATTAATGGTAGAAATCTGTTGCACTCCAACTGTTTTGATGGCCAGAGGCTTTTACGTGAGTTATGTGAATTCAATGTTACCTATTTTTGGATGACAGCTGGTTATACTGGAATCCATTGTAATGTATTATTGTATACTAAAATATATCTAGGAAAACCAAAACAGTATTATAGTAATCATTGTCTGTGATTTATTCTACTACTTGTAAATTTGTAATAGGTGAGACATGCACATCTTGTAAAGTAAACAATTAGGTCATGGGAGACAAAGGTTAGAAAATATCTCAAATTAAAGGCTGAGCTATATTTGTGTTCTGGTGAAAGCAACTGAAAGAAAACGACTCAATTTCTTTAACAGAATATCAGATAACCACATTCAGCCTGTGAACCATCAGTCATCATTTCAACACAAACCAAATTGCTCTAAGTACCCAGAAGGCCTGATGCCATTTCAGGCATATTTTGATAGATATGAACTTCCATGATGGTACAGTGCTTGGATTCTGGTACATGCTCTCCCTTCTGGATTTAGAGATGAACTTTGGTGTGCTGTGCAGGTGTGTGAGTGTTAAATGTTTTCTTGCATTCTCACTGCTGCACCGTAAGAGAATTTATTATTATTATAAATTATATAAATTATCTTTATTCTGTAACAAAACTGTAAAGAATCATATGCAGGGTGTTGTAGATTTTTTCCTGATGAATGTTTGAGTTTCTTATTCCACTCTGCTTTTGAGTCCTTTGTTTTAAAGAGAAGTTGATATTATTTAATATTTTGACTATTTTCTAAATTAAGATCCCAGAAATTTCCCTGGGGTTGACTTGACAAGGTAGTAAAAGTTGATGCTCTGGGACCAATTTTTATGAATGCAAAGGGATGTCCTCTTGTGTGTCCTTTAAAAGAAACAAGATGACAATGAAAATACGAAACAGTAGTTGTGAAAATGTTTGTCTTGTTTTAGCCATTCAGAGTTTATACAATAATATATTCATACTATAAAATATTCTCTCCTGATGACATTTGTGGGAGAATTCAAGGAGTGACCACAGAACAGATCTAATTTTCATTATCTATTTTGTTGCTACTGTAGTCTGCAGATAGAAGCAGCTGAAACTAGGGAGCTGGCTCATTTCCTGTGAGAGGACACCAGCACATAAGAAACTCTATGCTGCTACCAGTTGTCATTTATTGTTAGTTTTTGGAGCTCCCAAGGCCAGCTTTATTTAATTGAAGTAAACGGGAGGTTTTATAGACTATGTAATTGAAAGTACTGCATAGTGTTTTTGTAAACCATAGTGGAGAGCAACAGAACTATTATGCCTGAAAAAAATAGAGAAGTTTTTCTTCCCGTTAATGCTATATAGGAAAACAGACAAAAATGAACAGAAAAAATAAAGAGAAATTTATAGCATATTATTTATGAAGAGTAAATAAGAGCTATTCATGTGCAATGTGGCATTTATTTAACATACTGAGGAAGAACCAGTAAGCTGAGTTGAACAGAGCTCCTGAAAACATCTAAAGTAGTAGTAAATATTGTAATTTACTTTTTATTATTACAGTACCTTTATATAGAGGATATTTCATTGCCTATTTCCAATCAATATTATATAATGGGATTACTTTATATGATCATATTTGCTTCCTTGATGTCGTATGTAGAATAGTCTGCAACAATGCTTATTTCTCAGCACTCAGACCTTTGCAAATGACTTTGATAGAATTTAGTGAATTTACATTTTTTTGACATAGTTCTTTTAAACAAAAGTTTTGCTTCAGAAAGAGTCTTTTGTCTTCATCTTTCTGAATTCTTTCCATTGTTTTCTGTGTTTAGTTCACACTTGTGAATGTATGTTCTTACAGATATTAAGAAATGAAGTACTCTAGAAAAACAAGCAGTAGCTCATTGGCAAGTCAGGACTGTTTGTACTAGAAATTATGGCGTTAGGAAGAGCAACCTGTGTGGGAACGAGGAACTTGCAAAATGTGAGTTCCAAATAAGCTTATCTTACTCATTGACTCTAGTGATTTATATTGTTCAACAAGCAAAATACCAAGGTATAAGTAATGATTCTGGTAGATACATGGTAATACCAATTGTAATTATTTAATTCATACAATACAATACATCGTTTGATTCATACAACAGATAGTGTTGATATTTCAATAAATCTCTAAATACATTTGACACCACCATACTTCTGACTTTGTAAAATTCTGGATTCTTGGCTTAATTATTTATTTTATCATTTTGTTAGGTGACAGATTAGTTAATGATGTTAATGTTGATGATGTTGATGTTTAGAACGCTTGGATGAACCTGTACTCTTGGATGACATACAGGATCCTAGGGTTTTTTGCCAATGGTGAATTAACACATTGAGAAGAAAACTGATTATGTCTAAGTTTGTCATTTATGCATTTTAATATATAATAATGTACCAATTAGACTAATAAATAAGATAAATTTATTGACGAGAACTGTAGCTGATTTTTATGTTGTCCATTGGTAATTGAATTAGCAGGTCCTTGAACATGCTGAAACCAGTTAACTTCACTTACACAATATAGGTGACTTCTCACAAAATACTGTTAGTTTTGACATTTTTAAAATGGCATTGTTACTCCTTGTTAAAGACACAAATAATTGGAATAGAAAAAGGATTTCTTTGAAGACACGCCTGGTCCATCATTTTTGTGTTTCTCATTTATAAATATTTTATTTGATGTGAGATGACAATGAAAACATTCAGTAAATGGATTTGTCTTAATCCTTTCTATCTGATGAATAAATACATAATTAATTTTTGTGATTAGTTGCTAGTAATCCAGAAAATAATCCATGAAGCTTTAACTCACTAATTTTAAATTGTTCATATGCTGAGGTAATTAATAGGTGGATTTTGTGCCTAGAGGCTGCTGTAACAACAGCACTGAACACTCAGGTTCTGTGCTATCAGAACTGACAGTAAGAAGTGGTGTCAAAGGCTGCTTGCTGTCTCAGTCCTCTGGAGGAGCAGACAAATTTGTTGTCCAATTTTTTCAATCTTTTATTATTATTATTATTATTATTATTATTATGAGACAACAAGTAACAGTAATAAATGTTATTTCTAGCCAGTGCTGTTATGAGGAAAAAATACCTGTCTATATAAAATCACCCATTTTTAAGATGAAGTCATCACACAGTTTTGGTTGGGTTCAAACTTGTAATGTGGAGTGAGAAAATTCTCCAAATTGCTTCTTTTCACTTCTTATATTTTGTATAGACATTCATATACAGTCAAAAACAAAACAAAAAAAAGCACAGCCAAACAACTGGTGGGGGCATAGAAAAGATAAAATGACTGTACTGTCTCTGAAATAACTTCTCCTGTTGATTACCTCCCTCCCTTCTACTTCCATTTGTTTCAATATTCATATTATGAAAATTAAAGAGTAGCAGAATATTTTGCTTATTGTTGTGGTTTGTGGTGGATCACAGAAGTTGGTACTTTTAAGGCTGCTGTATAGATCAAGTCAGTCCTGAGGCTGGCTTTGAGCTGTCAGTGCATATTAGTGCTGTATAACACTGCCATGACCTCTGCTAAATTGCTTTTTTTTTTCCTTCGTGTTGCTCCACTGAATGGAAAAAAAGAGAACACTTTCCTGAGGTGTTTGCTGTCATGGAAATTAGGAGAATAGGCAGAGAATTGGTTTATGCTACCCAAGACTCTTGGAATCGTTCTTTTCTTGCAGTTTTTAGTCCGGCTTATGTTGCTTAAGTTGAAACTGGCTGATGATCCTCTATTCCTTAATGGGTAGTCTTTAAGACAAATTAGCCTTAGAAGCTAGAAGTGATGACTGGAAAAGCAGAGATTGCTAGATGTTGGGTTGAAGTATGTTGTAGGCAAGCACTCTGCTAAAAGTATGGCTCGATTATATCTGGGTAGGTTTTTTTGGTAGGGAGTAAAGTAAAACCTGGTATTCATTGCTGCCATTTTTTGCTGTGTACTTCCTAGTGAGTTGGTCGTGCGTTTGTCGTTGGTGTAGTCTGTACAACATTTGTCAGCACGTTCACAAAAGCCTATTCCCCCTCTGTACTAAAGAAGAATCTTTCATTTCTAACTTCTTTGCTTATAATTGTATATACTTACTAATTTGCTACTGGCTTGAAATGTTTACCTCATTCTGTAAAGATCATAGCTGTTAAATGTTCATGATTTATCTCTTTCACCTAATTCAGATTTCTTGACTTAGGCTATTCAAGATTGTCCTGAGTGACGGAATGAAAAATACTGAGTGTGTCTGGCTTGCTAATGTCTTGTTAATTCAGTATTTTTGATTAGACCAAGCTCAGGCAGCTGAATACTATCTACAGTATTCTGGTGACGTTCAGGACACAGGAGAACCTTCCTTTTTCTGGCTTTCTCTCTTTTGAAATGTGAATTTATATGATCATCATATATTGGTCAGTTACTGCATTGCACGAACCTTTAAGAAAGATGTAGATGATGCAGGTATTTCCCCTTTTTGAATTGTTAAAAGTAGCTTGGAAGTCAAATTGCAGAGTTATCCTTCATGTATTTTCTCATCATTGCCTCAGGTCACTCACTGATGAGCTTCCTTGTTCTTGTGTGTATGTGTATTTATCTTGACAGGAGATTTTACCAACTGACTTTTTTCCTTCTTTTAGTGCAAGTGTTTTTCTAGTTGGAAGTAAATGCCTGAGAATTACAGACAGGCTTGGGAGAAGGACAACCAACAACATTGGATTTATAATGATGAGAGACTTCATATTATGACACATATATATGCATGTATAATATGTACAACAGTCACTTGAATGACAAATGGAATAAAATGTTCCCATTGTACATTTAAGTTGAATATTATATTGGTTAGGTAATCTTGTGTTTTTAAAGCATTCTGTTTCTGCATATTTGGATACCTGAGTGTTGTGATTCTTTTTTTTTCTGCTTTCATCTGAGGTGATATATATTATGATACTGGTCATTATCAAATTTTCTGAAGAAATTTATCTTTTCTGCTTTGAAAAATGGAGCACTCAGGAGATTGCTATGAAAAACCTTGATCTGAGAATAATTATGTCCCCAGGCTGTGCCAGCTGATTTCGTCAACCCCTATGTTAGAAATCTATATCTACAGTTCTGTCTATCATTCTATATTATCATGGCAAAAGTAAAGATTTTATGTTGCATTTGCATCAGGCCAAACAGAGGCTCAGTTATAGACATTAAAGTATGTTTTTAAAGAATGACTCGTTAAAGTATTGGTTGGTTTCCACATTATTCTCTCTTACCATTGTTGTCTTTTCCTAGAAGCCTACTCTAGTGTTTGATATTTTACCTACTTGATAAATATGTCTCCCCACTTCTTTAGACTCTAGCCTTTTGTTCTTGCTCCCAGTAGGAAAAGGACCAGCGTATGGCAGCTTCTTGGTTGTGAGCTCTTGAGTTGGGTTCTTGAGCTCATCTGTGTGAACTTGGGGATATCCTGGGAAATATCCACTGTGGTCGGCTATGTAGGTGCAGATTTAAAACAAACTACTCCTGAGTGACACAGACAGAAGCAGTGCATAATAAAGGAGATTTCTTCAAAATGGATATGTTATCCACTTTTGCAATGCCAAGATAATATATATATTTTTAACATAACTCCAAACAGATTTACCAATTTAGACACTCTGTTTGCTCATATTTCATGTAATGTTAATGAAAAATGAAAGCTATTTTCCTTTCTTGTCAAAACAAGTTTTTTAACCCAGATGAATGGTGAGTATGATAATGTAGGTAACGTTTTTATTACTGGCTACACTAACTTGTAGAAACTCTTACTTACTATGTAACTCCAGGACACCAATCGCTACCTGGCAAGAAGCATCTCTTATTAATAAAAACAGCAACACTACTATCACCATCACCAACAAAAACTTTTCAAGAGCACAGAAGACTTTGACAACTACAAGTCAATGCTGCAGCTATTAAAACTAGCATGAGTTTTGCAAATCTGTTTGTGCAGTGATTTGGCCCTGATAGTAAGCACTGCAATGAGGCAACTCTCTTAGAAATGAATTCTTATTTTGTAGGAACCTAGCTGTAAATGAGCAGTGCCTGCTGTGAGTTGTGTTTGAGGCGGATGGTTGTTCTCAGTTGGTTAACTTGAAAATGTATTCAATTCATGCATTTGCAGGAACTTGTTTTCCATTAAAAACGTGTTCATTTACTGGTTTCCCTAAAGACACCATCAGGTACTGTGAAGATGCAAATTATGTAAGTGATAGTGGTTACTGTTGTAGACATATGCTGAAAATACTGCTGTAGTGGAAATGCTAAATCATGGCTTGCACTACTGATTGAGCACCTGGTGGGAAGGCAGGGCTGGCACAGGAGAGCTTAGTGCATGCAATGAACCTGAGTGACCAGAAGGGGTGAAACCAGGATCCACCTTTTCCCAGACCTCATTTAAGGATTGGCAGTGGAGGTAAGGGGGATCTCATTGGGCTTTCCTGCGTACCTGAGACCTTCCAAATGTAAGCACCTCCTTTTCTTTATTTCTGTGCTTACAGCTGTTGCATTTGAGCAGATCTACACTTTCTGCAGCCTATGACCTTGCTGCTCTGCTGTCATTGCTGTGCTTTTGATCGTGTTACAATTGCACGGTTTACAAATGAATGTAATGATTTTTTTTTTTTTAAGTTTGACGTTCCACTAATTATGGGAAATTTTGGTACTTGAGAATTAGTTATGTTAGTAGATTAAAAACTCATATATATTTCAAGCTATTTTTATTTTATTATCAGTGAGGGCTGAATACGCTACCTAATGCCTAATAACTTGTTAATCTATCATTATAACATTCTCAGGTACTTTTAACAGAGATCATTTTGGGTGAGAATATGGAGGTTCTATTTAGAGAGCAATAAAACTTGTCTATTTGCAAGCTCTCTACCTTATGGATTCCTGACGAATCTGGAGGATAAAGAAGAGAAGCATAGAAACATACTGCTAGTGCAGATCTTTAAAAGATATTGATGGATATAGCGGCAAATGGGATTAAATACAAGTAAGATAAAAACAGTAAAGGATTAAAAAAAAAGTTAAATAATACAAAATGACTAGGAAAGAGGATGAAGTGTTTCAAGAGTAAGATCGATTTAACCATAAAAAAGCAATGGAAGCTGTTCAGGGAAAGAAGGGTGAGGTTGCAAGGAAAGGTAAAAACAGGAAATAAAGACGTACTAAACTGAGCAAGGAAAAGAAGTCCGAGATTCACAAATAAAGACACCAGTACTTGAATAAAGACGATAAGTGCCACTGTGAATGTGGTGGTGTTTTCAAATGCAATTAGTTTCTTGTGTTTCAAGTAATATCTCAACTTCTGTCTGAAATGAAATTGGCTTTAAGAAAAGTATCCTTTCATTCTGCTGGAAATCAAATGCTGAGAACATAGTAGGCATCAAAAGGATGGTTAAACTGTGTGTGTTTCCATCAGTTATTCTGCAAATGGGTAGAATTAAACTGAACCTCTTAGCTGTTATTTCTGTGCTCCTAAAAAGTTTCAGGAGAAGTGTGATGAGAAAGCCAATGTCAGATGTTCCTCACAGATAATAATATGCAGCTCTCTGATCAATATGCAGCGCTGATCAATTGACAGATGTGTGCCCTGGTGTATACACTGTCTTTATAATCACTCTTTCCCTTCTGTCAAAAATAGTACTATGAGCATGTGTGGCCAAAATAGATGGGTTACTCAGTACTGATAAAGTGTCTCATTCTGCTGCTTGTGAATGAAGGGGTGCTCTTACTTTTCTCTACAGGTCTAGTAGGTTTTAAATAAAACTGCACTGCACTGTTTTTTGGTAATTTACAGTGCAGTAATCAAATCTCAACAGGTTGTCAGTTGGGCAACAGGTTGTATTTGTAAAACACAACAATCTAAAGCAATTGTACTTCTGTTATTGAGCAAGTGGCTATGAATGTCAGGGTTCAGCATTTCAGAATGAAGTGACACCGCCTTTATTTTTAACTTAAGGCATATATGTGCCCAATGGAAAAATACTGTGGTAGAAAACGAGGGAAATTTAACCACTGAATGTAACTCAGGGAAGCAGGTATAGAGGAATCTTTCTGGCCTGGTACAAAAAAAAAAGCTGACAGCAGCAGTTGCCGTGAAAGATTAAAGCAGCCAATTACTGAGGAACAGGGAAGGGTGTATTACCAGCTCACTGTACATGGTCAGTGATGTAGCAGTCACAAAGAAATGCAACTGCATGGCTTCTGTGATTGAATTGTTGGGAGAGGAAAACTCAGTTTTCACTCAGCTATTTTGTACCTTTTGTGAAAGAAGAAACAAAATCCATTTTCAGCAATTAATGTCTCTTGGAGGAAGGTACTAAATTTAAGAAAGCAAGAGAGAAATGGGTAGAATGATGGGAAATCATTGCTTGTAGGTTTCATAAGAGCTGTGTCACAGGTGTCATGGTGGGTTGACACTGCAGTACTTTTCTGCTGCTACTTAGGAAGTTAATTCAGAGAAAATTATTTCTAATTATGCAGACAGATACAATTTTAGAGTGGGGCACAGGGATTTAGCCATGTGATACCCATTAATGTTAATGGAACTCATGCAGCTAAACCACTCTTCACTTTTATGAAAAAGGTATCCCAGAGAGTTTACATGAAGACGTAGCTGTCTGTCTCACAGCTAGACTATAAATCACAGCTGCAATGTGTACAAGTAACATAGCAGGAGAGATGAGCTATTTAGGATGCTGACTTTTTTTTTTTTTTTTTAAAGTTTTGTGGAAAGCTAAATCTTAGGTACTTGAGAACCATCACTTTTCTAATGCTTTTAGTTAATTAGCTATTTGAGCATGTTAATGATTTGGCATAGCTGCGTTGCTGTTCCTCACAACAGCAAATGCTGAGGTAAGCTGTCAGGTTGAGCAGCATTCTGCTTGCCTTTCAGCTCTCTGTCTGACGTGACTCCCTAGTTCATGTGATCTACCTCTAATGGTGTTTCTTTCTCTACTGTTATGAAAAGTCTGAGAATTTAAACCCCAGCAGCTGATATAGGATAGAGTAAGGTAGATAAAAATAGTTGATAACTGCACTAAAAACACTGTGGGAATGAATTATGGAGCTGCTGGCATATGTGAGTGAGAGGAAAAGGAATTAAATAAGGATGTTCAATTTTTGACTTCAGCATCCAGCATCCATCACTAACTCTTACTGCAGAAGACTACAAAACCAATACGAAAATTCATTTAAATCCAGCAAACTTGAACTGAATAGATATTCAGCAGTTTAAGAACAGAGATACAAAAAATACAAATTTCTGCAAAAGAAAATTTCTTTCCTTGAGAGATAGTTCAATGCAGAGAAACAGATGAAATAAGCGCTTTAACATCTCATTTGAGTTCTCCCCATTCATGCGAGGTCTGAATATCCAAAATCGTTATTTTAAAAGCCTTTTTGCATTTTTTTCCTCTTTATTACTTTTTTTTTTTTTACTACACTTTATTACTATTATTTACTTTAGCTATTTAAAAAATGTATTTAAAATTACAATTACAAAACACTAGTTTTCTGATTTTTAAGGAACAAAATTTTTCTTCTGCTTCTTGATTTTAGGAAGCTGGAGAGAAAAAAATAGAGGGACTTAATAAATAGATGTTGATTAAACCACTAAATAAAGTCTGCAGGTTTTATAACTTGGAGTGAAGCCAGGAATGCAGTGGTTGTATTCATCGTTGACTGAGCAAGCTGCATAAGAGGAGGGCACCTGCTGAGAACAGTGGAATATACAGAAGGAGCAGTAATGCAGTGGCACAGCTAATTAGAATTCCTGTAGGCTTTATCAACAGGTCTGCAAAATACAATAATTACAATGTGACTGTGAAAACACGTCACTTTGATGTTTTTGAGATGTGACAAACTAGCTTAAAATTACCCAGCTGAAAATTATCACTTAAAGTCTTTTCAATAGTGATATACATATAATGCATCTGGTACGACTGATTTTTTGTAATTACTGCAGTCAAAGCTAACACTAATTTCACTTCTAGGTAAGCTAGTAAAATGCTTACATACATTGCTGCAGACGGATACTGAAATGAAGTTTGATCGGTAAAAAAAAAAAAAAGTCTTTTATCTAGGTGCAGCTAAAGAGTCTGTATTTGTCTGAGAGAGGTATGATCCTGGTAGGAGAGAAAATGGCAGCATGCAGTAGATTTGCATAAAGACTGCCTGATATTTACGTCTGGAAAATGTTCTGGGAAGATTTAGTTAATTGAGTCAGCTATTTTAAAATGAGGCTGGTAGCGGTAGGCAAAGTCTAATAACTGAAGGTTTGAAAACAGGAAATTGATGGTTTAAGCTTGACATTCTACCTGCAAATTATTCTGTTGAAAAGAAAGGCAGAAAAAAATACGCACTAGTTGACAGGACGACATGTCAGTGCCTTTATTAAATCTTTGTTGTAGGTACAAATTGAGGTCTGTTTCAAACCTGCAAAGCACTTTTTAAACATTCTGCAAAGTTGTCTTTTTAAATGCTTACGATAGAATAATGCTGTTGAAGTTTTTCTTCTCTGATCATTGTCTGGATAAAATAAGTGTCAGTGGCATCTGTGAGCTCTGTTACATTAGTGTCAGTACTGTGATTGCATGGCTAGTGCTGGAGGATGAAAGAGGAAAGGTGCCAGTGGGGGGGAGCAAGTGTTTGGGACCTGTGTAAGTGAATCTGTGTAATTTTTGCTGGTTTTGTTTTTACTGGGCTCTTCAGTGCTTTCCCATCTTTTTAAGCAGCGTGGTGCAAGTTACAGCTTCAGCAGCTTTCCTCATTTTTTCCAGCCACCTTTAAAAAATTGGAGTTATCTGCAGCAGTAACTCAAAAGAAGCTCTTGCAGAGCTTCATTTCTGTGTGAAAAGTAGATACAGCATTGACCTCAGATGCTGTAGTAGTTTTCTGGGTTTTAACAGAATTAACATAAAGGACAGTACAGGGAGCTCCATTTAAAAACAACAACAAAAAAAGTGTTGTAGCTGAGATTTTTCTTTAAAAACAAACAAACAAACAAACACTAAACCAGCAAGAGGCAGGAGGTTAAAAATATTACCTTGTCTACAGGCTGCTGTGAAAATATATGCATGCAATTGCATTTACAGATGTGATCGTGGGCATATTAAAAAAAAAAAAAAAAAAAATCTTTGAAAGAATATTACTTGAAACACAGCATATTTTCATCTGATACATGGAAGAACCCTCTGGATTTTTTTTATTACTTCTGCTAGTTCTTGCTGTACTTCAGATCAAGCAGGCCTAATTAGAAAAGATATTAAGAAAAGCTTTCTCTCGGGGCATCTTTTTTTCTTCAACTATTATATCAGTCTTTCAGGAGGCATTATTATGCTATCAACCTAATAACTGCTGTATAATAAAGTAGCTGTGCAGCTGGCCGTGTTCAGCTGTGGCAGAGGTGCTGAGTTCTGGAGCTGCACTGCCATCTATTGGAAAAGCAGTGATAAATCTTCCCATATGCAGTAGTGGAGTTCTTTTTCTAATAAAACCCTAGTAAAGTTGTAAATTACTTTGCAGCAAGATATTTCACATTACATGTGTATCTGTTTGGATATGGTGCTCAGGGGCATGATTTAGTGGTGGGTCGTTAGAGTTAGGATAGTATGTTTTGGTTGCGGTTGGACTTGATGGTCCTGAAGCTTTTTTTCCAACCTGAACAATTCTATGATTCTATGTAGACTGTATCTCCAGTATAGTTTTAGCTACAGAAGAAATATAAATTTTACCATCGAGAGATAAGTTAATGTGTTCATGGTGATATACCTAAGGAATGACCTTTTTAAGTACTTTTTTTTTCTCTAGGTTAAAGTGTATGTGTGCCATAGAGTGTCCTATATGTGGTCACGAAGTGCAGCAGAATTTATTTTATGTGTGCTTCTCTGTTACGATTTATCCTTTAAAAATGATATTTAGCTAAAATTTTAGGCAAATGTACCTTGAAGTAGGGGTAATTTGCCATCAATACTGAAGCACAAGGTGCCATGTTCTTGGATTTTTTTTATGTTTCCTCTACAAAAAGAAGGAGAAACATTGCATGTCATGGAATCGTGGTCTTCTTGAGGTGGAAGGAGTCCTGGGAGGTGTTACGCTGCTGTCCAGCTCAGAGCAGTGTGAGTGCTAGTATTGAGTTCAGACTTGGTGGCTTTGGACTTTGGTCCTGAGAACCTCCAGCAGTGGGGCAGTTAATGATGTTGCTTAATTATATTCAAAACTGAGGAAAAAAATTTCATCTATCTGGTCATAGTCTGTCTCCACTTCAGGAAAATGAAAAATTGGAAGCTGGCTTGTATTTTATTCTTAAGAAACTTGTGTATTGACTGTAACTGGATGTTTATTCATGATCTTGTAACCTCTTTGGCACTTCATAGAAGTGTGACACTTGAAGATCAGCATCCCTCTTTTATGAGGCCACGGTGAATGCGTTCACTAATGTTTGGGAATCAGCATAGGTGAGCTGTATATGTAGTACAGCTCATTTAATTCTAAGAATAAAATCAGTGCACTTTCTTCAAAACATACAAGAAGTGTATACTTCTTATGTGGTAAAAATGTTATTTAATGATTGCACTTTGTTTTCATTTAGTTTGAAGTATAACATGGACACAGACATATTTAATTACTTTATTTTTTTGTATGTTTAGTGAGTATTTTGCATAGTGTAGTGTCAGAGATAATGTATAGCAGAGGTTGAACCTTCCCATCAACATTCCGTTACATCTTGTTGCTGTGTGACAGATGGCAGCAGGGAGCAGTTTGGCAAAATGGCGTCTGACATGAAAGTGCACATGAAGGTGTGGAATTGAATTCCTTCATGCAGAAAAAATGGCACGCAGTGAAATTAATCAATCCTTGCTGAAAGTCTGTGGAGAAAGAACAGGGAATGAGAGCACGGTGATGCGGGATGGTGCCTTTCAGCAGTGGCAACAGGGACAATGGTCACCACTGTTGGTACACTTTTTTATGAGGGTCCTATGCAAGCCATTGTTCATCACTGGCGAAAAGCTAATGTTGGTGACTATGTTCAAAAGCAGTGGTTTGTAGCTGAGACTTTATCCAGTAGTGTTACTGTGCTCTTTTTATCTCCTGTATTTTCCGTGGAAATAAATAAAGGCATTACTTTCAGAGAGACCTGTGCACATTTTGAAGAAAGTCTCTTCTTGAATTACTGTGCTTGGATGATCTCATTGTTGATGCTGTTTGGCTGATAAAACTAGGAGTGACTCTAGTTATTAGTTCAGTTTTCTAAAACTAGATTTATTTCATTTCTTATTAAAATGTTAGAGCTTCTGGTGTGCAGGGTGTGCTGTAAATAGAGTTTAAGCCTAATAGTACTGCATTTGCAAAAAGTGTATGTTTTCCTTTGAAGTCAAGGAAGTCATTTATCATAATTACTTTTTATGTGTTCTGTGTTCCAGACAAGTTTATTTTTTTTCAGAGAATAGTTCATTTTCAATATGGGTATAAATTTTCCAGGATCACTGTACTGCAGCAGTCACTCTCTTAACGAGAGGTTTCTTACCAGCAATCACTGGAAGGAATGGTTTATGTGTAGATTAACACGCTGGAGGAAATGCATTTTCTGTGCATAACTCCTAACAGAAATGGAGTAAATTTTACTGCTAGCTTTCCAAATCAAAACTGGCAGTACTGCTCAGCTTCACTCTGCTCTGTGCGCAATATGCACAGTATATTTTCTGTCTGGATGCTGCAGTAAAGGAAAACTTTTGAAACAATATAGAATGTTAAGTCTACTGTCATGTCAAAACACCACGTGGAAAATTACCTACAGTTATATGTACACAATCCAAAGCAAGTCTTTGTGACTTTTTGTGTATGTTGTGGTCTTATGTCATTTTAATGTTGAGGCCTAATGATTTTGTGAGACACTTCACTGAGTTTAAATGAATTTTGGCTAGTTTTGTTCAGCTTAGTTAACATAAATAATATTTTGTGTGTTCAGAGAAGTATGGCAGAAGTAACTCGTACATCCTCGTGTCACAGATGGCAAAACACGAGGGAGCAGTGTTTAACCAGTGGGACTTGGCAGCAGATCTGCTTTTGGAAGGCTTCTGCTTCTGCATCACAAATAGTTTTAGTGAATTATTTTTATGCATAATTCCTTCTACGATAAATTGTCTCTTGTGAGTGCTGGCCATACCTCTATTTTTCAAACCTTCATGGATAGCCCAGTAGTTTTCCTGTCTTTACAGCTGTATTTAGCTGTGATGTAATGTGTTTGTAGACGCAATATTTTCTAAATGTTCACTTCCATGATTCTGGTTCACTTACAATACGATCTTCATGTTTTGTGCTTAATCATTTGGATTTTTTGATCCTGCAGTTCTTTGAATTGTATCTTTTTTGAAGATGGTGAGTAAAATAGAAGTGTGCAAACAGATACTTGATGCATCTTTGACAGATAGAAATAGTGTTTAGAAAAAGTGTACTTGAGCTTGTAAGAAACTCCATTTTGCAGTGAGCAAAGGAAATTAACTATTACCAAGTGCTGCATGTCAGTCTTCCATTCTTGGTATCGTACTTCTCAGAGCTTTCTCTGAAAAGATTCAGCCATTACTGGAAAATAAAAATTCTGAGAATGTTTATGTAGCTTTGAAATCCTCTGTTTTATTAACATAGAAAACATCAGACCCTGTGTGCATTCCAAAGTATTAAGAGAGGAGTTTTTTTAAAAGTATATTTACAATAACATTCCAAGCATAGAAAGCTTATAAATTACATCAGAAGAGTTGTCCCTGGCAGATATGCAGTTGCTGGCCTGTACTAGAATAAAAATAAACTAAGAAACTGGTTCCCAGTTATCAGCGTGGAAAGTGCTCTCTCCCTAAAGCATTGTTCCCATCCATTCTGCAGTTTGAAGAGTGCAGTACTGCTTCGTTTGTTACACATGTGGCTATAATCAGGTTGCTGAGGTGTTTCCATTCCTTACATTGCTGGTAAAGTCAGTATACACTGATACTTTGAGTAAGCTATAACTGAAATTTCTGTCCATAGTTTTCCATAACTGTGACGTGGGTTCCCAAAATGTTATACTCAATAGAAAAGAGATGTTACCAGTGTAGCAGCGTTGTGATGTACAACATACTGCTTTAAAGTAGAGGATTTTCATGATGGCATTATAAGCATATATATATATAACTGTAATTATAACCAACGTTAGTAACTTATATAAATAGGAAATTAGTGATGTTAGGCTAATGCAATAAACTTTCACTGATAGCTCCTGAATAATGGAGCTAGATGTGCTAGTGCTGTGCAGCATAGGAAATATTTCTCCCAAACAGTATTTCCTCAAAAAAACAAACAAACAAATTCAAAAAAAATGAATTTGCAAAAAGGAAGGTGGCTATGATTTTTTTAAGGCTTTAAGTCCATAATAGGAGTCATACTGGATATGTAGATTATACTGTTAGAGAAGGCAAACAGGACAAAAGGCACAAAATGACTTTAAATCCTTCACTTCTTAATTTTTGTCGTTCAGTGTAAGGAAAGTCACATTCTTAATAATTCTTCTGATTTATCTATTAATCAAACAGCATATTTCTAACTAATGGGTGCAATGAAGAAATATTTGAAGCAAAAATGTTCTGTGTAATGACAGTTCTTACACAGAATTTAATATACATACATCTCACAGACAGCTGTTCAGTTGCAGTTAAAGCAGCTCTACAACATAAAAATAAATAAGAAGTGCTGTTCATCACCTGGTGTTTTCATGGGAAGAGGTGATCACAATCTACTGAAATACTGCAATCTCTTTGGTAGGATTTCTTTCCTTCAAAACTTTGAGCAAGAGGAGGAAATGTCAGTGGCCTTGCAGTTCCAGAATGAAGCAGTGATTACAGCTTTAAATACTGAGTTTTACTGCTTTTATTCAGGCCTTTTATGGACTCAGATCTAGTTGAATAGTTACACATAAAATAAATAAATCCAGTCTCTCTGACATGCTTGTGAGAACATTTCCCACATGCTCCTTTTTATATCATTAATATAGACTGTTGATATGATAATGATAGCAGGTATATACAGTGATCAATCTTTGTCCCTTGTAGGTAGGTGAAGGTGATACCCCTTTTGTTACCATAATACTTCTCACCTAGGAAGGATGAGTCAATGTGTAGGGTTAAATTCCCTCATAATGCATTATATTATTGCTACATCAGGTGTCACAGTATGGGGCAGACTTGACACTATCCATGTTTTTTATCTTTATTTTCTTTTAGGTTGTTAGTTTTATTCACTATATCTAATAGGTTTTTAAAAATACTATTATGTGTGCTTACGTATGATCTGAAATAATAGTTTCTGATAACATGAAAATGTTGTAAAATTCGGTTTTAAAGATAGTTCATTCTCTCCTAATGCCATGCTCTTCCCAGCCCTGCCATTTACATTTCAGAAAGTATGCAGGTATTTTCCTCTGAAGGCAGAAAATGCGGAGCTAGTGTGCTTAAGAATGCAAGAATGCAGTGAATTGCACTTCTGAGTCCTAGCTTCTAATTAAGTACCTGTTTGAAAAGAGATGTATGCATGCCTATGTTGGCTGAAATGCTACTTGACTTGATGATGATATTTATTTTTTTTTAAGTGAATTTTTCTTCAGAGACTGATTCATTTCAGTACTGTTCATCTCCTTTGTTCTACGAATGAAAAATAAAGCTGTCCAGTAATGTGAAATTATGATGCTGCTTATTACTGTCCTTCCTTTTGAAGAACAAGAAAGTTTAAGTTGGCTTTATAACATCTTGAATTGTCAAAATCGTATTTGATTCTGTGGTAAAAATACTCTGCATGCTTTTGAGGGGGAGTAATGTTAATTTTCATGTTGGAATCATATTCTTTGTATTGGCATTAGAAAAATGTGCAAAATCTGTGACAAGAACTATGTGCAGAGTTCTTATAGATTTTTTTGGATATAAATTGATTTTCTGGTGAAGTTTGGATACATGAAAATGTAGTAATTTGTTAGACAGGACTTTCTTGAAGTAGAGTTCATGATGGTGAATGAGATACAAAGATTTATAGTTTTTTGTCATTTTGTGTGATATCCAGATATCATTTTAGGAATGAAGTTCAGAATCCAGAAAGTGTGTTCCCCTGCATCTTTATCCTAATAAAGTGTTTGATATGGACATGTGGAAACAGTGGTAAAAGAAAATTTCAAATATTCCTGAAACAATGCAGGTTGTAGTAAAATAAGTAAATTTATTGTATACTTTGCCTAGCTGTTCCTCTTCTTTTTGTGGAGTCAAAACATCAGTATGAGAATAAATGAATGGACACAGCATGTGGAAAAGGAATTCTATACTACTGTACTGAAAGATGAAGTCTTTATTTTATGCTCATTGGCAATGAATACAGAAAATAGAAATGACAAAAATAGTTGATGTACTTAAATTCATACCCTAAGCAAAGCATAGTTTAAAAACAAACCAAAAAACATCCCGTGTCGATTCTAAAACTGAAAACGCAGCAGTTGATTGTTGCCTTCTAATTATTATAATATCAAGCTCACTTTGTTATGGCATTTAAAAATGCCACTGGGTTAAATTTGCCAAGTAGATTCACATCTCAGGTGTGAAGGAGAAATTAAATTAAGTTGCTGGGATAAATGACTTTTTTGGCTTAGCAGCCTAGCTTGAATATATGGGGTGGCATTTTCATTTCATTTTAGAAATAATCCTTTCGTTGCTTTTGGTTATTTTTTCCATATGTGTGTGTATATAAATATAATATTTAGAGCAAAATATTTGCCTGTGATATAAAATAAGAATCAAGCTTGATTCTTAGTATCATTAGAAATGTTAGGCTTTTGATTTTGTATGTCTAAAGAGTTCTCTTTGGTATTTAACTAAGCCTTCTAACGTGCTTTGTTACATGATTAATGCTGATGTCATTGATGAATATAAAGACTGTTTCTGTCCTCTTATCTCACAGCAATTGAGTTGTGTGTAACTTGTCTTGAGTTGTGTGTGCTCCACCTTGTGTTGTAAAATAGATCAAGGAAAGTTTCCATTAATCTTGTTCTTGTAGCTGTGGTTCACTTGTTAGTGTGAATGGCCATCAGTGGAGATGATGCATTAAAAAGAACGATGACAAAGAAAACTTAATTTGCCTCATAGATTGGTTGTAAACTGTGTTTGGAATGGTGAAAAGATCAATTCTATAACTACGAGTTTAACACTGAAAAATTCATCACATATGTAATTACAGTTTAAATGGCAATCATAGAATCTTTTGAGTTGTAAGAGACCTTTTAAAAGTCATCTAGTCCAATTCCCCAACAGTGAACATCTACAACTTGGTCAGGTTGCTCAGAGCCTGGTCCAGCCTGACCAGCAATCAGGTGTCCCTGACCCTTCTCCAGGCTGAACAGCTCCATTTCTCTCAGCCTGTCTTTATAGAGAATGTGTTCCATCTATTTATTCATTTTTGTGGCCCTCCTCTGGATGCACTCCAACAGGTCCACATATTTTCTGTACTGAGGACTTCACATCTGGACGCAGTACTCCTGCTGAGGTTCCACCAGCACAGAGCAGAGGGGCAAGGATCAATTCCCTTGCCTTGCTGACCACGATTCTGTTGATGCAGCCCAGGATCGAGTTGGCTTTCTGGGCTGCAAGGGCAAATTGCTGGCTCATGTCCAGCTTAACATCCGCCAAGTGCCCCTAAGTCTATTTCAGCAAGGCTATATATATACAAGATCCTACTACTTTATTTGTTATTTCCTGTCTGCTCACGGTTAATGAACAGGTAGGTCTAAGCCTTGTTTATTAGGAAAATACCATTCTGTTTGGATGCTGCCAGAATTGAAAAGTAACTCATTTTGTGTGTGAATTGAAATTTCTTCATGTCTTAGAGCTGAATAACACAAGCTGTGACTATTCAATGCAGAAATGATTTTCAAAGCATTGTTTGCTTGCTACTTAGGTACAGAAGGATATTAAGTCTATAGGCTTAATTTTAGTTACCAACTTTAAAGCTTCCTACAAACAGAAATGTCTACTTTACCATTGACCACTGTATTTAATAAATTAAATTGCTCATACACCATATAAGCTGTACATTTAAAACTCCAAATACAATTTCATTGTTTTATAGTAAGCAATATCTAATTAGATAAGTTTCAGCATAGTATATTTTTATTTTCAATATATTTATATAGTATATATTCATATTTTCAATTAAGAAAATGTATATTTATCTGAAAATCTATCTTTCCAGCTTCTATTACTTGAAATAGTCTTAGCTGCATCTGCTGACTTCTTTTGTCTCCCAAGGCATTAGTAAGATCTGGAGAGAAATAACATTATGGGCAGAAATAAAATATTCTACATATGGTATTGTATTGCCAAATTTCAGAAAATAATTGAAAGTTAATCAACTGAAAACACGTTTAATTTCAAAGGCAGATATTATGAGCTTGAGTTGTTGCTTTCTAGAATGACCATCATGTTCCTCTGTCCTATAATCCAGTGTGCTTTTATTTGTCTGAAGAATGATAATTGGTTGTGCTTCTTTGAAATTTTAGGGTTGAATTAAATGTATTTGATCTGGCAGGTGCACCTGGACTTGGAGTTGGTAGGTTACAAATTTTTCAGCGTTGTGACATGGGAGCTCAGTGCTGTGAGAAAAGAGGATGACATCTTCACTATTTATTTCTTTTCATGCTGCTACTGTCTTTCTATCTTCTTTCTGTTTATCTCTTCCCCAGCTGCTTTGTAAACAAAATCCAGTAAAACAGGAGGTAATTCAGGTCAGGCTTCTCTCTGTTGCTTTCTTATGTTTTGTGATCAAACGCATAAAATTGAAGTGAATGCAGCACGTGAATCCTGTCTGTTGTTTTCATTGTGACTCTGTAGGAGGCTAACTGCTTTTGGATTTGGCTTTCTTTTGTCAGGAGGAAATTCATATTGTTTATGTAACACTCAGTAACAGGTATTTTTTCCTACTACATTTTGTTCTAGTGCTTAGACTAGTATTTTGTCATTCTGGGGAGAAAATGTATGTCAGTGTCCAGGTGCAATGTGGAATGACTTTGTACACAAGTCAATGATCTGTCTACAGATGGAAAACATTTAAGATATCATAAGCACATAAGTTTGAGATCTTATCAGGGCTAACTTGTTGCTTTTAAAGTAGTATTTGCGTAGGCTTAGGAGAGCTGCAAATACTTCAGTGGTGTGTAATAAAATATTCAGTATTCAGGAGAGATGGCATCCTTCACAATAGGGGAAATGGCATGGTATCTGATAATTATATCTACCTTTTCAATCATTTTTGGTATTGGAATGGTGGCTGGTTCCTTAGAGATGACAAAGGGAACTGCAGTGTTTAATAGATCATTGTAAAGATTCAGTTTGAGGTGGAGGTGTGCTTGCATTTGATGTGTAACCAAGGGTTGGTCAAGTGGCTGGACAATCTTTGCTCACACTCTTTTCCTGAACTACCAGTTTTTTATACTATTGTGATGCAGATACGCAAGGTATTGAAGAATTATTCCATAATTTCTTGTGAATACAGAAGCTTTTGACTTCCTCATGAAGATCTGAAAGATGAGAGTTACAGTTTGAGGGTGCACAGTGTATGGCATAGAAAATCGTCAGAATCACAAGTAAGAGAAAAAAGGGGTGTCATAAAATATATCTAGTCATTATCTTGATAATGAATCAGCATGCAAATTGTAGTAATTGAAGGTAGAATGCTTTCACTCCAAATATTTAATGTTTGTGAAATCTCCAAGGAGACGTCCTGAACTGAAATAAAGGAATTACTACAAGACTTTAATTTTGATGTATGAATGTTTTATGCAGACTGTGCACAGTATGCTAGCTGGCTGCTGTTCACTGGAGTTGAAAAGTCTATAAAAATCAAGGTTCCTTAACTCAGTGTGAGACCAGCAGGAGTGCTCAAGAAGGAATAAGAAAATGAATCTTGAATCCACTGGCAAAGCCCATATTAATCTCTTGTTTCTGCAGAAGTGAATGTGTTTCTACTTCCAAGAAAGCTCTTGAAATAACGTAATTTCTGGGCTGGGTAGCAAGTTCACAGGATAACAATCTGTCAAATAAAAATCTGATTCAAATCTAAAATTAGGTGAAAATTATTCATCTTAATTGACTGTCTACCTTTGAACTAAAACACCAAGCCAGTTTTTATATACTTTTCTGACAGTTCTTATTACTGATTACAATTAGGTTGACGAGTTGTAGTGCTCATTATATGCAGAGTTGAAATCTTTTGTAACCAAATAATTTTGGATGCTGAGGTGCTTTCTGCACTTTAGGTCACCAACTTACCATTTTTCAATTGAGGTTGCTCATCTTAATTACACTTTGCAAATCTCTCTCTTCAGGCTTTGTTTGCAGGGGGCAAAGAATTACAGATGATTGATCCTTATTCGGCTTCGATATTTAACTCTTCACCAACATGATGCTTACTCAGATAGGAATTTACTTCCTCTAAGCAGTTAAATTGCCTTTTTTTTTTTTTTTTTTTTTTTTTTTTTTTTAAGGATATCAGGATCTTGAATTTTTTTTATTGATTTAACAGATAATTTTAATAGATTTTTTAATAGTACAGACAATGTACTGTTACATAAATGTTATACGATTTTTAGGTGGCTGTTTCAAGAGAAGTAATTTTCTTTCTTTTAAAAAGTGCACAATAGTTCATGCAAAGAAGGGCACAAACCTTTCTAGTGACATGTTATTATGTTCAGTGTGAACTGTTTTAACAAAATGTTTTTATGTTATCTAGGCTCTAATAGTAGGAAGTATTAGAACAGCATTGGAGTTGATGTGATTCCAGAGTATTGCTTAACAGGGAAGAAATGCCTGCAGTCAATGAATAGCTGTATGTGGGATCAGTCTGTGAACTTGCATTAAGTAATAGTTATTCCATAATACTGTTTGTTAAACAGCTCCTTATTTTTTTTTTCCTGTAATTTTATGGCACACCTTGTATGCACTACACTGTACCTGTGATAAATCTACTTTGTGATTCAAGATCTTCTCCTTGCAAAGTGGGGAAAAAAAAAAAAACAAAAAAAAACAACAACCATACTTCAAAAGAGTTTTTTATTTTGTGCCATAAAGCATTTTAAGAGCATTAGAACACATTACTAGTTTTGATTTATAAAGCTCTAAAATACTTATGGATTTTTTGTCATAAAGCTTTAAATGGCTTAGGATTTTTTAAGACTGCTGGATTACGTGGCACCCAATTGAGAGAGCTGGGAAATTAAACTCTAGACTTACATGAGTTAAAAAAAAAAAAAAAAAAAAGTCTGCAAAGTTATTTATGATGTTATGGTTTAACTTGGTCCAGATGAGAGATGATGAAAGAGGTAGCAGTGGCTCCTCCTGAAGGACCGATTTTGTGTTAGCAGGCTTCTGCTGTCCCCTCTGACACATCTTGGTAGTCAAGCCAAAGAGGCCTTCCTTCACGAATCTACATTACTCCCTGCTGTGCTGTGCGAAGAAAGGCACGTAGGAACCTTTTCAGCATGGCCCTTAAGCTTGTTTCTCCTGTCTGACCTGCAAGGCTGGAACTGAACCCCAGTTGCAGCCTGTAGAGAGTGCTGTCACAGGGAGAGGCTGCCCAAGGCTGCGAGCAGAAGTGGAGCGCTAGGTGAGGGCTTGTGCCCATGTGGGGGCCTGCCTGTGTCTGTCTAATTCACTTCAGGCTGAGACAAGTCCAGTGATGGGTCAGCAAATAGTGAAATCTAAAGAAGGCTGAAGGTGAGAAGGGAGAGAAGAAACTTTAAGTTTTTAACTTTAACTGGTTATTGTTATTGCTAGTACATTTTATCGCTATTATTTTCCACCCCTAAAAAACATGCAGGTCAGGTTTAAAACTAAGACTAGCTACTAATATTTTTACAGAATTGATAAATAAAGGCAAGCACAGCAGTCCCTGGGAATATTCTCTGGAGCATGTTATTTCAGATTTATTTTCTTAAGGGTTGCTTTAAACACAGTTGCATTTGTTGGAAAATATTCATGGAACGTTTTGATCAATTCTGACTCCAGCACCGCTACTCTGAGCCAGTTTTTGGCATTCAGGGTGAGCTTTCTGCCAATGTAATAAATCTAGATAGAAAGTACATGTTAAAATCTACTTCAGGAAAGAATTAACATTTATTAGCCAGCTATACCAATTGCCAAAGAACCGCCAACGATGGAATGAAGGGTTACAGAGTGGGTCACAAAAGCATACTTTATTGTTACTGACTTGGTGGAATTACAAGTTAGCTTTGTTGCATGTGGGGAATATAAATGGAGACAAGTTAGAGTGTTGTTTGGTGTTTTTTTGTTTATTGTTTTTTGTTTGTTTGTTTTTTGTTTTTTTTTTTTTTTAAATGGCACTTGTTATTTACATATCCCAGCTAACAGCAAGGTTGCAATGAAAATCATGGGCTGATAGCATTATCACAAAACAAATGGATATCATGGATCTTGAACATGTGTGGTAGGTCTACAAAAGAGACGAAATAGATTAACAAACTGTTCCTCTTTTATTTTCCTTGTCTCTTTTCTATACCTACTGTCGTGGGGATTGGAGCACATGGGCAAAAAAGTGTTTTACAAACTAGATAGCTTTGGTACTTCCTAAACAGTTGGGATTGAAATCTTTCTTCACGTATTTATGGTCAAGGGATGTCCAATAAAGCTTTCAGAATTGGTTGTGTTACCTCTAAAATTTCCTATTTTCTAAATTATACTGAAGAATGCAAATGTGTTTTATTAACATTATTTTAGAAACTATGGGATAGAATTATTCTGGAGTAAAGCCAGAAGTAGATTGAAAGGAGTCATTACCTTGAATGTAGCTGAAGTATGGCTAAAAACCAGGTAGGAATCAGAACTTTTACTGCTGAGTTTCTTTAGAGTATAACTCTATCCACTGAGAATATTTTGCTACCTAGAATATAATTGCAGTTTTCCTCTCAAGATCCTGGTGCTCTATCTAGATTAAAAACAGCACTTCAATAAACATTCCATAGTGATAACAAACACTTCTTGATTTCTACTTGGAGAAGCTTGTTGATGTTTTTTCTTTTTGTCATCACTGTTAACTTAATGCCAATTGTGATTGTAATTATGGCTGCAGTCCCGAAGTAATTCATTCTTTGTGAGTGTTGTTATTAAAACGTTGCTTTTGCTTTGACAGTGTGCACAAATTGTGCTCGGGATTACACAGATGTGAAAGCCTAAAAATAATTTAGAAAGCTTTAATTAGAATATTCTTAGAGTTGCATTTAAAAACAAAACAAAAACCACTTCCTATTTTGCCCTTAACTTGTCTAAGCTAAGTATGTTTCACTGTACTGTGAAATAAGGAGTTAAAAGTAACTTCGGTAGTTTAATGTTGGGAAGTGAAGTTGCACTATTTGACAATTAACTTCATAATTCTGCTGTGAGAATCAGTAAAAAGGCTTCGTTTGATGAGGGTTGTTTCCTCTTAAACGAAGATATTTTCAAAGGTGAACATGACTACAGCTAGGAAGGTGTTACTAGAAACTGTTCAGAATTAAACTTTTATACTTTCCAATACAAATTATCATATATTTCCAAGTAAAAAGGCTTTCTTCTGAGATGGAGTTCCCTTCAAGTCAGTACAACATAGAGGGGATAAGAACCTTCTGTTTTGGGATAGCTTAAGGCACTTAGGAGATGATTTGAAGTTCTTGTTTTCACAATGAAATCAATTCAAAATTGAAGACTGTTTGTGTGCAGAGTTGTATCTTCAGTTACAAACAGAAAGGAATCATCAGGGACCATGCCTAAATCAAGTAAATAAACTGAGATGAGCATGTGTGAGGCTATTCAAGGAAGGAAAGAATGTTAATGGGCGTTATCATGTCGAGTTCTGCTACGACAGTGGCCTTCCCCCCACTTTTAGAACGTGATCTTCCAGTATGCCCTTCAGTGACTGACTTTGTAAACATGCTGCTGCTGTTTGTGACTGCTAAAACGAAAAACACACGGCGGGAGAACAGGCAGCCAATTCGCCTTTAGGTGGAGCTGTTTCTCCTTGGATGATTTAAAGTACTTTGTGCACCTAACATGAAGTGAGAATGGACTGATTTGTGCTGTAATCCAGGAACAGGTTTTAAGAAATAATTCATGGTTATCACTGCCAAAGAAAGTAAGGTGTTGCCTTATCTCTTAAGTGAACTAAACACTGATAAGGAAAAGCATGTATGTAATAATATTTTGGAAAATATGCTAGTATATTTTGTATAACTCAAGTTAGGGGTAATTTATCGTGTGAAAAGAATATGAACATTCCATGAAAGATAATGTTACACAGTTGAGCTTCTTAGTATTATTTTCTGTGGAGACAAATATTTTATTACTGAGTTAGGTGTGACTGAGATTGTTCCAGAGAACTTCTTTGCTTAGTACTGTGTACTGCACCAACTCTGGCCAGTGCAGGTGCAGTAGGGTCTGTTCTGTCACGCCTAGGATACAGTAAAAAATAGATTAGGCAAGTGAAGTATGTACCAGAGCACCCAAAGCTCTAACTGCAGGTTTGTTGGTTAGCCTCAAGGCTAGCATTTATTTAGATTATGTTGAAATAATGCCAAATTTATGAAATGATTGATAATATATTAAATAAACTTGAAATTACAGGGGGGTAGGAAAATTTGGATTATGAAATGAAATGGAACCTTGCTTGAATTACTTACACTAAGATTATATCAGAAATGAACTTGGTGACCAAACTCAGCCTTCAGTCTCAGTTTGCCTTTACAAAGGAGTTCCCACACAAGACAGCATTACACTTAAGTTGCTGTCATCAGATTCTCTCTTCTAGATTTCCTCCCTTTACACTGGGTATTTTTACCAATGATTTTGCCCTTTGAAAAGTTTTTCAATCTAGACAGGCTCAGTGTCTCATCCTGAACTGTGATCTTCTCTTAGGAAAGCACTAGGCTGGCTGTTCCTACTGAAAATAAGGATTACTTCATTTCTTCAGCTACAAATTACTTTAACTCCTGGCAGCATTTTGTTCAACACAAGTTAGTGTTTCATTTGTTCTCTGTTTATTCAGATGAAAGAATGTGAAAGAACTTAGTGAAAACTGTTAATAATCTTAACAAAACCAAATGTAGGTCACTAAGGGCTCTTTTTTAGAGATAAGTCACAAGCACAATTAACAAATCTGAGGTGAAAGATTCCCAAACGCTTTTTGCTACACATATCGCAGTGCCTGTATCTTTAAATGTCTCAGCTCAGCAGCACACAGAAGGAAGGAATACCTGTAAACAGGCTTGACTGTTCTTATAAAGAAAAAATAAAAAATAAAATAAAATAAACAACCTTTATTTATAGCTTTGACTCTTTGGACTGGCTGACACATGGTTGTTCAGTGCAGCAGGCACTAAATGTGTTCATTAGCCCTTTTAAGCTTGCTTGGAAACTTTAGCTGTGGGCAAACAGCCTGGCTGGATATATTGTATTTCTCTGCTGGTGAAACCAACTGCAGTTTGATGTTCGCAGGGAAGTGTTTGTAAGTTGATCAGAACCAAAAATGAGTGAGTTGGTGCTGTGTGACTTCAGAGTAGAAGGCACACTGTAAGAGTTGTGTCCTAGGGATGCGGACAGCTGCTCGAATGCAAATTCCCTGACACTGCTGGGAGGAGCAGAACAGATGCAGGCAGTGCCACACTACAGTGTTCAAAAGAAGCTAGAGAACTGTTTTGGTTTTTCCAAAGGGAAATGCACCCCATACCCTCCATTTCTCTGCCGAACTATTTTTGATCAGCAAAGATAGACCATTTGGGTAAAGGGTTATAGAAGAGCTGAAGATGAGGGGCTGTGTGAATGGTTCCATTTGGTTATGTGCAAGGAGGAGTTGGGGCTGACTGACTGCAGTTACATGAATGCTGAACTAACATCTCCCCTTCCTCTCTTCACTGGATTGAAGCTGTGGGAGCAGAAATTGGATTAAATGGATATAGGAACTATGCTAGAGGCAGGTGCTCGCTGCTGTTTCATTAAAACCCTATAAGCACCGACACTTGATGAGTTCATCCATTAGTGACACTGCGACTGTGACATACAGCCACAGCATTTCAACTGCTGAACTGATATAGTTTTATGTCCAAATATATGCATGCCCTTTAATAGTCCAAAAGCAACCCTGACCACAATTTCCAAAGCTCAGCTTCTGGCAATGGCTCTGTAATATGTTTTCTAGTTTCTGAACTTTGAATGTCTGTTCCAGCAGGCACTTGGTGAAGTGCTGCCCAGTCTTGCTTTTTAAATTCAGCTGCCCTACCAGAAACAAATAGTCTTCAAAGGATTGGCTGCATGGTTGGCTGATGACTTTTTGAAGGTGCCAGGGCTGGGTAACTTGCCACACTTCCTTTCCAAGTTCAGACTGAACTGAATCACACAAAAATAAACATCTCGACATTTTCCTTTATGGCACATTATAGCAATTTAATATCAGACAAATAGTCTCATTTACAGTGTATGTCCATGCAGGGTGTAGGAAAAGAAAAATCTTTATATTTGCTCAGACTTGTTACAGTGGTTGAAAGCGTTTGATTTGTGTAATTTACTTTTTACTCTTGTTGCCCTCTTAAACTGTCTTGCCTGTTATTATCAAACTCATGTAAGAAAAAAAAAACAAAGAATATTGTCCAAAGCCAAGAGTGTGGAGGAGTTGTATCACACTGATCTAAAACTTTTCAATGCTCTTTGGAAAACTTACATGTGGGAAGTATTTTTAGCACCTTAAGGCAACCTGAACCACAATTCACTGAAATAAATCTAGCATATGCTGATAGATAATTGTTGTTACATATACTTTTCTGTATGTTGCAGCCAGCTCCTGTCTTTTCTGTCTGCTCCTGTCTTTTCTGGAGACCTCCTACAACCTAATCAAAACATTCTTTCCGAATTTTGTAAGATCTCTGCAGGTTGAGATGAAGCTTTATTAGTTTCATTAGACTTTCATTACAGAAAATAATCAGAATCGCATTAACAACTTCTCTTGTTATGTATAAATCTTGCATCATAGCTGTTTGTTTCTTAGCGGCGAATTTCTTAAAGTTATACAAATGTAAGAGGTAAAGGAACATATGCCGAGCAAAGGCCTGCCAGGCTCCTATTTATTTCCAGACAATCCTGAAATTCTTCCTCATCTTTACTCATCTTTCCTGAATGAAGTAATTGAATAGTAGTTGCACCTGATGTCAGGCAGCCTCCTGCGTGGTACCCAATGACTGCTGGGAGTGCGATGTAACGCAAAGTACTGGTGCCCAGACTCTGAGTAATAGGCAGAAATATAGACAATGACTCTTGAAATTTCTCTTTGAATATACTATAAAGATAACATCCAAGAAATTATCTGGGAAAATCATATTAGCAAGTTACTTCTGTTTTTATGTTCCTGCACGGTTGTTGTAATTGTAGAAATGATAAGGTGGCAAGATGACTTCTAACTTTCTAAAACAGAACATTACCTAATCTTACCAGTAGTGCTGGTGTTGGAATCAAAACCTACCAAATAAAATACCCCAAAGATATGTTTGAAAGTATGCCTGTATTTCTAATTAGTTAATATACTTGCTTTTGCTTGACAAAGGAGCAGTAAGAGGAGATCTATTCTTTGTGCTTGAGTTCATAAGGGAAGGGATTTCATATCTGTTTGGAGATGGAAGGGATTGTTTTTGTGTGAGATTTTGTCTGTAAACAGTTGTTACTATCTGTTTTCTATCCAGCTGACTGTATGTTAGATGTTAATGTGCATGTGTTGCTTCTGACATTGCCTTGCTGATATTCTGTTACTGAGCAGCTCATATTCTCCGTTCTGTCACTTGAATATGTCTTTTGGCTTTCTCCAAACAAGAAACTATTTACTCTGTTTTAATACTGCTGTGGTAGAAACCTATTTCAAAAATGATATGTATTTCTATTTGTAAAAATGAAATGATTGGCTGTTGGCTTACGAGATTTCATTACTAAGTTTTCTGGAATGTTTTTCATTAACCAACCTTTTTCTCTGAATGTCACTCAAACCTGCTGCATATATTGTCCAGGGATCAGCCGGTTTTATTGCAGAAGACAGCTAGATGCTCTTTGCCTAACATATGATCTGTCACTTGTTCTACATCTTTTGTGCATGGATGGAACAGTCTGGGGTTTTCATTAGTACTGAATAGGATGCTGCAAGATTTCTAAGCCTCCTGTTCAGAGGATACAGCTGAAAGATGATCTGCTTATATTATAGTTATTTCTCAGGAATTGTACTTTTTCTTTATTTCTCTTAATTTCTTTCCCAGAGTCGCTTACCTATATGTTATGAATCTCACTTTTATTCATACATTGATAATTTAATCCTGCTGTGATTCGGATACTGATCTACCTAAATATTTCTTCTATGGTCATGAAAAGCCCTGACTGACTGTAGCAGCTCTTGGTATATTTTTGGTTCAGCTCTTGGTATATTTTTGAGGTCTCTGATTGCTTTAGACAACACATCCTCTATTTCAATATGACATCTGTCTTACAGCTGTGGCATAGGGTGGGTGTGGAGAACACTTTAATAATATCAACTTCAGCTCAGAAGCTAACTTACGTCAAATTAAATAGAAAGAGGAAAAACAACGTTATGAATCAGTGTGATTACTTTTTTAATGATGTAAATGGCTGGATACTCGTCTTCACTTCTTATTTTCATATTTTTACTTTATTTATGTTTCTCTTCTGTCCTCGTACCTTCTGCTGTCCAATTAATTTTTTTAGTAACAAATATTTAGGAAGTTTGAAAGTTAGGTGAATGAATCTACTGTGATATATTGCTTTGGAACTTGATTGTACTGATTTCTGCTTTCTTGAGGAAAAGAGATGAAGTAAGCAACAGGGTGGGGAGGAAGGGAGAAAAATCACACCCCAAATAAGGAATGAGTTTCTCTTTAGAGAAGTTATATGAAGAATGCCCTTTTTTACCTTACCTTTTACCACACCAGCACTAGTCTTCTAAGTTCTTAAGGACAGGAAGAGGAAGGGGAAAGTGATGGCTGAACTTTTCTTCCCTGCTCATGTGTGCCCACTCCATATCTGTGTTCTTCTCTGTTGCACCCCCATTGTGGTATGTTCCTAACAGGAAGGAATAAGCTTTTTTGTTGCACTTAATTCTGCTTTTACTATTGGCTCTCTGTGGAAATAGCAATGCTTTCATCCCCAGGTGTATGGGAGAACTTCATAATTACTCTCGTTGTTTAAGTTTCTGTCATGTAAAAACTGAATATTCACATCAGAGTGTGAAAGAACAACCATTAATGAGATACTGGGAGTTTGGTAATAAAAAGATGAATCCCACTGAATCTTCCAATAGCAAAGAAGCCACAGAGACGATCTCTCTCCTGGCATGCATAGAACCTGTTATTCTGGCATTTTTGCTGCTCTTATCCATACAAACACAATTGCACTTCCATATGCCCTTCTATTATAACCAACAAATTCAGGTATTTTGGGATTAATTTTTCTGCAGGGTATTGCAAGGGGAAGTCAAACATGTTAAGAAAAGAAATCAAGATAGTACAGGAGTCCTCACACTAAAGAAATCCTGTTTTTCTATTTCATGGAAGATTAAGGTACATCCTAAAATGCTGCATGACAGTGATTTCATACCTTATTTGCTCAGTATTTCTGAAAGCATGGTTAAATGGAATCTAAAAAATAAGTTAGAATGTCAGCACTAAATTGGTATCTTGTTCACCAATCAGTTGTATTGATCACCCAATTTGTTAATGTATGCTCTAGCTGTGAAACAGAAATGATATTAATTACTGGGAAGTAAAGAAACTGGTCTATGTAACACAAACATCTTTTTGGTGGACGTTGATCATCAGCAAAAGTAGGCTCTGTGTCACAGCGTTTTGGGAAGAAAAATGGTGGAAGTGCTCTTGAAGCCTGAGCTAATCCTGAGATCTGTTGTAAGTACAGCTCAGTTATAATTGAAGCAAAAAGAAAGTGTCTTTTTTTTCCCAGAAAATTTATAAGACTACTTCATGATAAATTTATAAGACTACTTCATGATAGTCTAAAAATCTGCAATATTTAAAAAGCATTCATTTACATTATTGCTATTATGCAAAAAGTCTTGTTTTTTTTTTTTTTTTTTTTTCTGAACTGTTATCCTTTTTTATCTAATGAACAATTATATAGCAGCTTAAAATAATTTTGGTAAGAAATCAAATTAAAACTTGGAAAGGGAGTATGTTATTTTAGCAGACAGAAAAGTGCACTTCTTATTATTGCCTGATAGATTCAATGTATGTGAATGGTCAGTGCTTGTCCTTGAGCCGCCCTGTTCCAAGCCTTGCAGTTTTCTATGTAATTCTGTAATCCTTCAAGATATGGGACTTGTTTTTTGTATTACAGGTTTTGAGCGACCCACAGACGTTATGCCTCTTAAACTGCTAGTGATTATAATGTTCTGGTATTTTATATATTGAAAACTATTAGACCTTAATAGGAAACTATTATAATAGTTAATAAACCGATCGAGTTTGATTATTAATAATATATTAATATTCAATTAATATTCAATTAACACAGCAAACATTTTATTAAAATCCAGGGAAATAATTTTGGAGACATTTGTTGTTCTTCCTAATTTTTCAACTATCCTTGTATGAGCTCAGTTTTTATATTTAGATCCTGCCGCTTTGAAGTAAGTCACTGGAGTACGTAGGTTAATTAAAATAAAGATGAGAAAATTGTTTTTTGTCCTGAAGTTGTACTTTAGATATAAGTACAACGTAAGCCATAAGTGGAATGTAATTAATTTCTCCCAAGTTAGAAGATGCATCTTGTTTTCTGACAGATTCATAGAGAAAGAATGTGTCACAGTACGTCAGCAAGCATTGCATTTCTCTTTCATTTTGATACTGGCTAACATGACGGAGTGACAGTGTCATGGCTTTGGAGCCTTTGGATGAGATTTGGAATGGACTCGTTTGCTTCCTGAAGCGGTGGTCAAGCAGCATCCCACATGGCTCACCACAGCATCCCCATGGCCAGAGCTGCTGTGCTTCTTGTTGGGCTGCCGATTTAGGAAACTGCCGGTGCTGAGTGGAGAGGCCTAACACTGCAAATGTTTCCCAATGAATTTTAAAAGGATTCTGGCACAGTAGTAAAATCTGCCAGACGTTGTGTCAGAGGAGGCTTCATCATTTACCCAAATAATATTGGTATATGTCAGAACTTCATTCTTCTGTCATTCCTCATCTTCCACATTCGTGTGGATATGAGTAAATACACACACATTAAATACATGCACAGGCTCTCTAAACTTGAAGATTTTTCCTGAGTATTTTTGTCTTGCCTGAGTGATGCAAGAGAAAAACTGCTTTATCTTTGAGTAAACGTTTGGACAACGCTCCTTTGACACTGCCTAAATCCTTGAGTAAATTCAAAACTAATGTAAAAGTGCCATTCTATTGGCAGTATGAGGCATTGAATTGCTCTGTACTGAATTGTCTAAGAACTGTCCTAACTTACTAATTTCCAAGGATGTTTTGGTTAATTATGGATGTTGTGACAGCAGAAAAACAAAGAAATTGATCAGAAAATCTGGTTGCATTCAAACAGATATCAAGAAAGTCTTTGTTAGTCATTCTTCCCCACCTTTCTCATAGAAGAGGCAGAGTAACAGAAAACTGATCATGAGAGTCTTCGTGAGTATGTGTGTGTAGTCATTGCCTGGAATTACTCTCTGTGTGGTGTTAAGTAGCTGAGGAGGTGGGATCTACTAATGCAGGTCTGTGGCAAGTAAGAGTCAGCTGTGACAACACTGCTAAGCTGGATTTAAGATAAAGAGTCAACTTCATTCCTGATAGATGTATACACGCCTGTTCTTCCAGACATTGCTATGGCACAGTATTTGATACATTTGAATTTGTAGACATGGGCTATTGAATTTATAGTTCAAAATAATTTCCCACTGAGGAATAATGGCCATAAATGTATGGCAGTGCTCTCGTACCCAGAGTCCAGATAAGCTGCCTGCCTGAGCTATAGTGCTCGTGTCTTTTAGTACTTACAAAGAACAGAAATCTCTTTAACCTCAAAAACTTGCAGTTTCAATTCATTTATTGTACTTGTTGCCTTTAAAGGATTGCTCAAGATTACTTAAGAGGAAAGACTGCACTGCATCAGCTGAGACAGATTTTTAGATGATGACATATCTTTTGTATTAGGTGGTAACACCTGTTGACCTTTCCTGATATTCTTTCTTGCAAGAATTATTTTTTTTAGGATGTCACTGTGCTTTGCACAGATCTGCTGTTGTTTCATGTTATACCATTTGTAACTGTAGTGATCTGTCTTGCTGGGAGATTATGCACAGGTAGAATGCTAAGCAATTTCTGCTGGCTGTCAGAGTTAATAATTTGTTCCATTTTGTCATAAGGATAAATCTGATTTTCTTGAGTTTCTTAGAAAGCTAAATGTAGCACAGAAGACAAAGAATTTGGAGGCAGGTAATGGTATAGTGCTTTTTCCCTGGAAAAAAGAAGATTATTTCTTTGGCAGATTATGTTCTTACTTTCACAAATGTGTGTATTTTTAATTAAAAAAAGAAAAACAAAAAACTATTTGACATCCTCAAATGTTATGAAGTTTTCTTGTTTTTGTGATATATCCATTTTCAAAGAAAGATATGAAAATGCGTTCAAAAGCTGTTGCTGCTTTCCCTTGTTAAAAACAAGATTGTTTTTTTTTTTGTGTGTGTGCATTTATTGGGTCAGTAGAATTTATTGTAAATTTAATTGAAAATTTCAAAAAATAAATAATACAAGTTCCTGTCTCAACAATCTTCCTTAAATTTCAGAACTGAATTAACCTTTTAGAGAATAACGATTTACAAACTAATCCTACAATCATAGATAGAGTCATAAAATCCTCAGAGTTGTAGGGGACATTTAAAGATCATCTAGTCAAGCTCCCATGCAATGAACAGGGGACACCTACCAGTAGGTGAGGTTGCCCAGGGTCTGATCGAGCCCTACCTTGGAAGTTTAATGCAAGGTTTTAATTGTTTTGAAATTCTTGTGTAAATCAACTTTCAAGTAAAACCTTTTCAAGCAATAGGGAAAAATATTTCCAGTCATTGAATATGTTTCCTTATAAGACATGCTGTGTTTCCTGCACAGTCTTTCAAGGGTCCCTTATGGGAGACTCTTGCCTAAGAAAAGGGATCTCTATCACCTCTGCTTTCCCACCCACTTGTTTCCAAAGTTATTTGCCTTGTTGTCTTTAGGGGGATTTTGTTGTTGTTGTTCTCTATATTTTCTTGCTTTTCTTCTTTTATAACTGGGATTCAATATCAGACATGTTAAAAACCCAGACAGTTCTCTGAATGTCTGCCAAGCCTACTAAATTGCTGTGATGCTCAGAACAGAAGATACTATGGTAGCTTTTGGAGAATTAGCTGGAGAAGAGTGTTGCTGCAATTTTTTCCTGTGGGATATCAGGATGATGGAGTATTCCATGCGACCACACAGAGCTACAAGCAATTTCTAGTTGAATAATTGCAGTGCAGAATACCGAGTGTGCAAAGACATGTCATGTTACAAAGTCAAACTAAAGTATACACAAGTAGGAAGATTCCGCTTTTGAAATTGTATTGAAAAAGAATCACAGAGATTTAATTTTCTATAAATGTTTGTATACTGATAAAGCTGAATTAAAAAATAATAAAGGTGAAATTTTGAACTGTGATGGTGACATCTTAATGAAACAGCGATTTTAGGCATGATCAAATATCATAATAGAAATATTCATATATCCATAAAACCTAAAGTATTTATTCAAAATATGATAAAAAGTTAATAAATCTCCATGAGTAGTCAGGTTGTTAATGGCGTTGGACTCGTGTTTTCTGGCAAGAAAACTTCATAATCAAATATTGCTGAAAGAGAAAAACTTAATTGGAAAGTAAGAATAAAGGTAAAACAAGTTGATTCATTAGAAATTATGTCAATTCAGTTTATTTTCATTACGAAGTTATACAGAGATTCACAGTCCTAGTGTCAGTAATTTATGATGTTTGCGTTTGAAATTTTAACTATATTTTTGTTGATAAACTACCACAGCAAATGTGAGCTTTTCATTACGAAAATTGGTTGTAAATTTGCACCGTTTTCCAATCTCAATTCAGCAGTGGAGACATGATGGAGTAGAGGTGCATGAATGCCTGATTTTTTTAAACCTAGTGAAGAGTATGTGTTCATGTTTAAATGCAATGAAGTCATTCCCCTTGTTGTCTCTACTTCGCTCTTATGATGAGTTGAGCCAAGCTTTATGTCAGAACTTTAGGATGTTTCCTTATGTCCTTATTTCCTTTTAGATTTTTCCATAGGCAAGTATAACCCACTCGATTTTCTCAGTTTTTTCATAAAGTCTAATACCTTCCAGATTTTTAGCTTGGACCGTTAATAGTTAATTGAATATCATAACAAAAGACAGCTGGAATATTTGTAGATAGATTTGAGACTTCCATTTTTATGTAATAACTGTGTGTGTTTCTGTTTGTTTTTGTTTTTTTTTTTTTGCAGTTCCGTATGCTGTGTTAATTCTGAGTAGCAAAAAGTTTAGTAAAGTCTTTTGCTCTTAAAATTACTACCAGCTTAATCATATACTGCTTTATTATTCAGTCTTCCTAAAAAGCACTTTGATTCTTTATGCATTTATGCACATAATGTTTATATAATAATATAAACTTGATTTTTCACATATTTTCTCTCACATATTTTCTAATGTGTATTTAAATTATTAATTATCAACTATAATAATTATATATTTTTTTTCTACACATTCATGCATCTGGTTATACAAAATTCATTTAAAGCATTTATTCTGGATAGTATAGCGCTATTCTCTCTTTTTTCTTAACAACAGAAGCTAAAAGAAAGAGCCTTGTTAGATATTTCTGTATCGCTGAACATTGGCCAGAATTTCAGTGCTTTAACTGTGTCCTCATGGATCCCAAGGCAGTACTGATTTCATTCAGAGTTTATATAAACATAAGATACAATTAATGTTTTGTTAGCTAGAACACTTTATTAGGATTTGTTGTTACTTACTAGTTCTGTGTTGGATGCAGGAAAATAAATAAAAAGGTAGAGAGAATTAGAGCAGAAAGACTGAGATAGAAAAGATGACAATAAAGCTGGTCTTCAACATATTTGAATGGATTTTAAACGCACTAAAGCTAGTGCTTGCAATCATTTAGTAGACCGAAGTTGGTTTGCTGTGTTGTTAAATGATGGCATGGATTGTTGTCTGGTGTAGGTATCCAGTATGGCCTTTTCAGTGCTTGAGATGAGCAGTCAACAAAAACACAATCGTGTCAAAAGTTTAAATCACGTCTTTGCAGCAAAGGCAGATATAGTATAGAACGTGCATCTCTTTCCAACTCCACACATCTGTGGCGTCCCTCTGTTAGTTCTACTTCCTCTGAGTTTCATCTCATTCCCCTTGAGCTTCTGCCCTCCTTCATTATATTTTTTTCCCACTGAAGTTCTGTGGGGCTGCCTTGCTCTTGTACCTGTGTTTTGCTTTCCTTTCATGACCTCGATTTATTTTGCTGTGTACATTAATCTTTCCCTTTGGTACTCACCAAAGGGGTTAGTACCCCTTTCTCTCTGCTTCTCTTTTGAATCCATTCTTTCCCTACTCTGAGCACAAAAATATTCGGAGTAGAAAGATAGCAAGTAAACTGATGAATGACAATTTGATAACCTTCTCCCCAGCCTAGAACTCCCAAGCTATGAATTTTCCCCAATGTGTCAGACAGAAATGAAGCCTATTGGAAGATTTTAAAAGGTATGTAGTAAAAAGAGTAAAGTAAGTAACCTCCAGGGAAGCTTCTACTATTGTATCTGTTTCAACAGAACATTAGATCTTGGAAGCTGTACTTCTAAAGCTTTCTTTGGAAAACAGCTTACTTTTATTCTTTCAAGAACTTGATGCCCTCAGGATAGAAACCAACACTGTATAATGCACTCCATGCAGCAGTCTCATCCCAGGGAGAGCTGTTACACTTGGCTGAATTCTTCACATATGTGCAGCAATACCTATTTGCTGGACTGTTTTTCCTGATTAGTAAATAGGAATTTGTACAGCCGTTGTCTTTTCTTAAGGGTCTTTTTCTTAACTTTACGAATGTACCGAGTAAGTACAATATTTTGTTACGGAACAGTATGAGGTCTTGGAAGTTGTATTACATCTTCTGTATGGGGAGTTTTATCTAAACTCTTCTCTGGACATTTCCAAGTGCAACTCTGGTGCTGCTGTGCAAAACAGTTCTCGTGTGCTGAAAATTTGGTTCATCTCTTGCTCTTTTTTTCCAAGCAATTTCTAGGTATGAGTAGAAATGCTCTAGAGAAGCCAGACGGTCTAACAGTCCGGTTGATTTTGTAAGTTGTGATTAGAGGCAGGCTAGTGGTGAGACTATAGAATCTTAAGGAGCAATGCTGAGGAGTACTGAGTTGTTTAGAAAGATGTCTCGTTTCTTGAGATAATCACTGTAGTGAGGCCTCAGATAGAACAGTATGACTGTAGTACCGCTATTGTCTTAATTCTTCTGGCTAGGGGTATCCCAGATGTAGATGCCTAGTATAAAAGCGTGGTAGAATGAGTCTGCTTTTCCTTCATGCTGTAGCAGAGACAGCGTTTGACGCTACCATTTCTAATTGCTGAGCATATGGAAGTGAATCTGGGATAACTTTTGTGGAAATAACATTTCAAACACCTTTGGTTTATCAGTTTCAGAATGATTGATTTTTTTCACTGATGAACAATTGTGTATGTTTCAAACTGGCATGCATTTGAAATGGAAATAACAAGAATCTTTCTTAACTATGCAGGATCTGACATTTCAAGGAGATATTCTAAGAACATCTTACAGTAGTAAGCATAAATATTTTTTCACGAGATATTAATTACAGTATAAAAACTGAATCCTGTTAATATGTAAGCTGTTTCTTAAAGAGGTCTCAGTACTGTATTTTTGTTTCAGAACACGTGAGGTTGTTTTGCTCTTCATTTGCATTTTCAGGTGATTGTAGCGGATGACATAAAAGTAAATAACAGCAGTTTGATTTAACAGAAAAAGGAATATTAGGCAAACAGAACATTGAAAATCTTAGTATCATAGCTCTTTTTATGGGCCATTTTATACTGTAAGATGACATAGTTATGAAGATAATTTGGTGTTACTCAGTGATCCAACATATTTCTTCCCACAGTCGTACTTGAAGTCACCAGAAAATAATTTCATTCTTTGATTTCTAGGAACTCAGCTTTCTGGTGAGCTGTCCTGCTTTTATTCTGCAGTTGTGCTTTTTTTGTATCCTGGAATTCAAAAACTTTGAGTCAATAATTTCTCTGGCTTTTATGATGCGTGTTGCATTCAGAACATTTTTCAAGGGTGGACTTCAAAGACGGGGAAGAGTTGGCAAAAAGAATAAGGCTTCCAATTTTAAATAGAGAAAGGCAAAGCTAATACCTTCTGACATATCTGCTGTTCATTAAGCAAAGTTAGATCATTTTTCTATCTCTATCTTCCTTGACTTTCAGTTAGTTTGGTCTTTTTTTCTTTATGTCATCCATTAAAAGCTGTTATATGCATCTGGTTATTGAGACTAACGAGTTTGTATTTTCTGTCTTGCTTCATGATCTGCATGATATTAATGTCTTTTTAATCACTCATGCATTGTTAGGTTATATTTTTTCCTCAGAATTATCAGGGGACAGACTATTTATTTTTGTTTTATATTCTTTGGTAAAGAATAGTGGTATATTTCTAGCAGTAAAGAATTTACTGTGAGGTAGGCTTAGACATCTGGCTGGTAACATTCACAGCATGCTGTAGGACACAATCCTAAGCAGAGTTCATACTGATTTTAGTTTTAATATTCATATTTTGAAATTCTGAGCAAGGAGATGAGAGAGGTGGGGTTATAGGAGGTAAGAAACAAGGAATTGCATAGGAGAATTAAAATACTGTGGGAAAAAAAAAAAATCCAACAAAATAACACTACAGAGGTTAATGTCTAAACATGTAAAATTTAATAGATTGTAGCTGTTAAAATAGTTCAGTGCATCAATACTCAGCTGATGATGATTATGTTAAAATCAATAGTGACTACTAAAATAAACTTAAAAACAAACATTTTTAATAATAGTTCTATATGCTGTAGACTTACATGATCTTTCCTAGAGAATTTTCTTTTAATGGAATGAAAGACAATCTGCTTTATTTTATTCTTTCTCCTCATGTAGTCGTCAGTTGCTGTGATGTCTATTTTCTTGAGGGGGAAAAAAAAGAAAAATAAAAACAAAACAAAAGATGTCAAATTAATTTAATCAGGACAGAATGCCCGCTGGCTTTTATTCAGAATGTTCTAGAATAACTCCTTTGCTAATGCATTTTTTCTGATACTGTTTTCATTCCATATGCCACACACATATTGTCTAGGAATAACAAAATGAAAGAAAAAATAGAGACTTGAAATGAAGGAAGACTGTACTGTGTTCCTGCATGACTGCTTTGCTCAAGTGCTGAAGGCTAAGGCTGTGCTTCTGAAGTGCCTGGTACTTTTGAATGTCAGTTTAAATACTGGAGTAACCCCCAATTCATAAGGCTTATTCTGCACATGTGAAAACAACCCTTAAAATATATTTCAGTTTGGATGTCTGCAATCAGTAAGAGTTTTTGAAAATTGATTCAACTTTTTCCTTTATAACTATTTATATTTTATGTTCATATTTATATTTTTAACCTTGTAGGAGATCTTATGTTATGGAAATATCAATGTTGTCCTTCCTTAGGGCAAGACTGTTCTTGCTAATACGTGAGAAATTGTGTTGTAAGTAAACAAATCCAAATGTTGAAAGCGTTTTTTTCTTTTTTATTCCTTATTCCACTTTCTTATTCTTTTCCTTGCTTTACCTTGGGACAAAAAAAAAAAAAAAAAAAAAAAAAAAGGAAGATAATCAAAACACCCAAAGGGATGAAATAATGGTCTTGATGGGAAGCTTGCAAGCTTTGAGACACTGCTGTTGTATTAATGAAGATTCTTGTCTTGCAAAAACCTCCATGCCATGGAATTTAAAGCGCTGCAGTAGGTTTCACTTAGTTCTAGTTCAGTTTACAGATGTGGAGCAACCATGATAAAATGATAAAATTTTATTTTTAAGCAAATGTTTATTCATGAAGATCCCATTTTTCTGCTGGTCCTGTCTGGCTGACTGGTCTCTCAGCAGGTTGTGTAACAAACACCACATGCTAGGGAAGCAGGCACAAAGCAACAGCACTAAGGCATCTGTTACACAGTCAAAAGAGAATTTAAAATACAGCTCAGCTGGAAAGAAGAATATATTTTGTAAAGACTTCATTATTCTTTCACCAGTTTTAATAGAAAAGGGAATAAACTTGCTTACTGATGGCAATAGATTATTTCTGATTGATGCTACAGCAGGTTTTTGCATGCAAAACAATTTAAGAAAACTGCTGTCTATTAAAGAAGTGAACCTTATTTAATACTCTGTCCTATAGAAATAAATTGGGATGAAAGATATATGCAGTATAATGAGAACGGAATAGCTTTCCATGCTAGTGCTCTGTGAAAGCATGCTGTTTTCATCTCTCTCTCACTACTGACACGTAGATTACTTCTGATACCTTAAGGGAGTTAGTTCATGAAACAACTGTTTAGAATTCTGGACACGTGAGTCTGTGTATATATATGTGTGTGTGTATGTGTGTGTTCTGAGTTATGTGAAAACAACATTGCAATGCTGTTATTAAAATAACTTGGTACATGCACCTGGAATTGCATAAAATCAGTAAAACATCGCACCATGAGTTTATCTGGAGTTAAAAATATTTCATAATAAAACATGTAAGTTAACTGGATATAAGACTAATAGAATTTCAAGAACAGCTCTGGGGAATGCTCCTCAAGAAAAAAGTTTTTTACATCTCATACAGTTTGAAAATAGATTTGAAGGTGATCACCTTGGGTTGCTGTAGTGCTGTGCAGAAAGAGTGGATCCTCTGCAGTGAAGCCAGCTTTCTCTTTCACATTTTTCATGGAGAGATGAAATCTTTAATATTCTGCTCTATATTCTTACACTTCTGTCAGAAATTATGGATAAACCACTTTGTACAGCAGAAACAACTGTTCAGTAGGATCCTGCAGAAAACTGTTATATTTGGTTGGTTGAAATCAGCTTGCTAAACCAGTCAGAGTGCACAGTGCCAAAATCTGGTGGTCAGGTTTTTATGGGCTTGGTTCTGGAGTGTGGCTGTATTGGGCTGATGCGAGTCACCAGAATTCTTACCATGTTTCACTATTGGAATTAGCCAAGCACATCGCAAACAACCCTGTGCATCCTGTTCTGCTCCAGGACAGGTGTTCTGCTTAGATATTACCATGGCATGTTCTTTCATGAGAGGCCCACCGATGTTAGCATACATGCTTAATTCTTTCTGTTCTTTAATGAAACCTTCCTAGTCTTATAATTATTTGTGTGTTTGTATGCACTTCAGTGTTTTCTTAACCTTATGATGGTGATGACACTGCACAGTTTTTTTTAGCTTGAATGGTAAACACTTAGAAAGTCACTGAAAAAGGCCAGCCAGGTGATACAGCTACATCCTTAGCAGGAAAGACAGTTCTTTTGGCTTCTAATAAAGCTGGATTCAAACTTTAACTGTAAAGCATATTAATATTTGAAGGAACTCCAAAGCTCTCACATGATGCTATCCTACCGTAAAGTTTTCACATCTAAAAACAGTTAATTAGTTTTTCTATGCTGTTTGCTAATTCTGAAATACTTTATTTGCATAATTGAATAAATTAATAAATAAGCAACTTCTAATCTCTAATAAAATCTCTGTTATTCAGGATTTGAACACAAATACTCAGAATGTCTCTCTGAATAAGTTCATTGTGTGAATATTCCTTCTTTTCCAACAAAATAAATGAGGAGATAATGTCAGTGGAACAGGAAATTATCTCAGGTTAATAAGTGTCTCCTGCTACTTAAATGTCAGGGCAAAGCTGAAGATTTTATGGATAATAAAGTTGAGGATATTTCAAATCTACTGAGTAGTGAAAAACAGTGGTCACTTCTGACAATTACCTTTACCATTCATCTAGCCACTTTGCAATGAACTGGTACCTGAACTCGTTTAAATCCTTATCATAATACAGTAAGAGATTAACATATTTTGTCTGTATCATTTGAGAATTAAAGGTTAGAAGTGAAATAGATTATCAGAGACCTATTTTGAGAAGTTAAGTACTCTTAGGGTTGTCATTAAAATAATAACTGCTTAAACCACTTATTGGGATCAGCCTGCAATAAAGCAGTTTATAAAAAATAGAAATAAGGGCAGGTGTTGGGGAGAGAGGCTAAGATAAGGGAGATAGAAGACACGAGAAGCCTCTCTCTGAATTCAGAGGTATTACAATGGCAAATGGAGCTCCTGGTCAGCACATACTGGGAGCCCAAAACACAGAAATTGTTAAGGAATGAGGGAATGGACATTAGGAGAGTTTTATCTTAAATGGTTGCTCATGGTTTTTCTGAAGACAAACAAAAAACCTGCACTGTACTGAACATCCAATGTGATTGTTCTATTATAAGGTGTTTCAGAGCTTTGTGTTTTAAATTGGGAAATCTTTATAAAGAAAAAGAAAAGCTTAGAATCAGGTCATGTGATACACATGTGAATTCTCTGTTCTCTACTCTTCAACCACAGGAGAATATGGAATAAGAAAGGGAGGTGAAATAACTTTTTCAGGAGAAAAGTCTAGTAAAAATAGGAGCTTAATTTTTTTCTTCAGGATGTCTCAGCTCACCTGACCAAACTGGGACATCTGTTCTCATTACCTGAAAGAAGCTTGTAGGACCTGGGTATTTCATTAACTGAAACATTCTTTGAAAACTGTAGACAATTTAGTTTGTTTCCAAGAGTTACACACCAGCATAAAACACTGGTACTTCTGTGTGCGTTTTACCATCCAGTTTCATTAGAAATACAAAGATGAAGTCTTGAAGCTTCAGAAATCTGGGTAGATTGTTGGCTTATTTGGAAGAAAGCTGTTTATGATTTTTTTTTTTCCTTTGTAACCAGCATTTTATTAATCTCCAATAGTAATAGGAACCATTAAGGCTACTCCATATGGCTGTGAGATGTACCCCGATGATCCCAGTATTACAGAGCCAAGGTGACTGCAGACCTGGAATAACATTGAACAGAAGCTTGCTGCACCTTACCTTTTCATAGGTCAAGTTTTTTGTTATTTTAAAGAAAACCGCATCTGTAAAACTGCTGGACTATTTACAAATCATTTATAGTAGGCAGAGGAGAATTTACTTGATTTCTGTTCGTCTCCAGTTAGGCTTAGGGTTTATTTAAGGACTATTTGCTTTTATTTCAGTATAGTTCTGTCTTCTCCTCGGTGTGTCTTGGGTATGTGCTTGCACATTTACTGTGCTAAAAGGAAAAATTCACTGATTGATCTTCTGTTTCCACAAGCATGTGTTAGATAAGGAGAAATTTGAGGGAAAATCTTTGTGTGCTGAGTAGCTACCTGGGTTCCATTCTCCGTTCAGATTAAAAACTTTTCACCAGGCTTTCCTTTTGTGAACTTAAATACTTGCTTTTTGAACCCTTGCAGGCTTAAAATCTCCACAATGTGCAATTAGCAGATGGGTGAGAAAACAATCATGTGTAAGAAGTGGTCTTTTTTCGTCTCCATTTCCCTTCTGCATACTGTGTTATGCCTTGTGACGATAAAATTTGATGTTTGTGCTTCCTCATTCTTTGTTTTGCGATTCCGAAGAGCTGCTGTGAATGTTTAAGATACCTGGCTCGTAGCGATTTAACAGTGTGTGATGTTAGTTGCGTACTGTTAGTCTTCCCATTGTGATAGTAACGCGCGCTGTAAGCCGATCAGTGATGCTTGCCCTGTTACACAGGCCGATCTTGGTGAAGTTATTCAGTCACACCAAATTCTAACACAATTAAACAGATCATATATCATATTTTGAGATGACTTTAAAGGGCAAACTGGATGACAGTGTTTTGTTTATGACCTTTTAATCCTGTCTACAACAAATTAAATTTTGTCTACGGAAAATAAATTTATAAAGATGATGAAGTGTCTTATGGAAAGAAAATCCATTAGAAAGTCTTGTGTGTGTTGTGATAAAAATAGCTTTGTAAGCTTCACGGCAATTTAGCGCTAGATCTAGTGAATTCATTTGTGTTTGTGTTGTTGGGAAGTGAAGGATAGACAAGAGACTCTTCATTTGATCTCACTGTGAAGAAATATCGATGTGGATAGACTTGAAAGTCCAGCTGATGTATCACATTTGCTCATTCTAGCATTAGTTTGTAAATGCACGCCCTCAAAACGGACAAACAAAATCAGTGAAACTACAATTATTGCTCCTTTTTTCAGACATTTACTAAAGTAAATGCTTATCTTATAAAACGGTAATTGACAGTTATAGAACTGTTGTAATAGATTATTTCTTGGTTTTGGAGGAAAAAGCAAGATCTGTTTCATAACATATTAGTAAGTGCAGTTGAATTGACACTGCTAAGAGGTAAGTTTTTATGCAGGTGAGACAGACCATGAAGAACATGCTGAAAATCACTGCTGTGCAAGGCCAGAAATGAGTGGATGTGAAGTAGGAGTAAATGCTGGTTTTGCAGGCTCCCTGGTTGCTCTGTTGTAGCAGCTTCTGAAATAGCTGATAGATGAGAACTTTCTTTCTGCATTTAAAGCTGTCTGGAGCTTTGCAGCAATGAGTGTGTTTTCAGCTTCCAAGTGCTACTGATGAGACTGAAATGTTTTTTGATTGTTAGCCTTGAAGTGAGAGCTCTGAATTCACAGGTGCCCGCTGATATTTTGTTTCCTGTGATATTTCTCCACTTTTCTGGTAATACCAGAAAATCTCTCAGCTTCTCTGGTTCTAGAATAACTCTCTTGTCACAATAATAAACACTTGAAAAAGATTTATGGAATATGATGCTATTCACCACAGTACTGGTTTGAGAATTCTCTGAGTAAAACATTTTGTCAAAATATGAAGGAATAGGTTTTCTAAATACAACAGTGGTAACAGCAAAAAGAAGCTTGAAATAAAACCATTATGGAAAATGTATTAAATTCTGTGTGTGTAAAATGAACTGCTGTGAGTAAAAACTAAGTATAGACCCTACATTCTTGCCATTCTTAACATATTTGTAACTTCTTTAATAAAGAAAGCTATTTGTTTCTCCTATTTTTTATTTTTATTTTTATTTTTTAGTAATTGGAGTTTTAAGCGTCTTAAATTCATTATTTTTGATGATAGAAAGGACTCCAAATTTCATGAATGGTTGCACTGTGGAGAAAGTAGAGTGGCCTTCATAACAGCCCGTGTGTGCATGAGTGGTGATATAGTAGTAAAGTTCCTTTAAAAGAATTCTCTTCATTATAGCACCGTGTATTAGATCCAAGGTCCAAACGGTTGGTGATTATTTTTATTTAGCATATCGCAATAAATCAGCCTATGCTTTGAAAAAAATGAACAAACAAAATTTGTGCTCATCTGACTACTACCCTGTCTTATTGTTAGATATCAGGAATGGAAAAAATCTTTTTCTCTTATTTTAGAAAGAATGAAATCATGCTTTCCTGGCTAGTAGTTCTTCCAATTTGTATTCACTGTAGCGATAGTGAAACTAGTTTAATAAAACAAAAGGGGCTTGTTGAATATTCCCTCAAGTAAATTGACTTTTGGTATGCATGACTCCATTTATTTACCTCTGGACTGTTGGGGAATGGTTGGGAAATTCATTTGAATAAAAAACATTACAGATTGAATAGTAAACATCTCTTTAAAAATTTAAAATTTAAGTGTGTATCACTGGGGGGAAAAAAAATTAGGACCAGGACTGTTTTATGTGACATTTGTGTGAAAACTATATTATTAGATAGAGAAAAGCAGATAAAGAAGAGACAGCTCAGGGGAGATAGAACCTTAAGAAATTAGAAGAAGATTTAACACTAAGATACTTTAAGTAAGTACTTAGAAGCTTAGAGTCATTCAGAATCTGATTTAGAAAAAGAGAAATTGAGCGTTTCATTGGTCTTGCTGGAACTTGGTCTTTTTCCATTTACATAGAAAAACATAAAAATTAAGAACTGACATGAAAAATCAGCGGGAATTTCACGTGTATTGTTTCTTTCTTTTTTTGATTCTCCTTTAATCATCTTGGAAGTAGGTAGAAAATTGGAACATCTCTTCTTTTCCATTTTCCTATTTGAAAGCCATTGATGCCTTTTTTGTGAGAGTTGTATTTCCCGTGATCTGTGAAACATACCATTCAATATGGATCAAATTATCATTATAGATGATCCTCTTTTTATCTTTATCTGTAAGTGTGAAGTTAAAAACAAGATATTCTGCACAATCCAAGTGGGCTTTAACTTAGTGCGTAGATGTTGAGTTTTCAAAAAGGGCACAAAAACTGCAACTCCTTTAGTCCTTTTGTGCAATCTTTTTAAAATCTTCGGTAGACAAATGGCTTGTTGCATTTGGGAGTGATGGGTAGTAGCACAGTCTTCCACGTAGGTTGAGAGGATGCAGTAACAGATTTGGCACTATAATAGCTTCAGTAGAAATGCCATTTCAAAGAGCTATTTCAGAGCTAAGTGCTTCAATTTGAGTGGAGAGGAGACCTTTTTTGATAGTAATAGCATATGTGCTTTCTGATCACATACTTACGTTTGTGAAGTATTAGCATGAATAAATATTCCTGCATTGAGTCTGAGTATGTGGTAGAGCAGAATGCATTCCAGGCTCAGCACCATGAGTATTCCATGTATATGTTGGTCTTTAAGTGCTCTGTCACCTTTTAAATACACGATTCAATACAATGTTATAGGAAAAAACAAACAAACACACAAACAAACAAACAAAAAAACCCACCCACAATCATATTGAACAATTTTAATAGCAATTGTGAATTAAAATAATATCAGTAATTAGTCTTTGGCTGTTGACTATGTTGTGTGCTATAGTAAGAAGTTCTTGGGAAATATCCCAAAGATTAATATAATAAGAGCAGAGTATTAATATTCCCACCTCTGAGGTGGTGGGATGCAACTCTTAATTTTCTTAGCAGTGCCTGACTTGATGATTTGAGTCCTGTCAGTCTGAGACAACTGTTGTGCCAGCTCCATCAGAACTGTTGACACGGGAGCAGGAAGAAATACTGAACGAACATTCAACTCCATAAAAGCTTTTTTAAATTGTAACACTTTAGATCACAGGTATCATAGAGGTATTGCAACATTATGCAGACTTATGACAAGAACTGTATCTTTTATTGTGAAAGAACTATCCTGAGATTGCATCTGTGGTATTAGATTTTTTCTACCAAATACTGACTCTGTGTTGCGTGTGTTATTCTACTGAGGGAGAAGTGGGTGGTGTAGTAGGCTGCTCTGTGTTCTGTGCTTTTCAGTATGAGACCAGATTCCAGGAGTTGTGCAGCTCTCAAACTCTCTCGGGGCGATGGATGCAAGGAGCAGCAGAACCTCTGCTTACTTATCCTGAAACCCAGCAGACTGGATTGGTCTGAGAAGCTGATCTCATACAACAGCTGAGAATCACCTCACAGAATATCTTAGCATTTCTTGTATTAATCTTTAATGCCAAAGGCAACTGTACAATTGTTTATTTAGACGTTTCACTGCTATGAAGTTTGTAATATTTTTTTTTCATGATATCACGTTAATATTTTCATGAATTACATCACTTTAAACTGTGCAGTACAGACTTCTGAATCAAGTAGTTGTAGCAATATTTAAATTATGTGTTAGGTACCATATTTCAGCTGCTGATATGATCATTTATGACTAACCTATTACGATTTGTTAGCACAGAACTGACCTTTTCCTTGTAAGCAAAGGGCATATTTTACAGTTTTCTGAACATGTCTTATCTGCTTAGAAGATTTTACAGAAAAGTAAGATGTAGTGACATTTAGTTTTATTCTAGTTCACTGCCACTAACCTCCTCTTACTGACTTTTAGATAGTTGTGTATAGTGCTTTATCAAGAGAGAGAGCAAATTAAGCTTTGTGTATGAAGCTCAAGCTGTTAGTGTGCTTCGTGTTACAGAACTGCAATGTTTGAATGGTTGGTGATACACTGTGTATGTTCCTGCCTGTGACATGCATTTACACAACTGGTTACAAAACAGCTTAATCAAGTAAATGATCACATTTCTTCACTGCTTTGCAACATCGTTCTTTTAAGTATCCGCACACTTCTAATGAAGAACCTTTGCTGTCCAATATACTTCTATGTGGTTGATTGTACACCAAAAGCTAGATATGTACAGAGTGTACGTGGTAAGATTCTTTTGAATATTCATATTTCACTTGATTTGCCATTCCATTTCCATTTATGCCTTTGCTGTGCTGTTTAGTATGCTCAGTGCTTTGCCTTGCACCCCGTGGATCAATTCAGCTATGAAGTTAACAAAGTATGGAAGGTTTCTGTGAGCACATATTCAACCATGAATTTTCTATACTTTTTTTTTCCTAGTGTGTTTAATGGATTTGGATATAAAATCTACAGGCATTTCACAGACTGTTTGATATGTATGGGAAAGCACAGTTCAAAATGAGGTTTTCATTTCAGTTAATTTAATGTTTGGAGTCTGTCAGATTTACTGAAAGATGGGTAGTTATACTGTGTGAGTAACAAAGGAATCATATCATCCCTCCTCCACCCCTATGGTTAGCTTTCCTTGAATGTGTTCATTAAACTGATAAATGATTTCCAGCAGGGAACATTAGAAATGCTCCAGACTAAGAGAAAATAAAGTCAGAACTGCATAGGAAGCTGTCTAAAGGAGACTGGGAGTCACTGTGGTTTTAATTATTGCTTTGGATTGGTGTGCTTTTCTGGTATTACTGAAATTTCCAATATTTGACGATGTTGATGGATTTTGAAATAATGGCAGCAGTGATTATGATTTCAATCTCAATACAAATCATTTGCTGCCAAATATGCATTAGTCCTTACTTATTACCACTCACTAATGTATTGCTGGATAAGAGTGTTTCAGATTTCAGACTTATTCAGACAAAGAACTGTTTGCTAAGCAATTAATATGCAGCGCGCAATGCCTTTTCTTGTGTAGGGTAAGAGCTTGCAGAGGACTGTCATTTCTTTTGAACACTTTCTGTCTTTTGAACACATCAGTCCTGAAGTATTTTTGAACTTGCCTTTAGACTGCAAAATTCAAATAACACAAATTTACATTTGAATCCAGGCAATTAATTACGCCTCTGTCTCTCTTGCCATGTGATGTGGCACTGATCCTTAGGACAAACGGCTTTTTGCTTTTTCATTTATTCAAAAACAGTTTTGTCCTTGTGTACTGTTTTTTGGTGCTTTTTTTTTTTTTTTTTTTTTTTTTTTTTTTTTTTTTTCCTGCCTAGGTTATAGCTAAATATCAGTGTTCACTGTGTGGCCTCCTTTATGCATGCAGGACTCCTCAAATGAACAAATTTAGTGACCAGATTAGAGTGTAAATACACACTCCCATTTAAAAATACAAATCCAGAGAATAATAAAACAAAGCTAAGAACACTAAGATTATAAAAGCTTATAACCTCTGTATCACTAATTCTGTTTTTTCCCTCAAGGAAAGAACGCCTTTCTACTTGGTGTTGCAAAGGTTTGCTATGTTTGTTGGTCATTCAAGTATTTTATGTCAGTAAAAGAAATGGTCAACTTGATTTCTGAAGATCTGTTTGAAGTAGGTTAGTTCTATGTTTTTATATGGAAGAAGAAAGATGGATTTTCTTGACAGTGTTTATTTGCTTGCTTCCTTTTGATTAGAGGAAACAAGGTCCTTTCTATATAAGTAGACATAAGAAATATTGCTTTCTACTGAATGCACTTCAGTAAAAATGAGATTGCAGCAGTTTTCACCTTCATAAGTAGCATAATTCTGAAGGCTGCTATGATCATAGTAGACATTATTGGAGGGTTTAGTTTTTAGACTCCTCCAGATGACTCTAGAAGAGCTGTGAATGATTTGCGTTACAGCTAATTTGCATGCTTAGCATCTGAAGACAGGATTTAAAATTTCCTGATACAGGAGAGAAGTTTACAGTTCAGCCAAGATCACACTTGAGCAGCCCTACAGCCTTCTGCAATTAAATGACTAGCTCAGAGGATGAGAAGAAAGCAGGAAATTTGTTTTTTTTTCCTCTCCACTTTGGCTTTAACAATGCTTCTAGTGTTATCTCTTGTAATATCTTTAGAGAAAGACTGAAGTTGAATTGCCAGGTACAAAGGGTCATCATTGCCAGCATGAAGTCGATGTGGAGGCCAGTAACTCCAGCCATCGTATTGGAGACAGCATTGCTTAACACTTCAGTTACCTGAATGGGATAGTGCAGCCTCTGCAGATTCGTAGACTGGGAAGATTTATTGATAGATCCAGTGGCTGCACTACCAATTTAAAAGAATAGGCTAGTAAAACAGACAAGAACTTCTTACAGAAGTGTGAAAATCTGCTCTTGGACAGGAAAACTCCATGCACAAGTATGGACTTGAACTGACCAGCTACCAAGCAACTTTTCAGAAAAGGATGTCTTGGTGAACACTAAGTTGAAGCTGCCAGTGCAACTTCATGGCAAGGAAGGTCAACAGCAGTTAAGCCTGCATTAGAAAGAGCACAGCAAGCAGCACATTGCTGCTTCTGTGCAGCCCTACTGAGACAGCTCTGGAGTGCTGAGTTTGGAAGATCTAACAAGTGGTGGGAAAGAGAGAGAAACCTTGCATTGCTTGGTCTAGAGTAGAGAAGGCTTTGGGCATGGGGATGAGTGTGCTAGTTTTCATGCATATCTACAAAATATACATGAAGCTAAATAACTTATTAGAGTAAAGAGGAGAGAGCAACACTCTTCTTCCAGTGGTGCCTGATAAAGAGACAGGAAATAACTGATAAATTGAAACACAAGAAGTTTGATGTAACTGTAAGCTTTTCCACTATTAAGTTGGTCAGATAGAGGAACAAGTTGCTCAGCAGGGTTGTGGTGTCTCCATCCTTTGAGATGCTCAGAAACAACTGAATGAACTCCTTACTGCTATAGTTCATTCTGCTTTGAGCAGGTAGATTGAACTAGAAGGTGTCCATAAGCACTGATTTTGTAATTCCACTCTGAAGTCTGCATAGACTTTTTGATGCCAGCCTGTTACCTGAGTCAATGTTCCTTTTTGGTTTCTGTCAACCTTTAATGATGACCCTGCTTAGCCTAGTCAGAATTAAGTTTGACAAGACTGTTAGTTAATCTTTCATATTAAATATCATTGTTGCTTTTGTTTTGGTTTTGATAGGGTCTACACAATGGGAATTTCCTTTTTATTGTAAGTGAATAACAAAATGAATTTTTATTGAAGGGTACATCTTAACTTTAAAAGCTGCTGCTAGACCAGCTTAAAGCTAGTTGAAATCATCAAACAAATGTAGAGAATCACTCTGTGGTCTTTAGTCCACTTTGTGGTCTTTGGGCAGATTACAGTAATGAGAATCACTTGTCCTGTGTGGGTATGGTTAAAAAGTTGTGTGAAGTAAGTTGAAGTATAATAAAATCTTGGGCCCAGTGCCCTTCTCACAGAAGATTAACACATCCCTATGAAAAAATTACTTACAGTATGAGTGTGTGAGTCTGTAAAAGCTATGAGCAGGGTTTGAAGGAGAGGTGATGTCTGTCATTCGTGTCACATTGCCTTCCCCTACCCACCCCTCATCTAAAACCTCTGAGAGTCTGCTTGGTTTCACAGGTAAAAGATCTGCTTTTTTGAGCAGTATTACAAGCTGTAGTGGACTTCTAGATTCTGTCAGTTCGGCAACCTTAATTTCATTTGTGCAGTGTAATTAAAACAAGACTCCTAAAATAGCCAGGGAGGTTTGAGAGTTAATACTATAGATACAAATTTCTTAATAATCTTGTTCTGAATGCCGTTGTTGCAGAAAGCTTTAGGAGTTATCTGAACTGATGTTGTTTTCAAAAGCAGAACGTGTCCTTTAAAACAAATCAAGGGCATGTCTGAACTCTTAAATTTTGGGGGGGTTATTACTGTTGGAAAGGAGGTCAGATTAACTGGAAGATGTCTCCACTGGAGTTCTGAAACCCTGGCTAGTTTCTCACTTCAGACCTGCTTTAGAATAGTGTTATACAAAGAAATAAAAGGAATCTCTGGGTTTTTGTTCTTTTTCTTTTTTCTTCTGAAGAATGATATGACCTTTCCAGATAAAGTCTATGCCTAAAGTCACAATATATCCACAAACAACTGAAAATAATGGTTACCTTGTTTTCTTTAATTACCAGACTGGATGGATGAAGATTGCATTTACTGTCTTGGTTACACTTGAATATTTAAGTAAAAATACCATAATGAAACATTCACCCCTTTCTCTTGTGCTCTAAATGAGTCTATGATATAATGTTAATAATTAAGTTATGGAGTTAAAGGAAGAATAAGTCTGTGTAAGCTGAGGTATTAATATCAATGCATAGTAGATCAAAATTGTGATTTGTTTATTAATTTATTTTTAACTTATGGTCTCTGAAGGCAATGTGTCCTTAAATAAAGTAGAGGTTTACTTTCCATTGAAGTTTAAGTCCTTATTCCATGCAGATGTTGGGTCACAGTTTGGTCATGGTGTAGGACCTGAAGTCATGATATGTACCTGATGAGCAGAGTCGAGTCTGAGTTTCATTTCTCTTGTCTCACTCAAGAGATGGCATTAAAGCACGAGACTATAGCAAAAAGCTGATTATTTATGGGCTAAATTGTTGTTTTCATCTTGTGTGTACTGTCTGTGGAAGAATTGGTCATCTTCTAGAAATGGTCATAGGAAGAAAACCCAAGAGTTCAGGAATCACGACAGGGACGTGATTTTTAAAAGGAGGGAGAGATCCCATAAGGTTGGCTGTAATTTTGAGTCTCCAGTCACTGACGTCTAAATTAAAGCCTATTCTGAAGACAGGAAGTTCTAAGACAGGAAATTAGTGCTCTCTGCTCAATTGTTGCTACTGGCAGTTTTAGAGGAGGAAATAAAAATACCCAAAAAATGAGGTTAGTGGAATCTAAACAGCTCACTCTGTGACATCTCTGAAATAGCCTGAGAATGAGCAGAATGGGATGAATCATTTATAGGTAACCCAATAGATCTATTATGTATGACCCATATTTTTAGTCAAGGAGTCAACAGCTTATATGCATGAAATTATATTTAGAAATTAGTGTTGAAAAGGCATGTACGCTGCCAGGTAGGTCCTGCTCATTAGACTCTTCTTTTCTTTATGTTAATTGTTTAATGCTGTTTTTGTGCATGTATGTTTTGTGTATGCTTGTATATTTATACACATAAATACAGCTGTCCACAACTTCTTTATAACTTCCATTGGAAGTAACACCTCAGAAGATTTATTCTCCTATCTTAGTGTCAGTTCCCAAACATTGAAAAATGGCTGGCTATGATTGCTTTTCAGGGTAATGTTATTTCTAATAAATTGTTCTGTTGGTGGAAGGGCTTATATTTGGAAAGCTGTTAATTGTGTCTGTTAGGTTTGACATTTTGCTTGGCAGATAATCTTTTAAAATCTTCTTTTCATTATTCACAAAGAAAATTTGTTTTCACAGATTTACTAAAAAGTTTCTTTGCTTCATTTTTATACCACATAATTAGTGTTTTTTCCTTAATACTGACAAATGTTATGTTCCACATTTGTGTTTTCATGTAAGCTCTGCTTGGATGCGCAAGGGAATGTTGGCTACCTTGTCAAATTTATGTATTAGGATAGAAATATGTACTGAGGAAAGCTGTCTCCTAAAGCTACAAAATACTCTATCTAATTTTAGGAAATTTAGTGATTATAATTGCAAAGGAATTTGCAAAAACACAAAGAAATTCATTGTATTTATTCTTTTTAACAGTTGTGTTTTGATTATTTGTGAAGCAGTTTCTGTAAGTGAATTGAAAAGGCAGGTAATTTTGCACTGAATTTATTAAGTCTTTAAAATAAACTAACACTAAATATTCCATAAGAGAACTAATTTTTTACCTTTTAAAAATTCCTAGGCCAACTATTTTCATTGTATTCTGAGTGAGCTTATGCAGTTTAATTCCTCTAAACTTCATCATTAATTTTGTGGCTATTCATTCTTCTGTATACTTTATGGTACTTTATTAAAGAAGACAAAATTAGGACATACATACACAGAAACTAAGCAAAGAACTTTCTGGATCTCCTAATAATTCTAATCTCTGCAGTTTTCACACCTTAAGTAATTTGGTGATATTTGAGTCTTAAATGCCAGAATATACCACGTGACCATAATTTTTTGAGAATATCTACACAGCCTAGATTTTGAGAACTGTTTCTGTTGAAGTTCTGTGTTGTACTCATTAATGAATGAAATGGATCCAAATTTTAATTATGTTGAGCAAAATTAAAAAAAAAAACAAACCAAAACCCTAACCAAAAACCTATGTTTCGTCATGTCTGTTGTAGAGAGGAAAGAAATGAAAGAAAAAAATAACCTGAACAGTAACAGATGACATTTTCATCTGAATGGTGATGTAAAATAAGAAGGCCATAAAAACACAGAAGTGCTTCAGGACTTTAGGAGAAGCAAAACGATGTGATGTATTATGGGAATGGGTTGCATGATTTCTCAAATTTGAATTCATTACTGCTGTAAGAAAGCTGTCTGTAAAGCTTTCTCAGACCAAGTTCTGCTATTGGTCCTGCTCAGAATGATGAATCTGGGACATGTAGTTGGAACAGAAGATGATGAGACTCACATAGAGAGGCGCTCATGACTTGCAGATAGGAGAAATATAACACAATTCAATATTATAACGTATACATAAAGGCAGAAAAGGTCACCTATGTAAGAAATAAAGACTGTCAGTAATAATGAATGAGAAGAGCACTGACTCGATCTGATCCCCGTGGGCTTTCAGTGTAATGCTGCTAATAATAAAAAAAAAAAATCTAAGGGAAATATTTATGCTGCCTTATCTTGAATACTCTACAATTTTTATCATCTGTAGTCTAGAAAGGATTACTTTTGGCTGACGTGTATTTGTGACTAAGTGATCAGAAAGCATTTTATATGGAGTAGCAGTTTATAGAAAGTAGAATGAAGGAGCTTGATATTGTTGGATTGCTATTGACAGAATTATTTTAAGGTTATTATTGATCTGTAAAATACATAGGGAGAAGAAGAGAGAAAATAGATATCAAAGTAAGGAGGTCTTTGTACTGTAAAGGAGAAGTGATTTAACTGTCTTAGTTTCTGCCAGTGGGTGAGAAAACTTAGATGATTTTAAATGGCACTCAATCATCTGTGAACAAAGAAGAGATATTACAAATTAAGTTCTTGTCTCAATCAGTGGGCAAATGTCAGAAATTCAGCTTCATTACTACTGAGCTGAAATGATACCATTTCAGAAGCATCCCTCTCCTTTTCAGCACTGTAAGTCCAAGGTTTGACAATACCGTTCACTTTTGACATCAGGAAGTGGGTTTTCTGAATGATGTAAAGCAAAATAAAGTTGCCCAGTTACCTCTCTACTTAAAGTAAATTAGATATTTGTAGTTTCACTGAAGAGTAAACATTGTTTTTGTAGCAGTTTGTGCTCAGTTGTTTATAGACTGATACTCGGTGGCTTTGAATCTACAGGAACAACACATAGAGGCAAATATACTCTTTTAACAGTTGAAGTTTTCATTCCTGTGGAACGTTTACAGAGCACCTGTAAGCCCAAATGTAAAAGCAAGAATTCTGAGGCTGTGTGACCATAGATATGGAACCTGGACAAGCTGAGAATGGTGATAAGGGTGCTTGCTGAGAGCACAGCTGGCTGAGTCAGACCCATTCAATTGTCCTTTTCACAATAAGAGATTATGGATGCCTTTATTTTACTTTTTTTTTTTTTTTTTCCCCCTCACAGTGTGCCTCATTTCTTCTTCCTCTGATTGTGACAATTATCAGAGATAATCCACTGTTAAAAACGAAGATGTGAGGAAGAATTTCTAAGCTACTGAGTGCTTTCAGTCATCTAAATCAAAATTTTACTCCATTCCCCTCTCCTCTTGTACTTTCCGCTCCCATAGACTAACATTGACCCATTTATCCACACAAGATAGTAGTCTGTATGTTATAAATACTGTTTATTCTTTTAAAATTCTATAGGATGTATTTCCTCATGTGTCATTGACTATGGATCTTTACTTTGACTATATTGCCTATATTTTCTTATCACTTATTAATTGCCTATGCATTCAGTGTTGATGATCATAATGTGTTTAAAGATTTGATGAAAAGTTTAGCAGAAGCTTTGACATCCTTTGCAGATAATAGGCAGTAATACTAGGAGAAAACATATATATTAGCCTTCAGAAGACAGATAAAATGATTAATTATAGAAAAGATATGTAGTTGCACTAAAAGTAAAAATAATTATTTGTGTCCTGACTGACTCACTATGTTTGAACTTTGTGGTTGGCAATACTGAGACATAAGAAAATAAAAGTACCACTTAAATAGTAACTGTTCTTCTCTGTTGATTCATGATTATCTGACAAATTGGTTAGTGTTCATAGCTTGTAAGAAAGAAAAACAATAAAGAACTTGAAATTCTTTTTAGTGGAAAAGGATTACTATTAATTCATATATGCATAAAATATTTTCAAAAGTCAAACTAGCAGTCATAATATTTACTCTTTCTAGGAAGTTGTATCTCATATTATAATCAAACAGTAAGAATTGGTTTATTTATATATATTTATATATGTATATATTTTAAATTGCTGGAAATTGTGTCATTAAAAACTATATAAAAACTCTTCCAGTAGCTGACCTACATGAATGTGACAACATAGGCAACAATGAATTATGCACATGTGGAGACTTGTTTCAGTAGCACTAAAGCATGTCACATTGAGAGAGGAAATCTTGTAATACTGCATTCCATGAAAAAGATGTCTGGGCTACGGAGCAAAAAATACAATGATTTCCTTATAGTAAAAAGGGATAAGCATAGCATCATCATGACCTTAGATTCACCTCTTCACCTCTTTGTGACAGTCAGCAGGCACATTATTGCTGTGATTAAAACTTCAATTTGCTTTTCTAAATAAAAATGTTGTCATCATTCCAGTTACTGGTGAAAGTGTGCTCTGCGTTTTGGAGAGGAGGCAGAGTATGGTAGAATGCCTACTTCCAAACAGCTGTCTGGGTTACGAATTTGGTACTTTTTCCAAGTTACTGTGGTCAGGGCTGAGGCACATAGGGATTGGTGCAAGGATTTATAATCAGTATAGAGAAGTATCCTAAATGCACAGAAGAGTTATGGAAGGGCCAAGTCTATGTGGGAAACTACTTTTTAATAACATACAGTTTTGATTCAGGGGATCTTGAGCAGCTGACAGCAGAAATTCTCTTTATTTGCTCAGATTTCATCCAGAACAGGTTTTGTGATATGACCTTATTCAGGTATGATGTCTGTGTATACATAGCAGTCAAGAAAGTGGGGAAGGTTGCATCAGGCAGCACTTACTTTCATGGCAGAGAAGACCATTAAGTCCTGCATCGCAGTAGCTATGAAGTGTTAAGAGATTCTACTCTTGGAATCATACCAGAATTGTAGCACCATTCTGATTGCAAATTGCAGTATTTGGTTTTCTCACGAAAGAAGATGGAAAAAGCAGCTCTCGAGCAAAGAGCATTTTCCATTCTGAAGTTTTATAAGATGACAGGTTCCTTTGCAGATATGTCAATTATATGGTGCATTTCCCCATAATGATAGGAAATTGTATCTATTTTAAGCCTGCCCAAGTTGTCTTTGCTTTCACTTTTTACACATTGCTCAAACTTCCAGACAAGGCACAGAGCTGCTGTTTGAGCTCTGAGTGATATTTCTTCTCTGTCTCGCTGTTCTCTGCCAGACAGAGCTAACAAGAAGCCTTCCAAGCAAACTCTTAGACAGAATAAGCTCTAATAACCTGAAAGAGGACCTTTTGTTGCGACTCCTAAACCCCAGAGGTGTGAGTTGTATTTTCCTCAAAGCACACAGTCTTCTAAACCCCAAAGATGTTGGATCTTCTCTTCCTCAAAGAGCACAGTCACAAAGCAGAAGGGACAGAGGGAAGTATATGTGTGTGGATAGGGGTAGAGCGAGACCTTTTGAGAATGAGATTCCTTTTTCATTCTTTTGACTGTCTGAGAAATGGAAGCAATGGTAACTAACGTGTCAATCCTAGAAGTGCAGATAGTAATTGAATGCTCTCTCAAAGATAAAGGATGGAGTTAATGCATTAGCTCTACTTTTAGTGTAACCCAACCCCAGGCAGCTCTGCTACTGTGTTACCTGCAGTTTGTTCCTACTGTGGTAGCACTGAGAGATCTCAGGCTATTTGAGGCAACCCAAGAGCGAAGGACAAAAGGGAGCCTTACAGTTTGTAGACTAATTCTGCCCAGTCAGCCTGACAAAGCCAATTCCTAACCTTATGAAAGTCTTTTTGGTTTCTTTATTATCTATCTAATTTAATTAAATTAGATCTAGGTGAGTGATGAATGTTTTCCCTTTGTGCAGATTCTTTTTAAATACTTACTGTGAGAAGCAGCTGGCTGTGCAGAAGATGCTAGCAGCTGGTAGGGCTTAAGACCACAGTATTCAGTTTCTTATCTGTGAAGTCTTCTCAGTCTTTTTGCATTATAGGAGCTAAGAAACTGAGGATAATGTGGAAAGAAATTATTTTTAAAATACATTCATGTTACACCAACTTGTGTAGAAATCAGTAAATGGAAGATGCTTCTAGAATAAGACTTCAAAAGATTAATGCCTAAGTAGTAATTGTTATTTTTTTTTTCCTTGTTTGTTTGGTACTTAATTGCACTAACTGAACTGTACAGTTCCTCCAAAAAAGTGCCTTCAGTAGTCTGTGACCGATGTGAATAATTTCTACTTTATGGAGCTTTCTGTAATCTTAAATTTCTCTACGTGTTCTGACTCCATCCCTTGTTGTCAGTGCTGCATAGCACATATCCCAGACCAGGAACAATAGAAATCAAAATCTGAAGGGAATTTCCATTCAGCAGCCATGCAGGGCTGGGAACTTAGACTGAAATGTTCGAAAGAATGAGGAGTAGAGGCAGTTCTGAAAAAATGACACAGTCTGATAAACCCAAGGACATATAAAGATAGGATAAGGAACACAGAATCGGTTATCTCAGCTTTCTGTATGTCTAATGTGTGAGAATTGCCACTGGGCTATGACAAGGGCATCAGCTGTGTTGGACCAAATAGTAAATGTAACTTTAAGTGAATCCTGCTTGGAGAGCTGGCATGTTTGTAGAAGGAAAACCCGTGTGATCGCTCTTGGAGGGCATTTTCTAGCTCCAATTTAGCTCTTATGTCTTTTCAGTTCCAAGTGCTTTTGCCCAAAACAGTCTTTGTGGTGTGATGAGAGGTCTGATTGTATAAGCCTTGTGGAAGTTTTTGTGATCAGGTAACCACTAGAGTGCCTGCTTGCTTAAGGAGTGTAGTAGAGTGTCCAGAAAAGCATAGATGCAACCAACCAAGGGTGTGCAACCATTTGTTAAATGCTGTTTTGAAGCAATGGAGAAGCAAAGTAGCTGTGTAACACAGTATGAAAACTGCCTTGAAATTAAGAATCAGCTGTGTAATATCTTTCAAATCATCCTAAGAAGCAAGACCTAGTCATTAACTTGCTGCTGTTGCACCATCCAGACAATTTATTGTTAAATGCTTCACTGTCGAGAAAAATCTGTTTTTTTTCTAGGAGCTCTTGGTACCACTGACATTTACTCAGAGTAAATCTAACAAGGATTGGCTCAGAACAGTACAGCTTGAGAGACATGACATTTACTGCTGCCATACTTTAAGCAGTATTTTGCTGATGAGGTCTTGGATATCCAATGGAATCGGTGAAATACAATTTTAAACTTAATGGGTAGTCTATTTACCTTTACACTAAGCTGTAAGAAGAAATAAATTAAGGATCTTTCTGTGCTTCTTGGTGTGCACGGAGAAAATCTTATGAAGTAAATTTTACCTTAATTACCATTATCTTCAAACATTAAAGGTACAGGTTAGATTTTCCTTAAATCTGTTTCCCAGCAATTTGCTAAATGGTAGATTATATGTGATCTTTAAAGGCTGTGTGATTATTACGGAAACAGAAAATGAATTCCATTCACTTTCAGCGCCGTCCATAAAAATCAGGATTTCGTTGAGTCATAAGTGACCTTTCAGAGTTTTTCAGACTTCTTGAAAATTCAACTTGAGTTATAGTCCTGCTTTGCCTGAATTTCAGTCTGGTGTTGGTTTTTTTTGGTTGTTGTTGTTGTTTTTCTGTTTGTTGGTGTTGTTTCTTTTTTCCTGTAGAATACTAGGAAATTTATTGTGGAATAAAATTAATGTAGTCTAACGGGTGTAGAACTACGTATTAAACAGAATGGCTGGAGGTCTCTATGAGGAAGGATTTGTATTTCTTAGAAAAAACTATTTCTGCACCCATTGGTGATAGTGCAGCAGAAAAGATGATTGATGTAATGCCCCAAATTTCATTTTGTTCCTGTTTGTCCAGAGTATTTCACCTTAGATGAAATCAGTGTCACAAACAGGAATTTGTGCACAGAAAGACAGCAGCAGAATTGCAAGTTGTATTGGCATGCAGCTGATGTTCCTTACACCAGCTTTAGTGGTGCATTTATTTTATTCCTTGGAACCTGCTTGATGACTTGGAAGAAGTTATTTTGTGAAGACTGAGGCCAGTGAAGTTGAGTTTCTTAATGACTTCTCTCAGTGTAATGTTTTATGCAGATTTTCGATTTTCTAAGGATGTCTGATGAAAGTCTGCAGCCCGCTATGTGAGGTGATGAAATGGAATGTGTTAAGGGAGTCTTCTCTTTTCAGTAAGTTTTGAGACACGCATCCTGTTATTGAAATAAGGACCTAATCACACATATCTGACATAGGATAAACTTAAAATGGTGTATGGAAACTGCTGAATCACAGCTTAAACCTCTGATTGATACCTGAGGTGAGCAATCAGTCAGCCCTGGGAGCACAGGGGAAGGCAATTCTCCTGTGCTGCTGGAAGGGGTGGAGCCTGGCTGCACCTCTCCTAGACCTATTTAAGAGCTGACAGCAGTAGGAGAGGATATCTTTCTGGAGATCCCTGCTTCTGGAGTTTTCTAGTGAGCCCAGGACAAGGGTAAGCTCTTTATCTGTTCTTATGATGTAATAACTTGCTTAGCCAAACTCTTGTATATTTCTTAATTGTAGCACCTGTATATTCATTGATTGCACAAATGGAAGTGTTTTTTTTTAATCCCTTCAAAGTGTTGTTGAGGTTAATTTCTAGTCAGCTTGTTTTAGCACCTGTATTTTTTGTCTGTACCTTGCAGTGTGCAACGTGTGTCTTCAAGCTTTAAAACATTCTGTGTAGCAGTGAAGATTGTTTACATAGAAATCCAAAACAGTTTGGTATCTAAGTGAAAGGTGACCTAATTCATTTTCTGAACTTTATAATGTTTGAAGTTTTTAATTTTTTATTATTATTATTTTTTGCTGTAACTGGCTTACAGTTTTGCCATTTGTGACTAAAAGTAGTTAACGAAAACAGTGCTTTCCGTAGCAAGCCCATATTTGATTTATTACTTTATTCATGAAAACAAATTATCTTCAAGTAGGCATGTTTACCATAGTTCTAGTTTTGATGCATTATTTGAGAAACTTCAATGAATTCCATAAATTAATTAACTTATAAGTTGGAATTATTTTTAGGTGCAACTTTCTCTATCAGCTTGGCACAATGCTTGTTTGCCTCGTTTCTTAAAAAGTGTGTGCTGAAATCAAATAAAGGGAAGTTTTGATTTGCTGTGTTGCTGCGATGGAAGATTTAGGCATGAATCAAAGACAGTGTTCAGAGATTTCATTATTTAAACTGTTTTTCTTCTCTAATCCATATGCATTTTTATATTCGATGTAACTGGCATATCCCTATGGCTGTAAGGATTAACATGGTGCTGCATACAGAAGAGTTCTTGCTAAACTGTCAGCTAAAGTTTGATGTGTAAACCCCATTAGTACTGATCTGTGGCCTCTCACAAGATAGATCCTGAAGGTGAAACGGACCAATATAACTCCCCTGAAAGCAGCATGAAGCCTTTACCTTGTACTTAACACTCTCTGAATCTCTCATCCTGTACAAGTGATAGAATTTTCTTGTGATAATTAGTGAATCGGGAATGAAAGGTCTTGGTGAAAGAGAGGAGGAGAATACCAAATTGAAATGATCTCTTTAAAAGCAGCATGCTGGATAAATAATATAAGCATCACTGGTGTTTGGCAAGAAATATCTCACTGGAAATGAGGTAATATATTGATAAAAATCTGGAATCATTTCATTTCCAATAAATGGACATTACATGAGTCTTGATTTTTTTTTTTTTTTTTTTTTTTTTTTTTTCATCATTCACATATTTCTTTCTTAGTGTTATTCATAAGTTAAATTATCAGTAGTGTAGTGTGTTGGAAATGAGTTATGTCTTGGTGAGATCTAATTATTTATGAGTTGATTTTGCTTTTTTTTTTTTTTAAGTGTGTTGAAATAAAGGTTACTGTCCTTCATAGTCTAATTACACACACAATGTTATGGGAGGAAAGCAATTACCAGTCATGCAAACAGAATTAAGATAAGTTTTGAAGCTTTCAGAGAGCTTTAACATTTTATTAGCATTAAGAGTGTTGTCAGTTTATATGCATGCATAGGGAGAAGTAAAATTATCTATCTTCCTTATCTATGGAAAAAAGCAATCTGAAGTTGTGGGGTTTTTTCTTTCTTTGTTTTAAGTCATAGCAGATGAGATCCTCTTCTAATTCCCTCTTGTTTGGAGAAGAAGTTTTGCCAAGAACATTGAATGAAAACTTAACTGTTGAGTAACAACTCAAACTCACCAATGTCCTACATAAGAGGGCTTAGAGCATTAGGCCATTTGAGTGTAAATGATTGTTTAATGTTCTTGAAGGGTCTGTTATGTTATTCTAAAGAGAGGTTAATCTGAACAATTTTGTGTTGCAGGATTGGGGGTTAATACTTGTTAAAAATGACACAAAGGCACGATTAAGTAAATAACAATCTTATAAGAAGTTATCAGCTAGTGAAGAGAATGAGAATCTTTTATTTTGTGGAAAAGTGATAGTTCTGGGACTCCTGAAAACTCTGCCAGCTTAATAATGTGTTTGTGTAGTTTTATGCAGAGAATGTCGGTGTGCTTGATTTACAATGAAACATCATCATATTTACTTTCTTTGAAGGCTACGTCAACAAAGAAAACGTAATGCAGTTTAAATCAAGATCGTGGCAATTTATCAGAAGAGAATTTTTTTTTCTTACTGTGCTTTGGAAATTACAAAGACCAGTTTTGATCAATAAGCTCCATTTGTAGCTATTTGGGAGTTCTCATTTTTCAGCCTTTCATAGTTCAGCACCATCAAGTCTAATTAGTCAGAATGTATGCCAGTGAGCTACATCCCTCCCCAGGATTAGGTAGATCAGTGATCCTTTTTACAGCAGCAGGATCTTTTGTGTTTAGTTTAAATTTTGCCTAAATTCAACATACACACACACACAAAAAAAAAAATAAATTCTCAATGAACACAGAGCTTAGAAAATATGTTTTTACTCACTTAGCTATAGTTCTGCTGATACCAACAGAACAGATGCTACTACTTGTGTGCTGCCTCTTACCTTCAGCATTTACTGCAGTTCCTGACTTGCCTGTTTCAGCACATGATCACATACATAAGATTTATGGCTCCCTGCTTCAATTTTAATATGTTACACTTCTTTTTTTGTACATGAAAAAAATCCTCAGGTCTCAATGGAATTTGAGAACAATTGAGCCTGATTTGTATTGTATGAAAACATGAAAACAAAACTATAAATAAACGGTGGAAGATACTGAATTTTGCCACTTGAAATTGAAATTACATAGCACTGCAGTGGGTGGGAAGGTGAAGAGAGCCAAGCAAAACAAACTGGGGCTTTCTTGTGTAGTTACATCATTACAGCAACAGCAAGGCTACCAAATATCAACTGGCATTTGGAGGAATTAATTTCCTTATTTTATATGTTCTGTAAGTAAAGAAACAGCGTGCATGGGCTGTTTTGAAGGTATAAGAAAGGATAATTAATGAGATTTCATTAAGTTTTAATGATTTTCTCTGAAGTACTTTTAGTTTGTTTTCCCTAGGTTTTTTGTGTTTTTTTTCTTTTCTGGTGGCCTTTGGCAATTTAGACCTTACATTTTTATGCTGATCTTTGAAACTAGGATTGATTCTCCCTTACTGTCCCAAAAGGAGATATTATTGTCATTACATTATTTGTTTTGGAATAACTGTGGCAGGTGTGTCTTTTCATACAGAAAGAGTGATGTACTGTGAGAGTAATTTGTTGTGTTCATTAGGTAATATTTTTAAAGATCTCTGAAAAACCTTGACAGTCTACAGGGTACTCTTTTTTGGGAACTGTTTTCTGTACAAAGTCTTCAAACTATTTGAGATTTGGAAAACAAAGATTACATTAGCATACATAAGTGTAGTGTTGAAATCTATTTGGGAATACCTTTGATCCAGGCTGGAGAACGGTCTGCTTAAGTCTTTAGAAGGTTTGAGATAACGTTCTTTGTATGCAGGTATTACAGACAGAATTATTCAAATGTTGAAACTGTTGAATTTCTGTAGGTCATTTTTGTCTGTTTTTTTGTATTTTCCACATTAAAGAACTCATGATCCAAGTATGTATGTGACTGAGAGGCAGAAGTAACAAGTTACTGGATTAGAAATATAGTATTTCTATACAGAAAGGTAGAAATACATATTGTAATAGTCAAAGTGGAAAATATGAACTTTCTTAAGCTGCATGATGACAGATGTTGATGTAGCAAACTTGTAAGTAATGGTGGCTGGTTACACCCCAGTGGGACAGCACTGACAGGTAAAGACATGTACCGAATCATTTTAAATCTGCAGTAGATCAAAATAAAGCAGGTATAAAATGCCATTGTAGTTTTGTAATGCTGAAAGAAGCTGAAATTCTTGACAACAGCTGCCACTACTGTGCTAGTGTTACTTATGACTGACATTCAGTCTTCATTTGAAGACTGAATGACCTACTCGGAAAATCAAAGTAACCTGCTGTTGTCTTTCAGGAAGTAATGCCAATTTTTTCTCAATCGAGTTAAGACCAGTCAGTAGGTGCCATATGAAACTACCACACACAGACTTTGCCCCTAGCTGCAGAACAGAAGGAAAGTCCAGAGGATAACTCTGTTTAATGGTACCTTGGCAAATGTGACCAATTTTTCGGGCTTAGAGCACTGTGTTCCAGACAGATATGATCAGCTTGTGAAAGCCTACATTAGTGACAGGAACTGCGTATTTCAAGAGGAAAAAATTGAATGATTTTTATCAGAATGTAGGATCCAGAACGATAAGAATAAAAAGATAAGAAGTAGGAGAGGCTATTACCTAATGCTCTTACAATGAGGAGTGCTCCCCTGGATTATAATGTTCTCTTTTAAAAGAATTATCCTAAAAATTTAGCCAGAAGTGTCAGACATTTCGTAAGCAAGACTCTCAATTGCTGGCAGAGCCCAATTGGTGTCTAAGTGAAAGCACACATTTGATAGTTTTATTGCTCTCTAAAGAGATCTTCATGCAGAGCTCTGACTGTCACAGGAAATCTTAGCAGCTTGCTCTAGAGAAGAAAACCTGTAATAAATACTCAGAAGTCAGAATTAATGCAACCGTCAAATTACTGATTTCAAACTTCTGTTTTACATCCACAATACTAGTCCCTTAAAGAATTTAGAATGGGAGTAAGAATGGGAAGGGATGTGTGTGTGAGTGAAATCACTTTACTGTGTGCAAAATAATTTAGTTGTTCTCTTTTGGCTTTTTGACCATCACTATTATTTAGAGTGTAACTGAAGGAACAGCTGACTTCACTTTTCAATAATGATTTTATAAGCTTGTATCCCAAATCTGAAAAGAAGATGTACGTAGTAAGCATAAAAGGTTAAATGCAACTAGAGTCTATGTTTCTTATTCCTATTGTCACTCCCTTTGTCTAGACTAAGATTTAATTCACCTTTGGTCAAATGGTCAGACCTTTGTGTACTGCCATTTAAAAATCAGAAGAAAGATGATAGGATTGATTGAGTTGGCTGGGTCTAGTATGGGATTAGTTTTTATTGATTTTGATCCTCTGTAGACAGCACAAGATTTGCCAGGATTTCATGGCATAAGAGCAAGGCGGAAATCCTGATGTTTACATTTGTGCCTTTTTCCATGCTGTATTCTTGCTGTTTGGTTGTTGAGGGAACAGCATGGCAGTTCACTATAACCTTTTTGTTTCTAGCAACTTCATAACCAATGATGACTGGAAATGATGCCATAGTCAAAGCTAGTTTTGGTGGTGGTGAAGTTCTGTATAGAAAACATATAAGAATATATAATGTAAACAGTTGTTTTTATTTGTTAACAAAATAATTTTAGAACAATATATTGAAATTGTAAATTAAACTTATGTTCAACATCCAGAGTCCTTAACATTTCATGTTGTTTTAGTCATGGGCTAGTGAGCACCAAAGTAGTCAGAAGGCTGAGGCTACTTTCATTGTTTGACCACAGATCCTAGCAGTTTTTGCATTAATAAGTAAATGTCAGAAGTTCCTGCTTTCAGTTAAGTGATGGACACTGAGAACTTTGTGATGAATAATAATATCTGCTTTGGTACCTAAACCTGATGAAGTTATGATTTAATCAAACCAGCAATGCAAAGCTGACTAATTTATTTTTTTTTTTATATTGTAAATATTGTATCATAAAAACAAACGCATATTTTCTTTCAAGAGATGTCATATTTAGTAAAACTCTGGACACAGCTAGGATGTGAGATTTTGCTAATGAATATCCTGTTCATCAGATCGATTTGCATGTTGAGATTATGTTTTTGCACTTAGCAAAATTGTCTCTAAGTAATATAGTAAGACTTTGTATAACTTAGTGCATGGCGGGGTTTGGTCTGTATTGCCAAATCAAAATGAGAAACATTTGTTAAGTAGTAAGCAGCATTTAAAAATTACTGGCCACGTTTAGATTTAATACTTAGTCTGAATTTTGTGATGCATTATGGTAATAAAAAATGCACCACATTTCCTCTAACAACAGTAGCCTTTGACCCTCTTGGCATCAAGAGATAATAACAAGTAAAGTAGGTAAACAACATAAGTTTGCTGCATTGCCAGGCTTTCAATCAGCATCTGCTGGTAATGGAAAAAGTAATCCAAAACAGGTTTTTCTCCACTTTAAGTTGTATCTTATTTGGTGCCTCACAAGTGCTGAATACTTCAGTTGGTGTCCTATTTGAACAAGTTTATTATTTCCACTGCCTTATACAGGGGGACAAACAAATGCTGGAAACCCTTATGTTGGAGTTGTACCATCAGTGAGCTGCCATAGCAATTGAAAGATGATGGCTGCACGCCATGGTAATATGGTGGAGAGATTGCTGAGGCAGTGCTGGAACAGATAGCTCTGGGTACAGAATACATATCTCTTCTGCTATTTCTCTAATTAAATGGGATTTAGAGGCTATTTCCCAAGCCAATGCCACTAAATGTGCGTTGTGTTACCTAGTAACTGTCATGCTTAGCAGTACAGGAGTGTAGCACAGCACCACATCACTGTGTGTTAGCGTCCCCCAAGCCTCACCTTTAATGTTAATGCTGGCATTTACACAAAATTCATTTTAAGAAAGTGAGTTGCATCAAAAGAGATCATTTTGATGCTGTATTTTTCTCATGAACTAGGCATAACTAATAGTGGAAGAGGCCAGCACTAGCTACTCTTTCTCCACCCTACTACCTTTTTTTTTTTTTCCTCCTGCACTCTTTAAAATTGCTTTATTTCCTAAAAACAAGTGTAACTTTTACAAAGTGAATACTGTAGCTGGTATTTACAGAATTATTAGCATATAATTCAGTATATGAAGCTAATAATAATAAAAGCTTGGAATGAAGATAAAAAAGGAAAAAATTGAAAATGGCCTCTTCACTAAAGTTTACTGTTGCAAATTTGACAGATTATCTGATTATACTAATTCATCAGAAAATGAAGTATTCGAGGCTTTCTGCCTTCTTCATTCGTAACGTGAAAAGAGTTACGAAAGCAAAGTTTTCAGCTCAGTATTGGAAGTTACGAACACTTGAAAAAATGCCATCAACCACCTGCTAGGTATTAATTAATAAGAAAAAACTAGGGAGGTTTCTTAAGTGCAGGTACATGTTAATCTGGGACTGGGCTAATTACATGTTAAAAAAAAAAGTTACTGTTAATAGTATTAATTGCTAATTAGAAGGCTAAGCCTTGAGCAAGATATTTTTAGAGCATATAAGAAAAAATAATTTCAAGATTTAAAAATGTTTGAAAAGAGAAGAAATTCATGATGAAAGTGTTGTCGTTACAGTGCACAAGTCACCAAAATATTTTGTATAATTATGCAGTTTCTGTAGATAAGGCCTGGAGCAGATCTCATCCTAACTTGAATCAATAAGGAAAACTTTTTTTCAGCCACCTTTGTCACCAGCTCTCAGCTTGGTGGTTCTCTTAATCTTTAAAGCTTTCCAGTTCTTTCTTGTCTTACACCATGTATGCTATGCTAGTAGCGTGTCGACATTTTTATTCTTCAGCTGCAAAAGAATGTAAAAATTATATGAAAGAAAAGCTGCTAAGAGCGCCTGACCTAGATTTGAATCCTCTTTAAAGCAAAATTATTAATGCTGACTTTGAAAATATCCTACATTTACGCAGTTTATAAAGTTGTTGTAATACCACTTCTGGATTGAAAGATAAATCTGTGAATTAATTGAGTGCTTTAATCTCTGTTATCTTAAAATAAACTTTTTTTTTTATTTTTGAAAAAGCAAAACAAACCCTAATGGTGCATTGAATGCACATTTTATTTTCCTATCTGTATTTCTTTCAGATGGAGCCGCTCTGAAATACTGTAGTAATTGTTTAGTCTGTGCACTTTGTAAATGGCACGGTCACGTCTTTGTTATTCATTTGCTGTATAAGAGCAGTGCACTGAAAGTTCTGGTTGAGATAAGAAAGGTGAAAGAGACTAACTTATGAAGCCTTAGTGACCAGAGTTTGTGCCTGTGAGGGCAAACCAAATACAGAATCTTGGATGACAGCATTGGCTATTTTGGAATAGCCTCTCTTGAAGCTCTCACAGGCTGCTTTTTTGCATATGGATGACTGAGACAAATGTGGGTGGTTGGTTGGTTGTTTCTTTCCTTTGGGGTTATTTTTGAGTTGTTTTGTGGTTCAGTGGTTAGACTGTTGCCTGAAAAATTTGGCTTGCCTCTGAGGAGGACTGGAGGAATGTATGCAGAAGCATAAAAAGGATCACCTGCTCGCCTTTAACGTTCTGTATTAAATATGCCAATGTTAACGAATTATTTTTTATATCCCCGTATTCCTACAGATAGCTGATTAATATTTTATTTTGAACATATGGGTTACATATAAAGTTAATATTTTTTAAATATTTCTTCTTTTCTTTAAAAGGAAGTGTCTCTTTTCAGTCCTCATTCAGGAAAAACAAACTAGTGTTCTAATTGGGTCGTTTTCTATCAGGTTTTAACTGATTCCCAACATAATGATATTATTTGCAGCCTCCTGTAACGGACACAGTAAAGAAAATATAAAAAATAAAAAACAAAAGCCAGTGTTTCAGTTGTATAACTTCTTCTCTATCCCAAAGAGGTTATAAATATTCCCCAAGAGCCAGTATTTTTTTTCCCTGTTTCAGCTGTAAGAATTAATTTCCCAAGTTTTACTCTGATTTAACAACTCACTTTTCCTCTTCTCCACCAAGCTTAAGACTTTTTCCCAGCAATTCTTCCAGGACCTTTTATTTTTAGAGTTGTCAATACTGAAAACTACTCATGACCTTGGGAAATGTTGTCTGTGTATTTATGATTCCTGTGCTATAGGGAATATATTGTCCTTCAGCAAGCTTTTCAGTAAGCCTCCTATGTCATTTTGGAATTTGATGCTGTTTACTTAGGGAATATCTTACACTTGGCAGGAGCAGTGCATCTTATGCTTCGAACATTACAACAGCTGTCATGGCTTTGGATGGCCTTCCTTTACTTCCTTTGGATGCTGTCCCTTGTGAAAGGGTATCTCAAGCAAAGAATTTTTTCTTCTTTTCTTTCCTCCGTGTTAGATGTGGCAGACGCTTAAATTACAGAATTAAATTATAGTAGTGGGCCATACTGAATTCTATTGTATATTAGTGAGACACGTTTCAGGATACAGATGATAATTTTAGGCAACAGAAATCTTAGAGAAGTTCCTATCAGAGATTCATAACGGTCTCAACCCATACAAAAGACTGTTATCACCATAGAATCTTTCTGATAGTGCAAAAGAGGAGACTCTCAAATTTCCAAAAAGCTATGGAAAAGAGACATGCTTGACTATGCCACTGAACATTTAATTAAATGTCAGAATATGCCAAAGTTATATACAATAAAAAGGGAAATTTCATGTTATTGTATATAAACTTAATGATGCTGAGAGTCAGTGCTTAGAGTTCTTTCTTTGTAGCTGGAGAAGGAAAGTGTAGAAAACTGAGATGATGAAAACTTGCCTTTCCAGGAAGTCTTTTACTTTGCCTTGCCTTTTCTTCTACTTTATTGTGTAGTGTCTTCACAGAGTAAGTACATGCTTATAAAAAGGAGACAAATCACCATTTAAGCATGATCATATTTTAAGTAACAGTTTAATTGTATATCAAATTGCTATCTCATACAGGCAGGAAGGAGTTATAGGAAGAAGAGAATGTTACCATGCTGATCACTGCCTAACTGGTCCTGCTTGATCCTGCAATTAATTTGAGTCAACATCTTGAAATAGTTTATTGGTTCTGTACAAGTTTAAAATACACTTACTGTGCCTCTTGATTTTGAGCTATGAATAAATACATCAAACTTAGTCAATCTGTTGTGGCTGATTATGTAGCAAACAAAATCATTTTTAGAATTGAAGCATTTACTCTTAAAATATGTAACTAGCTGTAGTTGTTTCCAAGCTGCATAGTTTATCTATTGCTGTTCAACTGATAACTAATTAAGAGTTGAATGCTATTTGTATAAATTAATGTGAGATATTATAATGTTTAGCAATAATACTTTAATGAGTAATATCTATGCTATTAAGAACAGTTCTTGAACAACGTTGTGAGTTTAATTAACAACTATGTTATTCTGCCTTTTATGCTACAATAGTTAATACATTACTAGTTCTGTTCACACAGATTAAAGAAAGTAATTACAAGGGCTGCTCCCAAAGTAATGCCTCTTATTTTACAAGAGCAGTTCTGAAAGAAACACCTTCTATTTTATTATGTTGGCCCACGATGTCAGAAATGGATGTTGGTGGTACAGCAGTAGAGGTTGAACCTTCCCACACCAAAATCCTGTTTTGTTTTGTTGCTGTGCAACAGATGGCAGACAGATGGCAAAAATGCAAAGCTGATGATGGTGAGTGTTGAAAAATAGTATTCTGTAGCAGAAAATTTGCTCTATCAAATAGTGTTATTGCGTTCTTTGTATTTCTTGTAGTTTCCATGGAAATAAATAGGGCCTATGGCTATCATTAAAATAATTTTTGCATTAATTTTGGTACTTAATATTCTGGTTTATTTTTCTTGTTAAAGGATAATCAATTTCTAACAAGGAACTGGATGCAGAAAAGTCGCATGTGAAACTCATTGGGGAAGAACTGAATTTGCTTGTGGTCTGTGTTGTGCAACAATAAAAGACAACAATGAAAATGGTGGAACTTCTTGTTCATGAAGTTCATGAACATAAAGAAATCCTATACTTTCTTCACACCAGCCTTCATCAAAGGATTTTTATGATTATAATATGAGAGATAACATGCAGTGTTACCATTCCAAAAGATTTTAGTGCTGTGCTTTTTCATGGTCATCTCATTTACAGCAAATATGTTAATCACACCTATTCTAGTGTCATCCTAATGTATATTTGAACACTAAAATACGTGCCCCTTTCTAAGTTCTGTTCCTACAGACTGTTTACGTACAGAAATCAGAGCCCGTTTCTGAGTATGTACTACCTTTTCCACAATGCTTTACAAATAGAAATGCGAGTGGTAATTTTGGCTGTTAAACACAACATCTATAATGTCCTTAATGGAATGTCAAGAAGAAGAAAGAAGTGGAGGCATTTGTATTGAACTACTTCTAGAAAGTACACTTTGTTCTTTGATAGGCAGGTCTAATGGGACAACTGGATAGATTTATATTGCTATGCTATATAATGAAATTTTGAAGTCTTCATTATCCGAAGAGAACTGTGATTCATGCTGGCAATTCTCAGAGAATTATAAAGCAGGAGAGGAGAACGAGCTGTTAGGTTGCTGATGGCTGTTCAGTTCTCTACTTACTACATAGAAATGTGCTTCTGTATTTTCTTTTGTCTTCAAGTTCTACAGGGCTGTAAACAGTCAATAGCAACAGGTATGTCTTTTGGAAAGCAGGCTTTGCCGCCTCTAAACGTTTTTTTGTGTAATATATTTTCATTCAATATTTGACCTTGTTTAGGAGCAAATAACAGAAGAGTGCTTTGGAGATGAAGCAGTTGTATCATGATTCACCTTTTGGTGGGGATTCTTTTATGTGTGAATTTATAAAATTAGAATTAATAGATTAGGTCACACCTTTTTATTATCTTGCCTACCCTTCTGCATGCTCAAAGCCTCTGGGAGTAAAATTTAGCATTTAAATAAATGGCAAAGGATGTTATAAAGGTAATCTGTGGCTTTAGGGCTGTTATTTTCAGCAGTTGCATGAATGGTGGTACACATTCAGTACTGTTTAAAGTGGAGTTTTTGTAGAGCATTTCCATGTGACAAGAGCCTGTTACCACTGGATGGCACTATTTATTAAATTATATCACAGGTACTTGATTGCTTTAATATATGCACTTTAGATTTAGAGGACATAATAGAAGTGACATTTAGAGTTTATGTGTATGTTCTGTCCTGCTCTTTGTAAGGGAGAGCACAAAATTTAGTGCTCAAATGATTAATTATCCAATGATATCATTTTAATAGCATGTGTTGTATTTAAAACTAGGTAATTGTAGTATTTTAGATCTGCCAACTAATGCATTTTATTTTATTGGAGTTTTCATCCTAACCTCTTCAAAGCATATATTTTTAAATGCATAAATGTTCTTTCTTTTTATTCTGTTAGAGAAGTCAACTTTCAATATAGTCTTGATATTGCGTGCTGTTGAAACTTGCTTGTATCTTATTATTCCTTAATATAAAATGTCAGCATTTACCATTCAGTAATTTGTCAGGTTTTTTCTTCTTTCTTTCTTTCTTCTTAGGTAGAATGAAATTACAGGTAGTGTACAAACATGGGCAATTCACACAATAAATATTACGGATAAAAACAAAATGCAATCAGTTTAATTTACTAGGAAGGAAGAATGCTGGAATGCTGTCTTCCAGTTTTTGAAAGATGATTGAGAAAGAACTTACTCCAGAAATAGGCAAGCCTGAACTTCATGTATAAAAACAAAATGACTTATAAACAATTCATTTAAAGACATGTCAAGCTTCACTGACAGGCAGCCAAGAAATAAAATTGAGTGAGGTAATTAAAGAAAAATAGACAGCTATCCCAGCATAATAATATAGCAGGGAAGTACAGGAACGTAGGGATCATGTTGATAATACAGGCTGTGCTTTCTTTTCCTGCCCAGCTGGTGCAGTGAATGCACAATTTCTGCTGACAGATGTTAAGCATCTGTATAAAAACCATGGCTTCTTTTTTGAAGTAATGGTCCTGAAGTTAATAATGATCAGGATATAGTCTTCTGTTTGGGGAAATCTTTTGCTATGCTGAGTGTCAACTAGTGATGCCATAATTTCTCTGTACTTCACTTTTCTTTCAGCTGCAAATTTTGTGGAGAACAATATATTGTGCACAGTGAAAATTGTGTTTCACAGTGCAAAGGAAAGTAACTAAACAAATAATGGAATTTTGCCCATACACTTCAGCCTTTTTAGTTCATGTTTAGTAGACATTTGAAAGGATTTAAGCCTGCATACTGAACTAGCAGCTGCAGGGTAAGCCGTACTGGTTATATCATCTCACACGACTTGTTACTTTTTAAAAGGAAGAAATGTCATTTTAGAGAGAATCAACAAACCAGTAATTAGTTACTTAGATTTAAGCTCTGAAGACTGAAGGAAGCATCCAAGATGTATTCCTCATGAAGAACTACGTTTTTGATTCAGGCAGCTTCCTTTCTTTTCATATGATACTGTCCTCTTTTTTCACCTGACCTTGCCAGGTAATAAATAGTAATGACAACCAGGTAATGTAATGCTGACCAAACTTCTAGTTATTCTTTAGGGGTTGAAGAACAGCTGATTATCAATACACAGAAAATAAACCAATTCCTAGCAGATTTTTTAAGAAAATATCTTTTATACATACTCATACCTGTTCTCAGAAATGAAACTGTCATTTAAAACAGTTCCAGAAAGTAAGTGGTAAATTAGTTGAAGTCTGATTGTACTTCATCTGTTGTGTTACTTCTCTCCAAGACTACTTATTGAGTTGCCTTTCTTTGTTTTACTTCAGTAATCTGTACTGAATGGGCTTGCTTCTGTCTCAAGCAACACATCTGAAATTTAAGAGTCTTCATTCTGGATGTGACACAATGACTAGAGTGCTATAATAGAGAATTCAACACTATGAAATAACTACTGATATGTATGCTTCTATTCTGTACCGCTAATAAAGTGCTGTTGTTCATACTGGGAATGAAGAATAGTTTCAGGTGTCTGAAAATAGCTTTCTGAAACAAGATGCCTTACTTAAGAAGGCTTTTTGTCTGCATCTTTGGTTATAATAATGTTTTTCTTATCTCACATTTTATAGTAAGAAATTGGACTCTGAACTAGGTTGTTTTTTATCACAGTGTAATGCACCTTATTACCTTAGTTTCAAAGAGGGCTGCACTGTTTTCTTTATAGAACTTCCTACCTTTCATTTTCAGCACTTGGAAGGATAAAACAGGTGACCTTTAAAAAGCAAAAAGCAGTTTGCCAAGCATCTGTTAGGACACTGAGGATTCTTAGTGTCTAGATCTACAGTCAAGTCAATTTTCTTGTTATCAAAACACTGATACTTTTAGGCTGATACTGTTAGAGTGTGGGCTACTTACACTATCTGACATTTTAACATCTGTTTGAGAAGTGGCCTGCTAAATCTGTATTTTATTTGAGAAAGTGAGTTCAATTCCATATTTCCATTCCCTTTTAACCTCTGCTAAGTCTATTCAGAGAAGGGGAGAAAGGTGGAAAACAAAAGGCTTTGCCCTAACACCAAACAAGCTTATTGTGTTTTTTTCATCACCTAGTCCAGGGAATTTCAACCTTAACTGAGGTTGCATGCTATAAAGGAATCTCAAGCTTATTTGACTTCGAGAAATTTCCTTAAAGCTGATTAAATGCAAAACCAGCAAAATAAGTCTTTATGCAGTTGTATAATACAATTTTTAATTCTAAGTTTACCTTTAAAAACTGCTTCAAACTGCATTATAAAATCCCATCTTTAAATAGTGTACTTGATTGAAGTAGGAGTATCTTTAAAGATGTATGCATTCTCTGACCCAATTCAGAAGAGATTATTTTAGAACATTAGGCAGAAGTTGGTGGCGTCAGTAGGACAGAAAAACAAATTAGTTGGATTCTACATTACCATGCTATTAACATCTTTCTTATATCTATTCTTACACCATGGTAGTCAATTTAAAGACAGCAATTTAACTATTATGAAGTGTTTCTCTACCAGAGTGTCTGTGTTGATTTGTCTTTAATTCCATCGCCATTATTCATTCATTAGATATCTAAGGTCACGCTCCCATGTGGTAAGGTTTGCAGTCAGTGGGAGTACTCTTATTCAAGATACTGCAAGATGAGATTGTTTTAAGCAGCTCAAGATTGAAAAGTGTCCTTGTGTATGCCCAATACAACTGTATGATATTCTGGGCTTTTCTGCTTACTCGCTACAGAGTTTTCTCAGCAAGAGAAGCAATTATTCCCATGTATATGCGTTTTAATTTTCCCGACTCTAAACGGCAGCTTTAGTGTTCAAGAATTGGTATGAAAAAATGAGTGTTTAAGGAATATTTTTCCTGGGAGTTTCTTTTATCAAAGTACTTTATTACGACTGAAGATGGTAAATGCTCTGTGCACTCCTCGGTGCCAGTTAGACTATGAAGTGGCAGTAAAAGAAGCTCAGCTGTGAACACTTTACCATGCTGTATAAACTATTTATCTGACCTACAGCTGGTGAACGTTCCTGTGCACTGCAGGGGAGCCTTGGTGCCAGCCTGTAGACCCTGCAAGCACCACTTCCACCTGCAGCACCACTGCAGAATGTAATGAAGACATTACACATTAACAAAAAGATTATACCCTAGAGTAAGAAAATGGTGAAACAATCACTGTAGGAGCATTTTGGTTTTGCTTTGTATTTTCAGTGGTGTGTTTGTTCTATTAATTAGTTGGAATGCATGGCTTTTAAATTTCCATTGCAGAAATAGCACTGTGGTTACCACAGAAGGAGAATAGACTACCTCGGCTATACTGCTTAAAAAAAGGACAGAATTGAGACACCTTTCAAAATCTTGTGCTTTGTTTTCACTCCAGATTGGACTTACCTTCTGCAACCATCCTTTCTCATCCTCTGATGATGCATAATTTATTACAATAATATCATAATCCAGTTCAATGTTTTTTCAATACTAGCAATCTGTTTAGTGATCTTAGTCAAGTGTGTACAGGAGGGTGAAAACAGCATATTTTACATACTTTGGGGCAGTGTTTTAAAATAAGAACTTCCATTTGTATAAACTTTCCTCAGATGCTATACTTGAGATGCTAAGAGTTTAAGAATTCATGAGAAGTGTTACTTTGAGGGGTTTCTTATTGTTTCCATCCAACTGGTAGGCATCTCAGCTCCTCACAGTCACTTGTTCACTTCCCTCTCCCCTTGCAGTGGTATGGGGAAGGATTGCTTTTGTTAGTGCTGCATATCTAATGATCAAAGTTAATGGATATTTGCCATCTTTACCTTTTCATTGTAAGGAGAGGGATCCAGCAGTGATATTCGAGAGGTTATTAGAAAAAAAATTTTGTAGAATTAATACTTAAATTATTATCACAGACCTGCTCTACTTTTTTTTTTTCTTTTTTCTCTCTCTCTCTCTTTAAAAACCTATAGTTATATGTTCATAATGCTTGAGGCATGTTGTAGCAGACCCTTGAATTTAAACAGCCTTTTGTGCTAAGTGGAACATTTAGCCTTAAAAAGTTTCAGATGGTTTCTCTTCTTTGTTGCTAGAGGTCAAGGAAGGCAGTATCTTTGGCCTTGTAACAACTAGCATTTCTCATACAGACTCTCTAAGACAATTTGATAGCTTTCCGAGAAATAACTTTGTTTCATTTTCTTTTACAGTGTCAAAAGGCAATTGTTCTTCCTACAGAGGGAAAAATAATTTAAAGCACTCTGTGGCCTTTGGAATTCCAGGATTGCATTAACTTGTGCAAAATATTCTTGAATGGATGTTGCTTTCCCTTATTTAACTTGTAAATTTCCCAGTTGCTCCAGTGCTTGTTACTTTTGAGCACTTAATATAGAATTGCAGATTCAAAAAAAAAAATCACCTGTCACTTCCTTTTTGAGTAGTCAACAATGCAAGATACAGAATCATAGAACTGCGTGGATTGGAAAGGATCTTCATGATCATCTAATTCCATCCCTCCTGCTACAGTTTTAGATTCGTATGTTATTCCTAATTGTGCTATTTGTGTACATCTAAAAACTGACTATTGGAAAGCTATTGCTTCTATTCTGCCAGCTGAATGGTTCTACCTTTTCCTTCATCAAAGTCCTGGTACTTACTGGAGTACTCTGTGGGACAACTTAACTACTTAGCACAGCATAAACCCATGCTTTTTTTTGCTGAATGTGTTCACTGTGGTTTACTCTCAAAGGGCCTAGAAGCAGTGTACATGGAATTGCATAGCAGAAAGGAGTGAGAACTTCCCTTCTAATATTGATGGGCAATTATTTGAGTTCCTGATTCTGAAGCAGATATTCTGACACATCAAATGGAGTAGCTAAGCAATCATGAGTATGTGTAATACATTTTCATAGCCACGTCAGATAAAGTGACAGTGGAAGCAGAGCCTCATCTGAGTGTTGGGTAAAGATTACCTCAACCCTGAGGTACTCATTGGAGTTACCACCAGCTATGCAAGTATGTTCAATCTTTGATTTTCTGTTTTCAAAATACTGCAATTGAATTTTTAAAAATTCTCAGATTTCATTTCATGAAGATTAGTAGTGACATTCAGAGAATGCAGAAAGAAGAAATAACTTCTCAAAAATGTTTGGGAACTTGAGATGGAGGAGGCTTACTAAGGCATTTATCTATCCTACTGCTTTTTTTTTTTTTTTTTTTTTTCATACAGTACTTGAGAAACATTTGAAGTGACAAAGCTTATGCTTGTGTAGCATGCCTAATTCTTACTGTTTTTCCAATGATGTCAGTTTGAACATAGAATATGACAGGTGAATGTACTCCCTCTCACAGCTATTGCTTTAGATTGAGCTTATCCGCAACTGCAAGCAAGTACTCTTTTAGTCAAAGTAATGTGAAAAAATTAGTTCTTAATTCTTCTTGAATTTTGTATTTCCATTTGGATCTTTTTGCTAGTACATTTCTAAGCATCCTCAGGTTTTCAGATGTTTGATGGACTGTATTTCATTTTGAAGCTGTGCTCATATTTATACTTCAGTTGAAACAAATCTGAGTTTGAACTCCAGATTAAATGCAAGCACAGGTGCTACTAGTCTTCAAATGTCTGCGCACCTCCATGTGCAAAGTGTAACAAAACCATAACAAGCATTGAATGCGCAGCTTCTAAAGGCAGAGCCTGTATCATTCAAATGAGGATTAATGAGAATAAATTGGACTTTTCAACTCATAACTATATTCATTTATGTTGCCTGTTTAGTGAATTCAAACAAATGCTTACTGGGAAAATAAAAATAAAATAAATCATAGTAAAATATGACAGAATTGGAACTAGAATGATCTGGCTGAACTTAGCATATTTTGTAAAGGGAAGATGTGTAAGTTAGTATAAATACGTTACTTAACAAAATCACTTTTCTACTTTTATAGTAGTCTTTTATAAAAAGCATTCATCTTATGTTTTAGAGAAATACCTTTTCCTTTTCAGTACATTCAGCTAGAATATGTATTGTAGTACATAAAAGAGGGGAAAAAAAAGTCCAAATCAGCTGTAGCTTTGTGTCTGCCTTTGAGAAATAGGCAGCTATTGATTATCTATACATCAGGTAAATCTCTTTCTAATGCCAGGAAGTAATTGTATTGTGTCTCAAAACATGCATTTAAGAGGTTATTAAAAGTTTATTCAATACCATTAAGAATAATTTGTCTGACTACCACTTTGTCTTAATAAGCTCTTGGTTTAAATCTCTTCTTCTGATGGACTTTATGTATAGTATAATATAATCTCATGTTTGAAGTTGTTGTACTTTGTTTTTTTACATTTTCTAAGTCCACTGGGGTGTCATTTTAATGTTACGAAGAAATACAGCACTAGCATTTCTTTGTTAAGGGTTTCAAAACCATTTATATCTGTTATCAACATGATTCCTTATTTGTCCTTCTGAATGTTATGCATTCAGCATGTTTTGAAGTCACCAGCAACCCCACTCTCTAATCCAAATTTGCCGATCTCATTATGTTTGTCTCTTTCTTAAGGATTTTCATGGTTGGTTTTGAGTATGGACCTTTGCAATACTTAAAGCTTGTAGGGAAAAAAAAAAAAGGGACAGTAGAAACTCCATTGATTAACTGTCTGATGAAACAGTTACATGGTTGAGTACTTGCTGTAGGCCCGTAGATGCTATCTTCCACCTTTCAGATTGATTGTTTATTAATTCACATGATATTTATGTTGCTAATAACTCAAGCAACCAAGCTTTAGGCACAGTGCTTGGAATTTTATAGATTGGGAGTTTGGTATTCAATGCTAAATGTTTTTACAGAGTTTTGAGTGTTTATATCTCATGTTTGATTCTGAAGAGCCACTTTGGAACCTGTCTTATTGCTCAGATTAGTATTTGTGAAGCTTTTAGGTACCTCTGAATTTTTATAGAGGATACTTTAACTGGTTTTCTGGTTGTTATAGATTAAGTATAGAATGTACAACTGAGCAGTGTCTGTTAGGAACGTCCAACAGTTAGTCTGCAGTGTACATTAAAGTAGATGGCCTGTTGATAAGGTTGTTAATTGAATTTATTTATTTATTTTTATTTTGCTCCTGGCTTTAGCACTGGTGAACACAATATTGAATGTTTGCAGCTGTATCTCCAAGCTCAGCCTCTACTGATTGCTTTTCTATTTAGGCTTAATTGTGGTTCTCCTTTTATTTAAATTGTTTTCAATGGCTTGTTTTCTATTTTAAGCATTGAGTGGCAGAATTAGCTTTCTAGGAGGCTTGTGTTTTATGCTTTAGAGAAAGATTTAGTACAGTATATTCCTACATGTTTTATAATGCACTAAGTATGGACATGGACTGAAATCATCACAGCCCAAAGCCACGTTTCTCTTGCACAAAATGAGCTACTGAAAGGACTGTAATTCCTATGATTATGTATCCATCTGTTTGTGTTATCCCTTCTCCTTAACCTTAGTCTATTACTCGACTTGCTGTCAGGATGTGTGGTAGAAGCACTAACACAACAGTACAGAATGTAAGTGGCATTGCTCTTTTAGTAACCTTCCTGTTAACTGTCCTCTCTGAGAAGACCTTTAAGAAGCAGAGTTAAAATGCTTGTGACAGTAACCACTGAACCCTCATTAGCACTGCTAATTTATCTCATGCTTGACAGTTCTTGAAGGCTTATGCTGTGTTTTTGGCCAATAACAGAGTTAATAAAAGTACTGATTTAAACACTAATCCATTTATCATGCTTTGTGCACTTGTATTAAAATTTCTTGAGTTCCTTGCTGGTGGAAGTTGCAATCCATAGGAGTAGTTGCTGAGGAAGTTCTTTTCAGGAAAGCCAAGATGCAGATGTATGGCAAACCTTACTAAACTTGTGCGCTTCAGTTAGCAAAATTGCACTATCTGCCATTCCCAAACCGTTTTATTGTATAAAGTTCAATAGTAAACAAATCAGTTGTCTAGAGCATGAGGTACTCATGACTGCCAAAAGATAATTATACAGAGAACTTGGCATAAATGGTATTTTCAGGTACCAAATATAGGATCCCTGCAGTTTATTGCAAAAAGTGTTCATTGGTGGAAAAAAACATGTACTGTATCTTTAAGGACAAACTGATACCATTACTTCACATTTGTTATTTAACCTAGCAACCTGGTAAGAAAAATTAGAATCTCCATTACAGCACCATTTGGTATTTTCTAAAGCAGTTAAGAATTACTGCTGTTCGGTGTCTCTAGGCATAAGCAAGTGCAACAGCTAATACAACTCTTCGTGTGTTTCCTTCTGTGCATTCAACTTCTTGTTGCTTGGAAATGGGCATTTCTTGAAGTTTTGTATAAAATGTGAACCATCATCATATGAAACCACCTGCTGTTCTTAGCTGAGATGACTTTCCAAATTACCAGCATTATATAATTTGGCACTGATGTCTTTGCTTGGAGAATGCAAATTCTCTTTAAGAGGATGTAGATTCATGTTGTAGGCTCAGATTTATGCTCATAATGAGGCGTAGACTTGGAAATGTCTGTGAATACAACAGCATCCTACCCTTGCCTAGTAACTTACCCTTGTAATTTGAAATGATTAACATACAAGTCAGGAAGAAACTTCTCAAGAAGTTTCTTGGGAAACTGGGAGTGAAGACCAACTATTACAATTGACTTCACTGAAATATTTATTCTAGTTTGAAAACTCTTTTTCAGTGTATCATCATTCCCAGGATTTTGATTCCTTCAAAAATTAAAAAAAAAAAAAAAAAAAAAAAAAAAAAAAAAGATTTTTCATGAGTTTTTGCAGCTGTAGAACTCCTGATGAATTCTAGATTAATATTCGTATTTGTTTCCTAGGGCTGTTGGGCACAGAGAGTGGCTTCTCTAGACTGATTAGCTTTTGGAGTTGGCTTGCATGGATACTATTTGGAGATGTGCTAAAAATCAGGGGGCATGCAGAAGGAAGTATATTGTTTGTTGTTGTACGAGCCCTTAGTAAGACCTACAAAAGATTAATTGGCAAGTGCTCAGAAACTGGTGGTTCTCCTCAAACAGTTTTAATGAACTTTTAGAACAAGTGTAGTTTGTGTGTTTCTTTTTGGTGGTTCTCTATACTACTTGTTCTCCAGCAGAGACATGACTTGTTTAGCACAGTGGCTGGTACAAGCCAAAAAAGAGTTCATGTGAATTCTGCCTGGCATGTCATTTTATTGATGTCTAACCAAGATTCAAGCTGCATTCAGTGCCCATCAGTTTCAAGGATATGTTTTTTGATTGAAACAATCAACAGTACTTAAGTGTATAACAAATTCAGATATTCTGAAAAGTGATTAAAATGCAGAGCTTGTGAAAAATTTGATAAGTAATTCTGAAGGGAAGTACTGTAGCATTGCTTTAAGTTTCATAAAAGTTAGTTTCCATGGTGCTTTATTTCTGGCTTAACACTTCTCTGTTTTTAATATCAAGTCCAGAAGATCTATTTTCTTTCTTGCACTGAGTTAGATAATCATTTTGCCTGTGCTAACTGTAATCTTGAAGGATGTATGCCCTAACAAGAAGGTCTGATTTGCTGTATGCAAGAGATAGAATAATTTCTTCATGGTTGTCACTTCTGTTTATGAAAGGCTACAACTGAATGACTATATTTGGAGCTCCTTTCAACTAAATAATCTACGTTTCCCCAGGTTCTAAGCAGGCACTGACATGTGACAGCACAATAGAAATATTTTCAGGAGTTCATGATGACACAGCTTATTCCATGTAAGAATGATCTGTGGAAAAGAGGATTCCATACGAATATTACTAGCGTTATGAATTGTTTAATTTCCGTTAATTTTACCTGCTGAGCAATGTATGAATATTCATGGCATTACCAATATCGTTTTCATTTTGAGATTCTACCAGAGATAAGGGAGAAATTTTGCATAAATATTTAAACTTTTCTAACTACATATTTAATTTGATTCCCTGAAGATAGTCACAATTACATTAGTAGAAACAAAGCTTTTATTGTAAAAGTTTTCTTTGCAGGAACAATCACTTCTGCAGTTGAAATGTGTTTATTATGTAGCTATTTGTGAATCCAGTGGAACTGTCATATTGTAGGTCTTTCTCTCCCTTATATGTATGTATTTTTAAAATCAGTATTGTTTAACTGTGGCTAAATTTTGAAGAAAAGAAATGAATTCTTGTCACTGGCACTGGTGTGTATTGTTGAAGACTTCTAAAATGTTGTTCATATCATTCTGGAAAGAAACATCATATCAAGGGGAAGTTATAGAAGTAAAAAGTATAGTTAACTTCCAGTGAAGAGTGGAAGTGCTGTTAGGTTTAGTCTCAAGCGGACATTGAAGTCAGTATGAAACCGTAAGTGCATTTCTATATAATGTGGCAGGAATTACATTTGTTGGTTTTTTTTAACCTAAAACCTCTTTAACTTATGCTCTGTTGCTTATATTGCTACTCTAAAGAATATTTACTTGAATTAGTTGAACTTCCTTTAAAGTTGATCCTTTTTCTTTAATTATATAATATTATTATATTATTTAATTATAATATTGTTTAATTATATAATATTACATAATATATATATTTTAAATTATTCAAATTTGCACATATTTGAAGTTCCATGTCAAAACTATTTTCTAAAATATTTTAGAAATTCAGTACTGCCGTTGTTTCTCAGTTCTAGTCTTGAATAAGCTGCCATTTTATGTAAAAATCAGGTTATTGGAAGGTTCCCAATTTGTCTGACAGTTAATAGTTGGTGTCCTGGTCTACCTATTAAGTAATGCATGGCTTTGATCGTTGCCTCTCCAATTAGGAAAACTCTTCACCTGATCCTTACTGTCAGTTTGCAGTAATGCAAATGTATGGAAATGGATAATTAACATAAAAGTACAATGCTCTAATAAGGTAACACTGCATTTCTCTTTACGGAACTTTTAAACTCATTTTTTCATAAAGAAAAAACTTTAAATTTGGTCTTACAAATGAATTTCTGTTAGTATGTGTATGCAGACATCTAGTAAAAGTAGTGATAGCTGTTGATGTAATACTACTGACCCTGCTATTTACTCCTCTCCGCCATTTACAGACTTACATTTTAGTGTCTACTGTTGAGATTTCTAGAATCCTAGCTACTGCTGTTTATTGATTTGGTATGTGTAATAATGCGTTGATTCCTTGCATGCCTCACCAGCCACAGGGAGATAGTGTTTGTGTGTGAACTGACTACATACAATTTAATTAAGCATTGAGAAGGCTGCTTTTTTTGCGCTTTTTTTTTTTTTTTTTTTTTTTTTTTTAAATAATAAAGATTGTTGAAATAGCCAAAATAGCCAAATATGAAGAAATATTTAACAGGAATGGTGTCTGATCAAGAATGTCCACATGGAACATTCAATCAGCTGGAGACCCAGCGACGCTTCCTAAATTGGAGATTTTAACCTGGTTCTTTTAACCTGGTTCTGAATGGCAAACAGAAAGAAGAGTAGCAGTGTGGACCTCAGAACTTCAGGAAGGAAGATGATTTTTTTTTTTTTTTTTTACTGTAAAAGTGGAAAATATGGTATCATGCTAAAATGTAATGCATTTGGCTGTGGCAGCATTGCAGAGTTTCATTCTCTCACTCTCATGTGATTTAGTTATACCTATTTGACCTGAATTCTGCGTAAATAAAAGCCATCCACTTCTTTTTTTAAAAATTATTTTTAATCAATGTGGCCTTGAAAAGAGCAAGAAACCAAGATGCTTTCATTTCTGTGTAATGTTGAAGACTGCTATCTTGTGATTAAGTTTCATAGTTGAAGTTGCACAGAGGTCTGGTACCAAGAAACTCTCAGTTAAGTATTATAAACAATTTTGCACTCTAGCATTAGTTTGCACAATGATTGCTATTCAGGCAATTGCTTCCATTGAATAGTTCTTATTTGTTAAGAAATTTCTTAACTGCTTTCTTGGAATTTTAATAGCTTTAATTATTGTGATTTTAATAAGAGCTTGGCAACAGTACCAGAAACAATTTGTATATGACAGCTGAGTATCACAGTAATTAGTATACAAGAAATATCTAGGCAGATGAAAAGAATCTTGTCGTATTTGAGCTTCCAAATTGTCTTCCTATATATATATTTAAAATATTAAAAATACTTCAGGAAGTTTGCTGAGGTGAGACACTATTCATTGCCAAGAAACACTGTTGGTATTTTATGATTACAATGCGTAGCTTGGTAGTGTCACATTGTGCAAGAAATTTTGTCATCATCCTAGTCATTACCATTAATACTTCACTAAATGCCAAGTAAAATATAAAGCTTTGGTTCTAACTAGTTTTCATCTACTGTGGAAAAATGGGTGTCAGAAGTACATTTAGTATTATTGTTGTATTGTTGTGCTCAAAATTTCATTGAAGACAATCTGTAGCAGCACTGCCATTTGGCTTCCTTTTTACCTTAGGGAACAGAAAAGTCTTCTGCCACCTTAATGCTATGAAGGCCTTCCTCTGAGCTTTGGGAGAAATGGTTTGTCATTACAATAATTGGGTATTCTGTGACAACTTGCTTTAATTTCTTTATTAATTGTTTCTTAATATGAAAGAAACAACGTCTTTGTTTGAATTCAGCTACCCTGACAGAGCTAATTGCTTCTCAAGAGATGCCCACTCCTGGATGTGCTGGGAGTGTGAAAAAGAACTACTGCTGAATTTAGTAACTTTTTTTCACAGCAATTAATATTTTTTGTATAATTAGTCCTGGTGTTCTTCTTACATTAACAGATCTACTAATAATATTATGCCTTAAAATCTGAAAGCTGATGATAACTTCACATAGTATGTTCAAAGGGCGATCGCTTATTACTCTGAGAAGCTTGGTACGTACAACATAATTAACCTTCAACCTGCACATATTCGTAAAAAATTTCAAATGCTGTCTTGATAATATATTGTACATTCATGGATTTGTGTTTAACTTGAACCTCATAAATAATGCTGGGGCCACTTCTATTTAACATCTTTATTAACTGTCTTGACAAGGGGATTGAGTGAACCCTCAGTAAGACACCAAGTTGGGAGGTAGCGTTGATCAGCTGGAGGGGAGAAAGGCACTACAGAGGGACCTGGATAGGCTGGATTGATGAGCCAGAGTAAACTGTATGAGTGAAATGTACTGATGGACAGCTGAATATGAGCCAGCAGTGAGCCCAGGTGGACAAGAAGGCCAGTGGCATCCTGGCTTGTCAGGAATGATGTGATGAGCAGGACTAGAGAAGTAATCCTGCCCCTGTACTGAGCACTGGTGAGGCCTCACCTTGAATACAGTGTTCAGTTTTGGGCACCTCAATACAGAAAGGACATTTTGGTGCTGGAGCAGGTCCTAAGAAAGGCAAGTCTTTTTTCCAAAAAGATTACTTTGTTCAAGGTCAGGGTTGCGTAGGCTTGGGGCCTGCTTGAACTCTGTGTTTCTTTGTTTCCTTTGACCTTTCTTCCCATCTGCAGTTTGAAAGTGGTCTAGGCAGCAAGCACCCAAGCTGGCAATACCATTGCAGAAACCGGTGCACACAGTGCAAAAGCTATAGTAGGGCAGCCAGGAGTCATGTAGCCACCTAACAGGGGGTAGCAACAACTAAAAGAAAGAAAATGCAGCATAAATCTGAGACTAACCTCATGTATCTGATAATGTATATTTTATATTCATATAAAAAGTGCATTGTATCTGTCAATTCATATTTGTTTTAAAAAACGCCTTGTGTTAACTATGAAATCGTAGATTGTTTCTAATATTGTGACTACAAAAATAAGTTGCACTGTGTCCTATAAATTGGAGTGAGACATATGTAAAAGCTAGATTATGATTTTAGCCCATCTCTGTGTTGTAGGTTGAACAAGGTCATTTCCAGGGTCTCTTGCAATCTCTGGTTCTCTGCTTTATGATACCCTTAAGAATCTTCCAGTCTGTAGCTTGTTTGAGCAGAAAATCACTGCTGACTTGATTGTGTTGGCAGACCACTCTTGATCCAAGTATTTTATTTGCCTTTTGATTTGCACAAATGAAATTCTAGAGCACAAGAAGAGTTTTAAAGGCTGAAACTAAAACTAGTCTAGCTAGCATCCTATCTCTTGTGGTTACTCTGCAAATGAGAGAGAAGGAAGGAGGACAAAATGTAAATGTAAATCTTTCTTCACATTTTCTTTCAGTCTGCAGTAATTTTCAACATGATGTTCCTGAGCTTAGGTACATTTTCTGTTTGTAGTGTCTTGACATTGATTTTTCTGCCATGAACTTTTCTAGCCTTTCTTGAGATCTGCTGCTATCACAAGAGAAAACACACTCATTGAGCATGAATTGAAATAAAGGTTGTTTTGTTTTTCAAATTGTGAGAACGGTAGTAATGCCATTGGAGGTCTGGCTCACCCCAGCACACAGAGGGAAGTAACATAATGATATTATAGCCTATCAGTCCAAACATTGGCTATATTTTGTAGGTAGGTGGTGAAGTTGTGGATGCCTTCAGCATTCCACAATTCAATTGTGGGGTGGGTTTTGTCCTTGCCTTGAGCTGTGAGGGCAGCAAGAATAAGGGTATGTTAATCACTCTAATTTCTCTGGCTGTCTGCAGTTGTCTAAGCTACCAGCTTTTGTCTTTTTCTGGACTGCAGATTTGGGAAGAATGGATACCATTTCTGCCTGCTACCCTAAAATAACATTTGGAAGGATGTAATACTAATTTTGTGTAATCAGTGTTGCAAATACATATATATATATGAGATATAATGTACATAATGGGACTGTTCATTGGTTATGCGCTGCAAATGTTTTCTGGATATGTTGGATATCAAGGGTTGCTTTTTTCCTTTAGAAAAACCTTCACTTATTACATTAAAGCTTTAGAAAGCTAATTTTTCATGCTACAGAGTGATGTTTAAGATAACTTTTCTTTATTCCACATAATTGATCCGCAAAAATTTTGTATGAGCTTTTGAATTACAATGCTTATGTCTCACAGAGAGATTCTTTAGAGTTGCTCTTAGGGAAACAAAAATAGCAAGGAATTAATTAAGCATGAACTGTTTACAGGCCACAGGCTGACAGTATATAGTTGTTAGTACTGGAAGAATTGCCATAACATAACAGCTTAGTAAAGTTGATAGAGAGGACTATAGCCTTGAAATTACTGGTGGAATTAAACTTTGTATTAATAACTTTGCAACTTTCTTAATAGCTGCAATGCCATCTGCTTTATTCAGCATTCTGTCAATTGTTTCAAAGTAGTTTGCACATAGATGTCTTAGTGAATAAATTAATAAAAATATCTTGTTTTCAAACAATTAAAAGAATGAAAAAAAATAGAACAAAGCAGAATTTGGGAATCTCAAGATATTTAAAAGTATTTTTCTGTTCTTGACAATTATAACTGTCTGTGAATGGCTTTTGAGATGTGAAAAACAAGCTGCACATCCATGGTCAAATTGAATGAAACTGCATTTTTGAAGTTAGTTAACTTTTAACTCTTTGATCTCATAAAGTTCTGAGTGATTATTGTCTGGGTGTAGGCTTTCAGACCTTGCCCTAAGCATGAACATTGGAATTCTGTATCCCTCCAGATGTTTAGTTCTTTATGTCAAAACCCTTTGCTGAAGAAATATCCTAGTCCAGAGCTGGTACATAGAACTCTTACCAGATCAGCATTTCTCCCACTGTGAGTATATTGCCTCATTTCATTGCTGTATTTCTACCTCTTTCTCTGGGAAATTTAGACCAAGACTTTAAAGAATTGCTCCAAAGCAAAGAGAAAAAGGCCAGTTAGGCTTTTTTTAATAGCCACAGTTTCAGGAAGTGCTTAATTTCATACAGGTGCATAGTCATTAGTAGTCTCAAATACACAACAGGCTAGTGAGTTTCTGTAATTTTGTAAGTAAGGTATTAATTGAATGTCATCGTAGTATTAACAATATATATATTTCTAGGTGCTATGACTAATGATTTCTTTGGTAAGCAAAACATGATTGACTTCTTAAGTAAACATATTTTTCTTTAAAGTTCCTAAACCAAAAATAATGATGGATGGTTCCTTAGTTCTGCCTATCCAACAAAACAATTTGTGATGGAATATGTACATCCCAGTATGTTTCTCTTTGCATTTTTACTTTAATTGTATCATTTAAAATGTTATTAGCTACAATAAACTTACTCTCTGTGGTTACATTTACAGCTCATTAGAGTGGTGGATCTGTTACACACCAGTTTGCCACAGTGACCATTTCCACAAAACTAAAGTCACAATGGTTTAAATATGCCAGTGGTGACAATACACTATTAAAGTTGTTGCTTAACTCTTGTTTCTTTAGAATAGATTACTCTTTATAAGACAAGCAATCTGAAACTTTTCTTCTCTTTGTTGTACAGTTGGGCTTTTTAAATTTTGTTTTCATTACAAACAGTAACAGTTTGGAAATTAAAAAAAATTGCTGAATTATTTCATTTTTGACATCAAGGGAAATCTAGTTTTTTAGATTGCTAAATGCTATTGGAAACCGTCTTCTGAAAGTATCCACATTTTATGGTAGATCATATTTAAGTCACAAACAATTGAACAAATCAGAGAATTCCATCCAAACTATCTCAAAGCTCATGTTAATGAAAGAAACCTTTAGAGTTTTCAGACCACTCAGGCACAGTATGAGCTGTTGGTGAACAAGCAGAGGTTTTTCTGGATCAGATTTTGGTATTTATAACCTTACTGATCATGGGATTGACGTACTGCATCTCTGTTGTAGTGTCAGCCACATAATTTATGCCCACCTGTTTTTGTTTCACACAGCGATGCTGTGTGTAGCTGTAAATTTCTTAGTTTTTGTGAAGGATCTATGGATTTTTATAGACTACTCCAGAATGAAAATTTGCAGCGCATATATTCCCTTACTTTTGAGGTTAGCTATCTGAAGCCTTAATAGTGGGCTGTTTCTTATCTGGGGCTTTTCTTTCATGGCAGCAGCATGCTTTTATGTTTATTCTGGGAATGATCCATTCTTATTACCTTAGTGAAGTACTGCTTACAGAAAGCATCAAAGCCATATCGAGAGCAGGGCTAAAATAAAACTTGTATGTTTTATCATTCTTACCAGATTTGAAAAATAGCCATTTGGTATGTACAATAACAGTTTTATGACGTGTTAGGGCACAAATCAGTGTTTGACCTTATAAAGCAATTTTATGCTGTGTGCTTTTATAGGTGTAATATAGTGTCTGAGACTTTGAATCATAAGAGGCTATGAAACTATGTAAAGAACATTACAACCTATCCCAGATTTTAGGTGAAAAAGATGCGTTGCATAATTATTAACTTTTTTTAATTTTGACCCTTATTGCAGCAAGATACTGTTTATGCATTTCTTTTCCAAAAGTTTTCTTCCAAGTTGAGGTCTAGATTCTAAGCTACCAAAAAAATCCTCAGAAACATAGGGACAATATTTTGTGTAAGGGTTCTGTTGGATGGTTTCATTGCAAGACTGGAGAAGTGAAGACATTGCTTGAGGCTGGCTGGCTAGCCTGCCCACTGTCAGAATGCTATTTGGCATGAGTGTGCCTCTGCCCATAAAAGTAATCTCAAAGAATTTGCTTGAGCATAGAATGAGGAAAGCTGTGGTCAGGCAGCTGTTACTATAGTCTTAACCTTAAGCTCTCAAGGGGAAATGGGAAAACCCCACCTATATGGAGCTGAGTCGAAATAATGCTTTAGAGGTTTCCAACTGGTCTAAATAGAGAAAAGCCCTGTAACAGTGCAGGTGCAGTTGTTACGCAAAGCCAACCTAAAAAAGCTAGCCCTTTTCTCTTAATTGACAAGACCATAGTAGGCAGTATAGATGAGGCAGTGCTGTCTTGTTTGAAGCAGAAAAGAGATTATCAATATAAATGCAGTTTAACAATTTAAATGCAAGCTTTGCAATGCTACTTTTCCTCAGTAAATGAGTTATGGACTTTTCTATTTACTGTGTCTGCCTTCAGCCGGAGGAAAAATCAGTTTCTCAGAACTAATATTTAACTAGTTTGAAATAGCAAGTAACAGCTCCTATGGATCAGTCATAGGATAGCTGCTGGTTTGATGGTCAGATATCTGAGACTGAGGAGACGAAGACGTGGATGCTAAGGAAGGAAATGGCTGCAAGGGAGCATGCTAGCTGGTGAACAATGTGGCCACCCTTGGGGCAGTTTGCTTGAGATATGTGTGAAGCTGGTTAATTTCATAGTTAAATAGAGAAGTGTTCATGTAAATGCAGCTCTGTAAATTTTGCTTAGAAATAGGGATTTTTAGAGTGAATCACTTTGATTAATGAGATGAATTTTTCCAAAGTTGGAAAGCAAAGCTAAGCAAAAATATTTTGTGCTTTACCATTGGCATTTATTCTATGTATATGATTTGAATTTATATTTATTTTTGGATGTTACAAATATACTAGCATCCCTTTTTCCTGTAAATACGTATCTATTTAGGTAACAAAGTCAGGAGTAGAAGGCAGGCAGAACTGCCACAGCCATTTAAGCATTTTTAAGTATTCAAAATCAATTCTAGCAAAAAGGATTACCACTGAAACACAGCAGTATGTCGTGCTGCCTTCCTAACCTGTTATACTTTTTTTTCTTCCACTGGCAGTGTATGCAGTGATCATTCTGCATCACTTTTTTTAGCGTATATGTGGACAGATGTTCATAATTCATAATGTTTGCTGTGTGTTAGCACAAATTATTTCTTTATGGGAACATATGTGTAGATAATCAGACACTGTATTACTGTGCTATATTAATGACAATTATTCAACTAAATAATTAAATGAAAGAACCACAATACTTTTGTTTCCAAATTGCAAATCAAAACAATAGTGACACAGTAGATGTTTTGCTTTTTTCTTGTAACACTGATAATAAAGTAAGCCGCTGTTGATTTAAATTGTTGAATTTTGGAAAAATTTTGGGAGTTAAATGTTAATGGTGAAATTAGAAATGGTTTGCTAATGATATGAACAGAAATATCAGTAACAAAAGCTATGTAACATGTAAATGATGAATGTAACATGTAAAGATGCATCTCTGCATCTGCTATTTTTTGATTCTGCGATTTCTGCATGTGTGGGAAGAATGAGGTAGCCACAAAATATTACTGGTCCAAAAATTGTTGGATTAAACCTTGGTGACTGCCACATTGGTATCACCCAGTGAGAGCCTGGTTCTCTCTTTTTGGTCTTTTTTTTTTTCATTCATGGGCCTTTTTTTTTTAATATATATTCTCTACAGTACCTAATAGCATTTCTCACTGATGCAAATATGAAATTCCTTCTAATTCCTTGGAGATGCTTCACTGAACAGAAATACCCCAAAGTATTGCATAAATCATTTGGGGTTGGATGTAGTCATGGCATTGTCCTGAGTCATTTTGAGTAAAGAAGCAATGGACTAGCAGGGAAAAAAATTGGAGTAGGAAAATAATTGCTTCAGGTTTCTGTTGAAATGCTTCCTAGAACATTGAACTTCTAAATGAAGCCAAGTCAAAGTGATGAAGTCTGACATGGCGCAAACAAACAATGATTAAAGCTTTTTCTAATGTAATGATCAGCATCAAGGAAAACTCACTAGAGTCGTTTATGCTTCAGTTTTGTGGTATGAACTAGGAACTGAAAGTACTAACAGTTCAGAACAGTGTACTTCACCTGGAGTTGAGTATCTTTACAGAAGGGAATCCTTCTGCTACCGCATGTCCAGAGAAACAAAATCGCTCATTGCTTCAACTGCTAGAAATTCCAGCTGGCCACTGCACATCTGCCAGCTCCTACATCTGTCAAACTTGTATCATCTGTCCTTTTTGGTATTATCTCCTAATTTGGTTAAATGTAGAGTTTTAGTACCTTTTTTTCACTTTCAAAAGACGTAAACTCCACATTTAAAGTAGCAAGTTTTTAAGCAGTATAATTAGCTGCTTAAATGTGGTTTTACCTCCAAGAAGTAAAGAATCCTTGAGATGTCTTTGCTTTCAGAAGCTGTAATAACCTTCCAAATATAATTTGTACTTTAAAAGCTTATTTGCAGAAGACAGACCACTGCTAATGGCATTTGCATGGAAATTTCCCAAATGAATATTTATAAACATGAAATATGAATACAATACAGTGCTTTGCATATACTGGCACATACATTTCTATATACAGATGTATGAATTTTGTTGAACTCAGCAGAAGTGGCAAATCTCTCAGGGAAACACCAAACAACTTGTTCTACATACAGATGTCCCTTTGGCATCTTATTATAAAGACTTGAAAGCATACTGTTTTACTGACAATAAAGAAGCAATAACATCTTAATAGAATCTGAAAGAATAACTAAGTACTTCAAACACCCAAAATAAAGAGGTAATTGAAGTTGTTTTGGGTTTAAGCCTGAATAATTTCTTACTTTGTAATATCTCAGGTGTTTGTTTATATCTAATGAACGGCAATAAAATAAAAGCATATTATTGATTGAGAATATAAGCATTTGCTTGTATCTCTAGTATATTCACTGATACCATCACTTTAATGAAAGAAACAGCTTATTCAAATTATTTCTCATTATGCTGTATGCAGGCCACTAACTCACTTGTGCACAGACTTTTTCTTAAACTCTGCAAAAAATTGTTAACTTGTACTCAGGATTCTTTGTTGAAGAATGATCACTGAAATTGTCAGGATTACGTATGTTAAATATTGAAAGCTCTAGAGTCAGACTTCTTTTTTGACATTTTAAAGAATAAGATTGATTTATATTTTTTGACCTGAGCGTTGCAGTCAGGATGTTTAGGATTTCTCTGTAGATGCAGACTTTTTGAGCATACCAAGGAGGAAAGGCCAATTTCCCCCCTCCCCCCCCAAGCCCAAGAGACACATGGTGTCAAGGAAAGCAATCCTTGTGATATGAATAAGCAGTTTGATTTTCAATGTTAAGGACCAATTGTATGCCTTTAGATGTTTTGATCATGTACTTGGATTACAGAGGAAGCTATAAAGGTGGTCTGGTCAAGGTCGACTGGTCAAAATGTAGGTGATGTCATCTTCATCATAACTGTGGAAGTCTGCATTTTAAATTTTTATTGTAGGTGCTTAATCTTCTCCTGAATAACTATAGAGGAACACGGGACAGATTCATTATGAAGCTAGTATGCCAGTAACCCATTTGTTAACACTGCCTCATAGAGAGTGTGCTGCTAGTTATGTGACACAAGGTAGATGTATGTGCCTAACAGCCACATCCAAACAGCAGCTACAAATTCTTCATCAGCCCAACTTTCATGAAAAACTTTGCTTTCCAGTTTAAAACAATGAAAAACTCAAATTATTCTTCTTTATGAGCTGCTCTCCCACCATTTCCTAGACCTGAACAATAGAATTGGTGACACATGCACTTTTCTGCACAAAGTGTCAGTTAGGTCATGAATAACTTCTTCTTTAATGTGCCTGGTAATGTTGAGGAGATAATTGCTATCTTTTTTGCTCACAGCTTCTGTTCCTGACGTAGAGGAATACATTCATGAAACTTTGGAAAAGTTACGTGGAACTAGCAACTCTTAATCTATATAAACAGTGATGTCAAATGAAAATATCATTTCAGTGACTGCCTGAAGTCTTGCTCCTTGGATAGCATGGAGCTGAACATCGTTGAAATGCTCAGTCAGCAGGTCCTGTTGGCCAGCAGTTGAAGAAGTTGTCATTGAAGCCATTTTTGTCCATGTATCCCTTGAGATTATTTTTTTTTTAAACAGAGCTTGAGATGTGAAGATAATAACAGCTCTGTTTCTGAAATGTGACGCTTGCTGTCTACCAAAAAGGTTCAGGCTTAGTTCTTTAATGTTTGCAACTATCTTAGTCATTCCAAAAATAAAATACAGGTTCTTCAGCAAGTAGGAACGTGTATGTGTGTGTGTATATACATGTGTGTATATATATACATGTACATATTAAGATATAGAAAATGGGGTTTTATTATCTGACCACTGGTGGAAAATTAAAAAAAAAAAAAAAAAAAAGTTTTCTAAGAAGTAATTAGTATATTTTGTTTACAATAAGATAGTGGAAAGGAGAGGAGCAATTTCATTAAAACTTATAAGTACTAATTCATCTGGATGAATTCACTTCATCTGGATGATGTCACTTCATTTGAATATCTGAATGTTAATTGTACTGACATTGTTTTTAAAGCAATTAACTTATCTGCTATTTTTTACTATGGCTAATCAGCTGCAATGAAGTAGTATGGCTTGAAACTTCATAGAAGTATGTTCACAGAATGATGGTCAGATTGCTCTCTCTTAAAAAAGACAACAGATTTACTTACAAATATTAATTGGAACATATTTGGTGAGAAGTAAATCATCAATCATTGTTAATAATATGTGATCCAGCATATAAGTTGACTTTGTATATTCACCACTGTATGTAGCCAGAAGGTTTTTACAAGAGAGCACAAAAAAAGTTTTAAGTATTGGTTTTGAAGAATAATTTATTATTTATCCATTAGGAAGAGTTACTAGGCTATCTTAACACACTGAAAATCTAATTTTCTTAAAAAAATAAAAAATAAAAAAAATTATTCCTGCTAGCCAAGAAGAGCTACATCATTAACCTCAAATGAATAGTAATAAACAAAAATATTTTAAAAGCTTTATTAAGTTCAATTAATTGGTTGTAGCAGACTAATTCTGTCATGCTTTGGTAGACAGTGTATTGTAAGTAATTTTGATGATCTCCAATTTAGTTGGGTAAACAAGCCTGCATACTAAAGCAAAAATTGAATTGTCTTGATAATTACAAAAAACACTTGCCTGTTTGGTATTTGTGATAAATGGGTTAATTAGCACATTTTTTTTATTACATCTAGACTTTCAGTGCAGTAGAACAATGGTAATTTATTTTACTGTAAAAATAAGTAGTGAGAAGTTTAAGAGCTACTTGATTTAGTATTAGATACGTATGACTGTGAGCATGGATTTCATTATTATCAGTTAGTTTCCATAATCTTGAAACTTGGTTCTATGCTGCTTAATTTTCAGTCTCTTCCCTTATGTTACAGCAAAAGTTTTCCCAGTTCAAAGGGCCCATCAAAGTCAGCCCTAAGGAAATTAGGTACTGCTGCTACTGAATACACTTTAAATAGGTAGCATGCATATAATGAAAAGGAACCTTTCAAGTAGTCATCTCATACTCTGGTGGGTGAAAAGTTTTCACTGACAAAATATTTGTAAGAATGTAAATCTAAAATCACAGTCATATTTCTATTCTAATTTTGGGGCTGTTAAGCTTACTTAAAGAGTTCTGAAGCAGATCACCATGTAAAAGTAGTCATTTAAGCACAGGAAAAAGTACTGTATTGATCTAAAGGTTTTTTTTCTTTTTTTCATTGTGGCAGGACACCCTTGAAGTTGATTTAACTTCTTTTCCAAAAAGCTGTTCTGTTCTCTAAGCGAGTGTATGCTGCTGCACCTAAGCCTCAGTTCTGCTTGAAGAAAATCTTTAGCTGTCTTTTTTGGGGAAAAAAAACTAAAAAGTGTATTCAAAATATTTTCTTCTTCATTTTCCTGCAGGAACTAGACTATACTCCACTGCATTTAAATGCATACTCTTTATACTTGCTGAAGAATCTAAAAAAAATTTGAAGCTTTTTATGATCTGTTACTTTTTGCTCTTTATGCTTCTGCTAATTTTGCCATAGCGAGATAACTTGTTAAATGTTAGATATTTTAACTATCTTCTTACTCATTTTTCATGCTGTGATTTATCTGACAGATCCATTTTATCATCCGATCCCTTCTGTCCTCTCCTTTTGCAATAGCATCTTAGTCTTTGTTATTCTGGTGACTCTGAAATACATCAGAGTGACAGTCTTGCTTCCTGGTTAATTTTTGATATTTGAAAACAAACGCTTTCTCGACTATACTTTAGAAATCTAAGATAAAATTTTATTTAAGGAACTTCTCCTTTATTTGTATATTTGATTCTTTTTGTGGTCATGACACTGTAGATCATGACACTGGAAATCTAAAAAGAAAGTGCAAAGCAAAAATAAAACAATAGGAGTGCTTGTTTATTTTAGAGGAAATCGTAGTCATTATTTTTTCCCCAAGTTTTGTTTTGTCTATATGTGAGGATATGTTTTCATACATTTGTTTTTGTTCGGTGCAATTCTGCATAAAGACAGCATGCGCAGTGGTGCTGAACAGCAGAAAGCGAATTTATTTTCTGTAGTAATTTCTGGTGTTATATATAACCTGTGGGATGTACTCTGCAGTATTGTATTCTATGCTGGGTGGAACTGGTGCCTGTCCTGCACTGTGAGCAGGTGTTTGTATCACAGTGATCAGGTCAGAAAATAAAGTGCAGAGTCTGCCTGGCAGGCCACTGCCATGAGACCAGGGAACTGGGCAATGGAAGGCATGGTGCAGCACATGCATGCAACCCATTTTAGAAATAACCTGGTTCAAGCCTGTGTTTTCAGTGTATTTTGTACATTGATGAACTGTAAGAACTGGCTTCCTTTTTCAGTATCAGTTCTTTTCTTTCATACATGCAAACACTTGTAGAACATTTTTACTCATTGGTAAAATATTGATTATGAAGTACTAAGTGGAAGCATTGAATTTTATCAAAAAGTTACTTGTTACAGTTTAGCATGTATATCTGATATGCGCATATATTATGTGTGAAGTCAGTTTGTCTGCATATTTTATGTATACACCATATAATGTGCATGGTATGGCAGAAACAGAATAGCATCGTCTCCCCTTTTGAGTATTAATGATTCAAGTGAATTTATTGGCGAATTTCACTTTCTATCAAACACATAGCATTTAAAATCTTATCTATTCATAAGAAAATAGTTTATTTTGGAATTGGTGAAACAAGGAGAAAATGTTGAATTATGTTCTCCCATGGTATAAATTTAAGTACTTGATCTCGGTAGTGAGTGAAAGAAGTTAAGGGTTATATTTGCAATCAGCAAACAGATAAAATGAATGTTATTTTTTTTTTTTAAGGCAAATTGTATTTAGAGAAAATTAAAACAAAAATAAAAACAAAAAACCTTTCCCAGCATTCCACCCTCCCATAAACCTGTGTCTGTTGTCTTTAATAGGTTTTGGAAAGTGATATAATTTCCAGAGACACTGATTTTCTAAGAAATCTAATTACTTCTTTCTCCATTACAACATTGGAAGGATTATTCAAATATTTTATAGTGCTAACAGCACAGAGCACTTTAATCCTACTGTTTGTAGACTGTCATTCTTCTCGCTTCTTTCTGCCTGCAGTTTCCTATCAGGCAGTACAGGCACATCCTGGTAATCTCAAAATCCAGGAAAGTGCTATCTGGCAATCAATGACTGCCTGCTCTCTCTATTTATTTTGCACTCTTTGCATATTTTAAAATAATAGAATGAGACTTACAGTCTTCACTGTAGCACAGTACAAACTATGACTTAAAAAAACAACCCACACATAACTGGTATCTGTCCTACTTAGTCCTGAGCTTGTCAATGCCATCACTTCTCTTTATCTTTTATCTGCCATCTGATTACTCAAAAGGGTTCACCTGTTTGCTTTCAGACATGCATGCTGCCATAAAGAAAGCATTAACTGAGTAAAATAAGATTCCAAACTCTTAGCTGAAAGGAAAATGGATATAAGCACGTCTCACCCAGTTACAGGGTGTAAGTCACAGCTACTAATTTTCTGTGTAACACGCTAAGTGAAAGTGCCATGAATTTAAAAGGGCAAAGTCTCCATTTACTTCTTTTTTCTACTGATATCTCAAAAGAAGAGAAAAAAAGGAAAAAAAAAAAGGCAAGGTCAAACTCAGTGTGCTGCTACGTGCAAGCTGAAAATAAGTTCTTAGCAAGTCTTGTGTAGGCACGATGGCCCATTTCTACATAATTGCTTGATTATGTAGCCATGGCAGTGATTTTAGGGCAGTTCTGTCAAATTTACACAGAATTAGTAAGACAAGTTCTATTTCTCAGAACGTTCTTTAGTCCTGTGCCGTTGTTGCTTTTCATTTTTAATAGAAGTCCAGAATTGAGTAGATCAATGTGTGTTGTAAAATTAATGTTAAGTATGCAAATCATATATTTCAGTATGAAAAAGCATTGCAACGTTTTATAAGAACATTAAACATCTGAAAAAAGGATTATTTTTTTGTTTACAGAAACTGAGAAACTGCAGTAATCTACACAGGATTTACGGGTATCTTTAGTAGATGCCAGAATATCTTCTGGCAGTAAGATTTACTCTGTTTTGTTATCAGTTCTACCATGTGCATCTATAACCAGTATCATTGCCTCAACTTCTGCTGAACTGGTGCAGAAATTATCTTAATTGGGGTTTGATAAAGCAGTAATAAGGAAGAGGAGTATTCTGGACATTTATTTTCCTTGATATGGCTCTGTAAAGAAACTGGGAGGTGATGTATGAGAAATTCCTAAATTTCTCATTAACTGTCCTGTGCTTCAGAAATCAGAAATGTGTATTTGCTGTTCAGAGTCATCACTAATGCATGGCTTTATTGCTGTATAGGTCAACAGGCTATTTATGGTGCATATCTTATCAAATTTCATTAGTGGAATCTTTTGTCTCCTGAGGTACAATGTAGTTCTGCAGTGCCTGGTGTAACGTTACATATAGCAGGGTGCTTTCATCTTGCATTTAATACCTGTAGGGAAGGCATGTTCATAGTGTGGCTAGTTTCAAGATATGTAAATACTACCTGTTTAAAGAAAGATTTGTCACTTAAGAACTGATTTTCAAGCAATAACTGGTGGGTTTTGTTGGTTTTTTTTTTTCAGTTTGAAAGGATTTTGCTCCGTACGTGACTATCACAGATCTGGAATTAAATGAACCCTTTTTTGCACCATCGTACTTTATTATACTATTATATGTGATTTTGGTTCCATGGCTTCTACCTGTTCTGCTGTAGCTCTGCCCTGGTGAGGCCTTACCTGGAGTATTGTGTTCACTTCTGGGTTCCCCAGTACAAAAAAGACAGGGATCTCCTGGAAAGAATCCAGCAGAGGGCCACAGAAATGATGAAGAACCTGGAGCACCTCTCTTATGAGGAGAGCCTAAGTGACCTAGATCTGTTCAGCCTTGAGAAAAGAAGACTGAGAAGGGATCTGATCATATCTAAGGTGCGGGAGACAAAGGGAGGAGGCCAGGCTTTTTTCAGTGGTGTGTGGCGATGGGACAAGGGGAAATGGCCACAAACTGGAGCATAGGAAGTTCCACATGAATGAACATCAGAGCTTCTTTACAGTGAGGGGTGACGGAGGGGCATTGGAACAGGCTGACCAGAGAGGTTGTGGATTTTCCTCTTCTGGAGATATTCCACCTGGACGCCTACCTGTGCAACCTGATCTAGGGAGCCTGCTTTCGTAGGGTTATTGGAATTAATAATCTCTAGAGGTCCCTTCCAGCCCCTACAATTTAGTGATTCTGTGGTTAAAGAAATCAAATTAAGGAGATCCGTCCTATTTTCTAGCAGCTGTTGACATCTGTTGGGAGCAGGCTAAGTGTCACTTTAGACATTTTGATTTACCTCTGTATTCAAATACACTGTTCCATAAGCAAAATGATCCAAGAGGTGAGAGGGCTGCACTTACTGTTTAACTATTCACCAGTTGCATATAGTAACTCACTACTTATTTCTGTTCATGGAAATAAATGTTTTCAGACCAATGTGTTGTTCTAGCTTTCATCACTGCAAAGAAACTCCAACCTTTCCCTCTAACTGACCAATAAACCAGTTTATTTTTCCAGTTCAACAGATTCGTTCACAAGTACAGTACTGGGTGAGAAGCATTCACAAGTAGCTTTGTTGACAGGGGGAAAAGGCTGTCAGAGCAGATTTTAGAATGCCACTTGTATTGTTTGGAGATGTAAGAAACTAGCAGACTGATTAGTTGACTTGTTACAAGGCCCTCTGATTACCATCTGCCACACACACCTTGCAAGAAAATTTACTATGAGAGGGAGGTCTCCAAATAGATTTACAGCTGGCATGTTTGTTTGTTGTTTTTTTTTTTTTTTTTAACAAGAATTCAGAACAGTTGCTTTCAAGTAGGCACTAAAAATGCCTATATTTTATTAAATATTTTATTACCTGCTGCTGATCAGTCAAGCACCCTTCATTAAATGTGTGATAACAATGTGACTTTTTTATGTTATAAATACTGCAGTTTCAGACAAGATTGTTGTTCACAGTAAGGTTGATTCTTCCAGACAAGGGATCCTTCTCCAGATTCAAAATGACTTTGCACTTGTTTTACCTGTTGTGCTGGAATAAATTAAGTAAACTCTACATTGCAGCAAAGAGAAAGGAATGTGACTGTCGTCCATAGTAGGAGATGGACAGAGAAAATGGATGCATTTCTCCTGCTAGCCACTCTGACCATCTCCTGTTGTAGTTACTAATGACGAGTGCTTTTAAGGGATGAAAGAAGTAACACGTTAGTTCTCTTCCACTACAATACTTTATGTGCATGCATAGATTATTACCTAAGCCAGGATTGTGTATGCCTTGTCCCTGAAGGTTCAAGGCCAAGTTGGATGGGGCCCTGGGCAACCTGACCTAATACTTGATCAATCTAGCAGTTGGCAAGCCTGCCTCTGGCAGGAGTTGGAACTTGATGACCCTTGAGGTCCCTTCTAACATAGGCCGTTATATGATTATTACCCTACTGATAAGAGAATAAATAAATACACTTTGTTCCTCATTTTATTTATGTATTAGTGAAATATATGCATACTTCTTTGGACATCCCACAACTTTTCAACCTGCCTGACAATCTTAAAAGTATCTTGTTTTTGAAAAGGAAATGTTACTAGTTAATAAGTGGCGTTATTCTTTTTTGAATGTTACATTGGAATTTCAATCCCCTGAATATGAGCTCAGGGAAGAATATTGAAAGGCTTTGTAGAAAGACAGCTCTCACTCAGAATGCATTATTGTGTTTCTCCCTTCCTTCCTTCCTTCCTTCCTTCCTTCCTTCCTTCCTTCCTTCCTTCCTTCCTTCCTTCCTTCCTTCCTTCCTTCCTTCCTTCCTTCCTTCCTTCCTTCCTTCCTTCCTTCCTCCCTCCCTCCCTCCCTCCCTCCCTCCCTCCCTCCCTTCCTTCCTTCCTTCCTGTGTTATAAAGATACTATGAAAGATGTTTATCCTAAACATTCTATCAGACTGCTGAAGCACATAAATTTATGGAAGTTTGTAAATCCTGTGAATTTGAGTTTTGTATAAACCTTGATGTTTTATTTTCCTATCAGGTGAAATAACTGGTATGATTATACCAGAATATTCTGGCTGAAATTAGAGTTAAAAGAATGGATTCATGTTCTGTCATATGTTGTGCTCTATTTAATTTATTTGTCTTTATTTATCAGAAAGTTAATCTGTCTTTTATTTGATGTTTTCAGTATTTTACATCATGATTAGATACCCATTATGCTCGATTTCATTAGATAAGTGAGCTACAAAAAGGCAAGAAGAATTGTAATGGATTGTATTTGAATTGTTGTATATACCGTAGAGTGTAGTTTGTTATCTTTCACAATTTCTGATGGGAAAATTAGGTTACATCAAGTTCTTGCCAGAAGAAAAATAAAATTCTGAAGTGTTAATCACATTCTTTTGGTAGTTGTGAAGATTGCAGTCTGAAGATTCCAGAGAATGTCAGTGGCCTCATATTTGAAGTACTTGTAGTCTATTGGTACTAGATGTGGAACAGAAAGAGTTAGAATTTTTTCTTATTTAAAGGAGAAGTGCTAATATTATTGTAATGTTATCACACCTTTTTTTTCTGTTTTAATTGCTTCCAGGATGTATGTCTGATTATGGAAATATCTTAACCTTTAAGAAAAAATATCATGTTAAGAAGGCAAGCATCTGACATAGATTTTCTTACAATGAGGAAACGTGTGTACAGAATTACTGTTTTATTTTCTTTCCTGTCTCTATTTACAAGTTAAACTCATCTGTTCTCCTTTCTTCCCTAGCATTTTTGTATGATCACAGTGCTTTGAAGATGTCTCTGTGATTCTTCAGTTTTTTATTTTCTGGTGGAATGTAGGCAATGGTAGACTGATATGGTGTTAATGGACCTAATGGAGATGAAGTTTAGTGATGTTGCTCGCACACTTCATCGTTCAGCCAGTGGAATGTTTTATTGTTATCTTTTCTCTGTGGTTGTTATTTTAGCTGGTCCTAATTACAATTAAATATTTTGAGGTTAGGTGAAATGACACTTTTTTCTCTTTTCATTATTCTTGCAGTTTTATTGGGGGTTAATTCCATCCTGTTTACCACCAGCTGGAACAAAATATTTCTATTTGCAAATTGTTTTCAGTCACTTAGTTCGTGGCTAAACAAATTTGCATACAGCTCATAAAATCTGTTAATCATCTTTGACTAATGTTTAAAACATACTTTAGGCAATCACAAGAATGTGTGTCGTAAATACATCTTGTAGGCAATTTTAGCCTCTTACAACCCATATACCAAGGAAGGAATATTTCTTACATTTCTGAAATGACTTGGTCAATCATGCCTGCAGTGATCTATGGGACGTGATAGGCAAAGTTAGTTCAAATGATATATCCTTGTGCTACTAATTCTGATTATTTGTGGAGTAGTAAAGTAATGCAGATATAGAGAGGATAATACCTCCTAGTGGGCGTATTTACTTTTTAAACCTGAAGCAGAATGCATTTTTGTGTATTCAGTCCTGTTTTTCTTACAATTATGTTGTCTATGTAGTAGAATGGTTAAATAAAAAATGGGAACTGCCTGTTTCACAGGAAGAGAATTAGATTCTGCTGAATATATCAAAATTGCCTTGAGAGAGCAGCTACTGAATTCATGAGACATGACGAGGTTGTTAAGATGCATGCTTTTAAATTATTACTGATGTATAGTCATTGGTAATAGTCTTATTTTAATTGTATTTCACAAGCTGGGCATTCTGTGTGAACAGTAATGCAATTCCTTTTTTAAAGCAGATTCCTGAATGTATTAAGGATTAAACTAGGCTTTGTGTCTATGCAGGGAGAGAAAAAAAAGGTCCAGTAACAGATGATATATCAACATTTTAATGAAAACATTAGTAAAGGCTTACCTGTGCCAATATGAGGGATAATAGTGATACCTCTGAGTGATCTTGAAGAAATAAATTGTTACCATTTAGAGCCACCCCTGCAAGTTGCTTAGTTGCTCCGCTGTGCCATTCAGTTCATATTATCTTTCAGACCTGCTGCAGCAGGCGCTTTGCAATGCACCAGAAAGAATTAGAGGAATAATACAGTCAGAAAAACGCTATTATATTGCATCAGCAATACAAAGTATTTTTGAATGCTTCCCATAGTTTGTAATTTTAAGGCAAGAATAGATGACAAAAATTCTTTGGTCAAAGTCTTAAAGATGTCACAGATAATTATTCCTATAGATCCTGTAAGCACTTATACAGTTTCCAGTCTGAAAACTGCCTTTAATTATTCTAAAGTAAACTCTAACTTCAGCGTAGTTTATGTTCTATATTTTTAATTTGCTAGCAGTTAGCTACATTTTTGATCTATGCTGGCCTTTCATAGAACCTTGCTGTGATAAAAATAATGTAGATAATAACAAAAATAGTTTTATTTGTTTATTCTTGCAGTATATTAATGAAGGTAAGGCTAAATTTCCAGAAATGTAGGTTTGATTTTATTCCTCCATCTTGCATTATCAAAATTGTTTGCAGCTGTTGTGTACATAATAAATTTGAATATGGTGTTTCATAGTTTCATAGTTCTGAAGTGCTGTTCTGTTAGGCTTTCAGACTGGCTTCAAAGCAGAATGAATTGAGGCCTTACTATTTGTTCTGGTTCATCTTTTTCAGTGCCATCTGGTGTCAATTAAAGGAATAGTAGATCTCCTTGTAAGTGTTCAAGATGAAATATAAGAACAGGAAAGGGAAAGACAACTAAGATTACATAACAGACTGACATTATTTCGTCTCATATGTGCATTTGACAAAGAAAGGTGGGACTTGGATTTTAAAGGTACAGCATATTATATGGTTTATAACAGAAAGTCTTCTGACAATTTCTTGTTTGCTACTCTTTTGAAGCATTCACGGTTGGCTGTTTCCTCTTGATCATTAGAAGAGAATCTGATAAACATAGTTTTTGAAATTGAAAATGCATCGTAGATTTTATTGGTGACTTGGCCTGCAGATAGCTTCAATGTGTCAGTTTCTAGCATTCAACACAAAAAAAATCTGCCAGAAAGACTGATAAAAATATTTACTAGTTTCCTTCTTGTCTTCAAAAGATTATTAAAAACTAAATATTGTTATGTCCACAGGGTTTTAATATGTGTGATACACACATCTCATTGAATTTTTGCAAGTGGGAAGACACCTCTAAACCATAAACAATTATTTAACATTTTCCTTTGATAGTAAATTTCTCATGAAGAAAGGCATACCCATGACAGAATTCCTACTGTTTCAGAGCGCTTGTCTTAAATTTTAGGTTAAATGCAGTGATATTGTGGTCATGCATTAGCTGTGTAGTTAAGTTATTAGCTGACACTGGGCAAAGTAGTTTGTATTAATTGTTGATGGTTAGCCAAATGAGGTATAGATGAGTATGTTGTGTGGAAAATTTTTGCAAGCCTGGAATATTGGAAACTGTTTTTTTCCTGGAATTTGTGCCAACTTGGATATGCTGGGTATTTATTCAGCACTAGTATCAACTGGGATTTCTACCTGGAGAGCTTCCTCTTATGTTTTTATTCTCTTGGAGGAATTTCTTCTTTTGAAGTTAATAAAAAGTAAACCAAAATATATAGTTCTTTGCTGACAATGGAGTTCTTGCTTTTGTGTTATTCAGAGTTTAACAGATGGTATTTAAAGGACAGAAAGACTTGCTGCCTGTGCAAAAACATGACCTCAGTACAACTTTTACTTGAGGTTACTGTAAAAACTTACTAAGCAGATTATTCTAATTGAACGAATTGACCCGCTCCTTTGTCTCTTTCAATTTATCTTTAATGTATCCATCAAACTTGTGCCTTAGAAAATGTCTAAACCTGGAATGCTAGCATTTGCAAGCCATTTACTTTGATTCCTAATACTTTTGCAAGTTGTCATTTGGATAAGTGCAGTCACATTTAAATAACTTACAATAATCTTTTTTACTAATAATCAAACAAAATATTAACAAAGGACTGATTTCGTAGGTCAGTCATCAATTTGGGCTCAGTCTAAAGTTTGTCTATCAAAGCCAAACACAAATGTTTGTATTTTTGACTCAGATAGGATCAGAAGGTACTTTTTCTTCATTTTCTGTCTTTTTACTGCTTGAAACTGGGGATCAGTTGAGTGTTGTGTGGCCTATGCCATCTATTTGTCGTTATTACAAGTCATATCTGCTACATGGCATTAATCTTTTCATCACCACTTAAATTCTCTTTTGAGCTATTCTACAGTCTTGACTAATTCTTAGTTTTTTGTAAGCCTTTATCTTTGGTACTTGTTCATCTAGATCAGATTCAGAATTATTGGAAGGAAAGATGGAAAAAGCTGTATTTATGAAAAGATCAGTATAATTAATAAATAACCCACCTGCTAGGCTGCCTAGCTGGAGATTAGCTACATTTTGTGCTGTAAAGTCTATTGTCCAGGCTTACAAAAACATGTGGGTATAGGAGCAGTCTCCCATTGGAACAGATTCAGGGTGGGCATGAAGCTTGAATAGAAAAACTAAAAATACTGTCTGTATCTTCAGTCTTTTGAAAGCATGACCCTTCTCTTTACTTATTTGATTTGGATTTGTTTGTTTTGGATTTTTTTTCTTCCCTGTTTCTGAGAAAATCTCTTCAAGTGTTCTGTGATTTGGGAATTTGGGGATTGTTAAGTTCCAGCTTTCACCCTTTTTGTAAGGTTGTAGCTGATGAAGAATACAGAAGCCTCAATTATCCAACTGTAATCACAAATAATTATGCATTTCATGTAATGTAATCAAGCATTTCATTTTAGCTACTATTGTTATTTCATACCAACAAATGGCTTCTTTTCATTGTATGCTCTTTGCCAACAGGTGGCAGCAAAAGATTGAAAAGTAAACTTGTGTTATTTTGTTTGAACAAATAATTACCTACCAAGAAGCAATCAAATATCACTGAAGGCATGTTTTCTTCATCTCCGTAATACAAGATAAATTTTTAAAGATGCTTTTTAGTGATCAGACAATACAAGAAAAATAAAACTTGTGATTATTTTTCAAGGTTGTTTTTAAGCTCATCTATCTGTTAATATATACGCATCGGACTGAAATTCTTTCTAATATAATACATTAAGGAACACTGACGTTTTGTCATGAGTATGCACAAGGAATGAATCATCCTCTTTGATTTTTTCAATAGGATCTATATTTCAGATAAGTTTGCAGCACATGACTGTTTCCATGGAACTTCCTGACATGAATGCCCAGGTACACAAATGCTTCAGGAGCTTAGATCCCTGCATGAAGTTCCCAACCCTAAGTTAGGTGTCTAATGTTGTATCCTGGATGGATGCTCAGGAAATAAATTTGCAGTAGGCAATATTTTGAATGAAGAGCCACAGGAGTACGTGATAAGAAACAAAGAAAAGAAAGTTGTGTTTGTCTCTAGTGCTTAGATTACTATCATCTACTGTAGAATTACCTTCGCAACCTGGACAGCCTCTTTGATGGGAGTCTTAAGGCAGCAAGAGTTCACAGAGCCTGAAGCTGTAGATGGCAGCCAGTACTGAAAACATTATTGTAGATTAGTTGAGCTCCATAAGTCATTCACTTCCTAGCTTCATGGAGGTGCCCTATAGGCTGCACTCTTTCCAAACAGCAGATAGTGTTTCTGTAGAACAGAAGACTGTTCAATGTTGCTATGTAAATTTGGGTTAGCACTTTTAGACATCTAAGGATTATTGAATAACTGGGAAATACCTTCTGTTGTCCCATTGCCAAGGGAACATTACACTATGTTTTGCTAGTATAAGTCTGGACTTCAGCCATTACTTCAGCAAATTGCTCTTTTTTGTGTGTGTTTGTTTGTTTATACCTAGTATACTGCTTTGGAAAGGCAAATTATTACATCTGAAAGATTCATTGATAATTAAGCAGGCATATTTTGTAACACTACAACTATTATATGTTATAGTTCAGTCTTACAACTTTGAAGATGTGGGTTTTTTTTCAAAATCACATTGTATTATTTGTTCACCCTAAATAGAATTGATACTATAGAATAAAGAGACCTCAGAATTTTTGCATTTGAGTTTGCCAAATAGTGAGTCAATGAGAGTTGACGTGATCTCTTACAGAGGATTGATTCGTTGGTTTAAATGCCCCAAAGAGGGAAGATTATCGTTTTTCCCCTCATGTAATGCAGTTCTATCCATAAGCATGTAAACTTGTAATTTGTCTGACTATGAGAAAGAATACTGATTGTACTGTGCTCATTGCATTGCAATTACATGAGGTCATTACCTGTACAGGCACCAACAGTGTTGTCATTGATAAAGGGTTCCTAAAGTAGGATATATTTGAGACATTTCATATATATATGTATGTATGGGACAATCATTTGAGAGGCCTGATCTGATAGTGAAGTCAAAATAATATTTGGTCATCTCACAAACGTACTTCACCACTGGCCATTTTTGTCTGTTGAATAGTAATGTAAACATAAATACTTCACTTGCTTTTAATGCTGTTGTTTGTGTTTTTTTGTTTTTTTTTTTAAGTTAGAGTATAATGAAGAAAAGGTGCATAAAAATATATAGCAAAGTAGGATGGAGGGAATTAATGAATGGTGATGATGGTAATGAAGTAATGATGGCCTGTGTGTGCTGGGTGGGGTAAGATGTATTGGAATTTCAAACATCCCCTGTGGCTTTACTCAGCAGAAATGATCTGCACCTTCTGTGTGAGTAACATCTCAGCAAGCCTTAGAACAAATCCTCACACTCTACTGACTTTTAATGCTTAACAGAAAATGAGTCCCTGAATAAAAGATGCGACAAGCTAAAAGGGTCTTTTCATTGGGAGTCAAAATAAATGCTGCAGAGAGTTGGTGCTTTTGCTGTTAAGAGCAGGTGAATTACGTTTCTACTCTCATCCCATCTCACGCAACTGCTTACAGCTTTTCTAACACATACCTGGGGATCTCTCTTCATGTGAAACAATCCATTTATGTGGAGGACAGTTAAGAGACTAGTCTGTCGCTCATTAAAGAGTGTAAAAGGAAGCCTAGGAAAAGAAACACGTTTTAAAATGGTACCCATGAGAGGGAAGAGACAGGCAAGGGATTGAAATGTGAGTATTAAAACAGTTTTAACTGTCATTATTTTTTATTAAGCATTGAGAAGTCTGAGAAGACTTAATAATAAAGATTTAATTCTCTATATGGTTTAGGGGCCAAGAAACAGGATTTGTTTTAAAACACTGAAGAGTTGTGTCATGTTTCTAAAGGGATAGAAAAGGCACAAAGCAGGAGGAAGTGCTCTAAAAGTTAATAAGATCACCAATTCCTACTCTTTCTTCTTGTAGTTTCAATAAATGATTACTTAGAAAAGAAAAGCTTTCGTATTTCTGTAAGGTAGATCTAGATCAGGCTGTAGCTATGCTCAACTGGCTTGTGCAGAGCTCACATCGTGGAAATAAAAAAGCCAGTAAAGGTCTCTAGAAAGTTCCTTTGAGAACAAGTTGAGAGTGGCAGGTTGGCAGCCTTATGCCATTGAATTACTGTATGAAAATAATGCATTTTTGCATTCCCATAGTAACCAGCAAACACTCCTTTTAAGTATGTTTGATTTCTTATATCAAATTCTTATTTTCATAATCCTAAATACCACTGTTAGAAGGCTCTTGTGATAGGCATGAGGAAATATGATCTCCAAAACAACTAAGCTTTTTAATACTTAAACTTACCTTATATGTGTTGTATGTTGCCATGATGCTACAGCTTTACGTTATCAACTGTAGTAAATCTAGATATTAAAAAAAAACATCCATTCCAGATGGCAACATCTGATTCCAGATGAGATCACACTTTTATTTTAGCTAACACCAGTAGCACTTTGATGCCTAAAACCAGATAAACTATTCTTTATTCTAAATAGAGATCAAATTTATATTAGTAGATGGTCGCACAGTTCTGTGTCTTCTCAAACAAAAATATGGTTTCTATGTAAGTAATGTTTAGTTCTCCTTAGTAAATAAATAATTGAGCTCCTGACATCTACTATCTGGACTACAGTGTGTCATTGCTAATGAGTACTAAGCCACTATATAATGAAACCACCTCTATTGACTGGACATCAGCACTACTATTAAATTCATACTGATTTTTACCTTAATTAAATATTAAATAATAAACTGGTCAGAATATTTAAAGGAAAAGTTTTTAGGGACAACATAGATGAAAGTAATATTTCTTAGGAACATGTAAGTAGATGTATATGTTGTAAAGTGAATTGAAATGTATGATTCAGCAGACTCACATCGGTGACATCACACTCCGTGACTGATCTGTGAACGTACCCAAGAGAGTTTCTGCCCTCATCACCAAAATACTTGCATTTTTTTTGTTATTGTTGTTTCTGATTTCTTATCTTTGTGGGCTCATCCTCAAAGTCTTACACTAGGGCATTTTTTCCCTCAGGCTGTGAGTTACAGCAGTTTAGTGAACAGCTTCATTCTTTTTTTTTTTTTTTTGTCTTCTTTTCATCACGCTCCTCTGATCTTCTTACAATATGGGAATTTACACCGGATTGCAACATACACAGAAACTTTCTAGGAAGTAATTTGCTCAGCAAACATGGTGGGTTGCTTTTTTTTCTTTTTTTTTCTTCTGAAAAGATTTTTGCTTCTTAGATTAGAATTTACATATCCAGTTCCATAGTGGGTATTGTTTCTGAAATAATGGCATAGTTCAGAGAAAGGTTTTAATTGGCCTACATGAGTAAAAATGAGTGTAAATTCTAGAATCTATTGAAAAGCCATAGATGTGCAAACTGGAGATAATATGGTTGCCATAGACACAGTTTCATTTTCTTTTCCCTGTTTACTGCATTGATAACTCCTTTCTTGAAACTCAGGAGGAAAAAAAAAAAAAAAGGAAAAAAAAAACAACCTGTGGATGTTCTTAAAAGTCTGTTGTCCTCACTATCATAACAAGACTATTTTCATAGCTCTTCAAACCACTAATTAGCATAAAAGACTGTCCCACAGAGCTCCAGTTAAACATTTCAGCAAGCAGGAATACATTCAATATCAATATGTAATTATGATATGCATAGAAAGATGTCATAGTCAAATTTGGTAAAAACAGATGGACTTGCTACATATGGCTAGTTGAGATTTAAAGTTAGTAGGGAAAGTGTAATTTCTGTAGCTGTAAAACAAGATTGTAAGACTCCTTATTCTTCCTTATCAGAAAGACAGTATGCTAATTCATCTGAAGTCTGCTGCTTTCTTTTGTACATACTACCTGTCAGTAAGTGTTGATACATATGTGCACGTGGGATAGAGATATCCAGAGAACCTTTTCTTATGGCTTTTATTCTTCTAGTAAAATTCTCCATCAAGTCACTGAAATATAGAATCTATTATTGTGCTATTTGGATGTCATTAGAATGTTCACTAAACCCTTGAAAATTCTTTTTATTGGAAGTAGATGTAAGATAGATTTTTAAAATAACAAAGACTTCATTTTATCTAATACAAAAGAGAAAAAAACAGACCATTCATTTTGAACCTTTGGTAACTGGAAGCTTGCAAGGATATTATCACTTAAGAAAAGCTTGACAACCCAACATGTAGGGATTTAACAGGTAACTCCATTAACTCTAATGGGAGCAGTTCAGCTAATCTCTGACATTGTGACTAGACTGCTGACAAGCTCAGCTGTTCTTTCAGCTGAGGGAATTGTGGCAATTGAACGAGTGATAGTCACATAGTGAAAGACGTGTCTCAGGAAGACTTAGACATGATTTTTTTTCATTAACATTAAAGAATTCTCACTGTTCGTTAGGCAGCTTGCTACAAAGACTGTGTGAGAATTGTCACTCAGTATCTTTTAATAAGAAATGTATTTATCTGGTACAGTATACATTTTATCTGCTTCCTTACCAAGTTTCTTCACAGAAGCAAAATACAGGTGCTTTTATTTTGTTTTTGTTAAACAACAGCAATTTTAGCTGAAATTTTAAGATGGTTTTCTAGAATCACGAAGCCTTTGTTTTGTTATGCTCAGGTTTGCATACTGCGTCCTCAGCAGAGTTGGTGGCAACATTCATGTGTAAGACGTTACACCAAGAATGCAGTTTCAATCTAGACCAGATTCAGTCTTGTATTTGCACTATGCTCTGTTTTCCTGGTGGTATCCTCATAAGGGCTAAAGATGAGACACTCAATTCAGCTGTACAGTTACTTATTGGATTGCTTGAGACAGCAGAAATTTTATGGCTCAGTTACCAATGTCCAGTGTCCACAGGACTGCCGGTTCTCTGCCTTTTGTTCTGACCTTTAAAAGACTGTTGTAGGATATAGGTGATCAAAGCAGGAAACACTTAGAACACAGAAATCAAATGTAAATGGGACAAAACAAGAACACATGAAATTGATTGGCTTCTAGTCCCTCTCTAACCTATGGCTAAAATACTTACCCAATTAAAAATGCATAATAGATATATGATAGAAGATACCAAGTAGATGAAAGGAAATTACTAAGTGGTTATGAATTGAAGCCATCAGTCTTTATCTCTACTGTGACTTCATCATAAGGACTCTACTATGTGCATTGATTGTCAGTCTCATTTTTTCCCTTTGTAAGTAGCTTGAATAAAGAATCTAAATTAAGAAATGTCACTGAAAGAATCGCTGTGGCACAGAACTTATGCCAATGCTCTTACTTTGGAAACAACCAATTAAGGTGCACTTGTCCATTTGAACAGAGCTTGCTTAAGAGATGGGTTTTTGCCTACATGCTGGAAATGGCCTGACTTTAAAACTGGTTCTGTGTCTAAATTTAGCGTAATAAGTTTTAAATAGCCTATTATAAGTTATGCCTCCTAATTGGTCTTCCCCCAGAGAATAATATTCTTTGCAAAATGGGTAATTGTTTCTCTTATGGTAATTGTCAAGATCTCTAAAGCAATTTTAGAAATTTTAGATTCTCTCTGCAGTTTTATTTCTGATACTGTGGTCTACACAGTCAGTTAAGTATTATCAGTTTCAATATCTTTTTTTTTTTTTTCCTCTGGATAGTAGAGCTTAATAAAAATCTACAGCCCAATTTTGCACCCATTTTTTTTTTGTGTTCTTGAAGACAAAGTAGTTTGATTAAAGTCACACGACCATTTGGGAGTATAGCTGTGTTCTGACTGAAGAAAAGGACTGTAATCAAGCAGGCTGTCAGTCGACGCTAGAGAAATGCTGCAGATAATCTTATATTTGTGTCAGATTTTCTTCCCAGACTTAGCCTCAACCATGAATAACTTTTCTCTGTCTTGCTTTAAGTTCTTATCAAGCTGCAGAGAAGTTTGGAATACTATAAAAAAATAAGGTTTTATGTAGAATCATGCATTTAAATTATCCAAAGTATGGGAAAAAGTATTGTTTGAATTTAGTTGACACTGCTTTGAAAGTGACTTCCCTTTGCTTTTTGAAGTACACTGACTCACACAGATGCAGTCTGGCCAGTGTTCTCTCTTGGTGACATGCTATAAGTATGTTCTACCTTGCATTTGGTAGAGTCTCTTTGTAAAAGTAATAAAAAAGAAATGTTTTAATTTCTTTGAGTTAAGAAGATTGATTTTGGACAGATTTCCACATAACAAAGAAACCAGTAGTCTCTGCTTGCCATATACCATTGATCAGAGCTAAGTTTTGGGTTGCATTGGTATATTACTTTTTCTGTTAAAAAAATAAAATGTTGTGCATTTCATGCTTAAATGGACCTTGAATAACACTGTTGAAATCAATAGTAGTTTCTTCCCCATATAAAGATAATTGATCTTTTGGAGCTCTTTGAATACAATGAGTATTTGATTGTTTCCTTCTATTGTTTAACTTAACACATTAACATAGTAAAAAATTAAATGTTGCTGTATAAAAAGACTGTAACATTGTGGCATTCACTGTTACAACATTTTCTTGTGGTCTGTTTTAATAAATTAGCTGTATATGAAGATAAGAGCTGCTGCTTTCAAATGGATTACTTCGTAAGCACATTTCTTTGTAATGTACAAAAATCAGTCACATCAGTGGCGATTGTTGCAGTACATACTTCACTCTTCAGCAATACTGCTTTTCTTATTTTCTAACGTTAGTTCCATGCTTGTGTTAGTCTTTCTCTGTCTGAACTGAAACTGAGATTCACAGTATCTTTTATATTCAAAACAAACAAAAATTCTGCATTGACCTGGAAACATACAGTTCACTGTATAAGGATGTTAGAAATATGAAGCAGAAGTAACCTTAGAGACAGGTGAGAGCACAGGTTCTCAGATTCTGACCTGATGATGTGATAAAGAAGCAGCTTCGGGTTGTGTGTGATGCATTCTGTCATCTTCCCACTAAAGGCAGTAGGTCCTACTACAATGCAACAGAGCAACGATTTCCTTGAATTTTGCCAAGAGGCAGCTTTTCCTATTTCTCCATTTTATTTTAGGATTCAAAGTATTCTTTAGATCTGGAACTATTCTTAAGACTTTTAGAGAAAATTTCACATCTGTTGTTTTAAGTTTTAAATTTTCTGGGTTTCTTTGTTGTTGTTTGTTTTTAATACTTGTGTGTACTGCATATTAAAGCTTGAGATTTGTGTAGTAGCCAGAGGAAAAGGCAAAAGATTTTTCATGCTGGCTCGCATCCCATAAACAGATGTCAATCTCCCCAGATACCTATATTTTCTTAACTTTATCGTGATCAGTTAAATGTCATCTCAAGCATTTTAGATTGCTTTTGGCTCTCCATTTCTCTCAATCAATCTGTTGGTCATCAAACTCAGACTACACCTACTGTGATCATAACATCTATCCATCTGGATTACTTCAATCCTGTATTTTGTATCACTTTTTATATTTTGATAGATAGAAGACAAATAAATTATGGAGAAAAATTATGCAGTCTTTAGAATAAATAGCTGAAAATATTGGTCGTAATTTTAAATAGGAATTGGAATGGAAAGAGAAAGCAAGTCTTTCCTGTGCCATATACATTGAAACTTTTATCCAACGATTTTCTATTTTTGTCTGCTACTAATAAATTTTATATTAACTTTCAGAACAGTACAGGTCGCAAAATTAATAACATAGATTGTGACAGAGCCTGTGGCTGACAAAATGGTCTTGTTACAAAGCTGGTGATAGCTGATCGTTGTTCCTGGCATGTATGCTGTCAAGTAAGCCAGGCAGTTCCTACTAGCCTGTGAAAAGTCTGCTGTGTTCCATTCCAGCACAAAGTGCCATGCATTACATACAGGCTTCTTGCTCTGAGATCCACTATTTCAGTATGTTTTCTAGAACTCTTCTTTTGGCCTTGGTTTTTCTCCATCAGTCTGTGAGTCTCTGTTACATCTCTATATTAATAGAGGTGTCTCACATATGCTAGGTATCTGTTTTTATTCTTAAAACCAGTGCCCAGATCTGTATTTTTTTTAAGTGGCTGCTCTTCTCTTGCCTTGGTCTCTGTTGTAATCCTCTGCCCCTTTTCTTTTCATCCCTTGCATGTAATCCCTTGTACTGTGTCTTACATCTCCACTTTAGTGACCCCTGCAGTCATACAGTGCTCACATTCATCTATGCTTCATTTTTAATTAAAAAGAGAAGTAGAAACAAAGCAAGGTAGGCATAGTCCAGTGAATACTAGAAAAATTCCTTTACAACTGAACAAGCTGAAAGAAAGCTCCAGGCTGGCTGAGAGAAGTTCAAACAAAGCCTGACGTTCCTCACTCCTGAGGACCTACCAGGGCAGCACAGAGCCTGTGGTCTGTAACTAGTGCTGGCAGTGCTGTCCCAGCTGGGCTACAGGGCTACCGTCCAGTAGATACAGACAAGGTAAGTTAAGCAATTGATCTTATAATATTTAAACTACAACATGTCTTGTTGGAAGTGGAAGTTCTCCTCAGAAGCATACAATTCATCTTAATAGTTGTGGTTAAGCACATTCAAATGTCCATAGAATTTGGCACCATATTTTGACAACAGATTGCACTAAAAACATATGCTATGCAGTGTATTGCAAACTTCCTCAGTAATCTCAGTAAGGTAGCATATTTGTTATAGCATGGCTTAGTAGTATAGATTTTTTTTTTTTTTTTTTTTTTTTGGTCTTTTGGATTAACCAGAAATCATCTGGTCCAATTACAACTCTTTTTTTAAGCCTATATTGCAAATCCAGAATGCCCTACACAGAACAGTTTACTAAATGATGATGATGATGAGCTTTGCTATAAACAGGAAAAAGCAGTGGTTCTGAGGGTTTTTATAATGTTTATCAGTAGGAAAACAGAAGTGGCAATTGCTTTTAATTACCCAATAATTTTATTATTCAAAAGATGGAATTTACAGGAAGCAGCTGCAGTCGTAACTGAACCAGCTCTTTTAATGCATTCCTGTTTTTTCCTGTATTGTATTATCTGTAGGCGATAAGCTGCCTGCTTCAAATAAATTTTCAAATACAGTTAGAGTTGGATTTATCAAACCCTGGGAAGAATGCTCCAACACTCTCCTTGAAAGAGACCTTTGCATATTTGGTGGTTCTAAATTGTCTGTAGAAATACCTTTCTTTAAATTAAATCAACTTTCATTCTTTGTTCTCTCGGTGCACAAGAATTTTAAGATTCATAACCTATTTCTGTTTTACTTTTTTCCCTTTGTAGTTTTTTTCTAGCAGTTTGTGTTTTGCTATTCACTGTGTAAGAAAATGCCAGCATCACACCAAACAAGCTCTCTGGTTTAATTAGCTATTTTCTATAATTACAAATAAATGACAGTACAGAATCAAAAGCAAAGAAGAGAGAGCTAGCTGTCACTCTTCCAGTGGAAGGGTTCCTAATTTTAAAAGGTGCTGTAGTTCCTGTGCTGATGAACAGTGTGCATTTGCGGTGACAGTCCTCTTCATGTCACATAGTCCCACCCTACAGAATTCTTTCTGTGAGCCGCAGCCTAAAGCAGAAGTATGATTTTCTTCTAGCTAGCATGATCTTTCAGATCATGTTTGAAAGATTGTGAACAGCTATTTAGCTAATATGACTAACAGAATATAACTGACTCATCACAGATGACTAAAATTGTAAGTACATTACAATTTCCCCTTAGCATTTCTGAGACTGTGTTGAATGTAACTTGGCCTGCTCAGCAGTAAAGAAGGATGTGAAGAAATACCAGTTAATATGCATGTTTATCATTCATTGCAAATGTGACAGTTTTTTTCCTATATTAGACACATGCTTCGTGTGTGATCAGGGATGACACATGCAATAGAAACAGAGTTTGGTGAATCTAACTTGTCCACTGCACACAAAGACAAGGGCATACTATTCTTACTGCCATACTTATTATTGTAATGTTTCTGTCTAAGGAATGGGGATTTTTGTTAATAGTCCTGATATGTATATCTTGTCTTTGTTAAAATCCCATTTGATACTATCTTACTTCAGAGCTGTAAATAGCACACTGAAAATTGTAACATGGTCTATTGCAGACCAAGCATATATTGAATTTGCAGTGTAAATATATAAAAAAAAAAAAAAGGAAAAAAAGACCTATTAATTTCCTTATTTTCCAATAATTATGTGTGTATTGAAAACAAAACTTCATAGTTCTTAGTTTGCAGAGCTTAATACGCTTGTGTGATAGTACTTGTGTGGAATGTGAAGAAGTTAGTTGTTGTCATCGTGCACCATGTTCTTCAACTGACTTACCTACATTTCCCTTTAATATTGAATAGGACTCCAGAGAGATATATTTGTGCTTTTTGTTAATCTGGACAGGCAGTTACAAAACACTGCTGTAATTAAATTTCTCTTTTCATTTTAATGGTTGAATTAAGCAAATATTTTCCTTCAGAGAAAAGTAACAATTTGATGTTAATTGCTTCTATCTGTTTCTCAGCATTGTCAAATATCGTATTATAAAAGCTACTTAATATTTCCAGGGGAATGCTATATGTTGCATAACTTATTTCCTTTGCTAGTTATTTCATTTGATGCTTAAATAGTAATTGGAATGAAAGGAATAAAGAAGCGCTCATGGGTTGGGAATGACTCAAGGGATTGAGAATCTAAAGCAGAACAGTGATTTAACATTTTTTCCTTTGTTAGACTTTTTTCTTTTCATATATGAATTTCATGTGAGTGAGAGAGATTATAGGGAGGGAAACAAAGGGAGAACGCAGAACTCATTTAGATCAAACTCACTGTGCCTAATAAGCAGACAGAAAATCTACAAACTGTCAAATTTTTAGTTTGTTCCTAGCATTTTTAGATGTTGTACATTTTGCAAAATCATTCCAAGAAAGGAAATTAGCCTATTAAAAATAAGAAAACACAAAAACAAGGCTTTAGCATCATACCAAGAGATATGTGGCTTCTAGTTAACTGTGGAAGAGGCAATCAATAGAAAAAGCAGGAAAGGAAAGAAAGAGCATCCGCAGCAGAGATTTCCTGGAATGAAAAATGTGCCTGGATTGTTGCTTTATTGAATTTTACTACTGTAGGGCATATTAAAGGACAAATCAACTCTCAAGCATCTATCCAAAATATACAAGGTATTTGCATGTGAAAAATTTCTAAATGTCTCTTCATTTTCAAAAAGCTAGTATCTGGTATCTGGAGAGTTTCTGGACTATGTAAAAGGCAGCAGAGTTTATTCCTTATGATTATATGTATAAGTAACTTGTGTGTGTATGAATGGGCATTTTTTTTTTAATAAAACATAGTGAGCAGTTCTTTTCTCTCTTTTCCTGATTGCTGGGTTTTGAATCAAGGAATTTTTGCTCAGGGAAGAAACTGGTGCACTCCTCAAAAAAGCTAGCCATGTCAGCTGGAAGAACTTCTCTGGCGTGCAGAAAGAGACAGTAATGTTGGAGCAGAGATAGGATGCCTTATTCCTAAACACAAATTGGAAGACCCCGTGAGGAACATGATAGATCCCCCTTAAGACTGAGTGTCTTGAAGACTGCTAGGACAAAACTGAATGAAGTATATCAGTGGGCTCCTTCTTGGCTTTGTAAATGAGCATCTTTGAAATGGAAACAAAATTGTCTATGTTGTATTGACCTTTCTGATTGCATAGCATGAGCTGTGAATCAACCAGCATTTGATATGTAGACGGAGAAATGTTTGTCTCAGATGCTGTCATCAAGTAGACCAAACCAGTGATGCTGAAGAACTGCAATAATACTGATTTTCCAATTTCTCATAAAAATGAACTAACTACATTTTTTACTTATGGGGAAAAAAATCCAGGTAATTATGGGTTATTTATTTTACGTTTAAATAAAAAATAAAATTGAAATGTGAAAAATCCTAAAAATTAAGTTGCTTCAAATGAAAAAATGTAGGTGTAGCACTCCACGTTCATGTTTTATCTGTATTTCATTCTTCTTCTGAAAAATAAGAACCCTGATTGTTGTTTTAATTTTCTGTCATGTGAGCTGTATTAATTTCAGAAATCAATGACGTTTTCTTTGATCAATTTTGCATCTTTTTATGCAGGTGACCTTTTTACTTTGTCCAGGTTTACTGTTAGTATGATTTGGTTGGTACCTGAGTATTCTTCTTATTTCTGCCTGCTTCACAAGTATTCTGGCAGGTAGACAATTTTGTTGGCTACTTTACCCCTCAGGCTAAGCATTTCAAGCATTGAAGCTGTTGTTGAGTCTGATTGTTTCAGATTTCACCACATTGTCAGAACTAGAAAACTTCTTTCTTCAAGGCTAACATGACAGAGAACTGTGAATACAAGCTTAGGGAAGGAATTTCTTAAGTAAAGAGAACATTTCTTAAGTAAAGACAAAGTCCATAATGAAATATTCTTGGAAAAAGAACCTTTTGGACAAAATTCGCCTTTTGTTAAAGGTTTTATGACAACCAGCTGTATGTGTTTTTTTAAGCTGATTATTCTTACCTGGTATTATATAGAAAAAGCGCATAGCATCCATTCTTTATTAGGTTCACCTTTAGTTAATGACCCTATTTATAGAAAATCTGCATCTACATGGTAAATAGCCACCCTCAGTGACAAGATCTTTTCAAAGTGTCGATTTCTGTCCTAGCAAATGACTGGACTAATTCACAAAGAATACATAAAGATCATATTGATGTTCAGAATATGAAGTCAGAGTTTTTGAACTCTATCAGTATTCACAAAACACTGGAGTCCACAGTTTGATATGCAAATATGTGTCTGGTAGGCTAGGATTCCATTTTTTTTCTTCTTTGATATGGAAAGTTGCTTTTAGTTTAAATGATACTGTTTATTTACTAAAAAATCCCAGTTTCTCAATGCCTAAATGAATCACAGAGAGACACTTTTGCTTTGGTGAAATTGAAGGAATTATGCCTCAGACTGGGACATTACTGGCCTGCATGCAGATTTACAGCATATTATGACTTTTTTTGTGTAAGAACTGAGAAATGTTAGATTTGATGGGAGCAGTTTTTCTCTTTCATTAAATATATATACATTCAAATAAATTTTAAGGGTTTAAATTAAGTACATTTATTTAGACTTACACTGAAGTGTTACTATTGAATTTTCTTGCCATATTTGCCTTCTAATTAGTTTCAGAAGTGTGTATACATATTTAATCAAACCTGATTTTATTAAGAGTATTCTTCACACAGTTGTTTTTTTTTTTTTTTTTTTTTTTTTTATTCAGCACTTCAGTCATTTTAAAGCCTGTAAGTCAATCTGGTTTTTAGAACTTAACCTGCTTTTCTGTCTTTCATTGTCCTAGCAATGTAACCCCACAGATGTGCAATTGTACCTTAAGGTACAGATGGATACAGAATTAGAAATGTGCAAGTCAGGAACATAACCCTCTGTGCCTGGATTTCACTTTCTCATGTAGTGCATTCATGTAGCTTTCATGGCCTACTTGTACTTTCAGTCTCGTGGTTATTTCATTAGGAAAGCTTTTTTTTTTTTTTTTTTTTTCCTTCAGAGCTTTACAGTGCTCTGCATTTTTCACAATTTATTATATAGACAGCAGCACCTCTTATAAATAAATACTCAAGTCTTAAAATACAGTTTAGCAATTAAAGAATTAAAGGTGTGGTTTACAGTTTCCTTTTAAGTCTTTATCCCAGTATGTCTGAAAGCTTTTTTGTACTACAGCCAAACTTGGAACAGCTCAATCACCTGTTCAAAGTGACAAGTAAGAAATTTGCAAATGCAAAAACTCTGAATAGGTTGCAGTAGGTCAGGCTAGTTTTACCTGGAGCCATTATGCAGATAACTGCATGGCTACAACCAAAACGGTCTGAACTTCATTCTGAAGCAAGAGGAAACATGAGGGAGAGATTTACAGAAGTTGGCATTCCTGGTTCTGTGCCCTTAGAAATTATTATTTTCAACATTAAAAGGATAATAACTGCTATTCTGAACAATATTCTCTCTCTCCAGTGAACTAGGGTTGTTGATCTTTGATACAGATTTAGGCGTTCGGCTGGTAATTTGCTGCAATAAGATCAGATCTTTAAACAGAAGCAGAAGATACTGAGGCCCCGACTCTGAATGCAGTTTGGGGTTTCACTTTGCTCCCTTAATGCAGCATCTCCATCTGAGTGGTTCACAGCTGTGACTCAGCTGAAGATATGTGTCCTTATGTTCCCTCTATGGTAAGGGGGAGGGAGATCGTGAACCAGGGAGTTCAGTTTAGGGGTTTGGATGGTAGTATTTTGCTTTTCTTCTCTTTTTAAAACTGCACAATTAGTCTCAACTGTAATGTTAATATACATACAGTCATGTCCTGATGGTTGTATTGTGTAATGATGAGCGTGTATGTAGGAAACTGAACTGTATGGGTTGCAACATTCCCTTTTCCAGCAAACTGCAAACTGTATCTAAAAGCTGCCTCTTTTTGTCATGTCAGAGAAGACAATCTGGTTTTATATCCTTCTTTAGATGATACCAAGGCTTATATACTTCATAAATACCTAAGTAGTTGAAACTTTATTAGAAGCAAATGGCTTTCCAGATGTCCTTAGAAGCAGTAGTTTGTTTTGTGAAATAATTTGGTTTTTTTCTGCTTTCATATTTTATTTGCTATGGTGGGATAAGACAGTGTTCCTGTTTAGATTTACAATTAATATAGTAATAAATAATAAGTATTGAGCCTTAGTGAAAATGAAGAACTTCATATAAATGCAGTAGAAAATGAATAATGAAAAGATGTTCAATCCTTTGTTGTTCCAAAATCTAGAATTTGGGTGACAGACTGTTGCACTCACCAAAATTCTCTTAAGATATTCATTAGAGATTTGTGGTTTTGTTTTGTTTCTACAGATATTTCTTGAGCTGCTTTATCTACTCATTTAAGTATTGCATGGGAAAAAAAATCTGGGCTGCTATACCTGGAGACATGAGCAAGAACTGGAATTCAGAACTGATCAGGTAGGAAGGCAGCGCGTATGTATATAAATGTATGGAGCATGTCAAGAGAAGGGCAATGAAACTGGTGAGGGGTCTGGAGCACAGGCCTTATCAGGAGTGGCTGAGCCAGCTGGGTTTGTGCAGTCTGGAGAAGGGGAGGCTCAGGGGAGACTTCTTGTTGCTTTCTGTAACTATCTGAAGGGAGGTTGTAGAAAGCTGGGGGTGGCCTCTTCTTTTTCGTAACTAGTGATAAGACTAGAAGAAATGGCCTCAAAATGTGCCCACGGAGATTCAGGTTGGACGTTAGGAAATACTACTTCTCTGAACACATGGTCAGGTGCTGGAACGGGCTGCACGGGGAGATGGTGGAGTCACTGATTCTGGAGTTGCTCAAGGAACGTGTAGGCATTCTGTTGAGGGATAGAGTTTAGTGAGAACTATTGGTGATAGGCACATAGTGGGACTGGATGATCTTGAAGGTATTTTCTAACCTTGGTGATTCTGTGGTTCTATAGAAAGAATTCTTTGCCTTGAAAGGAGAAATCTTTTCCAAAAAATAAACACCTCAGTGAATGATTGTGTTGGCTTCCAAGGTAGAGTAATAGCAATGCTGGAATATTGCTTTGAGCGTGCTCTTGAAGGATGTGTGATTTTTGTCCATATTAAAAGCAGGCAATGAACAAAGGACAGCAAACACAAAGTGTGTAGTTGTGTCAGAAATCAACATAGATGAAAATACAGAGACTTTGAGTAAAATGGTTTTATTTTTTGCTTAACTCACTTGTGGATTGATCTTACTTGTTGCTAACCAGGTTAGTGAGAGCAGAGAACAGCAGTTGGAATGAAGTCTTGTCCATTTAGTCAAAGGAGAAAGTGAATAAGCATTTCAAAAACTGACAAGTTCAAGATGCAGGAAGGTGCCCAGGAACTGAGAGCCTTTCTCAGTTAGTTCAAACATGTACGATTACCTGCCCTGAGGGCACATGCGATACAGACAGTAATAGAAGGGGTTAATTCTCTGGAGGAGAAGGTGGCTGAACTGGAACATTTAGGAAATTAGAAGCTCTTTACAGGAATGTTGTGGCTATGAAAATACTGTGTTTGAAGAATTTGTAAACTGGAATCTTCTAATATTTAATAGTCCTTACATATAATCAGAGAGTCCAGTTTAGGTTTCTCCCAACACAAAGCTCTCAAGGACAGGCATGGCAGTTCCCTTTTGCTCTCTGCAACATTCAGTTGTCTGACTTTGGGTGGTGGCTGCTTCTTCTGCAGGGTTTTCAGGCTACATAAGAATTGCATTTGTGCCGTTCTTTACTGAGGAGGAGATTTGAATGTAGATTCCGAAACCAATAATTAAACAGGTAATGTGATAATAGACTGAAAGTGAAAAAATAGAATAGCTCCTGAACAGTAGTTATGTTGTTAGGCATGTAAACGAATGTGCTGGCAGCAAAAAAAAAAAACCACCCTGAATTCTGACTTTACAGCTTTGAGATAAAAGTCTTTCAATCTTCTATTAAGAAAATTGGCCCACCAAAATCTCATAGTCAAAGTTCTTCCCCTCCCCTACTAGGAGTATGATAAATGTTTTAAGTAAAAGGTTTCAAATGATTTTTGCGAAGACTCATAAATGTTCCATATGTCACTTTCACTAAAATTATAATCTATTATCTCACTCAAGTGGAATAATAATGCAGTGAAAAAACTAAATTCTTCCCAGGTGCCCCAGCAGGTTGATTCTTCATTATGTATTAATCATTAATGGCAATTTTCCGTGGAGCATCTGCCAGTTCTAGTGAGCTGAGCTTCCAGAAATGATATTTTAATTTTAAGCATAGACACTAACAGAAGAGAGAGAGTGGGTTTTTAAAATCAATTCTTATTTAAGGTGCATGTGCATGAATTAGATGAGCATATGTATTATTTCAAGCAAAAGTACAAAATATTTTGATTTATAGACCTTAATTCAAAGATGATTCTTGTTGATTTCCAACTTTGAGAAATGCTTTTATTTCTCAAGTAACACATGCACTATGGGAAAGACAATGACAATTATCTGCTAAGATACTTATACTACTATTTTTATGTATATATATATATATATACAAAACTAGTAATATAATACTCTTAAGGATTTTAGTCCAGTTGATGTTGAAGAATTTCGTTCTGCCACTTCGCTACATACTTGGAGTAAAATTAGTATGTTCTTTTTTCAGAGTGAAAGAGTTCAGATAAAAAAATGTTGTCTTCATTTTTTAAGATGTGTAATTCATTGCCATCTACACTATAGATTTAAGTGAACTTGGTTACAGTGGCTGCACGTATGTCTTTTCTTTGCCTCGTGAATTCAAATTGACAACTGCCGTACATTCTATTAATGTATAAATGGGTAACAGCTGGTTATATTTTTCTGTTCTCAAAACAAGTGTTTACTACATTTAAAAATCCTTCTGAAATCTGTCCTTGTGTATATCTAAACTATGTCAAGTTCTTTATACTCTGACAAATAGTGTATCTTTGCCTGTGCCTTAAGTACATCTTATTTTTGTGCTAAGAAGATTTGAGTGTGCAAGAATGGAGGAAACAATCATACAGCCTGTGTTAATCCCTGACCTGTATGGTTACTTGACAAAGATCAGAGTAAGTCAGTGCATAATCTTTGTGTCTCAGCATTCACTATGTTTCCTTTGGAGGAAAGTTCATGCTACAGGAGTTGTACATGTTTAAATGTTGATTTCCCTAGTGCAAAAGTATATACTACAGAGTATATTGAAATATTTTCATTATATTACTTAATGAATATTTAAATTATTTTAAGTGTTCTATTTTGTTAAACAGCATCACATTTGCCATGCATAATAAAATCATTTGTGAACTTATCTCCAGCCAATTGCCCAGATTAGAAACAAAAGGAACAGTGAGTTCAGGATTTTGATTTCACTGTTGTGCTAGCTTCTCAAAATACATGAAAAGAAAAACAAAACCAAAAGCTTAATTTTCCTAATCATCTTCAGGCTAAATAGGCAAAACAAATAACAAGTCTGAAATATGGAACTGAAAAACAGAGCGTGACATGGTATGACCATTTCTGTCTATTGGAGACACTGAGTCAGTGATTGCTATTTTTAAGTAAGTCTCAGATGCTGATTGTTTTTTTTCTCTTCACCTTTGAAAGATGAGTTTACTGAGTAGATGAGGCCACCCATAAGAACAATTAAACTTGTAGCAGTGAGTAGCTCTAACATCTTACAGATATGTAAGGGAGTGTGAATAAGCAGTTTTGGACAGTAATGTTTCTGCCTCAGTTCTTTTGCAGGATCAAATACAAGTTGTGGACAGTAAAACAACTGAAAAGCTAAAAGGTTTTTTTGAAATTTTAGATTTTTGATATTTTCTTCTGTATAATTTATCAAGACATGTATATGCAGAGAGAGACATGCATAAAATAGAAAAAAAGAAGTTGGAAAATGTGACTTGAAGATTCTCCTGATGGAAAGAGTGTAATGATGTTATCTGACAAAAGTTCAAATTCAGTTCATAACAGTCAGTGAAGTGTGTTGTATTTTCCCGTGCTGTGTTTCTTACATGCACCTTTCATGTTCAGTACCAGCTTCTGCTGTGACCCTTGTTTATACTGCAGAATTTATTTGCAAGCTTTCCTGTTTAAATGTCCCAAATAATCAGGAGACTGATTGTATAAAACATTTAAAAAACAATAGCAAGAAAAAGGAGAAAATATTATTACTTGTTTGTAATATTCTAGGTGTTCTTTTAAATGATGATAGCATATTTGAGTTGAATGCAATTTAAACAGTGATATATGTCAGTATTTTCTTCAAACATGGCTAATTTCCCCTGAAATTCAGTACAGCAGTTTTTTCTAGCAAATACTTTCATCTTGTTTAATCTTCTTTTCACATGACTACAATCCAGACTAGCAAATTAGAGACATACAAAAGAAAATGGGCATTAGGTTTAGAGGTGTTAATAGTTCAGTTTTCACATTACCTGAATAAGGAAGAAAATCTCTTTTGATTACAAAGTGACAAATACCTTAAGATTTTTGAACACTTACTCTGCTGATATCCAGCATAGAACTCTGGGAAGCCATTAATGACAAAAAAAATTAGCTCTTTTTTCTGTGTGCAATATAATTGTGTACCATTTTATCCTGACAAGAAAACATTGGCCAGTTTGTTCCTGAGTTCTGAGAGTATTTGATGCTCAAATTCATTGTTGGATTTGGCTTTTTTCAGTTTGATTGAAAATATGCATTTATCCAAAAAAAAGCCACCAAAACCAATCCCCACCACAAATAAAAAAAGATTGATTTTTCTTCCAAGCCATGCAGTTTTGCTAAATTTATAAGAAATCAGGCAAAAAACAAAAAAACAAAAAACAACAACAAAAACCCACCCCAAAATAAACAAGCAAAAACCAACCCAGAAAGGACGAATTATGGGAATATAGAAGTCGTTAAGATAAGCTCTTTAGGGTAGATCACAGAGCAATCATATTTCAAATAATTAGACAATGAAATTACTTCTTAATTCAGATTTTTGAAAGTGATGGGAAGGATTTTTAAGATTGTACCTGGCCACATGGTCATAGTAGCTCTCTGCAATCAGGCTTCTGAATTTGTGTATTTCCTAAGCTTTTACAAGTAAAATGCTGGGAGATGTAGAACTTTGTACCTCACCTTGGTGTTCTCTTGAAAATGATAACATAATATTAGGGTTAATATGTGAGAATATAACAACTAGAGTTATGCATGTATTTATGGCATTAGTAGGGAGTCTGAAGGGAATTGTTTTTTTCTTCAGTAGTACCAATTAGTTGTTTCAGAAGGCAGATTTTTAAAGGTAGCATTACTTTTACTGGTAATTCAAAGTGTTTGCTTGCTATAAACTTGCAAGATGAAGTAGCAACTCTTTGCTTCTAAATTCAGATTTAGAATATAGTACATCACAGGACTCCACTGCTTTAGGAATAGTCCTGCATATAGTGGGAAGTGAATGTTCTGTGATTTTATGGTTCTCTATGATTTTCTCAATATATTTACTTACTTCTGGAAGCAGATGAACAATTCAGCAATCTCTATCTCTAAGAAAATGCTGATGTCCTCCATCAAGGCTACAAAGGTCTAGTTGACACAAATGTCATTAATGTGATTTTGACAGTGATTGTTTGGCCTTCAAACTTTCTTTTTTGAGTTTGAGCTTATGATATTTTCACATTATAAATTAAGAAATAATGTAAGAAATAATGACCTGTACAGTCACAAGTAGAAGAACAGCTTTTAAGTAAATTTAAAGACTGAGGATCCTTGAGATATTAAGCAGCTGCTAATACAGTTAATCTAAAATGTTGACAAACTTCCAAGTCAGCATTTGCATTTCTCTGGAAACTGTGTTTAAAGTAAGAAAAATCAACATGGAAAATGTTAACTCTTTGATCTCTTTACATCTACTAAAGATTCAACACTTCTCAAATTGTACATTGATAAAATAGTGCAAAACTTCTCACAGAGCTCTGTGGCTGCTGTGCTCATACTGGGTTATCACTGCAATAGTAATTGGATTTGTGCAGAACACTAAATGTGTCAACAAAAATGTGACTGGTCATTTGATTTCCTTAGCTTCATTGAGTCCTCAGAATTTTGTTATCTGTATTCTGAAATGTTTAATAATATGATGCCATTTCTGTTTTTTTTAATGGACCTGGCTAGAAATTTCAGCAACTGTTTCACAGTCCTGAAGTCACTGCATGTCTGTAGAACAGAATAGATTAGAAGAAATCTAAACTAATCTTGTGATAACGCCACAGAATGGATAACTCTGATATGTAAAAAGTAAATACAAAACTTAGAGATGTTTTGGCTGCATACTTTTGTGGGTTTCTTAGTGTGTGGACTCTAGAACAATATGCATTTCAATTTCTTTATTTTACAGAATTTTTGTGGATTCATAAAGTTCTTCCATATAATAAGCAGCTTAGTGGAATATTACCTGAGAATATTTCCCAGCTGTATGAGAGTCCTAGTTTGTTTTTATGTTTAGATAATATTTCAAAGATTATTTGTGTTCTCATAGAGAAGGCATTATACTTTTGAAATATTTTTTATTTATACTTTTTGGCATTTGAACAATGGTCATTTCTCATGAAATCTCCTGAGATCTGAAGATATCGGATGTTTGTTTAAATAATCAAACTGATTCAGTCATTTCAGTTGAAACCTGAATCGAAATGGATAGAAAAAGAAAGAAAAAGAAACAGTTTAAGATTAAAAAACAAAACAAAACAAAAGAAGACCACTTTGACACCTCTGCACTCAAGTCTGCACATGATTTGGGACCATGAGAGAAAATGTTATTCAAAGTAATGGACTAAATCTTCAAAGCAGAATAAGTAACAAGAAACCTAAGTGAAAAGGCTCTTCTGTGAAAGAAACTTTATTCTGCCAGTGTTTGGTTTTCTGTTTTTAGCCCAGTGAATTTGAGGGTTTTTTTTATATTCTTTTCAATCTCTTGTCCTCTCTTTACTGTTTGAATTCTGTTATACTTTCCTGATGGCAGTGAGGATAGTAGTGTTTGAGTGTAGATGAGCACTTGCATTGATGTTTAGAAGAACTTGATTCCTTTGTGGGCATGGTCTACAATAGAACTGACACATTGAAGTCTTGTTGTAACTGCTGATTTCCTCTTCCATGTGGATATGTTGGGAAGCTGCACTTAACAAAAGATTTTTATTCTTCTTTTACCGATGTAGTATCTAGACACACTTACTAATAATTTCACGTGTATCAAAGACTAGGTCTGTTTCAGTTTCTTTTTTAATGCTTACATTGGTTTTTCAAGAGTACATAGGAATTCTTCTTGGCTCATTTTAATACACGCTGCTTTATTCTTGCTTAATAATTCTTCTTTTCCATTTTTGGTCAGTATTTTTCAGTTGTCTTTTGATATTCTTTACCCTTTTTAAGTATCGTATAATATGACAGTGATAGTTTCTGAACAGAAGTAAGTGGAGGCAATCCATTTTGAAAGATTTACAGCACAATAGGAGATGATCCATACTAATAATGGAGGACCAGGCTTCAAATGATTTTGTTCACGAGGGGTGACTATTTATTTTCAGTTTTGTAGTGGCTAGAGGTATTCATCATTTCCCAAATGTTGGAATCATAGTATTGGTCTCCTGCTGTTGAGCTGACAGACAGAGAGGAAGGTTCCCTGTATGTTTGCTTTTAAAGTAAATTTAATAGAAAGGAAACAAAATATACTCTGGTTTTCTGTGGGGAAGAAAAAAAAAAAAAGTACATAAATAAACCATAATCTTATAAAAATAATCTTCAAAATTAGTGAGACTTAAACATGTAAGATCTATGCAAATGTTAAAAAAGATAGGTTGCAGTATTTGTGGAACACATCCCTGATGTCCTTAAAATCACTGTTTGACATCTTTTACTTAGCTCAAATATGTTTACTAACAGTTCTCCATAATTTCTTGAGCACTTTTTTTACATTCAACTTCACTGACTACCAGTTTAATAATACCTTTTCTTAAATGTTCTTTTGTAATTTCTGCAAAGAAAATAATTAACATTATGTTTTCTTAACACCATTTCCAGTACTGTCAGTCTGTTGTTCAGAGGTTGGTGCTGAATTTCAGTGTTCTATAACAACTTAGCAAAGGGAAAATCAATGATGCACAAGTTAACTTGCAGGGTGTTTGATATGGTAGAGGCTTGGAGCAGAATCAGCAAATATATTTGCTTATCAGGCTGCATAACTATTCGATACTGAAGGTATTCTGTCTGACAAAGCAGTTGAACATGTTTAAAAACAAACAGATTTTGAAAACAAAACAACTCTACCTGTTGCTGCATTGTAAGTTTGCAATTACTTATCTGCCATCTTAAAGAACTGTAGGCAGTAGAGCTTCTTTCCATGGACTCTGAAGTCAGCATCAAAACCTCCACCATCCACCCTTGGAAACTCTGTGATTCTTTTATCCTAAAGTTTTCAGTTGCCTTTTATTTATTTGTTTTAGCCAATTTTTCAGTTTCCCTTCTTGCAAGGAACATTGGTTCTGTATCAACTCTGAGCCACCTCTGTGGCTCTCTATCGATTCTTATCATCTAGACTGTTTCTCTTTTAAAAATCAGATCCTCTTTAAAATACATTTTGTTTAGCCTGTAGTCTAACATTTTAAGAAGCATTTCTAGATTCTTGCCTTGATATGTTATTTAAAGCTAAGTCCACAGAGTATTTTGTGATTAGAAGACAGAAGTAGAAAACAATATGCTAGGCAGTAATCAAACACTACTTTTTTCCCTGTCTGTTCAAATAAGGAGCAAAAAGCAACACACTATGATGTTAACTGAGCAAAATGTACAACAGTCTCAACCTGTGAAGTGAAGCCTCAGAATGTGCTGCTCATAAAGTGAATCCCAGTATCTATGCTATAGAATAGTTTCTTGTGAAATGAATTCATGATTCCTGCCAGGAGTATGGTTTAATTAAAAAAAAACAAAAAAACAAAAAACAAAAAACAAACCAAACTTAAAAAAACAACAAAAACATCCAGAAGTCACAAGAATGTTACAACACTAAAGCAGAAAAGAATTTCTATACTTTATATGCTTTTGGATGAAATGCAGTGTAGTCAGTTGTAGTAATTTTTACTATAACAGTAGTAATAATGATTACAAAAGTGATTTCTTCTGTACATAGAAGAAAAATCATTTGACATTTCCAGTAATCATTTTAAGTTCTTGATGTATGTGGAGATACACTGAACACATACACGGCTCCTTTCATAACTTACATAGTGACAGTTTACTTCTAAATGTAAAAACAATAACATACTGTGAGAGCTGACTACATCAAAGGGAGTCACATCAGCAAAGAGTCCTTCAAACAGAGGAGGAACTGAGAAAAGACACCAAAATAAAAAATACATAAACTAGAATTTGAGAGTCTGGGACACATTTGCCTAAGATGGATATATATGGGGAGATGAACACGTTAGGAATGATATAAAATGGTGATGAGTGAATGATCTCCTTTATTCCCGAATTCAATGGAGGAATTCACTACTGACGCTGTAAGTAGGATAATGTTCTAGATTGATCTTGGGCTCACTCAGTGTGAATTTTCTAATGATTTGTTCATTGATTGTTCTTTCTCATTCTGTTCTTCTGTTTGTATTTGAAAGTTTCAATAATTCCAATGAAAAATTGGAATTCAGTTAATAGGGAGATATATATATATGTATATATATACATATAGTTTGCTCCAAAAGTAATGCTTTCTACTTATTCTCCTGGAAACTACAACAGCTTCAAAGAACGCAATGACGGTATTTGATAGAGCAAATTCTCAGCTACAAGAGACTAATTTTTAACATATTCACCACTGTGCATTTTCACCAACATTGTACTAGGTGCCACACTTGTAAAAATCTGCACCAGTGGAGGTGACCCACTGTTGCTGTCCCCGCTGCTGAAGTGCATCAGCACAGCCTCACTGTGCTCACACATACTGCTTGGGCTCCATAAACATTCAGCAAGCTTCAGTGAATGTCAGTGGCTACCATTTTTTCCACATTGAAGGAGTTCAATCCCACACTTTTGCTTCATGCATGTTTCCATGTCAGATATCATTCTGTCAGGCTGTCCCTCTGCTGCCATCTGTCACACAGCAACATGTAATGGAATATTGGCAGAAAAGTTCAACCTCTACTGCCATATTGGCAACATCTGCCTCGCAGGCCAACAAAATAAAACAGGAGGAGCAGCCCTCAAATCTATAAACTTTGTAGCCAAATCGTACTCACTGCAGAACAAATCTGAGCCACTGATCACTTTGTCATATCATGTGACAGCTTTTTAATTTCTTCATATATATCTCTCATGGTGTCAGACAACCCAAATGCTGTTTGCAGGAAGCTGAAGTTGCATTCACTACCAATTCCTGTGTAGAAGTTCTCTGCTGCTTGTCTCACCCATTTGAAATTTTTCTCACCCTAAAAATAAACACATCATAGTGTGATAAAGTTATAATCAAGCTTAGGTTTAGGTTTGTGCACACAACTTTTTCAAAAAACGCTTTGAAATAATTGATAGAATTGGGAACAGGTTTCCTCTCGAGCTATTTCAATGCAAAGGCTTTTAAAATGATAATCACATCAAACATACTCAGATTCAGGATTGGAAATTTTTAAGAGAGATGAATGGTACTCAGTTTGCTCTCGGGACAGAGCATGTTCCAAATGTACCTACAGGTTTACTGCAGATCTAGGTCTTTGGTTCATGGGATATGTGGTTTGAGAGAAAGACACTTGTGAAGAAGTACAAATTGCAATGACTGTCATCATGATGGCCTAATCAGCATAGCATGTGTGGGTCACAGTGCTATGCATTGTATTAGTTATAGATAGCAAAAAAAGAAGTTAAATCCACTTTGTGATATTGAAGCATAGAAATAAATGTCTGAGCTATGAAATAGTGAAATACTTGTACTAAGCATATTGCTTAGCGTTGCCTAGCAATAATTCATTATGGCTACTAATGGAGTGATAGGTTTGATATGAACAGCTTTTAAGAAGGTGAGGTGGGTAGATGCAACAGCGTAGCATAACACAGGGAAATTGAGAGGAAAAATAATCTTTATCAAAAGAGACAGAATGAAGCAGAGAAGTATATTGCAAGGGGATGCTGTAGAAATAATATAGTCACACGTTTAGCATGAGAATTTGCCTTGGGGCAATTACTATTCAGACTAGGCGCATAGTAGTAACTGGATTTAACCCTAGAATTTAACTCCAGACTTAGTATGAAAAGCAAAAATGCTTCATAATTCATATTAAAGTAAAACACTTTGAAGCCAGTAATTTTCGTCTATATTACCCAGCTTTAAGTGCCTAGTTCACACACATCAGAGAGATCAGTAATGTATGAACACTTGCTAATTATGTGTATTTTGCATATCCCCTGAAGTGGAATGAATGCTGCATGTACGTACTCTCTTACAGAGATTGTAGCATATGTATATGCTTGCAGAGGTCCTGTTACATCATTTTGTCACAACTTGTGACAAACTTGTTCTCCTACACTTATTTCCTGCCTTATGCAATATGGAGAACGCAGCTTTTTTAAACTGTATTCTACTCCTGAAGGAATTGCATTTCAGTTCCAGAAGTGATGCTGATGCTTTCATATCCTTTGGAACAAAGTATGTTTTATAAACATGAAATGATAAATAAAGATCACATGTAACTTAATTATGACCACACAGGAGTCTTTTCTATTGTCTCTTTTGACTTTTATTTCATTTAATTCTGATGTTGTATTTCAGAAAGAATCTGAAAACAAGTCTCTGCTATGAGACTACTCAATGAATTCCAAGTTTCCAAAAAATGTAACTTGTAATCTTTCCACAATTAGACCATGCTGTCATTTTAAACAATGTTTTCAAAGAAAATCTTTTTCTGAAGAGGCAAAAATAATGTTTTATGGATTTTTTGACTGTCCACAGGAAAAGCTAAATCATGGCTCTTCAGATTAGCTTGAATGCCAATACTATGCAAACACAGATCCACAGTCATATTCAGTCTTAGAATGTTCCTTTTCATCTGCAGCAAAATTTCTTGATCAGAACATGTTAAATTGCTGCCTATCTGTTTCAGTTTGCTGGAAGGGAGCAGTGATGGTCTTTGCTGTTTAAGATGGATGGTTCACTTGTTGTTCACAGGAGGAGAAAAAATTTCCAATCATTCTGCACCACTGGAGTCTGGCATGAGCTACTGAGAAAAAGGGAGGATAAATGCCATCAGAGAAAAGGCAGATTTGAGGGTGTTTTCAGATGTAAAAAGTAACTCTTAAACAGATGGTTAAATGCACAAATGTTATCTTAAAAGTAGTAAACTAGAGCATTTAGCTTTTTCTAAATAGCGATTTTGAGTAATTTACTTCAACAGACAAATTTTTTTTCCAAACTCCCTTTGTATAGAAGTCCTTCAGTCATAGCAGTCTCAGGGTATGTAATTGTTCATTTTCCTCTTGTGACTTGTAGTCAGTTATGCCTGTTCTGTGGCTGAAGTTACTTTCTGCTGAGGAGGAGGAGGGAAGGAGCAATAATCTTTCTTATGAGAGTGCTTACTATTCTGTTTCTGAAGACATTATTATGAATATTATTTCATAATTCACATATTCACTCTGTAGTTTGAGTCATCATGAAAGTGTATTCTGTCAATATCTATGGAGGAGAAACATTTTAACTACTTGAAAAAACTAGAATCCTCAGGATTGCCATTTTCTTTGTTATGCTGGGTTGGTGCTTTTTTAATGTCTTCCATCTCCATCCCTTCAGCTACTTGAAACTGCACTTCTGCAACCTGATTTATAATGAAATATTTTGCACAGCATACGGTGTCTCAAGGAAAAGAGGACATGCTTAGCTCTGTGAATAGTGAATTCCCAAACAGCACTGATATATGTATCTGTTTGGGAAAGAAACAGACAAATAACAGAATTTAATTTTGCTATTTCTTTCCAGTTTTCACTGTTCTAACGAATGCAGTGCTTGTTGCTTCTTGTATGTCTTAAGTCGTCTATCACATGCTGTTGCTAAGAAACAGCACTATTATAAGTTATCTAAATAAAAGAACAAATTTCTGCTAAATTCCCTGTTAGGAAAGAGGTTATCTGCACGGTTTTGGAATATTTGTTTCCTGAATTACACCAATTCAGTCAAATAGCTTTCAATTTGTATGCTTTCGATATAAGAGTAGATGAAATCTATAATCTTGAGTGTTTGGAAGAACATCTCGACTCAAAGGTGTCCGAATGATCTCTTGTGTGGAAAAGCACGTGATACTTTTTAAAGAGCTAATTATTGTCCACTAGGGAAACAAAACCTTGTATGTGACCTACAGAACAGCATAGCTGCGTGAATAATTCAACGTCTTTGTTTCTTAGCTGAAGCAAGTGAGGGAAAATAATTCCAGTATGAACTAAAACTTGACCATGGTAAAGAAACTGTCATTAAAAAAAAAAAAAAAAGGCAATAAAAAGACAATACTTGGTTTTGAATTTAATGTTTATCAAAATTAAAGGAAGAATTCAGTATCAAAACAAAACTCCACAAAAAGAAAATGGCACATGGTGAAAATAATTGAAATAACTGTTCCCAGTTAAATTTCCTGGAAAAATTCATTATTAATTACCAAAGAAAGAACTATTTAGCATAAAAAGAATTTCTAACAGAGTAAGTCTTGAGGCTTCTGTATATGGTTAGGGCCCAGTTCTAAGAGATCTTCCAGCTCTTACCCTCAGATCATTAGATGGAGGCTTAGAGCACAGATGGCAGCAATGCTTTTGGAGCCAAAAATGATCTCAGTGATGTCCTCCAAGCAGCCTGATGAAAGTTCTACAATATTTTTTAATGAGTTACAGTATTCGTTTTATAATGAATTACAGAATATATTAATGAAATTTTGTAGAATTGTATGAAATACTTTTGAAGGCTTTTTTTTTTAAGTTTAATTTCTCTTTGTTTGCCTTAGAGTGAGCCTGAACACTCTGTAGAGAAATGGAATAGATTATGTCAGATGAAACTAATTAAGTAGTAGATGCCGCTCTTAATTTTGAAGTCCTGATTTATTTTCCTTGCTGTCTCAACTTTGATTATTAAAATATGTATGGTAGCTCTCACCCTATGTAACCTGTCAGTGTTTGTCCTCTTTACTAATTAGGTGTCAGGATGTCAGTGATTAATGGAAAATCATGAATAAATTTCAAATAAAAGCCATACGTATGTACAGAACCATTTAATTAATTAAAATGCTATGCAGCACTAAGTACACTAGTGCTTACCACTTCTGACCTTTGAGTTGGAGCTTCATTTGCCTGGAATTTCACTGATTGATTAAGTAGATGATAATAGTCAAGTCAGAGTCACAGCTGTAAGACTCATTTGTCATAACAGAGCCACAGACAATCTCCATCTGTCATTACTGAAAAGAGTTCAACAGATTGAATCTACTTTTCAGTCCTGTACCTATTTGTCACTCAGCATTTACATAATAGAGGAAAATATTGTTAAACTGCAGTCACAAATGCTAATTAAGAGTTAATCCTGATAAAAACAAAGGTGTAGAAAATAGAGATGGATCTGGGAAAATCCTTCATTCTTGCTTATATGTGCCTACCTGCTTCATTTTTTTTTTTTTTTTTTTTTCTTCAGAGAAGGGAAGCTACTAATATCAAATCATGAAAGATTGAGAGAATCCATCTAATACCTGTTCTAGTAAAACTGATGGAGAAGGAGAAATAACTTCTCAGTAAAATCTGTCACCAGTGAATGCTTGAGCAGATCCATCTCTAGGCTTTCTTAATGTTCTGCAGGGTTTTTGACCTGCATCCACGTGCACTGGCTGAAGCCTACAATAGACAGTAGTTAACCGTTGCGGGTCACACAGTCCAGTCAGTCATGTATATTGATATGCTATTTTAGCTTGCAAGCATCAGTCAAGGTCTTCCTATATTGTTTGCTGTTCTGTAAATTTAGGGAGCACAGATCATGTGATAAGATCTTTTTTAAGTTCCTTTTTTTGCTGAGCTTGTGACCGCCATTTTCTATTTGTCTCTTCTATTCCTTGTCAAAGTCATTGTACTTTTTTATTTCTTGTGTTCTCATTTAGCAATTGGACAAAAAAAAAAAAAAAAAAAAAAAAGATGGGAGGACCTTGCACAGAGACCTTTTGTTTTTTTTCTTTTAAATGAGAGCTTAAAAAAAAAAAAAAAAGCCAACAACAAAAACCTACTGCTACTCCCCCAACAGAAACTCAGGAGAATAAATTATAATGCTTCCAAACAATATGCACTGTCTCCATAACACAGCTGCTCTGTAAAATTGTTTTGTGTGTGTATGTGTGTGTGTGTTTCAATTTCTCTGCTTTTCCCCAAATATCAATTTCCCTGAGCAGATGCAGGGTTCTCAGGATCTGTGCCTTATGGTGCTCTGCAATCCATACTACCTAAATGCCACAGGACCTGGGAACCTGGCCCAGATCTTCCAGGCTTACAGCTTTGCAAACGAGGGAGCCCTGAGTGTCCTGGATTCAGCTCGCAGTTTCAAGGTTTACAGGATTTCTAATGCCAACAGAGAAAAGGATGCAGCGATGGCTCCCTTGGCTCTTGGCCTCCTGGTTCCAGAGCAGAATCTGCAGTGAGTTCAAGGAAGCACAGGAAAGGGATGTAGCAGTAAGGGATGTAGCAGTAAGGTATGGGGTTTGGACTCGATGATCTCTGGAGGTCCCTTCCAACCCCTACAATTCTGTGATTCTGTGATTCTGTATCTATCAGCCATTCCAAGACTGAGCTGAGCATGGTTTTCTAATGAAAATGTCAGTACCATCTGAGAGTACTGAGTATCTCTTTCCCGAATTTGATTTCACTCAGGATGCCCAGCAGCTTCTGTAGATTGGTCCTTCAGTGGTCTGTGTTTTTTCTCATGGCAAGGGTGCTACATAGCTGACAGGCCACCTATATGCTGGTCCTTATATCATCTTGACCAGGGCCATATGTGGGGGATGCTATAGCTCTCTGGCAACCCCAAAATAGGGCACTGGGGATCTGGGGGACACTGACTCTAATGGGGGTTTGTTTAGGGGTCTGCACATGATCTTATCCGTAGGATTCATGTTGTTTAGAAATAGCATGTTGGGTTTTCTTCGTTAAAACATAGAGAGCTCAGAAACACAAAAACCTTCCCAGAATCAGATCCAGGATTTTGCAAACATCTGGTCATTCTGCAGAGCTTTATAGAGCAATTAAATAAGTTGTATATAGAAGTTGAAATAAATTTTCATTACAGATCAGTCTGAAACTTCAAAGTCAAAGATGAATGAATTTAATTTGGTTTTCCTATAACTCAAATTTTTCAACTTTAGAGCATGTAGGCCCTTAGGCTTTCATTTGAATCATGTCATCTTTATTTTAGTGTTAAAACTAGGTATCTATCGTAGAGTATGTGCTGCTCTGTAAAAATGTGACAAATTGTGACTGGAGCCTGCATTTTCATACCTGTACATAAATGAAGAATTGTTTTATAATTTTCCAATAAGTCTATTTTATGATCAGTCGTGAAAAAGCTCAAAGAACCATTTTTAGAACAGGCTGTGGCTCTGCATTATTATGCTTTCAGTTAAGGTAATGGGAATTCAATAGAGCCCTGTCTGAAGGAATATATCCTGCCAGTAGTGCAAGTGCAACAAGGATCAATTTGATAGGCTTTAATTACTTTAGTACGCATCTGGTGATTTTTTTCATTTTATTTTGGAAACGTGTGTTACAGATCTAGTGCATTTGCACAACCTAGATCCTTTTCTTCTTGCAGATGTTTAAGCTGTGTTGAAGCACAAAAGAGTCATCTAACAGTGTGATGCTACTGACAATTTTGAGTCCAGGTTATCCCTATTTTAGATTACCTACTTTTTCTTATTCTGCTAGCTCTTTGTCCTTAAGAGGACAGGGTTTGCCCCAGCTTTCAGCATCGATGTGAATTGGAAAATTAGAAATAATTAGAAAATTATTTCCTATAAATGAAGACATCAGCCAGGGGTCAATTACATTGCATGCTATCAAATGATACTAAGATGACCTGAGCTTCCCATTCAAAAGTGACACTAAGAATGACAGCCGTGAGAATACGTGATTTCCTTTATAAAAGGCTGTTCAGAAAAGAATGATAAAATGGTAATTTTAAATAGCTGTATAAAGAAAACAAAGTGATATACCCTACAGTGCTGTAAAATCGTCCTTGCTCTTTGGCTTCTGTCCCCGTTTGTTTTTTGAGTTCTTGTTTATACTGGAGATTTGCTTCCTTTTCAGTCAAGGACAAACTGCTGTTCAGAATAGCTAATCTGTTATAAATGCCAGCTATCTAGGATGTCCCATTACCACAGTCTGTCCTCTGACTTACTGTGGTTTCAGGGAAGAGTCATCTGTGCCAGCACGAGCAGCAGACTTCATTACCTACACCAAGTAAGGGGTCACTGTGAGGGTCTGAGCTGGGTGAAAATATTACTCTTTACAGCTGTTCATCACTGCTCTGCCCTGGAAGCAAGTCCCCTCCATCTCCCCTCCTGTTCAGCTCTGAGGGTGCAGCAGCACTTGTGGCTGAGCCCTGGCTGTAACGTGCAGCTGTGTGGGTGAATTTGGAGGAGCTGCAATTCTAAGAGGAGAGGAGGGAGAGGTAATGTGGTGCTTGGGATGGCCAGTAAACTCAGCTGCGAGGACTGCTTAAACTAACACAGTCCAAAATACCTGAGTAGCTGCTTGCTGCTAGCTATGGAGCCAAGCAGTACACTTGCTAAAGACTTTTTAGAGGTAGCAAAGAAACCTGTTGCTGTTGCCTTCATCTGTATTTTAATGGAATCAGAATGAATAACTATGAGCAAATAATCTTATGGTAATCTGAAATGATTCTCAGATAATGTCACTTATTGTCTGCTCTCAGAGTAGAATTTCAAGCTTCTGAAATGGCAGTGTCACCTTCTTTATTTAGGATAAATGTATTCAAGGTGACTGTTTTTACAGAGACTTGCTGCAGACAAATTTCGTTTCGCCTTGTTCATTCTTTTCAGTTTCAAGCTGATTCTTTCCTCATTGCAAAAAGGAATAACATCTTGGAATAAAGGAACCAAAGTTCAGACACTTTGAGGAAGTATAAAATATTGTAACCCTTCTGGTTCTGCTATATAAGAAATGCTTCTCAGGGATGGGGGAAGGAGTGTTGGGGGGATGTTTTTACTTGTTAACTCATTCACAAGATAACTGAAGCTACTGGTGTTCTGCTTTAATAAGGCATTAGTGAGCAATTATATAAGACACTAAAAATAAAGCCAAAGTCTTTGCATGAGGGAAATGAACACTGAGTAAAAAAAAATAGTTAACAGCAAAACTGCAAAATCAAATAAGGGAGATTTTTTGAAAGTAAGACTGGGGGATAAAATCTTTAATACATATAGAAAGGATGTTTTTGTTGAAAAAAGGTTGTACAAGATATGAAAGGACACCAATAATATATAAAGAAATAACTGGCGCTGGCACTATGATAACATCATTTTGTGCCTGGATTAAAATGTGCTTTAAAATGATGTTTTAAAATAGTGCAGAGCCAGCTTTCCTATAGCTGGGAATGTTGTATTCCCTTGATTTATGAAATCTCATTTCAATTGCCAACCACTGACTCTTCTGTATTTGTGCCTGAGCACTGTCTAATTCTGCAGACAGCTAAACTAGTAGTATAGCTAGATGAAGGAGGAAATTAGATGCTTTAAACCTGAAGAATCAGTGACATTAAAAAAAAGTAGTTTTGCTCTTGCATTTTTCATTTGTTAGAAGGCAGTACCTAATAAAAATTCTAACGTGTTAGCCATGGAAACAATGATCTGTTTTATTAAACTTAACAGAAAAAAATGCAGAACAGAGGTTCTGACACTTTCTTAATTATAAGATATCTAGTGAAGGGCTTGGCTGCCATTTGTCTTGCTATGAACTTAATTTTTTTTTAGTCACATCAGACTCTCTCCCAACTCGAACTTTAATCAGAAGAGGTAAATTGGTTTAGTGCTCATCTCTCATAAAAGTCTCTTTTGGAATTTTCTTTGTAGTTTTATGAAGTTGAGACAGAGTGAGGTGGAAGCTTGAATTCTGTTTAATGGAAAAGAAGAACAATTTCTTCTACATTTGGTACATCTTTTGCTCATAAATACTGTACCTAAGGACACATAAGGTATTATAACTTAAGAGTTCCTTGGTGGGAATGTAGTCAGGTAAGGAAGTGAGACTGAAAAGGACGGTGTAGCAGCAGCATGAGTTGTGTGAGGAGACAGTGAAACCATGAAAATTTGAATGAATGTGAAAATGTGGAGATAGTGTTAGATACATGGGTATTTTTAAAAGACAGCTTAGGTTTGAACAATCATGTAGAATGATTATCTTACTCTGGGGAAAGAGAAGCAATCTGTTTATTGTTATTTATGTTGTGATCTCCTTCCCTTTCTGTAAAATCTGGAATTCACTGATTCCAGAAAATGCATTTATAAGTATCAAGGAAAAAAAAAAAATCCAATTTGAAGTTTCAGTTTTAATTATTACTCTAAAAAACTTAATGTTTAGAGTATTTTTCTCAAAGGAACACGTTCCTTTTCTTTTATACAGAGGATTAGTTATATTTGTGATAGTTCATTATAAAACAATTTTTTCATGTTCATTCATATAAGCAGTCACATAAATATAGGGTTTCATATTGTCTGAGCTTTATTTGTTACTTCATTAATGCAAAATCTCATCAACTCTTTCTGTTGAATAGGAGAAGGGTCTTAAACCCATGCTACCCATTGAGAAATTGAAATTGTAATTGTGTTTGGCCAGTTTATTGCTGAGTGTGTTTTTCCCTGGGATTCTAATGCTCTAATATGTATTACTTTCTGATTTTCCTTTCAGGTTTTCATTACTTTTGTATCTATTAAATTAATTGTTTTATAAAGTTTGCATTAAGTATATGCAATTTGTGATACAACCAGTAACAATTCTGGCAGGTCCTTGAATTCTGGAATTTCTTACTTCTGTATCTCTGTGTATTGCAATTAGGTCCTTCTGTAGCTAATGAAACATATGCAATTTGTTTGTTTACGCCTGAGGACTGAATTTGTTGCTGAATAATGCAAAAACATATGCAAGGACAAGTATAGTAAATGGAATTAGGGATGTGTGCATAGAAGATGTGTGACTAAAGTCAATTGAATGAGATGTTCAAGACCTGGCTCTAGCTCTGCCTGTTTGGTGCAGATGGGAGCATCTTTATGTTAATGCTTGTGCGTCTGTACCAGAGGGGAAATTCACCAGAGGCTGCATAAGAATGGATAATGTCAGTTAACAAAAAAAAGTGGTAGCTCATACAGATTTTTACCTTAGATGGAATTAAAGGAAGCAATCTAAACAGCTCACATACCGATGGGCTATTTGGTGAGATGCAAACATGCCCTGTGTTCTGCTGGCAGATTCTAAGTGGAGTGCTCTCTTTTTACATCTGTATAGAAAAAGCAGCAAGTGAACATCCACAGTTCACTTTCAAGTATGTCAATATTTGAAAGGAGGCCTACAGCATAAATATTCTGCAAAAATCTGTTTTGATGGGATTTTGAGGCAGCTTCTTGTTTAGGAAAAAGCTAATATAATTCTACAATTTGAGCAATTTGAATTCCTTTCTCTGACATGTCTCGTTCTTATTAGTACATAGGTAGCAGTAGTGATCTCCTTCTAAAAGTCTCACATTTTCAACCAGAAGAGATAAAATGAAGAGGAAATCCAGCTTAATTAAAAACTATCAAAGTGCTGCAGACTTACAGTAGTGAATTAGATTTTCTCCCAGAAATAACTTGAGTGGAATTGCATCAGGAATGAATGTAGTCCAGTTCACTTTGTAATTGTGTTTTGAAGGAGTGTAAATGTTGGGAAGAATGGAGTCTTGTATCAATTTGTTGTATAAAGAAATATCTGCCTTTGATGTTTCTTTGGTTGAGAAACTGCTCTGATTTTTCCAGCATCATAGTGCTTGAAATTCCTTTATCCGCAACACCTGCTTTTCTCTGGCATCTGTAGTGATGTGCAGTGTCAATACAGTTTTGCTCATAAACTTTGACAGATTCAGTATATAATCTCTGCCCCTGCAGACAGTCTTCAACTCTGCTGTCCATGCTGTGGAATTAATGCCACACAGCTTGAAATTTGCCTTGAGCATGTCCTTGTAATGTCTGACTGGCCTATCTCTCAGTCATTCTCTGCATTTTAACTGGCCGTATAGAGATCACTCTGAGCAGCATTTATCCAACATATGCACTGAATGCCCAGACCGACACAATGGTCCAGTGGTTACTATTTTACTGTGAGTTTGATTTTACGTTGGTTATAGTATCAGCCAAGTATTGCTCTCCACAGAGATTGTATTGTTCAATTAATCAACCAGCAGAAGTTAATTGAAAGTCCTTTCGGCTGATTATGGATACAGAGTGATTTTCTTACAATAAGGCATTCAGCTAAATTCCGAGTACTGCGTAGCTCATGTAAATTCATAAGGGCATTCTCCTGAAGTATTACTTAAGCCTTCATTCTCTTATACAGCATTTTGTTATGTATTTACACATGAAAAAAAAAATGTCAATGCTTCTGGTTTTACTGATTATCTAACCTACTTCTGTGTTTTAGTTACAAAAGAAACTTAAGTAGTTTCAAAAGTAGCCTAATAGAAAAACAAAAATAATGGAATCATTCATTAGTTATAAAATAATTTTGATAATTATAAAATTATCAACACCCATAAATATACATTTCATATTGAAGTAGATTTCCAGTTTATTTTATCATTTACACATTTGTGAGTATGTATTTTTGCATATACATATAATGCTGTTAAAATACATAGCAGTTGCACTATTGCTTGAGAATAGAGTCATTCGGATTAGGGATGCCTTCCACCACAGATAAATAGTATTTGCATTTTATTAGGCAGCTAAGTCTGAGTACATGAAACCTTTTGAAAAGTGTTTACTGTTCTTATTTTGTAACTGCGGCTGTTTTGTGCTTAAATATTTTCAGACTCTGATCACATGCTTTCTTTGGCTGATTTCCATGTGTGCATTGCTGGTGGCTATTCTTCTGAAGGTGAGAATCAGATGGGTTGAGGTTGTTTTTGAGGTTCAGCATTACCATGCAGCAGACCACAGACTGTGGCACGGAAGCAGTTATTTTCCATCCTGAAGTGAATCAGCTTGCAGTGTTTTTACCTTTAATTAATTGAGTCATATTGAAGTTACTAAGGTGATGTAGCCTAAAGATTTTTACTTGAAGGTGGGCACATGTTTGCAGAATCAGGCTTTGATTTCAGAATCAGTTTGTGGTAGAACTTAAATGACAAACGTAATCTCATATATTGAGGGAAGGTGAAAAAAACAGGTTTTTTGAGAAATGTAAAGAGTAATAGAAACCATATGTGTGACTCCTTAAGTGATTCAGCAGTCTAGACAGTTGCCCTTTGTTTCTACTTTAATGTCCTGTGTAACAGTGGCAGAAGCCATCTGTGAGCAACAAATAAACCCATCCTAACTCATGCCTTCTTTCTTTAGAGTTCAATCTATTTTAGCTGAGAGAAAATGGTTACCTAAGAGTCAAAATGTCACACAAATAACATACCAGCATATACTACAAAATGTTATGAAATTCAAATTATGGTTTGTGCAGTAATTGTATACTGAAGCTGAAAAAAGGCACTAACTCCAAAATCTCTAGCTTTCCTATGACAGATAAAACACTATTCTGTATCCAAGCTTCTTCCTGTATTCTGTATTTCTTTACTTCATACATTCTCTGTTCTTTGACCCAATGTTCTTCCATGTGTTTGTCTCTTTCTGTCGTCTTCCAGTCTTTTTCCATATGCTTTTTTGCATTAGCATTTTTTTAATTGCTGATAGTAAGAAAATTGGCTGTATTTCTCTGAAGTTTGTCTTCATGTCTCTCTTTAAACCTAAATCTCAAATTTTGAAGGAAAACTTCTAACAATTACTAGCTGTTGAAAAGAATCATCACCAGTTGCAGTTCATGGAGATATACACTTCTTACGAACTTCAGTACCTTGTTCAAGACTGATTGCAGAATGAACAAACCTTTCTTTGCTATTTTTTCCTGATTAGGATATTTTTCTAAGTAACATTTGAAAAATTATTATATGTTTGAAGATCAACTGCAAAGGATCAAAAAAGAAAATGGGAAAAAAATTATAAATTCCTCAAATTCTTTGCAATGATGCAAAGTGTAGAAGAGGTACTCATTCTCCTGTATATAGTACAGCTAAATAGTAACAATTTCTCCATCTCTAAGCAGCCTATTTTGTCCTTCATTTTCTCCCAGTGCTAAAATCTGGTGTGCAGTTGCCTGCCTACCACATGAGACTGTGAATACTTTCAGTCAGTACTGCTTTAGCAGAATGTCTCTGACTCAGTTTACTATATTTTCATTTTAGTATCTATATAGCTTCATGAGATGATGTGAGCAATGTTTTCAAACAGTCTGAAATAGTAATACAATACATTTGATACTTTGATATGTCCAAATCCTTATGTAAACTATTTAACAGCTTCTTTTTAACAGTTGTAAAGTAAGAAATAAGATGAAGAGAATTTGAATAGTGCCAGATACATAAAATGGAAGTAATTATAGCATATTTTTATTAATAATAATAATCTTTGGAATGATGATTTTGTTCTGAAAAACTGCATTATGGAGTGTTAGGTGCCATCAGGAGAGAATTATCTCCTTAATTAGCATCAGGTTTTTTGTATCTTGCCAAAACTAACAGTTTGTCAGTTGGTAAATAAATATTTGACTCAAATGTAATCAGTGAGTTCAGCATTTATACATTGTATAGCTGTCATAATATTGGGAAATTAGATTTTTCCAAGGCCAATGCAAGCCTTAATGTTCAATCCGTCACAAAGCTTAGGTAGGTCCTGACGCACTTTTAAAGATTTATACTGCAACAGTACATTTAGTAATGGCAATAAACTGCTTAACTATTAATATTTCACAGTAATGTGCATTTCCAAGGAGTTATAAGTTACTCAATCACTATGTAAAGTAAACGCACATAGATATCCAGACATGGGATTTCTGAATTGGTCTCGCTTTTAAATCAAATTATGTGCTATATTAACAAATGGCACTGTTAACTCTGGCAGAGTAGAAGAATTCTGTTGAAGTAAATGCTTTAAGAGCTAAACTATTTTCCCTTGTGTCATTGCTACTTTTTGTGAGACTAGTCTGAAGATCAAGGGGACTTTCTGCTTATTGGGTTTGTAGATAGAATTTGGTTTTCTTAGGATTTATAGTTGATCCACCTTTCTACTGCAGAGTATTTAGAAATTCAGTAAATTGCAAATATATTCTTATTAAAATATGTTTGTCAGTTTTATTACTGAGATTTAGAACTCGCCTCTAAGGACACACAAAACAAGTCAGAAAACAAGTCTGCACTAGTGCAAGAATCTCTTGTCCTGCTTTTGCAGTGTTGCTGTTCCTGTACTCAGCAAGACCCTGTCTCATTTCTGCTGGAGCATGTTCTGCAGGCTGGGACTTTCACCTGCACTGCAGACTTGATGTGGTTTCTTTGGAACCTGAGTGGGGTTACAACAGAGCTGAGCAAGCTAAACTAAATGGGATGTATCCTATAAGGAAGGCTGAAAATAGCAAATGACTAGCAGAGTTGTCACTAATCTTTTATACTGGGGACGTGTTCCTTAGCTGATGGCAGACAAATGCTGTCGCAGCTGGAGTTGCACTTCCACATTTTGCAATATTGCATGCCGTTCTAGGTGTCTGTTTTTCCTGAAAATGTCACTGTTTTTCATAACAACAACTCCAAATTTTTCTGAAATACTTTTGGATTTTTTGAAAGTCTGCGTTTCATAACTAAGGTTACTGATAAAATATGACTTTCAAGCAATTAAATGAGATATTCTTTACTTAGGTGAGTGTAGCATTATCACTGAGATAATGAAATTTTGCAAAAAAAGAAACCAGTAAATTTGTCAGGTTTTAGGGTTGTTTTTGTTTTTGTTTTTTCCCCCAAAATTCTTCATTTTTGTGGATTGTTTGTCTGTGCTTCTCAGACACTTCTTTATCCTGATAAAAATTCCGGAAAGTTATGCATATTCTTATTAAATGTGTGATCAAGCCCTAATATTTATTTCAGGTAATGGAAAAAGAAGATGAAAAATTAGATTTCTTTATTTTGCAAAGCACACACACAAAAAAAATTATCCTCGAACTTATTATAATCTTTGAGCACTAACTTTTATAGTATTCACACTTCAGGACTGTTCCAAAAATCTCATTTAGTGAACAAAATTAGTTTTGAGACATTTATTGTCAGTTGCTTTGCTGTTTTCTTGAGCAAGTCATGTCAGTTCCGCTTTCTGCATATAATGGTTTCAAAATCACAACTTTGATTTTCCCAAAGGACTTCAAAAGTCTTTTAGGAAAGGCTGAAAATATTATTGCAAAAATATTTGGTTAAAACATAGATGACCTTTAGTATAAATTATACTTGATTATGCTTGAATCAGATAAATTCTATCCAAACCAACTGACAAAACAAAACCCTTTAACACAGAGCTGACTCTGCAAAACAGTGTCTGATAGAAATTATGAAAAGGTTCTATAGATGTCTGATGCCAGCTGCTGCTGAGAAGTCCAGTTTTGCCTTTGTCAGTCCAAGAATATTATTCAAGAGCCCTAGAATTTACTTTAAAATAAAATAAACAAGAAACTAAGCTAGATTTTCTGTAATGTCTAGTATTTATACTAGAAAAACTGAGAGTGAGACAAAGGGAAATAAAAGGAGAATTAGTAAAGTTAGTTGTGGTGGAAGATAATACTGAAGAAGGTTGAGAAGAAAACAAGTAGTCTAACACACAGACACAGGTGTTTAGGTATTATATACAAGTATTTAACATCCTTTGTCTAACAAATATTTGCTGGTGTGTTAAGAAATCCAGAAGATAAAATGTCTAACAAATCTGAGCTCCCAGACCATTCTGTAGTTGTAGGAAAGGAGAATGGAGTCAGAATGCTGGTAGATTGATACCATATTTTCCCTGAAGGGTAATCACAGGAACTCTTTTAATTCACTTTTCTTCCTTTTGTGTTAGGAATAGTAATGCTTTACATTCTGACTTCTGGGCAAAAACCCTCTTTATGGTTTCTTCAGGAGATCACACACAGTGCATCTTACTGTAACAATATTCTTTTCCTCTGAATGGTTATTGTGAACAATTATACACCTAATCATTAATTGTTGCTTTTAAATTGCACTTTAATTAGTAGGTTTCAGTGATAGTTTTATATTTCTTAGATTTGTTTGCTGGTACATACACCAGGCTCCCCCTCTGCTTCCCAAATCAAGCTCTTTGTTTCTCATTGAGCACTTTCAGTGGTGCTGATCTAACTTGTTAACACAAAAGGACCTTAAGACAGTCACAATATTACACAAGATTATGCTGCAATTCAGTGGAAACAAATGCAGTAATCTATCGAGACTAGACAATCTTGCTTTCCTATGCCAGAATCATTTCTCAGTCATCTCATCTGTACTTTTATTTATCATGCCCTTTAACATTCCCTTTGCTAAGCCTGAAATTGAAAGCAATTAATGCATTGAGTGCTGTAACTTGAATGAAAATTGTGCAGTGTGGATAAGGTTAAGGAGAAATAAAAGGAAATCAGTGTTCAATATCTGACAAGCGCACAATGACGCCTAAACTTGCAAGACAAAAAGCTAACCTGAGTAGGAATTTAAGCTTAAGCAAACAATAAAGGCCAACCTCAATAACTTGAAATGGTTATTTTAAAGCACTAGATGCAGATTCAGGAATTCCATAAAATAATGAAATTATATCATTGGACCTGGAATGCAGCCAGCAGTATAATTCACAAGTTAAAAAGGAGTTGAAGTAATCCCCGAGTAAGGATTGTAAGAGTCTCTTTATGAATACAGAGTCATGCAGGGATAAAAAATGAATTCAGAGTCATGGCCACACTGTCCTGTTCTTGGTTTTATTCTGTATGTAGTAATTTATATTAAGAAACAACAAAGAAAAAGAAATCCTTCTCAGAACGGTAAAAATAAACAAAAAATTGAAATGTGTGAGAATGTCCTGTGACACCTCTATGATCTAAAGCCCACAAAAACTCTGAATTAATGTTTTTCTCAAATACAGTAGTAAAAATCAAGGAGACAATTTTGTGGTCTGACTGCTGCTTTAGCTGCCTAAATCCAAAAATTGTATACTTCCACTAATTCGAGTAAAGTCCTTTTGATCTCCCAGTTGTCATCCTTAAATCTTACCAATGTCAAAAGCTCGGTCACTTGAACTTCCAGTTTGTCTCTGATACAGAATAGAATAGCAACATAGTACATGTATTTGTGAGAAATGAAAAAGAGAAAAAAAAAGGAATTTTGTCTTAATTAAGGAAACATGAGAGAGATAAAAGATAAATTTGTGCCTTGACATATAGTAAATGTTTGTCATGTAGTGGGTCATAGGAAGGGAAGTCACTTATAGATATCTATATTGTTTTTTAAATTATTTGACGTCAACACAAGCAATTTTTTTCCATCAGTCTTAAGTTTACAGCAGTAAACAATTTTAAGGAAGAAAAAACAGTGTTAAGTTTCTATTTAACTTCAGGTTTTCACTCAGAATTATGATGTTATTGGGATGGAGATTACTGATCATTTATTTTGATCTGGTTATGATTTTGTCATTGAGCAATTGTTAGCATGCAATACTGGATTACTGTCTTACTTTTCATTTACAACGCTTATGTTCATAATCTTTTTTTTCTATGACTCCACTTAAGTGGCATTGATTTTAAGATAATCCAGATATCTACTAGTGAATGCCTCTTATTGGCATGTAACATACCAGTCAAAATTATCAGTAGTAACTCTGAAGACAATCTGAAATACTTTTTTAAAACAAACCCAGTAGAGAAATTAGGGGAAGTTTGTGTATTCGTGTTTGAGTGCTGTGTGTGTGAGAAAACAATTTGAACCAAGTATTTGTGTTGAACTATCCTGTGGCGTCAATTACTTCAACTCCTTGGTTATAGACATTAATTAGTTCAGACATCAATATCTGACATCATTAAGAGCATAGTGATTTTCACCAGTTAGATACACAAACCAGTTAATCTAAAGTACATTATTGTGCAGTAGATTTACAAAGCCAAATTAGTGTGTAGTAGTCCCCCTTGTGTAAATAGCTGTGAGAACTTGTACTCAAAGTAGATTTATTATATGAGAACCATTTCCATGTGATAGTTGCACAATGTAGTTAGTTACTTGTATATCTGTTTCTTGCATTTTGACTGTTATTTTACTATTTATTTAATGTGCATTGTTTCCATGTAGGTTAAGGACACCTGCATTGCCCATGTTCAAAAATAAGAAATCCTTTACCATATACCTTTAGTTATTAGTTATAGTTATTAGTTACAGTTATTATATATAATAATAATATATAATAATAATACCAAACATATATAACAATTACATATAATAAATGATAAATAAAAATATATATGATAATAATAGTTATTAGTTATAGTTATTAGTTTGGTTGCATTTAAAAATTAAAAAAAAAATTAAAAATTAAAAATTAAAATTAAAAAAAAACACCAGTCTTTGCAGTGGAATCTTTGGCTGTATTGGGATGGGCTCCCCAAGCTAAAATCCCCAGCTGGAGATATGCTTCACTTATTAGTCAAAACTTTATGCTCAGGGTGACAAAGAGCTCTCATGAACCTAGCTTAGGAATGGTCCATTGGCTTACCTATGTGAAAACTGCCTGGAACACCAGGGAAATATGAAGAAAGCTGCTCTAGATGTGCTCAGTGACACAAACCTGATACCCCCTTACACCACACATACAACTCTAGGACAGACTTGAGTTTTATGTAATTTGCAAGTTGAGTTCCATAGCTTTTGCCACACTTATATTGACTTTTTCTAGAATTTGGAAATAATGTATATCATTTACAAACTGCTGTACTGTTTTCATTCACTATCTCAGAAATTTATTTTTTTTTATTCATTCTCTTTCAGTATGCATCATACCAGCAATGCTATATTTGGGAAATGATTCTATAATTTTTATAATTCACTGTACATTTTAATGTCATCGTAACAAAGATCTGTGACAGGTTGAGGCTCTTTGGTTCTGTCCATAATGTTTGTTAAATTAAAGTTTGTATTTCATCATGAAAGTTGTTGGCACATAGTGTCACTGAAGAGCAATTACTATTGAAATTCCTGTTGTGATGTTTAGTTTCTTATCAGTATTTGAAAGACTAAAAAGAAAAATAAGTAATTAGTTTTCTATGTGGCATAATCTATTTCTAGCTTGATCAGTCAGAAGCAAGAAAACAAATTAAGTAGGAAAGAACACTGAGTTATGGAGAAGGCACTATTAACATAAATGTTGACATGGAGTACTATGTTCTTTTTTTCCTTGCTAAGCAGTTGCAGTACTACAGTCATATCACAGCTAGTAATGGGTTTTGTTTTTTTTTTTTTTTTCAATCATTAAATTATACCTGTTTCTACAATAAAAATGATAAATAGCCCAGTTCTGCTATATAACCAATCCTCGCATGCTGTAAATGCACAAACATTTCAATTATTGTAATTGTAATTCACTGCCCAAACAAACATATATTAGATCTGAGAAGGTTTCTTTATTCTCTTATATTCAAACTCATTTATCAGACATCTTTAAGCAAGGTATTATCCTGTGCCTGTGGTTTACTGATGAGATTACAGTAATTGTCCTGTTGTTTTTGACAGTTGCTCTGCTAGCCTCATACATTATGTCCAATTCTGAAGCAAATTTGTCTTCCGATGCCAAGGACAAGATTGAACGTTGTTAAACTGAAAGTCTTAACCACCAAGCTTACTGCATGTAACATACTTATTAATGCATAATATCACTACCATTTGTCTTTTTCTGGTATGAGATAATACATCTAGAAATGAATAGCATTTTGAATTGTAAGTATGGACATATCTGTATCTCCTTTCATGTCTGTCAGGGAAAATATCTGGTTTTCTTTCTTCCTGAAGCCTGAACTGCTTTTATCTAATTTGCTTCATTTGCAGCAATGTGTTGCTTGGAGGATTTCACTGTTATTAATAGCTCTTTCATAAATCCAAAATAAATATTTATTTTTTCCTTTTGTAAGTAGTAGTGTAAATCTTTGTTTTCAAAGATTAATAAAGCTGAAAAATTAAGAAGGATTGTTTATGAGCTTGTAAGCAATTGGGAAAGGATTGTGCGACAGACAGTGTACTGCTTCATCAAGAGAAGATCATTTACTTAAGCCCATGTTCCTATTTGGCTTTAGTGTCTGAAGGTGGAGGTTTAAACAGATTTATAGATCCAAAGGGAAAGTGTAACCTAACATCAAAGTGCAGAGCCGTAGTCATAGATGTTGTGACCTTTCCTGAAGGCAGCTTCTCTTCTCTTAAAACCAATACTACAAGCTCGAGTTCTTTCTGCTGACTCCATGTTAGTATCTTTCCTTTGTTCCATGTAACAAAAATCAGTTCTCCCTTAAAACTTTGTCTGAAATTGTTCCTGTCTTGCTTTTTTATATAATTTAGGGAAAAGCTGGATGTTATCGGTGATGAAGATTTTACTGTTTGGGGCAGTGACACCATCCTAACCCTGAGAAAATCCACATCAAAATATTTCAGAGCTTCTCCAAACCTCACTGTTGCTCTCATTTTATTTTCTCTTGCAGTGAAGGCATTTCCTGAGCTTATAACTGAGAAACAGCTACACGTGAATAAAATCCGATCTTGTATTCATTCACTATACATCTCCAAGTGCAAGTGGTCAGCTCAACCGATCAGTTGGTTTTGCCCTCTATCTCTTGTCAGCATTGCTGTCTGTCAGAGGTTCACCTCCTAGTCCCTAAGGAGCGAAGTGCCCTCTGTTAGCTCTGCTGTCCTGTCAGTTTTAGTCACTGGGCTCTTCGCAGTGGGCTGGAGTGAATTTTCATAAATATTCTTTGTCAGGTCCTTTGTATCTCTTGATTAGGTGAAATTAAAATTTGTTCCCATGCTTTCACCTGGAGTTATTTTCCCCTGCTCAGTGCAAAAGCCACTCAAAATGCAAAAGTATCTCTCTGTCACATTTACAGTATGGACATTATATTTGTCCTGCCTCAAAAAGACACTTTTCAACCTTTTTGCACACGTGCTCTGTCTTTTAGCATATGTTATGCACCTTCTAAATGCCTTCGTTAAAGTCAATGCAGTCACAAAGCAAGTCTACAGGGTTTCCAGTTTTCAGGCTACTGCTCCTCCCTCATGTATTTCCTAAATAAAGCTTGTCTCGGTTGGAATTTTTTAGGCTATTTCTAAAATATTCTTTATTACATATGTAGAAACTCCTTCTGTAACCATACTGACAAAGTATATTCTTTCCTGGCTAACAGTTAAGGTCATTTGTATATTTGTTCTGTCTCTGTTGAAACTAATATCCTTTTCTCCCCACTACACTTCTCTCCGGCATCTGTCTTTCCTGGCTGCAATCCTTTTGGATCCTAATTAGGCTTCCAATGGCTTGGCTCAGGGTGTAACCACAACCAATTTATCATTCTCTTCATCTCTCTCTGGGACATTCATTGAAAGAACAGTACCTGAATATTTCCCTTTTATCTACAATTTCCAGTCTATATCAAACATGAAATCTTGACAGATGGAGTCCAATCTGTCACAGTGAGTCAGTGCATTTCTCTTCTGATTGAATTTATTTATTGCACAAATAAATGCAGGAAATCTATAAAGGTAGTTATTTAAAATTTGGGATATGGAATGGTTGTCTTGGTTGGATTGGGGTTTTATTGGCTTTTTTTTTGTTGTTTTTGTTGTTGGTGGTGGTAGTTTTTTTTTTTTTTTACATCTGAGGAGATCTCGATTATGTTAGCTGTATCACAAAACTCTGTGAGGCTTGTTTTTGTTGTGATAAGAGGAAGGACAGATCGGATCATAACAAAAACAGATGTAACGTGCAAAACCATAACATAGTCCCTCATGTTATCTACTACACACTTGCATGCTGACCGACAGAGAATGAAAGGAAACATTCTGCCTTCTGCCAATGAATCCTCTGCCAAAATATCAGTGGATAAGATGGTTCCTGAAATACATTCTGCAGTAGTAAAGTGTGATAAAAAATTATTCTGCCAAAGTGCCGGGCCAATCAATCAACTGTTAATGATGGATCATGAAACCCATTTGTTGACAAATAAAACCTTACATGCAGTGCCAGTGAAACCAACTGTGTCACCCATCTCCCAGTGACTGAAATACCACTTGCAGAAGCAGAATTTATTGATGGAAGAGGCTAGTACTACAGCCAGCACACCCAGCTTAATTTGCAGGTGGATTGTAATCTTAACTCTTAATGGCGCTTGGCCTCACAGATTATACTGAAGTGCTCCCTAGACCAAGAGTTTTGTGGAAGGGAATGGATAAAAACCAAGTATAACACAGGCTTATTCATTTAGACTTTGCAGCTGGTTTCAGTGTTTTTGACCACATGATTTAGTTAGTATGATTGCTGGCTTAGACAGGAATACTAAATGAAATATTTTATTCTGAGAGGGAGCAGAGCTGAGCTATTTAAAACCTGAGAACTTATCGGGTAGAGGTCGGAGCTGAAATTTTTTCTACTGCCATGTCTACAAGCAGGTTTGGGAAGCTTTCATGGAGTGACTGAGTCAGCAGACTATTTATCGCTCTTTGTTGCTCATGGATGTTGTTTTTTCTTCTGCCTGTGCTTAGTTGACAAGAGTGAGAAATAACTGGCTGTCCAGATAATTCTGAGTGATGCTTTGGGAGATTGCGACTGTAGAAAAGTGAGGAAGGGGTTACTGAAGTGTATATTCAGGGATCCTTGGCTCTCTACTTCCTCATACAAACTACAGCAGTAATGCTTTATTCATAGAAATTGAGGTAGGAAATTGTGATATAAACCTTGTCACTATTTGTTACTTTATATTTTTGAACTACTTTAACCTGGCCTCCACAGAAGCAGAAGTCTAGGCTCTTGGGGAACTTGAATGTTGAAACTTGAAAACCATCTTAAAAATAGCACAGCTGCCTCCAGCAAAGCAGGTGATGTTCTGGATTGTGGTACCTGCAGACCTCTGTAGAAAACCTTTTTTTCTTTGTTTTATTGCATGATTTCTGCTGGTAATCTTTCTGCTTTTCTGTGCTGTGCTTTGCCTACAAAGTACAGTAGCATTAGCTATACCATTTAAAAAACCCAACAAGCCATATTTCATATTGGCTTCCCATTCAAAAGAATATTTGGGATGAAATGTTTCTTGAGAGAGAGATTTCTCAGTAGAATTCTTCAGCTCTCAGAGTCCCTGATTGGTGCTAAAACACTTGGAGTAATGAGCCGAAATGTGTTGTAGTGTTTATGTGGCAAAGAATCTCAAAAGGTACTTGCTAATAATTACTTGTTTTGGGAGGAATAAATGAGCAGCTTTTTAGCCCTCAAATTGTTACAGATTTTGAATTCACTTGACAAAGGGCAGAAGCTATCTTCTGATGGACTGTGTGGGTGAACATTGAGATTTCAAGGTTTATATGCCAAATTTTTGATCTGGCATTTGCAATTCCTCTTTATAAACATGAAAAATATACACAAACTTATTTTCCCTTCAACTTCTCTCTACCCTTTACTCTGAGAACAATTCTGCGAGTATCCATTATAGTATGTGTTATCTGTCTTTACAAATAAATGAGACACTGAAAGTGAGAATCTAAATTATTCCAGAAGTAACAAGTATTTTCTGCAAAATAATGCATACCTTTTATTCTGCAGTCCAGAAAGATTTGACTGGACTCACAGGAAATATTCTTTTCTTACGTGCAGTGAAGCATGAAAATTTCATTTCAGTGGATTTGATTTATTCAGCAAAATGTGAGATGACTGATGTTAGAATGTAGCATAAACAAAAATAGTGACTTTAACTTAAATAGGGAGGCAAATCTACAGTTGTGAAGATGAGAACCCTTTGTCATGTTTTCTGTGGGCAGATGTAAGTGCTTGCAAAAAGCTACTGTGAGAGATACCAAGCTGAATCCTTCATCATGCTATTACGTATGGAGTACAGTGAGCATTGCATAAGAGTTCTCATCACTTACTGACTAGCTTGCTTTTGGGGGGAAAAATATCCACACTTTGTTGTGCATTCAAATATTGCCGTGGGTTTTGGATTCAGAAAGACCATCATATGCTGCAGCAGTCTGTGCTCTTCCTAGCACAGCACAACCCCCCTCTCTCTCTCTCATAATCTCTTATGTTAGAGCAACAGCTCCCCAATCATTTACAGGCTCATAAACACAATCCAGCAGCATCCGTCTGCCCAACAGACCAAGGAAACAGCTCAGAAATGAAAGCCAAATAAAACAATAACTCACAGCAAACAAACAGGCAACTACAACAATCAGATCGTGCTGCAGGAGCCGTTCCAACAACCCAGACACTTCATTAGGCATGGAATAACAAAGGAGAATAGACCAGTGTCATCTCATCTAACTCTCTTAGGCAAGTTACGTCTCCCAATTTTATTTATTTATTTATTTATTCCAACTCTTATCTGTGCTTATTTTCCACTTGAGGTAAGGAAGTGCAACTTGAGACAGAATGAACTGTGTTTTGCAACCACAGAATTGGAAAGTGAATTCTGCAGTACTAATTTTGCTCTTTCATTCACATTTTTCAAATTTTTTTTTAATTATTGTCATTTTTAAATTCTGTTTTTTTTCTTTTAATGGATACTTTTCTGCATGCTTGTACATAGTTTTAAATCTATACATGAACTATGTAAAAGAATTCTCCCTCATCATATATCAGTTATGTCAAAAACACATCCTGTCTCCCCCAAAATTTTACCTAGTCTTTACTAATGTATTTATTTATTTACTTTTTAATCCATGAATGATGAATTTCATCATAGCCTCTCCTTCAGAGAGCTGTTTTAAAGTCTGGGAAGCTGTTTGCTGCTGTTGGCCCCAGAGAAGCTGCCTTCTCTTTCTGTATACTTGGACTGAGAGATAAGCAGATAAAATCTGAAGTTTTGATCTTTAAAGCTTTCATCATATTCTACCTGAACATTACAGGTAGCCAAACTGTTATAACCTCTTATAAAGGTTTATTAAGTGGTCCAAACTTTGAGACTCGTGAGATCCTAGTCATTGGCTTAAGTCACAGGTGTATGTATCTAGCACAGTGTGCCCTAAGAATGCAAAATGTTGAAAATGTCAATAGGTTAAGCAAGACTTAAGTACTTAAATCTCCTAAGGGAAAATAGCTGATGAAAAACGGATGTGAAATAAGCCTGCATTTCAAATGTTTGCACCCATATACATTGGGTGAAAAATCCTTCCCAGTCATTATTGAATAGAGAAATTGTAAACAACAGGCATTCTAAGCTTTGGAAAAGGTCACAAACATCTCCCTGTTTCCAGCAGTTTGTAGAACAGGTGGGTGGGATTGTAAATCTGTGAGATACCTAACTAAAGCTGATTTCTTTACCTCATGGTGAGCTTCTGATCTGTAAAAAGTAATTTGGAACTTGAACTATGGGATAAACATTACTGCAAGGGAACAATTTTTATTTAAGAAAATAAAATATAATCTTTACATCTTCATGATCTGATTTTAGGATCTTTCTTCTTGAATAGCTGACCCAAATTTACATTGTTTAATCAAATCTGAAAAGCTTTGTAAATATTGTTGATCAGAGAGCACTTCTCAATTATTTGCTAGCTGGGATTTTTTCACATTATACCCACGTGACACTTTCTGTGAGTTGTTTGTGAAGAAGATCAATTTTCATGCCCTGGTTATTGAATTAACACTCATGGCATTTGGTACTGCTAGGAATGGTTAATAGCGATTGCACTTTTGGGGGTTTTTGAGGCAGTTTTGGCTGACACATCACAGTTTCAGTGCTAAAGAAGTCTCACTAAGCCAACTTGTTTCACTGATATCTATGTCATTAGATAATTAGATATTGAGGGGAAAAAACTGAACAGCACAAAATAACTTCAGTCTCTTTATGTGGAATTTGTTGACCCTGTTAGTGTTGCATGCATGGCGAAGGGGACGATACAATTTATGAATTATCCAATTTAATCCAAAGTGAGTGTCACTGGTACAGTGTTCAGCTGGTAACACCTCTCCATATGTGAAAATTTAAGATACTCTTTAGTAGTTCTATGATTGCCTGCATATTGATTAGTTAGTAATATGCTGAAGTTCTATGTGGACATCGGTTGCATGTGAAACTGTGAGCTATGTGTGATTAGTGGAATTTTTTTCTGTTTTGCATCTGTTGATTTGTCATTCTGTTGATTTTAAAGTAAACAAGAAAAATGCATCATTTCAGCTCTAGAGAAAAGCTAATCTACTAAAATGCTCAGTGCTTGTGTGCAATAGTTAACTGATCTATTCTGTCCCTTAAATATGTTAGAGATCATCTGTGTACTTCATGCATATTTATTTCTTTGGAAAATGCTAACTTTATGTAAAATTATATTGTTTATATGAATCCTAGCATTCATATCTGGAACATTTTGTTATCAAGATCTCCAAAGAGCAAGTATGCATAGGAAGCATCCTAAACTAAGATCACAAGGCAGATCTTATCAGCGGATGCATGAGTGAAAATCAGATTGCTTAAACCATAGCATCAGCCAATTATATACTATATTTGTAAAAAATATCTGAAAAATAAAATATTATAACCAGATTTTCTGAGCTCATTTAACTTTACAGGTTAAAGGACAGATGTCTTTGCATAAAGGAAAGTAATCTGTTCCTTCTCTCTGTGCACACTTGGCTGCATATCGGTAAACGTGCCCTATCTACCTTTTCTTTATACTTTGCAGTTGTGTGTTACTGACAGAGACCCAAGTGAAAATGTAACCTTTGAACACCTTGATGGTGACACGAAGAAATACTGCTTTACGCAAAAATGGGAAACCTTCAGCTCAGAAGGAAATCCCATTGGAACCTATCTCCAACTGTTTTAACTGTTTTGTTTTATTGTCAAGGATCTGATTAATCATTCCCTATTGTTCACTACCTAACCTCTGCATCCCACACCAAGTAAAACTGCCCCATGCCAGTTGGTGTTCAGGTGCTCTGTTGACCGTGTTCTTCTTATCTCTTTCCACAGAACACTCATATCCTTTGCAATATAAAATATTTTTTAATCCTCTGTCCAGCTAAATTCCTGGCTATCATCATTCTTGTGAATAAAGGCAATCTTTCTTTAGGTTTTCAACTGAAAGCCATGGTTTTCCAGTTCAGAAACAGGCAATCCCTTACCTTTGCTCAGGTTCCCCAGAGAAAGCCTTCTGCCTTTTAAGGAAGTTCTTTGCATAAGTCACAGCAGGTGGCTTTGCGCCTGCCTTCTTCACAATATGGATGAACTGCCTTCTTATCATGGCTTAAGGATCCATTAGGGTCTTGCTGTCTAACTGTGCTACTCAGTGTATCCTGCTAATTTCATCTTAGCAGCTAGATGTCTCTCTTTCCTCCGTTATTAAGAAATAACAGTAGGTGAGCAGTTTTTGCCTTTGGAAAAGTCTTGTTGACCTCCATCATTTGTCCATTTTAGAGGCAAAGTTTAGATCTGGATTTGCCTATAAATCTGCAACCCAGTGAGCGTGCCACTTGGTTTTGCACATAGCTTTCTCAGATCATTGATTGTTTCCCTCTATTAATCTGTTCTGGCCTGAGGCTGACCTATGTTTTTGCTTTTCATGTTCCTCTCTGCTTTTCAAGTAGGATTGTAGATTGAGACACTTTCTGCCTTTGGCATTCTTCTTTTCTCTTAATCACAGCTGTTTTCTACCACATGTAATTGTTTTCATTTTGTGATCTTTTTTTAAAGTCAGAAATACTGTCCTGCTACAAGAACCAAAATCTTTGGTGTAAGTTCTGGACTCTGTGTGTACAGTTCAGGGGAATGATTCCTTTCACATAAACAAGGGTATGTACTACAGGGCCAAAACTGCTGCTGGGTTCAGTGAAGTCAAGTGGAATAAGCAAAGTCTGTATTTTAGAGAACACAGAGTCTGGCATTTGTTTTTCTGCACAGTGGAAAACTTTTTGTTGTTGTTTCTTGTTTATGATTATTATATCTCTCTTCTTACTCATGCTTCTACTTGCATTTCTTATTTCTTCAGCATGTTCTCAGACTACTCATACTAGTGTGGAATGAACATACAGAAACCAAAGGAAAGGTTCCCGTTTCATTCTTTTATGTGGTAAATTAGATGTGGTTCATCTCATGACTTTCTCTAAGCTGTTAACTCAAAGGCCAAAATACCTCTAGCTATTCTAACTGAGACAGATAATGAACACTTGTAATTAATAAAGTATTTAGATAGTCCTCTAATCCAAAAATGAGACAGCACAGGATAAAAGTTCTGTCAAAAGAAAAAAAAAAAAAAAAAAGGTTTTTTTAAAGGATGTTCAGGATGGACAGGAAAATTGTTAATTACTATCAAATGACAGTGATTTTTCAAAGCCCAGGAAAACTTTATACACTTACGAGGTTTGGTGTTTCACATAAAAAGCTAGAAATGGCATTTTAAAAATATCAAAGGTCTTGCTTTTTAAAACACATTTTGAAATATTGAATGTAATTAAACATCACACTTTTCAAATTCTGGAGGTGTTATAAAGCAAAGATAGCTCTGTGTAAGAACATATGTCTCCAGTGTAGCATTTATAACACCAATATTAAGTAACAGATAAACCACTTCATGTTTTTCACTATAGCTAATGATGCTGGTATGCAATTTGCTTGCCTGTATTTATGTGAGATCTTTGCTAGGCAGTAGGTCTGTGCCAATATAATTTCTTCACATTTTGTTGACGTAAATTCACGTATGTGCTAATGTACTACGTATCACTGTATATAAATGCAGTCTGTGATCCATCAGTTAAGCACACTGAACTACTATGCAGGTTTGGAAATGAACTTTCAAGAATGCAATTGATCACTAAACTTTTCTGAAACTTTCGAAGCATGTTGTACAATAGTGGAGAAAAAAATGTAGATGTAACACTTGTAAATGCTGAACTATTTGGCTCAGCAGCTTAGATCTCTATTAAACACTTTAAAAATAGCATTTAAAGTGTACAGATATGTGATGTGAAGCTGGATACATAGAATATTATATTATACATATATTATAATATTATACATTATATTATATTATACATATACATTATGTGTATGCTATATTCATCTCACTTCAGTGTTCACTTTTGTAACTGTTAAGCCCTTAATTTTGTTGGTTAACAGAAAATTTTTATAGCATTAATTTGCCCAAGTAACAGCATTCCAAAAGTGTTATTCATTCCAGAAGAAAATTATCATATATTTGGTTAGAAAGTGACAGAATCTTTTAAGATTTTATTCATGGAAAATACAGACCTGTAAGTTTTAGGAGTTTTCATGTGAACACCTTTTACCAGTCAAACTCATAGATGGGAGGCTGTTGGGTCTCTTTTGGTTGGCTGATTGTCTTTTGCTGTTGTTTTTGAAGACAGCAAGCACTAATGACACAGGTATATGTGGCCAGAGACACTTTCTGCCTGTGCACTGAGCTGCTGGCATCTGAAGAAATTCTGGTTGAAGCCACCTGTTCTCAGCAACATGCTTAAGTCTATAACAAGGATCATGGTGCTCCCTTGAGTGCTGTACACTGCACAGGGGATGCCTTAAGTGACATCAAAATGAAGCATAAGCAGAGTGAGCTCACATCTGCCTCTATTCGTCCCTGTCCATATGTTTCTGAGAATGTTTCTTAGCAATTGTGTTTTCAAACACCATTTTAGTGAAGTTAGTCAATGGGCTCAGAAGTAGGAGGGGAGGCATTTTCAAGAGCAGGATAAGGGGTGAAGTGAATTCTCTGCCCTATATGGGCTGACATGTATGCAGTCTAAGGGTTAACCTGAACAGTTTTAGAGAATATTTCTACTATGTTTATGAAATTTAGACTCGTTGCATATATGCTCAATGTTTGCTGGTGAGCAAACTTCTGTACCTTTGAGAATTTCATCCCAGTATTTTCTGCCTGCTCCATAGCAACCTGTAATAATAGCCCATTAATCAAGTGTCACCCCTCTAATACAGAGGAGTTCTATCTTTATTGCCTTCGTTTATAATAATTTAGTTTATACTTTACAATGTTATTGATTTTATGAAATGGCTCATTACATTTACACAAAACTAAATCTTTCAATTAAATACTTTACTAGATTTATTGTTGGATAGCATTAGAAATCAAGCCCTAAGAAATTAATTTTTGAAATAATTATTGGGAAAATGTTCTTACTTATGTTATAGGCTAGTGAAAGAACATAAATTGCTCAGCAAAATTTTAAAAATGAATAAAACCCAGATTCCCTTTCATGAACTTCTGAGTGCCACAAGCAGCAGAAAGTTTGGTTGAACTTGAAAGGAGAAAATTACAATCCAAGATTATCTGTGTACCTTCTGGTAACTGAGAAGAAACATTATCCTCAAAAATGATCCATCAGTCACCTTTTCATTTAGGAGCACATGTGTAAGTAGTGAAATAGAGGGAAGAAGGGTCTACTTAGTACCTCGACTTCCTCATGCCTTCTATGCTGTCCTATGAAATAGGGATTGAAAGCTGGACTGTTTATTTCCTCCTCAAGAAATCAGTACATGCAATAAAAATCCTATGACTATAAATGCCATATGAGTTAATTGGGTTTAATTATACACTTTTCCCAGATTTTATTTTGCTTTTGACCTACGGTAATGCTTTCATGAGTTTTTATAATAAACATTTCAGAAAATGAAACATTTTATTATTATTGAAAACTGAAATAGGACAGAATATGCATTGGAGGAATACAGGCACAATAGAGGCAAGTCTATTCTGAAGCTGATTAAGGGAGTTTGGAGCACTGCCTCTTGTTGTCACTGACCATAAACAGCACAGTGTGTTTGAACCAGGTAATCTGCAATTTAGAAGCAGAGTGAAAAACACACAGTGGTTAAAATCTCAATAACTAAAATTTGTAATTCAGAAGTTATTTCAGTGTGATTCAAACTTTACAAAGCTTCTTACAAAAGGGACTCATTTAATAATTGTATTTATCCTAAATCATTTATGATTAAAAGTCATAAGTCAAAGGTGAGGGGGCTCACTTTTAGTTAAGATACTACGTTTTTTTATAATGTTTTCTACATCTTCCTTTATTATTTTAACTCCATTAGTTTTATGATTTTCTTGGCAAGGAGTTCCCGTTATAGTCTTAAGAAAGCAAAGGGATTCTTGGATTTGTTGCCTGCATAATCATTTATCAGGTCAAGAAAAAGAATTGTGAAAGTCCTAAATGAAAACAGTCTAGTAGAACAGCAGTTTGACTAGTAATGACACAACAGTAGCTGCTGATAGTGTTGTTGGATAATTGTTAAGGAGCAGGGATGACTACCACCACACTGCAGTGGCAAAAAAACTTCTGACAGAGTGCAGTAGTGTGTCCTTCAGGGCACAGCAGCAGAGATCAAGGCCATCACCAAGGGAATGACAGGTCTTAATGCACTACCTCTATTCAGTGGCACCATATTAACTGTTCAAAATGTGTTCTGTTTCTAGCCCTGTGCCATCTTGTCTATTTCTTCTTTAGTTTCACGTCTTTTTTTTTCAGTGTTTTCTTTAGTTGCTTATTATTGCTATTATTATTATTTCTACCTGCAGTGCAGTTTTAATGATTTACCTTTTTATTGCCTTTGGAACACTTCGTCTTGTTGATCTCCCTCCTGCTTCTTTTTCTTAAAGATGACAGGTTTAGTATTTTTAAATTTTTTGAATAATTAAAAGCTTTGAATCTTTGTTTACTCTCTGCTGGACTGCTAGGATTTGTAGCATAAAAAAAAATAATTAGATACTCTTGAGTTCTTGAAAGTATTCCAAAGGTTTTCTCTCTCTGTTAATAAAAGCAGCTAGTTGTATTAGATCAGAACCTCTCTGTTCATCATACAAAATGATATTTTGTGTGCATGCATAGTTTGTATGCGATATTTAATTCTTAATGAATACTAAGTGAACCTTTCTTTCATTTTACCTTGTTTTCTACATGTTTTCAGTGTTGCATATCATCAAATATCTACTGAAGAATTGCTTCTCAGTTCATTGTTGTATGTTACAAAATATTATTTATCTTCAATATGTTTATGCAAGATTACCTAGATATTCTGGAAAAAATGCTTTCTTTTTTAACATTTCTCTCATATTTTTATGTCTCTTGCCTAGTCTTTAATAAACCTTTCCTCTGTGTCATCTCTAAGCAACTGTTGAAAGTCTAATTACACTTCTGAATTAAAAAAAAAAAAAAACACCTTTTTTTTTTTTTTAAATTATATTAAAGATTCCCCCTCTTGAGTGCTTTTCTTCACAGTGTGATGTCCCATCACCAGTGCTTGACCCATTTCTGCTGCCTGTGGTGCAGTTCTCTTCAGCCTGTCAGCTGCAAAAACAGAAGACCTTAGACTTGAGACAAGTCCTGCATCCCTGTCCTCTTCTGTTGTCAAACTGACTTTCGGAGAGTCATATCAGTGCCCTTGCTTGGACAGAGTCCTTTGGCTGTGAGAACAGGAGAAATACCACAGACTATCTTCTCTTCCCTTCTTTCTTTTCTCTAAAAATGGCACTAACACTCACCCTCCTATAATGCAGTGCCACCTGTGGCATTGGGAAGGGCTCTTGTTCCTGTGCACCTAATCTGATGTGTTGGTGCTGCTTTGCAAAAGCTGCACTTCATAGACAGAACAAAAGCAGTATGATGGGGACACAGTGGGTTAGAATGGCTTGTATAATACTTTTGAGTTAAGTTATATTCCAGTCATTGGGAAAGGGAATAAGTCAAGAGATTAAGCAGAGAAGGAGAGAGATAAAAACTACCAGTTTGTTTTCATACATTATTAGCTCACTTCATGTGTATCCACTGCAAGCAAGCACCTTACCTCCCTACACAAGAGAAAACCCTATGTTATTTTGTAGTTTTTCTCAATTTTGGTTATTTCAAACCCAAACTCTGATATGAAATAGACTACAAATCTCTCACAGTCCAGTAGCTGTATTGTCACCCTGCAGTCAGCAATTTTCAAATTTTTTTTGCAATCATTGTTGATTATTTTATTTTATGATTAATTTAATACTTGTTGATGTAGAAATCCTGAAGCACGTCTTGAGAATCTTTACCAGCAAGATAGCATATTTTCTCTCTGTGTCTCCATGAATTCATTGTTATTTGTACAAAAAGCAGTGGTTAGAAAACAAGAAACATAATTAAGGAATTGTTGATGAAAGTAAATACCTAGAAAATGACAGTGGGCAGTATAAATAAAGTTGCCTACCGAGAGGAAGAATTCAGTCTTTGTTTTCCAGGTGAGCTCAGAGCAGTTCAAGAAATTTGCAGTGAGTGAAATCTTCCTTTCCCCCTCTCCTCTCCACATGCCTTTTCTTCTTCAGTTTCAAAAAAAAAAAAGAAAAAAAAAAAAAAAAAAAGATGCTATGTTGTATATAACTTTTTTTTTCCTCAAAAAATGCAGTGAATAGCTTGCTGCGAGGTAGAGAAGAATGAAAAACATTTATGTAGCAAATAAATCACATAGCAAATAAGTTTTGGAACACTGCATTTCATTCACCCATGGGGCATTAATGCCAATCCTAGAGGACAGAACAGAAAGAATAAAACTGAGTTAAATAAAACCAAAGTGTTTAGTCTTACAAACCAACAGCCGTTAGTACCAAGCATTAATTCTTTTTCCGCTGGCAGCAGGAAGGTGGGTGAGACAATACCGTCAGATGCACAAATTAAGTCACTGTGGAAGAAATATAACACAAATAAGTAGGAAAAACAATGCAAAGAAAAACACTGTTGTTGCTGTATAAACTTTCTTCCAAGCTGGAGACGCAGAAAAAGAAAGTTAATGACTTGGTGCATGTCATCTTTTACCCTGACAAGCTCTTTCAGAATAGGAAGAGCGTGTAAGATGCCAGGAGAAGACTTGCAGTACATTCTGATAGAAAAAAAATGGGCTTATGGATTGCAGAAGAGTTACCTTTTCTGCTAACTGAGAAACAGAAATCAGCAGTACTGAGAGTCTAGAGTGCTATTGAAAGCCCTAGTAAAGATTAATCTGAAACAGATGAAAGTTGTGTGTGATAGGAACTTATATACAGCCCTTTTTTCCTCACCATTATTTAACCTCCATTAATATTAGGGGCCCATCATACAAGATTAAAGGAAAACAATCCATGTTTAGCAAAAAGTTCTAAGAGTTCCCCCACATCTCACAAAGTAAGAGAAGCTGTGAGAGAAGCTTTGTTCTCTTTTCATATCAATGTAGTCATTGTACTGGGGAGGGGCAGTATTTCAATCACCTCTATCTTTTTATCTTTAATCTTCATGTTTCTACACATTAAATTTATCTGACAAATTTATGTTTTATTTTTCTACCTGCACTTCCAGCACTTTCTGTACATGATCCTATGTCTTGTACATTCCTAGTTCAGCTGTTTCTTAAGAGAGCTCTATTATGGGACTGCAAGCAAAAGTTAAGGATAGAAATGATACCAAATCTATGGATTAAGTGTATGTTCCACATGCTTTTCACAACATGAGACTGAGAAATTACTGTGGATGAACTATAATTCATATAGTAATTTAGAAGTCTACACTTGTATGATATTCGTTTTTTCTTCTATTCCTAAACTAATTGAATTCAGCTGTACTCATTTTAAACTAATGCATAAGAGCCAATACCCAAAGCAATCTAGTTACTTGCTAATTAAGAACATATTTAAATAGTCCAAAAGAAAGTTTCTCTTGTGACCAGTGCCCCAGACTGATGGGGAGCTGGGATGTTGCCATGTCCATTAGCTAGGTGTAGTATTTATGGGAAAGCGAATATACCAGGAGAATAATGATGTGCATATTCCCTTTGGAAAACACTGCTTAGTTTTTTTAGTAGGATGACTGAAAATATGTAAGCGTAAACAAGTAATCGATGATACATTTAGCAGACTTGTTTGGATGTGTATATTCTGCTTTAATTGCTAAGGTTGTACACGCGTTTGTTTGTACACGTGCAGTTTACTACATGAATCCCTGAAATGGTGCTACATTAAGTCTAGGCTAGGTAGAGACCTGAGAGCATGAGCAAGATTGTCAAATTCACTGTCTTGATTTGGAAATCTAGCAAGGACAGTGATTGCTCCTGTACAGCTTCTGGGGAGCAGTAGTTTCATGCTAGTTTTTACCACTTAGTGTGTGGAAGCTGGCAATCCTGTTGCCTCACCTTTGTGCTAAGAGTGCTGTCAAAATTTTTGATTTCCATTGTGAACTCAAACTGTGAAGCCAAAGCACACAATATATATAACCCCTTTGGTCTTGGTGGAGTTTGTACTGTAACAGTGCTTGCTGTGAGGTGCTGGAGGTGATCACACTTTTTTAGAATATCATTAAATATATCATCTTGTTTCTGCTTTGCTGTCACCTCTGAAGACCCTATCCACTGAGTACCCAGCCCTGAAGTCTAAGAGGCTATAAGGTCTTCCTGACTCGAAAAGGGTCATTATTTTATAATGCCAATTAGTAGCTGACATCCAAATTTTGTATTTATAGCCATGCTTTCTTGTGAAGTGTTCTTCTTGTACGGGTATAGAAGAAGACAATAAAAACTATGACTCAGATGCTTCCATACATTAATAAATCAAATTGCTCAGGTGATTAATTTTACAATAAGGCATTCAAATAATGAGGTGTTCAGAGAAAGATTTATGTAAAAACTTAATAGTTGGTTCTGGAGAATATTTTTCATCCCTTCCTCAAGAAAAGGATGTTGATGTCTTCCTAAATGCAGCAGCAATGTTTGTTTCAAAACAAGTATTCCTAAGTATATTTAAAAAAAATGGATTTCCAGGAATTCCTATAGAAATATGATTGTAGATATGAAACTTCATCTCTTAATGAACTTTTGAGAATATTGCAGTCCCAGGCTTGCAATTTAAGGGCTGTGTAATTACTATGTTTGCTTTGAAGTTCACCTTGCAGATAACTTTGAAAGAAAGAAGTAACTGTTCACAGAGACTGATGAATGACTCCACAAATGCAGAGGGGGAGTTTGCGAACCTGAAAAAGGAAAATGGAGAGGAGAGAACCTGAATTAGGAATGGAAGATTAGGGAAAACACCAGGAAAAGGGAAATATTTAATTTGTTTTAACAAATTATAGTTCAGTGAAGATTTCTAAGATAACACTGCAGTATTTTAATCTCATCAAGTTGAAATATTCTGCACATAACACTTTTTTTCTTTCCCCAGAAAAGCAACTGATTAAGAATTTACCTCAGAACTTTCCATTAACTCCAGAAAGCACTTGCTGATGAAGAACATTCTTTAACCACTATGAGCTTGGGCAAGTGTTTGATTTGACAACTCAAATCCTTTGACACCAAATATTATCTTTATGAGCCCCTTGCTTGAGTTTTTATTTTCATAATTTGCTAGGTTTTTTTGGTCTGTCTTCATATCAAAACATTAATGGAATTAATTTAACTTTAATTTGCCTCATTTAATGAAGAATCCTTTTTTAACTTGTCATACAGTGGAAAAGTAAACAAGTTTTTAATTATTAATATATTGAACAGTAGTCATTGGTGAGAAAAATGTGTTCTCTCTTGAATGTGTTTAAGGTTATTTAAAGTATAAATCTAAACAGTTAATATTCATTTTTGAAAGCTGAAACTTAAGATTATTCAAAGTGCCTCTTATTAGATACTGATATTCAAAGTTCATAGTAGCTGTTAGTGATGCATGGGCAAACAGGGACTTAAATAAGCAGAGAAGGAAACCTTCCTAAATCAAGTGTTTATATATATGTATATGTATTCCTCCTTACATATTACAAGAGCATTTAAAATTCAGAAATTAACTAATAATTTTGAATGATTAATTATTCATCTTGTGCCAGCATAGAGAAAATAAGAATATAAGATACACTTCATATTTTTTTCAATATTTTTTCATAAGCTGTCACAACAGATTTCAGGGAAAGCATCAAAATGTTTTAGTTTATTTAGATTAAATTGTGAAATACTAACCTAGGCATGTGTATAAAATCCATAATTATGATATGCTGGTAGTAAAGTTGCCTTCTTTCTGTTAATAGAAAATAATAACATCTTTCAACAGCAAGCAAATCTGTAATAATAATAATGCAATTAAACTCATTCTTAACTTAATCTTCCCCATAATAAATACTTTTGGTTTTGTAATTGCCAATTAGGAAATTAATTAAATGCATTGTCTGATATTGAAATAATCATGATATACTGCATTAAAAAAAAAAGAAAAAAAAATCATGAGATATATTCTCAATGCTCCATTTCACTTTTATGTATTAAAAATAAAATTGGTCTCTAAGAGGCTACAAAAAGCTCAAAAAAGCTCAGGAAGACAAGGTTAAAATTTGTACTAATATATTAGAACATAAAAAAGAGGGATTCCTTGCCAGTATATGACAGCTCTGTGAATAAATTTGTGAAGAATACAGATAGGACCACTGGGGTTTCCTCCCTCTTAGTTTTGCAATAAGCTCTGCCAAGAATCTTGTTTGTTAAATATGAATTAGAACTCCAGGCTTCTGATGAACCTTTTTTGTTGATAATTAGCGAATTTAAAGCCTGCAGGAAGTAAATCTTTTTTTTTTATTATTTTTTTTTTCCTTATCAGGATATGATTTGCTTTGGCAAATCTCTCGCTATCTCTCATCTCAAGTTACATCACTGGAATATGGTGATGCATACATGTGATAGTAAGCAAGAATTTATTTTCTAAATAGCAAAAAGTAGCGTGAACTTATTGCTTGGAAACACTTTCTAATCGCAGTGGGTAAGTAACATCTGAATAGGTTACTGCATATATATACAAGCAACCAACTTCTACAGTTCATTCATCTGCAAAATGCTCTACATCACATCTACTGTAAAGTAGGGTTCATTTAAGCAAGTGTGATTGTGAAGTCATTTTAATTTGAGAATATTCTTTGATTCTAGAGAAGCAAAAAAAATGAATGTTGGGATTATCAAAATGGGGTGAATGTGTTAGAGAGCAGGATATGTAAACTGCTGCTGAATTTATTTGGTTTTCTACTACTACTTATGAAGAAGCAGAAAAAGAGAGCTCGTACAGCTCACTCATTTGTTTGAATAGAAAGACTATGTGAGTGTCTTAAATCTGAAAAACAAATACTGCTCCTACGTTTTCAATCAGTAGGAAGTAGCACATGATTAGTCTTCTACAGTTATTGCAGTGACCTTCCTCAAGTTTAGTTCAGTAATCATAAAATCTGAATGTTAAGCATTTGCTTGCCAGCCTAGTTTTTTAACAGTGTCTTTTCTATTTATTTTTATCACTAATATATAAATATATGGATATCACATGGCATTTTGCATGAAGATAAATTTCACTTAGTGTGATAGGGTGGTAAGGTTGTGGGCTTTAGCAGAACTGTCTGAAACAATATTCCCAGGTAACTGCAAGAGCTGCAGCTCCCAAGCATCTAAAATAATAAATGGCAATCTTGTCTTTCCTGAGGGCATTTTAGGAATATTTAGCATGTGAACACATGTGAAAACTATGGTGGGCTGAAAGGAGTACTGAATTGTACTTAGCATTCTTGAAACTGAAAGGCAGAGAAGAGCTGTATAAATGAATGGGTTCCTAGAGGCTTTTTTATAGATTATAGGAGGAGAATGTGTTATAATGAAAGGTAATAAGAGCTTTCCTGCCTCCAATAGACTCTACCTCTGGCTAACCTACAGCTATCAGGAGTCAGTAATCCATGTTGGATAAAGAGACTTTGAGGAGCAATTTTATTCTATTGGAATGCACAAGTTTGCACAATGGATTTGTTCAATTTTTTCTAGTCAGCTTTCCTTAGAGACAACATTTCTGAAGTGCTATTTCAGTTTTCATTCTGCAGTTCTTTAATTGGATGAATGGGCTGTGGGGCCCTGGAGGTTGGACAGAAAGTAAAATTTGCACTTTTTGTGAAACTAGCCAAACAAAACCTGTCTTACAGTTTCATCTGACTCTAGGATAAAATGAACATAAAAGAAATGCCTATTTAAAGAATGAAAGTGTGCATGTTTTAGTGGTATTCTCTTCAGATTGGCACATTTTACATGTGCCAATACATACTTTTCCCTCATGGGAAAGTAATATGCTTCAAGTTGCAGATCCTTTTCATAAGAGGCTGAAGGAATAGGCACTAGTAATGCAACAACAGTGATGTACCGTAGGACTGGAACGTAATGCCATACAGCTAATTAGCATGATGTACTCCCTCTGTGCTTCCTTAGAGGAACTGTGATTCTAAATGATAGGTGTGTAGCTTGAAACATTCTTAATCTGGGCAAGTGGTGCAGTGAAACATTACTCTTTGAATAAGAAAAGGAATACAAAATTGAGTTGGGGCAGAATATTTCAAATACAGTGCAGTGTACCCTTTTTCTCCTTTTCATTGTGTTTAGTTATAGTGATTTACTCACTGAGTAGAAGATAGAAAAAATACTATTTTAGACTTGGAGTATTGCTTTTGTTTTATGGCACTTTGTAAAGAATTTTGACTTCTGATGGTTTTTTTTTTTTCCTTTGGACTATTTTCCGTTGGTGCAATCTCATTGTTCAGCAATGACAGGAAAAGTTGTGAAGACTCTTGTTGGTGGATCAATGGAAAAGAGATTTTGAAAAAGCATTTTTCTTTGCAGGTTTTTTCTTCAGGTATGTGAAACACTCTAAAAGATCCTTTCTGTGATACTATTTAAGGAGATTCAATATTGCAGCCAGTATCTACTGGAAGTATCTATTTGGAAATATCTTCAAATATGTAGAGGGGGAAAGTCTTCACCTATGCACAATAAATAGTTGAAAAGCTACGAGTGAGATGGGGGACCATTCCTCCTAGTTTGCTGGCTGAGACAACTTTAACAAGGTGCTGAATCTGGTTACTAAAAAAGGAAGAAGGTCTATTTTCTGGGGAGATAAAAGAGATTTATTCTGGGTAAAGGGGAGACTGGGAGTGCAGCAAACAATTTCAGGGTGAACTGGGAATAGGCTTGGAAATAGGAACAAGAAAAAAGTTAGGGAATACAGCACTTTCAAAGGTAAAGTGTTGAAAACTGCAAAGGTAAAACAGGTATTTGCATGGGAAAGCGTAAGTAGATGAACTGGAACAGATGCTGAGATGGGCTGATGAGATGAGGAAAAGGAAATATCGCTGTTTGGATTGTTCCTGTGCATTATGGCTTCATAGGATTTCTCTGGCTTGAAGAACTTTCTTGTCTTATTTTTGAATTAAGCTGAATCCGTGTACTTCTGGCAGAGCTGAATTTTGACCTATCTTGAAGTGGCAACAGTTGTAGGTCTGAGTCCAATGATTTTGAACTGAGGTTCGAACTTCAAGTGTAGTGCAGATCACAGTTTAAAATACCTGACAGCTTATGATTTGTCTTCTGTCACCAAAGGAGAGAGCAAGTTAAACGGTCTGTAGTAAAAAGCAATTGAACAAATCATTTAAAAAAAAAAAAAAAAAAAAAAAAAAAGGAAAGAAAAAAAAATAACAGGATTGTATTCCTCTTTCTGCTTTTACTACCAGTAGCTTTTAGGTATTTTCAAAAATTCACATCACATTTTAAAAAATGTAGCACTATCTATTTAAAAAGCTGTGCATATTTGTGTTTATATATATCCGTGCTGTATATATGAGTGCCTTATGTGCAAACAGGCATACATTGTAGGCATAAGTAACCTTAGCCCACCAGCTCTAGAGAACATGCAAAATATTTTCAACATTTCCTTCAGTAATTTTTCGCACTCTTTCAGAAGTCTGAAAACAGAAAACAATTTTTGAAGTATGGGATAAATATGCATCAGAACAAAAATTTCTACATCCCTCAGTTCTTTTCTATACGGCAGCTCTTATCACATATGGGAAACCATGTGTTTAATAATATTGTCCTGTGCATTTCAGAGTACATCTGAAATGCTTCAACCAAGAAAAGGGGCATGGTTTGGAGATAATTTTTCAGTGCTTGAAAACAAAGCATATATGAAAGAGGCAAAATGAAACTTGTTTTGTTGAGTGGTGGACAATTTTAGATGATATTTGACTGATTTGACTGAAGAATGAACACTTACTTCTTTGGTATTCTTTTAGCATGTTTTCCACAATAAGAGTTGTGCAATTTTTTATTATTATTATTTTTTTTTAAATCTGTTTTTAAGGGGTGCTTGAGGCTTTGGTCATTCCTACTATTTCCCCGTTGTTTCCTCTTCTTTTTCTATGCAGGCTGTAATACTTACTCTTTGAATCATGCTGGGACATATTTTGGGAATTCATGGGATTATCACCAGGGCTACTGCTATCAGGCAGAACACATGCACATTTTATTATCTCATCCAACACGTTTTCGTTTTCTATGCACATTGAGTCAGCATAGAAGGGGAAACATGCTGCCATTACTACTGGCAGAACTCGATAAATATTATAATGGTCTTTTCAGTGCTGCAGAAGCTCATTCCGTCATGATAATTCAAAATCTAAACATTTCTTAAAGTCCTTATTTCCTGTCTCTTTCTTTCTCCCATCAGCCCTTCCAAAATAGACGGTATCCTGGTCTTGAGCAGCCTAAAAGGTGGCTCATATTACTAGACTATGAAATGATTAGATTAGTCAAATGAGTTTGTGTAGCCCCTGAGATGTAAACAAAGCTTCAGCCAGTGTCCTTTTCTAGAAACTTATCTCTGACAGTCAGTTAGTAAGATAAGACAGGCTAGATGAGTGAGAATATTCTTTAAATCCTAGTTAGACTATTTTTCTAATACCCTGAAAACACGAGTGAGATAATTTGATAGCCTGCTTGTCTTGAATTAAAATCTGTTGCATATATACAAACTGCATAGGATATGGCTGTCTATTTTAAGGTGACTATCACTGTAAAGTTCAGAGTGTGTTGTGAAGAAAAATGCAACAGATGAGGTATCTCATCATTGAGACTGCATCCCCATGGGGCTGACTCCAGGACAGTCTTTGTGCAAGTATGTGCTTCTCCTGTGGACAGAGGATGACCCCAGACCACTGCTGTATGCCAGCACAACAGCAGCAGCTCACATCTTTTTCTCTTCACGTTTGTTTTTCTCTGTTTTCTTCTCTTCCCCAGCAGGAAAAAATATAATGAAGTCTTGCTGGCAGAATGTTGTCAGTATGACTGCAGGTACTCTAAATACAGCTGACTGCGCACACACCTCCCAGCTTACTTCTGCACAGCCTGGGGGCACCTGGGAACGAGTTTGCTTTGGCAGAACTACCTACCGAAAGGACAAATTCTCCTCATGAAATCTGCATCTAAAGATGCCTTTGGAAGTTTGTGGGGTAGATATGATTATGTATTTTAGAAAGACTTTTCCTGTAATGAAAGTATTTCATAGAGATGGTGGAAGTCAGTTATCATAAGAAGAAAAATTGTTTCTGTGATTACTGACATCTCTGCAAATCTGAAATTCAAGCCTTAAACCTTTTGGTGCAACACTATGTGACCTGAACTGTTCACCTAATCTATTTGTTTTGACATCAAAGTGCCTTTTTATTTTCCTTCTCCTATGACAATTTACTGTCTGTGGACTTCTGTGTCTTGGAGAAAGTGTTTAGATTTCTGTGTTTTCTCTTCTTCCTGTCAATGTATTTCCTTAACCACTTATGCCACTCCTTGACTATTTGGAGTGTGTGACACCTTTCTGCATGGATTTTTCCCCCATCTTCCCACTTCAGCCAGCTCTCCATCCATCATTTTCATTTTCAGCTCTGCTGCTTCTTTTTTTTCAAAGTTAATCCACCATTCACAGCTCTCTTTCTCCAAATCTTCACACTCCAACATATGCCCAAACAGTTTGTAAATTTTGCATGTTTTAGTCCTGACAGGACAGAAGTTAGGTTTTGTATTTTTCTTTGGCATAATTTGAGGAAGGTGTTCTGAATGGTCTCATCATGCTGGCAATAGTAACTCAGGCGTTGTCTGTTTGAAAGGGGACAAATTAACTAGTCAGATAATCTTTTCACAATCAGGAATCAGACCATCTACAGCAAAGTTAATTGGAGATACTTTGCAATTTAGGGCAAAAAAAAAAAAAAAAATCAGAAGCAATCATTTCATTGTATTGAAAATGAAGTATGCAGGTGCAAGTTAACTCTGTTGGCAGTGGCGAGGCACATAAATGGGGAAGAGGAACTGTATTCGAAATTCACAGGTAACAAGCTGAGAAATCTGTTTCTCTAACAAAGCAGAATATTAAAAAATATAAACAAGCCTGTCTCTGATAGCTTAATCAATGACAGCACTGCGAGATTGAGTCTTCAGTATCCCTAATCATGCCTTTCTTGAGTTTAGAATAGGAAGACCAAATTCTAACTTTAGGTTCAGGTGCTGCAATTGGCACTTCCTGAACATGAGCACATTCACTCTGTGTATTTCTACAAAGTAGGCAGTGAAATGAAATACCAGATTTTGAAGACTTTATGTTGTGCAGATCTTTTTTCAGCTTTCTTGCCCTGTTCTAGAAGTATTTATCTTGAATGTACAAGAAGTGCTCTGATATGGGCAGTCAGAATGTATAAGGTGTATTTCAGCTGCTTAAACTGTGTTAAAGCTCTGCCCAGCATTCAGCTAAGGAATGAGCAGAGAATCTGCTGTCCTCCATAAACTTCAAGGTAGTCAAGAACCTGAATTGTTCCTTTTCCAGCTGTAGCATTATCTGTTTATATTGTCGACGGGGCTTTTTTTTTTTTTTCTTTTATGAGCCTCATCATAGGTCTTTAAATATGAGATGTTGATGTTGTTTGCTAAGAAACCACTCCATTATTCCAGGAACATATGTTCATGACAAGTACAAGTCATGAACATTTGAATAGTTTCCATCTGGCATGAATTAACATAGTATCATAATAAATGAGAAGTGTTAATACTAGGAAGTTCATGTGGGTATTCTAGATTTAACTAATATTTATAGTCATATAAATATATGAAATTTTGTTTTGGTTATGCTTTGAAGAGCATAGATAAAAGCATGATTTACCATACCAGAGCTGACTGCAAGCCATGAGGTGTTTCCAGTAGTATAACACTTGAATTAACCTGATTATGAAGTACAGTCTCTCTGAAATCCCTAAGTACTTTCTAGCTCTTAAAAAAACTACTTTTAGGGAAAATATAAAATGCAAAATTAGAATATATTGCTGTATGTAGCAGTGAGGACATGAGTGCGAACTCAACACTATTTGTTAACATATGTACTTTAAACCCTTCATTGCCCCTTGAGTATATAAGATATAGCTAGCATCCATATGGCCATATGGAGACACTGCACTCATTTAAATAACAAGTGCATAGTAAAATTATCTTGGCCCCACTGTGTATGTTGTTTTTTCAAAAACGTTAATCTTGCTATCTATATTGAGCAGAAAACATGACTTTTTTCTTCTGAATTATAAGTTTAAGCCGTTCTACAGTAGAAATTTTGAGACAAGATGATCTTCTGGCATTATATAGCACTGATTTTTGCAGACTGTTGTCTATTGTACAGAACAGCTAAATATAATTTAAAATGTCAGTGTTCCAAGTGGACCTTTATCTGTGCTGAGTACATATTTAAAGTTTTATGTTTACTTCTATAGTCCTCATAAATCTTCATCTGCTCTGGTATATTTTGATAATCAGGAAATACTTTTTAGTGCATGTAAAAGAAGTACAACATAATACCGTTATGAAGGCTGTACTTTTTATTGTGGTCTTTGCTAATAACAACGTTTTTAAGGACACAGCAGTCCTGCCACACTTAAGTTTGACTTTTATTTTTTCTGAGAAGCTTTAATCTTCTGATTATATTTCATCTAAAATACAGTATCCTCTGATACATAGACTGCACACATCCCTGTGCCATATGTACATGCCTTTATTATTGCCTGAAGTGCGGTAATTCACAGAAAGTAAAGGAGTCTTTCTTTGATATTTATTTAAAAGAAAGTTAAAAGGCAAAATTATAAGGTAAAATGTTAGGATGTTCAGTATAAATATTTTCAGAAAAATGCATGGACATCAACTGTGGACTATGGAGTATTTGCTAGCACATTCTGAAAGTGCCAGAAAGATTTAAACTGAAAGAGAACACAGAGTTTCATCTGTTGACTGTGATAATATTTTCCCAACAGGGCAGTGAGCAACCAAAAAGCGATCTGTAGTCCCAGGGAACCAAAAGTGTTTGTGTGTGTATATGGTTTGGGGGAGTGGGAAATCATGCTTTTGCTTAATCTTTCTTATTCAGTTCTGCTTTATGACACTTGATAATATCAAAGCGCATATGTAGTACTTTGTTGTTGTAGGCTGTCCTACAATGTGCTTGCTGGTAATTTGCCATTAAGCAGTGCAGTAATGTATTAAGTTGCCCAATGTGGGTGTTCACAGTAGAGCAAATATGTATATACTATATCTAGCGTGATACTGTCCAGCTTGTACATTTATTTTTCCCCAGAAAATATGTTAACTGATCTAAGAAATATAATATGGAAACCTCATGTAAACACCTGCAAGTGTTTTATGTAACAATCATGGAGTTCAATAGGCTATTTCACCTATTCATCTATTTCTTTTATGTTCATCATTTAGTTTTAGATTTAGGACAGACTGCAATGTTTAAGCTGTTTCCATATGCCTTCCAAATCTTTGTTTTGCTGCAAGCCTTTGGAAATGATTGCTTTCTGGAATAAATCTGGAACATCTTGTTACATGCAGGCAATGCTCACAGCACGTGACCAAAGTGACACTTTGGATATGCTCAAAGATCCAAGGTAGCCTCAGGTGGAGATCTCCTGGAGCCCTTCTGCGGCTCAGACTCCAGCCAACCACTTTGTCATGTTCTGGTACAGGGTTTTCCTGCACTGCTCCCTAGTATGGCGTAGGTGAAGAAATGCCATTTTGTTTGGAGAAGTCCCTTTGGAATCTGTTGCGCTTGGCTGTTATTCTCTTTAATGGCTTTCATTCTGGGGAAACTCAGAAGATCTTCTGGCATGAGAAGCTGAAGAAATATAAATACCAGGAACAGGGATTTTTTTGAGATTTTTGACAGCAACTTGTGTATTTTGGCTGAACTTCCTCTAAAAATCTATGGCAGAGAAACATTTTTTCTCTTCCTCTAGACATGAGTTTAACACTGTGTTCAAGTTGGTAGTAGGAAAGGGGCATGATCTGGCAAGCTGCATAATTCAAGTCCTGTTTTTAATAAAGGTCCTAGGATTTGGCAGTGCAGAAGAGGCAGATGGGTAGAGGGGTAGCAGTCTTGGCTGGCTGCCACCCACAAGAAACATACAGCCTCCTTGTTTAGTGTGTCTGGGCGTAATTTTCACTGACATACAACGAAGTATTTTTAGAGTGATGTCAGTTCATTGGCTGAACAGTATTGTTTGGCACACTGAAATGATTCCCAAAAGCACTCTGCTTTTGAGAACGGCACTTTTCTCTTTTCAGTATGTCATTATTCTGCATGGTAATGACTGTTTTGAAGGGCAGGTCAGGTAGTCAAATAAATGTGTGGTTGGTGCTTTCTGATTGTTTCTAAAATAGGCAGGCCAATTTCTGCTGAAGGAGAGTGAGTCTGAAGTGTGCCAAAAATCATTCTGATTCGCTAGAGAAATTCCAATAGCTGTAAGCACAGCCAGGGGAGCTGGCCTAATGTGTGCAGCAAAAATGATCATGTAACGTTCACAGTGTGGTCATCTTATCTTTGTGCCTTTGTGCAGGCTGTACAACAGAGACAAACAGGGAGAAGCAGCAGAACTGGCTCCAAGTGGTGACCCAAAAGCATAGATTAGCATAGAAATAACAAATAATTGTGCTTGTTAAGTGAGTGCTGCTTCCATAGGGATATGGATAGCATTTAGTGACTCTGGACATAGAAAATAATTAATTAGGGCATTTTGTATTTGTAAGAATGAGAAACATTTTAAATAATAATCATTGCTATTTTTGCGGTGATGTGGTCTGAGATGACCACAATACAAAAATCCATACCCAAACACCTCCAAGACTCAATAAAACATTTTGAACAATTGAGAAACAGATTTGCATGGTTTTCTGAGGGAACTGCTTTCCTAAGTCACTAAAGCAATCTGCAAAATTCCATCTGTAATTACTGAACACAGTCAAAGAGTGAGGAATAATAAAAGGGAAATATGCTGAAAGTTGTTGCTCTCTGACAGTGTATAATGAGCGCGTCAGGTAATACAGCTATTCTGTACGGCAAAGTACAATCTTTCATCTAGTGTCAAAAGGCTTTTTTAAAGTGCTTTTCATATTAAAGGTGTCAGATATGTATCAAGTTTCTCTCAGTTTTATGAGGCAGAAAGTGAAGAATGAGTTAGTGATTTGCTAAGATCACTAAGAAATCAAAACCAGAAAGAGGAGCTCAATTCATCTTTCAGTCCCTCCCTTTACTCTCAGAACATTTTAGGAGTTTTTTTTTTTTTTTTTAATAGTTCCAGAAATGTAGAAATTATACATTTAAGGACACAAGGTATTGCATCTAAGCTAGTGAGGTTAATTCATTTCAGCATGTGACTATAATTTTCTGCCACTGAATGCTAAGACCTAGTTTTATTATTCATCTAAATGGATTCATTCCCAGCTTTGAGGTAAATGTATTTTATAAAAAGTTCTGAGCTCTCAGCAGTATTTTTTACAAGAACTAGAATGACAACAAGATATTTCAGGTTGGTTATTCTACGAAATTAAAAAAAAAAAAAAAAAGCGAAATGTTGAGGCTTATTTTTTGGGGGGTGTTGCGCATTGAACAGTGGTGGTGTTGTGTTGCTGTGACTGAAGACCAAAGATAACTTATCTTTTGTCACACTGAAACCTTTGTGGAAAATGAGGCACCATGCTGCAGTGCAAACGAAGATGGCATGTCTGGCACACTGCTGGCAGTTTTGACAGGAGGCTGGGAGCCATGATTCAGAATTGGCACCTAAAAACTAAGTTCTGCAGAGTCGGGAGGGTGGCCTGCTCATTTCTCATTGTCTTTTCACCCTTTAATTTTTAACACATGTTCCCATATCTGTCTTCCTCTTCATCCCATGGAGGTTAGTAGTATTAATCAATTCAACTATTAAAAGGTAAAAGCAGTTTGCACTTCACAGCAATAAGGGATCGAGGGAATTGATGCTGACCTTGTTCCTCATGACAGTTTTTAAACTTGTATTTAAATGAAGTTCCCTTCTTTTGTTTCATGTCCATAGAAGTACCTGTGTGCCTGAAATAATGAATTGCTCAAATAGAGATTTTAACCTAGGTCTTGAAACGTGAAGTTTCATGACACCTTGGAGTTCATCTAACAGCTTGCTGCTTCCTACTGGGCCTCATCTCCCTCATCCTGTAGTCCAGGCACTCCTCCTGCTTCTCTTGTGACAGCTCCACTGCTTGTCACTTTTTTTTCCCTTGAATGTTATTTTGCTAGCAAAAAGCTGAACCACTTCTCTCAAAGGTCAGATGAGCATGCAACCAGTCCAAGTGAAGATGAGAACAGCAGGACTGCCCCTTTTGACATCAGCAAGTTCTTTCATCCTCTCAGATGCCTCAGGGGATCCACCTCAAGGTGTAATGTGGGAAATGCTGAAAGCTACTGCTAACAGCTGTCCTGCCACCTCCAGTCACAGGTAGCTCATTCCTACCCCAGCACCACTTCCTACGTGCTGGTCCTGGTGTCCCTCCTCAGTCAGGAAATTCATTTGGATTAAACAATGAGTTTTGTGGGGAGTTTTTTGAAGTAATTTTCCTAGAGTAGTTCTTCTACCTATTTCACTGCAAGACTGAACAAATACTGAAACACAGAGGAAGGTGCCACACAGCTTCTGACACACAAGGCGTTTTCTGCTGACTGGGGGGCACTTACACAGAATGTTTTTGTTACTGCTGTCTTGGCTCTGCTGAAGTTTCTGGAGCTATCCTGGAGTATCAAAGCAAAAAAAGTGACATTTTTTACACTTCCAACACGAACATGATTTTTTTTTTAAACACAAGCAATTTATATAATCTTCTGTAACTGTGAGAAGCAGTGAACTGCAGAAGACAAAATCTTAAGCAGCTTTGTATCTGGAGGAAATAAATAATCAGTCTATAGAGTAAACTAAACTAAATTGACCCTTTTTCAGTTTAACCAAACTTGAGAAAATCTGCTTGGAACAGATGTAATCTGCGTTATCAGACAAATAAAGACTTCCAATTTTTTTGCACCCCTTGTACTCACTGCAGAAGAAAATTCCCAGCTACTCCCAAGTACTGTTGCCCGCTCTTAGAACAAGATGCAAGCTGGTTTTCCATCTAGGTCTACAATCCAATGGATTGGGCATTTTGGAGCAGGAAAATAATTATGACAGTAAAAATCTTGGAAGCCTTCGTGAAAATTAAAGGATTGCTGCATTTCACTCATTTTCAATTTATTAGGAACTCTTCTCTCAGAAAGTTCTACCCTGCATCTATTTAAGCAGTTCGTTGCTGAAAGCACACAGTTGCAGAAGGCAGTTAACAGTTTGTGCACCACAGTGGTGCCTCTGGCTTCACCTTTTCTTGCAGAAGTAGTAATGTTACTAACTGGCAAATAGAACAGCTGATGCTGGCAGAAAAGAGTTTGCAAACTTATCTAAATGGGATTTAACAAATTAGATTGAATCAGGTCATGCTGCAGCTTATTTTGTTTTGCATTTTAAAAGTTGCACTGTAGTGATATTGAGACACAATGCACTATTATATTAATGCATTATCATATTAAAGCTCCTGAATGTATCTCTTAATTTTATAAAATGTAGGTAACAGCTTGGTGGAGTGCAAATTCTGCAGTTGCTACTGATTCCAAAATGCTTTTAACTGGCTATTTTTTCTTTGAGAGGGTAAATTTCATTTATTTTATTTATCTTTTCTATGTAATTTGGAAAATGAGACATCCTAAAGCTATTTGAATCTGTTATGAGAAAGGAATTTCACTAGTACCAAAAAAATGGTAATTCCTAGCATCTTTAACATAAGCTAATATTTTTAGATATGTAGGTTGTTCCAAAGGTAATGCCTTCCATTTCTTTCCCTAGAAACTACAATAGACATAAAAACACAATAACACTATTTGATAGAGCAAATTCTCAGCTACAAAACACTGTTCTTCTACGTAATCGTGACCATTAACTATGTATTTTCACCAATGATGAACCAAGAGCCTGCATGCTGCTAAAAATCTGCATCAGCAGAGGGGACCTGCTGTTTCATAGCTACTGCATATGATGGCATTATTGCTAGGAAAACATTGCTCACAAAGTCCATCTCTCAACAGTCCATAAAAATGAAAATCAGAAAGTGCCACATCCAGACTATATGGTAAGTGTGGCAGTCCAGCCCAGCCAAGATTGGCAGTATGCTCCACAATCCTCAAACTGGTACAGGCTTTGATACTGTGATGTAGCTGTCAGAGTTGACAGGTTGTCCAGGTTTCAGAGAACCCATAAGGGTCACCCAGTTTTTATCCCAAAAGACAGTGCACATCACTTTACTTTCTGAAGGCTGTGTTTTGAACATTTTCTTTGATGATGAATTCATCACGTTGTCCCTCCATGGACTGCCATTTTGACTCCAGCTCTAGTGGTGACATCAAGTCTTGTCACTAGCAATGATGTTATGATTCAGGAAACTGTCACCTTCAATCTCATATTGGTTCAATAAGTCCTGACACACTTGCACACAGTGTTCTCTCTGCTCATGTGTGAGCATTCATGCAGCCAAACTGGTGCAAACTTTCTGATATTCGAACACTGCCATGATTGTTTCTAACACACTGAAGCTGATATTCAGCTCTGTACATGATTCCTTAGTCATAATCTCTTAATTCACATGGATGAGCTGATCAAGATGCTCTTCATTTCATTGTGTGACAACTGTGTATGGCCATCCAGAATGTGGATTGTCTTTCATGTCGCTGTCACTACTGTTGAAAGGCACTACCCACCACCTCACTGTGCAGATATCCACTGTTTGGTCTGCATGAATGTTCAGCAGGTGTTGATGAATGCCAGTGGTTGCAATTTTTTTCACATGGAAAAATTCAGTGACACCCCTTTGCTTCATATGCACTTCCATGTAGATGCCATTTTGTCAGTCTGCCCCGTCTTCTGCCATCTGTCACACAAATGTAACAGAATACTGATGGGAAGGCTCAGCCTCTGCTGCCGTGCCACTAACTTGTGCCTTCAGTGTAATCAGCCAACATAATAAAGTAGGAGGCATTACTTATGAAGCAGCCTTTGTAATTTAGCAGTGCATCATTTTGCAACTCTAAAGGTCCTTGGTATAATTCTACTCTTAAGTTTTGCATAAGCTGACTTATGTCCTGAGAATTCCTTTATTCCCATCTTTTTTCCTAGCAAGACCTGTGGTGTTATAAAATGTCTTTTGGCAATGTTGAATTTCTTGAACAAATGTGTTCCTCATTTGTCCAGTGCAGATGGCCTGCCCAGTTTTTCTTCTCCATAGATGTTTGATAACCATTGTGACAAGGAACCTTCAATAAAAATATGAAGGATGTTACAGTGGTTTGCACTTTTTTGTACAGCTTTGAATTTCTAGTGGCAAGAGCTGCTCTTTGTTGACTTACGTATAAATGAAATTTGTTGACACTTATTTTGATATGTTGTAGTTTTCATTGCAAATTACAGAAGATGAACTGTAGAGTCCCTCTTGCAAATATGATTTTTGTAAGTTGGACCAGATACATATAAAGAATTTCTGTCCCCTCAGTTATCTGCATTTGCATTGTGATGTGTGTCTATTCTGGATGTGTTTTCCAGTGAAGATGAGACCTGTCCTTCCAAGTTGGTGGTAGAATTTGACTGTGCAAGGTACAGAACTTAGCTGTGCATGGCAAGGAGAATTTATGTACAAACTGGTTTGAGATTTAGTGAAAAAATATTTGAGTTGTCAATAGAGATGTAATGAGCCACCTGAAGCCTTAGTGCTCAAACTGCTTACTTTATCAGTCAGGCTTGTAACTGCCAGGAAAATGTTCTTTCAGCTATATTTATGTAGAGCATCCAGATGTCAGTTAGCTAAATCACAGTCCTATATTCTCTAGAGAGACTTTAGGTCTTGTTTCTAGTTAAACGATACAGCAGGTGGTAATCAGAATTCAGCTCAGATGTCAGCTACACCAGAAGTTTTTGTCATTTCTGTCTTCTCCATCTTTGTGCGTGTTTTCACATGAGATGGACAGTGGAAAGCATAAAGCAGTATGACAACAGTTTGGTAGCTACAGTAAAAGACATTCTACTACAAAGGAAAAAGAAATGAATACTAATCACAATTCTTAGCAGTTTGTTTTAGATTTCTTAGTTTGAGGAACTGACTCAATAATTTGTTTTGATAATTAATTCATTGAATTTTAAAAAGTGGTAAGGTATATTTATAAAACACTATAAATGAAATTCTAATTTGTTGCTCTAAAATTTATCAGTTCAATGAACTGGGTGTTTTCTGGGTGTTTCTCTTGATCTCTTATCCACTGATACTAATTTCCATTACAAGTCTAGAGTTATGTATTGAATCTTTCATCTTTTCTGAAGTCAGTGTTAGTTTTGGAGATATATAATTTTTAATTTCATCATATCTAGGTCTGAATACTTCATGTTTAAAGGCTTTGTGTTTATTCAAAATCTGGATTGACTGGGATTTTTGAGTGGTTTAACCAGCTATAGCTTTTTCAGTGCGTTAGGTCTTTGGTAGAAACCTCTTTCAATGTAATTTTTAGCCATCAATTAAATTTATTAATTAACCAGTGTTTAATAAGAAAAGCATATACATTTCTTGTTCCACTTCATTATTTCGCATTCAGAAAACCATAGAATTAAACTTTTGTCAATACACAGCACTATTCAGTGATAAACCATATTTTGATGTTATCACAAAAACTGGAACATTTTTGTCGGAACTCTCAGGTGAATTAAGGAATCAAATCTTGGTTAGGCATTTTTTAAATGTCCTAAGTGCAATAAGCTGCCATATTTTTATATTAAGGATTATGAATTTATATGTATTTGAAATAGCATGTATTTAAAAAGCAAATCATATATGCATTAGTCATTTTAACTGGATTTAACTAGAACCCATTGGATTTTGAAGTAAACTGGCCACACACAAAATATGTCATATCTAAGAATTCCTGTGGGGCTCCATTATTGGCAAAAATTCAGCAACCATCAAAACAAATTAATGTTAGTAGGGTACTTGGGGCTTGTTTGAGGCAAAACAGTTTATGTGAACTTCTGGACTGGACATCTTGCCACCTCTGTGCAGTCCATCTTTTCACCCAGGTAAGGAAGACCGCCTGGTCTGCATTTTTCCGTAGATGTTCCCCTGTCTCAGTTGTATTTGGATTTAGTAGGCAGCAGCTGGATCTAAGGGCAGCAACAGGCTTCAGACTTCTCTTATAATTGGCCAGCACATAATGTACCCTACGTTAATCGTGACAGTCGTATCTCAAGACATTTCCTTTTATTCTTGCACAAACAAGTCAAGATTTTTATACTTTTATAGTATTGTCATTGGAGCAAAGGAAATACAAATGCTCTTTGGGCTGCACTACCTGACTAGATAGAATTACTTCTCTGATCACTGCCAAAAATTCTATTTTATCTTCAGCCTGTATCATTCAGTGAAATACTCTGCTATGCAAGATTGTTTTTCTCGCTTGACCACACACAGTACAGGAGTAGCCAATGAGAATACAGTTACATAAAAAAGTTGAAGTCTTTCTATTTGGAAAAAGCAAAAAGCAGAAAATCGAATGTACTTATTTCAAAACTTTTAGTCTGATTTGGTATCTAGTGCACATCATGCTGAGTGTGAGCCCCAAGCAACAGAAGAACATTTTATGTCAAAAGAAAGAGGCTAAGGTGTATGCTCATTAGATGCCATGCAAACATTCCTGGGGCAGAGGTGGGGAGAAGAGATAAAGAGGGAAAAAACTTAAAGCTGTCCCTTGATTACAGTAACTTTTGAACTGAAAATTTATGTACATTCCATGTGCTTATTTTCCACTGCAGTTCATGAATAAATGAACTGGTAGTGCTACAACATTATAGCTCAGTGCACTGCAATTTTTCTAGCCTGACAAGTAGATGCTCTGTGTTACACCAGAGCAGTGTATAAGCTGTATCAATCTTGGCTGCTTGCAGAGGAATATTTTTAAGAAACCTCAAATGCCATAGCAGTTCATTTTGTTCAGTTTTTACTTTTATTAATTTTTAGGAGAAAGAAGAAAAGAAATAGCACTACTTTCTGATTTTACATCTTTCTCTCTCCTTCATACTGTTGAGATCACACTACAGTTAGTTATTTTCCATGCATATAATAGTAGAGTCTTCAGCTGGACTGTGTGCTGCTGATCATAACCTTTGAGCCAGCAGTTCAGTCAGTTCTCTGTCCACTGCCTACGTATCTGGTCCATGCCTTATCAGTTTGTCTACCATGAGAGAAAAGATAAGAAAGCCTTTTTAACATCAAGATACACGTTATCCACTGCTATCCCCTCATCCACTGAACCAGACTTCTCGCCAGCTTGGTTAAGCATGATTTCCTCTTAAAAAATTCACACTCATTATACACAGTATATTTTTTTTTCACTTCATTATTTCAAGTACCACAGTGAAAGTGAGTTTTCATTATAAGAAGTGGAGACTGGAAAACAAATTAGTTAAATTCCTTCTTAAAGCCATCAAGAGGTCATTGTTTGCTGTGCTATGAACTGTTTAACTATAGGTCTGTGATTTTCTGAACTGTTGATGTAATTAAACAGACTGTCGTAAATCTTATCCCTCAAGTTCTATTTTAAGATTTTATTTTATGTTTTGGTAACACAAAAGGTATAAATGTCTGTATTTCCATTATCTGAAGAAAATTTTTAACTTTGTCGTGAGTAGGTGCTGTATTTGGTTCCACAGGTCTAGGTCAAGTGGAGATTCCCTTAAAATGTAAAACATTTCTGTTAGTCAAGTGGCTAAAGTAGCAGAGTCAATCTGTTTCTTTCAGATGGCAAAAGAAAAGGAACAGTAGCACTTTCCAGTGTTTATAACACTTGTTATTTAACTATGTTAATTGGCCTTTCCACTCTATTTATTATTAATGGCTTGACAAGTTTAGAAAAACTTTTCAGGATCTGTAAAGCTACATTTTTCTGAGGTTTGCTAATTAATAGTGTCCAGTGCTTTAATTATTTATTTTCAAGCATGTTTTAAATGCCCCAAGGATGTCTTGTTGAAAAGTGGGATAATTCATGCCACCTAAAATTAATGTGAAAATTTCACAAGAACAAAGATAGCCAGAAGCAAGCTATTTGAAAAGGCCTGCAAATCTGACATATATGTGTGTGCCAGTGGGTATGTGTGCATATGAACTTCAATACTTAGGTGTAATGCTTGGTGTTGTATTAAGGTAATCTCACAAAAAAAAAAAAAAAAAAAAAAAAAAGCTCATTGTTCCTTATTTTTTTTTAAAGTTTTTTGTACTTCTGTCATTTAAGCAGAAATCAACTGTCATATTTTTACATGGTTAGTGAAAAATATCTATACAATGTTTTAAATTTTCTAATTCACGTATGAATCACAAATAGCTAGCGGTAGAAAAGAAATGAGTTCACACCAAGAGAGCAAGAATAGGAAATTACAGTAGTGGATGTGATACACTCAGCACTAACTCTTGTTATATATAGTGGTTAGACTCCCAGACTGAGTGTTCATTGTTTGATATATACACACCTGTGCTTTATTCCTTGTTTTGTTACTACAGTCTAGTGATCCTTTTCTTTATTTCAATTCTGAAGTAAATATATATGTCTATGAAACTAATAAACATCCTATTTAGGCAGCGGGAGACAAATGACAATATACCTTAGTTATATTCTCTAGGAAAATGCCACAATTTTCTCTGTTTCAGTGTGTCTAAATCATATAAGGTTTTTTTCCCTGTGACTGTTGAGTTACATTCATGTAGTTATACCTGGATAGATAATTAAATGTTGCCCTGAATTTAAATATTGGCTTATTTTGACTTTTATTTGGAGTGCATTAAGCACCATGATCTTGAATTGTAGCCCAGATTTTACTGGCAGTAATGAGTAATGAGGTTGATAGATTCTGGAAAGAACTATGCTGTCTTTTTGAAAGTGCAACATGCAGATGCAAAATGATCTAGGTAGACTAAGCACCTTACTTATTTGGGAGATGCCTGTGTCTTAAGATAGATTATAAATTTATTTGACTATATATTAGTGTTGAAACTTCTTTTATCTCGTGATGGTGAAGACGTTACCAAGAATGTAATGCATGCTTAGTGCAGTGAAATTGTAATGGGCTGTAATCTTCTGTTATCCACTTTTGCACTGATTTTGGCTACATTTGAAAATCATTTTACATGAAATCTTTTTTTTTTTTTTTTTTTTCTAAATAAGATCTTAGTAAGCAATCAAAACCCCAAATGCTCTTTCTTCCATAGACATGGAAATGCATATCTTTTTGCATATCTTTGACACACTATGTGTCTATACGGACAATCAGTTCTTAAGCAAAGTACTTGAAGAAGTTAGTTCGCTTTTGAGGAAGATTCACCTTCCATTTGTTGGTACATTAAAGTTCTACTGTTGATTTTGTGATAAACACACACATACAAAAAGATAGTTCTAAATTATTGGAGGCTTTCTAACTTTCATTTCAATTATCACATTTTTCTTTTATCTGTATGATAAACTGTGAGTAATTTCTAGGGTAACAACGAAGCAAAAATAAAATGGAAAAAATCTTAGAAATCTCACACTTTTTATGATTAAAAAAAACAACAGAGTAGAATATTGGAAAAGAAGAATAAAACATTTTTGAAAAGCAAAAGAGAAATACTTAAGACAAAATTAAATATTGACTTTGGAAGAAGTTTGTTAAAGTCAGTTCTACTTTCATTCTTGTTTCATTTACCTCCGAAGTTAATGGAGAAAATACTTCACTGGAATGAGAATTAAAATGCTTCCTAATTTTGGAACTTGATTCCTGTTTCTAGTAGCTGCCATTACTTTGACTGATCTTACATATTTTCCTAAAATAAATACTAGGATACTTGAGTAGGAAATGCTACTTATTGCTCTGAAGCAATGTTTTAATACACAAAAGTGCACGGCAGCGTTATGAGATCATTGATGTTTCCTCCATCCCAGCTACTTAGCTACAAATATCGGAGTCATGTTTTGGAGGTAAGAGCAAACATTTGAGGTCTTATTTTTATAGTGGAAATAAACTGCATTTTTAGTTATGATATTACATATATAATATATTCATTACATTTCTGAAGCTTTTAAGTATTAAAGTGTCTTAAGATCCATATTTTTCAACGCCATTTCATATGGATAAAATCAGTCACACAGAATTCAAAGTCTTCACACATAAAATCAAACAGATACTTCAGTTATAATTGTATTTGCAAGTAAGAGCTTGTTGAAGTTCTGTGTACATTTTTTTGATTCAAGCACTGTCATATCTTTTATTAGAAAACAGGAATTTTTCAGTTGATAGACTATTTTGTAGCTTTGTGGTAGATTCTGTGTTTATAAACTACGGAAGTGCATGTTGCTTAAGGACTGCACCCTACTGTTGAGGAACAGCTCCTGGTGAGATATTCATCCAGCACTGTGATGTCAAACCTAGCAAGAAGAAATAGATAGTATTTGATTTGCATATATTGTCAGCTCAGAAATCCTTTGCAAAACCCGATTTATCAGTGCTGTGTTCTGTTCTCACAAATAAATGTTCAAGAGATTTGCTTCTGTCCTTGTGTAAACAGTCAAAATTCTGTCAACTTTGTACGTATTTTGAAAACTCTTAAATTACTATAAAATTGAATTTTGCTTTTTCTTTAGCTGTAGTCAATTGGTTTACACAAGCTTTGAAATTTAGATTAGTTTATCAGTTCTCAGGCTTTGAAAATGCTTCTAATGCAGTGATCATCAGTAAAGCCAAATGATTTGCAGCGTTTGCATCAAGAGTGTCTCTGTTACCAAATGTTCTGTTGATGTAAAATAGTAATTCTTTAAATGTTCTATTCTTTACTATTTCTTTCTCAACTGAGCTCCAGTGGAATAAAGACATAACATACTCTGCAGACATAAGATTTTTCTTTGTGTGCCTCTGGCTTATAGCTGCTTTTCAGAGGGTTTTAGAAATCTGTGCAGTGTGTTTGTGAGGGCGCGGGTACAGTTTTACCTTGATTTCTTCAGAGCAATCAGTGCAGGTTTATGACTTGTTCTTTAATCTTTCTCTCTGAAAAGATTCTTCAAATCTGTCTTGTAAAATGTTTCTACTTAATATTGTCCTGATATTCATGAAACAGTTTATTTCTCTTAAGGAAATTATCTTCCATTGTGGATTTTCTGTCTTTGAGATATTGCATTTGGAAACCTGCATACCTTCTTACTTCATGTTGGAGTTATGTGTCCAAACTTGCTCACTTGTTTATCTAGGAATATGATGTTTATTAGTTCTTTGAACTCTTTCCAGTGAATGTAGTTACTGATATCGAAGAAGAGTACAAGTCAAAAATTTATTTATAAAACCTGATAAACAAGCTATTTGCAAACTTCTGATGGACACTTTTGACATTGTAATTTGCTACTGCAGTCACTATCTTTTTATCTAGCCTCTCTTCCAAACCAGCCAGCCAGAATATTCGGAACTGTCCAAGGACTCATTTTATTCTACAAATGTTTATGCAGATGTGTTCTATTCAAGTTAACGTGTTACATAAACTGAGTTTTATTCTCAAGCTTAGCATTTCATTTTATCAGGCTGTCATTAAAAATAGCGAGTTGCAAATTAGCAGTGCTAGCTGACTCTCTTTAATCAATTTCCTTAGCAATTGTGAGGCTCAGAATTACCTTTAGAAGCGTTTAATAATACCAGTGTTACATTTATATGGCATCTCAGGACAAAGGAGTTAATCATGACACAGAATCTAAACCGCAGATTGACAGAAATAAATCAGATGAGGGAGAAGAATTCCCACCAATATTATTTCACAAATGGTGGCATCTAATTGCCTTCTGTGTGTTCACCAGGACTGCTCTGAACCTTGTTTCTGAATGATTGATTGCTCAGCTCAGATGCTAAGCTGGATTTGCAGTTTATCGAAGGCTGTTCTAAAGTGAATAAGTCTTAAAAATGAGTTGAACAGCATCATACATTACAGTTGGCTGCTGTGTTGGTTAATGCTGCACATCCAGCCCTCTGACATTATCACAGACATTATAATCTTCTATTACTGCAGGGGAATGGCCTGCTATCGGTAATGTGTTCAGTCCTTGAAAGATTCAATATCAAAAGCCATTTACTTCTGTGGGACTGTAAGTTTGTTCTATGGATTCTTATTCCCTTAAAAAGGAATATACAAGGTGTTTGGCCACTGTGTTCACCTGGAGCATCTTGAATGGATGCATCAAGTTTTGTGAGTGTGTAGCATTTAGGTTTGACATTCTATAAGCTACTGGGCCCTTATGTAGAACGCCTATGCTCATTTAGAATGACTTGCTGTGTCATTTGCTTTTTCTTCTGTGCCTCTACAACAGTTGTAAACCTGTCTCACAGTTATACAAATGTTACAAAGGGCAGGCATTTGCACATAGCCTATGTTCAGTTGTATACTTGTGAAAAAAATACTAGATGGTACTGTGGAACTGTGATCTGAAACCGGAGCACTGGTTAAGCTCAAAAAGTTTTAGTTCAAAGCATGCCAGTATTCAGACACTGGAGAAAGCACAACATTCTTTTCATTTTTCATGACTATCCAAGCTGACTCAGATATAGAATGTTCAGCAGTGTCTTACTTTTCAGTCTAGCATTAGCTAAATGAAAAGCAATTCTGTGTTTCAAATGGCTTGTTTTAGGCACTTCCCAACTATGGATATTTTATGAGTGAAAAACATAATTGAACACAGATCCAATCAGAGTTTTGAGCTGACATACACAATATATTTGAATCCAACTGGAAATATTAATAAAGAATAGTTGTCACCATGTCTTATTTTTATTTAGAGAAAAAATATGAAAGTTATATGTACATATAAAAAAATATATTTATGACAGTGTTGTTCTACTGTAGAAATCATCTGTCATGAGTTCGCTTGGTGCAATACTTACCTGTGCTCTTGTGGCTTTTCCTAGTGCTTGCTGTAGTCTATGTTGACATCTCTTGCTATGGATAAAGTGTTATTCACTGTGATTTTAGGTCACTTTCATAGAGGAACAGTGCAAACATTTAATGAAAAATGCATGCATTGGCAGCTTGCCCAGAAAAAAAAAAAAAAAAAAATGAATTGAGAAACAGAAATTCAGGTGGAAAATAATTTGTACATTTAGATACATTCTGCACATCAAATTGAAAGTTTTGGTTTCAGAGGGTTTTTTGTTTGTTTGAAAAGCTCAGGATTCGACTTACTTCGCTTTGCCGTCTTGTTAAAATATTTTCCACATGATTCTGCATTAAAATGTAAATGACTTTTCTTCCCCTAGTCATTGCTTATGGGCACAATTTGAAGAAGTTGATTAATTTCACCATCTTTTGTACCTAAATCAATAATGGACACTAGGAAGATTAATGCTAGTAAGAGAAAAGTTGTTATAACTTTAGTAAATCTTTTGTGGGAGTCATATGTCTCCAGTTTCTGGTACAGAAATTATCAAGTTAAATTTGCTGCATAATAAAGACGTTTGTTAGTCACAGGGCATAACCCAGCCATGGTAGGAGAGGCAAGCACAGTCTTTTTGCCAACATTGGGCTGTTCGAATTCTTTCCTCAGTATAACATCCAGGTTGATGTGGTCTTGAGCAATTCACATATGATGTCTAAAAGTTCTGTAGAAATAAAATAACTTTCATTTTCCCATTGACCTTTTTTATTCCCCAAACCATGCGAAATTAAACATATATATATATTTATATATATATATATATATATATATATATAAAACCCTTTCAGAAGAAGCGTTTTGAAGAACACATCCCTTTCACAACTGTTCCTTTATCATAACTGACAGGCCATAGAAACTCATCTCCCAAATGTTTCATGAAAAATGTTTTGCTGGGATGGCCGAGCAACTTACACTGAAACCAAGTCCCAGCTGACGAGTGAATAATCTCCACCCTGAACAATTTGGAGCTGTAGTTCAAGTGTTGTCTGATAATGGATGGGTAACTCCATGCCACAGAAGCTGAGGGAGTTGCAAAAAATGCTATGTGGATGGATTTTTTTATCAAATCTTCTACACTGCTTCCTTATCAAAGAAATCTATTCCCTCAACTTTCAAAGGAAGAAGGAAATTTTATTGTCTGCTTAATCTGTCTTTTTCCACCAGTATAACCTAGAGGGCAAGAGGACTAGATCTGTGCTGACACACATCAAAGCAGTTCTCCTTCATTCAAGAAGTTTTGTGTGCAAAGTGAAACATGTCATAATGGTTTTTATTACAGCAGTTCTGACTTCCTTCTTCTACACAGATAATGATGCCAGTTAAACTCAGCATCACGGGCAGTTATGATCCTCTTTACAAGGTGTTATACTCTTACCGCTCTTTGAGGAGTCACCAGAGATGTTTCTTTGGCCATAGATTTCCATGTGGAAAAAAAGCAACAAAAAACCCACATACTATATGGACTATTAAGCTTGGGGTTTTTTTGACCCATGATTTCCCCTTCACAGCATTCTTCCAAACTCATTTTAGGGATCATACTAATGAAAACTGAAAATAGAGGACAAGAAAAAATAACTCAAAGAAAAGATGCTCATGAGAGAATTATTTCTGGAGCTTGAAGGTCCCATGGCATATGACAGGTTCTCAACCAGCCTTCCCAAAATTAACATCAAAAGGAGAATTTTTTTTCCAATTCGAAGTGCTAGAAAAAAACTGTGTTGAAATTCAGAATTATAATTTGGTCTGAACAAATGTATGTGACTGGGAATAAATCTATCTGAACTAAAAGTTCTCTTCTGTGCTCTTTCATTACATCAGCCTGCTGTGGGGACCTGACAGTCCTGTGGTAAGATTCACTAAGATCAAGGTTAGGTATTTCAGGCTAATTACTGAGAGGATGACCTGAATCATTTATTGTACTGTCCCATAAGCAGCTCTGAGGTCCACTGAGGAAAAGGCATATTGTCATAAGTACAGTCACATGTGTCAGGTTTCTTCAGCAGAGTTTTGGGGATGCAATCTATTGTTTCCCTAATCCTGGGGTCATGATCTTTTCTGTCTTGCAAGGAGCTGTTACATGACTTGGCATTTAATGCAGCGCTCAGAGACTTGTTCCAAGAGTCTGTGGGCAGGTGGGTGCAATGCTAGGGCATGCTGGAAGCTGTTGAATTTCAAGGGATTCTTCTGAGTATGGGTTTCCCAAGTCTAAGCATTTGTTTCTCTTGAGACATCTCTCAGAGGTGATACCAATCTTGTGCCTCCATGCCTCCTTCAGTATATTTTTTTTTTTCTAGTGGACTCTTTTTCATGAAATGAATATATTCATTTGCTTTAGAATTTAAATGAATCTGTTTACAACAGGTACTCAGACAGTACATTGCTGGATGGAGAGAATCATGAATTTAAATTGGCAATTTATTTCAGGTACTTTTCTTTGAAAACAAAATTTGTTTTTTTTGTGGTTTTTTTTGGGTTTTTTTTGTTTTTTTTTGTTTTTGTGGAGGGGGGTTTAAGGGGTGTGGGAGGTTGTTGCTTGCTTATTTTCTCTAAATGCAGATTACTAGCAAATATGAGATTAACTGTTTAAAATTTCCACTGAAATTTGCATTAAAATTATGTTTGTTCAAACAAATGAACTAGTATCAGTTAAATCATGTTATACTGTCTTAAGGAAAAGCTTTTAAGCATTTTGCAGGTAGAAATTGGTTAAGTTTCTACATCTTTATAATTCATTAAGCACTTTTATCTTCCTTCATGTTTTTCTCTTTTTCTTGTATAACAAAACACTTTTGAAATAATCAGTTAAGTTCCATCACCTGAATGCTCTGTGGATCTCTGGTGTCATCAGAAGTTCTCTTTGGACACAAGAGATGTTATGTAATTATGTATTTCCGTTTCACTGATCTACAAAATCATCAGTATCTTCCTTGCAGTAGTATGGTATTGTAAGCAGCAGCCCCTCATGTTTTCAACTTGAAAAAATACTGCATTTTTTTAGTTTGATGCATCAAGAAATTGTAACCTTAGTCATCGGTAATCTCAAGCTTCATAGTGGTAATCTTGAAATAGAAATGAAATAGAAGTATTAATATTAATGTATTGGTATTATTCATAAAATACAAAACAGATTCATGTGTCCAGGGACTTCCTTCTATTTTTTATATAGACTGTTAATGTGGGACAAAATTTATAATTAAAAAATTGCTCACACATCTAAATTCCATCAGATAATATTAAGATGCACATTATAGTAACTCACAAGAGAATACACAGTTTGAGAAAATTGTCAACATAAATTTGTCTGATAAGGTCATAGTGATGCTGTTGACAGTAGAATAAGAATGAGAAAAAATATTATACTGCTTCCAGGCATCTTCATGTTAAACGAAGTAAAGAATAAAAGAACAACCCAAGATATGCAAGGCAAAAAAAAAATCATTCAAAGGAAAAGCACAGAAAACGTTTCTGTATTGTTAGTACTGTTGTAATGGTCTGCATCAATGAGTGCTGAAGCACATAGAGGTTCTTTTTATGAACACAGACTGAATATAGGCAGTAAGTTTTAGATGTGTCTGGATGAGATAATGCATCATTTGCAATCCAAAATCACAATCTTAGGAGCAGTTTAAATTCTGTCAAACAATCTTATGATTTAGGTTCACTTTCATATTTGATTTCAATTTCATTAACTTGATGCTGTGAACATAAATTAAGATACATATTTTTTCTCTACACCCTCAGTAAGAACAGAATTTGGAGGCTACTCTTGTGCTTTTTGATGTGTAAATAGAGAACTCTAAACAAATGTACTCTTTACTTGACTCTTGCAGCTTATATATGACCAAATTTGAATAACTATATAAATATCTAATTATAGACATTATTAAAGAATTTACACAGCAGATACGAATATTCACTAGATCGTTGTTAATTTCCGAACTGCTTGTTCTGTTTATATGTTGCATGCTGTACGTATTTCCTAGATTAAGTGTTTTTATCCTAGAAATGTAAGCTGGCACTCTTTAGCACATTCTGCAAAGCATTAATTGTATTCTCACTGACATAATAGAAGTGATTATGTCAGCAGAGAGTTCTTATGCAGCTGCTTGTATGTTTAGGAGCAGAATTGGTATTTCATTTCTTAGATCTTTACAAAGAATGTTATGTCAGATTAACTTCAGTCTATTCACCTAAGAGTGCCCTGTGTGGAGTCTTTTTCTTTTGCTTTAAGAAAATTACCTGTCATCTTGGGTTTCAGGGAAAACGGAAAACGAATAGTTCTGTCTTGCAGTGAGGTTTGTTGCTACAGTGTATCTGTGGCACCAGAATCCTCCAAAGTGCCTTTTCTCAAGACAGTTTTTATGAGGAGGAATGAATTCATATGGACAGTGTCCTGATTAGTAGAGAGAGATACAGTGGCTCCAGAAAAAACAGAGGGGGGCAGTTAGAGGAAAGGGTAGCCCAGATGTTATGTTGTACTGAGGGACATGGTGTAGTGGGAAATACTGATGATAGATGGACGCTTGGACTGGATGATCTTGGAGGTCTTTTCTAAACTCGGCGATTCTGTGATTCGATGATAATTTAATTCTGTGCTTTCACCCAGCAGAGCTAGGTTGCATTCTTGTAACTTACAGTCTGTTCACCAGTTCAAGAGACACTGAAGGCTGTGGACAAGCAGTCGTGGATCCAATCCCAGGAAGAATATAAAGCAAAAGATAGAAATAAAAACAATTTCTTGTTTCTCTAATATTAGCTGTGTTTTGGTTGCAAAATGTGGGTTAATACTACTTTGTGACAAAAGAAAGTGTGAAAGGACAACGGCTATTTTTATTTTGTGGAAAAAAATCGGTTTCTAGTGTTGGTGTCTTGTTTTTATTTTATTTTTGTTAATTTCTGTTTCATAGGATTCGAGTTTGTTCCTAAAATGACATTTAATTGGCATCTTAATTGCATTATTCCATACCTAATAGTGTATTAAGGACAGCGTAGATAAAAGGAGAGAACACAAGGAAAAAAATTTAACCTTTTAACTACTATTTTTGTGCTGATAATAAATGTTTTTAGTCATCTAATAGAATTTCCGATGTCTAATTTACTTACATGTATCGTTTAACACCTGCTTCTTTGATGCATTGGGGATTACCATCCAGATGCCTCTAAACAAACCTGAGATTATTTGTCTCTTCTACAAGGAGGACATGGTAATCAGGGCAACTTCAAAGGCTTTGTTGATGCTCTACAATGTGCTTCAGTGAACTTCTGTCAAATGCATTTAAGAATGTGTCTGTAACTACTAGCAGCTGCCTTGTTTAAATTCAATTTGCAATTTTCAGAACTAGATAAAAAAAAAAAAGAATTGAGGGTGAAGATGTAGTAGGGGAATATTGGCCAGATCCCAGTTGGCAGTAATATTAAAAGTTACTGGGTAGAAACATAAAATTTCACTTAGGAACTAACTGTCTTGTGAACTTACCAGTGTTCTTTTTCTGATAGTTTTCATATTCTGTAAACTCTTCTTAAACTGGTTTTGCTTCTACTGCTGCAAAAGGCAGCACCACGAACTACTTGAAAATTGTCACGTAGAGCTTTTTTTTTTTTCTTGTAATGTTTTCACTTCAAAATGAGCAAGTTCTTCAAATCTTTATTTGATTTCTCGTAGTACCTCAGATAGAGTTCCTTGCTTAGTAATACATTCAGATTCCTAATGTGAGCAAGACCTTGCTCCCACTCAAACACACTGAGAAATTTTTGTATTCTTTCTGTGCCTGTCCGAATAGGTGTTCAGATTATTACTGTCAAAGCTGCTGTAGTCTACCTATTGTGTTTTTGCTATAATTTCAGTTACGGGAAATTTACAATTTCCTTTGTTTAATTTTAGCAAAAGAGCTCTGCTTTCTTTTCCAGAATGTCATGTGGTCTCTGATCATATCTTCTCTTCCTGGTCAGATGTCTCACCTAACCTTAGGTAGTCATTAAAAAAGCAAGACATGTTTCTACTTTATAAAAGTAGAGCGCAGTGTGAAGAAATAATAACTTCAAAGGTACTGGATCTGTACAAAAGCCTTTTATTTTAAGGCTGCTTGCTAGGTATTATAACTTTTATATTATAGAAAATTACTCAATATCTAGAAAACTGATTACAATAACATCTCCCTCTGTTGAAAGTGTAAGATGTTCTCTTTTCACTTTCATAATTGTTTGATATAATTTATAAATTTGGGATGACGTTCTTCCCCTTCCCCCAGGATGTATAGCCACTATGATGATTGGTCTTGGCTCCCTTGCAATAAGCTTATCCTGCTCTTCTTCTGGCATATTTTTCAGCAAAAGCAACCTTTCCCAAGGCATGAATTAAAAGCTGTAAGGATGATTTTTTTCCATGCTTTCCCTACCATAGAGATTGCTTTTCTTATTCTTACAGTTCATCAGATATATTTCCCTTTGAAAATCTATTCATATTTCATAATTTTTGTCTATATATCCACCTGGTTCTTATATATTTTATGTATATTTCAGGATGTTTTGCATATCACATATGGAAATACCATTAATCATTTTCTGCACTTACCTTTGCAACGTGGCATATTGATTATTGTTTTGGGTGCTGTCAGTCTCTGTTACAGGGACTCATAGCCAAGCTGAAGTTAATTTTCTAAGTTAAATGTATGAAAGAACATATCTACTGGATCACTGTAATTGATTGTTCACAATTTGGACATATTTTTCTTTTGCTGGGGGTAATTAAATTAAATCTATGCCTCACGCTGTATGATAACTGCAAAGTTGTAGGCTGTGCTCAGAGATCATGGTCTGAAAATTTAGGATTAAATCTTCAGTTCTAAAGTGATATTTTGCATATCATCAACAGCCATTACAGAATGAATAGAATCCTCTAGAAATCCATAGGTCAGGCTGTTTACTGGAAGCACACAGAAGGGTCTCAAGGGAGAATCTAGGACTGGAGCAACTTGCTCAAGACTACGCATAAGAGATTTATCTACTGGGGGGTAGTTACCTTGGGTTGTGATGCCAAAGAAATGCAAAACTGATCAGTTACTAGCTTCCCTAAATGCATTTAGAGTAAGCAAATTGGATGAAACACACTGGTCTAGATTACCCAATAGTCAAAACCCACTTTTCCACTTGATGGTAGGAAGGCTTAATTCATTTAAAACATGATCCCAAGAGGAACCAATGGTCTTTGATTTCAGTGCTGCTCAGGATTGCTCTCTTAAGGAGAGAAGACCCATTGCTACTGGAGTAAGCACCACTCCACCTTTCTTTCACAATGAAACCTCATTGTAAGGAAGATCATAATTTGAACGCAGATAAAATACAGCATGGACATCCCTATCTCTGTGAAGCAGGTAATGTGCAATAATACCATGAAGCTGAATTCAGATTTTATTCACTGTACACTGCAGGGATCATGCAAGCCAAATCCTCTCATTTCTTGGCAAGAAACAAAAGGCCGAGTCTCCTGCCTAGATGTTGTTGGAGAAAGAATCATGCTGTTTTGTCCTTGACTTCAGTATTCTGCAAACTTTAGATGAAATCTTGAGAAGCATTGTAAACTAGTAGGCTATTTTTTTAATTTTGTCTTTGTTTCTTTTTTTGTTTGTTTGTTTAGTAACCACAAGGAAAAAAATTTGTTATAGTCTCCTATACGAGACTATAGGAGCACCTTATAGAGATTATTGAGAAGGTAACAATAGCCTAAGGTCTTTTAGATAATAGAAAATTAAATGATAACCCTTTCATTTTGTATTAGAGTGATTTAAGTATTGTCAAACCTGATCCCATATGCTGTCAAACCTTCTATCTCAGGCATTTATCATGTATTATCTAATTTTTATTATTTATGTTGATAATATGACCTTTGTTTTGTCATGACTCAGACTGACTCAGATTGTGTGATAGGATACCAACTAGGTCAGAATTTTTATATATTTGGTTGATACATTTGTATCTTCATTCATGCTTGTTTTTCCACAAATTATTCTTATTATTGGTAATAGTAATATGCTTACTAATTCTCATTAAACATGAGAAACTTTCTGATCATTCTCACCTTGATGAACGTATCAGATGATCATATTATTTTTGAAGGTCTGAGATATTTTCTTTATTTAATCGTTGAGGAACTAAACAAAATTCCAATGTATTTTATTCACCCTCTTCTATGTTAGACAGGTTAAAAATATCCTATTTTAATATAAAAATATAAACTTCTCTATGCTGAAACAATCATTATTTAAAAAACAACTGCATCACTAACATATTTGCTATTTTTATTCATGCTTGAAAAAGTAGGATCCAAAGTATTGACCTAAGAATGAACAGCAAATAAATACTTTATCTATCTATCTATCTATCTATTTTAATGAACAATTATGTTCATTGCCATGTAGTAATCAGCACTCTCAGTTGCAGGTGTGTAGGAAATCAAATCCACATCAAACTGTGTGTACTTCTTTAAAGTAATCATCACTGAGGTACATTGTATGTTGAACAGTTTTTTTGTGGAACATTCAGTGGTAATAGACAAGCTGCTACATTTTGCTTTCACCAAGAAAAACAGCACTTTAAGGCTCAAAGTAAAGAGAGTTGCACTTACAAAATCACATTGAACTTTTAATAGTATTTTCTGCTCAACTCGAATTTTAAGATAAGTAATTTTAAATAATTTAGCAAGCCATATTTAATAAACGATGTTTATCATTAATACATTCCAACTGCCATTTCCATTATGTTGACATTACAAAAAAAGTGGGGGAGATGCTTGTTCTGTGTCTGGCAACATGATGGAAAAAACTAAGCACATTAGAAAACTGCCAGTCATTCTAGTACAGTGAGTAATGAGATCAGGAGGGAAGAGTGAGAGATATTGTGTATTTGTTGCTTGTGACAATTCAGAAGCAATAAAAATTTCCAACAATAATGTTGAACTGTACTGAAGGATAGCTGATATTTCCCCATCTCACTGCTTTTTTCATGCTCACTTTTACTACTCAGCTAGAAAAAAAAAGCAAAATGCAATGTGAAAAAAAGAAAGTGTATTAAAGGAATAGATATCACAAGAAACAAATTATCCTGTTTATAGCTTGCAGTATCCAAAACCTAATATATTTTAGTAACAGTCTTACGAAGCTTTGTTTGTGGTGCCTGACTCATGTGAGGTATAAAATTAAGCATTTGTTTTTTAAACTAAACATAGATCAGTAGCACTGTCTAGATGCCACTTACTAGCTTTTGTGGTACAAAATGTACTAGCCCTTTGGGAAATTTACATAACATAAAGAAATTTATAGAATTCCATAGCTTTAGAGTTAAAATAGGCAGTAATTTTCGTAAGGATCCATGTACTGGTTCATATGCGAAATTATATTTTTGATTGCCATGCTACATAATTAGGTGTTTGCTCCTTATTGTTAGGATTATGTTGTCAATGGTATCTGTTAGAATGCTTTACATCCCAAGATGCGTGAGTCTAAATAAAGGCACCATGATGGCACCTTTTGAGAATGGTGTCACAGAGAAGACAGGGTGCATGCAGTGTTATTTGTGATTCTTTCACATTTACATAAAATTTTAAAACATATATATTCAATTTGCATATATTCCTGACAGGGAAAAAAAATTAATAACACTTTATGTATAAAAATAGATGTATTTTTTTAGAATTTCTAGAACAATTTTTTGTAGGTTTTTTTCAGCCTGTATTCCTCTGCTACTCAAGTAAGTTCATACCTGCTGATCTCAGTTAAAGTGTAGCAGTACTTTTGAGGGAACTTGCATTGGAAATGAGAGGAACAGAAAGAGCCAAGGATATAATCCTCCCCTCCCTTAAGAAAAGAAAGATATTGTATAATATTTAGCAAGAAGTAATCTTACTCCTTTTGATTGTTTATAATTAAAAATTACTTGGTATTTTCACTTTCATATTCAACTATAGAGTAAAACATTTCAAATAGTGATTATTGTTGACTACAGCTGTAAGTTTTGGAGATGACTCTAATCCACAGGCAAGGGAACGTTAATAATAAGGAATTTTCAGGAGGATTGGAGTTCATTTATGAATTATTTTCCTTTGGATGAAAGCAGTTTCCACACTTTGTGGAATCTTCTGGATTCATCAGTTCTGTCTATGTCGATCTTGATGATATAGTGAAGCTACTGTTACTTGGTTTAGACTAAATGTGAGATGTAAGATTAAACATAGACAGAATTAATTATGGAAATGAGAATGAAGTGAGCCCATTAAAAGCAACCTTTGATGTATGGAAATGAGTGCACTACATGCTCAGTTTCTTCCTTGAAATAAAAAAAGTTCCATCTGTTTTGCTGATGTGACAACAGCTTTAAAGTTCCCCAAAGTTGTTACAGAGAACTGAGATAACGTATATGTGAATTCAGTGCATAACCTTGCTGGTAAATCTGTGAACTTCTGTAAAGCAGCCATTGGAAAATAGTTTTTAATAATACAGCTTGTAAGGCTGTAAGATCACAGACATTCTCAAAATTTTTGGCAAAGATATAGAAGACAAGTCATACTTGAAAAAAACAAGTCTCTAAGCCTTCATCTTCTTCCCGTGCTCATTTGTTTGAAGTTGCTAGTTGACACATGTATTATCAACAAAGGCAATGGAACTAATTTTCTTCATTCTTCCTCAGATAGCAAAAGGACATAGGTTTGTTAAAACTTGGGAAGCACTGCTTAGTAGTCTGTTGTTGAATTGAAGCTTCCAGTAACAAAGGAAATAAAGATGTTACTGTCACTTCTCCAGTACTTCTTAAACAATCAGCCAAGTCAAAATTAATCAGTCCTGCTATGAACTAATCACCTGGTGTGTTACTGTTCTTGGTTTGACAGTGATTTCCATGTTGCTAGGTGGGTAGCCATTTCCAAATTTGAATCTGGTATTTCTGCATTAACGTTAGTTAACTTTTCATTGCTCTTTCTAGTGAGCTCTTGTGATGAAATTCAGGAAGAAAGATATGAATAAAACAGATAAGTAGATTGTATTTTATCAGGAAATTTTGCTAATTTTTTAATGTTCTATTATCACACCGTTAGTAAATGTGTGTTCCTTATATTAGAGATGTCATTAGAAAGAGAAGTAATTTTAGTGTCAGTTATTAGATAAATGCAAAAAGATTTATTTATTTTTTTTAATTACAGCAACAAGAAGTTCTGGAAGGAAAACAGACACTTTGAAATATTGCTTTCTCATAGCTGTCTTAATGTTGTGTATGAGTTTAGTTCAAGTTTGTGTTATTTATGCTATTATTGTGTTTAGCTTATTCTACATAGAGAGTTCATTTTAGAAAGAGACCATGTTCTTAGCTATGTATTTAAAATGGACAAATCAGTGTTCACCCTTTTCACCATGCTAGAACTTGCTACTTGTGTATTTCCCAAATTGTATTGACTATAACTGTTCTTTTTCAATAATTACTAGTACTTAGTATACATTTATATGATGTATATATATGCAGTTACCACAGAAACACTCAAGGATATTGAAAAATATCCTAATGTGGCGCTAATTCCTGATTATCTCATGAATCAAATGATCAAGTGACTATTAAGTAAAGCATCTTTCTTTGCTTTCCTGTGAAACCATTCTGCCTTGTCTAAGTAGTTAAAAGTTTATTGGATTAATTAAAAAATAAGTTTTTCTGGCAGTCAGGATTCTTTTTTCGAATATCAGACTTTTATTTTTCCTCCCAGGTTTTGTGTTTACTAAAAATAACTTTGGCAGTTTTCTCTTACATGGAAATATAAATTTTTAAAATGTTGTTGTTAATTTTTCTTCTGTATTTTTAAACTAGAAAGCGAAGGGGGGCAATTGTAACATCTGGAAAAAATTGGCTGAATTTTTAACTTTTCTTATTGTTCCAGTGCAGTAACATTTGTTACAGCATATATTTTTCATTTCTGTGTTCTAACATGTAAATTATTATTAGAAGCACTGGCTACCTTTGAAAAATTACTTTTCTCATCTATTTCTTCCTTTTTTTTTTATGACACACATGTTAATACCATCTGTTAATGAGTCTGGTGATAAACTTTTTTCTCTGTTCCTTCCTATCATGGTCTCCTTTGAAGTTTGCTTTCAAGAAATTATTTCTTAATAAGTATTATCAGTCTCAGACCAATTTACTATGAAATTTTGATGAAGATTTGTAAGAAAACAGAAAAAATGTTTCGAATAAGGTATCTTCTATTTTAAATGCTTTATTGTATGCTTTCATTCTATGTAAAACTTAGATCTAGAAGAATTCTACACTATAAAGCTTAACTCTTTAATTTGTAGATGAAGCAAGGTCATTTCTCCTCACAGAATACACCCTTATGATCAGAATATGGGCATGAAAACATTCGTGTCATCTGGTACCTTAGGATTCACTCAAGACTTGTTGGTTGCATAAGTGGTTGACACAGCAAAATGTTAGCACATGTCATTTTCTATTTACAGTTAGCACAGAGCAAGCAGAGTAATTTGATCCAGATTTTTCTGAGGTTAGCCAAGATCACCTTGGTTACTGTATACTGATTAAAATTATTTCTGTGCAGGTAAGTATTGTATAAAGTGGAACTTGGCAAAAAGAAAGAAGAAGAATAACAAAAGGGGGGAAAAAAAAAAAGTAGAAGAGATAGAAGAAGAGAAAGAAAAAGCTTGTTGAGCTCCTTTGGATTTGTAAATTGTAAACCAATCCATAGAATCTATGTTCTTGCTGAATACAGTGTATTTGAAGGAATTCATTGTTTCTTGAAATACACTGGATTCATTGTGAGATCAACTGCTCTGCTATTGTTTCTGAAAGATCACTTTTTTTTTCCTTTCTTTCTTTTTCTTTTTTTTTTTTCTTTTAAAAAAATTCCTAGAGATTTTATCTCCTATTTGGGAATGAAATTATTTCCTTGCCAGTTGGCAAAGGCAGGAGATTCACAACTCTCAGCAACTGTTTACCTGATGGAAAGAATCTGAGTGAAATGATTAGAACATCTGGCAAAGCTCTTAAATAATACAGCACTTTGAAACAGAACTGATTCAGTGTATCCTAGGACATTACGTAAGTGACATTAGAACAATTAATATTCAAGACGTGCTTAATTATAATTATATTTCACAGATGTTCTACTGGAGAAAGTGGAACATGGTGATTTCAGGTTGAGCTCTCATGCAGGCAGTCTAGTACACTGGCACTTCACTTTCTTCCTATAAAGAAATATTAATTACATTTTTATAATTAAATTATGGGTGAGGATGTTAGCAATAGCAAGTGCCCAGCATTTGATATTATTATAACAATAAATACCCTGTTTTGTCAGCTGTTTTATCAATTGTATATAACTGAAAAAAAATTCCACATGGTGACATATTTTTGTTAAACTAAGGAACTCCATGGCTGAGGCTGCTATTCTGCTCTCTTAATTGCATTGCGTTTTGCAATCCTCTACATCATTCACTTGCTACCAAGTAAAACCAGGGCAGTCAGATTGCAGAGTGCTGTTCCTTCCATTGGATGATGACTCTCTGGTAATATACTCAATATTAAAGTGGTATATTATCATGCTATTAAAAAATTAACATTATTTAATGTTGCCTAGGAGACAAACCAAGGTTGGAAACAAAACCTTGGGGGCATTCCCTAGCACTTCTGTACTTGAATTAACAAATTTAGCAGTGAAAAATTTTGCTATGCATTAAGCTAGGTAGAGTTTAGCTAAGACAAATAGAAAAGTGGACTAAGATACAAGAGTGTTGCATATTCTTAGCCACTGGAGAGCACAACATTATTATTCTAATGTTCCCCTCATGCAAGATTTTGGAAGAAGCTAGTTGACCAGACCTTGTTGCTCTGAGCAGAGAATCTTGCTTTGATTTCTCTGATTCAACAGAAGTTATATCTAATAAAATAGTAATCTAATAAAGTCTAATAAAAATAGCAACATCTCAATTAACAGGATGATGAGCAATGTCCACTGTCACGATGTTCCTCCTTTTAAGAAAAAGAGGAAGCCAGTATATTTTTAGTTACCAAAGGTAAAAGTGCAATTTTCATTCTTGCTGAGGAAAGATTTCATGAAGTCGCTTGGGAATAGTGTGAGTTCAAATGCAATCTTAACTCATTTGAAAATAAAAAGTGTCTTTAGAGGAGATCTGCATTTAAGAGTTGTGTTTAAAAAAATAATTAAAAAATCATTTTCTCTGACTTCATCAAGCCAATGTGTTCCAGCAATGAACTGAAGTTAACACATGCTAGCTTCATTCCACTACTATTTAACCACCTGTAAATCATGAACAAACTGTTATAATAACTCATAATTCATGGGGAAAATTTATGTGCATAACCATTCAAAGTCAAATAGTGAAATATATTTCTGAGTTCCAAGAAAGGAGGATAAATTATTAAAAACTCCTGCTTCCATACAACTTGAAAATATGTCCAGTACTACTAATTAAAATTACTCAGCTGAGCCTCTGAATTTAATTAAGTGAATGAGGCTGTGATGGATGTAATGTTTATATTATTTTGCCTGATATTTCATATCTAATGAAACTTCGCATTTATTTTCTCAACTTGCGAGGAAAAAATGTTCAATCTATTTATTAATTAGAGAGCTGTAAAAATGTTTGAAAAGAGCAGGACGGCTTTTTTTTTCATAGAAATATTCACTGACTCTAGTAACTCAGATGAATCCTTTACATTTAGTAAGAAAGAGAGAAAGAAAGAAAGAAAGAAAGAAAGAAAGAAAGAAAGAAAGAAAGAAAGAAAGAAAGAAAGAAAGAAAGAAAGAAAGAAAGAAAGAAAGAAAGAAAGAAAGAAAGAAAGAAAGAAAGAAAGAAAGAAAGAAAGAAAGAAAGAAAGAAAGAAAGAAAGAAAGAAAGAAAGAAAGAAGGGAGAATGAATTATTATGAATTATTGTGTTGATTCTGCAGATCCATGTTCTCTACAATTGTATGCTAGCCTGCACGTGCAAGTGAATCTAAAATACATATCCATTTTTAATCAAACAATAACACTATTTTGATATATTTTTACACCTCATTTTTCATCAAAGCTAGATTTTTTTTTTGTAATCTCCGCTGTGAAATCCATGTTTTAAATTTTCACACCATTTTCATATAGTATAGACTTGAGCTGCAGTTGGCTTGGTTTTGCATAACAATAAAATTAACATCAGTACTGATAGTGATTTCTTATTCCTTTCTTGCTTCTTAATATCTTTATTTAAATAAGCCTTAAGATCTATTCAACAACTTCATCTAATCCATTCCTTGTTGACTGGAGAGAAAAGGAAGAGTGTAGAAAACTATTTCTTTCCTTTAACTTTTATTTCTCTTACCTAGCAGTTATTAAGCTATTTTTATGGAGAAAATGTATATCATATTCCTTAGTTCTGCTGACTGTAGTTTATAGAAAAGCACTAAAAGCAGCAGGAATTTCCACATTCACCTCTTCTTGTGCAGATAGCCTTTTGATGCCCCTTTTTGAATAAAGCAGCATGAGTTAGTATTTTATGTTTTTTATCAGATGCTTCTATCTTCTTATCCTTCTGAATTTTAAGGTCAGAGAACAAAACCAGTCATTTTCAAAATTGCTAGTTTTTGAGGAGATGAACTGTTATTAGTACTGCAATTTTCCCTAAGCTATTGTGTGGGTTTCACTCTCATAAAAAAAAAAAAAAAAAAAAAAAATCTCTTAAGGTTACTGCTCCAAATTTCTTGGGACTCAGTTTTAAACAAGAATCTCAAAAATCCTGTTCTGAGGAGCAGGCATGTGAGGATGTGTCAAAGCTCCTATTTCATGTGTTGCTCCCAGTGTCATGTAAGACAATACTCTCTTAGAGTTCCCTAAGCCTGTGGTGGAGCACTTGGTGGGTGATTTTAGACGGAGGTATCTTAAATTTGATCCCTAACCTTATCTGGCCTGCTCTTAAGCGATAAAAAGAATCGAGGTTAGTGAGTTGCCCTGTTCCTGGACCCTTCATCTATAAATGAAATCAGAGGAAAAAACTTCCAAAAGTAATAGATGTTCTTAACTACTCTTAACACTTATTTCAAAAATAATTTCATTAAAAGCTTCTCATTTTCAAATCAAGAATACAAAACCCCCAACATACCAAAATCCATATGTGGACTCTGTGATTGGCTGTGTGCATATGGACAATTTGTAAAATGCAGTAAGAAAGATCCCCTGCTTATTCTGAAGGATTCTGTGAACATGAAAGAAATATATTATAGAGTTTAGAATACAGGGGGAAATATGCCCAGTACTGTGCTCTTGTGTGTGGTAATTTCAACTGGAAACATTTTAGCACAAAGTTTCTGTTGTGCACATTAGAAGTCATTTTATCAGGGTCAGAGCCTATGTCTTTGAGATTTTGTGGCAAAAATTTCTATTCTTTCCTTTATTGGGGTATCTGACTAGGACAGTAATCACCACTAAACTCCAAGGTAATTTATTTTCATATAATTAATAATAATGAAGATAATTTTATTTTTTAGAGCAGCTCTGTGAAAAGGCGTCTCAGATCACTGCGTGGAGATCTTGATTATGCAGTGAAAAGGAGCTATTCACAGGAGGGATTATTAGCATAGCCACATTCCCCTAAAAACACTCTTCCTCTTGCCAAGTTTCTGCGCATAAAATCATGTGCATGCTGTGTTGATGTTATTAGCTTCCATCGTTCAAGCTGCTGCAGTCCCCTCTGTATAAATCTATACAGAATCTTTATATGTCAGCGAATACAATCCCTAAAGACTTTAAATTGTGATGCATTTAAAAGAATGCAAAACAAAGTATGTCAAAATCCAGGGGGGGGGAAGCAGACTGGGTGAATAGCTATTTGAAATATTTCTGTTTCCTATTTGTGAAAATCAAATTGACTGACTGTAGGAAGAAGCACTTAACTGGTTTTATTGTATTCACTTTTGTTTTAGTTTCTTGTCTTTAAATTCTACTGTTCTATAATCAGAATCTCTTAAGTGAGTTAGAGAAGGCAGCCTGAAACATTATGGAATCGATGTATAAATTTAAACGTGATTTGGAAAATGCTGCTCTTGTTTTCTTTCAAAACAGAATAGTACGTGGCTCATACTGCCACTGCAACATATAAGGATAAATCACTACTAAACTGGTGAATGAAAGACATTTTTAGTTCACGAATTTATGGAGCCTGAACTGCCTTCCTGAACAGCACATACTGGTTCAGACATGTTACATGAGCGTACTTAAAAACCTGATTTCTGAAAGTATCATTTTAAAGGGAGGAAGAGAAGAAGCTTTAGGCTTCTCCATTTTCTCCTGTGCAACTGAACTATATTTGCATCCTCACAGTTACTGTGTGTTAAAAGATCAAATCTGTCATTTTTTTGAAATGCATAAGAGGAAACTATATCAGGAAAAATAGCCACTTATTGAAACTAGAACGTTTTTTGAGGGTTGTTTTACTGAATATACAGCTACACTCTAGCTTCAGTTTTCTTCAAACTTCATCACTTTTGGCCTGTTTCACTTCTCAGCCATTTGTCTGAATCCGAGTTTCGCAGAATCACAGAATCATTGAATGGGTTGAAAAGAACCATAATGCTCATCTAGTTACAACCCCCTGCTCTGTGCAGGGTCACCAACCACTAGACCAAACTATGTCATCTCAAGCTCCATCACTCTTCTTCATCCTTTTTTTTTTCTTTCTTTTTTTTTTTTTTTTTCTTTCTAAATTCATTTTTTTGTAACACTGGAATCCCATAATTGCATTAATGGGAGAAGGTGCTTTGGGTCAAGAGATAAAGAATAAGGATTAAATTATTTGAAGTTTTTAGTTTCATCTTTTCTTTGTTTAAGCATAGAAGAAGCCATTCAAACAAAACACAAAAAGAGGAAACCAATATTGCTAAACCAAACATCAAGTTTAAAATTGCTAAAACTGAGCAAATCTGTTTGTCTCTTTTAAAAGAACTTTGATATAATGGATATCCAACACGAGACTTATAATCTTGAATCCCTATTGGCAAAGATGTGTCAGGCATTGAATCAACCCAGTGAATGTGGATATTTTTTTATACATTAAAAAAGCTATTATGTTTGTCACAGAGGCTGCAGAATTGTCAGTGTAGGATGTAGTGGGAAATACTTAGTAGGGCAGGCTGGAAGGATTTCAGAGGATGTTGTCTTCATTGCGGCTGTGCAGATGGAATTTTGTCCAATTTAGGGATTTGGGGATAGAGTCTAAAAATATTGAAACAACTGTTAATGCTTTTTCTCTCTCTCTTTTTTTTTTTTTTTTTTTTGACTTGCAACTTTGACTCTACATACACCTTGAATTAGTGACACTACATACTCCTTGAGTTAGGTTAAAGCAGTCATTTTAGTGTTCACTATGCTATACTGTTAAGTACACTGAAATATTTATTCCAAAATATTCTAGATTGGACTACTAGTTTAAAGAAAATTTTGTTGTTACTTTTCCTCACTTGTCCTTCTGTAAAATGAAGATAATGCTATTGCCTAATCAGGATATGATGGTTCCTATTAGTCGATTGACTGATACAGGAGACTTAAAGAGCTGATGAAAAATTTCATGTTGTAGAAATTAGTTGAGCACAGTGCAGTGCGTGCACACAGATGTAAATATCATCAATGGTATTTACTTGTTGATGAAAATAATAGGTCAAGTTGAAGGGTAACAGTTTGCGGTGAGTGCTTGTTCAAAGATTGTTGTTCATGCTGAGCATGAAATGAATAAAGATGCTAGTTCTGGCACAGGGCATTTACAAAATTTAGAGTACTTAGCTTGCAACACTTTTTCTACTTTCAGTGTTTTTTTTTTAAATCCATGTTCCTTTGAATGCCTAATGAAGCACTACAAAATCAATTCATCATATAAAGATTCAAGCTTTTGAAGTATAGTTTGTAAGATAAAATATATTTGATTATTATTATCGTTTTGATTAGCCTTATAGAAAATGTGTATGGCTTATTTTGATAAGTAAAAAAAAAAAAGAGACGTATTTTTATTGTGTTGCTTTTTGACAATAAAACATGCTAAATTTGGTAGACTCCATAGAAGAATGACATAGTAGAAAATGTCATAACTTTTCCCCCAGATATATTGGTTGAGAGTTTTCACAAGGTTGGTTGTTCATGTTATGCTGAATCCAAATAAACCTGCTGACAGAATTTAAGCTAGCCCTTAAGGTGCAAGAAGAGCATGAATCAAGCAGAACAAAGAGAGTAAAATGACGTTTTTCAGTATTATAGAGTTATGCAAAATTATTACTGAAGAATAGCACTGCCCTAACATACTTTCTCTCCTGTGGAATACAGATCAAATACAGGTTTTCCTGTTGCTTTGTTTAATATGGGTGCTCATAACTGTGATTATAGAATTACACTAGCAAAAGCATGACTGAGAATCAAGAGGTTAGAGCAATTCCCTATAAATCAAATCCCTCCAGCATTCCAGTGTCACGGAGCGTTTCCCATTAGAAAAGGAAAGTGTTATTACTCTAGCTGTTCTTTTTTTCCTTTGCAGAATTGCCAGATATCATTAAATCATTGTCTAGCAACATAGAAGTGATGTTAGGAAGCCTAGAGCAACTCTGAAATATCAGAAATGCAGGTGGGGCACGCTGCCCTGATGTTGACAAAGGTAGGATTAAAGGAACAATTAAAGCTGCGGGCAAAAAAATGTATCCATCTAAACACGTTAGCAGAAGCCTATTTTGTTCCCATTGCTTGCATGCTCTTCATGCATCCAGAAAAGTTAATGGTCAGGATATGTAGCTGCACATTTGACGTGTTTCACATGTTTATTATAAATTTAATGTGACTAAACTTTATTATGTTCTACTTGGTAATGTCTTTGGTATGTGATTCATTTTGATTACTTCTTTCAAAAGTTTCCTGTAATATAGCCCCCATTCTTTGTGTTCCCAGATTCTCATTTATATGAATTTCTTGTATCATGAATTTTGTACAGATTCCTGACAAGGTCTCCCATGTCACTAAGCTTGTTAAGATCTATGCTTCTCCATGAGGTACATCTAAAATCAATTTCAGTCACATTTGACCATTGTGCAGATGGAACATTATTCATGCATTAGACTTTCTAAGTGAGGTAGAGCAGAACCTTACATTTATTCCTTACAATTGTATCTGCATTTTTGTATTATATATGGTTCAGTAACCTTTCGTAGAAGACCAGAAAGATTCCTCTGGAGGCAACACAATATGCATCAGAACTGATTTATACTATAACATCTGTCAACTTTTCCCTAGGATCTAGTTGTGCCAGGATACACATGTCATCTCTCCTAATGACTTATCAAAAGATAGCAGCTAACTGTGGAAAGAGATGTACCATGGGAATGTTTGATACTACTTTCTGCCATTTTCCCAGAAATAGCATTCATTGTACATTTATTGGCTTAAGGATTTGGAAGTTGTAGTTTAGTGTGTATTTTGCCCATAGGGTTAATTGTTTTTCTAATGCATTTCTGAAAACACAGAATGGAAATGTGATTGTGAAATGCATAAGAATATAGGCAGTTAATTTTGAAAATATATCTGGTAGAATTCAAAAGAACTTCACTTTCCTGTTCTGTAAAGTTTGCTGAAATATCAGAAAATCCTCAAAACGATATCCATAACCTCCCTCCGCAGAGCAAAGAAAAAAGAAGGCACAGGGAGTCTTAGAATAGCCAGTGTGCATGTGTTATGTAGCGTTAACTAGTGTGTAAAATTGAAAAGAGATTTGCATCTCATGTGACCATTTTTCCTACTTGGATATCAGTTGTACTTCTCTGTCTCTTTGAATACCTCTTGTTTAGTATGCCAGGTTACCATGAGGACTGTGAGTGACAGCCAGACTCTCATAGAAGTTACCTGGAGTACAGAAGATGTACAACCTCTAATTCCTCCTTTTGGTTTCATATCTTTTATCCTTTAATTCTATGGTTATTTTGTGAAGTGGTTGTTTCAGGAAGAATTTTAATATGCAGTTACTTTGCCTAATTACTGGAGTTATCTAGAAATTGAGATTGAGTATCAGTCTTTTAATTTGTGCAAAGTGGAGTAAATCTAAAAGACAAAAACTGTAAACTCACCTTGCAATGCACTTTTATCTGGAATTGACATTCACTTGGCATTCACTAGAATATGACTTGGGTGAGTGATGGGAACTATGGTAAGCCTTTTTCTTGGGAATTTTCAGGTTGCTCTATGCTCTGTCCTACAGCCCTTCAAAGACATCATGAACAACAGTACTGTTAACCAATAGTACTGCAACAAAGTTTATCAGTATGAGAATGAGTGTACGTCCATGAACAGTGATAAAAAAAGATGATTCAGTATTGCCCACAGAACAATTTCAGCTGTGTGTTCTGACCCAATACACTGGGATCTTGAGCTGAAGATGTGTATTTCATTAAACTATCCTAGACTCTAGTACAAGTTTATGAACTTTCTAAAAATAGGACATATAGGTAAAGAAACCTTATCTGGGACTGATATACACAGGGCAGGTTATAGTTGTACTCTTGGATCACAATTTGTATTGCAGCCAATATCTATCCTTAAGTTTGTAGAAAATTCAGCTATTAATAGCTTTTGACTATATATTTATATTTTAATTTACTTCTTACTGCCATTTCTAGATGAATTATGTTCTTATCCTTTTCTTTGTCTTTCTATGGACTCATAAAATAAACACTATGGTTTTCTCTCTTGAGATTTCCACAATTTGAATGGTGCTACATTACCCTCAAAAGGTCAGTGGGTCAAAATATTTTATATGAAGTTATGCCATACAACACTGACTTACCATTCACTTTTTGTTTTAGCTGTATTAAACAACAGGCCAAAACTGTGGTATAATTCTTTTTATTGTTTTGGTCAAGGGAGAGGTTTTTTGTCTGTAAACATTCCAAAAAAACTTGTTCTTGGCTGTGAAGCAAGCATTCTGTCTGGCATTTGTGAGCTAACGAAAGAGCTGCTTCAGCTTTATAGTTGGATTTCAAAATACAGAATCTGGAGTATATTGCAAATGTAATGTTACCCAAGCCTCTTTTAATGAGAATTTAAATAAAGGATGACCCAGTGGAATTGCAGCATGTACAGTGCAGTCATTTAGGACAATGGAATCATGTCTCAATCCTAGAGCAAGTTATAAGTAGGGAACTGAAGCTTTTGGTCTCAGGAGACAAAGTAAGTGCTTTTCAGTTTCTCAAGCCAGTCATTGTTGATAGAAGTAGCCTTCTATAGATAGTTGCCAATAGAGAGAGAAAAACAAATACTAATAATTATTAATATCTAATTTTATATACAATATGTATGCCTTATACACTAAAAAAAATAGCTGGTTTTTAATTTCCTTTTCAGTCAGTGTAAGAATAATCATTAAATGAATGCATTTTTAGATAACAGTGGTACACAGTAAAAAAAAACATAATATGAAAAGAAACAGCCTATACTTGAGATAGTCAAGATTCTTAGATTATACCTAATTCAAGCTGTAGGAAAATCTATTAGCACTCATCTTCTGAGAGCTTCCTGCTCCTAACACTGGCCAGGTTTCATCTGCCGTATCTGTGATCGCGTGTAGACACAGATTGGAACATAGGCTAGAATGAGGGTACAAGAGCTCAGCATTATCCCATCTATCCATAGATCTCAGATGACAAAGTATATTATCAAAACCTTCATCTCCAGTTGCTAAAAAGAGAGAGGCATGTCCAGAGAATGGTAGTGAGATTAATCATATTCTTGAATTTCTCCATCTTATTGTTGTCTGTGCATAGAATTTACAGTTCTCAATTGCGTGGTTAAATGCTTAAATTTTGATGGATAAATTCAGATATAGTAATATTTCACTACTATTATTTCTTATTGTCAGCTTAAGAAAAAATGGTTACATTAACTGCTTTAGGAGAAAAGATAAAAATGATGGGTAGCATGAAGTCAAATGAAAAGCAATATGTCAGAGTTTGCAGGCTGGAATCTCTTTTGATGTGATCAAGTTTCCATCTATCTGTATGTTTATATAATGTAAAATATGAAACAGAAATAAATATATATGTCCCCAAGACAACCCAAAAAATCATTGATAGACTCATCTGGGAGCCGGGAAAAAATGTGCACACTCAAGGCTTCCCAGGGTGGGAGTGCTTGCTGGGTTGGAAGATTTCAGTGGTGTTAATTGCAGTAGTCCAGCAATACATCATTGTCCTTTTTGCTCAGAAATTTCTCCCCAGACACACTGAGGGTCAATGTTTGATGCTGATATATTTCATTTTTGCTTTCTTGGGTCACTTTTATTTCAATCTGGAAGTACAGTCAGAACTTAGGTAAGTTTTTCTAGTGCCATGAACTATTTAGAGGTAAATTTTTGGAAATTGCAGGCTTTCTAAACACAAGATTTGAGCAAAAGACAGATTTGTTACCTGAGAAATCTTTACAGGTCTCAAGTAACTGCCTACTACCCCTCTGAAATATGTTTATAGGAAAATGTACATACTATTCCTTATATAAATTAAAAAAAAAAAAAAAAAAAGAGAGAGAGAGAAAAAAATTATTTCCTCAGAGCCGTAAGCCACAATTGGAATCAAAATTATTATCAAGTAGTTTGTGATTCCAGCTCAATACCTGGGCTGTAACGGTACTTACAGGGTCTCCCATACCTGCCTGTCACCCGTAGAATTACTGGCCCTCGGAGCCATTTCTCCAGGAATGACAACCATAGTTTATGGCTTAAACTTATGCAGAAGTAAGTTCGATAGACAAATTCATCTTTTTTTTTTTTTTTTTTTTTTTTTTTTAAGGCTTTTCAATGTTTCACTCCTGGATATAAATTGTGACTGAATTATTTAGTTCGGATTGTTTCTAGTAAAAATGTTGCTTCTATAACTTATTTCACGAAATATTTCCATTTATGTTAGCAAGTACCAAGTGTTCTGCAGTATGTGGGTTCTTCATTTTAGTGGATATTACTGCTTCATGCATTTGCATGCTGCAATATCTTTTATTTAGCAGACTTGTAATGGTTGAAGAGACAATGAGACTTCATTTGTTTTTGCTTCTAGTGAAGTTAAAATGAAACTTTCACCAAGGTTAATGGAAAAGGTGTAATCCATAGAAATCAGGGGGCCAGTCCTAACACCTTTCAATTCACAGGAGTTCTGTTATCAGCTGGAATGTTAACAGGTTTTCCTGGGGTCTATTGATTCCTGTGCCCTTGTCGAATCATCCATTTCCTGAGATGATTAAGACATGCAGATAGTATCTGGGCATCATGTTTTCCTCAAGGCTTTCACACAGATCCACTGAGAGGAAATCAAATAAACTGTTTTGCAGATTGAAGAGATACTCCAGTGGCTATTTTCTTTTGGGCCATTCAAAAATTAAACAACTTTTGCACCATAATTATTACTATACTTGATGAATACGAACCTTAAAGAACATAGTCTGTGAACATCTCTTAGCTAAACTGACAGTTTGACTCACCAGAGGTTGCCTCTGGCAGGAGAAGGCTTATAGCTGCTTCTCAGCATATTTGTAAGAAGATTATTGCTGCTGACGCATTACAAAACAGGTAACATTTGTGTGCATCAGTGACTAAATTGCACTCTATTATACCATATCACATAAAATGACAAACATGATCAATTAAAAAAAAAAAAAAGCAGTAAAGAAGATACTTCAGGATTTATCTAGCTTTGGGGAGCTAGAAGTACCTAATAGTGCTGAATATACCTAAAGGCAGGTGGGAGGAGTGGCTGCATGTTCTTATAAAAACAATGTTATTCCATATCTTCAGTTCTGACAAAGTGCAAGACATAGTTCAGTCTAAGGGAACTTTCAAGAAGAGAACATAGCCCCGTACCAATGTGTTTCCATGAGCAATGACTTCTCTGTTGTTTTCCTTCTAGTAAGTGGAGAAGTAACTTGGAGAAGAGAAGGCTGTGAGATAACCTCTTAGTGGCCTTTCAATATTTATAGAGAAGCTGTGGAATTGAAGGGGACTCTTTAGCAGGGTCTGTGGAGAAAGAAAAAGGGGAAATGGCTTCAAGCTTAAAGAGGGTAGTTTTAGGTTGGATATAAGAAGTCTCATACAGTGAGGGTAGTGAGGTACTGGAACATATTGCGTAGAGGTTTGTTTCATGCCCCAGCACTGGAGACTTTCAAGGTGAAATTGGATAAGGCCCTGGGCAACCTGATCTAGCTGTGGTGTCACTGTTCAGTGCAGGGGAGTTGGACTTGATGGCCCTCAGAGGTCCCTTCCAACTCTGAGGACTCTATGATTTTATGAACTACAAGAATGAACATAAATAATTTTGCTTTTTAAGAGGATGTATTAAACACACCTAACAATAGCATGCAAGGATACATCTTTTAAAAAATGCAATCTATATGACAGAAGGTAGAAAATGAAAAATACTAGTAAAAATTAAATTCCTGTAATCTGTTTCATTTAAAGATCTTGCATTTCAGGTTATAGGATATTATGAATGTAGTAGGTATGCTTTCTTCAGTTTCAGATAACTTTCTAATGTATGAGTTTTTTGGTAGTTGACAGTTCTGTTCTAGCTGCCTCATATTGCTTTGAATTACCATCAAGATTTTAAACCAAGGACCTTAGGAAGGCTGCCCTTACATAAAGCAATCACCAATGAAACTGCAGTTGATTTAACTGTTGGGCTTTCATTGACTGCACAGTTATAGTTCCATGAGAAGACTTCAAACTTTATTTCTGTAGCATTACTAAATTGTAAAAGAACATTCTGTGTATTGTGCTCATTGCGTGCTTATTGTCAGCTATAAATTAGGAACAGGGAAGGAATTTTTCTCCCTTAGCATTACAAGAACTTCTAACTGGTTTGCTAAAATAGGTTGGTTTTTTTTTTGTTTGTTTGTTTATTTGTTTTTTAATGATATTCTATTTTGAAAAGAAAAAAAATGAAGAAAATAATAATATTTTTAAAATGCAGTTTTCCTGCATTATAAAGGAAAGTGGTTGCCAGTGTTATGATTTCACTCTGCTAATAGTTTCAAATTCCTATGTAAAAAACAGTGAATCAATAGCATTTTTCACTAAGGATCTCAAAACAGGTCATCAAACATTTGTTTAAAACTTGTAAAGAAGAGAATGAGCCACAGTGAGGTTTGGCCACAGGAAGAAATGCTTTGCTGTGAAAATAGAAGAGCAGCCCACACCTGCATGTGCTGTAAACTGTTCCTGATGCACTTCATTACAACACCCAGTTAGTTCTCACTCTCCATTCTCCTCTGCCATCTGGAAGGCATCTAGGAGGAGATGCGAATATCTGAAGGATTCTATCCCAGGATACATCCCTTTTTAGCTGAAGTTCTCCTTTTCTCTATAGTCTCTCCTATGGGGATCAGTTTTTCTAAATCTCTTGTTGTACATAATAATTTCTTTCATAGATGCAGGTTTACCTTTCTGAAAACCTTAGCATTGCTGATGTACAGTATTGATCTGTCGAGAAGAGCAAGCAAGTGACCTTTCATACCATTATTTTTGCAATTAATCAAGATTAAGCAAAGTAGTTCCAAACTTTTTCTTCTTTCCTTTTCTTTCCCCCATTTCTCCTGCATCTGGGATACAGCTGGCCATATCTACACTTTTGAGTCCTGAACATGATTTTTCACAGCTATTTGATCCAGTCAATTATTTTGCAACTCCCAACCATACCAATAGCTCCTCGTGGAGATGGGCTTGAAAAGAAAACAAAGATATTTCTTTTCAGAGCAACAAAAAGGTTGTCACTAAGGTATGCAGGATGCATGAGGTGGGTTTACTATCCCATCTTGGACTTGCAAAATTGAAATTCATTTCTACCATCTCATTTCATTTTCTTCGTCACTTTTATCAAAATTCTAACTCTTCTTTTGGGCAGGAAATTGTTCCTGTCCTTTAAATTGACAACTAAGCAGAACTCTTTAATATGCCTGTTGTTGAGAACTAAATGCTATAGATGAAGCAGATAGACTGCCTCATTAGTGCATTTTCCTAAGTGGACACAAATATTCTAAGCTCTGTTCTATTCTGTTTTAAACATGGATCCTATTCTGTTACGACAAGTGAGCCTTAAGGCTTAGTGTAGCTGCACTGACTGTTTGAATTCTAACCCTTCACTTTGCGGGCTGCAACACCTTTTTCTCAATATTAGTTGTGTCAGATGTTTTATGGCTGAGACTGAACTACAAACTGCCCAGAGAACTGCAGTTGAGCCTGCCTGTGAGATAGCAGCCTACTGAAAAATATGGAGTGTTCTCTCCCCTCCACCAAATCCATGGTCTTTTCTATTTGTGTTTTCTTTTCCTTATTCCAGTAGTCTTTTCTGAAGTTCCAGCAGTGGAATCACATAAGCCACCTTGTAAAACTGCCACAGGAAATAGATTTTGTTTGCTAACTGGATTGTTTTGTATCTACTTTGCTTTTGTACTTATGCTTGTCAAAGGCTGGCCTGTTTCTTAGAGCATAGTGGCAGAACATTCGGCTGAACCCATATACGTTCCTGGATATAACATAAAGGGTCTTTGTTAATTTGGATGTGGGGGATGTACTGCAGATATATTTCTAAATCCATTTAAGAAATAATAACGTTGATCCTGTTTCTAGTTTTGTGGATTCTATTTCACCATGGTTTACTTTGGAGTGTGTTTGTTTTCTGTCCCATCAGGCAGGGACGTATAACCAGTTGTCAGGAAAGCAGTTGAGCTGTCTAACAAATGACAATCTGTGTAATAAACAGTGTTGTGTTATGGATGTCTGAGATCACATTTAGGTTATCTGGGGATTTCAGATGGATTATTTCCAGTGGCGATATGCATAGGAACATGCTTTCAGTTTAACTTATGTGATGATTACCTGGGCTCATAACTGGTAATGAAATGAGGTGATTCAAGGAGATTCATCAGCAGTGAACAGTGCAACATACAGGAATGAGAATGTACAGCTGCATTTTTTCTTCCAGGGAAAGAAAAATAAACCGTGAAGTACAGCTACAAGGAAACAAATTCAGGTATTAGTTAAAGCTAAATAAATGATGAGCAGTTCTCAGCTGCATGGATTTTATTATTGAAAGAACAGATTTAATATTATTGGCTTGATTTAAACACTTTTATTTCATAATTTATGGTAGAACTATTTAACGGTTGTATATAGAAGATCATTGCAGAGATTTATGACTTACAAACACATTCAAACATTTCATAAAGCCAAGTGTGGAGCAACTAGACTTAAATAAGATAATAGATTATTTCTGTTGTTATTCTAATGCCTATATTTTGCCCAGTAAAGTTAATATGAAATGACGATTTTGTCATAATCTTCTCTACAAAATTTTAGTGCTGTAATTTGTGGCATGGTTATAAACTTCTTGCTGGGATAGAAAAGAGATTATAATATTTCTGCCTAGAAGAAACTTTTAAAATCAGATATGAGTCTCTTTGTATGCATGTAGTTATGACTATATTTTACTATCTTTTCTTTGTAGGAACATATTGGCTTTGGCAGATTGGTAATTTTGGTTTTAGGGTATGTAATCAGTTTTTCTAAATATTTTTATTTAAGCTGTTATAATCTGAATCAGTTACATGTGGCCAGTGGCTCCCTGTGCTTTTTCTTCTAAAAGTGAAACTGGATTACTAAAGAGAATAAAGAGATTCTAAACATTAAGCACTTCATTATTAAAATATGTATGGCAGAAAAGCTCAAAATGGAGAGATTATACCTTGCCACGTGCACTTACACAAGACAGAAAAAAGTTCTCTCTTATAAACTGTGCTGAATTCCTTGGATCTAGGGGCTTTGACAAACAAGTCAGTGTTGCATATAAGTAGTGAATATTGCAGTGTGTAATTGTTTGAAAATACATAGGTGAATAAAAGAAAAAATGGGTAAAAATATATAGATATTGTATTAATTGATTATATATTTACATGTTGTTTTGAATAACTGAATTCTTTGTTACAATTATTCAAAAATGTATTTACAGTACAATCTGCAGTTTGTAATAACCTCATCTAGGGAATTAAGTACTATTGTATACTTTGGATGCACGAAGGGAAAGATTTATGCTTAGAAATGAAACCATTAGTGTTATATTCTTAATCACAAATACTTAAATAACTTGTTTATATGCAGTGGTGCTGAAGCACTTCATGTATATATTCTTATAGCTTTCTCAATCTACACAGAGTTATTAAGTATCTACACTACTTAGTGAAGCTGATTTCAATGTGATGTGTATTAAAAATAAATTTTAATGTTTCAGGAAAAATGTAGCTTTTTAAAGGCGATTCATGGTGTCTTTCTTTTAAATAATGAGAATTGTGTACTGCAGGACAAGCTCAGGAAGTATGAAAGCACTTTACAAAGGAAAGAGATTGACTACGGTGTAAAATATTAAAGCTTTATACTGACAGAACTGTTTTTATTTAAATTTTTATTGAATTTTTTTCTTTGAAGTAACAACAAGAGACATATACTGTTGGCAGATAAACGATGCTGTGCTGAATGAGTGGTTACTTAACCCTAGAACTGTCAGACACCATTATTTTCAATATCAAGGAGCTGGAAAGTTTTTATGCAATGTATTCTGTTCTTCAAATTAAAATGGTCAAATTTCTGTTCTTTTATACATTTCTACGCTACAATTACATGTGATATCCAGACTATCTCAACAGGGAATTCTGAATTTGGCTCTAGACGTGCTTACAACATGAAGCCAATTTATGCTTTAGGTTTTCTTGAAAGCTCAAGCCATAGTGACTGAAGCAGTAATACTCTTCTTTTGCTCTGAGTTTTAAAATATATTCTAAGGTCTGAAATAGACATGCTATTGTCTTAATTAATAAAAATAACCTTGTGAAAAACTCCAAAGGGTACAGCATGTAATTCTATGAAGGCAAGAGTTTGCCATGATAAATTCTACTTCTGAATATGGTATTTACCAATTAAAATGAATCCGTGAACATTTTAGTGCTTTAAACTGGGGATGACCACAGAGCAGAAATATGGATAATCATCCACATCCAAAAGAGGACACCAGGATGGGACACTGAGCACAAGGAGGGTCTGAGAGAGCTAACATCTAGCAATAGCTACAAAAAATAGCAACTTAATAGAGAATCATAAAGTTTTCGGAAGGGACTTTTGGGGGTCCCTAGTGAAACCCATCCTCAGAAAAAGGCTACCTAAAGCCATGTGACATCATTATTCAGATAAGAAGGTGAAAGGTCATCTTACTGCTTCCTACAGCTGCAGGGGAGGATGGAGAGAAGGTGAAGCCAGCCTCTTCTTGGAGATGCCTGGTGGTAGGGTAAGAGGACACAAGTGGCAACACAGGAAATTCCAAGTAGATACAAGAAAAACTTTCCCCTGGCAGGGAGAACACTTGGAGTGAGCCCCTGAATTGCTGTAAAGTCTCCATTCCAGGAGATTTTCAGGGTTTGACTGGACTTGGTCTTATTCACTTGGGCTTTAGGTAGTCTTTTTCTGACTAAAAAGTCCCTTCCGAAAACTTTATGATTCTCTATTAAGTTGCTATTTTTTGTAGCTATTGCTAGATGTTACCAGGAAGTAACAAGAATGTTAAGCTCTCTGGTGTCTACAGATTTCTTAGGCACCTTGCAAACAGTCAGAGCAAGTAGATAAAATAGTTATCTTTGAGGATTGCTTGAGTATGATTCATATGAATAAGTGTAAATTGCCTGTATTGAAAGGTTTCCATGTCTTTAAACTGAGCTGGGACCAGCCACTTCAGTCAGCAGAATTACCTGTGCTTTGTTGAATTAATTATGCTTTCAAATTCCATAGGTCTTATTTCTTACATCTCCACTGACTGCTTTAGATGCAGACAGCCATTTGAATTAGACAATTTGTTTCACTTGTTTTGGTATGCTTTGGCACCTTTATGTTTTTAAGTTCTATAAGCAATGGGTGTACACTCCATAGATTTTACTATAGTACTTGTTAAGGCAGGTAAATTGTAATTTCCTTCAGCAAAGAATATGATCTTCTTTACTTGACTGAAATCGAATATGAAAATGTTTGAAATAAGAATATTTGATGAGACTTCTGACTCTGATGCATTAAGACGAGTTTTATTTGGTTGGGAATACAGAGGACAGACCACAGGAGAGACCACATCCTCAGTGTTCATTGTCATATAGATTCTGATCACTGTGAGACTGCAGCTGCATCTATCAATGTCAGTTAAACTTTATGAAAATACAGTCTTTTTTTTTCCTTTTTTTTTTTTTTTTTTAAGATGGAATGTGTATGGCTGTATACTTCAAAATTTATTGCAAAGAGGCTTCTGAATTAGTTGGCACAGAAAAGAGAGGCCACCAGTACTCTTCTAGAATCAACAAATATTTCAGTACTAGTATTCAAGTACATATCATGGCAGTATTCATGAGGATTCATATTAAAGTCATTCAGTATATTCCTGGAAGACAGTTATAATTATTTGTTGTAGTAATTATTCACAATCTCTCATTTCCTTTTTACTTTTAGTAGACAGGTCTTCTCTTGTGTTTTAAAGAACAGTGCAAGCTCAAGGAAAAAAAAAAAAATTCAGTGCTTCTACTCTGAAGTTTATAATCTCTTCTAATAGTGCCTTAAAATGATCTATCAAAAGCTCTCCATAAATTCTTGTTAAAAATTCTAACAAATGTTCTCTCCATTATCTCAAATTCTTCATTTACCTCCCAAGAAGATAGTTGATGACATCAGTGAGAGAATGGGGGAGGTTGAGTTTAAAGTTCCAAGACCTTGAGGAATCAAGTCTGAGCCATGGAAATAGGCATTCAGGCATTCCTTATCAACTTCATCATCTCCTTCAATTCCAGGGACGGGGAGAACTGGTGGTTGAATTCTTTGATAGCAGACTCATGATAATTAGCAGGTTGTGTTTTGTCTGTGATTCTTTTATTATAAAATATGCTCAGCAAGCAAGTCTAATGGGTCAGTACAGAAAACCAGTGTGTGCATAATATGGAAGTTGATGGACAATGCCCACAAAGCAGCAGATGAGGTTCTTGCGCCAATAGCCAGTACCTTTCCATTCTCTCCAGCTGATTTGTTTGCTTTAATGTCTCTACTTCAGTACTTTTATTTATTTACCAGAGGTGGAAACAGGATTTTCTTTGCTATGTTTTCAAAAGAATAAATCTGACTTTCAGCGCAGAGAAGTGAAATGCCCTGCAAATACTGCAGAGATGGAGAGCTGTGGTAGATATGTGTTGTGCCCGAACAGCAGGAAAGGAGAAAACAGGTGCTAAACAGCAATGATTAGCATATGTATACCAACTGATGAGGTGTTAAACATAATCTCATGCAGAGGTGTCAAAACCCTGGCCAAAGGATCTGTTATAACTATGTGAAATAACAGCCAGATTGTATATAAAACACAATGGAACGTAAAGCAATTAAAATATCGAATGACCTGGTCAAAAGCAATACAACTAATTTGCTAGGATATGTATTTTCAGGAGATTTGGAATGTGCATGTTCTGAACCGAAGCACTTCTCAACATGGTTAACGATAGGATAATTTCACGCTGATTTCAAAACAAACGAATGCTTCATTGTGTATTGCTGCAGAGGAGCCTTAAAGTTAAATCTCTTCTTTCATTTACTCTGTAATGTTTTCTTCTTAAACACTCCTTTCAGTCAAGGATGGAATGTAAGATTTAGTAATCTTAGTTTAAATAGTTGCTGTGGTCTGCTGCTTTTCATACACTGATATTATCACGTCCTATTAGAGATTGTGCACTTCTCTTTCGTTTTTATGCCATACATTCCTCATGATCATTTAATGAATGCACTTAACTGTAATACGTTTGAATCTGATGTCGTGCATCTCTCATGAATTTTTCATTTACCTTTTACTCTCCGTTTCATGCTTTAGGCATGGCTTGAACTTTTTTCCTTCCTATTGTCATTATAACCTTCATTGTCTCAATTTTCACTTCACTATCTTGATGATAACGGAATGATTCAGTACAGAACAAAGGAGCTTACTACTTTTAGATATTAGTATTTACTTCTATGTGGGCTACTCCGTGCCTTATTTTAATTTAATCTTATTTTAATAGAGTGAAAAAAGCCTAATGTTAAAATATGACTTCAATTTCCAGCATTAGGACATGAACTGGGCATTTCAGAACTCACAACATTTGGGGTTACAGAATCTCTATTTAACATAAATTGATTCTTTTAAAACTGTATTTACAGAACAATAGTTTCATGCGTATTCAAAATTAATTGTCAGCTTCCAATTAATTAGATTTCTGAAAATATGGTAAAGTACTCAAATAATGTGGTGCCATACAGCATAGAGACTATGTGATTTAACTCTTATGTCTCCTGCAAGAAAGGAAAGAACAAGGAATTTATATGCTACTTTTCTTGAATAAATTTGTTGTCTTTATCTTAAACAAAATAAGTTTTTTTTTGTTGATCTCAACAGTCCCAGCGGTACAGGAATTTTTAAAATGTGTTCCTTTTTTCTTTTCTCTCTAGAATGTTGATATATATTGTGGATACATAACAGGGTTAGCACATGGGTGTTGAAACCTTACTTACGTTTTGAGTAGGAGCTCCTGGTTTTTGGAGAGGGAAAGATCACGCACTAGGCTGCATTCATTGGCATCCACTCAACAGCAATGCCACTCACTGCCAGTAGGCCACAATACATGAAATAATATATCTTCCTCGTTACAGCGTAGTTAATTGTTAAATGTTATGTGAGGTCTCATTCAATATTTCAGATGAGATTTAGAATGCAGGCAAAAGAGTTGATGTATTCTCATAGTTACCGCGTGAAATCTGGAATGGAAAATGGCTGTACAACCAGCTGCAGCAAAGGGAGGCTCTGCAGCACCTTACACAAGGCTTTGCAGAGGACATAAATAAAGTAACTGCACTCCATTGTGCTACTGCAGTTTTGAGATCCTTTCTTACATGGTAAGGAGGTGTAGTTGTGAAGCCCTTAATTCTACTCATGTGGGAATCTATCAGCAAGAACTTGTGTAGTAGTTTTTTCTCTTTATCAGTACGAGGTTTAATATCCATTTTTTCCAATAATAGGTCATTTTGTTCCCACACTTGTTAACCACTGAGTTCATTTTCTCTTTTTTTTTTTTGGTTGTACTAGAGACACAAGGCAAACTTCCCAATGAATGTAACAGCCTAATGTTTGAAATCTGGTGTGAGGGAGTTGAATTTTCATAGCTTAATTAGTGTCAGCAGGTTGCCAATTAATTAATGAAATTCTTTTGTGCTATCTCCAGCTGTATTTAATTAGACTGGTTTTAGAGGAGAGAAGGCTATTGTCTACATGTAGCTAGGTGATGAAGCGTTTCTCAAAAACACCTTGTTAAAGGCCTTTTTTCTTTCAAATTATGAATTCTTCACATTCTGTAAACGAGTACAGTCAGTTCTGTCAGCAAATAAGTATTTAGCAGGGGTTATTAACTTTATGATGTGACATAGATGCATTTCTGGATTAGTGTTTTAAGTTGCCATTGAAGTTCATCAGGAAAAAAAGCAACAACCAACACCCAGCAATGAGATTAATTGAAAATGCATTTGTTAAGATCCAGAATAAATACTGGTGTAATCCAATGTGATAATCTCATGTTTCAGAACTGTATAGCACTGTAAAGCAGTTTTTAAAATACTTTAAAATGCATTATCCAAAAATAATGAGCTTTGAGTTAAAATATTTCACAAGCTGTGTTGTGAGAAATATCATAAAATCCTGCATTTTTGGTAGCAAATCTTATACTTTCTGATGAAGTGATTTTTCATATCCCTGCATAGCTTATAGTTGGCTTTCCAGTTACTCCTAGCACACTTGTATTAAAGATAGTAATTTTTTCCCATTTGTTTAAAATAATATTGTAATTTAAAAAAAAAAAACAAACAAACAATAAAAATCTTCTTGAATGAGTAAAGATAATGGATTAGGATCAGGAATGTTACTGTATTTTCCTAACTTTCAAACTCACCTACAAATGCAAGCACTAATTATCTGCATTTTACTCTATACTTAGAATTTCCTTGTTCCGATTTGCCACAAATAGGAGGGCCCACCCTGTTCTGGGCATTGATAGCAAACATGGACCTCCCACCCTCAGCATTGATAACAAATGTGGAAGATTTCAGCATGCAAGCAGGGAAAAGCCCACAAATATTCTGAAATTTTGTGAAAATCAGTGCATTACTGTATAAAAATTGAGTACCTTAGAGACATTTTTAAGCGGAAGAGTTTCCACTTTTAATGAAGTTTGATAAATAGCTATGAATAAAAATGAAACACTGTATTTACAGGAAGCTTAAGGGGAGACGATATTAAAAAACTTCCTTTTCTTACCTAACTGTACATCAGCATCATCTAAACAGCACCAAATGGAGGCATTTATCCAGTTGACTGTCCCCAAAAACCAAACTGAGCTTTTAATATAGCAGTCATTTACAACACAGTCTTGGACCAAGATTCAGAAATTAAATATGAATTGTTTGGGCTCAGGTCTGTTTGTGCCTAGTTATATGTTCATGGAAGGATATAATAATAATGTTTTCATGAAAACAGGCTCTAAAGGGTTTCACTAATTTGTTTAATCTGTATTTAGGAGAAATAGGATTCTCTTGCAGAATGCACCTTTACACAGTTGTATTGGTGTTAATCTTTTCAGGATTATGCCAAAACAATATTATTTGAAAAGTATATGCACAGTTGGAAGCAACTATTTACTTTCTGGACATTCTGCAATAATCTTGTCAGTTCATCACAGAGTTCCTTGGGCATCTCTGTCCAGGTGCACTCAAATTGCAGTTACTGCAAATTATATACTTACCTTGGCAAAGCCTCCTTCCCTCTACCTGCACAACAGCTCCAGCTAACCAGAAAATTCACTCCAATGATTTTTTAAATTAAACAATAGGAGCATTTTAAATTAAACAATACAAGATATTAGTTATATCTCTTAGCAAGTAAGAATACTGGAAGGAGTACCCTGCATGGCTGAATCCAGTTTCCGGCTAGAGCATTCAGGCAGAGAGAAGGGATTGCAAAATAAATTGATCAAGCAAAATCTCAAAAGCAGTTAGGATCTTTATGTTGACTCTGCTACTTCAGAATGCTGGAATACTGCTCCAGAGCACCACAGCCCAGGGAATTTTAATTTAATTTCTATTTATTCATGCACCCATTGACCTTCATTTCTCTCATTCAGCTGCTGGATCATTCCAGTTCTTACTTTACAATATCCCACATACCTGCTTCTCATTCATAAACTTCATTCTTAAGCATCTTCAGTGTCTTTGTCAAGTTATCTCCTTCAGCATTCAGAAATGTGGTGAAGCAGTATAAGTAGTGGCTAGAACTGGAGGATGTGTTTTAATTCCTCTTATTGTAACCTAATACAATTGCTGTCAGTTTCCTCTCAAAGGCATTAAAATCCAAACCTGCTAAAAGCCGTTGTTTTCAATGAGGTAATAAAACCATCCCTTTATTGAAATTATACTTTTGGACTCAATTAGGGAGTTGTGTTTATAAAAGTAAAAGAAAAATTCAAGTAATTCTCATCACTATTTATGCAACATTGGCTGGTCTCCATTTGCAAATTGTTTTGTGATCAAGGTAGGCTGATGCATCTCTGCTGACTACAACTGAATTGATCTTGCTTAGTCCAGCATTTAATTTGGCTTGCTGCTGCTTCAAAGGTATATTAATGGAGTGGTGTGCTATAATGTAACCACTAAATCTATTCTTATAGTTCAGTGGGGGATGTAGTTGACTATTTTACTGTGGGAAAGACTCAAGTTCAAAAGTTAAAGGAGCAGGGATAGCTTTTAGGCCTAATATTTACTTGACTTATTAAAATCTAACTCTTGATATTTAATTGTTTTCATTGCTGGTTAATATGAAATAGAAATGATAGCTTTTATTTAAAAATATATTGAAAGAGTGAGGAATGGTTAGTCTAGATGTACAATTCATTTTTAAGATAGAGTCAAACTTGAAAAGCTCTTTAGTTTTTCTGAACCTTGTTTTGAGTTTTGCCATTTTTTGTTTTGCTTTGTCTTTAAATATATATATATATTTATTCCTCCTTCTCCCTAATCTTTTATGGAACTTATGAGCAGAATTGCTGAGTAGTACCCATGCCTGTTATTCTCTTTGTTATAGTGATTTTTTTGGATCTCGGTAAGAATTAGGATGGTTGTTTTATCTTTATTGCTATGTGATTTTGGTTCTTTTTTTCAGGAATTATGCACAAAATTTCATGAGGTGGGGGGAACCAAACTGGAGTTTTCTGAGGAAAACAAAACCTTTCCAAAATGAGGGAAGAGCAAAAGTCTCTGAAGGTAAAAATCCGGTCAGGCTACAAGTGCAAAGGGCTGGATTTGCAAGCAGACTGAGTCTCTTTCCAGATGGTCAGTGTATTCCTCAGCATGTTTTCCTTTAATTGTCCTTGTAGTGAAATAGGAGTGTAAGGGCCCAAGTCTGAACATTTATTCATAATAAACAACGAGCTGCAGTAATTCAGTTCACAAAAGTTAAATAATGGATTCACTTAAAGAGACACATATCTAGAGAAGTCCAGATCCTTGTTTATGACTTTGATCATAAACCTTAAAGTTGGGCTTGGCTTTTTTCCCCCTTTGCCCCCTTCTGCTACTTTAGACAGTATACATAATACACGCTGGTGAATGAAGAGTCCAGTTGCTTTCCCAGTCACCACTCTTGGAACATCATCACGTGTGGTTTACTATTAACTATCTTAGCCATAATCTCGGAATCGGACAGATTTACTGCTTTTTTAGCTCATAGGATTAAGTATGTTGAGTCAGGTTTTCCTCTCTATATGAGCTTTACTTTTGGGAATGGTCATAACTGAGGTAACAAACTTAGGTTTGTTACATCCTATTTTATGTTTTTATATTTTGTTATTTTATCTTCATCATTTCCATAGAATGACAACACACATTAATGTGAATTTGAACAGATTATCAGTTGTGTTCTCAAACACCTTTTAGAAAATTTGGTTAGGCAAACTCAGTCAAGCCCTGAATGAAACAATGTAATAGGATTAAAGTTGTGTTCAATATATGAAAATGCAAAATCAGGAAGTTATCCTTTAAAAATGCAATAAAAATCTTCAATTACTGTAAGGAAAGTCTCAGAAGTTACATTGAATTGGCGTTGTATCTACAGGGTCTATTACATGTTATAACTATACCACAGGTGGCAGAGTTTCAGATTGGAAAGGGAAGCAAATGATTCCTACCTCGAAAGTGTCTGTAGGCATCTGTGTCAACCCTGTGATAAATGGGATTCTTTGTGGCAAACTGTTCATCACTTCATCTGTATGTCCCACACACCTTTGTGCAAAACTGCTAATACACAGAATTCATAAGTGATATCAATAATGTTCTGTGTCTCAGGCTAGACCTCTCACCTCTCTGCTTTCCTGTTGCTAATGAGATTCACACTATGAGAACTTGCACAGCTGCTTAACCAAATGAAAAAGAAGCCACATAGAAAGATTGCCTATTGAAGAAAGCAGATCATGATAGTCATTCTTTTAAGATTGATTGCCTCACGTGAGGCATTCCCCATTGGTGTGAAGGAACTGAATTGTTTAAAACTGCAGTTGATTGCATTTCTATCATCTGCACTGAAATAACATGAAAAAGAAAAGAAAAAAGAAGAAAGAAAAAAAAAGATCAGTAACAATCTGTTTCTAAAATGCTGTTTAGCAAACAATGCAATCCTATCTAGTGAAACTAAAGATGTTGAGGTGCACTACGTCTCTCATTTTCGTAGCCTAGCTGGTTCACCAGTATCCCATCTACTGCTCGTTGTATGTTTGGAGAAATTGGGGGTGATATTTGTGTGTTTTCTGCAGTTAGGAAGAAGAGGAGCATTGCCTCTGCCTGCTCTTCTAGGCCTGTTCTTGGTCAGCATGTTGCCTCACATCTTGCAGTTCACCATGGTTTCCTTGCTTCTCCATGCTCTTCAGCATTTTGCAGATTCCCTTTCAAATGTTCTCATGCACTTGATGCATTCTTCTTTACTTGTACCTCCACTGTATCAGTCCTTCAGATTAGATCTTCAGATTAGAGCTTCTCAGCATTCCCATTGTTCCTGTGGCACATGAGGATTTTTGATGACATGTTTTCATAAACATGTGTTTAGGCTAATACTGCTGTTCTTTAAGCGGGCTGTAAATAAAGATAACTAGCTTCTAATGTTGGTTTAGCAAGCTGTGGTTGATAATAATGTTCTAAGATGGAGGAAGTGGTTCTGAGCTTTTATAAACAGATACCTTCTATCTTATTGTTATCTAGACCTCCAGGTTGATGCCGAAGTGCAGTAAATCCATCTGTCTGGAAAAAGGGATAGCAGTGATGTAATAAATGGGATTGTACTCAATCTGGCCATCATTTTTATGGTTTTTATGCAGATGAGCACTAACCTGTGTTTTAGGAGTCACTAATATCTCATTTCTGAAGATCTGCTCATGTGAATTAATTATATATATGTCTCCTGAATCTTGTCAAGAATAAAAAGAAAAGGTTCTCATAAAATGTGTAATTTGGGATGATCTGAGGTGACAAGTACATTCTTGGAGTGGAAGGGAGAAAAAAATCAGAGGCTGTATCTTTAGGCATTTGCTTTTACTTTCTTTACTAAACACTTTTGACTTCAAAGACAGGTTGTAAAGGTTATTGAAAGAAAATGGTGGCCCTTATGTGTAGTTGCTGGCTAAGTTGGTTTTTGTCTCCATGTTTGTATCTCTGAGATTCCATTAGTGTGAGATTTTTAAATTTCAATTTCATAGCATGCATATTTCCTCCTAGGAATTGCAGTCAGTTCATTGTAACAAATAAAATCACAGTAAAATAACTTAGCTTTTTCATGGATCAGAGATTATTGAATTGATGTTTTAACATGGAAATCTAGCGTTTAAGATATATGTTATTACTGTCGTTTTCACTCTAAAGAAACTCTTTTCATAAAGTGCTCCTACTTTAAAATTGCCTAAGTGCTTTACACTACACAGAATGAGGCAAATCTAACTTTGCACTATTGAACAGTAGGACAAAAGCTGCCTATTAATAGACCAAGGAAATGATTGGGAGAAAAATGAAGTAGCCAAGTTCCTTTAAACTTGTACTTTTTTCTTAATGAGCAGTTTAACTGGCAATTGATCAGTCATTCAGCATTACACTGAATGGTCAATGAAATTTATAATGATGCAAGATTACACTTTAACAAGACTGAATCCTGTTGATAGTAGGGATCCTTAAGCACAGAAATTTAAACACAGCAAATTTCTCCCTTTTCCTACATTAAAACAGCAACAGCAGCAATAATAACAGAACAGCAACAACAAAAGACAATCATAAACAAACAAACAAAATGCCACGATCAAAACAGCAGTAGCAACTCTCTAGGCAGTTTATTGATTGTATTTTTACTGTGTGGGTTAAAATACTCACCAATTTCCATTTTATACTTTTGTCTTTTGTTTACTTAACACTACAGGTTTTTTTTTACTGACGGATTTCATTCAAATTAGATTGCTAGGGAGTGATTACATTAATAAGGTCTTGAGCTCACAAGTCTTTACATACCTTCTTGATTTTATGCACGTGAACTCAAGGCAGTTACACAAATGGGTGACACTGAGAGTATTGATACGTGTTACAGTATTAATTCCTACATTAACACTCCAGGCATTCTCATTATAGGGGAGAATTTGCATTTTTATAAAAATACATTTTAAATGTTTTAATTTTCAGAAGCAAATCTTAGGTTCTAATCAAGTAAAATCATAGCACACATCACTGTCTTGCTTCTCATGGAAGGTATCAGTTCTTTGATTCTCAGTGGCATTTGCTAATATGAATGAGATATATTGATTTAAAAACAAGGTTTCTTTTTTTTTTTTTTTTTTTTTATGTAGGTGTGAAAGTTACCATTAGAGGCAGCAGCATGAATGGGTTAAAATTTACCTGAACTTTAATGTGTGAAAACAGAAATCTACTAGGAGAACTGGAATGGAAAGAGAGCAGTCTCAAAAGATCACAATTCACATAACGTTTACCCCTCTTCCTTGACTCAGGTCCCCTGGCACTGAATACATTGTTTGGAGGGTTGTTAAATATTTGACTTTCACTCTGTGACCTCCTCTTTCAAGTGTGGAGTGAAATAGAAAGGCTCAGTTTGACATCTCTCAGGAGATCAGGTGAAGCAATGGGTAGAACTTACCTTTTTTGATCCCCAAGTTAAAGAAGTAACTTTTTTTCTTAATAACTTGCAATGAATGAAATTGCTATTCTCCACAGTGTGACCTAACGATCCTGGGAGGCTAAGAGAAAGTTGTAGCATACATATAAAAGTGGTTTTTGACAGGACATAGGTGAGTGAGTCTCATGCATCTCCCACTGACAGTTTTCATCTTCAGAACTGTTCAGATTTCTGGGCACAGTCTGCTTATTTCTGAGAAAGTTTTTCAGTGGGCTTGGAAGGATAAGAGAATCCCCACATCAATATAGTCTCATCTATGTGTACTGTACATGAGCAGCCCAACATCATCTTGCAGCAGGTGCAGATAATGAATGCAATCAGGTAACATGCAAAAGGTACAGGGGACTTCAACAATTCCAGTCTTAAACAAGGTAATTATGATAGCATTAGGAACTCTTTTCTACACTCACAGCTTTAATTAAATTTGATTTTGTACCTAACAGAACTGTCTTTGGGCTTTGAAAAGAGTAGTAGTTCTGTTATTGATTAGGACTGAACGTCATTAACATTAATTATTGATCAAGCTTCTTCACATCTTCATATAGTATCAAAGAGAGATTTACTGGTGAAGTCTGAAAGGTCTCAAAACTGCATTTATTATGCTGTAATTCTTTTTTACTACAGATTGAGAAGAACATTTACAAGACATCTCTATGCATGTGGAAACAGAGTATAAAGTCCATCTCCTGAACATTACTAGTTCAAGACTTTTAAGTATTCTCAAAATACCTGTCTTTATTGAAGCATGATTTTTGATTTCTTGATTTTGGAGGGTTTTGTTTGGGATTCTTTTAGGGATGAGTGTGGACAGAAATTAAGCAATGCAGACATTAACCCAAAATACAGGAAAGTCAGTTTGCTCCTGATTATATTCCTGAAAGTTCTCTGTCGTTTCAGACAGTTTTGTGCTTCTCTGTTAGTAATTTACCTTAAGAATTTTCTCTTTTGGTTTGTTTGTTTTTTGATTATTTTTCACACCTTCACCCAAAGTCAAAGCACTGGAAAATAATTTGACTTTGGCAAAGCATCGTATTTCAGAAAAAGAAAATAAAATCACCTTTTTAAATAAATAATGCCTCCGAGGAGAAAATCCTATAACATTGATCTTCAGACCCTTCAGTAATCAGAATGATTGTTACACTGGATTGTTAATTAACAAAAGTTTGTTGCAGAATTTTGTCTCAAAATAAATTGTCATCCCTTGTAATTATTCGCAAGAAAGGAAAAAGTAATCCAAGACCTTTTCAGATTAATTGATCTGCTTGTTTATCATCTATCCCATGAGTTCAGTAAATAATCAAATGATACTGAGGCTGCTGACGCATTGGAACAAATTGCCCAAGGATGTTATGGCTGCCCCATATGTGGAGGCATTCAAGACCAGGCTGGACGTGGCTCTGAGCAGCCTGGTCTGATGGTTGGCAACCCTGCACATAGCAAGGGGGTTGAAACTAGATGATCACTGTGGTCCTTTTCAACCCAGGCCATTCTACGATTCTATGACTCTATGATATCTTCTGGATTAAACAAAGAATAGTCCCTTTAAACAAAAGATGATGAAACAGTGGAATAAAGAGGCAGTTTCTGTAGAAGTGGGATTTTTGTATGATCAGTACAGCTTCAGACTGCAGATATCATCATCTCCAGACGAGTATTACAAGTCCAGATGTGGAAGAATGGATAATGTTAAGACAGTAGCTGAGGAGAATGAAGTGCTCCTTCCCTTGCTATTCTGGTTAGGCAATTTCAGTTTGATATTCATGACTCATAGTATGCTTTGCACATGCCTGAATTGCAGACATTCTGAAAGATGGACAGACATAAAGCAGAAAATGTGAATAAACCTATATAATTTTTTGTTTGTTTGTCTGTACATGTTTGCTTTTAGAGATGGAAAAGAAAGCACACTGCAATTGGCATCATATATGTCTGTGTGGTTATAATTTCTCAAAGTATCAAGATAATTAAACACTTCATTGAGAACAAGTATACCTGCACTGGCTTTTTACTATTTACTGACTATTTACTTGTTAACAATACAGAAGGTCACAGTAGTCTTGTTACTGCTGCATTGTGGTATAATTTTAATTGGACTTCTCCCACTGATCTGCATGCTCAGTTTGCAAAAGATGCCAGAGAACTTTGACATGAAAACAAACTCCACACACAGGGTGTTTAAAGCTGGAGTTCATCCTAGAGCAGACAGAATTTTGTAACAGCTAATGAACAAAAGTAGCTGGCCACTTGATGCTGAATATTTGCAATCAATAATTCTTATGCTTAAAGCTCACAGAGAAAATTAAATTTTCAGGTATGTGTTATTTGGACAAATTGGGTCGCTGAACAAAAGTACATGAAAGTACAAAACTGAGGCATTAAGGGAAATTATTTGTGCACTGGATTTTCTCCCTCTGATTTCTGGCCTCTATCACATATAAAGCAGTTGCTCTGAGAAACAGATACCTTCAACAAAAAAGGGTTGCTTTCAATTTGGAGTCATTTTCTAGAAATTAAATAGCAACCCCACCTTCACTCCTCTATATCCAGATCACCCCAGGCTGTAGAGAATTCATTCTCCTCTGTCCTATGCATATTGTTTTTACAAAATGAAATTCCTATATTTGCTGGTTTTTAGATCCTGGTATTTCAGAAGCAGGCATTAGCAAAGTGTGTTGTAGAGCTTCTAGAAATATTCTAGTTTGAAACCTGATTTATGAATCTGATGTTTGTAACAAGAGCAAGATTCTTTGCTTGACATCTCCAGGCAGTTATTTTATGCTTCTGTAATTTGTTTTAACAGTTCTTTAACTAGAACTGTAAAACAAGCAAACAGAAGTGAAGGAAAAAACAGCACAAAATGCAATATTTTTCAGCTTTTGAGTTAGCAATAAAGAATCACGTTCTTTACTTACCGGTCATAAAGAGTGGAGTACCTTCCATATTTGCATTTTCAACATTAAATAGGTTACTGCAATTGAATTGTTCTCTAAATAACTTTGAGGATATTGTAGACTGCAAAAATAAATCCTCTAATAGTAAAAACACCCACATAGGGGTATGCAAAGGACTAAGATGAATTTATTTTTTTTTATTTTTCTCATTTTTTATTTTTTTGCTATGATGTTTTTTCAGATACATTTAAAACAAATTTTGTAGTCTGAATTAAGGATACCTGAATGGGGAAAAAAAATTGAACATTCTTCAGTCCTGTTTCTGGTTTCTTTGTTTCCTACAGTTTTCTCCTGTTGCTGTAGGAGGTCACTTTTGAATATCTACATAGTTAGTGAATGGGTGATGTCAAGGCATTTCCTGAGATGTGTCACCCGAAGATATACAGATGGGAAATTTCCTAATAATAATTTGTTAAATGTCTATTGTTTGTAGGTTGAAATAGAACTACAGATGAGTACGCAGCAAATGAAGAGTTCTTTGTTAGAGAATATCTCCAAATAATGAGATAATGTTATCTGACTTGGCTTTTAGGATTACTGTGTTAATCTAAGTCCCTCTGAGATGTTATTTTTAAGTCTCCTAAAGTAAATAGTGTTAGATCTGATATGAACACTTCAGAAGAATACCAGTGGTCATCAGAAGAAATATAACAGCAACAACAACAACAAAAATCTATATTCAGTTAATAGTGTTATAATGTGAAAATACAGAGAGTAAAACTCTGGCATTCTGTGTGGTTGGAAAAAGCACAATATCAGATGTACATGCAAAGAGGTATAATGCATTTCTTCATTCTTCAAGGGTCTCTGTCAGGTTTGTGAGCAGCACTTCTTGCCTGCAGATATTCTAGCAGAGGGTGCTGGCAGCCTGCAAATCCACAGGCAGTGTGACTGAATTAAACAGAAATTTTGAGCCTTCTCTTTTAAAGAAACTCAGATGGAAAAAAAGAAATATCAAATATTTTAAGTGCTGAACCCACAGGGACTTAATGTTCATGGCCAGTATCAGCATATCAGTGACTGATTCAGGTAGAAGAAAACCAGAATGTAAAGTTTTATCTCGGAGACTTGAAAATAGTTGTATTCCAACCAATCTTAAGAACAGAGTTTATCAACAATGGATCATGGCATAGATCCTGGCACTTAAATGTAACCGTTCACTAGCAGCAGGTTTTGTGATCCCATACATATTGTATAGTCATTCACAGCTCATTAAATGTTCAACAGTGCTGTCATTCACTAAACAAAAAAGCAGCGTAAAAACAGCATAATTAAAGTGTTTAAGTCAAACTGTTGTAGCTTAATTTCTAAGTGCTAACTGCTCTACCTTCAATTCATTCTGGTTTTGAGGAATAAAGATCAGATGATGTGATGAGAAAGATGTATGGTAGTAGACCTCTGAAGCTTTGGCCTTTCATTAAACTCTAGTAGACCTTCGCTGGGTTTCCACATTTTCCAGTCGTTATCAAGACATACTATTAAAACAAGCTCTAGCCCTGCTATCCTGATAATCCTTGGATGAATATTATAACATGGTGTCAAAATATATATATATATTTATTTTTTTTTTTTATCCAGAGGGTTATAATTTGGCAGTGAGTATGCGTGATGTACTTGGTGATGTACTCGTGCTTGTATGGTCAGTTCAAGAATGGTGCTCAGTGTGTACTAAGAAACAACCACCTGCTTTCTAGCACAAGCAATTATCGTTAAGGGAACCTGCATTAGCAGTGAAGTTGGACAAGATGATTTTGAGGTTCTAACCCCTACAGTTCTATAATTTATTTTGTACCAAAATCTTAAGCATGAGAAGAAGTGCCATTATGTATGTGATTGGCTACTCTTGTCTATGATGCTTTTCAGATATTTAGCAGACTGCTGACAAGTTAGCTGTGGAGAGCCCCATGCACATGCTATGTGTACTCTTCTGCTTCCTTGACTTAGCTTCGGAATTTGTTATTCCTGATATCTCTCCTTGAAAAATTAACTGTGTTTCCTACAGTTTTCTTTTGTCACAGATGAAGGCTTGTGAGAATACAGGATTTTTCATTTGTTTTGGAAATGTAGGTCTGTGGTTCTTAGCTTTCTTGCAGTGACTTACTGTAAGTTTTGTGTACTACTGCTGTGCCAGAGTTCCCACGGTTTCTTTGTCTTCCAGGTGCTGGTTTTCCTTGAGTTTGCATGCCATGTTAAGATGTACCTGTCTAATTTAAGCATTTATACCTGCAGTTTTGCTGTCTGTTTCATTTTGTCAAGGATAGTGCAACCTCTCATAAGGAGAGTATTGTTTTCCCTTCTTACATGAGCTCTAGTGATCCCACAGCTGCGGAATGATGTGGAGCAGCTTGATAGAAAACTAATTAACAGTGCCAAATGAAAATAGTTAGCACCCTGAATATTTGATTTCCATGGTCACAGCAGCACAGCAAGGGTGGGAGCATGCAGCAGGGGACAAAGTGCCACATGCAAGGTCACACCTTTCACTGGTGGCCCATGCTGTGATCAACTTAAGCTGCTTGTCACGCCCCATCCTTGCAGATATTCAAGGTTAGGCTGGACCAGGCTCTGAGCAATCCGGTCTAGCTTCAGGTGTCTCTGCTCATTGCATGGGAGTTGAACTACATGACCTTTAACGATCCCTTCCAACTCAAACAATCATGATTCGGTGATTCTATGCTAATGCAGCCACCAGGTTAAACTCTTGAATATAGCATTTAGGTGTTTGTGTAAAGAAAGTTTTTAACCCCAATGTATTCTACATCTATTATGTATTTCTTTAACTCTGAGTATGTTATTTGGATTATATGTACCTCAGAATAATTCATCATGTTTGTAAGCAGCTTTTTAAAAAGATTTCAGTGCTTGAATAAACATGACATAATACAGTGATATTGCTTATGTTTTTAGTGAATTTTAGTGATAATAATAAAACCTTATTTCTAGCTCAAAATATGTTTTTGTATGTGAGAATGTTTATATGTGAGAATTGTTTTTCCTCTCTACTCAATACAGTCTATTGTTGGTATAATTAGTGTAATTGTTGCTAATTATGTAATTACTGTAAATACATGTAATCAGTGATTCTAATTTGTAATTATAGAATTTTGATGTTTATTTGTGTAAAAGTCCTAATAAAACTTAGTGAGGGGGAAAAATTGTTCATGTAGAGCAGGTAATTTAAAAAATAAGACAGAAATTACACTTTTTTTTTTGCTGCTGCTGCCAGCTACCGAAAGGAAATTAGTTTTCATTATTTACTAATTGGGTAAACATTTTTGTTTGCTATAAAAAGTAATAATTACATTACAGAAACCTAAAACTCATTTTTTTAGCCTCTTACATTATAGCTTAAATGAGTTAGCAAAATATTAGATGAGCAGAGTGTAAGTACGGAACATAGCCTCTAAGTACAGTAGCCACTTGTAATGAAATTACAACACAAAACTTCTAACAAAAAAAGGTGAAAAATGCTCTTCCACCCCCCCAGTACAAAGTAGACTACTTAAAGAGGAATGGCATTTTTCCTTAAAGAGGACAAAAGTAAAATCAGCTTGGGAGATTATAATTACCTGCTGCAGATTAAAAGTTGTGTGGAAATTAGTTTCTTACCATTTCCATATCACAAAATCCTTTGCCTTTTTACCATCTTGTTGGTTCTCCCCTTTCTATATTCATGGAAACCAGAGGAATTCCTACAGTCTTAAAGCTCTGTGTCTCTTCAAGAGCAGATCAATAGCTGAGTTTCAGTCTAATTTTTGTTTCTTTTTACTGTAGCTGTTTGTTGCTGATATATATATCAATTTACACCTTCTTATTTTGGAAGAGAGAGTCTACTCTGGTGCTATGTAAACCGTATTTTTGATTTGATAATTATCGTGGTTCCGGCCCAGTTCAGCCTAGTTCTGTGACTAATGGTTATGATGTGGAATACAGATAACAGAAATCACAAAACCGTGGCAACAATCAAACTAGAATTAAAATAAAACCAAATCAAATCTTTCTTAACTATTGATTTAGTTTTCTTTTCCATATCAATTAGACTTTTTCCTCTAGTCTCAATTTGTATAATGAACTTTTTTTACCCAAGACGAACTTGGATCTTTTACACCTTTTCTTTTCAATTATTTGCAATGAAATAGAAAGAAATAATAGTCTAGAAATGCTATTTCTAGTAAATTCAATATGCTTCCTTCCAGCATCCAAGAAGTAAGAGCACCAAATTAGGATGGGGAAAAGCTAAGTTCAGATTTCATTTTTACTGGTTAGGCTTTGAAAGAGAATATTCTCTACTCTTCAGGTTAAAGGTGTTTCATTATGCAAGTTTACATATTCAAAGAGAAAAAAAATCTCTAGCTCTCTCTTGCTAACAATTTGAGTACTCTCCAAAGCAGTACATATCTCACTTCAGAGTATTTCTGTATTTGCAGTTTCATGTGAATTTATGTTCTTTCTTCCCTTTTCCCGACACTCTTATATTTTTAGTCCAGATTAACGTAAGATGTATCTGCTTCTAGACAATTAGCAGTGAAAAGTATTTTCTTCTAGTTGTGAATCAAACTTTTTCCTGAAAGCAGGTGGTTTTCACACAGTTTCAAAACTGTTCAAGGGTTAATGTTTTCAAGCATTAATGACTGGTTTACATGAAATTGCAAAATATCTAGGTTTATCTTAAATGTCTCTAATTTCAGAATAAAATATTTTTTGTAGTGGTTTGGTATTTAACAAAATTGGGCAGATACTTAATACTAATGTTTAATCTATTCTATATTAAATGTACATAAGTAATCTCACTGGATTTATATTAACTGTAAATAATGTCTAATATATGTTATGCTATTTCATTTTTTATTAATAGTCAATCGTTGAAATGGTATTTGAAATAACTTGGAATAAATACTTTCAGTCATCAATCCAGTTCACATTTGAAGCATCCCTTATAAGACACCATTTTATTTTTGCAAGTTAGCACATGATCATTTTTAGATAGATAACTAGGTAAAAATGATGAAATTACTGGGGCACTGAGTGTCACCGAAGATTCCCATTTGGTAACCTATAGAGTTTTATTGTCTTACTATAAAAATTTCTTACTATAAAAATTTCTGCATAAAAAAAAAGTCTTTCTTAGATATTTTTTCTTCAAGTTGGGATTCACAAGACAAACTGTATATTGAGCATATTTGTGTTTTAAGAATTAAAATTGAGGGATGATGGGAGTATTTCCATGGAAATATCACTCTAAGCTTGTCTGCTTTTAAGTTGTTCCTTAAGAGTCCATGTAGACAACAGGTCATTTGCATAGAAGGTTTTTATCCATTTGCACTCTTCTTAATGCTTTCAAGTGGGCTATATTTCAGGCTGAAAAGTCAAGTTTTCTTGGAATTTCTAGACCTCACCACATAAAGCTTTATAATAGTCTACTTTCTGGAGGAAGTCATAGTTTATCATTTGCTCAGCACCTAAAGTAGAAGTATTTTTAATACAGTGATAAAGTCCATACATGAATCTGTGTGCAACTTCTAGTGATAAAGTGCATAGAAGCATGTTCATGGCATGGCAGGATATACACCTAAAGTGTATGCTGTTTTTTGAGTCTTGGCTTGTTTGGAGCAGAAAATGCCTTCTGGAATTTATGTGAAATTTCTTATTAGCCACACAAAGCTAAAAAACTCCCAACCTCATAAGCTTCTTCATTAAGTGATGCCTGGAAGCAATGAGTTCCATGTGTTAATTATGTATTGTATTAAAAAAAAAAAAAAAAAAAGCCTATTTAATAATTACTTCTCAGTTTTCATTAACTCTCTTAGTTCACATCTCATGAGATGGTGCGTTTTGATTCATGTCATTCATTACCTTATATGCCTCTGTCATATCTTTTCTTAAATCAATACATGTATCATGAAATTTTATAACTTCTTGTTGAAAAACTGTCATTAGTTGTATTGATTAATTTAAAGGTTTGCATTATAATCTAAAAAGTGCTACAAAATAAATGGTCTGAACTAGAGCAGCATTGAGGAAGTAATCATAAATGCTATTTCTAAATTATTAGCATCTCTCTTCTGTGATTTGAGCAATGTGGTGGAAAACTTAACATCTCTAAGTCCCATAGATCAATCAAATGACTTTATAAAAATACTCTCAGTAGGTTTTTATAAGAGGAGAGTAGAATGAAGTTGAAAGTACTGTTAAAACATCTTCAGTCAATGATTTGAGACAGATGGATAACACCTCTTGCTGAAGATCATACCATAATCTAAATCTATATCAGCTGTTGGCAGTTAGTTCTCACTGATGGAGTGGGAACTTACTTGCACTCAGTCCTATGCAAATTTCAGTTCAGAGCAGGTGAAATGCCAGTGTTTATAATGTCAAGTATAAGTACAATCAATATTAAATAGTGGATATCTTTTTTTTTTTTTTATGGTGAGACTTGATAGCTCAAGTAATATAATGACCTCCTGCTACTTCAGACTATCTATCAATCAGAAGCTGGCAGCTGAGGATTCTGTCATCAAATGAGGATAATACATAGCAATATTCTCAATAATACAGGAGTGAATGTAGTTTTTAAGAAAATAAAGAATAAGATAATAAAAGAAAGCATTATTTGTAGGCTAAATATGTTGCTGATCAAAGTTATGCAAGCCAGCTAACTTCACTAAGATGCTATAGAGCAGGCATAGAGCGTAAGGGACCCTTTTGCATATTTCTTAGCCCATTATGGTTTTGCTACTATGGTTGGACTCATTCTGAAATCTGAATGAGTACAGCATTTCAGGCACAGGGCTTTGATAAATCTTGTTCTGCACAATGAAGACTCCTCACAAGTCAAATGCTTCTAACAGTTCACTGGAGCCAGTGAATCATTTCCTGCTTACACAGATTATCTCTGACACAGCTGCTGCTATGCAGCAGTTCTATTTATCATAGAAAGATACTCAATATTTCCTTATACATTTAAATGAGACAAAGGAAAGAGATGTTCTCATGTTCCAAAAGTGACAAGGAAAGAGGATGGTGATTTGTTCTATCTCCAAAATATGGGTAGCACATTATTGGGCATGGCAGAGTAAGTACTCTGCTGACAGACTGAGCCAGTCATACACAAATCAACTGCGGCCATGTGTGTCTCACCAGTGATTGCTTCATGAGCAGATGCTCCTAAAACTAGTTTTGAGACCATCCTTAATGTGTTCATGAAACTGCAAGATTGTGTAACACAGTATGGCTGCTGGGGTCTTGCTTTGTTATTTCATACAGGGATATATGTTTCTGCATAGAATCTTTGGCTAGAAAATAATTATTCTTAATATCAGAATTTTGTGCAAAATGGAATTATTTCATTGTTGGCAAAATTTATGTAGTTCTATGCATTTATGTAACAGTTTACAAACAGTGGCATGTTTCCTGCCCTGAAGAAAGGAAGAGAGGAAAACAACTTTATTTTTTCTGATTTTTTTTTTTAAAGTGGGTCTGTGCCATGATGCACTAATTACAGAACAGCATTGGGTAGAGCTGATGTATTACTTTGTAGAAATCTTTGTATTTCACATTTCTTATCTACCATCAATATATAGTTATTGTTTCAGGGTGAATGCTAAGTCAAATTTTTCTTTAATATTTTGTCTTTAGCCAGTATCTCATCACAATCTATTGTCATATATAGTTTTCTTTACTGTTGTGTTCCTCTTTCTGTTACAATTTTTCAGAAATACACGTCTCTGCAAATAACACATCAGAAAAAGTCAGTGTACTTTTTCTTACTGTACTTTACAATGGGAGTATGATTGTAACACAGTATCTGAACATGGAACACAATGTTTTAAAGTATTTGAAATTAGCAAATTCAGTGGATGCTTACGTGGGATTAAGCTCAAAAGGACAAAATTTTCTAGGAGTTACCTTTTTTTAAAATGTAAGGAATTCTGCAATGAGTAGCATTGCACTTTTGGAAATTCATGTAAATGAGAGAAGAAATTGTGAGGAAATCTATTTTGACCAAACCCATAAAGTTCAGTACTGACAGCTGCTTCAAACAGGTTTTGTGGACTGTACACATGACATCCAAGATGTTAAAAAACACTGAAGAGCAATGATGCATGAAGTATCTGCTATTTCAGTATGTTTGCTAAACACATTTACGTGAATGAATTAAAATCAAGTAATGTAACCGTGGCAGCTCCTGGTTAGCCCTTAACTATGCGGAATTACAAAGGCCTCTCCAAAAGTAATGCTTCCTATTTTGCTGTGTTGGCCCATGATGCCAGAGGCAGATGTTGGTGGTATGGCAGTAGAGGTTGAACCTTTCCACCAGTTCATTTCATTTTGTTGTCTTGTGACTGATGACAGCAGAGGGGTAGTCTGACAGAATGGCATCTGACATGGAAGCATGGATGAAGCAAAGGTGTGAAACTGAATTCCTCCATGCAGAAAAAATTACATCCATTGACATTCACTGACGGTTCCTGAATGTTTCTGGAGACCTAGCAGTGAATGTGAACACAGTGAGGTGGTGAGTGATGTGTTACAGCAGTAGCAACAGTGATGTGAATGACAAACCACATTCTAGTTTGCCATGTAGGTGCATGGCATGCAGTCTGCTTTTCATTGCATGCCTGAGAGCAGTGACTATTATGAAAAATACTGTTCTGTACTTGAATTTGAGAATAACACTATCAAATAGTTTTATTGTGCACTTTGTAGCTGTTGAAGTTTCCATGGAAATAAACAGGAGGCATTTCTTTTGGAGAGATTTATTCATGGACAGCTAAGTCTTGAATCATGGGGACTGACACATATATACCTAGACTGTCAAGCAAATATACAGGAAAAATGCATAAAGTAAAGTTAAGTAGAAGGGAAGAACCAGATCTATTGAGGCATTTTCTATTCTTGCTGGACATTTACCCTTCAGCAATAGCACATTACATATTGCTTATAAGGAGTATGAAATATATCACTCTCAATTTATATATGTAAATGGATTTAGATAGAAATACGATTATTATTTAGAATAATTAAAAAAAGAAGGATGCTAACTTGAAAAGCTTATGAACTGAGACCTACAATTGCTCTCAAATAGTCTGAGAGACTAAACAAAATGATGTGTAAATCACTTATCAGATAATAATTAATCTCACAGTTTTCACATCTGAAAATAGTTTGATAAAATAGAGGAAGGTCAAGTGGAGTGTCTGAGGAGGTAAGAAATTTTGTTTTCCCCTGTTGTTCCTAGTGCTGGCTGATGAGGAAAGGTTGTTCTTATAAAATAAACACACGATGTCATTTGTATTGTCAGCAGGGAAAATGGAAAGGACAAATTCAGTTTCTAGGAAAACATTCTCTCCTTTGCAATGGATAGGTAAAATTGCAAGAGGCTGGGAACAATAAAGAGTGAATTGATACACCGTTGTATTTACATAATAGGAATAGTAAATGTTGGACTTTGAAATGTTTACTTGTTGGTGGGAAATCATGCAACTATTAAATGTGATAATTTGCATAATTTTTCAGTCATACAAGCCCAGTTTTGAGCACTTCCTCATCTGTCCATATGCAGATAATACGGGTTTTGATTACCCTTGAATCCATAGGGAAAAATAGTCCTTATGACGTGGAAACTGCCTTACAAGACCTTCTCTTCCTGTACAAATATGTGAGCAAAAACCCAGCTGCACTTGTAGGTACACTGCTACTTAGATGTCTGGAAAAGGCTTCCATGTTGCATGTGCCACATAAAACTCTGAAGGTTAGAGTGGTATTTGGAAAGATAGGAGACACCTACATGTAAACATCTTTCAGTTCAAAAATATAGTTCTCTGACAACTTTTTTGATGTGGACTTACAAGTACAGTCAAATACCAGTTTTGCTACTTGTATGTTTTGTCTTATTGATATATAAGAAATATTTCAATTCTATATTTGTTGAAAGATGAATGTATTATTAGTTCAGCTCCAAGGACATGTCTGCACCATGGTCAAAGTGACCACTAGAGTAGCAGAGGTACTTCAAAGCCCTGTGGAGCAGGTGCTGAGATATTAGTCCACTGCAGTACAGCTGTGCTCAGAGGGCAGAGTGCTCAAACCATTAAGTCCTAATAAACTCTGACTCTGCAAATGAGCTCATTTATGGTACTGTGTGAATGGGATGCTCACTGGCACACAGGCACAGCGCTGCACTGAGCCATGCTGATGTAAGACTACAAGGTCTGGTCAGGGAGCTCTGCAAACCACTTCAGTTGCACTGCTATGTCCAACAGCACTCATAAGAAAAGTTGCATTGATAATATGAATACATGTTCCAACTTAGAGTTGGAATTTAGATAAGATTTTAAATGAGAGTGGCTAGGAGTGTGGAAAAAAACAGATGCACACTCACCTTTGTGAGGTCGTTCAAATACATGTACGTAAAAAAATCACTCGTTCATTGCTCCTTGCTGTAGCCAATTTAATCTGGAGAGATGTTGTGCTATAAATTACACATTAAAATAAGCCAGTGCTGTGCTATAACAAGCATAAATTCTTCACTAGCTTCATGAAATATTACCATACCTCAAAATCTAATAGATAAAAGAGATAAATTAATTATATATGGTAGATGGAGTAAGGAATCTGTTATGTCTGTCTGTAGACTACAAAAGCACATATAACTGCACGTGGAATCCTTGAAGATAGCCTTTGTCTAGTATTTAAGAGTGTTAAAGTGTCTCATACTGAGAACGCAACTTAAGAACTTGTACAAGTCAACAGCTGTGACCTCAGTCAAGCAGGCAACTGAGTTTTCAGATAGCAAGCTGTGCCTCATTCTTCTTTGGCCAGAGCTATGTATATTTAATTAGTGTCCTCTCACCTTCACGCTACGTGTTTTCCCACTTGACAGTTCCTGGCATCAAAAGAATGTCCTTGAGAAAAAGTCAGTCCTATTGACTCCTAAGCATATTATTTGACTTGCTGTTCAAGTAGTCTGAAGAAAGAGCTGGAAATAATGAAAGACACTGCAATGTGGAGCTGCCTTAACTGACAGTGTCAGGTGGGTCGAAGATATTGAACAGTTCCTATTAAATTAGCTTACCTTCATCTCAGCTAGTTAAAGCTGGCGTGCTGACAAATTAGTTGCTTTCTGTGTATAAAAGAGGAGAGGCAGGACGAGATTCCCATTTTGTAGCTTAGTGACAGTAGATATGTCACATCACAAGGTCAATAACAATCTGTCCATGGAAGAAATGTAAATGTTTGGCTGATGTCAATACATTCTGCATTAGATCGTGAAATATTCATTCTTATAGCAGATGAGCTCATTTGCACTAATAAAGACCACTTTATTCCAACCTAGTTAATTACAATGCTTTATATTGTCTGTTTTAAAATCTGATTACAGCTTTTGTTTAGCTTCTCCAGTATTAGCTCCTATGTATTCTATATGCTGTTTCTATCCGAGCAGTGTTAATAGAGCAAGTTAACAGACATGCTTGGAATGTAAAAAATGCTAGGTTTTTATTTATTTATTTCTGCTCATCAGAACAGATGGATTTTACAGTTGTCTTTAGATGGAGACTCTGATTGTCTGTGTTTGAAATTCAGAGAAAATGTTATTCAGGTTAGTTGGCTGGTTGCTATAGATGTAGATTATTTCATATAGCTAAACTCAAATTTTAAGAATAAATAATTCTATAAGAAATTAAAACCATTATTCTTTATTTTACCACACTGCTCTACGAGTTCTCTTTTTCATAACTTTCATACATTCTCAACAGTTCAGCAAATCTTGGGGATATTTTTTTGCCCCTCCTGGCATATTCATTTCAAATTCCTTTATTGACAGGTTTTGAAGTTTCTTGCTGCCTAAAAGACTGCACTCTTCATCTATTGGGAGTAATCTCTGGTGAGAACATCATGTGTTTAAGCACTTCTAAATGACACTGCTAATTACTGTAGAGCTAACTAGTACTGTTCTCGGTTAAGTCAATGTTTCTTGTATGCTAGAGTGAATAAAATCTCTTTTCAAAATAAAATATTTTGAAATTATACAAGGAAATCGTCACTTCAAATAAGCATAACATCTTTGCAGGGCTAGCAAGGTTTCATCTTTATAGCTGTTGTTTGCTATGACTTTAATTCTCTGAGCAATTTCTGTCTTCATCATCAGATTTTAATTTTTTTTTTTTTTTTTTTTTTTTTTTTTTTTTTTTTTTTTTTTTTTTTTTTGTGGAAATATTTCAGTGCTATAATTATCTCCTGGAGTACAATAATGAACATGCTTCCAGTGTTTTCAGGATGTGTGTAAATCTGTGAAGTTTCATTCACTTGAGTCTTGCCAACTCATTTGGGCACAAACCAAAGCTCTAATTGTACCACTCAACTTCTGGTCCAAAAATGTGCTCTAACAAATGCATAGGGTTTAGTCTACATAGAGGTGTGAACATTTACCACCTTAGAAGCTACTAATCCTAGCAGCTTAGGATCCTTCCAAAACCCTAAATTACTTTTGACATATTTTCAGAATTCCACTGAATCATAGAGTTTGAAGCTCATGATTTCTATAAGAAAGTTTATGCTAACTCTTCTGAATGTAATTATGCATTCAGACGTACAGCCCTTTTTGTTTGTTTTGGTTTACTTTCAGGCTCATTAACTTGAATTGTATAACTTGAATAACTCTCATCAATTAGTGGTTCTCAGAAGAAATACTATTGTCTTTCCCTTCTAGCTGTAAGCAAAACACTGTGTTCCTAGAAGGTCAGTTATGAGTCTCAATACTTATCTAGATCATCAGTAAAGATCTTATACAGGATAGTCCCCTGTATCAAGGTGATTGTGCTTGATGAACCTCATCTCCCAGACTTTACCTGGATGTAGGTGGCCCTGTTGTCTCCAGTATCATAGAATCATACAATGGCCTGGGTTGAAAAGGGCCACAATGATCATCTAGTTTCAACCTCCTACTATTTTGCAGGGTTGCCAGTCACCAGACCAAGCTGCCCAGAGCCACATCCAGCCTGGCCTTGAATGCCTCCAGGGATGGGGCATCCACAACCTCCTTGGGCAACCTGTTCCAATGCATCACCACCCTCCGTGTGAAAAACTTCCTCCTAATCTAACCTAAACCTCTCATGTCTCAGTTTAAGACCATTCCCCCTTGTCCTGTCACTATCCACCCTCACAAACAGTACTTCTAGCTTGTTTTGCAGCACCTGAATTCTGCCAGCAATCACACAGGGTTTTAACTTGTATCTGATAATGATCATGTACATGCAAGAAAATTCTTCTGTGCCCTGCAGTAGGACACATTCTGTAGATAATACCCTCATTTCTGCCATTTCATGGCCTGGTGTACCAATGTAACATTAAACATGAGCCCATGTATTATTGTGTACCATATTATGACTGAGGCACACTTTATCTCTTATGCATAGAACTGATGTGTCTTTGTATATCTGTAAACTCAAGTTCCAAATACAGCTTAGATGCTTATTCTCCAGGAACAAAGACAAATGAACAGCATTCATATCTTGTGAAGGACTTCCGGGTACTTGTGTATAAGCTAGTTAATGTGAAAGTGAAAAAACTAAAGCTGAGCAAAAGTTCAGACCTTAAAAATTGAGGAAATATTTCATTGAGTTGAAAATGTGATGGTGTGCTATTTGTTTCCTAGAATTTGTCACTGAGAAGCCTTCTTGTATACCACATTTGAATGCAGATAAGGAATTAAGTTCTATCAATTTATGTACCCGTATAGCAATTATACATCTTTAGAAACTGAAAAGGCAGTCATACTGAATCAACATCGTCCTGGGAAAACAAAAGACTCCCGTATAAATAAATTATCTGGAGCGATAAGAGTAGCTGTTGTTATATGAACCAACCTATCAGCTTGATGCCTTGGTGTATACCTGCAGGCAGAAAAGAAATAAAGTAACTGCTATTCTATGTTTTAGCTTCTGATGAGCATATAATAGAATATGGAAATACGAAGATATTAAAATTATAAATTTTTTATCTGGTGTGCTCAGAAAGCTTGTTCTTTCTGCCTTTTCCTATCTTTCAAACCTATGAGGTTTTCTTTTGAGGCTAGTGAGCTGTCTTAATATTTTAAATCAGCAATAGCTGGAATGAGCACTCATGAATTATCCACAGGTAGTGGGCTCTCTAAAGGAACTGGCTCTCAGAAGACATCCAGAATATTTGTGTCCTCTAATGTTCAGTTCCCAGTGTCCTATTTGTAACTGTCTACCTGTTAGTATTAGAAACCATGGAGGGCATTCTAGCCAAGGCAGTGTAAATTTTTAGTCCTTGGAATTAGCTATGAAAAATTATTTTAATCTGTGCCTGAGAGGAATCTGTTATTGGCAAACAATTTTAATCAGATAGATACTTGCAGAAATGATATGACATCTGCTACAGAGGTATAAATGTTCATAAGTAGCTTCATTCTCTGTAGAAAAATAAACATTCCTGAAATATCTAGTCTGTATTTTAACTTTTAAAATATTTCCCTACTTTTAGTAACAGTTGTTATTAACAGATACCACCTATACTTTGTGGCATTCCCTTGAATCCAATTAGCTGCACAATCAAGCCCTAAGGTATCTAAAACAACACAGCATCCTACACAAATATCATTTCTATTGGTCTGAAAAAGTGTTCATTCTATTGATGTTGACAAGGAGTTGATTCTTTTTCATAACGTTTCATGTATTGTTTTATACCAACTCTCAGCTTCAGACTTGTCTCTAGAGAGGAAGCACAGAAGCATATGGAAAGAAGCATAGAAAAAAATTACAAATTACCTACTTCCCAGTTGTGAAAATATTGCTTTTGTTTGTGTGTGTTGAAAAGAGGGCAGTTTCTTGATCTCTGGCTGCTTCTCAAAAGCTATTTAGTGGATTGGGTCCATTATTCCCAGCAAAATCATATAGATTTTTGACTGTGATGTGGGTTTTCTTGACCTTCTTTCATGCATCATGTTTTGGGATATCTTTATCCTCCTGTGAAAAAATAAGGAGAAAACTGAAAAAGAGGAGATATTTTTTATGTCATCGGGAAAAAGACTACCTAGTTCTTTTTAAAGAAAAATTTGTTGAGGCCTTCAAGTAGAAATAGAAGTATCTAAGTGACTTCAAAGCCATGTACAGATGATTTTCTTGTGCGTCTGTTTTTCAGTGTAAATTGGTAAAGTGAGAGTATAATTCTATAAGGTATAAGCTCAAAAGAATCCAAATTATTGAGTTACAGAAAGAGATTTCTAACTTGGGTCAGTCTCATGTTCCCTGTGCTGAAGAAAATAGATACTCAAAGTAAGTTAGCTAATCAACAGAACAGTCGATCACATGGTAAATTATTCTGGTTTTGCCACAAATATTTCAATACTATTTGAAAAGTCTAAAGAGTTATTAGTATTTTATTATTTTTTAAAAATAATGTCAAATATACTAGTGTCAAACTTTGCAGTGTTACTGAAAAGAAATTAAGCTGCTTACTCAGTGACCTTTAGGTAAGCAGCTAGTATACTGATTATTGGCCTCACTTCAAAATGAGATGGCATGTAGTTCAAAGAAGATAACAAGAATTCTGCTTACTCTATAGTCTATAAAGGAGTTTGCCTGAATTCATACAATATCTCTGGAGGGACTATTTGATAAAGGTAGGGTGGCAGTGATAGGAGATTGTCATATGAATGACCATTACAGTATGACCAGGACTGGCTGGTCAAGTAGATTTCAGCACAACATCCTATTTCTGTTGACAGAAGGTATATTGCAGTTATGTTGTGTAATTGGGAATACGCTATGCAGAAAGCATTGGTTATACCCATCTGCTTTCAAAATGTTTTGTGAGAACTGTAGGCATGAACCTGAATCTATAACATTTTGTCTAAAGAATGGCATACAATAATAGATTGCACTGTTAGTTTTGGCTAGGTCCCAAAAGCCTTGTGGAGAACAGAATGACCACATTCTGGCCCAGGAATGAAAGCTGACGAAGTTATCTTTGTTGCCTCCCATTGTATAATGATGTTTAACAGTAGAACTGATAATGAACTATAAATATGATATCAGAAACCACAGCTTGAAAGATTTTTACTATTCAACTGAACAAGTACCTGCAGGGTCGCATCTGTCAGCAGAATAAGGACACCCAGCTTGCTGTAAAACTGACTTTGACTGTATTAATGTGTTTCAGCAGCAGCAACTCTTCCAGTCTCACTAATGCATGCTTGTGCAATGGAACTTAGATTTAAAAGTTAGCAGTTGATAAGACATTGAGTAACCATATAGATGAATAATATAAAAAAGTTAAGGGAGTTCAATTCTTAGATTAGATTATTAATTACATTATTAATTACTTTATTACCTTGCATTATGCAAACTGAGCAACTACTGAATTACATTATCTATATTTATATATATGTTATATTTATTCAGAATTCTTGAATGATCAAATTGTAAATGTTTAAAACTTCTCTTGCACTTTGCACTTCTACCCCCAGTTTCATGCAGATTTTCTGTTCACAACTTAATAGAGTGCTTTTAATGTATTCATATATTGTAATTGAAGCAGTGCTGCTGAGCTTACAAGTTTTCTCAGAAAAGCTATGAAGCAAGGGCAAAATACTAATGGGACACTCTGACACCACTCCATCAAATATTTAACCTCTTTTGTTTCTTCTTAACACACTGGTTGTTCCAGCAGCTCTACTTTAATTGCTTAGAGGTCAATTCTCACAAAGTGAAATGGTATACTTCTGACCTACTACTAGTGTGATCGGATCTTTAGCAGGCAACATGGGAAATGTCACAACTGTAAGCCACTTCCAGGGACTTCATACATCTTAGAGAAACTGTCTCTATAATACCTCTGATCCATATGAAGGACTCTTCCAATCACTTGATTGAATTTTCACTCAGTGGTTTCTAATTTTGCTAACAAATAGGTTAAAGATAGAAGGCTGAGAAATGGAATAGGTCTCCATCTAGTGAGGAAGATACATTCATGCTTTAAATTGCTTCAAAATTTTCACTGAATAAGATTAGTTTAGCATATTGACTTCTTAACTGTCCACAGATTCAGACTCAAGCCAAGTGAGCTGGTGACTCAAGCTAGTTTAATCCATGATGTCTGCTATTCTGACTGTCTATTATAACCCTATAAACTGTATTAACTTTTCTTAATTAAGGCCTACCAATGGTAATGCTAGATTAACTGACAACAATTAGCAAATCCCATGGAGATATGTTGCTGGAAAGTGCTGTACCCAATATAAAAAAAATAAAAATAAAAATAAAAATAAATAAAAAAGCCTTATAAAATTGAGTTATTTCTCATTGAGAACTAATTTGGAGCAATAGGAATAATGGGGTAGTGTCTTAACAGTAGTTTTGGTGCTTGTGTTAGGATTACTAGATAATGTAGGAAATTCTGAGTACATTGCTAGCTAGCATCAAGATAGGTCTCATCTCGAGACCTAATCCCCATTTTGTATCCAACCTACTTACTAGATCATGTAATTATTTATAGTGGGAGATAGTGCTAACACTCCTTTTTAATTGTAGATGGAAATTACTTGCAACATCTCTGCTATGTGAAATGCAGATGGTAATAAACTGCCAGCTTGCTCACATTTCCGAATGGCCTTATAAATTGCAGAAAATGCTTAATGTGAGGGAACAGTAGCACTATATGCCTATCTAAATAGAACTGACGATTATAATGAAATCTGGTGCTCCTTTTTCTATTATATGCTATTGCAAGACAGAGAAGTGCTTATGTATAGAGTTTTATCTGAGTCTGCTGATAGTACTAAAATCTTTGGTATTCTTGATGGAAATTCAATCTTCTTTTCCTCAGGATTTTCATCCCAGCTTTGTATATATTCTTTCAGTGTTACTCTTGTTAAGCTTGGAGATATGGAAAGGATTTCATTCAATGGTCTTTTCAGACTTTTTTTCCCCTAAATATTACATAATTATTTTGGAGACAAGAGTGGAGTGCAAAGAAGGTATTTCTTTCTGTGCCAATTTTGATATTTACAGTGTGTATTCATTCACTGATAATTATCCAGAGCTATATGCTGGGATAATGTATTCCACTGAATATAAACAGCAGTACAACATTTAAAGGCATTAAACAATGGCAGCTTCTTTGAAGTGAATAGTAGTTGCAGGTATTCTATCTCTACTTACATGATTATGTATGAATTTTATACTTCATTCTGCTGTCTGTGTGGTACCATCATGGTTCAGTAGAACTAAATCTGTGGGGAACAGAACTAATCAGATAGGAAACTGAGACAGGGTATAAATGAGTTCACCATGCAGCCAGAGAAGAAATACAAAAATCATATTCATTGAGGTAAGGGAAAGAAGATTAAAAATATGTAGTACGAAACGTGTTAGAATTGTCTGCATTCAAATTAAAGTTAGAACGTGGACTATTCACGAGCAAAGGTATGAAATGTGATTTCAGTAAAAATTATCTTGGCTAATCATACTTCTCCAATTATATAAAGTCTATTTAACATTCTGCAGCATTAATCATACTAAATGTTAGGACTAGAAATAGAAGAAATCTTGGTTGGGTGTCCTGGCCTCTACATCATTATGAATTAAATCATATAATCCTATTTGCAAATGTTGCAGGCTTTACCTTACAATTAATTACATTTCAGTCTTTACTATTGCTGTCAAAAAGCTGTCTAAAGGCTCCAAAACCTTACTCCCAGTTAAACCATGGTCAGGCAGAAGGCTAAGACACATTTTATAATGGCATCTTAAGAATTTTCTACCATTCTACTCTATTATATCCATTTAATAAATATTGGCTCAATACAATTTGGGAGCATACAAATTCCATTGTGAGATGAGTATAATGTGTCCTCTGAAAAACTCACTGCATTTAAAAAGGAAAAAAAAAGACATTAAGCTAATTGGTTTGCTTGTATTCTTCTAGTATGGACTGGGTGTCATGGGTACAGAACAACTAGAAGTAAGTTTAAATATTTTACTACCTCTAATTCATGATATTTCATGTTTTATTAATGTCTCTTTTTTTTTTTTTCCTTGGGACTGTGCAAAGAAGAATCATAATTAGTTTATATTTCTGCTCAGGTGGGAATATGCCTTTCAGATTTTGAAAGAGGATGAGTTCCAATTTAATGACAGCAAAAAACTGACAAAGTGTACTTTTCAATGCGGCTTCTTCTAGATGACTACATGCACAATAACTCCAAATTCATTGGATAGTTGTCCATCAAAGATTTTTAGATATTTAGCAGGAATATAGCACTTAGTGTCTCAGAAGAAAAGATCACATAAGAAATGAGGCATTGTATAACTGTAGGCAGAGATGGAATTTAATGTTGGAAACTGATGCATGAATGATTGCATGGAATGGAACTGGACCTCAGTGTGTCCATATGTCACAGTGATGAGGCTGGTAAACATGTCTTCAGTTACTGAAATATACTGAGCAGAATTGTCAGTAGTTTCCACTGCTGGTTACATAAGAAATGTATTTAGTATTTAGTATCTACTTAGTATTCATGCTTTCAGATTTTCAGAATTACTGCTAATTAATATTTTTTACTACTATCCAGTTCTATCTGTGCAGAATACTTTTCAGACTCCTCTGTTGACAGGTCGTTGCATGATATGTTTGTTTTGGAGAATGATAAGAATAAATTTCAGGCAAATGTTATTATTTCCCACTGGCATATGAGTTTTTTGTTATTCTTGTTAAGACAGCATGTATCAAGTTTGCACAGTCAGTCTACTAAACACTTCAAGACTTAATCTATTTGTACTGCTAAATATGAGGGCTTTGCAATTCTTGCTCTGTAGATTCTACTTCAAATTCAGAAGATGTGGATTGTTTGTATGTAAATGCATTGTCCTGATATATCTCATTCAGTCCCATTTCAGCGAGAATTTTTTGATATTTAAACCAGTATTTAGAAAGCATAATTCTTCTCCTTATTTTGTCTATTTAAATGAGATCAGAAATCAGAAAATGTTGATTGCAGTGAGCACTCTTGAAAAGCTCTTTCTTAGATTAGAAATTTCTTTCATACTAGAAGAAGATTGTTAACAGTAGGAGCAATAATTAAGGTTAAAACTGCCATCATAGGGGAAAGTTTGTTCCAGTACTTCATTCACATTCAATAAAATAAAATAGCAAGCTATTTTAAGTATATTACATGTTATGCCAGTTTATATTCATTTTGTGCCATACAAGTACTGTGATGAAAGGTAACCCAATTTAATATGACAAACTACGCAGGTAATTAAAAGCAAGTTCAGATTTAATTTATTACTACACCAAGACTTCATTTAAAATTAGAAGCAAATGGACTTCATGGTGCATTATAAATGTACTAGATAGCACAATTCAGAATACATACTATCTTGAAAGGTAACCTTTATAGAATGTCTTAAAAATTTTTACTACATGACACAGTTAAAAAGTGTTAATATACCAACTGTCAGAGAACTAGAAGTTCTTATGAAAAAATTACCACGAAAGACTGTTTTTTCAAACTGTCCTTCATTCACTATTTAAATTTTATCATCCAGTTATCTCCAGGTTACCGCTTATGAATTTATGTTTTGAACTAGGCATAGTCATTTTCCTTGGATGGTCCTGCATATGTAATTGTAGAAATAACTTCTCTCTCTTGCTGTTTTCCATCACTAGTCTCATAAGTGAGACAATTCTGTGAAAACACTCACATAAACGCTGACTTCCCAATTAGGAATTTAATCATAATACTTGATGAGAAATCAAATGCCAATTATCATCTATCTATGTTGCTGGAATCCTTCCATTCTAAAGTTGCTGACATATAGATCTTGTATCCATTTGGACCTCAACTAACAACTGTAAGACATTTCTCTAAGTATATTAGATACCATTATCAGATCGAATGGAAAATTAAAATGTTTTCAAGGTTTCACTGATTATCAAGTTCCTTTTCCCAAAGAACTCTTTTGAGCCTTAGCTAACTTGCCAAGTCATATACCTTGATACCAGCTATCTGAGCACACCTGAATTTTTCCTAACCTCAGTTATATAGACTTGACCAAAATATATCTAGGATATGAAGATCTAAGGGAAGACAAAAAAATCCCAACCTGCATTTCTCTACAGCATCAGTAGCAAAAGATCAACTCTTTTTATAATGTGACTGACTGAGTTTGAACAAGTATTTAATTTGTTAGCTGCTGACTAGGTTCTAGAGAGATAGTTCATTTGATAGTTTGGGGTAACCTTTTTCAGGTCCCTTGTTTGCCCTCCTTATCAATTTGCTATAAAAGCTGGTATAAGTGTCTGCATTGACACAGAGACAATGCATAAAGCAGGCACGACAGCGGAAGGTCATATAGAAGACATTGCTCTTTGGAACTGTGAGCTGTGAAAGGCAGGGATGTGTGAATTCAAATTTATAGGCTTTCTTTCTGTTGAGACATTTTCAGAATATTGCTCATAATACCACCATCCTCCATCAATCATCTTTCTGTACTCTTCTTCTAATTCACTTTTTTTTTTTTTTAAGTGACAGGAAAAGAAATACTTCGAGCTTTCCATTAGTATTCTTATCATGAACTGAAGTTTCATAAGTGCCACTTATAGGGCTTATCTTTTTTTATTCATTATTTTGTTACTCTTTCTAGTCCAGCTACTCTTCCGAATATTGTTTACTGCCAAGACAAACAGATAGTATTACAAATAAAATGCTATATAAAAATGACAACTTTTCTATTCATTCTGACATGGAATTTTGTATTTTTACATCACTTCATTGACTTAATTAACTGCTGTATTAGCATATTTGTAAGTTGGATCAATTTTTAAAATTCAGAATTCAAACAATTCTGTCTGCTAGGGAATTATTGAAGATACCACACTTCCCATTAGGAAAATGACCACCTGCAGAGAAAGTTAAATAAAGAAGTTACTTAGCATGATATGTTAACTGTACAATAAAGACATTTTCTGTTTTACAATAGTGTTCAGCTGTTGTGACTATGAGAAATCCTTTTTTTCTTCTGTAACAATGCTCCATTTACATTCAATTTTCTCAGAAGCTGAAACAAACAAACGCACAATGGGTTGTGTATCGTCCACTAATCAGTGTGACTAAATAAGAGAGCTAAATCATAATTTACAGGCAAGGTTTAGAAGCTGATTTTTTGCAGCTCTGACACTTTCATCTGTCTCTTCTTGCATGGTGGAATTCTTTCATTTATTTTTCCTCATTTTGGTGTTCCACTTTTATTGTGCATTTTGGGGCATTTCAATGTACTGCTCAGTCTTTGCTGCACAGGCCAGTGATGTATCTCGCAGAGCTTATTACTGCCATATCAACCAACACTGGAATAGAGAGAACACTTGCTGTTATATTTCAGGTATCTCCTTTAAAAAGAATAGTTAAATTGTGTGTGTAATTCCAATTGCCTGCCTTATACATGCTACATTTCCCAACCTTTGCGTATCATTCATTCTCTTCACCTAGCAGGATGTGATTTTCCAGACTCAGTTTTGTCTACCCTAGTTACCCAATATGCAGAAACACTTTCCAGTCCAATGTCCTTGACAAGTCCTTCTTGTCTGAAGGACTTGACTGTCACTTTCAGTTTGAGAGGTAAATATATAAGTGATATTTCATGTCTTTCAATACTGCCAGAGTACTTTCCCCTACTTTTTTGTTGACCAGCAACATTCTGAATTCTGGAATAAAATGACTTTTTTCTGCTGAATCCAGTGATGTGAATATGCTGAATCTTCTTCAGCTGCAGCTTCATTATTCTTTAAAGCTTCATTATGGCACAAGTATAATCAGACTGGGATACATAAAATTTCCTTTTGGCAGCCAGAATTTATTTTAAGGTTAAGAAAATTATGGCTTTATTTGCTGCTAATACAAACAATAAGCAGGTAAACAGTCTTAAAAATACTTTTGTTATACACTTCCTCAAGTTAATTAAGATTTGCATCAAGGCGACTGGCCTAGGATTACTAAGGAATCAGCTTCAGTGTCTGCTCATCTCTGCCCACTGCTTATGAAATATGATGTAATAAATTTAAAGGGTGTTGAGCCATGGTTTCTATTAAATACAATGGAAACAAGGGAAAGCACAATTTCAGTGAAAAATACATCCATAAGTAATTCCTCAGGGACTCTCTGTGGTCTGAGGATTAGGTTTGGGATTACTTTCAGAATTCAGCAGTGACTTATTGTGTAATTTTTGGTAAACCATTTAAGCTTGGAAATTTAAATTTGCTATTGAGAAATGAGGTTGATAGTTTTCTGTCACATGCATTAGCATTTGTAAAGCAGACTGTGTCTTTTCTTCTCTGCATTAAATCAGCTTCTCCATTGCCTGGATTTCTGCATTTCGTAGATCTACAGTTTCTTTTAAGGTAAAATAGCTCATAAGAAATATCCTTCTATCTTCTATGCATAGAACAAGGTTATAAAAGTATTTGTAAACATACTTTTTTCTTTGAATATTTGGAAAACTAACTTGCAGAAACGGTACGAACAATTGGATCCCTAAAGAAAATGCAGGGAGAGGGGTCAGAAAAGAAAGGTTCAGCCAACTGGTCTTTCTTTACCAGTTGCTGATATCCCTTCTGTCTAGAAATATCCTGCAAATGAGTTGTCAGACAGGACTTTATGCATAGTGTGGATTTTTGTTCTTGTTTTTGTCTGCTTCTTAGCTTTTTGGGTTTTGGCCACACATTAGACAAGTTCATGAATTGCTACTAACATCCATCCAATTCTAAGTGAGAAATAGGATGCCTGAGAGACTTGCTTTCCTAGTTGGTCTTTTTTATTTTTCCTTTTCCAGTTGCTATACCCTTTTATCATCCCTTTATTTTGCTCCTCACTGCCAGTCTCACCTGTTATATCAGACTGAAGTGCCACTCCTTTTCATTTTACAATTCTCTAGAATCCTTCATTAGAAAACAAGGAGTATAGTATTTCAGGTGAGTGCATAATTGATCACTATACATATTGGATTATTTTACACGTTGAAAGCAATCACTCTTGAGTCAGAGCAACCCTGGGTGCCACTACTTAGTGACCAGTGCTAGCTGGTCTATACTAAAATATAACCTCATCAGCTCCACCCATCTCAATTAGCCCTGAATGGCAGTTATTTGCTCAATATAGAATTTTCCAACAAATCATGGTGAGGACACTCCTTTCTGCTGTTATTCATTGCTGTCAATCTGGAGTTACATGCTAAGGATACCCATTCAGAAAAATTGTAACTGCTATGGAAATACCATTTGATGTGGCATTGCTAAAATGACTCCATTAAATGTGCCGGTTCCTTGGCTGTATAGCCTCCTACAGAATAAAGTACAAAAGTAATAGCTGCTGTAATGCTGTTGCTTTTTTTCCCACACACTCACCAGACAGTCCTCTTGGGCACAGAAAATGAAATGGGTTCTTGTTTACCTAAGCTAAATGAATAATTTATCACAATTTTACATGTTTTGTCATTTTATGTCTGCCACATCACGGTGGATGAACTTAATCATTTTTATACTGTATCATTTACTACAAAGTTAACTTCTATGTAACAGGTGTCCGTGTTCTTTTCTTAGTTCTCACCCATAGAGTAAGAAAAGCCTTAATTTATTTCTTGAGGTGAGTGAATAATTCATAAGTATCTTTACATCTCTTCTTGCTGTCAGTCCGCAAACATCATGCTGGAGTAACTTAACATTTGTCTTATGCTATTTATTACCACATTACCCTCCATGTATCAGATGTCACTGTTTGCCTCTCTGTTGAGTATCAGCTGTCTACCAGAAAATACTTTCAATTTACTGTAGCAGTATTGCTGAGCAGCTGGAAAATAATTTTTCTAACATGTGGCAGAACAAATTATTGCACAGGAGGGGGTTAATGGAATTGTCTGCTAGAGGAATAAATAATTGAAGGGACACAGATCTACTTATTAGCTTGAACAGAGACTTGATGTCCTAAATTATACCTTGTTAGAGGTAGGGAACCTATGCTTTCTTACAGCAGAAGCTGACTTAAGTAAACAGTGTCAGTATACCTGATATTTTTGCCACTCAAATATAATATCCTTAAAGTTTCAAAGACTGAAAGTTGTAGTAATTCTCACATGTAATTAAGAGATTATTATTTTCTCTCTATAAAAAGATTTTCTACAGTGATACATGAATCAAAGGCAGTAAGCTGTCACCTTTAAAAACAAAGCTAAAATTCTTTCATATTTTTCTGGCTGATTCTGCTATTAATGACAGGACTTTGTCAAATTTAAACTTATTTGCTTGGTTATTTTTGTTACTTGTACCATACTTTTAAAAATATTTTTTTAAGGAAGCTGTTTAAGTGACATAGCACATCCAAAATTGTTTTTTTCTTTTTCAAAGTATAAAATAAACCGCATCTTGTGGTATTAAGGTTTACAGTTTTGTTTTACAATTTTTTTTCAAAAAAGAAAAAAACCGATAATTGAAATCGTATTATCTACTTACTCTACTTTTTTACATAGAAACAGAACTTAAGGCTGATTTAAGAACATTTCTTACTCTGAATTAGTTTACTATACGTACTTTATGTATGTTCTTATGAAGAGAGCATTACTTGTTTTTCCATCCAGAAAGAAGTAAATATTTTCTAAAAATTAAGTAAAAATTAAAAGTAAGAGTATTGCTTTTCAGTCTGGTAGAGAAATAGAAAGAAAGGTATAGAAATTTCTAGATATATACATAAATTGATTGGGCTGAAAAAACAATTATAGATTAACATATGAGCAGGTGGACTGGATGTTTATCAGTACAACAAACAACCCCTTACAAATTTTATATTAATAAGTACCTCTATACATATTCAGGCATTAAGATAATTTCAACCATCTGCCTGTAAGTAAAAAAAAAAAATACATATATATATATATATATATATAGCTTACAAACTTCCTAAATCAGCTCATACAAAAACTAATTTTGACTACCAATGATTTTATGGAAGCCTTTGATTCTTCTTTCAATCACCTTGGTATGCCAGCCTAAAGTTAATCCTGAGATTCTCATGCAGGACTGCACTACAGCAAAATTACCCATAATTGCCTCAATTCCTGCTGACTGGTTATTTTTGCACCAGTGACTCAAATTAGGCACAGCTGGCCCTAGCGAGTTGGAGTTTAATAACAGCCAATTGTCAGAAACTAGCTGACGGTCAATGTTTTTGTCTAAAATGGGTGAAAGGAACAGTGACAGTTCTCCCTCCCCTATTCCTTGCTCATCTCCCCCAAATGAGCACGTATCTGCTTCTGAAACTGAAGAAACAGTAAGTTGAGAAAGTTTCCTTCTGTGAGGACATGTTCATTTCTTACTTTTGAGTAATTGTTGTAATACTGAGACGGCTGTGTTAACTGTGTGAATATTTGATGAGCGTTAACAGCAAAGTACAAAAGGATCTCATTCATTTTAATACTGGTGTTGTACATAGACCCAGTGAAACTGAAAAGGAAAAACATGGGTTAGTCTCAAAGTGGCTTAGTAGGGTGTTTAGTTAGAAAGCAAGAAAATCTCTGCTTTTGAAATGAGAGTGATATAACTGACCAGTGATATACTATGACAGTTATTTCATACACCTATTGGCTGATTTTGCAAAAGAAAAAACAGCACTGAAGGCCAGTTTGATAAGCTAGCACTCCATATATTTTTCCAAAAGAGAGTCCTACTGCTGAACAGGTGGTTGCCTATCTGTTGTCTTACTGTAGCTTCTCAGAGCTGCTTCTAATAGCAATTCTATTGTTTTCATTGTATAGCATTGTATCTTATCTACTGTTTTCTGTAGAGATTGGAATGTCTTTTGTTGCAAACTTGGCAAGAACACTTTTTGTAAGAATTCATAATGAACATCAAAGTTCTAACAATAACAGACTGAAAATATTTTGCAAAATCAGCTGTTCAGTAAATCCATGGCTTCATGATGTTTAGTTGCAAAACAGTGATTCAATTGTGTTTGGTTCTAAGAAAGTGTAAGAGGTATTGAAAATTTCCCTATTTAAATTCTTGCTGGTTGTATTGTGCCCTGCATATGATAAGCTCAGATTCATTACTGTGGTTGCTTCAGTGCTTACCTGTCCAATTAATAGGAAAGAATCTCTTGAAGTTAATTAATGTTGCATCAGATAAGATCACCAATGACGAAAGCCAAATACCAAAGTTAACCAAAGTAGAAATATTGATTTTCATTCTCTGTCTTAAACTATTTTTGAACAGTAACATTGCTTTCAAAATCAATCAGCAAAGCAAACAAGCCTATATTTTAAATAGTGTTAAATATTTGCTACCAGGATAGTAAATCCAAAGATGTTCTCTTCGCTGCTTATGTCTTCTTTAATTATTCTGTGAGACCTTTAAAAATCACAATTGCCAACATAAAGACATTATATCAAGACATCCCCAAGGGTAAGTTGAATAAAAATTTCCTAGAGCCTATAAATCTATTTGAAGGTGATAACCTAATCACTAGTATGCCTGTCAAATCTCAAGGAAAGTGATAAGTAAAACAGTAATTCTATGAAATATGGACTTTTACTTATCTGGACTGACCTTTTCTCCTGCTCTTTAACCTTTCTGCCCTCCAAGTCTCAGAAAATGGCTGTGTACAAAGAATAATATAATACAGACATCTACTTGGTAAGCTGGAGATGTTGAGCACTTCAATACTGCATTGAATCTTTCACCTACTGAGGATCTGTTTGGAAGCCAACGTAATAAAATGAGCATAATGCAGTTGTACTCAATTGATCATTTGTCCTCTTAAGAAAAGAAAGGTTCCATGGGAAAACAGGCCCTATGTGATACTTTGAAGCTTAATTTTGGAAGTAGTGTAGTGGGAAAAAAAAAAAAAAATTTGCTATGGACGTACTGAACTTTGTACTGCCCCAGTTAACCACTTTCAACACAGAAACTAGGTCACTCTTCTGTGTTACTCTTGTATTTCTGTATTGTGGTTCAGACAGCAAAACCCAAAGAACTGAACAATAAATGTTTAAATCAAGGTAAAACAACAAGTTAGTTTGTATTACATCTCCTTAATTAGTGTTGATCCAGAACCCTTGGTGACCTAAGTTGATACCAGCTGTAAAACCTTGACCACTTCACTTAATGAGATCTCCTGTTTCCATAGATATCTTCAATAAACATTGTGATTAAATTCATGGGCCAATCATAAATAATAGAATAATAAAATTTTAAAATTGCAAGAGTGACAGAGATTTAAAAAAACCCAAACTGTTCTTCAGTGATATCACAGTTTTATTAAAAAAAAAAATCAAGAAATTGCATACCAATTCAACACTGTTAAATACATTAATTTGAATATAAAAATGGATTTTTTTTTTGCATTAGTTCATTTCTACTTAGTCAATAAAATGACAAATATTAATAATTGTATGAGCACCATTTCACGTATAAGTAACGATTATACACTGAATGAGCCTCACATACCTTCCAAATTGTTGAGGAAGGCATTCAGTTGGATTCTGGAACATTTGCAATTTCATTTATTTATTTTATTATCTCATCCAAGTCTCTCCTGGAAGCCACACAAAATATTGTATATTTTTGTTCTTTTCTTTATTTAGCAGAAGGCAGTTATGAGTGATGTATATGTATTAGGGAATAATTAATGAAATATCCATATTAGAACAGCATATGAATTATTTAAAATGTGCTTTCAGATTGCTTTTTTGTTTCTACCTAGGATTTTAATAAGATTTACTATACAATAATTAGTTTTTGCTAGGTTTTCTGTTGGATTCTAAAGATGTAAGAGTAAGATATTGCAGCATATTTCACTTTCTAGGTTTTTACCTGAACTTGAGCCTCCAGCTGTATTTTTTTAATGTTACTGTATGGGAACTGCTGAATCATGGCCTGAACCTCTGATTGACCACCTGAAGCGAGCAATGAGTCAGCCCTTGGAGCACAGGTGAAGGCAATTCTCCTGCCCTACTGGAAGGGTGCAGCATGGTTCCACCTCTCCTAAACCCCATTTAAGAGCTGACTGCCTGTGGGGGAGGATCTCTTTTGGAGATGGTGTCTCTTGGATTCTTCTCAGTGAGCCTAGGACAAGAGTAAGCCCTCTATCTGTTTTTTCGTTAGTGTGATAACTTGTTTAGCCTAACTTTCTTGTATATTTCTTAATTATGATATCCATATATTCATTGATTATACAGTTACTTACGTACTAGTAATGACGTAATCAGGACAAGAAATTTGTTTTCTCTCTGTCATATGTCATGTAAGGCAATGCAATGTGTGCCTGTTAAAATGGTTGATTGAAGGAAATTACATGGTGAAGTCTAGGAAAAAACTTCACCTTCTCCTAGGCTTATTTTCCCATGTCATATAGCTATTCTCTTGCTTGTGAGTGCCTTTAGACCTCAAGACAGATTTAGATGGTTAATTCATTTATGCTATTGGCAGAATTTATTCTGTAAGTGTCAAAATAAACTCTTCTGTTTGTAGTACAGTTGTATTAACTGTAGCTTTCAGTGCATTTTGTATTCTTGTTAGTCTGTTATGCCACTCTTCGAAATACTAAATCAAAATGTATTGTTCATGGACAATTCCTCTTTTGTCCATTAGAGTTTTTTTTTTTTTGTTAACAATAAACAGAATATTCAGAACGTGTAAGATTAAAAGAGACCACCTGGATTGTATTGTCTGAATTGCTGCTTTCCTTGATTAAAGAACTGCATTTACATTAAAGCTAGCCAGCTCTTAGAAAGACATGAAAAATAAACTTTAAAATAAGTCGTTGCTGATGGGTTTTGTATAAGATTGAAAAACAATGGGAAAATTGCTGGTGTTGAAGGAATTAATCTTGATTTTAGTCACGTGGGAGGGAAGGAAAGCTTTCAGAGCCCTTCAGTTGGTACTTCCCTGACTGACTTCCTAAGGGTCAGCCTTTCTGAGTTTGTTCTGATAAGCTGAGGACTTCCCTTACAGTCTGAGTGATTATCACTCAGAAAAGCAGCATTATTTCTGGCTTCTAACTTCTTAGTGCACTTAGGCTGCTTTTCTTCATCTCACTCCTTGTTCCTATCTGCTTAGCTATGTTTGCTGCCCACTTACTCCAGCTATAACACTGTAGTATACTTAGTGAACTAATTCCATGTACTGCCTGATGCAGGACTCTGTTGTGTGATCAGCTGATATCAGAACAATGTATTAAGTGCATCCTTAACATTGTGTTATTATTTTTTTTAACATATTAGAGGGCTTTAATCTGAAGATTAAGGTTAAGTTTCTGTGGAAATAGCCATGGGAGTTCTCTTATGCGTGGGTTGTCCTATCATACTATATAGTCATTCACAAGCGATAACTCTAGCTCCATATAACTGTAAATAGTAATTGTCTAGTTATTGTTTCAGTAATATGTACTAATTTATGTATTTAACTGATAATAAATAATAACAAAATCACACTGAAGATATTTGAGAGAAGGGTGTTCCAAAATAGCTTTTGTGGATTCCAGAGTTGACTCAAAACAATGGTTTTTCCATTTTGCAGAGAACTTCTTTGTTCTGTCGAAGTGGAAATTGTGTATTTGATATTTCCACCTGAAAGGTAGAGCAGGTGAATAGTTCAGTAGTTGTGTTAAAAGAGCTCATTAGGCAAACTAATTAAATGTGGCCAGAGCAGAGAGCTGCTCTTCTCTGCTGCAGAAATGACTTCTAGTTGACTTATCTTGTAGCTATCTCTGTACGTCTTTTACATGATTAAAACTTTAAGAAGCTCTGAAAAACACTGCAGCATCATTGCAGAAGCATATTATTTCAGAAGTATGCTTGTTTTTTTTTAATGTTAATTCTATTTTCTTTCATTATATATTTAGATTTTTTTTGTGGGAATCTCCTTCACTGATATTTGTTCTTCAGTTTGATTTTTCTCCTTTTCCTTTTTTGTTTGTCTTTAGGCTCTACTAGCAAGAACCTAATGTTTTACATGTTTGTATGACACCCAGGGCCACCTGATGCATATTGTAAATAAATGAAATTTACTTGATCTGCTATTGTTATTGCAAGCAGAAATATCCCTGGAAACTCATAAAACATTGAAGTATTTCACCTGCCAATACATCTGGACAGTTCTGATTCTTTAATTAGCTTTTCAATAGGAGACTTTTTACTTTTTTTTAATCCTAAATATATACAGAAGTATAAATAGCTTAAACAACTTATTTCTAAGAAACTCTTATTAAGTTGCAGAAAATTCAAATGACACTTGATTATTACACTTTGAAGTTATAGATTAGAAAATGCATTTGTCAAGTACTTAAAGCCATCTGAGTCATCCAGATGAAGGATGTTCCATGTTGCCTGAGGTGTGATATAATGACAGAAGTATTGTACTTACACACTTTCCTTTTTAAATGCAAGCTCTTTTCCTTTTAGCTGTGATTTCTGATTTCCAAAGCTTATTTCATCACCAGAGAGGCACCTCTGCACTGCTTTATCTATTTGTTGTGTTTAGATTTGTGAGAAACCAGGTTGTAGTTAACTTCTGGGAATATGATTTGTTTTTTGGTTTTCCTTTTTTAATCACTTCTAGTAGCTGAATAAGGCAGAGCCCATTACTGTACATGTTGCAGACAGGCAACCTGAAGTCCTTGAGCCGAGAGTTGCGCCTCTGGTATCCTGGAATTGGTCATGTGCTGAGGACTCCAATTGCCTTCCCAAATAGTCATTTACCACATGGACTTGGGAACTTAATGAAGTAACCAAAGGCTGTCAAGGGTAACTTAACTAGTCCATAATGTATACTGGGATGTTGTTTCTTGGATTTTTTTATTCATGTTCTGACGGTATTTAGGAAGAGGTAATCAGCATATGTAGTTGTGGAGCATTTTGACACTGTTCAATAAACTGTGTGAAAGCAATGATTTCATCATGGAAATAATGTGATGTCTTTCTACTGCACAAGTCACACAAAAACTTTCATATATTTGATTGCACATTTGACTGTAGGTTTTTTCAGCCTCTTTATTTTATGAACTGCTGATGTGCTTTGTCTCTTTGTAGGCAGAGCAAAGATTTTGCAATATCCATAATACTGGCAGTGCAAAACCAAGTGGAATTTGACTATCTGTTCAAATCTGGAATCAAACCAAAACTGAAAGTCTTGTGCAAAGAAAATGTTTCTGTAAACTACTTAGAAACCCAAATTCCAAAACTTGCATGAATGTTCAGTGCTTTTAAAATATTAATAATTTCTTAACTGGAAAACATAAAGAACTATATTAGCAATAAAACTACAATCTTAAAAATGAAATTTCCTCCTCTTGAAAGTTCTGTACTTCCAAACTTGAAGTCTATCTTATACAGCTTTTTAAAATAAGTGCAAATAAACTAGAAGTAGAAATATAATGAAGCAAGATATTTCAATTTATTTATGGGTTATTTCCACTTAGTTATAAAGCTAACAGCTTCGCCGGTGCATCCTATAAATGTGCTAGCATTTCTTTGAAGACTTTCAAGTTTAGTTTAAAGCTAAACTTTGCTAGCTTTCTATTATTTAATTAGGGTCCTGTAGGACCCTGTTAATTCAGCATCCTGTAGGATGCTTTTGAATTTTAGTTTTTTTTCTTAACCATTGAAGTGTAATATGTAATAATGGACAGAAGCTTTTGCTCAGTATTATATAGATAACATTAACTCATAAAGACTGATACTCCAGATTTTGAAAGCATTTTGAGGTCATTTATTCTATTGGCTTTTTGTAGGATTTATCTCTCTGCCAGCATTGTGTGGGAGTTTTGCTGGAAGACTTTTTGAAGAAGAATTTTTTTTTATCACATGTGAAGCAAAACAGCAAAAAGCTGTTCATAAAATTGATTGGAAACTGTTTCACTGCTATAACTTTTGGAGCAAGTGAGGACTTTTAAAGTTTTACATTCTTAATAGTATGCAATTAATAAGTAAATTATAGAGAAAAAAATTGTTCAGTTTTGCCTTATTCACTCTTTGTCATTTTGTATCATTGTTCCAGAAAAAAACATTAAACAGGTGAAACCAATTCCTGTAATACAAGAGATTGTTGGAGGTTCTTTAAAGTTATCGAAGTTTAATTTTTCTTCAAATTTATTAACATACTCAAGATGTTAAGAAGAGCTGTTACCAGCATATCCATTTGCAGGATGAGCTGTGCTACCAAGTTTATGTAACTTTCAAAAAAAAAAAAACAAACTTTATTGTTATTGCAATTAACCAAGGCAGTGGGCAGGGGAAAAAACAGTCTTATTTTCTTGATTGGTTTAAATGAGTTTGTGTTCCTCCAGATCAGCAAGCTCCTGAACTGCGCTGTGCAGTCACAAGCTATGAGATTTAGCATGAGAAGAATTCATGGCTGAGAGGGATAAGAGAATATATCTGTTTTTTTGCCAGCATCCTATAGTCAGAATGGGTGAAACTTGAGATCAAACTGCAACTCTATATAACTGCGTTCTCGTTTACTCTCTTGTTTCATATGTGTTCCATGAACTGGCTCCTGATTCTCACAGCCAATTTTCTGCCTTGTTCTGTTTATGTGTCAGTCTGAATTGGGCTGCCTGAACTTGTATTTCAGCAGCCTGCATTTAGTTTGAAGCAAGAAATAGCTGCTGAGGAGGCATAGTTCCTGTCTGTTGCTTCCATACTTAGTTAATATTTACTGGGAGCAGAACAACCGATGTCCCTTATACCTCTTCTCTCTTTATCAGAGGGCTGAGAAGCGGAATGTACAATGATCAGGACGCTTCCTTGTCCAAGCTCATCCTTAGCATCATTAAAATTACACTGTGTATGCAGTCATCTTTCAGCTATTACAGGAGGCATTAATCCTGTTTGCAACCTGTCTGAGCTGTTCACTGAGAATCACTTGCTTTAGGCCCGCACATTTTCAGCGTCTATACCTTCATATTTTATATTGTGTGTTGTCATCCTTGAGGGAAAATGCTCTTGTCATTACTTGAAGGCTGTGACATCATTAATAGGTTCTTCACTGCCAGCTTTGGTGCAGAAGAAGCATTCTGTCAAATATAATCTGCACGGAGATGCCTGTACCTAAAGTTACCATGTCTGAAGCTTGTTGGGAATTACAAGAATAAGACTGCAGAATGTATTTTCCCATTTAGGGAAAAACTTAATACTGACGGGTCAGAGTTTTTTACATTTATGTCTATTTCTCTTGAACTTTAAGAGAAACCTACTACAAACAGGCAGAGTTTCATGCTGAATAACTGAAAGAGCTAATTCTGTGTAAGCAGAGCAGATACTGTGAAGGTCAGAATATATCCTGAAGATCTAGTGCTAAATGTCATTATGGACTGTCAGGTGCCCAGAGATGCTTCAGATTTGCTGAGGACCCTTTCACAATTTTTATTACCGAGTAATGGCTCGTAATACAGATTAGTCCAAGCCCAGATCCTGGCTCCAACTGACAGCCCTTAAGGGAAGTGCTTAACAATGAAAGAAGCATTTAATAACACCTTCTCTGTGTATTCCACGCTGTCTCTGACTTCTGTTCTTGTGTGTTTGTTGTGCTTAATGAGTGATGAAATGTGATGATTTCTAGGCTTTAACGGGCTTTTATTCCATGCCTTTGTGTAACTGTTCCTGAATCCACAATCTGATACTTGTCAAGTAGTTAAGTACAAAGTAAATATATTCATCAAAATACAGTTCCATATGATGGTTTTTTAAAATATCCAATGTTGTGTAAGCCCATGTTTTTATTAAATTGTTTTAATATAGAAACCTATTTAGAAAAGAAAAACCTGATAACTATTGCTTTGCATCTTTTTTTTAATATATATGTAAGGATGATGCAGAAAAATATATAATTTGAAATTAACAAAACAAGACATGATTGGGTATTATGCTGTTGTTTTAAGAAAACACTTTTGTTTTTGTTTTATACTTCTGTAGATATAAATAATACATGCTCTTCAAAAGTCCTCCCTCTTCACTGAAAGTTTTGTCTTTAACAGCTGTATCATCTTTGTGTTCAAAGACAAATATGAATCATTTTGCATCTTTACAGACTGACAATTTGACATCTCATCTTCTAGAGTTTGTCTGGAAAAGCATATTCCTTTCTTTTTACCCAAAATCAGATTTCCCATTAAGATTGCTTGACTGCTTTTTTTAGTAAGAGCTCTGCTCTGTGTTAGTTGCTTTTTTTTAAAGTTCTCTAAAGAAAAAAAGTGACATGTAACATATTAGGGAGCATTGTTGCAGATTATCTCAATTTTGTCACCAAAATTTCATAGAACACTTCTCTGAATTGTCTTGGTTTTTTCCTTCCTTTCTTTCTTTCTCCAGGTTAGAGGACTCAACATCCAAACTTCCTATACTCAAGCCTTCAAACTGCTTATCCTATATGAACTCAGAAACCTAAATGCTTAATCTTACTAAGCAGCATCTTCATATGCCAAGAAATCTCATTCATATTTGCCAAGTTCTGAGGAGTGTACTCATCTCCCATTTAAACTTTGATGACATTAGGTACTCCTTAGGGGAAAAAAAAAAAAAAAATCTACTCTTCATTTACAAGGATCCTTACAGTCAGGGGGAGATAAAATAAAAAAAAAATAGAGGTAATTGACATTACCATTAACTTTATACATCTGTCACCGCCTTTCCCGGTAGTATTTTTTAAATTATGTGACCCATTTCAGTAACTCTACTTAATAAGAGTGATAGTATGATCTCACACCCAACAATGCAGAGTATGTTTTAAAAAAAAAAAAAAAAGACCTGTGGGTTTGATCAGGTTACTGCTCTTTGTTCAGAAGTGCCAGCTCTCTGCAGAGAAATCAAACTCCAACATCAGGCCCCGAAAGATTTTCTTGAGTCATTCAAGTGCTGTATTTATTCATTTTTCTATTTTTCTCAAAGTAAATTTAAGGGGTTCTGCATTCTTGGACAAAAATCTATTTTTTCACAGCTCCGACAATGATAAGAAAAGCAGAAGCTGGAATAAATCCAACTACATAACATACAAAATGTCATGGTAGGGAAAAAAAAAAAGTTATAAACCTTCAGAAGTCCCGGTGCTAATTTGATCCTTTTGTGAAGAGTACTTTAATAGGAAGCTTCAGTCTGTGACAAATGAAGTGAATGTTTTAAACTTTTAAGTTCTTCATCAAGTGTAACAAGGCATAGGTATGGTATCTTTTGAACTGTCATTTCAAAAAAATGAAAACACTTTGTTTTTGTAAAACTTCACTCTAATTGTTGATTATTTTCACTCCTTATATGAGAACACGGGGAATCCACGTGGGGTGGGGGAATCTTACACCCTCCCCCCTCTTTTTTTTAAACAGAGTAAGCTATCTGAACTGACCACAGAAGATGGTCTTTGTTGCTATTTTGGTCTTCTTTATGAAAGACACAGAGAAAATCATGTACAAAGCAGAACATCTTAGGCTGTTTTTGTAGGCATTCAATATATTTACTGTATTGCTTTGTTGTATTTCATTTTTGTTTTTAACATAACTAATTTTTTCTCTTGACCACTGTGTGTAGATTTTAAATGCATTCTTATATTCTACCATTAAAAAAAAAAAAGAGCAAAAATAAACCTTTCTATTTGAAGTAAGCTGCTTGACTTGAACTAAAATGAAAGTACACTTTGAACAAATTTTAGTGATGGAATTTGGAACTAACATGTCAATAGAATGGTAGTAAAAACAGGGGAAAATAAGCTGTTCATGACTGCTTGTAGATTGAGTAGCACTCAGCAGTTACACATCTTCTGTCTTAATTGTATATCTCAATAAAAGTGGCACCTTTAACCATGATGAGGATTTACTTTGAACTTTTTTTTAAGTGCTCATTCTTCTAAAGTGCTCTCAGTATCATGACTGGTCTGGATCATCAGAACAATGCCCACTGAAATACAAATACCAAGAGTTCAGTATCTTCAGTGGAATTAGAGATAATAGTCCTTTATCCCCCACATGTTGTGTGAATCTTTGTGCTTTATAGCTCTGCATGAAGGACTTGTTATCTATTCAAAGTGCTCCCCCCCAGAAAAAAGGTGCAAAATGTAGAGATTAATGCTGTAGTACCTTTTCCTCCTTTTATTTTAATGTATTTACTCCCTTTCAAGCACTGAGAGGACTCTATTACTCTTAAAGCACGTCCTGTATATTTGATATTTCAACGCTATACATTACTAAAAGCATTTAGACTGGGACTGTATCTGTATTATCTTTGTGTGTTTTTTTTTTTTCCAATAGACTTCTTTGATTATGGTGTCTCATCGTTCATGCTCAGAGCACATTCCAGAAGATCCACATTTTTTTCAGATCTGTTCTATCTCTGTTTTTTGTTATTTATGTTCGTTTGTTACTAAAATATACATTTTTTTCATCACTGGACACAAGTTAAGGATGTTTTTCAAAATCCAAGTTTTTAATTGAGTAATGAGTAATATGAGAATGAGTCTGATTCAAAAATAATTTGTTAATACACCATGTTATGAATTGTTTATTTGCCTATTTTATCTTATTGATGCTCCATTAAATTCCAGAAAAATAATTCCTGGAAATCAATAACAAATAGATATTTAAATATTTCCAAATGTTTAGTCCTTGATGTTATTAAGATTATCATAAGTTAACTTACTGACAAAGTTGACAGAAATGTTTTTGGGGATGGTTAGGAAGTTTTAATGTATTTGTGGTAACTTAACTGTTGACATGAAACATTGAACTTGTAATTACTTTTGCTGATTTTATTTCATTATGCCTCAAGAAAAAGTTCAGCAGTTCTTGAGGTGTAAATGAAAAACTCGTTTTGAGTTCTAGAGATAGAAATAGATAACAGCATTCACAAATGAACAATCAAATGTGTGTGCAGTCGTGAGAGTCTGGCAGGAATTTTACACAAAACACATGGTTTCACATAGCATAGATTGGGGTAAACACTGTTCTGTATCTACGCCTCAATTAATTTAAAATCTTCAGCTTAAGGGCTGTGTTTCTTACAATGCATAGCACAATCACAGCAAACATGGATAACAGTGGGAGGAAAAAATGTTAGAAATTCAAGACCTGAGGAATGAAAAAAGCTTCCTTGAGATTGCATCTTTATGGAGGGAAGAAAGGAGACATCAAAAAATGATAAAACAGGGAATAAAAGCAAATCTCATACTTCACCCAAACAGCATTGGATGTGTTTCTTGAGAAATTCAGAAGTGATGTAAGTGGATTCTCTTTTTTCACTCATATGTATATGTATGTGAAAGCTTGGCTATTATGTCATTTTAGCTTTGATTTTATAAGCTCCAGAAAAGCTCCAGTATTTGTCTCTCTGGTGGTGGCAATGTCTATTAATGTTATCTTTTGTGATTTCATCTTCTCATAATGTCTGAGAGCTCTGCTTTAAACTAGCAGTCTGTGATTGTGACTGGTGAGATAAAAATTTCGGTGAGATAGAGGATGTTCACGCTACTATGTGTGACAAATTGCAATGACAAGGCTGTGTTGATAGCAGCTTATGATGTGAAATGAAATCACAACCACAATGCCATAAAGATGTGTGCTTAGGGCATCTTTACAGAGCTCAAAGTGAAAAAAGATATGGTCACAATGTCTAGTAGACACTGTGTTCCTTTCCTTCTTTTTATTGCTAAAGCTGGACAGTTCTTTTCAAACCATCTCATGCATTTCCCCCTTTTTTTTTTTTTTTTTTTTTTTTACTTTGCTATATATTTTTGTCTCTCTTTGTGTATGGAATATCTATACCTGAATATTAACTAAATTCACTATGCATATATGTTGAAGTGAAGTGAGCAAGTTAGCCATTCCACTTAATTCATCTGATTGACTGAGTGATCCACTTCAGATAAACAATGGGAAACGAGAAGTAACTGAGCAGTAAGAGAAGATACACTGCGGATCCAGGATTTTGCGTCAGTTTGTTTATTCATATTAGTTATTTGCATGGCTGACGAACTGACAGTGTAAGCAAGACTGTTTGTGAAGCTGTTCTGAATATTAAGTATAAAGTGCAATTGCTTAAATATTGAAAGCTAAAGCCAGTTTTAGATATTCTAGATATTCAAGAAATGTCTAGCAGGTATGGAAGGACACCAATGTTTTTCTGAAGCAGCAGCTGGAAGGTACTTGAACTGTCCTAGAACATGTACAATGGCACAAGAATCCTATGGTTAAGTTACTGAGTTACAGAGCAGTGATATTTAAAACAGCTGAAATTTGGACTTCTTGGGAAATATGTTTTCTGGACATGGCAGGGAGCAGCTGATGTGAAACAGAAAAGCAATAGAATTAAACTTATTTTCTTATATATTTTCTTAAACTTATTTTTGAATAAATAAATCCATAGTCAATAAGGAAAAACATAGTGAAAAACACATTTCTAAATCTATCCCACTTGGGAATAATTTAGTATCCTAGTTAATGACCATTCTGTTGCATTGCCTCCTATGGTACTGACCTAAAACCAGGCCAGGACCAAATGACTGCACGTACACATCAATATGATGAACAGCAAAATGGCCTTTATTACACGTGAACTCTAGCTTATATAACCTATGTGCTTCGTCTACGCCCTTAAGGGCACGTGCCACACATCAATCATAGAGCAGGGAGGGGGCCTATCGCATCACATCCCGTGGGGGGGTCTCGCAGTTGCTGACAACACCATTCCAAGGATAATTTTAAAATAATCTTTTCAGTACTGGCTGTGGGTAATGGTTTGCTTGCTAAGACTCAGACATGCTATGCTTCCCTGTAAAAATCACTGTTTTGTCATCTGATTTCTGGTTGACCACAGTGAATCAGTATCTTTGCAGGTTTTCTGAGTACAAGCTTCAGTTAAGAAATTTTTTGAGATCACTTTCAAGATAAATAAAAAAGAAAACCTGACTCTAACTTTAACCCATACTCGTTATTCTGAACATCAAATTATTGTAGGACAATTAAAACAGTGGAAAATACTCTTCTAATGAAGTGGGAAGTGTGAAAGCCAATAATTACTATAAAGAGCGTTGCTGTTCATGATTAAAGAGCAAGCAATAATTGATGATGGCGCTTGCAAATATTATTTTCCACCAATAGGTGCCAGTGTAAGCTAATTAAGCTAAAATATTTAGCAACACATTTAAAGCAAATGTTGGAAAAAGAACAAAAAATGAATGTCATATATTACATTTAATAGTGATTCTAGTAACTACAGTTTACTTTGTCTTTACATTAGAACTGAAAAGGTAGTTTAAAAACGTATTCAGAAGGCAGAAGTGAAGAACTGTTTGCTCTCAGTCTTTTGCAAAGTGTTTTTCTACCTTCCTCAAAGGGAGTGCTGAAATCAAGCTAGTTGACAATACCAGCAATGTACTGCATCAACCTCTGAATGTGACCTGTGCAGTTTAAAAATCCTCTGGGATCTGCTGTGGTTTAGCCATCAGCTTAGTGAGGAAAGCTGATTTGCTTTGGGCCTGTTCATGTTGGAATTTGCAGAAACACTAAGAATGAAGTTATCCAGGCACTAATTAAGGTACTAAGGTATTTCCTTATCCTTTTAGTTAGAGCATAACTTTTCTTATGAGGATTTTGGGCACTGAAGGCAAACTTTCTGTTCTGTCCCTTTCCTGCTCCAGCTCCTCTTTCTCCATTGTTGCAGAGTATGCCTCTTGTTTCTGTGCCTTTTACAAGGAAAATTTGCAGGGAAGGAAAGCAGCAGAGAATAAACCACAACAGTTGAATCTTGGCACTGCAGGTTTCATCACGTGGACCTAATTTATAGAGGAGGAAAGAAATGCTTATTGTGTAAAAAAAAAAAAAAAAAAAAAAAAAAAAAAAAAAAAAAAAAAAAAAAAAAAAGAGTGAACTATCATTACAGCATTTCTTTACTCATATATTTCCCTTTGACCATATAGATATATTAGTGTGATCTTCACCAAAATTTGTCTAGCCAGCCTTATGCAAGCATTCAGGAGAAGAGATGGGGAGTATTATTTTACTCTTTTAATGCAATTCAGCTCCTAACTGCCCCTCTGCTTGGTGCCCTGTTGTTGATGTCTGTAGCCAACCATGTAATTTAATCTCTTCCTATTCAGTCTTAATGGAAGGATGACCTTTCAACAGATTAGAATTGATTTGTTTATAAATCTGCTAGTCTTGTCAAAGCTTTGTTCTTACAGACAATAATTTTGCTATCATCTTGGCAATCACTGATACTTATCAGTGTATTATGGCAGCTGTAATGAAAAATAATTTTTACTTGTTTATTTATTTGGGAGTTGGGGGGGGAGCAATCTGTATGGTACAGTCTTGCTGGACACCTCTGCAGCCGTATTCTGTGCCCTTCTACAAAGCCTGGATGCTTTGTGAAGTCGCTTGCAAACCACCCCTTTGTCTATCATGTGAACCAAGACAGATCCCTTGTTTTTCCTTCTGGTCCCCTCTCATAAGCAAGCACACAAGCCAAACAAGGGCAGATCAACAGGAGAATGTAAAAAGGAGAAGACCCTCATCTACATCAGCAATGCTTTTCATCCCATTTTTTTTCCCTTTTCAGTCAGTTTACTCTAAACATGGTTGTATCATACTTACGTTATCTGTAAATAGAATCTGTTGATGATGTAACAAATTCAAGTAGTGTCAATCTACTTTATGTGGTACTCACTAGATTGAATCCTTCATCTATTTTATAGGCTCTCCTTATTCTGTGTTGGTTGGGTGGGGAATTGTTTTTTAACACCCATGACAGTAGGCTATTTTCTGTACATTTGTTTCATAAAGAAAAAGAGTAATGCACATTTTGCATTTATGAGGAACATAGAATTCTTTGCTCTATAGCTTTTTCAGTATTGATTGTGAATTTCAAATCACAGCAGAAGTATCCTACAAGCATATAGAAGTTTGAAAGGCAAATTTAGGGAGCTACAAGGATAAAATATACTGAAGAACATCCTGTTGGTGGCAGCAATAACTTATATTTAACTTAGAATTCTGGAAAATATGCAGCTAGTATGCAGTCTGTACTGGCTGCATGTAATAATGGCTTGCTGTGCATTTGAACACTCTACATTGATTCTTATCTCTTAATAGCTATTTTAATCCAGACTTAAAATCACACATTGGGTGTAATGTACAGCTACTATTTTTCATAGGCCTGTGAATCAGGAATAAAGCAAAGCAGTATGGTATGGGTGCTTAAGCTTCCAGACAAATGCCTTTTATTTTTTTTTTCTTATTTTTATTTATTTGTGTTTTCCTTTCCTGTCTTTGTCTGTTTTTGAGGGTGCGATAACAGAAATTTTATTGCTTCTCTGCTCATAGTTACCATGTTTTTGATACTGATTTATGCTATTATTTCTGAAAAAATGGATCAGAATAATTCCTTGTAATAACATCTGGATCATTCTGAATGGTATACACTGAATAATGTCATATGCTGAGAAGCAAGGAGTGGTTTTCTTGTTCTCTTTTTTTAATTGAAATGTTTGAGTTAATCTTCTGAAATGTACCTTATGTATATGTAATGCTATAAATTACACTATAGTATAATATAGTATAGTAACAATTTATGAAGATTTTTTCTGCGTAAGTACTTAGGTACATAACCTTGGAGGACACATGGGGATATGTTTGTTTAGTGACCGTTTCTGCAGCTCCCAATCTGAGCCAGGTGGTGCAGTCACTGGCTGAGAGTAACGCTTAACTTATCAGAGAGCACTGCTATGGCAGTGACTCCCAGCAGTGATTCACTGTGATGCGTGGCTGTCTGAGTTGCATGAGGTACTGATCCAAACTTGGCAAAGGACAAAATCGGTCCAGGCAGAAAGAATAGACGGAAAGCAGCTGTCCCCAAAATGTTAATGAAGTGTCATAGCTATTTTAATTTCAACCATCTGTGCTCAAAAGAAGACAGTCTGTCTAGAAGAGCTCTGTCTGTTAGAGAAAATCTAGATAAGAGTAGAACACCTGGGTTCTCAGCAAGTTCTGGCTGCCAATGACTTTATCACAAGCATTTACTTCCCATGTAGTAATCCAGAGAGTTAACCTCACTGTCATGCCTCTGTGAAAGCTGCAGCCATTCCTATGGAGCATAGTTGCTGTTCAAAGTTGCACGTGTAGGTGTAACTCCTGGTGCTTTCAATTCTAGAAAAAATTCTTTCACTTTTCATCCTCCACTTCAAGGAGAAATCCAGCTTGCTCTCTTTTTCATCGTTAGCACAGATTCTACCATTCTTCTACAAAGTTGAAGCTATTTCCCAAAAAATGCAGTTTTGTTGGTGCCTTGCTTGTCTGGCTACAAGTTTTGCTCATTTATTTGTTATCTATCTGTCACTCTCTACCTAAAATTTGGACATGAAGTTAGAAAAACGCTTCAGTTTGGAGTTATGTTGTCTCTAGTTATTAAGAAAAAAAAAATATTTCACTGAGCTATGTATTTACAGTATCCCAAAGCTTTCAAAAATGAAGATTAAAAAAAAATAATAATTCTCCCTAACAAAGCAATTCTGACATAATTCCATTGAAATTTGGTATTTTCCCCATCCATTAAACTAGAGGATGCATTTTATGTGTACTTTAAGTCACATAAGGCTTGTACAGAATCTCCATTACTACTTCTCTGAACAAAAGTGTAGCTCACAAGATGTTTCTGCACAGTTCTGGAATGTATGGCTATGACCAATACATTTCCTTGAACATTTCCAACATAGGTTAGTACTGCATAAGTGCAAGTTACATGGCAACAAAGGATCCAATACATGTGATGGATAACACATCTGTATTTTTTTTTTGAAGTCACTATTCCAAACTTGACAATGTTTTCCTATCCCAAGACGAAATCTCAAGGCATGGATACCTATTATTTCCTTTGCTTTTTTTTGTTAAACATAAAAATGTGTTTTGCAAAGGTGTTTTTATCTGAAGGAAGCATTCCAACATTTTGCAATTATTGAACCAGATTTTTATTTTTCCTATCAGTGAATGGATAAAAGATCTCCACACCTACACTTTTAGTTACTATCTTCTCCATTGTTATTTTTTGTTAATCTAATTGGAATATTCAACATATGTGGCTGCAATGAGAAAGGCAAATACAAGGCATTCATAGCCTGATTTTCTATGTTGTCTATATTGCCAGCCAATTATAGCGGCCAAGATTCATGCCTAAAATAAATACAGTTGGTTTTATTGTTTTGGATATCTTCTTCGGTATACACTGAACATTGACAAAATTGTTTTCTTTGCTATGAACATCAATTCATAGCTTCCCAAATCCTCACAGCAAAAGCAGTGCAGGGTAAAAGGGACATTCTGATTTGCTGTCTTAAGACAGCTGTCATTTGGGAAAAATAAGTAAAACACAGTTACTGTTTTCTGAGGGCTAAGATGGCTATCACAGGCTAGATGATTTTTATCTGTTTTTCTGTACTAAAAAAATAAACCAGAAGGCAAAGAAATGCCTTGATATGTGGCCAGTAGCTTTTTCTAAGAATTCATGTTGCTCACCGTGCTGAGCTGAGGAACTTCATGGTGTGCTAAGGCAACAGACTCATATTAATTGATTCTCCGATCATGATGACATCTAGATTACTCCTTTTTTTTTTTTTTTTTTTTTTTTTTTCTGTCATGCCTATTTACCCTATAAAGTAAAAGGAAAAAGTACTTGTCTTCAGGCTGGAGTAGGAATTTTTTTTCAGCTTTGAAGTTCAGGTTCATCAGTTTCTAAAATGTACATTGTGCTTCTGATTGTGTCTCCATCATCTTATTTCAAGAGTTACCTTTGTTGGAAGAGAGATGACTGCATTGAGTATCATATTATATTCCATAGTTGTGTTCTCTATACTGACTAATTTGAGGTTGCAATAATTGGGGATTTCATCCTGGTTTAATTGTAAGAAATTCTTGAAAGAAATTTTGTGGGAAACTGGATGGCTCTAAACAAAGGGGGAGAGAGGTATGAGTGATTGTTTGTTTTTATGCTAGAGATTGGCCTAATTTAATTTCTTGGAGTATCGAATGTGTCAAGTGCATTGTGAAAGAATTATTTAAAAATTTACTAACACAATGCTAGAGAATTCAAGTTGGTAGCTCTTCAGTGTCAGGTCTTTGAACTAATTTGGTTTTGTTCTTCAGCTTACAAAGCACTTTCTTAATTAGATTAGTCTGCCATGTTCTCTCAGCAATTTCAAATGTTAGTGGCAATAAGAACAAATACAATTAATTAATCCATACTTTAAAGAAGGAAGAGGTAAAATGGTCCAGTTACCCTGGCAGGAAAATCTTTACTATAAACTCAGAATTTCACTGTGGGTTGTTGTGGTTCATTTATGCAAGCACTGGTTATGCTGTGTCTACTGGAAGAAATAGAAAACTTTACATGGCATACTTCAAAATATGCACATATTTATAAAATGGCTATCCATCCCCTCTTTATCTAGTGAGGATGTATGAAGCTGTAGCCCAATATGTAGTATGAATTCTTTTACTGTTACAAATTTTTCAAGTCAGAAATATGAAATTGACCTCAGGAGAACCTTATGTCTTCATTACAAACGTAAAGTTGGCATTAATATTTATTTCAGTAATGTTGCTTCAAAGTATGGTCTGATGTTTTAATTTTGCATGACATTTGAAAAGCAGCATAGTCTAAATTATTTTCTATAAATACGTTGACTTTATAGTATTAAAGACTCTATTCTTTGGTGAAAGTTAATAGCACTGTTACCATGGAACACTTATTTCTTTAATTTCATGTAAATTTAAATTTTATGATGTTTGCTTCTCCAAGATTATATAATCCTTTTTTATTGAAAAGAATCACAATTATGCAAATGATGATATCCAAGGAGACAAGCAGCAATTAACTCCAAAAGACAGGCTACCATAAGAGTTTACTCACAGTGAACAAAGGAAGGTTAAAATAAACCTTTATTTAAAGAAATCAATTTGGCATGGTTTCTCAAATATAGCAATTCATTCAGACAGAAATTTCTGGTCTTAGGAATACGTTTAATATGTCTTTGTTTCTTTTCTTCTCTGACTCCAAATGCATTACTCCTGTGCATGGCAGATGGAAATAGGAAAGCTTCAATATCAGCATGATCTGGGCTGGTTTTGCTTCTAAGAAAGTTTATAAAAGATTTTCCTTTCTACAGAAGGTTATTACTTAATCAGAATAACAGTCTGTAAGCACAGAGATGCATAGCCTAATACTTACCAGTCTGACTCTGGAGAGGTAAAACGGTGCTCAAAAAAACGTGTGGGTTGTTGCTGTCCTCCCTACAGAAGTCATCTATTTGGATCCGCCCCATGCCGTGCATTTCACTTACATGCTGTAGTCTCCTGTGTGGTTTGGAACACGGTTTAAAATGTTCACAGATGGCTTGAGAACATACTTAAGAGCTATCTCTCCTTGGATATCTTCCCTGTGCTTTATGGGAGAGTTATATTGGGAGAGAGATGGGCAGACTTGCAACTGTAGGCAGTGTATGTGCAGTTATATTTTAGATTTTTTCTTTCCTCATTTCATAGAATCATAGAATCAGTTTCCCATACAGTGAATGCAAAAGTGTTGGAAGAGAAGGCAATAGCAGGTGGTTTCTAAGGAGGAAAGGTTTTTTTTCCTCATAACTTTGATATCTCATACTATGAGCTGTTAAAAAGCCTCAGGGGAGACTGTGAAAGGGAACATGAGAGTCAGAGGTGGGATTTGAGGCAGTCAGAGAGCAAGCGAAGTGTGTCACAAACTAGAGCACAGCTACTACACGGGCTTCATGCATAAACTACTAAAACCCATTATGCCTTCCTCTGTGCAACTGCACACTAGGTAAAACACATAATAGCAAACACATTTTCTCTTGCCTCTTTACAGGTAATGGTTAGATGTGAATAAATTCTGGGACTAGGGCTCCATTCTGCACGAAGTAAAACGTACATTTCCTCCTCCATTCTTTCTTCCAGTGAATCAGCTGAGGGAGCAGGCTGGGCAGGGATCCATCTGCCTTTCAGAAGGGCTGTTACTTCAAACACAGTCGTTACAGTTGTGCTAAGGAAAGTCTGATGGCTGCCAAATGTCTGAGGAGTGTCAGCCAATTCTGTGTGCCTTAAATCACAAGAACTGTCAGAAAGCTTCATAACTACAGATAATAGAGATTTGTACAGTTGGGAAAATATTTTTTCACTAGTGGCTTTACCTCAACAAAAAGCAAAAGTTGAATAAAAAGCTGTCCCCCAGCCCTCTCAAACAAGGAAATCACATTTAAGAATTTGTCTGATAACTATAAAATAACAAAACTTCATTTTCTGAGTTTTATTTTGCTGTTCTCAAGGCATTTTACAAGTGAGTTAAATCATCACTGTGGTAAACATTTAGCTATCACATTTTATAGGTAGTTCAATACAAAAAAGAAGTGGAGATATTCAGTGAACTGTACACTGAATCCCTTCTTGTACACAGCTTTTATCTGTAAAATCCAGACAGATATGAAGCTGTGTACTGGGCAATTGCCTACTCTGAGCATGTTGAACAGAGGCAGTATCAACTGCGAATAAAAGAGTTATTTTCCATTTTTATCAGTTTAAGGCTTGTTTTCGTGCTCTGGGATAACATTAATGTGTAAATATATAAAAGGGTTACTGTTATTTAAGAGATGGATGTCAGACAAGTGTCAGTAATGGTGGTGATATGTTTTCCTGATATACTCTGCTATGATTAGGGTACAACTGCGAGAACAGTAGAGATGAATTTTTGAAAGCTTTTGATACTGGAGGAGGGTTGTAATAAACTGTATTCAACAGCAGGGAGCATTGTCATTTCAATGCAGTCATGGGAAGTCCTCACCTCCAAGCATTAACTCTATCTACATTCTTCCTCTACACTCTTTCTCAATGCTCTGCCCCAAAACTGCTGTTACCTCATGGCCGGCATTAGAAGTGTTGCAACTCAGACAATCTTTATTAAGTGAGATGACTATTTATTCTTTTAACCTGTGAAATTTCTGTGTAAGAGGTAGATCTGACTGTATCTTAAAAGTCCTGCTCTTTGGAGGTCTCTTACAATAACACATAGAAAGGACAAGGTGGAACAGCTGATAACAAGGCAGATGGCTCTTACCCATCTAAGTGTAGTTTGGAATTGGACAAAAAAAAAAAAAAATTGTAGCAAGCTGAAACTTGCTCTATTTATGCTCTTCTAATGAAAAATCAAACCTCAGGCAAAAAGCGAGCATTAATGATGATCAATTTGTAATACCTGTACAGCAAAATGAGAAAATTAGCTGTCATGACAGAATATAGGTTGAGGGAACAAAGGCATCTACATTTGATCAGCACAAAGTGTACTGTTTCAGCTTCTTATTTATTTATTTAAGACAATAGCAGGGATTGAAATCGCTTGCAAATAAACAGCAAACTTTGGAAGTGTTGATATAATGCAGAGAAAAGCAGAGAGCATTGTAAAAAAAATGTTAGTAGCTTTTATAACTGAAATGTTCACCTGTGAGCAATCCCTGTGAAAGTTACCTACAGACATGTTTTTCGAGTGTTACAATTTAAGTGTTATAACAACACAAAACATAACCATAATTTTCATCTTTGTGCTGAAATAAACACATTAGAGTAAGAACAAGAAGACAGAGCAAAAATGAGAATAGTTTTGTGCATGAAATTTGCAAAATTTCAAATTTTTTCTCCCTTTTTTTCCTTTACAGTTTCATATTTTACAGAAGAGAGGAAAAGTTTTTTTTGAATCTTGTGATTCTTGTGATTGTGATATTTTACAGAAGAGAGGAAATGTTATTGCTAATATTTCCTCCTGTTAACTTACACCTATCATTCACTGAAAGGTTGGAGCAGTGTTACAGTTTAACACATTACAATGTCTTAGTGAGAGTTCTAGTTCTTCTGGATCAGAAATTTCATAATTTTTTTTCCTCCAGAGTTTCAGCTGTGTATCAGACTTGACTAAACTAACTGCTACGATAAAATTATCCAAATTTTGTCAAAGGAAATTTGTCAAAATGTCTTAGAGTTCAGTAAAAAGCACATTTCAACAGTCAGCTGAAGTAGGCTGAATAGATTTTTAAAAATGGAAATAATTTATGAGAAAAAGAAAAAATTGATAAAAACTCTTAAATGCAGCAAGGAACATCGATTGTCATTGTTGTTTTCGCTGTTATTTTTTCTTTTTGAGGTTCAGTGTCTCAGAGTCCCTAAAATGTATATGCTTCTGAACTTCAAGGAATTTATCTGAGTTTTCTGATATTTGAAGTTCATCCAAAAATTCACATGCTTTCTGGATGTAAAGTATTTGTTAGCAATACAAACTCTTGGTTTTAGGCCAAGAATCATTTTTACATTTGTTTACAAAACCTACAAGAGGTTTTATCAAAATATTTCTGAAGAGCTCAGTTCAGTTAAAATAGTAAAGTACCTTTGAATAATGTGAAATAGGTGATACTCATTTGACTCAGACTTAAAATAAACAGAGCAGAAAAGAAAGGAGTTAGCAAACACACCATCACTTCTTAGGAAGAGTTAAAAACATTGACAGCTGAAGTATCACAGCAGTATTTCCTGTCCTGTTTGTGTGTGGCAGGAGAGTTTGGGTGTAGGTGGAAGAGGCTGGGAGACGGTAGAGGAGGTTACTGGATGACAGAAAGTCCAAAGTGTTTTGTGTGTGATTGAAGACAAAATCTGAATTGTCTGATTTTTCTCTTTTGAAGTAAAAAGATATGCATTTTTTTTTTCCTTTTATAACTACTAATGCCCAGTTTTATCCCTTAAGCCCAGATAACAGTCATTAAACCAACATGAATAAGTGTATGAGTATGTAGGTGTATGCGGAATTTGGAACTTCTAAGTTCAATGCATTCCCCATCATTTTTTGGGCTTTTCATCACAATATAGATGTATAGCTTGTGCTGTCTTTGTAGGATCACTCATACATGGCTGGCTCAGTTACAAGTCCTTTTCCTTGTGGGAAGTCAAATGCAACTTCCTAGTAATTAAAATGGTAAAAAAAAAAAACCACAAAACAACTCCCACCATGTAGGCATAACATATCAACAGAATTTTTATAATGCAGGGACAGAGCGATCATGAAATCACTTTGGTAGGAAAAAAAGTCAAGTTGGTTCTTTGATTCTTCCTCAGCTGCTGATTGGATTCTAGTGTGGATGTCATTGTTTAGTTCTGAGTTTGAATATCTATTTGAGGCTCAGATGTAAAATATGTCCGTTTATATTTTAAAGTTCTGATCATAGTAAACAGCTTGTTTTCTATATTTCAGATATGTCTTTAAACTTGTCCTAATTTATAGGTCAGTTCTCTGTGTTCTTCAGTGGTTTTTAAAAATATGTGATCTAGTTATTCTGAATTAAATAATTGAGTAATTGGTTTGAGGTATTCAGTCCTTAGTTTGTATCATATAATAAAAGAAGGAGGCAAGAGACCTCTCATGACAGCAGAAGAAGAGTGGTAATTATAATAATTCAGACAAATACACATTATGAATTAATCCTACCATCATAATGTACTGTAAAGGAGTTGTGAGCCTCAAAAGAAAGTATAGGAAATCTTATATGTAACTTAAGCTTGTAAACAGAATCTCACTGTAGTGCTGTATGTATTATAATAGATCCAAAATGCATAGACTGGAATGGTCTGCAATTTTTTTTTCCGCTAAGAAATGCTTCTTTAAGTACTGAATAGTTTAAAGTAAGGTAAACCAAGCTAAAAGTCAGAGAAGCCTTCCCCTTTTCTGGAATGAGGAAGCATGAAGAAGCAGGCTAGAATTTCCTATCCAGTATGGGTAACTACCTTATATGAAAAACAACAGCAAAGATGGGGTGGAAAGAAAAAATCAGAGCCAAAATTTATGTGTCTTGTGGAGTAGTTTTTTTCACCTCCATGGCAGCAAGATTTGGACCACCATATTTAAAACAGTTTGAGTAGAACTCAGATACTGAAGTAATGAAGGAATAAATGGATAATTCCTAAAGCAATAGAGGTACTGTGTGGGGTAACATACAAAATAAGAACTGAAAACTCTGATTGCATTTTCTTTTTTTCACACTGTGTACAGTGTGAAAGACATATGAAGATTATCAAACAGGAATGAAAATGACTAGCCACTGTGGTAGAAAAAATATGTCAGTTTGGAGATAATGGAAATGTTGTGAGTGAAGAGATTCATAGTAGTCTGAGTTCCTGAGGAACTGCCTATCTTACTGCTTGGGAATCTTGTAATGTCTAAAATGTCTTTCTTATTGCTGGTTTATATCCTCTCTCTCTTCTTTCCAACATGCTAATACTGCTTGTATTTTCTTCTCTGGAATCTGTCACCCTCCTGAATTTAGAGAAAGCAGCTCTGTCTGTGAAGCTTTTATTTTTCTGGCATAAACAAGTCAAGAACTTCTAATCCTTCCTCATTTGTCAGAGTGCTTTCCTGATCTCCTTGATCCAAAACCAACTTCATTTCACTGTTCTTTGCAGTGGTATTAATGTTCCCATTTTTGTACTTAGAAGTGCTTTGTGTCTTAGAATAGTATTCTAATTTTCCTTAGTTACATCCCACTGTTCTATCTGATCTTGTGAGTTATAGAAGTGGAAACTTACTCTCTTTGGTTATTTACATGTAGCTGAATTTCTTTTAGCTCTCCATTAAGAAGATCTCTTATAAGTTTTTTATCCTCTCTATTTGTCTGTCAACCTATGGTAACTTTCTCTTCTCTGTGTAGATGCAGAATATTAGGACAGTTCATATACTTCAAACAGTCAAAATATATTTCAGAATATTTTTTTGTATTGTTAAAATGTGCACTGTACACAAAGATGTCATACAAAAGGTTATAGTAACAGTTATTTAGCATGCTCACCAGAGCTAACTCACAAGTTTAAGCATAATCCTCCAATCTCATACACCTGCTACTGCAGCTTTTGTGCTGTTCCACATCATTGTGCATGCTTTGTGACTGTAATATGAGCTCAAGATTGTGCTAGAAGCCCCAGAATGTAGATGCGTATCGTGGATCTAGCTCTGACTGGTTTGGATACAAATCTGCACACTTGGAGCCCTTCTGATGAAATGCCAGTCCATAAATTTTCTAAAATAAGAAACAGATTTGTTAGTTAATAAGTACTTGAAAACTTATGCTTGCTCTCATAAATGTTAACAGGGATTTGATATCAGAATCTGTGATGACCAATGAATATGAATTTTGAAAGTTATGCAGTATCATCCAAAGCAAAGTGGTGAGCCAGGAGACATAGTTGGAGGTTAAATGAAATGTGAGACTAATAAAATATCAAGATACAGGAAAAAATCTTGTTTGCTGAATGAAACACCTGCTTTTATTTTGTATCTGTATAGCTGTAATGAACTGCCATCTGAAAATATTTAGAACCTTTTAGGAATTATAAATTGTTTTTGTTCCTCTCATACTTCAGATTTCTGGGTAAACAATTTTGGAGAACTAAGATTTTGAGATGTTAAACGTCTACCATGCAATCTGTGTATTTCAACTTAATATTTTTTAAACACTAATACAAAAAGTTTTATAGTTCAAATATGAACCAAGTTATCAGCATTGTATGCTCTTGTCTGTACACATTCTGGAGCAAGTGACAGTTAACTATTGTTATTCATCCGTCTCCGAGTAATCCATGTTTAAAATGTGGTTATATTGGAGAATGGTTTGGGCAGGTGGGACCTTAAAAATCACCTGGCTTCAACTCCTGGTATAATGCTCCTCCAAATGCAAAATTATTTTGAATTAAATAGAAATGACTTGACGTTTAGTTCACTCTGTATACTTGTGGTCATGCAGTCACAACAGATTAAATTTCACTCAAAAAGTCTGATATTCACAGAAAGGAAAGATTTTACTTTACTTTACTTTTTCTTGAATGTCTGATTTACCAAAACATTTTAGGTCGACTATCACCATCTTAGGAGTGTTACTGCCATGTGAGACTAAACAGGTATGAATCTTTCTCCTTCGCTCATCTATACAGTTCTTTAGCCATTAGACAGGAAGCAGGAGTATACAATGATGTCGACTGACTTATCCAGGGGAAAAAAATGAATTAATTTAATGCTGAGGAGGAAAGTGACCTAAAGTAGGTTAATGACAGAAGTACAATCTTCATAAATGAAAATCTACTTTATTATATTTATTTTAAAATAATCTATACTTCTTCCCTCTTAAATGACAGATCTGAAGTGACAAAATCTGATCCTTCATGAGCAGATGATGGTGGAGGATTAGCTAAGCAAGAGCAATAACAGGAAATAAGAGAAAGATGTGGATTTTCTTTCCCATCTATTATCTGCCAACTTCTGTTTTACTGTCATACTACATTTGTCTTCTAATAAAACAAGCTCCTTTTATTCACAAAAGCTGCTTATTACCGTGTTAGGAAGTATTCGCGGTTGTACGTCCTTTAGTGAGAGAGTGAACAACACAGAAGGAAAAAGGCAGCCATCCACTTTCTCTTGAGACAATTTATTTGTTGTCTTTTGATGGCAAATAGACATTCATCTGTCTTTCTCTCCCTTTCTTTCTGTCTCTTCCTCGCATTCTTTTTCCCTCCCTCCCCTTGCTCCAGCTTCTTTGTAGCTTTTGACATCTAATCCAATCATTCTGCTCTTTTTCTTCTCCATTTGGCAGTGTTCCTTAGTTTGAAGGTGTTGGGTTGTGTGTTCTTCTATTCACTGTCTGAAAAGTATCTGTGCTCTTCTTGAGGAGAGTTTTGTGTCAGATAATGACAATGAATAGCAAAAGTCTGTCTTTGACAGGAATACATATACTGACCTTCAATTAAGCCGCAGGTTAAGACAATACTGAAAAATCAATAGCTCATTTTCTGTCTTTTGTGCTCAGATTTTGATGTTTGCTAGATAAAGGATAAAGATAAAGAATGACACTGCTAAAAGCAGGAATCTTTGTGGAACATCCATTGATGTTGCCATGGGCTCAAGGGCCAGGTATGACCTAAACTTTGCAAAGCTTCCAAACATTATGTCAATAAATATCAACTGTGGCTTTATACAACATTCACTATCTCAGAATTTTCACCAAGTATCATTTTCTGTCCTCCCAACCCGGAGATTCCCAGGAAGGGTCATAAGTAATCAAAAACTCTGCTCATTAGGAGTTCCAGTTACTGTGTTTAAAAAATAAAATAAAATAAATCTGAAGGTTTAAATTGTTTGTGTCTAACTTCTAGGTTCAAATCCTAACTTGCAATTCTGGTACCTGCAAATGTGGTTTTCTTTTGGAGAAGATGTGTGTGTTTGAGGTAAGTTTACTTACCTGTGCTATATAAATATAATCTGTTAGTTGTTTCACTGTCCCAGTCCTTCTAGCATTTGTATGGACACTTGGAATGGAAAAAGAGCATAGAATACCACTTTTTGACACATACCTACCTGGAAAGGTAACTAGCAGCTCCAACTAATGCTTGCTCAAGTGTACACACAACAACAATGGATTAATTAACCTGTGAGGCCAAAGTCAGTGGTTTAGGGCAAGAGTTTTCTTCCAGTGTCAAAAGGCAGAACATTTTGTATACAATGTAAGCTCATCTTAAATTACTTCTTTTCCTTTTCACAAATTTGAAAATAACACAATCTGATGTTTAATCCAAATTTGTTTTCTTTTCCAAAGGATTTTTTTGATACAACAAATGCTGTTTAACTTTTATGAGCATCTGTCTGGCGTGTACACGTTAAATCCTGGAGCTTTTTCTCCGTGCCATGTCAGGAGAGGTTGCATGGTGAGGCTGTCTGCTGGGGAGAGGAACAGGGGAGGATCCAAGGAAGAAAAAGATATAAATTGTGAGGACAGAATAAGAGGAGAGAAAAGCTAATTATCCATCTCCCTCCAACTCCCTTTCCCCATCTACTGCTGTAATGAACCATTTGACCTGAAGCGTAGAGAGCTATTGCAAGTAATATTTTTGATTTATCATACATTGATGTGGGCAAACTAATACTCAGAGAAAGTCAGATTTCAAACATCACAAGTATTTGTAATATGTACTAAATTGGGAGCAGTCTTTTAGGCTTTGTCACGATGTCTGTTTTAGGCCTGCAAATAAAACATTTGTTTCTACTCAGTGTTGACTGGATGGTATGGCATTAGCTAGCTCTGAATGACAGCCTGCAGTCCTTTACTAAAGGTTTGGTAACTGTGATGTGAGACCCTGACCTAGGGAAGTGTAAAGGTCTGAAAACTTATAATGTCCCTTACAAGCTATATTCCCAGAGGGAGGATTCCCAGGAGACTATCTGCCTGTTAAGTAGGACCATAAAAAGAAGTGGTACATTCCATGTGTGAAGGAAGTGAAATGTGAAATGTAGCTCTGTTCGTGCGTATGAGTAAGAAATCCTTCATTCATTCTGCTTTCTGTGCTGGCTCCCAGAGCGCCTTTATTTTCTTTCACATTTTTGCAGGTTAGCATCTCTTCTTTCTTCAAGCCCTTTTTTTTTTTTTTTTTTTTTTTTTTTTTTTGAAAGCCCTGCACCACATCATATTCTCAAAAGAATAAAAAAGGGTACAATTCTCCCCAGGCGAGGTTTCTGCCTACCCAATAATCCCACTGACGTGCTGCTTTCTGAGGCACTTGCTGTGCGTGAGTGCAACATTTTAGAGAAGCACAGGAATGCTTGAAACATTCTTCTAACAAGCTGTCCAGGTTACTTTCCAATTCTCTATTTTTTTTTAAAGCCACCTTGATTCAGGAGAAACCAAATACAGTGCTCTCCCTTCTCCTTCATTCCATGTAGATTTTGAAGAAAGAAGAGTCTAGTTCTTTTTCTGACCTTTTCCAGGTTCTCATTTTCAGTAGTAAATGTAACAACATGCCCTTACACATGAGCAATAACTTTAATATTTGTTGTGATTATTCCATTCCAAACAATGCACCAAAGTTCATTTCTTATGTGAATGTTTTATTATCTTTCTAAAAACTTTAAATGAGCCTCTCCACCCCAGCAGGTGATACTCATCTTCTGAACTCAGCTCTTCCATTGATCACAGAAAAGCAAGGCAGCAGAACTTATTATATTTTTTTCTTTTCCTACAAATCCTGCAGTGATAAGCAAAGTAGAAGCATTTTCAATAGAAAACCTTACTAAAACTTTGAGTTCTCTAAGTTGTTGGGTTTTTTTTGTTGTTGTTGTTTTTGTTTGTTGTTTTTTGTTTTTTTTTTAATTTGCGTGTTTCTTGACAACTACAGCTGGTGGAATCCAAATATATTTCTGAAGCAGAAATAAATGCTAAAACATAAGCACAGATCTTTTTTCAGTATAGTTTAACAACTACAGCTCAGCCCTATTGAGGCTCTGTCTTCAGCTCAATGCAATTTTATGAGAGGTTCTTCAAAGTGTGATTACAGTATTATACAATGAATTTCATGTGAAGCTATCATTAGTTCCCTTAGATGTTGACAGCATAGATTAATACTTTAACTAATTTTTCATATTGAAAATAAACGAGCAGCAGAACTGGAATATATACATGAAAGTTGAGAAAAATATACATGAATTTGGATTTTCTTACTAAGTTTAATGAACTGGAGAAGCAATTATTTACTCAATAATTCAAATGAAACTATATTTTCCACAGCTATGACCTGTTATTTCAAACTTCCAAAGGGAAAATATGAAACTGTTCTTAAGAGAGATGGTAGGAAAAGAAAGGAATATTAAAATGCATGCAAAGCTGGCATTGACAGTAACATTAGGTTTATATTACTCCCATGAAAGTATAAACAAACTAAATACCCTGTCCAATATTCTACAAATATATTTATCCATTAAAAATATCTACTAAAATAATGATTGCTGAAAATTGCTGGTTTAAGTAGTTGATATATTCATTTTTAAAGCTTGGTCTCTTTTTATGATCCTTGTTTGTGAGCAGGTTTTTTTCAAAACAAATGTGAATTATTTAAAAAAAAATCAAGTTATTGAAATAATTTTGAACTCCGAAGATCATGTGCAGTTTGGTTGATATTGACTGCTGGAGGTTGGGATTTCGTGGTAAATCAGATAAATCCCACAGCAGTAAGCCCTTTAGCACAAACACTTCTGTGTGTGGATTTTACTTTCCTTCTGCAAATACTGGTTCATCGTACTTTGAAATTAACTTTGCACAAATGTGCATGCCAATAAGTTAGTCACTCAAATGTTCATGAAAATCAAACACCCCAAAGGATGTGAGCATGGCCTAGGAGAACTGATTTAATAAAATCAGCTGAATATTCAGCTACACTCTTTTCCTCAAGAAAATTGTTATACCATGGACAGAACCTTAATACGGACAATTTTGATAAGTACTTCTGCAACTCAAAAGTGATGTCTTTGCCTAGGGGGCCTCATGCATTCAATCACAGCCAGCTTATAGGGAGATTAAAAAAAATAGGTGATTGAGAACAGCATAGCTCACCTGAAGTAAAAATATCTGCATCTGCATACTTAGAGCTTGAGTGAATGCATTTGCAGTCACTTCCATGTCGTTCCAAAGCCTTTGGTGTCCATCAAATGCGGATGCCTCTGTTTAAATAACACTAGTGCTATATGCATCCAATCTTGACTGTGGGTTCTACGCTGAGAGTTTTAATGGATTCTGATAATATTCACTTGGAAAACCTTGGCATAGTTATTTTTGCATTTATTATCAGAAAAAAAACAAATGGTTTCCTTAACTAAATTTGCTTATAATGAGCTCATGCACCTAAGTGTTTACTCCAGCTTTGTCTTGCACATGTATCAGCTTTGAGGTCTTCAAGAAGAGTCACATTGTAGTCCTTTTCCCTGAGGATAAAAAGAACTTGTCACTAAAGTATACATATTTTATTAATGTAGCATCTGACTTTAAGACTGTAGCTTATTCTGCTATTTCTACATTCCTAATAAGGTAGTTTAAAAAAAAAAAAAAAAAGAAAGAGAGAGAACTGATTTTCTTCAAAGTTATCCTTAAAGATGATGATTTGTGTGATGGTGAAATCTCAGTTAGCACTATGAGTGGAATGCAAAGTACCAGTCCAAATTTAATTTTCTAACGTAAGCTGAAGATATCCAATAATAAAACACCAAGATTATGTTTTAATGACAAGGAAATATAATTTGGCAGCAGACATGATAGATCCCAACAGAGTTTTCACTAAATAGAATCCCTTGATTTGTCCAAATTACAGCTAGCACCAATAAAAATATGGGATTTGCCAGTACTATTTGGAGGGCAAAATAATCTTTTATTATGAAATAGGAGGATATAAAGTGTTATTGCTTTATTATTCCCAAACTGCTCTGTAAATTTTCTTTTCCTTCATAGTTGTCCAACTCTTACCACACAGATTATTTGAGAATCTAAAAGTGAAGACAGAATGCAGATACCTGCTATATACATTTGTTTTTTCAAATATAGGCATAGTTTTATGTTGTGGTTTAACAGGATTTTGAAGTACAGCTTGAAGCTGCTACTCATATCCCTATAAAATTAGTACATTTCAGTTTAGATAAATATGCATTAAAATTTGGAAGTATTATGAACAACTTTGTGTTCAAAGTCCAGATATTAAATTAGTTCTTCATCTCCACAGAAAGTAATAATATGAATTATTATTGTATGATATTACACATTGTCATTCAACATCTGGGAAATCCTCCCAAACTATCACGTTTCCTATATAGAGCTGAAAGGAATGGCAAATATCTGGAAGCATTTATTTCCATCTGCATATATTCCTTTTATTTTTCCCAAGAATTTTTGTGAGAATGTAAATAAGGACTAAGGTATAACCCCCTTGGTACCAATCTTGATGTGTGTGTATATATATATATATATATATATATATATATTTAGTTTTTATATATATATATATAATTTTTTTTTTTTTTTTTTTAAGGCTTGTGTGAGTTTTTAAATAGAAATCTTACAGAGAGCTTCTGCTGTTCAGCCCATATGTAACTCCTTTTTAACATTATTCTGAAATAGCAACTGCACAGATCAATGAAAATAGGGTTAAAATGAAATCAGAGTATGGTGGATAGAATTTGATCCAAAACCTGGCAAGTAATATTCAAGATCATATCGTTTAACAGACAAACTGTTTTTTCAGTGTCTGTCATGCAAACTCCCTCTTACCGTTGACAGGAGTGACCAACCAATTTGTTCTGGTAGAGGAAGCTGTATCAGTGATTTTAATTCCTGTTTGCCATCTAAACTGGAATAAAACTAAGGCTAGTGTTTTCTGACCTCTTCAGTTGTGATGCCAATTATATGCTATTCCCATTAGAATGCATCTGCATTCCACATCTGCAGCACTGAGACCATAAAGAGATTGAGGTAACCTGGGCAGGGCATCAAAATCCACTTTAAGAATGGATTGCACAGCAACACGCTGTTGTTGAATGCTTGAGAAAGATAACGTATGAATTTAGTAATTTATCAAAAAGCTTTTGAATTCTAAATGTGAGATTAATTTGGTATTGAGAACCATTGATTTTGCATTTTGTTTTTCAGTATCTGATAGGTATCTGATGTAAAAATGTCAGAAATACAGGAAATTAAACATCATTTTGAAAAGCTGTTGTGTTGCTTGTTTCCTTATGGATGACAATTCATAATCACCCATGCATATGAATAAAATGCTATGGATGGCTGGCCTGAATCATGAAGATGAAATCTTGCCATAATTAAATCTTTTAAAAATAAAGAAATTATAACAAAAATCAGTGACTGAAATGCTGTATTTGAATCTCAGTGTATTAGTGATTAGTATTACTGAAGATATATCAGAATAACTGCAAATGTGTGAATAATCTTTGAACAAGCACATACAGCTCTTTTTAATTCACTTCATACCAAGTCATCATTTTGATTTGATAATGTTGTTCTGTCTGAAGCATGTTAGCCAATATGGTGTCTGTTGCTATATTCTTTTTAGACAACACGTACATACTTCAGAGAATCCTGTCAAAGTAGATTATGAATTCAATTCAGACTGCCTGGGCTTTTTAATTATTACTTTTTTTTCTTTTAATGTTAGCTATCAACTTGCCAATAAGTCATGACAAATGTTTCTCATACATGTTCAAACAGTAGGTGGCTAGAAATGGCTTTATTGCTAAACTATTAACACATGTCATTGAAGAGAGAGATGAAATAAAAGTACAATCTGTTTATCAGAGTCCAGACATGGAGGCAGTAGCAGTTACGATTATAGAAAGATTTCTGTTTGAAGAGAAACTAAAAAGAATAGGCCTAAAACATGTATAAAAGTAGACTTAGCAAAGAGAAGAAACAGCATACGTGAGCTGATCTTGTCTGGGTTTTACACTGAGGGCAGGCTTATGAATTAGCACTTCTTTAACTTCTACTTACATGATTGAGACTATCCTCAGTTCTGCTAGAAAAGCTATGCATTGGAGATGAGCCAGGTCCTAAAAGTTACAAAGGGACAAAACTTTAGAAATAATTCATCATTTGTCTTGTAAGATGTTTTTGTATATTCTCTGTAATACCTGGATAGTAAATTTAGACTGTTTCTATGAGATGACATAATAATTTTTCTTTGCTTGTGCTGTAGGCAAAAAGGAGTGCCATAATCCCATACAACAGATAGAAAAGTACTGAAGCAATTGTGATTGCTAATCTGCCTGCAGTGGTTGAAATTTTGTAGAATGACAGTTAAATGTTGTGCAGAAAACCTTTCATGCCAATAAGAATATGAAAGTATCATTGTATGAATTTTCTTTGCATGCTGCATTTACCTAGTGCTTTCCATTGTTTTAACAGTTACAAGGTGACCTTGATTTCCTAGATTTAAGATTTCAGTAGTATATTAAACTGAGTTCTAATGAAAGCTGCAAGCACTATCAGCACAGTATCTGTTAGCGCATAACTCCTGCTGGCCCAGAACATGGAAAAATAGAGGGTCCTTAAAAATATATGTATATATATTGAATGTGAATGTCATTCTTCTGTCTAAAAGACATAAGGACATTCCACACTTAGTTAAAGGAAAATTACGTTTCTAGAATTATGTTCTCTGTATATAACTGTAACAAGACATGCTGTATTCTTGCAAATGTAACATTTCAGTGAAATTATATTTCACAGCTAGTTACTAAATTCCCTTATGCACAATGCAGTTTTAAAAAATGGGCCTATCTGTGTCATACTGCTCACCTGAGCAATGTCTATTATATATATACTTCCAGGCTATCTTTATTTGGAAAACTATTAGTTGAAATTTCAGCTATCACAGTCTATAAGTTTAGCCTAATAGTCTGTAAGTTTAACCTAATCCTGCAGAAGCTTTTTATATTTTTTAGTTACTATTACAGATCATAACTCTGCTGTGTATTGTAAGAGTCTTCTAACTTTTAAAGGTCAGAAAGGAGGGAAATTGGTGGGATTAATGAGATAGAATCATAAAATGGTTTGGGTTAGATGGGACCTTTGAGATCATCTAGTTCCACACCTCCCTCTGGACCAGGTTGCTCAAATTCCCATCCAACCTGGCCTTGAATGATTCCAGGGAGGGGACATCCACAACGTCTATGGGCACCTGTTCCAGTGTCTCACCATCCTATGAGATTTAGTCTAAATATTGAAATTTCTTTCTGGTATCTAGTTTAAATTTACCATCTTCCAGTTTAAAGCATTTCCCCTTGTCACTACTTGCCCTCCCCAGCTTTCCTGTGAGCCCTCTTCAGGTACTGGAAGGCCACGATAAGGTCATCCGGAGCCTTCTCTTATCCAGGCTGGAGAGCCTCAGCTCTCCCAGCCTGTCCCTGTAGGGGAAGGGCTCCAGCCCTCTGATTATATTCATCATCCTCCTCTGGACCCACTTCAACATCTAAAAGTCCTTCTTGTGTTACAGGCCCCAGAATTGGACATGATACTGCAGGTGGAGTCTCACAAGAGCAGAGTAGAAGGGCAGAATCATCTCCCTGGACCTGCTGGTCTCACTTCTCTTGGTGCAAGGTACTTCTCTTGATACAAGAGATACTCGTTGCTGTCAGGAACATCAGTATGTATTTACTGACGATGACCTGGAATGCATGATTAATCATGTTGATGTCTGCAGCAGGTAAGTTGAAAACATCCGTACATTGGATGGTCAGCCTGGAGACGAGAAGGACCCAGGGAGTCCTGATAGTGACCTTTCAGTATATGAAGTCAGGTTGTAAGAAAGAAAGGGAGAGACTTTTTAGCAGGGTCAGTTGTGATAGAACAAGTGGAATTGGTTTCAAACTGAAAGATTTAGATTGAATAAGGAAAAAGTCTTTTTACTCTAAGGGTAGTGAACCGCCCAAACATTTTGGCCAGAGAGGAGGTGTGTGCCACAACCCTGCAGATATTTGAGGTACAAGCTGGACTGGGCTCTGAGCAACCTGATCTAGCTGCTGGTTTCCATGTTCCCATGCAGGGAGCTGGACTACAGGACCTTAAAAATCCCTACTAACTCAAATGATTCTATAATTCTGTGGTTCTATCCTGCTCCTAAATACACCACAGTTAAGTAACATAACATGATAGAGGGGCCACTAAGGGAAACATAACTCAATTTTTATCAACTATCAATACTAAGAGAAGGCAGTGTGCTGGTGTCTTCCCTTCCTTTCTGGACCTCCTACAGGGGATGGAGAGCTTTTGTGCCCCAAGGAAAGCTTCCTTAAAGGTCTGCCAGTTCTGTACCGTACTCCAGAATTGTTGATCATAGTGTAATTTAAATTCTGGTGTTCTGGTGAGTGTGTTCCTTTTTTTTGTGAGTACAGTTTCCTAGTACCTGTATGAATTGATTCATTTAAAATTGACAACCAAGTGTACTTCCTATAATGTCCAATCACTACACTCATTATTTATTGAAAATCACTTAAAAATTCTTAAGTATGAAGAACAACATCTTTTCTTGAACAGAAGCTTTACATGATGGAAAGCATATCTGGTCAAATTCTCACATGAGAAAAATAGTTCCAACAGCTAAAGGGTCTTCAAAATATTCTTGTGCTAGAATAAAAGTCTGTTAGCTTTTTATGTTTTGGGGTTGGGTTCCTTTGAGATGTTTTAAAATAAAGCCTCATTCCAGATCCATTAACTGCATCTTTTGAGAAATATAATTGCCCTCCATCAGTCTTATTTGTATATTATTGAAACAATTGCACTTCTTTCAGACTTTGATTTTCTTGTTTCCCTTTAACAGTATTGGTGTGTTTTTTATGCATGGTCTCAAGGCACGGAGCTTGTCCTCTCCATTTCAGTTCCCTTTTAGGTGTTGTTCAGGAAGTTCTGCCTTTAAGACAGGGTCTATTTATTGGATAATGATAACGTATTGGTTAATACAAGAACAAACAAAGATACAAGCACATCTTCAATCAGATGACAAACTGATTGAATCACATTTTTATGAATAGAGGTCAGTAAGGATAAAGTAAACATGTACAAATGCAGTTTGTTTCTGAACTTTTTGACTAATGAATTAAGTGGCCTACCACTGAGGGGAAAAAAAAAATCAAAATAAAAAGCGGCATTACAAATATAGTGGAAAACAGTTAAAAAGTTGCAACAAATACTTGAAATGCAAGATGACAGTTAAAGTTTTTAATTTATACATGCCCCATGTTTTTTTTACTACAGAAAAAAATGTACAACATAATTGCTGTATTTTATATTACCTTACCTACTGTATGCAACATTATTTTCCTTAATAGTTTTAAAATTTAGTTTGGAAATTGATATGCCTCTAGAATACAAAGCTGTTACTAGAGATGCCTTATTTTGTTGATATAAAGTATCTATCTCACATTTATCTAAGAACTGCATGTAGTGGAAAACATACAGTTATGATATTTGGATAATTAGAAAACTTTCTATAATTAAAACAGTAATTTTCTTTTTTTGTAATCTCAGCAGAGTTAAATCACTGTTAATTATAAAATGTATTTTTTTCACTTATGATAAGCTTCTTTCAAGCTGAGAATCATTATTTTTTGAGAAAAGGAATTTTACCACTTCTTTAAAAATCATGATCATATTTTAAATAATTATTTCCATAGAACTGCTTAGACTTGATGGATTATCCGTGTTGGCAGGATAACCTTTAAGCCACTGATTCCCAAATTCACTGGATTATAACCCATTATCTACCATCAGTGGTTCTCAGACAATCATGGAGCCTTATCATCAAATTTTTAATTGAAAATGTTCCAACAGGGATAAGATTTGGAGGCCACTCATGGAATACTCAGTATGGTATTGAAAACATAATTTGGTTACTACTTCTCTAAACTAAGAAGCTTACAAATAAGGAGCTATTTGGCTAACAATGGGTTTACTTGTAGCTTTGGGGCATTTCTGAAGTGATATGCTAAACTGACTCTCTAAAGCAATTAAATTCACTTCTGAAAAAATTAAGACTCACTTTCCAGCTGTCACGGCATAATCAGAACAAAATGCCTATCATGGGAAAACTAACCTCATACCCCTCCTGAGCTTTTCTTCAACTATGTGTTGGCATGTGGCAGGAAAGCAATTTATCGGCATTTATGAAGTTTTATTCAAATTTTTTTTTGTTGTTGTTTTTTTAATTATTTGAAATAACAATTTGGAAAAAAAGAAATTGTGAAAGTGGATTCCAAGCTCCACTGTAAAATGTGTACTTTATATATTTCACATATATATGTGAATTTGTCAAGTTATACTGTGACAGACAACATTTGATTGAGTTCTCTCTTCCAAATTTGCATCTTATTTTTTTTTATAAAGAGTGATCAGTCAAGGTGACACCATCTGGAAAGAGAGGAGACATTGCCTTTCCTGGGAAGCACTGAACATTGTCTGGGGGGATTATACCAGACAGGAGACAGAGTCATAGCAGCAAGCTGGGCATTCACAAAGGATCTGTGAACTAAGCAGAGCGGGGAACAGATTTTGAGGCATTGACAACCTTCTAGGTAATCTTCCTTGATCAGCAGGGATCATTAAGGGATTATTATTTCCCACTATTCAGAAAGATGTAGAATAAACAGTAACCCTACAGGATGCAGGAATATACCTGTGCGCTTTCTTGAAATGGCTTTTATATTTCTTCCTAAGTTTACTTAGCTACTTTGAATTTTCTCCATAAAAAGAAATATTTCAATTCATTTTCTGATGAAACCGAACTGTCTTTTAGACTTTCTATAAAGAATAATGTCAAGATGAGACCATTCTAGAGTTAAATTACCGTGAGTTATTTTCCTCTTAGGTAAACATCTATTGATAAAATTAATCAAAAAATAAGGGAAGCAAACAAAACAATTGGACCTTTTGTGATATAATATTTTATGAATTCTCTAATACTGAAAATTGTGCAGATCTGAAGTTTCACCCAGATTTGGCAAAGAGCACATTATTTCATTGTTTTTCTAAGCATAGACATGAAGATAGGTAATTGACCTGACACTGCTTTGTTCTTTGGGATAATCTATTGAATTGGTGAAGTGAAAGATGCTCTGAGTTGTAATTCTTTACAACCCTTGATTTGCTTGTTCTAACCTATTTTGCCATTTTATGTTTCTAATTAAGTTTGGGTGTGAAGAATGAGGAGGTCGTAAAGATTACTATGTTTCTTTACATTTGAAAATTAATTTTTGCAAATTGAGAATTGTAAACACCTTTGAGAAGCAATGCTTCTTGTAATGGTAAACAATAAATTCCTACAGTATTGTTAGGAAATAAATTTGTATCATGAAACTTTAATAAGTCATTCAGTATGTTGTGTCCTTAGGCTATTAGTATACCAGGAATCATACCTATGTTCTGGAAAACTGCAATTTGAAAACCTTTTCATGAAATGTAATAATTTTAATCTTATTATGTTTGCTTCTAATAAGCCACAGCTATTTCAATCTTTTCTTCTTATAGGACAGCTCTTCAAAGTGGACAGCTTTCTGTATTATCTGTTTCCTGCCACTGGAAACATTGCATGTTTGTTTATGCAATACTGAAAAGAGAGTTCAATTTTATTAGATATCACACTTTTAAACATATATTGAATATATTTTCAGTATCCTTAAAGGTCGTTCGCTGGGTTAGTTATTATTGAATCAAAGATAAATGCTGGATAGTCTTCTGCCCACAAACCTTTAAGCTATATAGAAAGTATTTATTAGAAAAAAATCTGAAAAGAGAAGACTACATTCCTTTTGCAGAGTTCTGTTAGTGAACTTATTGTGTGTGTACGTGTAGTCACATACAATTATTTATTTGCTAATAGGAATTAATAGATTTAAGAAAGCTTGTGTGAAATGTTAATTCTTTCAATACTTTGTATGTCAGATGTAAGGTACTAGTTTTTCAGAAGATTTTAGAATGCTCAGACTTAGAAATGACACACTCTTCTTATTTATTGCACTGCAGTAATTAAGTCCTAGAAATTGTTCACTTGGAATTAAAAGAAAAATGTATATTTCATTTAAATACCCTCTGGTTAAGCTTTCAGAAATCTATATTATTTGTCTTCCATTCCAGGAAGTATTTCACCAGCCTGTTTCTGAACATTCCTTTGGCTTTTTTGAGGTTAAAATTCTTTGCACAGAAGATATACTTAAAACAGCTTTAGTATTTTTGTTTATTCCGTGGACATTTTTCTTTTCAGAGTAATATAATTTTAAAAAATCCATAAAATATTCTTGGAAAAATAAACAAAAGTATGACAAGCAAAAAGATAGGTATTACTTGATTTTAGCTCTTGAAATAATTGTACATTCTGAAATTCACTGATGAAGGCAGCAGTGGTCAGCAGTATTTCCCAGCTGTTTCACTAGATTGTGGATCTACATGATTTTTTGGCATAAAAATTACAAATGCATGCATACTGAATATATGGTTTCTAAACTCAAAGATAAGAAGAAATCCATGGAGAAGGACATTTCTCATTTTTCAGATATGTTCAACTGTTACTTTTCTTAATAAATGTCTCCAGAGGCAAATTATTGACCACTGAGGAGCTCAGAGTCACTTTACAATGAAGTATAGAAAACGAACTACTTCAGCTAAAGGAGAATTTCATTTCCAAGTAATTGATTAGAATGTTTTTGCAGATCTTCATGCAGAGTAAAAAGAATATTAACCAGTTAGAACCTTCCATTAACTCAACAGTGAATAATATTTTACTCAGTTTTTTTCTCTGTTTTTCACATTTTAAGTTTGACTTTATGGTTGACTTTCAGTTCCTGCTCAGTACTTTCCATTCTGTTGTTGCAGGATCCTGTCACTGACTTAAAACTTGCTCCCGTTCATTGTTCCTCCAAAACTTTGTTAATCCTACTGTAAGAGCAGCAGCAGCAGCAAAACTACATTTCTGTAATTATCATTATCACGATTAAGACTTCCAGTCTGAAAACGTTTGCTGTAGGAGAGACTAAACCAACTATTCACCTGAAGAATGAATGAAAAAATTGAGATAAAGACTACACTTGCTCACTATTGTGTGACTGATAAGTAAATTAGCTTTGAATTGTAATAAATTAATGCAGTCAATATAATATAAATCAATATAATTTAGTAAAAGATATCTGAAATAATGTGAAAATTTTTAGAAGTAGTAGTCTAAATGTCATTTCTTGTTGTTTTGGACTAATTATCTGCTGGTAATGGAATTTTTCCTTTTGTGTTCCTGTTTCTTCCTTCCATACTCAAAGACTATAAGGTCAGTATTTGAGGTTTTATCTGATGAGGTGAAAGTTATTCATGACTGTTCATTCTCCTGTTGCTTACTTGAGTTTTAAAAATAAAAAATCAGCATACTGTGAGAAAAATCTTGACTTTCCCTATTAGTAGTACCATGTTCCATATCTAGTTTTTGAGATATAATGTACTCACCCTTAGCCTTAAATAGACCTATTCTTTTATCTACCTGTTGATGATACTCTGCTCCTGGTAAAATTTTAACGTATTTCTTAGCATCACCACTGATGGAGATCCTGTGATTGCTCCAGGTTTCTCCTGTCTTAGGCTTCACTGTTATGTAAGAAAGACTTCCCCTCCCCTGCCAGGCTCAACTGGAATTTTTCTCATTGCAATTTAAACCACAAATGTGAAAAACAATTTTCTTCCTCTTTCCAAGGGCCTCTCAAGTTCTTTAAGAACTGAGTTTTTCCTTTCAGCTTAATAATACCTAACTCTCTCTTTTCTAGTACATGATTCTCTTGACCTCCCATCTGCCTCACTGCTCTGCTTCATGCATCCTTCAGAACACAGTGTCAGAAACTTCTATTTCAATAGAAATTCTATCCATGGTAGGTAAATAAGAATCTCTTTATCTGTCTTGCAAGTTATCTGTCTTGCATTGTCTACTGTTTGTAGATCTCAGTGTGACATTTGCCTTCTGTAACATCATGACATTGACTCATACTTGGTCACAATCTAAAACAATGCCCACACCCACATTTTTTCTGAAGAACTTCTTTGTAATCTTTGGTTCTTTATTGTGTTTTCCAAACTGATTAGCCCTGCTTCAGTAGCTCCTTCACACACTGAAATTTGCCTTTGTAAATGTGTATGGAGGTGCATGTATAATTACAAAATTATATACTTAGAGTTGATGCATGTTAGTAGGTAGTAGTAGCTCTTGATTTAGACTGGTTGTGGTGATAAAAAAAGATATTTGGAGAAATACTGAGTTTCAGCATCTTGCCCCTTATCCAGATTGACAGTTAACACAACAAAACTTTTAGAGTAAAATGCTCTAATTTAGAGCATTATATTTAGTATGCTCTGAAGCTGCATTTTCAGCCTGAATTAAGTAAGCAGGACAGAATCAGAGGCTCCTACATGAGAATCTGATTTTTGATTTTAAAGTGCACCCCCAAAACAGTTGGATTATTTTGTTTTCATTTCTGTGCACCACATGGAAGGAAAAAAAGATGCAGATATTGGTTCAGTTTGTATTTGATTGTACAGATTAAGTTCACAGAAAACAAACTTCTTCCACATGTGCAAGTTGATAAGTATTGTAAGCAGGGAATATGCTTAAGATATAAACTGCAAAACAAGGATCCTTGTGTAAGGAAAATGGGTTTGAGTCATTAAAATGACTATGTGTTTGCATTTCAGCTTCTGACTTCCACACAGCAGCTCTGCCTGTCTTATACTAACAAGCTGAAATCTTGCACTGGGAGCAAATGCTTATATTGAGTCATATTAACTTATGCAGCTATTCACTATGTAAATTGAGGCAAGTTGCTATGGAAACCCACTGCCTAAAACAGCTATCCTTGCAATCTGAGCAGGCCTGTCTGATGTCGAACCCCATGGTGTTCAGGATCTGCTTTGATCCCAAGAAGCCAGTGTCAGATACGTGGTGAAGAAGATAACAGTACAGAACCGTCCTTGGCTGTGTCTAATCAGTGAGTGCTTCTCCTTTGAGTTCTGAAACCCACAATCTTCTCTTCTTCTCCATGAAAAAAACACCAACCACTCACTTATTTCTTAAGGATTGTTTTTTTTTCCTTACACTGAAATTAAGGCAAATTATAATTTGTGACAATTAACTGTGACCTTCAGTATTTTGTAATTTGAGAACTCATCATAGTTGTTGTTTTGTTTTTTTTTTCTAGTGAAGAATTAATTATTTAGTGATTACATTAATTTCTCCATTATTGTCCTTCAGTATTTGTTCAGAAGTCAACTTTCCATTCCTCTTTTTGTGGACTTGTTGTAGTCGTTCACTGCAATAACAGAAGTTGATTTTAATTAATTTGACTAGAAAATACATTATTAACATATTGAGGCAGAGTTAGCAGACTGCAGTAGAAGTCTAATATTACACAAAAGATTCTGGAATGCTTAAAAACACAGCAGTGCTGTTAAAGCACAAATGCTATATCATTCACAGCCTGCTCTTTAATAGGTGCAGTGTTTATGGAACAGCTTAAGAGCTACAATAGCACAAAATATAAAAGATGACAAACTAAAGCAAGGAACCAAACCACCTGATGAATTGATACAGGGATTACCTTCATGATACTCATTTTTCTTTCCAGATTGTACGCTTACAGCCTTAGCTACAGAGACAGAGTTCTTGTGTTTTTCATTCAATTTGCAGTATAACCTGGGGGTTGTTTCATTTTCAACCAAACAGCAAAGATTTCTTGTTAACTCATTTATAGACAGACCTGTCTTCGTTTGCAGATTCCTCTCACTCATCATCTGCCTTTTCTGAAATGTGCACATCCCCTTAACGTCTCACTGGACAGCACCTCACAAAGCTTGAAGTGATTTCAACAATCCATTTAATCTTATTGGGAATACATGTTTAGAAAGTTCTTCCTCTGCTGAGGCTAGTTCTTTAAATTTATTAAGGTTCATTCTAAAATGAATATATTCTTTTCTTTTTGTGTTTACATCCTTCTTCTCCCTTTATCCCGGGGAGACTGCTTCAGAATTTCACCCTTCTGGGAGTTATAGACCTGTTTCTTGTTTGTACTCTAAATTTATTATTTGCTTTAATGCTGATGTGACAACACTATCTTGAAGCTTTAACAGCTTTTCTTTCTCCCAGCAGTTGCTGTTGCTAATATATTTGTAAATAACCACTGCTCAGTCAAGAAATAAACTTTATTGTGTATTTAAACTGATGCTTAAAGTAATTTTGCCAAACCCAGAATGCCAACCCTTTTTAGCTTGATTCCCCAGCAACAATTTTGTTTGAGTCCTGCAGCTGTGGGGAAACTAAGAACGTGCTCAGAGGACCCATTCCCTTAAGACAGCAAGAGCTGAATTTCATGTTAGAGATTCTGAGCACAGCATCACTGTTTCTTTTTCTATCTTTTCCTTTTTCTTATCCCAGGTCTACTGTAAGCCTTTAGAAAAAGTCCAAGAAACAGAGTCAAGACAGAACTAAAATGTATAATAGGAGAAACTTCACAAGAAGATTCATAGAAAAAATTGTGACACTTATAATTTGGGCAAGACAAGATGAAGAGATGTTTTTAGAGAAATCTCAAAATGCATCAAGATACTTACAATTTTTCTGCTGAATTGATGCAAAAAAAAATTTTGCAAATAATTTACTCAATTCATAATATGATGAACCTTAAAATTAATAGATCAAGGCAAAATAATTTTCCATCAATAAATGTCTTTAGTGTGATGAGACCTGTGATTATACTTATTATACATGCTCCTAGTCTTAAGAGGCTCTCAGAAAAATATTTTTTACTATAAAACTCAGTACAATCTGTCGTAGTAAGTGACTGTTGTCTCAGTCTCCATTGCATTTATTGTTTATCTACTTTCTTGAAGGGATTGAAGTATTACAATTTGCAACATGAAGCTGAACATGGTTGAAGGTTGAACAAGTGGCAAATGCCTCTGGAAACATACAAAGAGTAACCTTTTCCACAACACTTGAAAGAAAGCAGCTATTACTGAAAAAAAAAGATACACTTTAGAACTTTCAGTTTTTATCGGGGGAAAAGGACTCCAATACAGGAAAATTCTTATATCTTGAATTGAAAATAGTGCTTGATCATTCTGGGATAAAATCTTAGCACCAGTTTTATTTCAGTGGATGTAACAGTTTATACATTAAGATGTGGCTTTTTCTTTACCATTAATATATATAATGTTTAAAGAGATACCATTGTTGATGAACAAGAAATACAAGATCTTATAGATTAAACTAAATCAAGGGAAATTTTGTCAAATATTTCACTCCCGTGAATTAAATTAGCCTGTTTTCCCTTTATTTTCAATGAGATGTAATAATCATAGTTGTATGCCAAAATAAATTAAAAGGATTTGGGGTCTGGATTCTAAGTGATAACTGTCTCTTACAGAAAAAAACAAGTGTATAAAATGTATGTACAAATTGTATGTAGCAAACTTGACTCAAAACTTGCCCAGTCCAGCTTAAAGGTGCTGATTGTACAGATATGGCAGTTTGCTTCTGTCAGTTTGCATCACCAACTGGAATTTGCAGTTAAGCCGTTGAAGCGAGTATAGGGAGTGAAGGATGAAGGCATAAAAGTGTTCAGGGAAGAAAAAAGAAAAAGCAAAAAAAGAAAAATGGAGGTAAATGCTGAAAGGCATATTCTTTCCTTGTTGTCCATGCTTAAGTATATTAATAGTAAGGTTTTAACTTCAATCTTCTAATTTTCTCTCATTAAAAAATAATAGACTTTATTCTGTATGCTAGACTTTATTTATTTTATGTGGAGGTGATTTAAATACAACTTCTAAAATCAGAAAATTCAATGCAATATGGATATCACAAAGCACAGTCTGCATCCACCATTGTGTGAAATCCTGACCCAGTGAAATCGATGGCAAAATTCCCATTGACTTCAAAGGGGTTGGATTTCATACCCAATCTCCTCTTTCTTTTTTCTTCAGTCTCTGTGCTAAATGGGATCTCTTTTCCCAGATGGGCCTTTTAATGCTATGCAGAATGATCATTTCAACTCTCTCTTATGAAATGGTGAAACTCTTGTAAGGAAGATTCTTTTCTGTTTTAGTTTCTTTTTCAAATGTTACTAACTTCCTGCATAATAAGGCTAGAGTAATATTTCCCTCATCGATTGTCTCAGAGGTATTTTTTCTCTTTTTTTTTTCATTTGCAGTTTAAGAAATCATGATTTCCAGAAGTTCACATTTCAGTTAAGTATATACCAAACAAATTTTAATAAGAATTACACTCTACAGTGAATGCTTATATCCACACATAGTAAAATTACACAAATAGCTAAACTGCAATGTACTGTAAGTTCTCAGTTTATTCATAATCTCAGCTCTGCTAGGTTTTAATCAGATGCCATTCTTACTGTCTTCTATGAGACATAAACTGGAATTCTTTCTTTATTTTAAAGCAACTGGTCACTGGCTTTATTTCTGACATTCTATTTATAAGCTAAATTTCTCATTCTTGATACATTAAGGTCCTTTCCATGAAAAACACCACCATTTGTGTGCACACATTTTGTTTTTCTTGAATCAACAGCCAGAAAGATCTATTTGCAGCATATCTAATGTTTTAGTTATAAATCTTACTTTAAAAATAGCTACTGAATTAACTTGAGATATTTATAAGGAAACATAGGTCCCAATGTACAGAGATTTTGTTTGTGTGGTAGCTGAATACTTACAGTTTCATGTCCTGTAAATCACGACAAAGTCCTGCCCTAGTAAGATCTCCTTCCATGATAAGTTCACCAATTCAATAGTTGGAACCAAGACGATGAACATACTGTTTCTGGATCATAGTAAGACTTGATGGCATCCTTCTGGATAAATTATCCAACTGCAACATAAATTTGTTCATCCTATCTTCCTAATGCAATGAAAGCAGTCTGCTGTGTTTGGGTTTTTTTGCTGTGTTTTTTTTAACATCAAGCCCCTGAAAGTATTGACTCAATTTGTACCCTTTGCAATACGTACCCTGTCCAATATGAAAAGTCTGATTGCTAAATAATCTGGTGAATTCAGGAATGTAACAATACTGCACATGAAACAGTAATGTTTCTGACAAAAATAAATAAATAGTGAAGTTCTTTAAAATTATGATTTATTTATAAGCATAAGATATAAACATGTTCCTGTAAGCATATCTAAATCCAGTTTATATAACTATTGGGTGCTCTTACTGTCTAAACATATAATCTGAAATTTCAACAGTTGTTTTTATGGTTTATGCTGTGTACACTCTGTCTCCTATTCCAGGTCATTAATCAACACATTTATCTCAGTTGACTCCTGCATGTGATACCTGAGGAATGACACCAGCTGGCCACCAGCTATACTTTGAACTTCCAATCACAGCCTTACTCTTGAGCCAATTTTTCATCCACCATATCAAGCATAAACCCAATCTGTATCTTACCAATTTGGTTATAATTATACTGTGAGAAGCAATGTTAGAGGCCTTGCAAAAATCAAATTATGTTAGCGTTACCTGCAGAATCTGTCATCTTTCCATAGCAAGAAATTAGGTTGTCAAGCATATTCTGACTTTGGAAAAGCTTCCAGAGGAATTTGTTCCACAACCTTACTAGGGAAAAAAGGGAAATCTTACAACTTCTAAAGAAAGCTTCATCTTTATCCTCTTTTTAATCAGCTGGTTTGTAGCAGATGCCTATCACAGCATCACTTGTACTGTTCTCTTCTTCTCCACCACAAGATCTCCCCTGGCCTATCAGCTGCCCCAGGATGGAGTTGCATGCACTCCATCTGCTTCTCTGCACAGACTTTTCCTCACCTTTGCAGCCACCCTTTCCTGAAGAGCCTCTTTTTTCTTTTTCCCCAAGTTCAATCTGTGCAGGTAAGATATTATTTTGACTGTTGCACAAGCAAAAATGTGGTCTTTGCACTTCATCTTGAGTGTTGGAATGAGGAATAATACAGGAGACTTCATTTTATTGTGATTTTCTCGCTCTGTATCTGTGCCATCAGCAATCAGAGAGGACTACTTCTTAAGAAATAGTTTCACTTAAAACTGCATGCAAGTGGGAAATAAACACTATAAACCTGGGGCTCATGAAATTTTAGAAAAGCAGTCTTAATGTTTCCTGTGATAGATAAACAGAGTTTGAAGAATACTCGAGTTTAATTAAAACTTATACCTCCTCTTTATATTTTATTTCTAACACCAGCTACTCTAAAATTGTTGTAGAAGTGAAATCACAGACCTTCTGATGTGAGTTTTTGTTTTTTTTTTTCCTTTTAACAATTTCTAGAATTAAAAAACAAAAAGGCATCTTCTGGTAAGATAATGGTAAAATGCTATCCCCTATGCTATTTCAGCAGAATTTCGAGATTTTTTTTTGTTTGTTTTTGTTCTCAAAAGGTGCCTAATTTTGGGGACAAAAGCTGTATACTTATCACAGCCTCATTAGTAATTGCGATGATATTGTAACAAGGTATTAAGTAATAAATGAAACAACAGATTTGCAGCATGACATTTTCAAGTTTGGTATGAAAATTGCATTATAGGGAATGGAAGGGATCTTTAAATATTTTGTCCAACTGCTTTTGTTTTGCAAGTAATAGAAATAATTGAATACATACACTCATTTCTGCTTGTTGAAACTTCTGAACCTGTACAAAGGGATGTTTTTGTAATCAGGTTAAGTTATATATGACACAAAGACTGAATGTGAAGTCTAATAACTGTAGTCAGTAATAACATTAGTAAAAGTCTGAGATATTTGCTCAAATATATTTTTGCTTTCACTGAAAAACAATTAATTGAAATCAACTTACTTAAGTACCTTTTAAGGATCTTTTGGGCCTGTTAGTGCAAAATTGCTAGCAACTGTGGTAGAAGTGTAAAGTCTGTAAACATAATCATAATAAATGTAATCATAGGTTGCTTTCTAAAATAGCTAAGTCTATTTGATGTTACTGTAATCACTGCTATCTCTCTTTAAAAGTATATTACGTTTTCTTAGCTATAAGAAGTCAAACTATAAAAGTTCTTAAGTACAGAAAAATATGTGCAGATTTATTGTCTCTCAGTTAACAGCTCTAGAGAGTATTTGGCATGATGATTAAAGAAAATACTTCTGTACTTGATAAAATTTCAGTATTAGTCAGTAAAAGATTCTAAATTTAGATGTAAGTTTCTAAGAACTCAGACTAGCTATATTTCACTAGAATACTATTTATTTCTACTATGCATGTAGGAAAACATTTAGGAATTTGACCTTCCCCTGCCTAACGTGAAAGCATTTACAAATCCATTAAATTAAGGATGTACATTTCAAACTCTGTTGTCCTTTGAGACATTTAATTTTGCTAGCATTTACTTTAATTGGAAATAAAAGGAATTATATCGGTAAACTGGAAACACCAATTAACTTGTCAGGATGAGGAAAAATCTTATTTTCTGATTTCAGTGGGTGAGACTGCTACAGCTCCAAGGCATGGCACAGAGCAAGGGCAGTGTACAGAAAGTAACCTTATAAAACCCATCCTCGTTCAGTGATAGATATGAGTTTAGATTTTGAGAACTCTCATTCTTTTCTTTTTGTAAATTCACTGATTAAATAAATGAGCTGGCCGTTATCATCTTACCAGTGTAGTGATTTTTTATTTTCTTGCATTGAAAATACCCATGGCATGCCTTAATGAAACATTTAGTCTTTGGGATTGTTGGTAGCTTTAAGTTTATTGTTTAAAAACAAAAACAAAAAAAAAAAAAAAAAAACCAGAGAGAGGTGGTAATTTTAGGTATTGCAATCTCAGATTGCTGTACTAAACTGAATTTAAAATATCTTTTGTTATTTTTTTTCTTCTTTTCCTCCAATTCAGTAAAACATAGGAACAAATAAAGAAATTACTTGTATAATCAAATTCAGACTTCATTTTGAAGTCTATCATGGCTTGAAAATTATGCATAAAACCAACAATGGCTGAAAGGATTAGCAGAGTCAAGTGGAGAAAATGTATTTTAATGTGCTATATGGATAGACTTGATAGTGTTCCCCAACATTTCCCTCTTGACCAAGTCTATAATCCTCTTCCAAAATGTGACTCAAGTGGAATGCAGGGAGCTTCAACTCTTCATCTGGTATCCTCAGGGAAATTTTTTTTTTTCCTGTTTCATTGTTTCCTTCAAAATAAAGATGAAATGGGGAGGAGGAGGAGGATAAAATATTTCAAAGGTCAAACAAATAAAGTCAAGTGAGGAGTCAATTCTTGTGAGAAGTATTTTGAAGTTAACAAGGAAGTTGGTTTGACAGCTGCAATGATTTCCCTGACATTTTGATAAGCTTTTCACTTACGCGTTAAGTGAATAAATTCTGGCTGACTTCATAACATTCAGAATGTTTGTAGTCTGAACATATTTTGAACAGTGGTATTAATGACTGTTTTTTCTGTTAGCCTTCCAGCAGGCAGCCAAATCATATTCTTTTTTTTTTTTTTTTTTTTTTTTTTAAAGAGTTAAAATTGACATTTAAAATATTTGGATATAACATCTTTGTAACAATTTGTATTAGATAATGTATAATCTATGTTTTATCACAGAATTTTTAACTTTAATGCCAAATGAAATAGACACATATTTCATTGCTAAATAGCATCAGTGAGATATGCTTCAGGCCATAGGGGTTTCTGAGTAGGACAGAAGCTAGAAAAAAAAGATTACTGTAGTTTTGAGATCATTTTGAAACACAATCTTGCTTAAGGCTTTTATTAAAGCAGATTACCCTACTGCCTATAGTGAACAAAGAAACCTATTCTTATACTACTTTGTACAATTTAAGTTAAATATTTACAGGACTTACAGTCTTACTCTGGAGTATTGATTTCTGCTGAATGAAATGACCTTACTACAAAGTATATTCTTTGTTAATGGAACCTTCTTGATATTATTTTCTAAATGAAATATGCATCTTGAGTTATCTATTGATCACATCTTAAAATATTATAAATTATCCTTGCATTCTGTTCAAATTTCTCAACATTAATTAAATAACATCCAAAATAAATTTTAATTAAACTTTTAAAATAAAATTTTATTCTATTTATTAATGCTTGCATTTGCACTTGAAGAAAGATGTTGTGTAGGCAAACTGAAATCCAATTGGACAACCTGAACTGCATCATGGTGGCCAAGATCCATAATATATGGACTGTATTTCCATTATTTTATTAAGTTCTTTAATTTTGAATCTGGGCTTTTTCCTTTGCTAGGAAAACTTGAAATTAAGAGATGACACAATTAATTTTATTCCAGCAAATCCAGCACTTTGAAACATAAAATGCTGGAGGGAAGCATCCATTACATAGCCTGTTTTTCTGGTTACCTTTGATTTTTGTGATTTTTTTTTTTTTAATCTCAGTTCATCTGAGAAGAATCTGGGATTTCTAGAAAGATGCAGATTTTCTGCTGTTAGTTTACTCTGTTTTGTTTTTTTTTTCCACTTTATTTTCCAATAGCTGGTTAATAAATGTCTCTGAAGTTTTGTTTTGGAAAAGAAGAATGTACTCTGAGTTTTATGGTGACAACCTGGTGAAGATAACACATTATTCTTACATAAATTAACCTTTAGGTATTTCTTAATATGCTTAGTCTCTTGTGGGGACTAAAAAAAAAAAAAGAAGTTATTTTACTAAAACTGTTGATATTTATTCCCTTAAATCGAGCTTAATTACCACATAAATTTTTTGCCTAATGAAGAAACTATTTCTACTTATCTGTGTACATTACTCTCTCTAGCCAATTAATGTCCTGACTCTGGGGCTGTAGTTAAACAAGGGCATTCTGCAGGGTCATCCCCTCACATCACACCAAGGTTTTCTGCCTACGTATATTTTCACCAAGAACACACAACAACATTGTTAAACAAAAGCTAATTATCAGAGGTGAACAGTGTGTTGACAATAGCACACCATGTGCTGAAGTCATCATTTAACAAAAGGAAAATAGGTGGACATCCACCTATTACAAAAATACCAACTAGTCATTATCATATACACTCAGAGTACCACACATTCTCAGATTTCAATGGAAGTATTTGAGTGAAAAGTTAGAAACTTATTTGTCAGTGGCTACTGTAAACCTCATACAGTAAACATTTCAGTTAATAAAAATCTGTGCATGATTAAATAATGCAATTACAACTTAAGGAAAGGCAAATGGTTTTTCTTTTTTCCTCCTTTCCCTGTTTTGTTTTTTTTTTTTGGGGGGGGGGGGGAGGAGGTAAGGTGCCTAAATTCTTAATTCTCTTATTTGTTCCTGCCTTGCTCTGTCTTAACAATATTTATTTCCTGAGTGGCTGTCAAATCCATATTTAAGTCAGTTCTTCTAAGTGGAATTCTTCAATTACTTTTGAACTAAATTTAGTATAGTTATATGCCTCTACTTTTACAGGTAATTCATTCCTCTGATAAGTACCTGTTTAGGCTATGTATCATCTTAAAACATACAATCTACTGCAGAAACATCCAATTGATAAATGAGAAGCTTTCTCACTGGTCCTATGTGACTAAATCATTAAACCTCCTTGTAGAAAATGTACATGGAAAAAAACTTTATAAGCATAGATGCAAGAAAAAAATAAGAATCAATACTCTTTTTTCATTGTTTTCTCTCTCTCTTTTGAACATTTAAACAGGTCAGGTTTTGGGGATTTTTAGCAGTGCTTCACAGCATAAAGCATTTAATTTTCAGCACTATTCAGAAAATGGTCTTTCTGACCAAGAAACACACAGTTTTCTTAGTTATATAGCATTATTGCTGAAGCTACTGAAAGTATCCAAGTTTGAAATGCTTCTTCAATATAAGTTGCATAAAGCAAGAATTTGGTTTACTCTATTGCAAGTTTTTAACCTTGAAAGAAACTGAATAATAACTATTGCAAATGAGGAAGACTTACCTTACTTTCCTATAAAAAGCAAAATCTTGTGTAAGCTAATTTTTAAAAAGTTACATTTCTTGATACTGCAATTATAAATAGCTTTCTAAAAATGGCTTGAAGGATATTGTAGGTTTTAATCATTTGAGCACAGGAGGAACTCTACTGTAGTCACCTGGGGCACAAGGAGAAAAATCTCTACTACAAGGTTCTCTGGTTTTGGTATTGTATATCTAATTGTCTATCTAAATTGCAGTAAGACCTCAAAAGCATAGGTTACACTTATTTTCCCGTTAATAACATCTGAAGATAACATTTCACTTTCAGCGCTCCACAAAAACAAAACTCAGAGTGAAATATGTCTTTTAAAATGAATGCAGTTAAATGAGATTTTTGCAAAGGGGAAAGTAGTGTGTTTATGATAATGCATGCAAAACAAATCACTTGTGATATAATTGGTACATTCATGAGACGATTTCCATCAAACCATTTGTTACAGTTATTTTAGCCTCGTGTCCTAAGGAAACAATATTTGTGTGATTGTGCACTCTGTCTGGTTTCCCTTGCTCCCTTCAGTAAACGCTGAACATCTTGGCCAATTTCAACCTGATTTAACAATGGGACAGAAGTCCCAAAGATAATTAAGTTCCTAGAAATTTCATGAGAAGTAGTTATGCACGGATTGGCAGGAGAAGGAGGGAGCAGTGCCCTTAGTAGAGCAGACTCTACTAAGAATACTTTCATAAAAATTCTGATTTTACCCGCTCAATGTCACCAGCAGGCACGGTAGTATATAAAGATTATGGGGCCACAGAAAATATTAATGATGAAGAGAAAGGAAATAATTGTTTTATAGTGTTTTATATGAAGTCAGTGGCAAAAAAAATCTACCAAACAGGCTTTTTAATTCTGTCAGGAAATTAAAATGAAATGCATCAAAATTAATGTTTAAGTTAATAATGTAGGTTTATATTCACGCTTATTAAGAGCAATGAAATAAAGATTTCTCAGAACTCTGAATGTAGAATAAGCAATTACAAGTAAAGGAATGATTAAAGAAGAAATATCTTAATTCTAGTAAGCCTCATTGACAAGTAAAGAATTATTTTTATTATTCTCAGTTTAAAAGAAAAAAAAAAAAGCACAACAAAGAAACCTAAAAAATAGTATAAAACATTGCCATTTTGGTCTATTAAATGTACCATTTGGTCATTCTGTAGAACATACAGTTCTTGACTTTCCATTTTTTCCCAGAAAGAGATGCATTAATGAATATTAATGTCTTTTCATTGATTAAGCAAGAAAAAGATATGTGAAATTTCATAGTCTATTTCAACAAAAGTATTGCAATTTTTTTTTGAAATAAAACGTCTCTGTGAAGTTTCTGATTAAGTGTATATATAGAAGATTTTAAAAAACAACAAGAAAACAAACATACAAAAAAACCCCATTCAATTCAACGTTACATGATCCTATGTGAAGAGAAAAACTACCAAACTCTACAAATAGAAGTCTGTAAGTTTTTTGGCAGTTTTATTTTTAATTTATTCTCTTTGACCTTATGGATTAATGCAGTCTTGCTTCATGTATCCCTTATCCCTTCCTTTCAATTTGTCTGTATTCAGTGCAGGAATTATAAGAGAAAGTTGTATTAGAAGTTAAAAACAAAGCAAAAGAAAAGAAAAAAAAAAAAAGAAATAGAAACACAAAAAAACATTTGCAAGCCTCTGGCTAACTATTAAAGAACCAGTTGGGATCAAGATTAAAGATAAAACTGGCAAAAATTACATAAAACTATTCTAAACCTCTAGGCGTTGTGAAAGATAGAGCAGAAAATGTTTATATAGATAAGGCAGCTCTAATGAAAGAACAGAAATTTGATCACTACTGAATTTTATCATGACATTGTCTAGAATAAGAACTGAGGAATGATCAAGAAATATGACAGTCTTCAGCAGATAGGTAGTCTTACAGAGCTGTCTCTTATTAATCAGCAAACAATACAGTGGAAAGAGGGAAAAGGGAATTGTGTCATAGTAGCTCAACCAGATATGATAAATTGGATAGAAACTTGGGAGTTTCTTAGGAGTGATTAAACTAGGGCAAAAAGAAATAAAAAAAAAAAAAAACTATGGGAATACTTCAGTAGATAAAATCAGAAATACTTCAGTAATGCAGACTTATACAAATATTGAGTAGAAAAGCAATGTATGTTCTTTAAACGTAATCACAAGATAATAAAAATTTAGTGTAGATCAATATCATTTGAATAAAACAATAACTAAAAAATGCCATAGCATTAGGATTTAATCTTTGGCAAAGCCATAAACTTCTAAATTCAGTGCTTGTATAAAACCTTTTAAATAGCAATTTCTTCATGTGATTAAATCTAGTTTTTCACCAGATAATTTCTAAAAAAAGAAAACAGGTTTTCTTTGTGACCTATGTAAAATTTTGGAGTCTGGTATTTGGATTCAGGAATCTACGGGAAATTATCTATGTCTGGGGTACATGTGTTTCATGTTAGCAAGTCCTATAAACTATAAAAAAGGAGCTTGCTGCAAAGCATTTAATGAATGATCTGAGTAATTGAAACCATAGTAACTGAGTCGTTTAAAGTGCATAGTTATAATTGTAGCTGAAGAAATGTCTAGGAGTGTACTATCTTAAAGTACTGATGAAATGCAGAAATGCAGTGCATGAACTGTATAGTAACAAAACTTTTGACTGGAACACTTTATAACTTAAAGAAATAATGGAAAATATGTGATTTCTTGTATTCAATATACAAAAAAAAAAAAAAAAAAAAAAAAACCAAAACCCCAACAAACTAGGAACATGTTTCATTTTTAAATCCTGTCTTACAAATGGAAACATTCTACTCTGGTGTTGTCATCTGTTTATATGAACAAAATCCTACCTATTTAGAATATTATTCTGGATTTTTAACAAGTTATCGATGAAAGTATTTTACATTTTTGAGGAAAAACATTGAAATCTAACATATCTTCAAAGCAATTTCTAGAGTTCCATACAGTTTCTCAGGACCAACAGATTTACTTATTTACTACTTCAGGATGCTACTTCTGCTTTGTCTACGTGTTGGACAAACTATATAAGGTATATATGTACTTCCTTAGTAGGGCAAAATGAGCTCTTCTATGCTCTGAACTACAAAAAAATATATTCTGAACTGTAGTCTTAGCTGTATCCACGGAAACCAGTTGCTTTATGGGAGAATATCTCATTCAATAAGCTTGTGTGCCATAAATGAAAGAAAACTGGATTGAACTAAATCATTATCCTCAAGAAAGCATAAAGGTTACCATAAGGGTCTTTGTTGTTAAAATATATTCAACCATAATAGTCCTTCGTGAGTTTATCTCATCACAGTGCTTTGTGGCTCATCTAGATTGAGCAGGTAAAGTAAGATAAATATATAGTTGGGCTAGAAATCACATTTGTGCAGCATTAAGGAAATGTTGTGTGAGACTTCACCAGCATAGCTGTAGTGGCACTGAGTGAAAGCTCTAAGCAATTCATAATTTAATAATATTAGAAGTTTTTTTTTGTTTCTTTGCGTGAGTGTTGGTTCCTATTTTTTATAGGTAATGGCTCAGCTAAAGAATTCACACATGCAGAGCCTTATAGTATGACCCTCTTTTGAATACGAAGCAATTACAACATTGAGTAGTTGATATTGATAATAATTTAAAAACATAGGGCACAGAATAAGTAGGAAGACGTTTGAGGATAATTACTCTGAGTACTTTGTTGAGCAGAGTACTCTTCTTTAATTAGCTAGTAATTCTGGCATAAATTGCAAATAGAGTCCAGTGTTTTGTCTGAGATGGAGTGAATTAGGAAATTAGGTGCTAGGGGATCAAGGTTCATTCTTGGTGTATGTTTTTTTTCTTTTTCTTTTTTTTTTTTTGGTTGGTTGCTTGCTTGCTTACTTGTGGGACTTCAGGGTTTGTTTTTTTTTTAATTGAATTTGTTTGGTTTTATTCACTTTTTTTAAAATGGCACCAAAAAAAAAGAAAAAAAAAAAAAAAAAAAAAAGATCCATTATTATTCCTGCTGATGAAGAGATAATTGGTGTGCCTGCTTCAGATTAGTGGTGACTAAAAATAGCCAGAATTCAATTCTTATTTTTACACTGTTATAGTGGTTGTGGTTACATTTCAGTAACTTTCCTTCTCTGAATGCATCATTGAAATGTAGACACTCAATTTTGTAAAGCTTTACTGTGCACTACTGCCTTGGCTTTCTGCAGCAGTCTCTGCAGACTGCTCTCAAAGAAATTGATAACATTTTAAAGCATGGTGTTTTCGTGCATGAGTTCAGAAAGACCTAGCTGTACTGTAAAATGGGATTTCGGAACTCCTTGGCCAAGTCTGTTAGTGAACGTTAGTAAAACTCTTAGGATTCATTTTCAGCGACTGAATAGAGAATAAGCTTGATCAGAGAAACTTTTTAGTTTTCAGAACTTTGAAAAGCTGAGGTTGCACAACCTGTCTTGCACTGACCATCCAAGATCATTAGTCACTTCAGAAAACAGAAATCTTGCCTCTACTTGTTTATCTAAGTTGTTGCTACCATCTAGAATAAAGATTTTAAACATTTTAGTTTTTAGAGAATTAATTTTATTCTATTTTTGTTAATTTATGTAGGTTTCTCTGAAAATAATGGCTCCTGTTTACTTCCACAGAAACTACAACAGATACAAAGAATACAGTAATACTATTTGATAGGACAAATTTTCAGCTCTAGAGCACTCTTTCTCACAGTTCTTATATCCACTGTTTGATCTCCATAAACATTCAGCAAGTGCCAATTAATGTCAATGGATGTCATTTATTCTGCATGGAGGAATTGAGTCCCACAACTTTTCTTCGTCGCACTTCCATGTCAGGTCAGTCTGTCCCTCTGCTGCCATCTGTCACACAGCAACAAAATACAATAGGGTATTGGTGAGAAGGTTCAACCTTTACTGCCATACTACCAGCATCCACTTCTGATGTTGTGGGCCAACACAATAACATAGAAGGTATTGCTTTCAGTACAGCTGTTGTATAATTTAAAATGATTTTCAAACACGTTTTCAGAGAATACTCACATTTTATTAAATAAACATATATTTAAACAAGGAAATTATTTTGGTATAATTTTCCTTTGATACTTGGTCTATATTTCAGTTTTAATAGATCAATGCCTCTATTTCAGGCCGGTATTAATGTTCTCACTCTGATGTAGTTTAACTTCTTACGGTTTCTGATGTGGCCACATGTGATGTCTATAAAGGATTCCTTTTGAACATTTTTGTGTCCATTCATTTCAAAGAGAAACACCACTAGCATTTATTTCATCATTAAATTAATTTTGACTAAATTAATATTGACTGAAATCAAGAAAGGTGATTTTAAAAAATACATCAAACATTTGACTTCTCCTTAAATAGTTTTACAGTTTTCACAGAACTCTTTAAGCACGTTATCATTTCAGTGGCTTTTTTCTTCTCTTTTATTATTAACTAAATACTTGTGATTAGTGCTTCTGATTTTTTTACTGAAATAAAATAATGATTTGATCAGTGTATGAATTAAGTAACTAGAAAGAGCTATTTCTGTTTTAAATTGTAGAAAGCACTTAAATTTAAAATCTACTTTTCATGCAGTAATAAAACAATTTAGGCAGAATTCAAAGATATGAGTGTCCTGCCTAATATCTGCAGTCAAATATGTGAATCTATTAGCTGCATTATTCAGTACATTTCAGTATTTGAGTGCTGTATGACATCTTCACATTATCTGGGGAATTCTTACCACTTCAATTTTTCTTTTTTTCCCAACTAATTAAAATCCTATAAAAAATAAATACACAGAGAAACTGTGGAGTGTCTCTAGCAGCATTTAGACCAGTTTGAGGAGACTTGGATGGTAGAAAACTACAACTTTAAAGTATTTGTACACAGACTTGCAGGTGCTGTATGCCTAAAACAGGGAACAAAATGAAACCAAAGCTTTTTGATTGCATTTCTTATGTTCCTAAGAGTATGGGAAGTACTGTCATGATATGTTCAGTTTCATCTCAAGTCATTTATAGCCCTGACATAAGACATAGATCATCAAATTTGTATTATATAGTTCAATAGTAATTCAAAATGTAGTCTGCATTTCATTATAGAAATGACCCATGAGGATGGTAAGTTTGCATAAAGCAACATCAAACACATCCAGGTTTTCTACTGTTACTTAAATGCAGCTCTGAGTGTTTTGCAAATCTTATCTCAACACTTTTTCCAATTTAGGCATCTATTAAATGCCAAACAGGTATTTCATTGTAAGTGTGGAGCAGCAATGGTGTTGTTACAGTGCTGCCCCACAGACACGATCATACAGCTCTTGTTTGTGATCTCTACAACACTTTCTCTTTACATCTCTCCTTTCTTGGCACTGAGCTGGTGCATCAATGAGAGTGAGGACTGCAAAAGGAAAACATAATATTGTAAACGTGCAAGTTATGCTTTGTTACCTGAGTCCAGGAGCAATGTGTTCTCTCTTTGTAGCATGATATGTGACATGCTTACAGAAATAAAAAGAACTGTTTATTGATTGAGAAAAGCAAAAGCAGGAGCTCTGTTGCTAGTGCAACAGAACTGAGAGCTAAGCTGCAGATGGTACAGCTTGCTGATTCAGTCAGCACTGAATCTCCAGTGAAAGAGATGATGCTTTAAACATCAAAGTTAAGAATAACTGCAGTCATTGCACTCTGCTTGAATTGAACGTGATGTTCAATTCACATCTTCCTGACAATACATCTTGGACCAATAATTGTTACAGTTAGAACAGTGGTCTAGAAACACTTCTTGATTTTAAGAACCAAAATGAGAAATTTTTCCAAATATGAGTGTAGTAGTTGCTGTGATATGTTGTCATGGAAATTTCTTTTCCTACTGTGCACTCTTTGCACTCTTTTTAAAAGTCTGTGTGGTTTGTATTGGGAAACTGGGAAACTGAATCAATATCAAAGTTGAATGTACCATTCAGGTTCTATTCCTGGGACTGCTGAAGATTATGGTCAGTGGAGGACCAAAGAGGTAACCTGCAGAAAAGATTCTATCACCTCATACATCTGTGTATTTCATGTTACATTGTGAATTTTTCCAGTGGAAAAATTAAAAAAAAAACAATATTAAAAACAATAGGAAGGAAGGGAATTTTAAGAGACGTTCTCTTCAGATGAAGGCACTACTTCAGTATGTTACATAGGTCAGTGCCTTTTGATAGTAGAGTGATGGACTAACCTTTGCAAGTTTTGCACTAACTGATTTTCATTTCTACTTCTCACCTGACCATACCAATTGGTTGTAATCATAAATTTCACTCTCAAAGTTAATAAACGTAGAATTTACAAGGAAAAAAAAAGGGGGGAAAAATCAAGCTTTAAGTATTTCTGAAATCAATGTTAATTGACAGTAGAAAGAAAATTGTTAGCATTGTTTGTAATACATTCATTTAATGTGTACTGATTTCAGTGTAATTTTTCTGTTGATGTATCTTAAATATATAGTTTTGTCCAAACCTTTTCCTTTTAAATGATGGCAAAGGCTTAATAAAAGCACTAAACTCTCTAAATCTTGGAGAGAGAGATTCTGAGGCCTTCAAGTACAAAATAAGATACTTGATACAGTAGTTTGGGAAAGCAGAAGTTTTTATTACTTCATTTAGCTGTGTATCATAAAACAGTATATCTCACCATAAAACAGAAGATGTCAACCTAAAATACTGAGGAAGGACAACTTAACTGAGCAACTTTCAGTCATGTAGGATTTTGTGACTTTTTTTCTGTCCTTGTTGCCTTTTGTCTTGTCCACATGAAAATGATACCTCACGATTATTCATAACAAAAAATACTGACACAATTAATACTCTTTACATTAAATCCAGTTTCTAAAAGGTAATACATTCTTCATGTGACTTAAATTACCTTACTCAAAGGCAGTTTGAGAAAGAGAATCATGACTTCCCTTATGCTGCCTTACTTCTGTATTCAGAAATGTTCATTTTTATTTCAAGTTTCTTTATAACTTTATGCATGAATGTGAAAGATACTATTAAAGTTCTGAATTCCCACTCCCACAGAAGAATTATTGAAAGCGATGAAGGATGTATTCTTAAATTATACTCTGAAATACTGAAGGAGTTTAAGAGAGAAGTTAAATTTATTTTTTAATGTCATTTCAAAAAAAAGCACTCTGTTTATCATGAGTCATTTTCTGGTAAACCCTAAAGTATGGATATTATACTTTAATATCATTTTCTGTAACATTAAATTTGCAATGGGGATAGGCAGTAGGTCTGATTCATCATTTCATTACACTGTTCAGATTTCCTTGGCTTCAAAGAGTAAACTGGAGTAAGATAAAGGGCAATCTGTTTCTCTTCTCTTATAATTGCTATGATTAACTTTTTTTTTTCTGATGGATATTTTTTGCTGTTGGTTGGTTGATTTTTTTTCGTAATTGCCCTCCAGATTTTGTTGTGTTCTAATTTGAGTGAAATCTTCAATATATCCTTTTGCAATACTGTGGGCTATATTTTTTGTTTTGTATGGTTTTCTTTTTTTTTTTTTCCCATTAGAGACCATCCCAAAATAGTATGTCTTTGGAGTAAGTGAAGTGCAATTGAAAAGCTTATGATATAACTTCATAAAATATTTTTAAGAAATATGATTTTTTGATAAATTAGTCATGACTCATGGAACACTGGATGCTTAGTTGAGAGAATGAAGACTCGAAGAGGCTTAGATATAAAGAATAAAGACACTGTCAGGTGTCCAATGATTCTCTCAGAGTACTGGTGAACTATCACTTACTCATCATTCATCTAATTTATTGAGAGGTCTGTGATTTAAAGTTAACTACAACTCAGCAGATTCTAATTCTCATTTTCAAGCACATTTTGGTTGATGGTTCTAGGATCACCTCCTTAGAAAGGAGTTGCCAGTACACAGTTCCAAGGTTAACAGTGAATTCAAACACTGAACACACTCCTGTCTAATTTGTAGTTCACTTCTTCAGAAATACCTGATGGTTAAAGAAGTATATATATTAAAGTTTTAAAGTAACTTTTAAATCAAACAGAAATGCTCACATCTAAAAAGACAAAACTCAGCATCCCAATAGTTATTTTCTATTTTATTCTTCTTGTTATCTTTTGACTTTGGATGGAAAATCCTTTAATATGTCCATACTTTCATTCTAGAAGCTTATTGAGATCAACAAGAATGCTGTGTAAGACTTTCAGATCCTCAGTTTTTGATGTTTGGTTTCCAGAACAGAATCCAAACCCAGTTCAGCTTTTGTCAATGCATGGAAATATTACAAAACTCAGAGTCACAATTTCTACAAAGATAACACAGAGTTGCTTAATCCCAAGGATGTCTTTTTAAATCTTTCTTTTGGGAACTTAAGTATGGTGGATTCAGTGTCCTCTCCACTCCGAAGTTCTTATTGTTAAATAAGTTTGCTGACTGGGCCATTCCTGTTCTTTCTCCTCTAGTAACGAATGGAAAATTCAGACACTAACAAAAGGGAAGAAAAAGAAAAAAGAAAAAAGAAAAAAGAAAAAAAAAAGAAGAAAAAAAAGAAAAACAAATCTTAATTAGGATTCTTCACTTCAAAATTTTTTCTTCCCTGGTGAGAGCAATTGTGTTCTGGTTCTGGCTGACTGACTTTAATAAACGTTTAGAGACTGCTGTCTTCCAGTCAGTCTATCCTGTAGTCACTGTATAAGCAGCATGCAGAAACAGCACAGGAGAGTCATCGTGCTGCAGATGCTTATTAAATCAATCTGCAGTTTATAAATTACATACAAGCTCCCCAGATTATCACAGCTCGATCCTCAGGAAATAGTATTAACCAGAGTTTCATGATATTTCATGATACTTCATTCCTTTCCAGTACTTTGTATCCAGAATACACTGAGTATTTTGTGAAGTATACATGAGGATTACTAGAAGTTCAACACTAAAATAAAAGTGCCTCAGTAGGATGATTTTTAAAAGCATTTTTGTTCCCATTATCAAAAAATAAGCAGAAAGTACAGTAATACTGTACAATACAATACAATACAATAATAGCATCAGCCAAGAAGAGCGTTCTCAGAAAGAAAAAAAAACCTCAAAAAACAACAAACCATAATGATAAGAACATGAAAATTACACTTCATCACTTGACTTCAGCTTCATTCTTGGCATAGCAGAGTTGTGACTAGCTGAGTGATTCCCACATTTCTTATTCACTTGGTATCTTTGTTCTCTAAACAGTGACAGGTGAGAGAAGCATGCTGAGAGAAGGTACTGGCAATACCTATCATATTTACTTTGTGCAAAGTATTTGCACAAAAAGTATCACAATTCTGTGCATGCTATGTCAGATGCATTATATATAGAATCATAGAATCATGCAAATATAGAATTGCTTAGATTGTACAGATCTTTGAAGATCTTCAAGTTCCAACCCACCAAAAATATAGATATTCTAAGATACAAAATCTTTTATCTATTTATTTATATATAAAATATATCCCTATATTAAATTTTATATATATGTATTGTATTCTACGCATTTCCCTTGGCATAGTTTTGCTGAAAACTCACAGTTTTCATATCTAGAGAGAATGCCAAGACTAAAGATGATATTTACAATGGACAGGGAATTGTGAACATGGAAATATTTTCTGTATTGAAATTCAAGAACAGATCCAACATAAAACTATGGCCTTCAAAGTATTGTAGTCTAGTGTGTTTTACTATGGTTTGCTGGGTAGCTCATTTGGCTGATAGTGCCAGAATTGTTTTCTTGCATTATAACCTCCTACATATTTTTGTCATCTTGACTAATTAATGCTTTTTGAGTTCTAGAGCTATTTCTTTGTGTGAACTGTTTTCATCATAGATTGTGTTTTCCTCTATATTCATCTGGATAAAGAAATTAATATTTTCAGAGTAGAACCTTGAAGCTTTTGTGTGTGTATGAACTTTACTAATGAAGTAATAGTAGAGACAGATGTATTTAATAAGAGGTATTTAAGATTCAAAATTTGCATTGATGCATTGTTGGCGTTGGCCAAAATTTTTAAACCAGCGTTATTACTGCTACAAAAGGAGTCTTACTGTTGAGACACAGTGACTGACTTTCCTTACTTTGTGGGATTTGTTTTATTTGTGTCTTTTAGACTCCAAATCTGGAATCTTCCAGAGTTTATGTTAAAAAAATGCTATACAATAATAGCTACCATTATTTCTGCATAGAGTTCACATTGTTTTTCTTACAGAAACTGCCATAGTTCTTTTTAAGCATCCAAAGGCAGAAACTACTTTTGTTTAGAAAGGCAACTTAATGGAGTCATACCCTTCATGGACTCCATGCTTGTCTTCTGGGATTGATTTGCTATTTTGAAACAAAAATGGTTATTGTGGGCAGTAGCTGCAAGGTACTATATACCACAACTTGCATTTTTATCAGGTGATTGTCTTACGTATCCCACAGTCCAGTTTTTTCTCTATTTTCTCATAATAGAAGTTCAAGCAGTTAAAACATTTTATGGCAGCAGCTGAGCTCATAAACTGCCTGTTGAATAGGCTGGTAATAGCCCTCATCTTAGAGAGGGAAATTAATGCACCAAGGTCAAATGATGTGAATAAGGATACAAAGAAAATTTAGAATAGATGGAATGTAAGGATTTCTTGATCTTATTTCTCTTTGTTGAATAGATAAAGAATCTCTTTGTCTCAACTTCTTGATGCAGGAGAAGGCTGCATTATGGAACTATACTAGCTATTTTAACAGCTATATTCCAAAGCTATTAACTAACTGACAGCTCTATATTGGATACAAGTCTCTAGTTACCATTTGGGCAGAATAATGTTGTCTGCCAGATAGGCATTCAACAAGTAAGGGAAGCATTCTTTGGATTCATGTGTGTAATTATTTAAGCACTTGAATAACAGTGGCATGTTGACTGGGATTCAAAAGATACATCCTAAGGTTTTAATGATGTGAATGTGTGACATTGTTAAAATCACCCCGGAGAACAAATACTCAAAAGGTTACCCTAAGTTTAGCCTTATTATAATATTCTGATGCTTTCTCATTACTCACAGCTGTGACTTTGTGTGAGGAGCTATGTACTGAAATAAACAAAACTTAAGTACCTTAATTTTAACTTTAATTATTTATTATTTTAATGTATTTTTAGTATTACTGAACTCAACTCAATAATCCTACAGCAAAGTATGCTTGCCTACTGTTCAGAAAGTGAACCAGGGAAATGGATGAGTCAATATCTTCTGCTTTACCAATAGAATTGCCCTTAACCAAAGTTTCTGAAAATTTTGGATGAGGCATCAGCAGAATATGTAACTATATGTTAAGCAGCACTTCAGTAGAACTAGTTAAACCAGGCAGCAGGAATCCCTAGCCAGCCATGTTCCTTTATTTTATTCCCTCTGCCCATACATTTTTTGGTCTTTCAACTGTTGTTATCATTTGGTATCACAGATTCTTATAGTGAATAAAAATTAAACTTTTAAAGGAGATCTTTCCATCTGATCCTTTTCCTGTAATGCATTTAGAAAAACTGTTTTAAAACCAGTATAGTTTGGAAGAGGTTGGAAGGAATATTTTTGTTCTTCTGTGTACATAGGAGTATGTGTTTTGTCAATTATAGATGAAATTTTAATAGGCACTGCAGATTTTTAAAACAGATCCTAATGCTTCTAAAGGTTTCCACTCATGATCTAGAATGTGCGGGTAAATTTATTACAGATGGTAGGCAAGTTATTGCATTCTTTTCAACAGACACATGCTAATTTTTCTTTATTATTTTTCCATGTAATCACAGCAGTAGTCAAAATTTGGAATCTGATTTGCTGTAACTGGTTATATAAGATTTGTGAGGAGTTTAAAGTGGGAGCATGTTGTCTGATATCAGTAAATGTTAGATGAAGTTCCACCTAAAAACTTTTAGGCAAAACTTCCACATATCATCAGGAGGTCAGCAAATACTAAAGCTCTTTATACAGACCTCATTGATTCAACATGTGTTCTTTACTACCTGCTATTCTAGCTTATCCTGCTGTGCTGATGAATTACGAAACCACAGGAGTTATGGTTATCCTAATTTTCTTCTCCTAGAAATTTAATTTCCTGCCAATGACTATGTGCTGATACACCCACTGTTTTTCCAAAGCTGGGAATAACAGCCAACTGCACTTAATGTATTAATTAATGACCATAATTTTCCACATTCAGGAACTGCGTCTTGTTCTTCATTACTTTCACATGTATAATTTTTACTGAAAAATGTCAGTCCAACAAATTCAGCAAATTAAAACTGCCATTACTGCTGATATTCTTGTAGTCCTAGAACCTAATTTATCTGAACCTAATTCTACACCTATTTTTTTTTCTCAGAGCTACTGTGCTTACAAGGAATACTGGAAAAGTAGCTTACAAATATTATTAAGACATTCAGACAAGAGGAAAAGTCATATAAAGTTCTTACTCTTTTAATTAGAAGCTGTAACTGTAGGTACATTTCTATGATAAAAAGGAACTGAACACTGCTTGCATCTTTATTTTTGGATATTGTGGGAATTTTTAATAAAGATTGACCCAATTGGGTATTGGCCAAGAATCTGATGATTTAAATATCTCAAAATTTTTTTGAAAAAATGGAATAGGACTCTGATGCAGTCATCTAACAGTAATTTTGTGCTGCTAGTCTGGATAGATTCAGACAAAACTGCTGTAAGTATATTTCCTTTTTTGTTGTTAAAATTTCCATTCTTAAGAGAAAAGGTATTCCCATTCTGAATTCTTTCCCAATGAGAACTTTTAAGTAGTAGAGCATGCTCTTTAATACAATACGTGTTTATTCTGTAGAGATGAAGATTGAAATTTGTTCCTTATTTTATCAGAACACATTTTTTCATTCAATAGGAAATAGAATGTGGCTAAACCAGCTTGCAAAGTGTACTCATCGATATCTCTACTAGCAACATAATCTGAAAAGTAATTCACTTATTGGCACAGTTAACACTCCCTGTTTTATGCACCACTCTGTCAAGCATGATTGGAATCAAACAATTCAAACAGTCAAATTTACTAATTCTAACAACCAATAGCCTCTGGTTATGCAGTTATCAGAACAGTGCCCTTACTGAGCCCACTGGAATGTGGATCAATGCAATTATCATCCACAGACATATGGCAAGGAGCTATGAGTATTTTCACATGAACTAAATTGAATGGGACACAAATCATTGACTTATGTCAAGGAAACCAGAGACAGCACCTGAAATACAGCAAATTTCAGAAGGGGCTGACAGGCAGCAAGTGAGGAAAACAGAACTGTGTGTTGTTGATACTGTTCTGGACAAAAATCACTCAACCACAGTGCAGCTTAATATTTGTTCTGTCACCCAGAGCAAGTTAAGTAGCACAGTGCGATCTGCTTCCTGTATGTCTGTTTTGTTTATGTAAGTGTTTTCTTGCTCATTTTCATATTCTTTCCAGAGGGTAAATGCCCTTATTCTATTTAACAAGTAAGTTTGGTTAAATATAATCAGGAATGATATAACTGCTACTGGCAATTTATATGAAAAAATAACAAGATTTTCAATCGTCAGAATACTTTCCACACTTTTGCCAGCCTCAGCAATGTAGATAACACTTTAAGAAGATTGGAAATGCTTTTTTTTTTTCTTTTTCAAATATTGACTATCATTTTAAGAAAATGAAGTAACAGTGACTTAAAATTTCGAGTGTTGAAATTAAATGATTTCAGCTCATTAAGCCACATCTGTGGATGACAAGCAAGTGCGGTTCAATTGATTTGGTTCAGCCTATTTTTTATACAAAAGTTTAGTTGCCTCAGCTAACTTCAAGATCTTTTGGTGCCTAACTGGAAACTAATCTCTTTAAGATTCCAGTGAAATTCATAGAGAGAGAAAGGTTTCTTCAGATGACAGTTCAGAGTGAGAATTTAACTTTGAATTGCATTCTTCCAGAGAATACCCTACTACTGCTTTTGATTCAATAGTGTGTGACTGGCTTTCTATCTTAATCACTTTAGCTAGGACATTTTCCTAGTGAGTGGTAGTTGTGCTTTTTATAAGTAGTACATTTTAATCTGATTTCATTTTCATCATAATTTTTGGAAATATTGATTAAATAGGCTAGGAATGTGCAAAAGTTAAATTCCCTCAAGAAAAAAAATGGAACAAGGCTGAAGAGATATATATTTGTATGCTGCGCTAACTGTATTTGTCACCTTGTCTAAGCAAATCTTTGAAATAGTTTTGTGAGTTTCCTTGAGTGTTACAGATTTTTTCAAGTGCACAGTTTCCACATTTCATATACTTTATTTAATTTCTACAGGTTTCTTTTCAGTAGCTACCTTAATATTGAAAGCCGTTTTCCCTTTTGAGAGAAGTTAGTGTACAAAGAGTACACAGAAACAAATTTCATCTTGACACAGGATTTAAATACACTTAATTCAAGTTTTGAGCATTTGGAATCAGTTTACTGGGAGAGGTAGAGAGAAAAACTCCTAGTAAAAATCAGTGGTTAATTTCTTAACTGCTGATTGCTTTCTACCAATCCAATTCTGCAGGAAAAAATGTGTAACAACAAAAAAAGCAGCTGCTAAAGATTCACTTCAGAGCTTTTTGAGTTTTCTGCCTTTTGCTTCCTTTGCAGTTGACAAAACCTCCTTACTGTTTCAATTATCCCAGGCCAGGGCACTCTCTTTCCATAGACCATTTCCTTCTAAATGCCTTTTGGCTTTTATTCAAGTCTCCATCCATCACGGCCTCATTCTGAAAAACTTTAAAGAAAGCTCTGATGAAAACTCTGGAGAAACAAGACAGCTTTCAGGCCTGCATATGCTGGCTGGAAAAAGGACAAGTGGAGAAAGAGACTTTTGAGAGTATACAATGACTTTATATTCAGTAGGAATCTACAAATACTCAGGGACCAAGCTCATTTGGTCTGTCCTTTAACTGACAACAAGAAGATGGCTCAAAATCACTTTTGTGCTTTCATTTTTGATATTTTTCAGAAGCCATTGTGGCCTCCAGTAATAAAACATCCTCAAAGACTGCAGCCTTTCAGTTAAACTTCTAACTAGCCAGAGCAATGTGTTCTCACCATGATCCTGTTAAGTATTCTGGGGAATCAAGTTGGTTTACTTTTTATCTGGCAGTTCTCATCTAGACTGATGAATTTTTTGCAGGGGCCATACTGATGTGTTTTCATTGGCCATATAATATAAACTCTGCTCCAAAAGTACTGCTTCCTATTGTATTATATTGGCTTGCAATATCAGAGGCAGATGTTGGTGGAGGTTGAACTTATCCACCAATATTCCATTACATTTTGTTGCCATGCAACAGATGGCAGCAGAGGGGCAGTCTGACCAAAATAAATTGGAGGCATTACTTTCAGAGCAACATAGGTAAATGCTCCAGTGAAATGAAGATATTATTAGCAAAAAAAATTGAGAAGTAAATACCTTCAGGACTTAATAATTTGTGAATTTCAGTTTTGCCTCTCATTCCTGTACCTGGACTTGTATTTGCCATTTTCAGTTGCATTTTTTTCCTAAATGTGTTTTAAGAAACCTGCAGCACAAAAAGAAAGGAAGTCAATTTCAGAATACTTTTACACTATGGAAACTCCTGGCTAGAGATTCCGTATGAGGACTCCCTTATTACATCTTTTCCACTCTCTTCCTCATCTGAAGAATAACAAATAAACACAGAGAAGAGAAACTGACTTTTAAATTGTATGGCTTATGTAAATAGTTTTTTACACTGAGTAAAGGAAGAGGAAGATTTGTGCAAACTCAGTATCATCATGGACACTATATTGTCCCATAGTTTTGGGTTGATCTTTTTGGATGAGCATGTCCAAAGATGTCTTCATGTCTGATACAAAGCTTTGAAGAGAAATAGAATTGAAACTATCCTATTTGCCTTAAAGAATTTCAAGCTTACATTTTTTTTTTTCAGTTTCATGAAAGTGTTTGTCATTGCCACATGAACGTATTTGCCTGATTAGTAAGATGACTGTAATTTTACGTAATTGAACCTTGGATTCATTGGAAAGATCAGTGCACCAGAAATCTCACGGTAATAACATAGAAAACAAAGGATAATTCTGCCCTGTCTTAAATGGCAAAAAGTTACAATGACTGTTAGTGTCTGCCTTCAATGCTATGTAAAGGTATTATAAGGACAGCAGGAGAAAAAAAAAAATGGTCCAGAAAGTGTTCAGATAAAACCAAGTCTTATCTTTTCAGTTGCACAGAGAAAAACAATTTAACAATTGTGAAGCTTCTCTTCCCTCAAGGATCTTGCAGCCTGCTCACTCAAATCCTGCCCCGAGATGCTGTTCTGTTCTCCATTTATTCTCTCTAGTACCACTTAAAAACAGGTGAACATGGACCAGGAAGCAATATGAGCTGAGAACACAAACCTTTTCTAGAAACTGCAGCAGAAAAAAAAGAGAGGGAAGGGAGTTGGGGAACTCAAGTGCTGAAATGCTCTTGCAGCCTTTTATTCCACTCACATAAAGCTGTATTCTGCATGGATGGGAACAGAAAACAGATTAATGGTCAGATGCTATCCTAGTGATTCTCTTTTTCCTAGTCTGGCTCACAACTGGCCAAACATCCTTTTTGTTTTATTTTATTTTATTTTATTATTTTATTTTATTTTATTTTATTTTATTTTATTTTATTTTATTTTATTTTATTTTATTTCCTTAGTATTTTCATCTTTAGTTTTATTTAGCTTTTGCAGAATGTTGGCTTGTTACTTAAATTGAACTCTTTTCTTTTTTTTTTGTATAAAAATAACTAATTCCAATCTGTTTAATCTCTTTTATTAATCAAATAATTTTGAAGATTTAAGTTAAAAACTGAAATCAAATATTATTTGCAGACATAAGCAAGTAGCTACAGCAAAACTAAGCAAATGCACATGTAATGTAAAGTAAGTCCTGCAGCTATGAATAACATGTTATAAAATTCCAGTATGGGATAAAATGAAAATCATAATATGGGGATAATAATGTATCAAGATTAATATTTTTCTAGGTAAGAAGTGATTGAATTGGAACTTTAAATAGGACTGGTTATTACAATACTGATTCTTAGATTGCTTGTCTATTTTGGTGGAAGATGTACTTTGAAGCCTTCCTTTCTGTATTTGTTTGATCTGACACACTTGCAGACCTGGTCAAAACTCTCAAAGAGAGTCAGTATCATAATGTCTGTATTTCTCCAGCTACATTTTGATTGAAAGCTCTCATTATGCTCATTAACAAGGTATATTGCAGAATAACTTTAAAATTGTCTCCCTCAGAAAAGATAAATTCAAGCTGCTAGTGGGAAAAATAAAGTACTGGGTTGTTACTGAGTAATTAATTTTTACTGGAGACATATACTCCAGTTGGTGGAGTTACATACAGAATTTTCAGTGAAGTTTTCAAATGATACATTTGTGAGGTAGAAAATGATGAGAAGAGTAAGATACTAATGCAGAGCAAGCTATAATTGCCACTGATAACTGCTCAGTAGCAGCCATGCAAGTGGAGCATATTCCATGCATGAGCCCATCCTCCCTCAGGGCAAAAGTTAGAACTGCATTATCTCTTCCTCCCTTCATCCAGTGCATCTGGTCTTAAGAATGACCTGGAGCACTTAATTAAATGGCCACAATTGAATACTGAAATGCATAGTGGTATACATTTCAAAATGAAGACCACGCACTGTACTTACAGAGTTGAAGCTCCTATGCAGAAATACAGTTAGTTAAAAATATTTTAATAGTCACTGTGAGTAGTCATACTACTGAAATTCATTTCAGAGTTGATTCAAGAAATGCATATCAAAAATGAACAAGCTAAAGAAAGACAGAGCCTCACTAATTATAAGATTCTGCATTTTTTTACCTAACTGTTCTAAAAGTACCAGAGTTCAAAAGGAATATCAAAGTAATCAAGTGGGAATAAAGAAAATTCAGGAAAAACATCCAGAAATTGGAAAATCAAGCCCCTTGTCATGAAGAGTTGTTTTATGAAAGATGAAGTTGAAAGAAGGCTTTCTTTCTCTTCAGAAGTGCTTATATATGGTTGCATTCAGATTGTGTAATGCATAAAAGTTCTTTCTATTCAAAGACCAGTAGCACATTAGAAAAATATATTGCTTAAATAGGCTTATGGTTTCGTAGTAGTCTGGCAGAAGATGCAGAAAAGCAACTTATCATTCAGAATTTTTCATGTAGTAGAACAGCTTTTTAATATGTGCAGTATTTAATTCAACTTATCAGAAGAAATCTTCAGCCTGTTTGGACTGAGGGATCATGCTGTATCTTTCAGGTGGTCTACTGCACATTTCTGGGGCATTTAATGATATTCTTTTTGCCATAAATGCTCTCATAAAACTTAGCTTGACATAACTGTAACATTTATCAGTCAGTCTCATGCTTCAGAGCTTCGCTTAGTCATTGACCAATCAGAAATTAACACTGGTTTAGCCTTCTGCAAGTTTATTGCTTTACCATAAATTGCTGGATCTTTCTCCCTTCTGTAGCACTGTGTATTGTTGTTTTTTTTTGGTTGGTTGTTTTTTTTTGGTTGGTTGTTTTTTGTTTTCCAGATGAAGATAAGATGATAAGCTGTGGGTTCTGAAAGGTATTAGAATTACTGTTCAACTTGGATCAGAGTACAGCAAGTCTCTCTTCAGCCTTCTCTTTGGTAAGATATATGAATTCCGTTCCTTAAATTCTGCAACACAAGGCTCATTTTGGTAATGACTCTTTTCTTCATTATGTGGTAGGGCTCACCAGCTGGATCATCTGAGTATCTATATCTGATCATTAGGGAGGTTTTGGTTATCAATTGTCTAGTAGGTTTTTTTTTTCTGTTCTCACTGTCAGCATGTTTTGGAGGGCTCTTCTTTTAGGATTCAGAATTTTTTTAGATGTTTGTTAGAAGGAAATCAAATGACAAAGAATGACACAGAATGTACAGTGGTTAACTTCCAAGTTCTAAAGGTCTTGCTGAGAACATTTAGCTAATAACTGTGTTTCAGTTAGGTGCACAGTCTACTTAACTCATATGGAAGTGATCTATAGTCAGTGAATGTACTCTTCAGAGAACAGTTCAGCCCACCTATTTTAGGAAGGAATTATTTATCTTCTAGTAATTGATGATGGAATAAATTGATGTTGTAGAATTAGACTACACTCCTTACTTTCAGTTGACTAAAATTAGATGAACTGGATGCCAACAACTCGATAAAAAAGCCTAATAATATGTTTTTTCTCATTGAAATTTCATTAACTTAACATTTGTCTACAAACAAGTGATATATAGCCTAAATATATTATTTAGACTACATGGTTCACTTTTCAAGAATTGCAGTTACTACAATCATATCATTATATTACCAACTGCCACATAATTTTGACCATACAGACAACCATTACAGTAGTCATATAAAAATAAAAATGGGTTTGGTGGGAAACATCATTAATAAACATCATAAATATTTCCTTTTTTTTTTTTTTCTACAGATTGTATTTTTCTCTTGGTAAGAGTAATGTTTAAGATCAACACACTGATGACAAATGCGAAAAGTAATTGTACAATGTCTATATTCAGTAAAAAAAAAATTATAATAGACTGTAAGACTGCAATCAAAATACAATCACACGTGCAATCTTTTTTTCTGAAGTGCATTGTTCTGAGTGATAAAATATGCTTTAATTCAAATCCTTTTATTTTCTTTATAAACTTCCACTGCTTTAAAGAATACTAAAGAAATGGCATATATCACTTGTAATCTACCTTTTGGGCAAAATTATTTTGTTCCAGTAATTGAAGCATTGACCCATCAGCATTCACTGCTATCAGTTGGAAGACCTGACCCTCAAATTTGGTTAGTGAAGGCATGTATGTTTACTTATTTGGGGATTTATCATAAGATATTTAGCTGTGGAAACAAACCCCCAATAATAGGGAAGTCCTGTGCCTGAACTGTGATTCTTGTAGTACTGGCTGGCTGAGAAATCAGAGCAGAGTCCAAGTAATTTCGTTGTTCTGTTACAGATTTCATTTGGAATTATTAGGCATAAAATTCCAAGTAGCATTACAGGAACAATTATGGAATTTTAATGTTCATGTACTGCTCTCAGTGTGGTCAGTCACTTATAGAAATAAACCACATTTCAGAAGGAAGAGATATCTAATATCCTAGCAATAAAGTTTGTCTTTTCCTACATTAAGCTGTATGGTTTTGGAGGTAGAAGGAGGAAAGTTTAACCATTTCCTATTTTTAACACAATTCCTTGTTAACTTATGCAGTTAGATTTCTCATTTTAAAATTGACTATTTTGTCATTTTTGTATGTTAAGGTACTAAAATATTTCAGTAAGCTAAGGATGTACGTGAAAGTTGCTGTTGCTAAAGGAATTAATGTAGCTTTCACTTCCTTATAGTGATATACCATCTGTGAGCTGCCTAAACATGATGTAATATATCTCTTGCCAGAGAAGTTAACAATCATCACAATATCAGACAAACTTCTGTCTGTTCCAAAACATTATGGTTTTGCTGCAGCTGCCTAATATTGTTTCCTTAGCTCCTTTTCTGAATTTCTGTACTAAGCATTTACTGCCAAATTGTCACTTGGGTATAACAAACAAGAGGTAAACTGTGACTGTACATTATCACTGTCTGTTAACTGCTTGTTTTCAGGAACCGTAGAGTTACAGGTTGAGTATTCACTTGAGCTTTTCCATCTTTTCAGCTCTCTCCCATCAGAGTTAAAATAGCTGTACTCCAACTCCAGGCTTGAACTTCCTGTTTAAAAAAAAAAAACGTGTAAAAGTAACTGCTAGGAAGGAAGAACTAACTTAGTGGATGTCAGAGGTCCCCCTGACAGTGCTAAACTTTAATGGAGAATGAGCTGCCTGTATTTTTCCATGCTGAGAGGGCTACCTATTTTGTCTGCTCAGACTGACAGGTCTGAAAATGAATGATTTTTCCTCAGTCATGATGGATACCTTTTCTAGACATATTGTAGCATAATGGACAAATAACTTCTCTTAAAGACTTGTCATATAATTTGAAGGGGAAAAAAAATTGTGCCCCAGAGACAGACATTTCTATCTATATCCTCTGGGAATAATGAAACCTTAGAACAGAGTCTAAGGCTAAGAGTTGGTTCAAAATACCATGATGTGATGTGCCCTTATCTTCTTTTACAGATAAGACGGGCAGACTTTCTTGCACAGAAAATCAAAGAGCAGGCTGTAAAATCACAGGAAATACTAATAAAAAAACCCCTACAATTGAAATTTTTCCTTCCCTTTGAGAAATATGTCTTCTACAAATTCTTTTTTTTTCCTCTGCTTTCTCCTTGAAAACCAATACTTACCTAAGCTGTACTGACCATAGCTGAATCCCATCTGAATACTGAAAATCTAAACCTTCAAATTTAGTTTCCAATATTTGTGTCATTAGTAAGCCACCTTGAAAAGACAACCATTTGCTGAGTAAGAATAAGAACAGAGAATTGGAGATCACCGAATCCCTTACTCTACCAAGCATAACAGAGGGATACTGAGGACAAAGAGTGCTTTGCAAAGGGCTTTGTTGATCTACCCTCTTCCCTCAAGCCCTTATAAGGTCCTTGGGCTTGTCTTCTAAGCAGCTGATACAGATGTTGTGATCCTTAAAGTATTTGTGAAGACAAAGTGGTGCAAGTTCTAGGACTGCCCCTTTTTTTCCCTGCCTCCTACGGCCATTCTGAGTTCCATAGTGTGATGTGCACTTATACTGCAGGGACCCTATAGCCACAAGGCCATTCACTCATGCCTCACAAAGTATTATCTGTGTACTCTCTGGCCCTGACATACAAGCTGGACATACAACTCCAGCTCAACTGAAAAAGATGGTCTGTATTCCTGTGAGAATTTTCCAGATTTAGGAGGAGTCTGCCCCAGGCCACTGGGTGAGATCTGAGCAGCAGGGAAAAAGAAGACATTTCCTATAAGACAAGGAGCTGAAGGGCCACAGAGAAGCTTTGGATGTTGCTCGAACTGTTCCTGAAGAAAATTCTGGCACAAAGAGGAAATGTGAGTAGTTGGCATAGGGTAGACCTGTAGATTTGGAATAATTAGTAATGTCATGATTGTATTTGGAAAATGTGTTCACCTTAGGCCAGAGAACATCATTATAACTCTGTAAAATAGCAGTACTTTTAATTTCCTTCAGCTACAACTGATTAGTTTTTATAATTATCACAATAGGTTGGCTGGTTGCTATAGAAGTTTCTGCGTTGGTATCAAATCTGTTTTTCCCTTCAGGTCACGTCAATCAGTGTCAAAAAGAAAGAGGAGACTGACTGACTGATCAATGAATATGCATAGATCCAAACAGTAAAGGAACTCCTGTTGGACTCAGAGGTACTGTTCTTCTCATCTCTTACCAGAGTTGTTCCTGCATGCTGAAAGTCCCGCTGAGGAAGGATGGGACAGTTACCATTGGATGTGTTTAAAATGCTGCAGTCCTAAACACTTTGATGCTTTTCAAAGAGAATAGACAAACTTAGTAAATTGCTTAAAGAATGCTAAAAGCAGACTAAGAAAAGATATCAAAGAGAAATTAAAAGAAATACATATATATATACATAAAGATTGGCATTTGTCAAATACTATTCCATACATCAAATATTAACTGTAACAAAGGATGTAGCTTGTTTAAAATCTGCATATTAATACAAAGAGAATATTACACTATAAAGTGAGTAATCATTTGGATATACGATACTTGTGCGTGACAATCCATCACTATCCTTATTTGCTTTACAAATTGCTACGTGGAACTGATTAACGGTGTTTTGTTCATTAGCAAGAGAGTCTTCGTTATTTCGAACATTCTCAAGGTTTCGGATTTGCTTATGAATAGATCCTTGTATTTTCAGAATGCAGTAAGATTGCTGTTTGATGTTTTGCTCACTGGCAATAACAGTCACCCTCTGTGGGCTATGGATAGAGAGGTGTCTGCAGCTAGGTGAAAGGTTAGCATTTCTATACAGACTGGCAGAAAGTTTTGAACTTCAGTTGGCAAGTATATTGCAGTATCCTCAAGAAGAGTCAGTTAAAATCACAGAAAGACATTTTAAAATGTGAAAAGATCATACATACGAGTTTTTGTGGTTTGTTTTGTTGTTGGTGGTGGTTTTTCTTTTAAATTTCATTTAGAAAGTTGCTTAAAATTAAATACTAGGCTTTCAGGTTAAAATATACAGCTAAAAACAAAGTTTCATTTGACTCAAAATAATACCTGATGTTTGTTCTAAGCAAAATAGAAAAAGATTGACCTAGAATTGATTTTTTAAAAAGTAGATTCTCAGCAAGATAAAAACTAATAACATTTTTTTTTCACAGATCCAGTGAAGTACTTCTTAATATTATGTATTAAAATACAAGCTGTATGTCAGATTGTATTACAAAATCCTCATTGCTATTTATGAGGAAAAATACCGTTTACAGACCCAAACCATTTAATGTGTCGTTTCACTATATATGATTGTTATTTATTGGAAAAAATGTCTCTGATGAACAGATGTTAATAAAATACATTAGTTCCATTTTATTTTAAGTATAGAGCAGCCTTCCAGGGTGAGCTAATAATTTGTGTAAGACATGAGTGATCATATCACAGATGCTATATTCTGTTTGATTTGACTCACAAGCTTTTACAGCTTTTCACGGGAAAAAGAAAAGGAAAAAAATTAAATATTATATTGCATGCTTCTCTCACTCACTAATTGGTCAATGTGTCTCTTCAATTCAATGAAATTATTGCCTAACAGGAAAAACTGATTGTGAATGGATTATACAGAACATATTCAAGCCATGGTTACTTATAATGTATAAATCCTTGAACGTATAAATATTCTTAGGGTATATTTTCTACTGGATTAGCTGAGATGCAGGAAAAATAATGCCAGAATTTTCAAATTTTGCTGCCTAGTTGCAGAAACTAAGACTGGGGATGGGTACCTGGAGCACTGCAAGTACATGGCAATAGTGGAACTCAAGTACTTCATTTAAAAGCTACTTGAAGGCCTTAAAAACTTAGTACTGTGACTTCAGAAAAGCTCCTAAATTTCAGCTTTTATTGTTGCTTCTTAAATTACAGTGGAATTGCAGTCCACAAATTAAATCGTTGACCACAGCCCTCATTAAACGTCAATATTTATGTAAATTGGTGTATTTGAGGATCTGAGAAAATGAAGCATTTCTCTATATGCAGAAAAATATATGACTATTTCTATGGCATAAACATCAATATTTTAACAGCACCACTGAGCAAAATACCTGAGGTATAACTTCAATGTCTTATTGTTTGCAAATCCATGAAAACAAATACAATTTTCATCTATTTTTCATTATAAAGCTGAAAAAGAGATTCTTATAAAAGTAAACATGAGTTTTGAGCTTAAATAAATATTTACACAATAAATTCTTCTGAGCTTTTAGTAGCTATAATATTTTAAAAATGCAAACCAATTCTGATGGAGGACAAAAAAACAACTGAATGTGGTTGCTTTGGTAACAAATTGTCCTTCTCTGTAAGTGTGTAGGCATGCATGAATATGAGACAGATATCTCTATATAGTTCATAGCCAGCTGCATATTTGTACATGTCCATTTACATGTGCATCATTTCCTCTCTCACATTCCTTCACATATCACCCGTGGATATATCCCCCATTTTTCCTTTAAACTTTATTAATCATCTTCGTAAATGGAATACTTTCCTTGAGTGACATTTTTATGTTAAAATTATACTATATTTGATTTGAAAAGCAACCTAATTAAGGTCGGCTTCCTGTAAGCTATTTAAGTCTTACCTCCCAGTGGAATCACAAAACATTTAGAAAAATAATGAATTGCATCTTATATAATCTTTATTGCTACTTTTTAAAATGAATAGTATATTCAGTTTGGGTTGAAATAACATATCCCTAAGGTACAATTCGTTTCCACAAATTGGATTGGTCCCTCACATACAAGATTATTAAGCATGAAGAAGAAAGTTATTGGGCTCTCTGTGCCCCCTAGGAATAGTATATTTTCCTTTGCATCTAAGCTTTAAATGTATCCTGATTCAAGACAAATCTGGTAAACAGTTAAAGGAATGATGCAATTTGTTGGGCTTACATATTAATTTTCTTTTTTAAAAAAATTCTCTTTTGTTTTGAATTAGCCAAAGTTCATAACTGATAATGTGTAGATAAAACTAAAATCCAAAGAGCAAAGATGCTAAGTGTGACTCAGTACTTTGTAGGTATTGGATATAGTTTTAGTCTTCTTTCTGGCTTTTCCCATCTTCTAGTTGATTAAAAAACTTTATTTGATTTGCTTTTTCAGAGAATGGTTTAGCTATTATTTCTAGGGAAAAAAAAAAAAAAAAAAAAAAAGACAATATCAGTAGTAGGATGTGAGGTAAAGCATGTTCAACATAGAGTTACCATTAAATAATTTGAAATTGATAGATCCTCTGGAAAATTATTGAATATGTTAAGTGATGAATAATGGAAAATTATTTGTAATTGACAGAATAAAATGATTTTTCTGAAAATCATTGCCTAAGTCACTCATTCAGTTCTCAGTGTGTTCCGTTTACAATTACATTAAATAATCATTTGTCATTTTACATGAAGATAGAGGTATACCATTGTTCCAGTGTATTTTAATAGCATGAGAAAAACAAATATTACTGCTAAGAACAACTTCACTCCATGTTAAACTTTAAAAACAAAACTGTATTTAGTATTAACAGCAAAACTAATACATTCAAAAGCAGATCATGCAGTATATCCTGTCATCTCTGACAATTCTGTTGAAGAATGTTTATAGTTGATGTAGTGAAAAGACAATATAGTGGTTTTTAAGTGGGTGGTAACTATATCTAAAAGCCTCAATGAATTGAAACTATAGAAGTAAATAGTTTTGAAACTAACATGAATATGAAAGCAGTATTTCCTTAAATAAAAAAATTCTGGAAATTTTCTTCAGATCTTATTGTAAAATTTCTGTCTTTCTAGTTTTCCCAAGTTATATCAGCTTGTATTTTGCTGCTACTTAAACTGAATTTGGTAGCGAGCCGAGCATCTAATCATCTAGTTTTCTCAGTACTCCAAGTAGGTTGTCCCAGCCTTTTTTTTACCAACATAGAATTCTAAAATCCACTGTTCTCTAGCCTTACTTAAAAGTAGCTTGAATGACACAAGTGGTAAGAGCTGGGATGATCTAGCATATCTTTGATCTTATTTTGTTGTTGCCTTCCAAGACAGGAAGAAGAAATTTTAAAAGATAAATGAGGTAAAGCTACTATTATGACTTCACTAGAAATTTTATTATCCTAACAGATAGGTTGTAATAGATGCTCATGTTAGTCTTGATTATTTCTTTTCTTTTCTGAAACAAATTGCGTTCCTGCAAGGGAAAGTATAAACTTACTAAACTTTCTTCAAGGAAAAGATACGTTGAAAGATAGAGAGCTAAAAATGATTTGGGAGCCCAAGGTTCAACTGGTTGCTCTTTTATCAGCTCTGTAGACTTTGAATGAGTCAGCTGGAAGGACGTATTACTCTAACAAAGGTGAAAGTGTGAAGAGATCAAGCTCCCAAAGTTGCCAAGAGAAATGAACTCATCTAGCTAGTGTTTTGGAGAAGAAAACTTATAGTAGTAGTGTAGTTCTTCAACTGACAAACAGAAGAAGAGGAATGTTAAATGATAATAATATTTTGAGGAAAATACCATCTCCTTGATAGATACAAGCATTATTATCTCCTGGTCTGACTTTATGTATTTCCCTATTTCATACATAGTAATACATTTAAATAGGTACTTTGTGTCCATTTAATATATTGAACTCAGCCTATATTATGTATGTACATATAAAATACACAGCAGGATGAATTGTACCTCTTCCTGTGTGTGAACAAAGATTTACTTTGCAGAAAAGTTGACACTGTTTTATTTGATGAGGAACAGTAGATTTTGGTTTCAAAAAGGCACATTTGATTAAAAAAATAAAAACAACTCAATGCTCTCTGGAAACTTGTAGCATTCAACCCAGCCACAGCTGGCATTAATTTAAGGTATCTCAGCTTTGCTTCTGAGTTTAGAAGGGAAGCATGGAGGGTCTGTTACTTTGGAGGTTTCTTGGTCTTCAGGGTTCCCAGGAAACCTTCTAAGGTGCAATAGATCAGCAGTGTTGTAAGGCAAGTACTTCTGTATTCTGAAATATTATAATAACGCTGCTGTGAACTCAATGTGCTTCTGACTCAGTGAGAAGTAGAAACTATCTCCATGACAGAATGTGGGACTTCCAGCTTGATGTTTTTTCATGTGCTGTAAGTAGGTATGTTCAGAAAGCTTATTCCTTTATAAGAGAGCTTCAGAACCCAGTGCTGAATCTAGAATTTAGAATTTCCTCTAAATTCTTCTTATTTCTCTAAGTCTGAGGTAGTTTTGCTTCAATACTTAAAGTTCTTCTAAAGTTCAGTACCTTAGTTCCATCCTAAAGCTACTGAAAGTTCTTCTGCTCTAGATGAGGCTAACTAGGTTATAGATCAAGAGTTCATTTTTCTAAAACGAGGATCCTGAATGCTTGCTACTTGTTTTCTGGTATATATGAGCTCATCTCACTCTTTCTGTTTGGCTTGCTTTTGATAAGAAAGCTGTTAGCATCATTTTGCTGGTCTATTTGAATTTTCATGATATAGACCTCGCTTCTAGGCAGAGTTCTTGCAAATTATCTCACTTGCAAATTTCTTGGTTTAGATTTGGGGCATTGAGTTAAGCAAGTAGTCTTATTCCTAAACATGTGGTGCTGGTACAAAGTCACTTGCAATTTTATTTGAAGTTCAAGTGCTTGCTCTAATAATGTTTCATTGTTTTTTTCTGTGTTGATTCCTCTGTGGTAGGTGCCTGTTTTTCACTGTTGTTGCAGAAATGCTAAGTCGTAGCCTGAAACAGTGATTGAGCGAGCACCTGGTGGGAAGGCAGGGCCAACCCAGTAGAGCTCAGCTGCATGCAGAACACCTGAGTAATTGGAAGGTGTGGAACCAGGGATCCCCCCTCTTCCCAGACTTCATTTAAGGGTTAGAAGTGGAGGTGAGAGTATCTTGTGGGAGGTTGCTGCCTACTGAAGGTCTTCCTAAGGTAAGCAGTTCTTCCTTTCTTTGTTTCTGTGGCTGCAGCTTTTGGGACTGTTCTCACTTGCTGTAGCCTAGGGTTGTGCTACTTTGTTATTGTTGTTATACTTTCTATCGCTTTTTATAGCATTACAGTTGTCATTAGCTGTTAATTCAACTTCTGTACTGTTGTGTTGTTCCCGCATCTTGGTGCTGTAAAATTGCTGGCCATGTCCACCCCAAATCTGGGGTAGTGGGATGTGCAAAGACAACATTTTTGGTGTTGTTTGAGAAACATTTTAAAACCATAAATAAACAGAAGGCAAGAGAAATAAACAGAATTTTTTGGTTTTTTTTTTTTTTTTTTTTTTTTTTTTTTTTAGTGAAGCCTTAGAGAAAGTGGAGTGGGGAAACAAAGAATGTAAAGATGGGCTAAGAAAAATGATTTTTGGTCCCTGAATTCTAACTATCAAAATATGAAAAACAAAATGAAACCACAGTAACTGGCTCTGCATGCTAGCCCACTCTTATCTGGTTAGTGATAATGAGAAACAGTTCGGGTCTTCAGTCTGGTTTGAAGACTAGTAGTTATCACTTGCCACCATGCAAGCAATGCTGTTGGGATCATATGACTTTTATGAGATCTCAGCATACAACTGCGTTAACTGGTATGATGCTTATTCAAGTAGATACTGTGTGTACCTTTCTGAAGTTTCTCAGTTGGTTTGTGTAATGAATTAATGTAACAGTATTGCTAGCTCAGTCCTTGTTTCCTTTGGACAGATGTTAACGGTTGTGCTTTTCAATATAAACCTAAAACCCAAGAGAGACTCTGCATTTCATCTGAGTAGTGTATGAATTTTCTCATGGTTTATTTCACACTAAGGCCAGCAGAACTTATCTATTTAATGGGTTTTTATTATTTTTCACCCTTTGTGCAAATGGCAAATTAAGAATAGTGTGTGTGTATACATACATACATATATATATAACACTCTTCCAAATTTATCAGAATGCCTCTGAACCATCGTAACAAGAATTTTGTGTACTCTGTCTTACCTTGGCCTTTAGAGAGGTTGAATCAATGCTCACAAAGACTGAGCATAGAAATGTTCACCTGCTGTAATGAATAGTAACCTGAATTCATGGAAATTACAGGGTCCTGGAAATTGAGGGCTGGTGTTTTCTTTAACCAGTTCCACAAATAATCAAGGAATCTGATTAATTTAAATCAGTACTCTAGAGAAGAAAACTCGTTCATAAATTGGTTTTGGTTAATAATACTCTCTTATATTTGTCAGAACATTCTTTTGACTCGGTATTTGCAATGTGGGAGAAAAGTCTCAGGTTTTTTTGCAACTCTCAAGCTTTTGAAATGATCTGGAGTGGGGGTAAAAAGAAAATGTGGAAGAAAGGTATTAGATAAAAGTATACCCATGGTTCAGCTCTTGTTATATTCTGGGCATGTGCCAACTGAACTGAAATAGCATGTTGCTTTCCTAAAAAGACGAGGTTCTGAAGCATCTAAGAACTAGATGTTGCAAGAGGCATTAGTTCTTTATTTTCACCTTGTCCTTGGGTGAAGTTTTAAAAGTTGAATGTCATTAGTGGTTTGGGATGTTGTTTTTTCTCCTCTACCAATAGATCTTAAGTGTGGGTATGTTTATAAATGTGAGAAACCATTTCAAAGGAAGTCATACACATGTTAAGAAAAGAAACTCTTTCTTAAAGAAAAGATGATGCTACACAATTCACCATGTAATACTTGAAAAAGTCTGTTTGTTTTCTTTTAAAGTATGCATCACGAAATGCAGTGTTATGGGAATAAATGTACCTGAGAGCACTGTTTACTGTCATTTGAAGAAATCTGCTGCCTGTGGCTCACTGTGAAGTTTTGTCACTCTTTCTCACTATTTTTCTTTCTATTCCTGTCCCTAATGATTTCTGCAGGAAACCTGATAGATAAGTACAAAGACTTTTTTCCTGTTATTTTATCCACGTGTCTCACATACTCTCATTGTTTGAGCTTGTCTTGCTCACCACTGCTGCTGTCATAAAATCTCAATAGCCCCTTATACTTCAGGTATGTCTCTAGCCTTAAGGATTCATTCTTTCCATTTAGACCAGGTTGATCACAGCAGTGAGCATTTCTTAATTAGTTCTTAGTAAAACCAAATATGTTGCAGTTCTGTATTTTACATTGGTTATATCAGTAACACAATATATTCAAAATCCAGCCAAGTCATATGGTGCTTCTGCACATTGTACTCTGCAAGAAAGATAATACATGAACGTATTTAGTAATGACAACTCGCTAAGACGAATAAATGGCTGGCTTTTGTTGCAGTCAGTGTGATGTCTGGGGTGATAGATTGTTTTTCCTCTGTAATATGTCCAAAGCTCCACTGGCTTTATATTTTAAAAACAGTTGCTAATGGCATAATGCTTTTCTTTTAATTAGTAAATATACTGAAGAGATTGTGTAAAGCAATGAAGTATAGATTGGTTAAAGCATGTGATCACCTCCAGAAGTGACGCTGGGTGGCAAAATAACTATCACAGATTCTAAAGCACTAGAAAATGGTGAACTTGGGCTTCTTTTTTAGCTGAAAAGTCTCGTGCTATTGATGTGGTTATGTACTTATTAATCTTTTTGCTTATTTGGACATTTGATATTTAAAACTGAAAATGCTCCAATCATTTTGTAAAGTAGAGGCTTTAAGTCAGAAGTGCACAGTAGAAAAGTCTGTCAGCCAGGCAGTTTTTGTGTTGTTTGTTATCGAGTAGGTGGAACAATGCAAAGCTAATGCAGGGACCAATACTAACATAAACAAACTTGTCATAAGAACTAACAGTTGTGCTATAAACTCCTGGAGCAATAAACAGCCTCATTTATCATTATTATTTAACAGCTTAAAAATTTTGCTGACTTTAGAAATCGCATGAACTTTTACATACATAATCAATTCACAATTTCTTCAGTTGTTACGTAATTATCATTCTTATATATAATCATACAAATGAATTCACCAAGACAAGTAGCAAACTAAACTTGAGTTCCTGTTTCATAAAATGGAACAATCAGTCTTGTAGCTGAGAAGTTGAAATCTGCATCTGCAAACTTTCACTGTCAGACTTCTAGTTTGAGTATTTATTTATTTTAAAACCTATTTTGAAAGCTCAGCACTCTGTTTTGTTGGCTAGAGACTGAAACACGCCTGTGTTACCAAGCTGCAAGTAGCAGATTGAACAAGCACTGTGCCTGAGTAATGTGAACAGGGATGATTCCTTAGACAAGTGTAGCACCTAATTCCCCACTGCTCCACCTCCTATCTAGGGCTAGCTACTGCTGAATGAAACGTCTGAATGTCACTTTCCTGTTGTGGTTTCCAAAAAATTGTGTCGTTATGAAAATTAAAAGGTTGTGTCATTACGGAGATCCAAGCTTTAAGATTCTTAATTTACCACATAAAAATTTAAAGATTTAACTTCTTGCCTAAATCTTCCTTTCTCATACCTTCGTTGCAGTACCGATTCAAGTAATTACATAGTATCTTACTGAATTTTTGTCACGAAGTAAGCATTTTCGTAGAACGTGCCAGCAAGTTTCAGCACTAGAGATTTGATTTGTCTTCTGCAGGCTACCACAGGACAGAAGTGGTCAATGACTTTCTGACATCATTAGTCCTAAATTGTGACCAATGCTTACAAAATTGGGCTGCTTTCTCCAGTTCTTTAGTTTTGGTCTAGAAAACCTGATACTTTGCAGCAGTTGGTGACTGTGTGACACAATGACCTCCAGAGAGGCCTGGCATTGTCACAGCTATGGGAAGACAATGACAGCTTAACAGAAAAGTTGTACTCCATTATAATTGATTGAAAGCTTATAGAAAATAGAAGCTGTGTATATTTCATGCACAAAGTATAACTTTGGCTGCTCTGAGTATTGTCAAATTTAGTGTACTCAGGAAAAATGCACTTTTCCTTATTGTTACCTTTCTTCCTGTCAGGAGTAAAACTACTTTACTGAATGATCCACAGATTATAAAAACAGCATTTGATAACAGTCCATAGTCTCATTTTGTCATCAAATAAACAGTTAAGCATATGATTAAATAAACACAATGAGCAATTGCATTTATTTTCTTTTTAAAGTTCAGAGATGAAAGGGAAATTGTGGGATGCAAATTAAATGTTGCTTTTTTTTTTAATACCACATATGAGATTGAATAATTGAAGCTATCAGATCCTTAATTTCCTGTAGAATCTGACATCTTATGGCATGCTGTTCCATTCCTCTGCAGTGTAACTTCCTGGCAAGATATGGCCGCGCTTGAACAGTTTTCACCTGTCTTCTGTGTTTTAAGTTTTATTGAATGCCGATTTTTATGTATTTGAAGTAAATGTTCAAAACCCATGCACTAACTATAAAGGCTAGGGACTTGGATATCTCTTCAGAATACTACTGAGCTCAAAGCATTGCAGTCCTGTTATGTCTGAGGATACAATTCAAAATGGAATGGAATCCATTTGGATAGGTTACATTGCATAGGGTACAGGATCTGCACCACCAGAAAGCCCATGTGTACTAGGGAAGTGAAGTAACTGTAGAATACAAAAATATCTGATTTTGTGATTTGCCCCTTTTTTTATTTTTTTTAAACAATTGTCATTTATCCTGACCATTCATTACTTTTAATTTTTATTCTCTACAATATTTAGCATTTACTGTGCTGTAGTTGAGCTTAATTGTTTAAAAAAAAAAAAAAAAAAAATCAACTTCCTGGTTGTGTTATATAATCTCATATATTCAGGTGATTCTATATCATGATTCTTATCCTGTATGTAGTCAAGTAGCATGTGTGTATATATAAACAGCTATTGCATAAGATCAGTCTTTCATACACCTTGCTGGGTGGAGTACAAAGATGAGAGATATGTACAGTCATAAAGAACTTTGGCGCAGACCTCAGACTGCTGACTGATTTCTGCAAGAAGTAGCACTTGGATTGAACATAGTTCCAGGAACTCAGATGCAAATCTGTTTGTATCTTGTGCAGAGGGAATGCCCATTGTACATAGTAACTGATAGTCATGGGGGACTTGTATTATGCATTTGGAACGATGCAAGCAAACTCCTACCTTGTCTGGAGAAGTATAGCATTCATAGAGGAAAGTGGTGAAATTGATCTTTGACAGATTTCTATCAAGGAGAAATAAGTGAAATCTTAATTTACTTCTTACAAAACTGTATATTGCCATTTATTAATAAAGATTGCAGGGTAGCAGGGCAACTTCTAGTAGGCTAATGGCATTATGCTTGCAATCCTGTTGTGCATTCCGACTTTAAATTTTTTTTAAAGATGACTTTTAGATATTGCCAACATATACTTGCTTATCTGAAAATGCCAGTATTTGTCTTATTGCAAGTCCTGCTTCAATCCACTATATTCATGTGATGAAATGACTGTGGTTTGATGAACAAACAGAAGAAGGGAACAGAACAGACATGAGACAAAGTACATGTGTTGTGAATGTCATTAAGAACAGGTTCTCTTGATTTTCTTAAGAAACAAAATAAAAACTATAACAGCACTATTGTGAGGGTAAATTATGAAGATAATGCATCTTCATTCGTCACAATCTAAAAGAGCTGCAGTGAAAGAAACAAAATCTAAATAACTTAAATGAAAATCAAAATGTTATTGCAAATCATGAGACTGTGAAGGAAAAAATTACTACAGAGGTAATAAACCAGACTGTTATTGTTTGTGCTGTAAGAGCATTCTCTAATTTCTTGGGCTAACAAACAATCCTATTTAATTACAGAAGCATTCTTCTTGATTAGAGTTGGCTAGTCCTTGCTTGTATCCCACTGTATTTTGTGAATAGATGAGCTAAGTGTTCTTGATCATGTGACACTCTTGGCTGAAAGTTGCTACGTATTTGAATTAGCACCATTCCGAGCTATATAGCATCTCTTTGGCTGAGTCCAGGCTTTCACAATTTGAAAGGGGATAAAAAGGGGGTGGAGGAGGGGGTGATGTTAATGTTAAAGCAGACTTCCTTCTGGCAAGGAGTTCCAAGTCTGCTTATGTCTGAACTTGGTTAAAGAGTAAGAAATTATCAGTTGATCAATTATATTGCTTTGTGCAGGAATACAAGAGTTTTCTTGAAGCTAGGCACTTCCTAGGAGAACTGTTTAGATGCTTTCCCACTGAAAGTGCATTTTCTTTGGGAAAGTCAAAAGATTCATTTGGAACCAATCAATCCATCAGTTATGTTTGTATTTTGATTGTTGAAAGATTGTTCAGGCTCAGAATATTCTCAGTGCCCTGGAAGGAATAACTGAAGAAATATGGGATTTCAGCCTTGTCATCTGGATGAGGTAGCAGTGTATTTTTGGGTCTCTCATTGCTCACAGTGAGATGCCAGCAGTGTCAAGAAGTATGTGCTTGACAGTAGGGTGTCACATTTAATCAAGAAAACAATAGCAGTTAGCAGACAACTGTAATTATTTCGTCCTAATTTTTTCTTAAAATTCAGTAAAATTAATGTGTACTTAGAAAGTATGATGAGAAGAGTATTTTCAGTACATTAAAAGAAAAAGAATAGATGCCATATCACAAGATTTTTTTCCTTTTAGAAATATTCCTCTCAGATGAAAAATAGCTGAAGAAGCAATCTGCAAAGCAGGTGAACAATTCACCTGAAAATTCCAGTTTTAATTATAAGTGTGATATGAAGGGTGAAAGAGGAGTCATTTAATAATATTTCAGTTTTCTAGCTCTGCTGATTAGAATTATGTTTAATAGTGTTAATTTATTTTATATCTTCATTTTTTTCTAATTAAAAAAACTTTGTACTTAACGCTACTTCTAGAATTACATTGGTAAGATCTGCGGCAGCTTGGCTCTGCTTTACCACTGTATTTTAAATTCCTAGACTTTGACCAATTTTCAAAACTTCTTGTGCTGTTAGTAGAAATAAGTATATTTAAAAAAAAAAAAAAATCAACTGTAGGAAAGTCCTTCAAGGTTCTTGAAGGAGAAGTGTACAGACTCATGCTAATTCAGTTTTGTTTCTGTGCTCTGAAACTTGATGCACTAATCAAGAGCATACATTTAGTTTGATTCCTGTAAGGTGCTTAGTGACTACACTAAATGCAATGGTAGAATTCCAAAGAACTTGGTGTCTGATTTTTTTTTTTTTTTTTTTTTTCTCTTTCTCAAACATTTGAACATGAATTTCACTGAAAAACATGTTAATGAGTCTCTCCTCTTTCCAAGTGCCTGTTTTCTGGTGGTGATGTACTCAAATGTTCATCATACAGCTTACTGTGAATCAGAATTGTGTTGTCGCTTCTTTCTTCTTGAAACAACTGTCACAATTTTACCTGTCTGAGCCTAGATTGGGTTGGCAGCAGTGATACCACACAGAAGCTGAGAAATGTAAGCCAAGAGCCAGGCTAAATGGATCTGTGAACTTCAGGTACTGCTGAGAACTGTCTGGAGCCTTACAGGTATCAGTGGCGATGTTATTATTGCCTTGTAACCTTAGTGAAATTAGCATCTGGATCTTGAATAGTCAGTGTCTGCTTTTAATAGAGCAAGGATTTACGCCCTTCAGATCTTTTCCTCAATGTTCTATGCTGCTCTTAAGATCAAAATGCTCACCAAGAGGTGTATTGTAAGAATGAAAAGCTGACTATGTATTACCTTCATGCTTTTATTTCTAGACTCTAACAGGAAAGAAAATAGTAGTTAAGGCCATGGGGATTTGAGTCAGGTGAAACGTTAGTGTCTAGAAAAAAGAAAATATTTTGTTCCCTCTGTCATTTGGGAAAAAAAAAATCTAAGGAAAACGCCTTCAGGCTAGAACATCACATTCTTTTCAGTCTCAAACAAGAAGAAAATGAAAAATGGTGAATATAAAAATAAGTGCGAATAAAAATACCGTGTCTACCAAGCTCTTGTTTAAATTAGTGATGTGTACTCTCCAAGCAAACTGTAGCAAATGCACACAGCAAGAAAATCCAAAAATGATACAGATGCATTTTCATATATGTGTAGCACAGGATTATAAGATGTCTAATACAAAGATGCTTACCATATATTTAAAAATTAAGAGATAAAATATTACGCTTATCCACCTTAGCCACAATCCTATACATTTCCAAGATCTTGTCTCACAAGCTTAATTGCCCTAGTGATGGGTGACTCTCAGTAGGCGTTTTGCAGAGGACAACCCCAGGAAACAACGCATCAGTTGTACAGGGTCTTAATTAGCAAAATACCTCAGCTCCTTGGTAGGGACTGATGTTTACTTCTTGCTGAATATAGTCGTTTTCATGTGTTATTTACAAAATTATCATAGTCTTCTGTCTAAAAGGGGCATCATCTTAACCAGTGATTCCAGTGAATTTTTTAAAACTTTAATGAGCTTTTTAAGTAGTCCCATTTCATTGCTCTCCTTTATTTACCCAAATGTGTACTTTACTTGCTTCCAGGCTGCTTGAGAATTAACTATTGCTTTTGCAGAATTTATTTCCGACTATTTTAAAGTAATTTCCCTTGAACAAACACTAGGAATAAAGATTCTATCCTTGTCTATTTCTTCTCTGTCGGATGCTTTCATTTGACTAACCACCTCCTGAAGTTTTAATGCATTTTGACAGTTGTTCTAATTCCAATCTGTAAAAAACAAAACAAACAAAAAACCACATTATTTCTCTGTGATTGACAATTGAAACTGCGCAGTTCATTGCAGAGCTGCAGGTAATTAGTCAGTCATTACTGCATGCTTCAGAACTTAGTACTATTTTCCGAGCTACCTCGTCACAAGGGCATGATAATAATGTGCCACTTGCCAATGAGTGCAAAATGAAAGCTTTTTGTTTAGCGTCATATAAGAAAAAATGAACCTTTACAATATGCTTTGTGTTTTAATTCTGGCTGATCTCTGAAACTGCTATCAAACCGAGCTTTGACCACAGTGGGGGGGCATTTGATTAACTACCAACAAGAAAGAATGCAGTGAACAATGAGACATCAAAGATGACAGCTTTCTGACAGTGTTTATTGAGCAGTGATTAATGAGTGACATGAATGAGAAATGTATAACTTTCAGTACATTTAAGAAGGTTAATCAAGTATCATGAGATGAAGTTCAAAAGGGTCATTAATTGGTAAAAATAAAGATCGGCAACTTAATTATAATAAGACTAGAATAAAGATGACACATTCCAGAAAACTTTGATCCTGATTGTTCTAAAAGCAGATCAGGAGCTGCGGGTTGAGGGTAGTCAAGGACTACAGGCAAGATCAGATCCTATTGGCATATCTCAGCTATCTGTGTTGGCCAAAGCATCATGTTGTGACCATCACATGGTTAGAAGCTCCAAACAGTGGTAAAAGTAAAGCTTACCAGTATATGTGCTGCTTCCCTCCTGGCAGCCACTGCATGCTGGTGCTCAGCTCCTGGTGTGCATTCCTCACTAGCAATGGGCTCTGACATAAATGAAAATGTTCTCTGTGTGCGACTCCTTTTTCATGCATATTGAGTGAGTTCCATCCAGCACGCAGGAGTTATGGCCAGTGCTAGGCAGCCTCGCATGCACCTACTTGAATTCGCAGTTCTGAATTAGGTTCGTAAGTTTATTTTTCAAGGAGGGATCAAAGTTAGCAGTTCAACAGATCAACGTTGAACTGTATAATTTACATAAGCAAAAGGAAGTGCTGGGCACCAAAGTCTTGGAACTGAACTGCATGCATCCATGTTAGGATGAGGCAGGAGCAGTAGTTTTCTCACAAATGGTAGCCACTCGAAACCTCTTGCTTCCCCTTCCAATAGCACAAAAATGAGGGTGATCATCAGGATTGTAAGAATTCAGATTCAGTTCCCTCTTCTGCCTACAGGGACTGTTACATCTCCCAGAAGAGTTGTAATTAGTGTGCTATGGAGTATTCTGTGGAAGAACGCTCTTGTTCTCTCCAGATGCTATTGCACTTGGCATTAAACAAATCTTTGTGGGAGAAAAGATGCAAGGGGAAAAGGGAGTGAAGTGGGAGAGGGCATGTGGATATGACTTAACATAATGTCTGAGAAGTTCAGACTTCTCATTCCAATAAGTACACTATTTTATATCACAGTGCATATTCAGTGGAAGAGGGAATTTATACCTCCCCATTCGAGTGGCTCTCTATTAAATTTTTATTTGAAAAATTTCTTATTTTAAAAAATTTCTGGGAGATTTGCAGAACCCATTACCACATTTGCTCACAGCTCTTCTTTTCTGCACAAAGGGTCAGATACTGTCATTGGGAGGAAATATGTCAGTATCCCTGCACAGCTGGACTTAGCAATAAATCCTTTCAGCTGTGGATTGCTAGGTGTCTAGGAGGGAGAGATTTACATGTGTGATCTTGGTGCTTCTGAAGTGAAAGCTTAATATGTGATAAGGCAGATGTTTGGCTGAAGTATTTAGTTAAATTAGGGACCTTTAAGACAGAGGCTTGCAAAGTGTTCCTGAGTCTTTGCTATATGAAAGCGCTATGTTGCTTTTGTTAACTGGGCTGTGACTACAACTGGGAAATAGCTGCTCCAGTTGACATCAGTCCTATTTGTAACTGAGTGTCAACGGTTTATGGGCTGGTTCAGCCCAGTGCTGTGACTGGTGGGATGGAGGGATTACGCAAAATCCGTGCCTCTGGAAAAAGGGAATGGGGGACCCCAAAATAATTAAAAACAGCGGCAACCATCTGAGGAGAAACAAACTGATTTACTAAATATAGTATCGGAATGCAAGATAACACACTATAATACAGTAGAATCAGAATTGAAGCTAATAAATCAAATATAATGAGAGAATGTCCAAAAGGTGGATAGGCCTCACCACAACGCTGAGGTGAGATGCACAGTCCAGTTCATCAGTGGGGAGACAGGAGGAGAACCAACAAAGAAGAGCAGATGAAAAAGAGCCCATTGGGTGACGTTGCCAGAAGTTCTATCTCCTCTCTGTGCCTGCAAAGTTCCCCGGGGAATATAGTTCCTCTTCTCTTCTGAACAGGTACCCAGGACTTGAGCATTAACAGTTAAACTCCCAGTGCCCCACATGATGTTATGATGTAGAATACCGAAAACCAAAAATCACAAAACCACAGCACTGAGTGACCTGTATGATAATACCAATGTAGCTACTTAAAGCCACACAGTTGTACCATTTGGGTTTTCTTTTTCTTCTGTATGAGATTTTTTTTTTTTATCCCACTCAATACTGGCTAATTTTGTTTATATGAATCTACATAGTGAACATAGCAGGAAAATGTTATTGAGAAATAACTTCAGTGAAAATTATTTAACTATACCTGTTGTTTCTGCACGTGATAGCCTGTGTATGTATCATTTTCATAAACTGCTTATTGCTGCAGTGATAAACAGTTTAAAGACCTGCTGTATGTGGACTTGTAGTTCTTTAATAAGACAAAGTGATACCTGAAGCTACTTTTTCTATCTGAGACTTAATATGTAATTTATTAAAACAAAGCTGTCTTGTATCTTTCCTATACAATTAGCTTTGCATGTTTATCAAAACACTTTGGGGCTTGAGAAAGAAATGTCTTTTCTTGAAACGTCTAGCATGTTTCAGTGCTTGTAAGCTCAGGAAATGGTAGGTATAATTTTGTTATGTAAACTGAAGACTTTCAAAGACTGAGACTTCAATCTGAGAAGTCTTTGAGTGTTAGGGAAGACAAGTTCACAGTTGCCAGTGTTATGATCCTATTAGTACAGAGCAGTTAAGCTAATCTGAGCTTTGTTCAGACTAAGTTAACTCCTACGCTTTGGAATGGTGTTGAAAATTCAACAGGCAGCAGTTAAGAGTTGATGTGACCTTAGAGCTTCTGCATGGATTGAAAAGCCTTCCTGGTAGTGGCTGATGAATGTGCTTTATTAAGTGCTCTGGGGTCAGATTGCACTACTGTATTTTTGAAGAAAATTTGTACAGCAGCTCTAATTGTACTGTTTGTGGCTGGGTATTTCAGAGTACAAAATATGCCCGCTCCTATTGATCTGACTGGCTTAATTCTGTCTGGAAATCAAAATCCATGCATCTTGCTGGCCTCGTCTAGTTCTGGATGTAACTGCACCTAATAACGTTCTCTGTTGGGTGTATGTGCTTTACACCCTCATTATTCCAAAGGAGGATTGTCTGGAGTGTTGAAGGAAATGATCTCTGTGTATAACTTGTATTTTTTCTAGTCCTGTACCCAAAGGCACATTTAAAATACAAAATAAAAATTCAGTTTTTTGAGTGAACGTGACAAATACAAAGGAAAGTTCCAGTTTCTCTTTTGAAAAAAGAGAACATTTTGACAAATACTCTGGTGTCTTATGGTGGGTGATAATCACTATCTGTGATGGTGTTGTAGAAACCAGATGGGAATGCAAAGCTTTATATTTTGCTATTTTGCACAGTCCATATGTGTGATGCTAAGTGAAATTTGACAGTAGATACATTATGAAGACAGACTCTTCAGCACTCATCTGGAGTGTAAGAATAGGAAAACTAAACTTAAATGTTCAATCTTGAGAGTAGGTATAACCCTTCCAGTCTTAATATTGCAATTTCCAGGGAGTTGTGTTGTGTAGAGTTATCTTTAATTGAAGTTAGTACTTCTCAGTATGTGTGGAATTTACTACCATTGAGTTTTGCTAGCTGTGACTCTCCTTCATATAAAGACTTGCATACAGACACTAGTAAATAGCCTTTGGTGCTGTCTGTTTATCAGACCAAGATAGCCACCATTTTGTCTGTCTGAAAAGGTTACTCTTTTTATTTTTAGGTATCTCTTTCTCCAGGCGCTCACTAGTTCTAGATTCGTTCTGTGTGGGCTGTTGAAGGAAACACTTGTCACAGCTGACAGATGCATAATCTCATGACTCAGTTATGACAGTAGCATTGCAACATCCACTGCTTTGGTAACAACCATCTATAAGTTGAAATCTTTGGGAAGGTCAGTTTCTCATGCTTATGCTTGTTGAATCCCAAGCCTTGGCACTGTTTCACTGCTGCTTCCTGGCTGTGAGGTGAGCTAGACACTGCCCCCCAGGCTCATCAGACTCGGGCTTAGCAGCTTGCTTCTTTGTAATACCATTGTCTCTTTTTTTTCCATCAGACTGCAGATCTTTCCATCAATAACTGTTCCTATCACCTGCATCATACCCTAGGTAAAAATGGCAAAAAGATCTCATAAGTGAATTCAGAGAACAAATGGATGAACTTAAATATTTTTGCTGAGCTTACCCCATCTAAAAAAATAATAAATAAATAAATTCAAATGACACCACTACTTAACACGTGAGTCACATTTGTAAAGATCAGTTATGCTGACATTTGTTATAATCAATAGATTATTAGAATGTAGTAGATATTAAATGCAGTATTAGTGACCCACTGAGCCATGTAATAGTTGTGTCAAGCCCTGGCCACGCTCCCTGCTTCCAGTGCTCATCTCTCTATTGTGCTTGAATCCTAGCACTGGACTCCTTGGCTGATGGGCTGCTCTGCTGGAGCAGGCCATTAAGTACGTTTAATCCTTGTCATGTCTCTGAGGTTCTTGTTGAGCAACAGTAAACTCACTTTCAGACTCCTTTGATTCCATAGCTGTGGCAAAGCAGATCTTTGCTTCAAATTTCTACTTGCATTATTCTCCATAAATCACAGGCAAGGTTGCTGTCTTGCTTCTGTTTGAGACAAACCCATCTATATGACCAGTCTTTTTCTTTGGTGAGCTAACTGGTAGAGGAGTGGGAAATGTGGTGGTCTGTAACATTGGTGCCCTGCTTGTAGAGCATAGGGTCTTCCTTCAACATTTGGCTCATGGTTGTATGAGAGCAAAGGGTTTCTGGATCTGACAAAAGTAGCCCTTGCCTCATTTTATTGATTCATCTGATACCAGTTCAGGCAATTCCATAAGTCCTGTTCTGATGCTTCATCTAGTGCTAACATTCACATACATACTCAATTCATACTAGTATTAATACTTCTATTACAGGTCTTCTGAAGATCATTTAAGCAATGTGCTGAACTGGCCAAAATAAACTCATTAACATATTAGCACTGATAAATAATTACATTCCAGACTTGAGATGCAACCACTTTTATACATATTGCCCTCCAGAATGCACTAAGGAAGAACTGTGGTATGTGATTCTCCTTACCCAAACTATGTCCTGTAGCATCTATGTTCGTCCTGTCTTACTCATACAGCTGCCATTTCCTAATAAACATTAAGGTCTCAGCAATGTTATGGTAGTAAAAGGTAATGTAGGAGTTCAGCCTTCTGTGTTACTACTTCATTTACCTAAGACACTCTCAAGTTTGCTGCAGTATCTTTAAGGGAGTATGCTAATTTAATCACAAAAATCAATGTTAAATGGGTTTATAAGTCATGCACATTTTGCACAAGTATCTTCTTCCATGAATTTGAATTGTCATGTTAATTCAGCTTTCTCCTAAAGGGCTTTGAGTGATAATCTGATTTTCTCATCTAATTCCATATGTAGCAGAAACAGATGATGAACTACTGGCCTGGAGCACAAAATCCTTCAAATGCATAATAGTATTTTATAAGCCTTAAAATATATTGAACTCAATGTTTTATTTCAAAAAATAAATTCCAAATAAATACCTGGAAAAAATGCTGCATAATGAAAAGAGATATGAAGTGATTCCCTTGAGAATAACTTAAAAAGATGAATTTTACCCTTCAACTCGTGCTCTGTGCTGATTTCTCTTACTAGGTCTTCATGTGGGTTTTGGTGCCAACAGGTGTCGAGGCTTTAAAATCATGGAATCATGAAGTGGCTTGGGTTGGAAGGATCCCAGAGATCATGTAGTTCCAACCAGGAGTGGAGAACTTGAATTCCCGGCAGCCAGAGCCAGTGCCTCACCACCCTCTCAGTGGAAAAACTTCCCCTTGAAATCTAATAAGAATTTCCTCTTCTTCAGTTTAAAACCATTCCCCCTCATCCTAGTTCTGTATCTGTGTGAGAAGTTGTTTTTTCTCCTATTTATAATCTACTTTTTTTGGAAGGTCATAATGAAATCTACCCAGGGCCTTCTCTTCTCCAGACCATGAAAAATGTTTATGATAGGTGGCTGTGCAAATGTCTCCTTTTGTCTTAAGGATCACATTTCTGAGTCAATAGTGGAAGGACATGATTCTCAAAGTTTGTATGGGTCAGTTATTTTATTTTATTTTGACAACACTTAAATAAGAACATTGTTCATGTGCAAAAGTCTTCTTACAACTGACAAAGACTTGCTTAAAAAGACCAGTGATCTATTTTTAGATGCCTTCCTCTTAATTGTAACTGAGATACTGTTGCTTTTGAAAAAAATAAATCTAAGTCTACTGCCCTTGGATCTGTCTCCCTTCCTGCCTTCTCTTGGTAGTAAAGAGTTCTATAAATGATTGCTGAATCTGATAATTAGACAAGCCTTCCCCTTGCTGTCCTGCTTTTTCTGCTGTAATGCAGTTTGTCTGTTTACTGGCTTGAGGTCCCTTTCCCCCTGTGAGACTTATCTTTTTAATGGCAGTCATTTTTAACATGCACAATTTTTCTGTAAGCATGACATTCACTATCTCTATAATAACAATCATTTGGCTTATGATTTAAACCATTACAGCAGTATACCATGCTGTGAGACTCAAATGCTGGCTTCACTTTTACACTGTTTACTTTCCTATCAGCATGTTGACAGTTCATAACTCTTGGCTACTTCCACACTGGCTGTAATTTCTGTAAAGCTCTAGTGGAAATACAGAATGTCAGACAATTGTTTTTGAATTACTTGGCTAAGCATGATTTGGTAAGCTCCTGGTAAGATGCTAAACTAGCTAGTCATTCGAATATGGCATGAATTTGACAGTAAAAGTGTGCAGTGGGTGTAATATAATTATTTAAAACTTAAGTGCAATAGACAAAGATTAATTAATGCTTTATACCAAGAAAAATATGAGATGGATATATTAAGTACAAAACTGTTACCTTGTTGTTTATTTATTTTGCTTCCTGCTCTGCTATATTCCTTCCCCCAGGACTATTGCTCTATTCAATGAATGCTTCTTGAACCCATGATCCTTTCTGAGATGAACAAAGTAGAATAGCCTCTTTTAATGCTGGTTTTGTTTTGATTAGTGGTAGCTGGTTGACTATGGAATTGAGTATAAACAGACCTTTGATTTTTGCTCCTTCACCCATATGCTGCTCTCCAGTTTTCCATCTAAATATGTATATCTGGCCTAGCCTAGAGTACGCCGTTAGGAAAACTCAGTGCAAATGGACTCTGGAACCTTAGCTCAAAGAGCACTTGAATATGAGTGTATGAGTGGAGTTTTGTCTTTTTTAAGAGGCTTATAATTTGGAGGCATGGAACTGAGTTTTGCAGCTGTTTTCTCAAGTAATCTCTCTGCCTAAGATCTCTCTAAGATTCTCAGCTATGTTTACATTCCTGTCCTATTTCAAAGAAAAGATCTAAAGAATTTTTTTTACCTGGAAGGGAATTATTTTTCGAAGATATCCAACCTGAGGTGTACATAGGTTTAATTTCAGCAATGTTTTATGAAGAAGACAGTTTCTGGCCTGCATATTTTAAAATTAATAAGCCTTCATAATAAAATACATACAGTGTTTTGGTCTTGTATATGAAAGTGGAGTATTAGTGTAGATGAAAATATATATTAAAGCTGAACATTTCTGCTGCACTTACACTTCACCATGCACTTTTTTTCATTTGTAAACTGGAATTTGTTTCTTTTGTGACAGATCTCTATGTAATCAAAAGGGAAAAAAAGAATAAGGGAACTTTTTTTTTTTTTTTTTTTTTTTTTTTTTTTTTTAATCTTAGAGGTGGTTGAACCTACCTGTCATGATCAGTGTGCAGATAGATAGAATTTGCTTTATGGAAAGATTAATTTATTTTATGAAGTCTTATTTTTGAAGTTTTGATACTAACAAGCTTTTGGTTTTATTCTTCCAAGTACTGCTAACTACATATGAGTATTTTTGCTGTACGCAAATACAGTGCAATCTAGTTTTACAATTACACCGTAAGTTTGCCTTGTTTATTTAAGCTTCGGGATTTGTTTGATTATGCCTTTTTAAGAAAATATTTTCTGCATATATGGAAGAAAAAAAAGTGTGGGAAGTCAGAAATATTTGAAAAAATGCCTATTAATAAATATGTCAAACTTCAGGGTGGGAAAGGAAACCTACTGAAGATATCTATCCATGTGATTGCAGCCGTAATGTACTTCTGCTGAACTATGGTTCGTAATGAATGGGCATATACCTCTGACATCATTTGTGCACCTTGAAGGTACCTTGTGCACCTTGCCCTTTTTAGATTGCTGGAAGTTAAAATAGTGGAAATTCTTTAGTTTCTCAGTTTTCTTGTTAGTGCTTTCTTGAAGCTGTACAACACAAATTGATAAAATCTTTTAAAGAATATTTTTATAACATTTTATAATTTAGATCATGCTAGTATTGAAATATTTCTATCTTTTCCTTCATGTTTATCTGGTATTCTAGCATCCAAATTTACATTCTTGTTGAAGTGAGTGTGCAGTACAAAAGTGGGAGAGAAACTACTCTTGAAGCATTTTTCTTGTATCTGGTGTTTGCCTTTGTTTCTCATCTTGAAATTAAAATTCATGTACATGGAATAATTTTTGCCAGTGCAACTGTTATTCAGTTTGAAAGATGACCAACAAGGAGACAGCGCTCTTATCTGTGGAGCAAAGGTTTACAAAAGTCATTTTGCATATCAAGATTTTCAAATTCTGTCTCTGAAGTGAGAAGTGTACTTGATCAAAAAAGGGGAAACAAAGAAAAAAAAATAGGAAAAGAGAGAAGAGGCATTTGAATCAGGACCGTGTCAATATAGTAGAATAGTCTCCTAAACCTCTTGACACCTGTGACAAGGACATCAATAATAGTCATTGTCAACAGTTCAGATTTTCCAGATTTATATGTCTCAGAATGGTTTTCATTTCTATTTTCCCTGGAAAAAGATCAGACCTTAAATTAAACTTGTATATAATGCTTGTTTTCCTTCTCAGAGGTCTTAGTACAAAACAAATTATTTTAATTACCCTTTATCTCTTCTTTTTTTGTTGTTGATTGTGAGGGATTTTTGGTTTTATGATTTTCTTGTTTTTGGTTTTTTTTTCCTCTGCATATTAATTTATGTAATAAATTTCAAGGAAAAGGGAATGTTCTACTTGTAAGCAAATACAAGTATAAAATAACTGGAATTATGCTTTCCCTTCCTTAGAGATTTGTCAAAGTATCTTTGCTGCTATTCCTTAGCTCACATTTTTTTCAAACCTTACTGGATTTTTTTCTCTAGAAATTGAGAAATATTCTAATTTAAAAAAAAAAAAAAAAAAAAGAGAAATTTTATATCATTGACACTATGAAGACTCTAAAGAATTGAGATCAGATAGAGGTCCAAAGAAAATTCTCATTTTCATATTTTCTGTTTATAGATGTCTTGTATCTAAAGTCCTGTATTAAATATTTTTTTTGTCATTTCACTTACAAAGTAAATTGCATGTTCTAAGATTCAGCTCTGCAAAGTCACTCTGAGTTACTACTCATCCAACAGAGGAGTTCCGATAACTAAGCAGTTTTATAATTCAAAAAGCCTTTTGGTTCCAATCCTGCAGACCTCTGCAAATATAACTGTGCAAGCAAGATTGTAATTAATTACTTAAATGTTTTGTAACTGTACTATAGTCTTGATGCAGTTACATTGAGGAACAGCTTCTCTCAGTATCATGCTTATGTGCTCCAAAATAGGGAGTATTTAGTCAAAAATGAATTACAGCACAGAGTAGAAATGATCTATTACATAATCCCATGAGCTAGTTGACATTTTGTGCTTTCTACTAGATCTACCAAGAATCATCATTTTTTTTTTATTTTTTTTTTTTAATCATAACACCTGCAAAGGCTCAGTTAACAATTCAACTGCTACTAAGACTTGTCAAAGTTATATACTTCTAGCCTGGTAAGAAAAAAGTCTCTTCTAACATCATCATAAATCTGAAATGAGTTTTCAGCAAATCTAGTCTGACCTATTTCTAATGTGAATAGCTGCAAAGTCCATGTGATCTTCGTTATGGTTGGGAGATATCTGAGCTACTGCGATCACATTTTTGTGTCCCAGACAAAACCTTCATGTGTAGAAAGACATCTCTACTCAATTATATCAATTACTTAATTGTTAGTTACGTAATAAATAGAAATTACATGATTGAGGCTTTTTTTTTTTTTTTTTGCCATTTTCTTTTAATGGCTATTGATCAACAAATATCAATTGAAGTTTCGTTAATGCAGTGGCTGCAGAGCTCAGACAATTTCTTTCCCTGGTCTTGTGTTGTAAGAGACTCTTCAGGTGGCGAATGTACTCATCATCCTTCTTTTGTCAGTGTTACAGGGACTTCATTATGATGTGCAAGCACTTAAAAGGACAATTCCTACTGAGTGAAAGACTTGCACAGTTTATAAAAGAAGACATCCTACAGTGTTATTATGAGTTGTCAATGCAATTGTACCTCAGGCCATTCCCACAACATATCTAATTCGCTTCTCCTCTAACCCCTTTCATGCTAGAAAATGGTGGAATTGTGCAGTTTTGTCTTTGAAAGTGACATAGAGCCTGGGACAATAGTTTTCTTGCGATATCATACAGCCTATTGAGCTAGACCTACAGAGATTTTTTTGAAAGAGATAAAATTATGCTGATCGTCATATGAGAGAGTTAAGAGATTACCTTCAATCTCAAAAACTAGACTTTGACGTACTTTTTTTTTCCATTGAAAGATACTCTAAAATCATGCACAAAGTGAACTTGAAGGCCACATGAAAGTGCACCATATTTTAAAAAATAGTTCAAATTCAAGGATTCTGTGTGAGCATTTCTAGCACTAGAATACTGGCTGACCCAAATCCACCACAGTGCTTGAATTCTATAAAGGAACTTGCATGCCTCTAGCATTCTAAGGGGCATAATACTTTAAGTGTGTTTTTGTGCGTGTGAGGAAATTGGAAAGACAATTCTGTTCTCTAATTGGCTTGTAATTAATAGTAAGCTTATGCTTTTTTTCTTAGAGTGAACTGACACTGTTCTTTCTACACTATGCAGCCCTTTCTCATTCCCAGCATGGGCACACAACTTAAACTCATTATTTGAACCATGTGTTAGTGGGAAAGTAGTTACAAGGTGTCTTAGATGATAGAAGGCTACAGCAGAATCCTGCTAGGCAGAAGTGAAAGATGACAGACGCACATATATCGTGAATTTATGTGCAGTTCTATTGATCTCCCATTTACATATTGCTAAGTGTAGATTTAGGGTCTGATACTCTTGTTATTACAGTTGTGAGGACATATAGACTAGAAAGTCTGGAACTGATTTACTTGTTTTTCCTTCACCTTCTCTAGTTTAAATCTGTAGCTCCTGTGAGTTTCTGAAAGTAAAATTACATTCTCCTCTAGGGTCCCTATTGTAAGCATAATATTCTGAGTGTTTTCACCATATTAATATGTAGCTTATAATTGTTAATATTGCCAGTGATTTACTGATGAGCCTCTTAACTTTAAGCAATGCTGTGACTCAATCCCTTTCCCTGTAGTATTAAGAACTAATTTGACAGTTGCTACAGGCAAAGCTGTGAGATGACTCAGATTGTCAAATGTCCTTTGTCCTCACAAATGCAAAATCCTCCAGCCAACTTTCAAATGCGATTCCATTTTATTCTAATTTATTGTTCATTTCTCTTCTTGACATAGCAACTCCCTAACTAGTCTGTACATCGTTACTTAAATGCTGGCTCACAAAGGGTATTGTCAATCATTGGCACAGAGCATCAAGCAGAAAGAAATTCTGATCAAACACATTTTGAAAAGTCTGCCACAATAATGGAGAAAAGCTGAATCAAACTTGGGGGGGAAGGGAAGGGCTAAACAAGACTTATTTGTATCAAGCAGATGAGATTATTTTAAATAGGCCTAAGACTCTGAAAATCCTGTGGAATTAATTCATTTCTAGATACTTCTTAGAATGCTTTAAAAAAAAAAAAAAAAAAAAATTGGTGATAATGCAAGTGATGGATAAACTACTAATACCAGTGAATACAGCAGAAATGAGCCATCAGACCATTTAGACCTTCCTGGGGCTGCAAAGAACCTTGGAGTTGGCCTGAGAAATTCTAAAAAGAAAATTAGAACTGATTGCTCTTTCATAAATCTTTCCCAGGTCATCTGTATAATGTACAGAATATCAAATAATGTCATGGTATTTAAAACGGTCATAATTTTTGTATGCATCTTCTTAGCCAAAATCTTGACTTTATTTTAAAATGCTCCCAATAAGAGAATTTTGGTGATTCTTTTACGAATGTTAGATTTTAACGTATTCTAAAGCACAATTGAAAAATATAATGGAAAAAAAATCTCCAACAATTCACACAAAGGAAGTGATCAATTTTAAATTCAAAATGTTAAAGAAGAATTTTCATTTTGTGTACGTCAGTGGAAGGAATGAGGTTTTTTCCTTCTAATCTGAGAGGAATTTAACAGTGTATTGCCTTGAACTTTGCCTGATCTCTGCACTACAGCTGTGCACAAATCAATAACACACTTCACTCACAAGAGTTTCTGTCCTTGTCAGCTCAAAATTCTGATCACTGAGGGATGTCACGGTGAAGATGAGCTTTTCACATCTTCTCTTTGGATTTCTTTATCGCTTCTGAAGGGGCAGATATTCCAACTGGAAAGAAAATAACAATGGTTGTATAATTTTCTGCCAATCCTACCTCACCCAATTCTGAAAAAACAGAGAAATGTTTCCTTATGAACAAGAAAATGCTGCAGTCTCTGAGGAATTTCACAGATAGCATGCATGTGAAGACAATCTGATGGAATGAGCAGCAAGAACAGCTGATTTTGGGTTTCCACTGTATTAAAAAGGATTCCTACTCTAGGAAAGGGGGGAAACTGTGATAATTTAATAACTGATCTGCATAAAGAAACAGTGCAGTATGGATAGTGGATAGTGTTAACTTTCAGTGGAACATCGCTAACTTCTAATTGCTTCCCTGTGAAATCACTTCTTAAGTAGCCTTAAAGAAATTCCCAATGGATTTTTTTATAACAAAAAAAAAACCCACCACACCCTCTATTGTGTGAAACATAAATATGATCCACCATTTGGCTTTATAAATAGATCTATTTGCTAAACTGAGAACTTGAAATAATATCACTGAGCATGGGTAAACAAAATTATGTAAAATATGTGAATATTTTTGAGGTAAGGGTAGTTGTTGCTTAGTTTAATAATTCCTTGGACTACTGTAAGTCCAATGATATTAGCATTAAAACCTGAATTAGTGGCATAACTTACCTTGTGCTTGTGCTCTGTCTACAGAATATATTGAATAGTTAGGCTTGTTGGTATGTTTAGATGCGATTTTGAAGTACCTTTTTTCCCCATGTGGAGAGATTGAATTGAGTCCTGACTGCAGTTCAGAGATCAGAAGCTAAACTGGTAATGGTGATAAGCCTGAAAATAACATGTAATATATATTAACAGTGGGCAAAATTGAGCTGCATCAGCTGAAAAGGGAGAAAATGCCAGTGATAAGTGATGTATCAGTCTGGTTTATGTTGGATAAGAAAATTGCTGGTAGGTTTATTCTATTGAAAAATTAAGTAACAATCTGTTTTTTTCTTTTAAAGTATGGATTGCTCTTGAGTGAACAAACCATAAAACTGATTCAGTGTTTCAGAAGTAGATAACCATTGTTTTATTCTTTTTCCATTTTTGTCTTGGTGATTACATGATGCACTACTGTGTCATAAACTAAGGTCTTTAAAAGTGAGCTTGAGAGAATAAGAAGAAAAGCCTTAACACGTTTTGTGGGATTGGAAGACTGATTCACTTTTCGTTAATCTTTATTGTATTGGCAAGGTCAATATTTAAGTCATTCTTTTTTTCATACAATTTTAATAACTGACTGCAGGAAAGATTTTTTTTTTCATTATGCCTCTAGTGAAGAATAAACTGAGACATAGAAGTAAACCTTTCTGTAAAACGATAATCCTTAAGCAGCTATAGTTAGCTTCCAGGCTGGAGAAGTCCGTACAAGGAACAATTAATGATTTGTAATACCACAAAACACATATTTATTGCTATATTTATCTTCTGCATTGGCTGGTTTCTTTTGTTAGAATGTTTGTTTGTTTTTTCCAACGGGAATCAAAGAGCCATGAGAACCCTTTAAAAAGAAATGAAACTCTAAATTGTGATTAAAAACATTCCTGGACTAGATAAGGTTGCAGAATGGTGTCATAAACTACACTAAGTTACCTACAAAGCTTCAAAAATGCTGCCTGTGTAGGTAAAAAGCAGTAAGTCAAGCACTTATTGTGGAATACTACTGCTATTAAGTGCATGTTTGTACTGGAAATCCTGCAAAAACTTAAATAGTGAAAAAATAACCAGTTTCATAGGCATTACCCACATTGTCTTTCCTATCGTTTGTCATTCTTCCCATTTCCTTTGAGGTTCTTCCTTCTTCAGTCAGAAAACTAAAAATAATCTCACTCAAGAGCCTGAGTGCTGCCCTTCATTACACAGAAACAAAGTCCCATAAAGAACTAAATCACCCTTAAAAGAAAAGATTTGGCAAAACTGTTAATTCTGCTAAAGAACAAGACACTCAGCAAATAGACTGAAGCATCACTGCTAGCAAGCAGCTGTATGTACTGTTTGCAGAATAAGGGGATTTATTTAGCATGTGTTCTTTACTTCCTAGAAAAAGAGATAAGACAGCATTTCTGTTAACACCCACTCTTCACCCACTCTTCCCTGTCTTGATTGTAGGTACTCTTTTTTAAAAAAAAAAAAAAAAAAAAATCCCAGACTGATTGACTTTTATCAAGAACTCCCTCTCAGTGTCACAGAAATAGATTTCATTGGTTTTGACAGCTTGGTTTGATGCTAAGCTTGTATCAGAAAGCTACCAATAGGAAAAAAGACTGCTGAGTTGAACATAATGGTCATATTTGGGGTTTCTGCTGTGCGAGTCTCTGTGGTGGATGTGATTTCCTCTATTTGGACCCCAAGAATCTTGTACAGCAGCTCATTTAAAGTTCATGCCTCCAAAAGGAAAATAGTGGAAATATGAAAAGAGAAATGATCAACTGCACTTTTATTTTGAACAGCTCTCCTACCGGCTGGGAGCTCTGCAGGGGAACAGGAGATGGGAAATCTGAGTTGCCCTTAAAACAGAATAATTTTTTTTTTTTTTTTTTTTTTTTTTTTTTTTTTGGAAACCTAGTGTACATGAAGCACTTAACTATTCTTGCTATCTGTAAATGGCTGAAAGACAGCAGATGAAAAATATCACAAAGAGTCCAGCTCTTGTAAAATTTTTTCCTTCTTCAAGTTTCCCATGCTCATGATCTTGTTGTCCTTTCCTATCTGCTTAGCAATATTTGAACCCCGCGGGTCCATGAATAACTTATCCTTCTTCTGAGAATCTTTTTGTTCCTGAAGCAGTTTGGATCAAGGATGTAATTGAAACAGTACTCTGACAAAGTAGTTTTGTACTGCGTGCTCTGGATGCCTGGTCCCAGACTATGTGAGCAAATAGCTACTTTTGTATAATTTTCCACTCCTTTTTTGTTGTTTAAAATAAATAAATAAATAAATAAAAATCTATAGGAACAGACCATTTCCCATATTTTCCTCTTTGCAGTTGATCAGTAGTATCTAGTAGTGCAAACCTAAAGAAGTAATCTGTCTCCTTCATGTATGTGGATAGACTATTAATATAAGAATGGAGGAGGGCTGTAGTCTTACAATCTGTTTCTTTTTCCCTAAAGTCTATTTAATGGCAAGTTCAAAGCCATAGCCAACAAATCCTGTATATGTATGTAGTCCTTCTGTGCGTGCCATTTGTTTGCTGGTGTTACTATGATGTCTCCTTAGTGTGTGATGCTGACAGGTAACCAACTCCTGGTGGTAGGGGAGCACTGGGAGCATTGAAGCCAGCTGATAAAATCCACTTCTGCCTTCCACTCCTCCCACCGCCATTAAAAATCCTGCTTGGAAAACAGAAGAACAAAAACTTCAGCAGCAGCATAAACTATGGCTTTTATGAAACTGTAGCAACATCTTAAAACTTCACAATTTATTCATGTCTGTGGGGTAATGCTTATACCAGAGATTCCTTGCAATTTTTGCCGAAGAAGCAAAACCAAGTTGTACTTTTATCCTGAGCCATGAATTTTTCAGAGTTTAATTCAGGCTTGGAAGGGAACTTCTGTTAAATATAACAGTTCAGTAGGTGATGTGTGCAAACCTGTTCCATAACTCCTTTTTAAGTGTTGTGAATATTTTTTCTCATTGTGTATGCAGATGTCAGTGGACTTCAATTAGTACAGAGACACACAAATGATTACAGAAGAATACTTTCAAAATGCTGCTATTTGATACAAATATCTTGAATTATAAACAGCAAAATTAAGCTTGGTGCTAATTTCTCATGTGTTCCTCCCACTTGGCAAAAATAGAAAATGGCTAGTCAGCTTTCCCTTTGTTTACATAGTTTAGAGTTTTTAATTAACATAATCTGCTTATTGCAATGTAGCTGCTAATTGCAGCCAGTTGAAGGAGAGGGGTGCAAATTGCTGTGTTTATGTGGCAGAAAGAGGAGCCAAATAATTAGAGAAACAGTTTCCCATATAGAAAATGATAATATTTTCTTTCTTTACATGAAAACGTAAATAAATCTGTGACCAACTGTTCAGACAACATTTAAAAAGCACTGTAGCAAAGCAAAGAACACATTGAAATAGATTCATTTTTCCATCAATTTGCCCAACATATACTTATTGTTAAAGACAGTGAAGCTTGGATTAAAAAGAACGTAACGCTCAGTTTCTGAGAATATGGGAGAATGTCCACAAGGCCTCACATTACCACTCTAAAACAGAGGTCCAAAGGTGTGGCAGTATTAACTCTGAACTCTCAGTATTTGAGACCATTGCTGGAGTTTCTCTGAGTCCTCTTACAAATGTGTATGAGTGTATGCAAGCACTCCAAGATTGTCTTAGTGTCTTTGACTAAAATGATAACTGTTTAGGTGCTATTTCTATTTGTTTTCCCCCTAACTGGAACAACGTTAGCTAAGAAAAACCCCAAAACAATGATTCTGGCAAATATTCAGATAATAAGCCTGGCTCTAACCATGCTTTATTAATATATATATATATATATATTAATATAATTCTGGAGGGAAATATTAAGTTTAAATAAAAAAAAAAAAGAAAACCAAAAAAACATTAATTTTTACTTTTCTGTAAGCCTAGGCAAGAGAATCAAACCTAATTACAGAAATGAATTTTGTCCCAGACATATAATCCGCTGTGAAAAATTTTATTCTACTTCACACTTCTACTGCAGCCAAATATGGTAATGTTTATTAAGTAGTCTAATCTTGTAAAAATAGAATGGAACAAAAATGGATGCTGTTAAGATGACTGGGTTCTCTTCAAATACAGCAAGATTTACTTTATGCTAGAATGAACAATGATTAACAAGCTTTCACTGTATTATTAGGAATCTCCAATTGCAAAAAGAGAAGCAGCTATGTATTTTGTAAAATGCAGTTGAATTCATTTGCAGTAGCAAATTAAATGGATCCACGAGTAAAACTTCCAAATGTTTTATCTGTTGACCTTTACCATATGTTTAGTATTGGTACAACTGTGTGACTTCAGAACCAACCATTCTAATACATGCCTGATTTCATTTACTTCTTAATGAATTACTCATGAACAATGGAAGCAACTCTTGACTTGGCAGTGCTGACAGCTAAATGGAATCATGTCTTAAGCAAAAAGATTTTTCTCACACCCACAGTATTTGATAATACGAAGTTTTGAAATGAAAACTAGACTATGTTTATTTCAAATTATCTATTTCAAATTACTGCACCTGAGTCAAGGAGATGGGTGATGTGACATTTATTATGAATTGATAAGATTAAATGCTTCCTTGTTTATTGGTAAGAAAGGTGTCTTGTCTTTGAGTATTCCAAAGAATGGCTACTAATTAAATATCAGTATTTTGTTTTCTGTTCCTTCAAAGTGCCTAACAGCTCAACACTATTTTTAGAATGCAAATTGTATATTAATGTTCTGTCCTCAAACTTGAAAAAAGATTTCAGTGATCAAATAGGTACGGTGTTCCCAGCACTCAGCCTGAAGCTGGGATCAAAATCCATGTTAGGAATGTATTGAAGAATTTGGAGCCTGTACCTGAGACAGGTCAATAATAGCACATTTGCCTGTATGTATTAAATATATGCCTGTGATATATTAAATGAGGAAGTGTCCCTAAAATCATTTTCTAACTTCTGATCTGACCTTTATGCAAATAGTGTTCAGATACTCAACAAAGCAATATATCAGGGGCGCACATTCGAGCACCAGTTGCATAAAACAGGCTCATCTGAGTTAGAGCTGGCAAAGAGAATGTCTGCGTGTTTGGTGTGAGCTGACAAATTCATGAAAGAGAAATCAATTGAAGGTTATTAAATACTAAAACATCTCCTCTGGGTCTGATCTGCAAAGTATTGGTGGCTTTGAGAACAATTACTTTGTGTTTGACCTGTTCCTATTCTCTTCCCTAAGCACATGCTATTGATTGCCCACAGTTGGACCATGGCGCTCAGGCTGCAGCCTGACGATCTTAAACCTTGCTGGTGTTTTTGTCTGTTACGTGAGAAGGTGTGAGGTCAGCACACATTAATAAACAGTTGAAACTGTTGTGCAGGGCTGATTAAGGAATACAGTTTTAATATGTAGTGTCAATTTTTGAATTTGCATTAGGAAATTGTTGCAAATACTCTCCTATTTGAGTTTCTATTCCAGAACTTCTTTGTTATTTATTCTCTATTTCTTCTCTTTTTCTGAAAATGAAGTTTGGAACTGTCTCAAAGATAATATTTAGTTGGGTTAGATAATTATTTAGTTTATTTCATACCCTAATAAATTGTTCTTGAATTCAAACTCTGGAATGAAAGCAATCTCAATTAAAAGTATTGCAGGTATATCTTGTAAACAAACTAGCATCTGAAATGGTATGTATTTTTAACATTAACTGTTTTCTTAATGGTTTTCCACAGTTTCTTCATAGAATTTTAGCATGCAAGGCTACTATATAGGTTACTCAGCTATATTGAAATAAGCTCAAAAAAAAAAAAACAAAACAAAACAAAAAAAACACTTGACACCCTCCTTGTTTTTATTTTTTTTTAAATACAATTCCAGTCTCTTTTAAGTGAAAATGCTGCAATGAAATGTGTTGTCCCTTTTATAGAAATGACAGAGATAGAATACTTACCAAGCAATTTAAGAGACACAACTGAACCTAATCACTCCTGAAATCAAGTGAAGTGAAGAGAAAATTCCTTTTTCCCTCTCCTTCTCTGGTAATGAATGTGAATACTTAGTTTTGGACTCTTTTCACCATTCTGCCTCAATAAATGAGAATAGGCAGGGAATAGATCTTCACACTGCTGTGCTGCCTGCAGCACTGCCACTCCTTTATCCTCTTCTCCATTTTTCTAGTCCATCACCAACTTTTTAAGTGGGTTTTGCAACAGTGGTTATCAATTGGTTCAGTTTTCAGAATAGCTCTTCTGTAACTATGCTGATGAAAGAGTAACCACGAGGAGAAAAAAAAGCTTGTTTTCTGTGAATCAATATTGATCAGATCAATCTATGTCCGTGACAGGGGCGGCAGGCCTCTGCCCTCCCCCCCCACCCCGGTCCCACAAAAAATGGGAAGGAAGGAAGGGAGGAAAAGAGCAGCGGCAACAATCTATGGAGGAAAACTTATTTTACTATAATATTGGAATACAAAATAACACAATATATACAATTTAATTGAAATTGAGATTAATAAATCAGACAAGATGAGAGAGAGAGTTCCCGGGACCGAGTCAAACCTGAAAAGCTTGGAACGGCCAGGAAAGCACCCTCCTGCACCCACTGCCAGACAGCAAGAGAGCGCTCCCCCCACCCGGAAGGGCCAGATCCCGTGACTGCTGTAATGTACAGGGATAGGTAGCTGGAATTGGGGCAGTGACACTTTAATGCCCCGTACACTACATGATGTTTTGATGTGGAATACTGAAACCATAAAAAACAAAACATAGAACCATGACATTCCACCCCTTATTCTACATCGTTACATCATGCTTAGAATATATATATATATATACATATATACAAATAAAAAAACAAAAAAATTAAAATGCACACATGACTATATACATACACATAGAATTAATAACTGCACTCCCCTGGCATCAAGTTTCCTTGTGGTACACATTGGACATCCCCATTCTTCTGCATTACCCACTAAGTGGATCCTGGTCCCTGGGCAAAAACTGTACCACGGAGAGGTTTGCCCTTTCCAGAAGCTGGAAGAACCCAAACTGCCTTTCCTAACATGTTCTTTACATGTACAACAGGGACTTTATCTCCCTCTACAGTATGTAGGGAACTGGATTGGTTAGGACCATCACGATTGATAGATCCTCTGGTATTGACTAACCAGGTGGCTTCTGCCAAATGCTTCTCCCAGTGCTTAAATGTTCCACCACCCAGTGCTTTTAGCATCGTTTTTAACAGTCCATTGTATCGTTCAATTTTACCAGAGGCTGGTGCATGATAGGGAATATGGTAAATCCACTCAATGCCATGATTTTTGGCCCAAGTATTTACAAGAGAATTTTTGAAATGAGTCCCATTATCTGACTCAATCCTTTCTGGGGTGCCATGTCGCCACAGGACTTGTTTCTCGAGACCCAGTATGGTGTTTCGGGCGGTAGCATGGGGTACTGCATATGTTTCAAGCCACCCAGTGGTTGCCTCCACCATAGTAAGCACATAATGCTTACCATTGCGAGATCGTGGCAAGGTGATATAATCAACCTGCCATGCCTCCCCATATTTGTACTTTTGCCATCGCCCTTCCTCCCACAGAGGTTTCATCCTCTTGGCTTGTTTGATGATGGCACATGTTTCACAGTTATGAATAACCTGTGCAATGGCATCCATAGTTAAGTCCACCCCTCGGTCTCTAGCCCATTTGTATGTTGCATCTCTCCCTTGATGACCTGAGGTCTCATGGGCCCACCGAGCCAGAAATAATTCACCCTTGTTCTGCCAGTCCAGGTCTATTTGAGCCACCTCAATTCTGGCAGCTCGGTCTACCTGATGGTTATTTTGCTGTTCTTCGGTAGCCCGACTCTTGGGCACATGAGCATCTACATGACGCACCTTTACAACTATAGTCTTTGTTCGGGCAGCAATGTCTTTCCACAGTTCAGCAGCCCAAATAGGTTTACCCCTTCTTTGCCAGTTATTTTGCTCCCACTGCTGTAACCACCCCCATAAGGCATTCGCTACCATCCACGAGTCAGTGTAAAGATAGAGCATTGGCCACCTCTCCCGTTCAGCAATATCCAAGGCCAGTTGGACAGCCTTTACCTCTGCAAATTGGCTTGATTCTCCTTTCCCTTCAGTGGCTTCTGCAACTTGTCGTGTGGGGCTCCACACAGCAGATTTCCATCTGCGATGCTTTCCCACAATACGACACGATCCATCTGTGAACAGGGCATATTTCTTTTCATTCTCTGGTAGTTCATTGTATGGTGGGGCCTCTTTAGCACGTGATACCTCTTCTCCTGGTGGTGTTCCAAACTTTTTACCTTCAGGCCAGTCCATGATGACCTCTAGGATTCCTGGACGGCTGAGGTTCCCCATCCGTGCTCGTTGTGTAATCAGTGCAATCCACTTACTCCAAGTGGCATCAGTAGCATGATGGGTGGAGGGAACCTTTCCTTTAAACATCCAGTTCAGCACTGGCAGTCGAGGTGCCAGAAGAAGCTGTGTTTCAGTACCGACTACTTCGGAAGCAGCCCGAACCCCCTCATACGCAGCTAAGATCTCCTTCTCAGTTGGAGTGTAGTGCTCTTCAGACCCTCTGTATGCCCGACTCCAGAATCCCAGGGGTCGGCCTCGAGTCTCTCCCGAGGCTCTTTGCCACAAACTCCAAGTGGGACCGTTCTCTCCAGCAGCAGTATAGAGGATGTTCTTTATACCCTGTCCCGTCCGTACTGGCCCTAGGGCCACGGCACGGGCTATCTCCTGTTTGATCTGTTCAAAAGCCTGCTGCTGCTCAGGGCCCCATGTAAACTCATTTCTCATTCGTGTCACATGATAAAGGGGGCTTACAATGAGGCTGTAGTTTGGAACATGCATTCTCCAAAAGCCCACTGCACCCAGAAAAGATTGTGTCTCTCTTTTGCTAGTGGGTGGAGACATGGCAGTGATTTTGTTGATCACATCTGTCGGGATGTGACGACGGCCATCTTGCCACTTTATACCTAGGAACTGAATCTCCTGGGCAGGTCCTTTCACTTTGCTTCGCTTAATAGCAAAGCCAGCACTCAGAAGAATTTGGATCGTTCGCTCTCCTTTTGTAAAGACTTCTTCTGCTGTATCGCCCCACACAATGATATCATCAATGTACTGCAGGTGCTCAGGAGCACTGCCCTGTTCCAATACAGTTTGGATCAGTCCATGGCAAATGGTCGGGCTGTGTTTCCACCCCTGGGGCAAACGGTTCCAGGTATACTGAATGCCTCTCCAGGTGAAAGCAAACTGTGGCTTACATTCTTTGGCCAAAGGAATGGAAAAGAAGGCATTAGCAATGTCAATGGTGGCATACCATTTGGCTGCTTTTGACTCCAGTTCATATTGGAGTTCTAACATGTCCGGCACAGCAGCACTCAGAGGGGGTGTGACTTCATTCAGGCCACGGTAGTCCACCGTCAGCCTCCATTCTCCACTGGCTTTACGCACTGGCCATATGGGGCTGTTAAAAGGCGAGTGAGTTTTGCTGATCACTCCCTGGCTCTCTAGTTGACGAATTAACTTATGAATGGGGAGCAAAGAATCCCTGTTGGTGCGGTACTGACGCCTGTGCACCATTTTTGTAGCAATCGGTACGTGTTGCTCTTTTACTCGCAGCAGCCCCACAACAGATGGATCTTCTGACAGGCCAGGCAAAACAGACAGCTGCTTAATGTTGTCTGTGTCCACAGCAGCTATTCCAAAGGCCCATCGATACCCCTTAGGGTCCTTGAAATGCCCCCTTCTGAGATAATCAATACCTAGTATACATGGAGCCCCTGGGCCCGTCACAATAGGATGTTTTTGCCAGTCCTTACCAGTGAGGCTTATCTCAGCCTCCAACACAGTCAATTCTTGAGAGCCCCCGGTCACTCCAGAAATATGGATTAATTCTGTCCCTTGGTGACTCGAGGGCATCAGAGTGCACTGTGCACCAGTGTCCACCAGTGCCTTATATTTCAGTGGTTCTGATGTGCCAGGCCATCGAATCCACACAGTCCAATATACTCTATTATCCCTTTCCCCCTCCTGACTGAGGGCAGGGCCCCCCTATTCATTACCTGTGGTAACTGGAGCAACTGCACTGGTGGTTGATCTGCTTTGTAATTCTTTCACTCGGGCTCGTAGTACAGGAGTAGGTTGACCGTGCCACTTCCCCATGTCTTCTCCATGGTCACGTAGGTAATACCATAAGGCAATTCGCGGTGTACTACCCCTTACTTGAGCCGGAGAGCGTTTGCTTCTAACAGCTGAGATCTTTGATGGTGCACGTGAGAAGGAAGATTCATCATCTTTAGTTAGGTGGGCTCGTAAAAATTTCACCGTCTCCTTCACCTCCTTCATCTCCTTCATTAGACTCATTTGATTATCCTGATCTTCATCAAGCGTCTCTGATACTGCTACAGGTTTGTCGCGGTTAATCAATTGAGACACTTGCTCCGTCATTTTTGATATCGCAGCAACGGCAGCATGAATCGGGGACAGCAATTGTTCGTAGTTTTGGAGCGTAACAATTAATTCATAAACTAAGGGCGTTCTCTGTTGTTCGTTGAATCTGTCACACGCTGACATCAGTGTAGAGGCATATTTGTCCGGCGCTGTTGTCACGATTTTCTGCCATATCTCAGGCGTTGTCCTCACTCTTTCAGGGTCGCGGTTTTGGTGTGGGTCGTTAGGAACAAAGTCAGGGTCATACAACATTTCCACCACGCCTATTTCCCTCAAATACTGGATCCCCTTTTCAACTGTATCCCATTTTTTCATTGCAATCTTCAAGCCATTTTTGAAGGGATACTTTTCCTTCACGGCTGTTAACACTCGTTCCCAGAGGGAGGCAGCCTCATCCGAACATCGACTAATTCCTCTATCAATAGCTGGATCTCTGGCAATGGCACCGAGTTGGCGAGCTTCATTACCATCCAGAGACAAGCTATGGGCCCCACTGTCCCAACAGCGAACCAACCAGGAAACAAGAGTTTCATTCGGGCGCCGTGTAAACTCCTTTCTTGAACCTTGGATTTCAGTCATCTTTAGAGGCCGGCGAGTAGTAATAGAGACTTCCTCTTCATCACTCTCTTCTGCACGTCTCTTAGTTTTCCCTTTTGCCTTTCGCGATGGTGGTGGTGCTGAGGAGGGCCCTTCGCCTGGATCTTCCTCCACCTCCTCCTCCTCTTCTTCTCTTTTTCGTTCAAGACGCGAAGACACTCGTTTCCATTTCTTGCCCTCCACAGGAGCAACTGGTATTGTTACTGGTGTCTCCTGTGATCGATTAGATTTGACTTGGGGATTTTCCCCTTTAGCTTGAACCTCAGCTCGGAAACTCTCTCTCTCCAGAATGGTGTTATATAGGGCACGGTAAGCACAAGCCAAACCCCAAATAAGTTGTACCTCCCTAGATTTATGTAAGCCGCATAGTCCCTGACTCAAATACTGGCTTAGTTTCTCAGGATCCCACAGGTGTTCAAGGGTAAAATCCCATGACACTGCGGGTCCCCATGCTTCTAAGACCTTTCCTAAACCTCTCCATATTCCCTGCCAATCATCATTCTCTAGTTTTGGAAGAGACTCCTTCCCCTTATTACAAATGAATTGGAATACATTCAGGAGAATTGATGACACGCACACCACCATGACTATTAATTCAGGATTCAAAAAACGTTTGACAAACCGAGAAGAAAAACCGGAGACTGGTCTGAACATCGTGTTGTTTGTAAAATTAGCTATTCCATTTGGGATGTAACTGTTTGTGAAATTAGCCATTCCATTTGGGATGTAGCTGTTTGTGAAATTAGCCATTCCTTCTGGGATGTAAATGTCAAAATTCAAATCATACCACATTGCAAGTAGGTGAAACATAGGTGTCTCCATCAGTGCCATTAGGTACCTATATACGGTTGCAATTCCAACACACGTAAGTGCAAGATGGATTATTGGCCAGTAGGTTGTGAGTAACACCATTGCTTTAAATCCTTTACACAGCGCCCCCACGATAACGAGTGGGTTCATCAGAGGCGCCTGCTAAAAAGGGGTTAATGAATTGAAGCTAACAAAAGCAGGAAAAAAAAAAGAAAAAAAAAGGCACAACCCAGACTAAGTAGTGCTCAAAGTTTACAAATATCCCAGAACACTGGCAGTACGCCTAATCTTTCAAGGTCAGGTTTTCCAACACAGAAACCTGAACTACTGATAATGCTCCCTAACGAAGCTCTCTAAGAGCAGAGAGAAAAGAAAAAAAAAAAAAAAAAAAAAAATTCGTTCTAACAGCTAAAAAGCAGCTCGAGCCCCACGTTGGGCGCCAAAATCTGTCACGGAGTTGATCAGATCAATCTATGTCCGTGACAGGGGCGGCAGGCCTCTGCCCTCCCCCCCCACCCCGGTCCCACAAAAAATGGGAAGGAAGGAAGGGAGGAAAAGAGCAGCGGCAACAATCTATGGAGGAAAACTTATTTTACTATAATATTGGAATACAAAATAACACAATATATACAATTTAATTGAAATTGAGATTAATAAATCAGACAAGATGAGAGAGAGAGTTCCCGGGACCGAGTCAAACCTGAAAAGCTTGGAACGGCCAGGAAAGCACCCTCCTGCACCCACTGCCAGACAGCAAGAGAGCGCTCCCCCCACCCGGAAGGGCCAGATCCCGTGACTGCTGTAATGTACAGGGATAGGTAGCTGGAATTGGGGCAGTGACACTTTAATGCCCCGTACACTACATGATGTTTTGATGTGGAATACTGAAACCATAAAAAACAAAACATAGAACCATGACATTGACAGACAGCACAGTCCCTTAAATTCTGCTGCTTTTGTTTTGGGTTTTTTTTTTTTCCTGCCTGCATAAATGGGTTTAAACTTGTTTTTCCCATTCATGTGCTTTTTGCACAACAAATTGTTGGTACCATCACTGGTGATGTCCTTCTGGCAGGGTAATTGGTAGCTTAACTATAGACTAGTTGGGGACAGGTAATTTAATCAGAATTGCTTACAGATTTATGGCAGCACAGTCAAATGCTCTATGTAACTGAAAATAAGGAGTATATAGAATATTTGCTGGAGAATTTTGACCAAGGTATGGGCTTAACTACTACTGTTAGTAGCTGTAGCCCTCCTGATTGGTACCCACAAGCAAACAATGAAGTCAAAGATGTGTAATACGATGGTACAGTACCTGCTTTTAGCAGTTTGCTAATAGGAAGGAAGATACACTGCATTTGATGAATTTAAATAGCAAATGAATCAGCAAATGGAACATTTTTCTTCTTTTTTTTTTTTTTTTTTTTTTTTAACATTCCAAACCAGAGGAACAATTCAGATGCTGTAATAAGATATTCTCAAAAGCTCGTGGGATAAAGGGAATGGCTGCTTGAGAGAGTGGCATCTTTGCAATCCAGATGGCTTCTAATGGTGAATGGGAGAATCCAGAAACACTTACTTGTCTTTGTTTTCACTTCTAACATGTTTTCACAGGAAATAAGCTTTCTAAATAAATATGCCTGATGAAATGTAGAAATGTTCCATTTCATGTGCTATTGGGAACATTATCCCCCTACAGTAGAGTAGCTGAAAAACTGTGATACAACCATGGTGACACAGTTCTTCTCCTCTCCCCCCCCCCCCCCCCCCCAGCGCCCCATGAAGATTTTTTGTGGAAAGACAAGTTAAAAGTAATAAGATAAAATGTTATTATAGGACCATTGATCTTCTGTTACCCAAAAGGAGTGAATACAGGTGTCAGAGCTGATGAAGTACTAAGCTATCCCAGGCTATGCAAGGCTCAGTACAAAACAGTGAGAACCTGATCTTATCAGATCTTTTCCAACCTTAAGGCGGAGAGGGAGAGAAGCTGTTCTTTAGAATAAATAGGACTATAAAAGCTTTCCAATTCCCAAAAAATAAGACTTGGATAACAACTGCAAGTGCAGACTCCACGAAAATATAAATTCATTTTTTAAAAATTGCTTTCAAGACATTACTTGCCAAGTAATTTAATGGCATCAGATTTTCTTACCTAGTTCAATTGCTAATACAAAGATTTGGAAATGGAAGTGTTCACACCGGTGATCTATGAAGTCTCCAGCAATGCCACTGAAATGGTTGAGAGATAGCTTCCTATAGATCAAGTGTAACAGTATATGCACTTTTTCTTCTGTGCTGCTCTGTGATAGCAATAGATTCTTTTCTCTCTGAAATGTGTTGGGTTTTTTTGTTTTTTTGTTTTTTTTTTTTAATTAATCTTTACTCTTTGCTTTCCTTCCTCACACTGGAGGGAAGTAGGAGAAGATCTTTCTGGGTGCCATGGGTCTTTTACTGTAGAGATGCATCATGTCAGTAAAATGCACACCTCTGGTTCGACCTGGAGTCCAGGGATGGTGAACATGGTTGGAGTGCCCATCAAGTACCAAGCCATTTTTGTCTTCTGGCATTAGAGGTAACCAGGAGTTCTTTCCTTTGTTAGCCCATAAGGGGGCTGATCTGGGAGCCTCAGAGAAAAGGCCATCTAGGGGATTTCCACCTGAAGTAAAACTGTAATGCAAATGTATGAGACCTTACCTGCTACTTTCTGGTTTTATGCTTCAGGACAACTCTTCTGAGTTGTTTTTTTTTTTCCTGTACCTTTCAGACCTCTGTTATTCTCTCATATCTAGTTTCTCTGATTTCATTCTGCACTTCAACTTGACTAAAAGACATTCTCATAGGCTTTATATTAACTCCAGAAATCTGAATTTTGCATTTATCCACCCATGTCCTTTTCAGATATTAGATTGTTTTAGTTCGTTTTGTTTTTCCCCAGTAAAAATCCATGCTTTCTGGTCAATGAGATTAAACAAATTGACACAAAATAAAAGCTAATTAAATCATGTGATTATAAATTGTTTATCCTTAGAGGATAGCATATAAAAAATGAAAATGAATTATGTCAAGATGCAGTCTGAATTACAATAAAGTATTGTAGCTTTTGGCTGCCAGTGGCCAGGTACTGACTGAGTCAAGATGCACCTTCATATCCTGCTAGCTGCCTTTGAAGAGCAGTTATGGATTAAGTCTGACAGTACGAAAATAAATGGCAGAGTGCAGCTGAAGCTAAGCATTTATCAAGTCTGTTGTGCTCTATGCAAGGCAAGTCTGATACAATTTAATAAGATAACAGAAAGCTTAACACTTTCTTCAGGTTGTCAAAATATGGATTTATGCTGCGTGCCAATGTTACTACTGTTAACTTGATGAATTTTAAGCTATTTTCGATTCTGAGTTTAGCATCCAGATGACTGTGGTGCAATAGGAATGTTTTTCAGATGCAAAACTGAATACCTGGAATGCTTATGGCAGGAATATTCAAAGTTATGTGTTATTACCATTATAAAATCAAGGGAACTAGAGAAAACATTGGGATAATATGTCTTCTCTCTCATTATATGTTAAATGGCACTTTTCGTTCTCCAAATGTTTTGTTTCAAAATTTAGGAAACAAATCTATGAATGCAGGAATTGAGAGATTGGTAATAAACTATGAGAATATTTCTTTTTTGTTGCCCTTCTGAAATTGGAGATGCTGGACCATCTTTTCTCTGTTCATTAAATTTAACCTGGGCAAATGTGGTGTGTCTTTACCAACAAGGTTACTGTTTTGTCATTTGTTTAATATTCCCACTGATTACCAAAATTGTGACTGAGACAACATCCCTACCCTGTAGTGTCGTTGATTCTTTGTTGAAGAACCTTGTGAAATTTCACAGTGAAGTACATATGAGCCTAACTGCTGCTGGTAGCAGTAAGAGGAAATTTCAAAATTACAAGTGTTTTTTGTCCACCCGTTTAATAAATACTGGAAAAATATCAAGTCATGAATTAAATTAACCTATTAAACCATGTAGAAGGAATCCCCATGGCCTCTCAATGACTATTAAGCATACTTTTCAAAAGATGTTTTGACCCAAATGGATTGATTTCTTGTGCGTCTATGTCCTAGCACATCTTTAACATACACTACAGAACTATCTGTTCTGCAGAGATGGCAAAGACTTGGATGAATGTACTCCAATCAGGACTATTTTTTCTTACTAGCTATCGATTGATTCTTATAATATCAACTTCCAAATGACTCGCATCGTTTCTGAGAATTCCTCTCCAGTTTTGAAGGCCCTCTACACAAACAATTCTTTTTCTTCTAGCATTCCTTATGCCTCTTATTACCAGTCATACCAGCCTCAATTCAGGAAGGACATTGCCCTACTCAGGCTAATCAATGAAGGACATGGTCCAAAGCAGTTCTAGGCTCAGGCCTTTGTACTGAGAAGAGTGCAATGGAGTAAGTAGGTGATATATCCAATTTTCTGATACCATATAGAATAGGAGGATATGTTTACATAGAGAACTACTTTTTGTCAGAGAGGAAAGGAATGGCTTTGCCTTGATCTGTTTCAGAGATGATCAAAGAACAGATTAAAAAGTTTGAAAGCTCTGTTCAGCCATCATTCAGCTGTGTGCTGTGTAACAATGCTGCCATGCTTCCCCCTGCTTCACTGTCAAAGGAGTAGATAGCTTAACTTAGACAGGCTTTTTTTCTCTTGTGATGACACTGCTTCCCTCACCATTCACATGTTTTAGATAACTCCATGTGTAAAAGCTGACTTAATTTATGTTAGCAAGTGACTGAGGTAATGAAATATGCTTGAGGATAGATGAAATGAGTGGCAAATAATAGCTGTAGAACTTCCATCTAAGGACTGCCTTCTTAGTGGGGTAAGGACTCTTTTTCTACACTGGGGTTAAAGCAAGAAAGAAAAGGAATAAAGAAGACTTTCAGTGTAGTAAAATTTATGGTTTTTACAGTACAGCTTTTCCTATACTAGTTTCAGTCTCAGGCAGCAATGATCAGACTGCTGTTAGGAGAGCACCAGAGAAATAACTTGGAAGCTAACATTATACAGAATGGTAATTAGTTGAAGAGATACACAACAGTCATATCTTTAATCTCTTTAAGAATTGGAGCAGCTGAGAAGCTACTCTACATGCAGGCTTTGTACTGTCTTTTGCAATGTACATTTAGTTAATCTGCTCTTTGCTTGACTTATTGGCTTATTGGCCTGCTAAAATGCTAGCCCCTGATTAAAATTAATAGAAGATGAATTTTCAGTGCTATTTCATATAATAAATTGCCCATAATAAAATGTTTAAGTTCTCTTACCACCAACTATTGTGCTGATTGCTTCTTTGGAGTTTGATGTACGAGACATGAGGCTATATTGCTAAAATCTATTTTAATCAAAGGAAATGAAAATTATGCTATTTCTAAATGTAATATTTGATTAAGTTTCAGAAATATTCCTAATTATTTAGAAGTTAGGTCAGATCTTCTACTTTAGCAAAAGTACCAATATGTCTCGCTACTGTGAGAGCAAATGATTTCCTTTTCCTTGTTGCATTTATGCAGATTCTGGACATGTTTATCATTTCACAGTTTCTCTTAATAATAATAGTGTTCTATATATTAATTTGCATTGCAATGATAGAAACTTGAAACCAATGGGATTGATAATAATAAATAAAAAAAAATTGTGTATTCAACATTCTTTCTTTTTGCAGTCATTATACAGTGGACTGGAAAAAAGCCTCTTCAGAATAGATGCTAATCTTGTTTTCATTTTTTTACTGAAGATATTTCTTCAGAAGAATAAGGGTAATGAAGCACTGGAACAGGTTGCCCAGAGAGGTGGCGGATGGAAATGTTCAAGGTCAGACTGGACGGGGCTCTGAGCAACTCGATCCAGCTGTAGGTGTCCCTGTTCATTGCAGGGGAGTTGCACTAGGTGACCTTTAAAGGTCCCTTCCAACTGAACGATTCTGTGACTCTAAATCTGCAAAATTTGTAAGGAGATGAAAGCTGACAAAAGGTTGAGGGCAATAAGTAGTGAATAATGATATTTCTCTAGAAGAAAATTGCACTTTTTGGCATACCTTTGCTGAATGGTTATGGAGACCAAACAGTGACTGTCCATTGCAGTGGAATTGTACTAGTTGACCTTTAGTGGTACCTTCCAACTGAAATGAGCATGGTGACTCAGTGGGTGGTATTTTTCAGCAGAGGTGGCAGTGAGTCATCTCAGCTGGTGCAGACTTATGCAAGCATAGTATGCATGTTCTTGTTCTTTGCTGGTGAAAATGCACAGCTAAGAGTGGTGATTGTTGAAAAACAGTGTTTTGTAGCTGAGAATTTGCTCTATCAAATAGTGTTATCATGTTCTTTTTATCATATTTTCCATGGAAATAAATAGGAGGCATTACTTTCTGAGTAATCTATGTATTTCATGTTGGTTTAAGGGATCCCTGAGTTCACTGGGATCGAGGGCTAAATGCTACTGTGAGAATGGAGGAAGTCTACAGTTATAAAGCATAATGAATTAATTACATCTTGTTTTTTATTAAGTTGTTTTTTTAAAAGCAGAAGCTATTGTGTGAGAGTACTAGGCTCTCTTGTCTGAATTTATTTCTGCAAAGAAACCAGAAAAGGCAAAAGTATCTAATACGTTACTTGATCTCCTAATAAAAAATGGATATGAACAAATTTATGGTAAAAACATGAGAAAAGCTCATGTTGGCAGGAAATGAGTAGGTTAAGAAACAGACTTGGGCCAAGTATGAGTTGGTGGAGCTTTGGTAATGTGCACTTACAACAAATGCTACAAAGCACGTTCACTCATTAAGCGTATGAAATAGAACTTCCACTGTGTTTTCAGGACACAGGTCAGAAACTTGTAATCACCATGGAGAAGTGAGAAAAGGTTTAAAAAAAAAACAAAAAAAAACCCCAAAAGTTAACGAAGGCTGCTGTAATGACAATCTAGTGTTACATCTAAGATGGCAAAGATTGAATGCACTATGATGTGCAATTCAGTGTAATATTCAACGTTACAAAAGTTGAATGATAAATTGAAACTGCACAGCATGAAATAGGGAACAGTAGCCAACACTGAATGTTAGGAAGGGATCAAATATTGTATGAGATAATTATCCGAACAAGTTTCAGGTGAATATAATGCACTGTTCAACTTATTGGGAAGTCAGATAATTTAAAGAGCATGTACTGGAAAAGTGCAGTAACAATGGACTGGCAGTCAGATTTAAAAAAAAAAAAGAATAATATTAGGCTGAACTAGCACCTCACCATTTTACTGAGCAGTGGCCTATTGTAAGTCACAGATTACAGTGCAGAGAAGAAAAGAAATAGAGATAGTAGGGTTTACAAAAAGAAAATGGTCATTTTGTCTATTAAGTGAGAGTCTAACTCAGTGCAATGTAAGGATAAAATCAGTGATTCATAAATGTAAAGGCAATAAAATGGAAATACAAGATGATTCGATGATCACTTCATTTGGAAGACAGTAAGCAGTCTGGTAGTTTTAGCAGCAAAGATAAGATGCATAAAATAACAAAATTCTCAGAACCCTGATCTTTTTGGGGGCCATAACAGAAATTCCTTCTGAAAGGAGAATATGTTAGACAGGTGTATCCTTTTCAGTCCCTGATTTCTCTTTAAATTTACTTATTTTCAGAAGAACAAGGCTATTTATCTTTCCTCCCTAGATTAATGAATCATGAAAAAGAGCGATTGTGATTTCTAGTTCTCACTTAACAGGAATGCCTTAAAACAGAATAGTGCAACTTTCCTTCTCGTAATTAAAATCTTGAGGATTTTCTGTGTGCACATTAATTTATTTTTTTTAAAATGCTGAAACACAAACCCAACATCAATACTGTGTATATTTCCAGGGATTTTACTTCAGACTAACTCTAATTTGTTCCTCTGGAATAAAATCTCATTAATAGCTGATGCTTTACTGCATGAAGCAAAGAACTGAGCAGGGAAAGATCATCAATCTATCTAGCTAGTTATCTATATGTACACACACAAACACACGCACACACACATTGGTTTAAATATATGATTAAAGCACATAAATTAATAAAGATCTTGAAATAAAGTAAATCAAGAAATGTAGTAAAGACCTTGAGCTACTCAGAATTTTTGAATCCCATGTTTATTCTTCACCTTAAAAGGTTATGATCTTCTCTTTATTCCTTTCCTACAGGGCTGTCAGATCTGAATGAGCTGGTTCTAAAGACAACATTCTAAATTACTACAGCGGTTTAAATTGTAGTAGCATTTATATAGAATTATAAAACTGATGCACTGATTCTTTAGTCTTGCTTCTGATATTTTTAAATAATTATAGTAATTGCTTGCACTGTAGCATACAGTGGCCCTACTCACAGGTTAAGGAACCTGTTGTGCTAGTCACTACAATAATCACAAAGAAAAAGATGTCTGAAGTTGTGTACCAAATACAATTCAGCTGTTAGTATGTGCAGAATTCAAAGCTGATAAATAGCTTAATTCATATAAAGGATCTATTTTGTATAGACACAATTTCACCTTTTCCAAGTTTACTGTGGGAGTAGTAACAGAGTATTTTTATTTGGAATTAATAGAAAAATAATGAAAGATGCATCTGTTTGTTTTCATTTTCTTGTATTTGTGTGTAGCTTTTTGTTTTCTTCTTTAGGAAGAGATTAAATCTTACGTTGTTCAGCCAAGTGGAAGCCATAGGGCTTGGGCCAGGAGCATATAAGCAAAAAAGTATCTGCATTTCCTTGAAAAAGGCTTTTTGAGAGAAGAAAGATGGGGGGGGGGAAAAAGGCTGAAATGGCTTGTTTCTATAAAAGAGACTTCTGCACTGTGACTAGCAGCGCAAGGCAAAGAACAAATGTGTTTGTCCCTTGCTCTAGTAAACCACTGAACAAGCTGAGATCAGAAGTTAATCAGTGATGGCACTTGATGTATCAGCACTTCATGTGAAATGATGACTTGAAGGAAAGGCCAAATCGGCACGTGACAGGAAGGTTATCTGTGATGTGACAGAAGAGAAATGCTCCTTGCAGAAGCATTTTGGATGGCTGTCAGTAAAGAAATCAGTACTCATAAGATCTGTTGAAGAAAAGTGTTGAGGATGTAAGATTAAAGCTGGACAAAACATATGGAAGAAATACGGCCCAGTGATCACAGAGATGGGGAAGTCCAAGTCCAACTGGTGTCAAAGTAAGGGACCTCATCAAAGAGTATCCAAGAGTGATTCTCCCGAGCCCTACTAGCCCCTGGTCCTCTCTCTGAGAAAGGTAAGTTATAAATTCTTCTGGAAGAGAACTAATATAAAAACAGAAAAGACAAGGATGGCAATACTGACCACAGAAATAACCCTTGGATATATTAAAAGGAAATTTGGGACAGGGGAGGTTGACCAATACAGTACAGTTAAGGTATTATTATCTCATTTGGTTTTATGCAAGTCAGACTAACGAATAGAAAGTTGAAAGATCTTTTTCCCATTTCCCTTTCTCATATCATCTCAGTAGAAGCTGTCATTCTAGTTCCTCAAATAATTTCCTGGAAAGAAAAATAACAGGAAACACTAGACTTAAAAAAGATAATGTTTCTAAAAGCTAACAGAGAGAGAAAAAAAAAAAAATAATAAAATCCAGACCCAAGAACAGCAAACCAGAGTTTTACACGCACTCTGCAAAGATAGATACCTGCTTCTTGTCATTGTAGGTCATTCTTCAGTGCTTCATCTTGATATGAATAGATCCTTCAAATAGTTAACTTAGCCAAGGGAGGACTCAGATCAATTCTCCTCACTCCAGCCATGCCTCCTTCTAAATCAATAATGGTTGATGAATACCTCTGCCAAGCTCACAACATGGACACAATGGAAACCCTGCTTTTTCAGAAAGTGCCTTTGGAAGCCCTTTGGATAAGAGGTGCTTTACTGCTTCTCTGTGAAATCTCAGCAATGAAGCTGAATTCCTGATGATGCTGCCATTCTGCAGAAGCAGCGCTGTACTGGTAACCTGCACCTTTCTGCTCTTTGAGGATTTTAGCTATTTGAATTCTTTTCCAAATGAATTCAAATGCACACTCTATACAGCTTTTATCTTTAAAAGAAGCTTTTTTTTTTTTTTTTTTTTTTTTTTTTTTTTTTTTCCAAGCTAGCTTCTGCTTTCAAAACACATCAGACTTTGTTTCTCAAAAAATCTCTCTCTAATAACTGGAGAAATGACTTGATTATACTTAAGTTTTATAAGCAATGCAAGCTATCTGAATTACAGTTGAGTTGGGGGGGGAGGTTCATGTTGTGCAAAAATAAGGAAAAGGTAGAACTTTTTTTTTCTAGCAGTTCACATACATAATTGAAATCTCTAAACTGCAGTAAAAGAACTAGAAAGATGTTCAGTAAAAGCCGTGTCTACAGGAGCATTATCCATAATTAACAATACTTTACAGGTTACTTATTTAAAAAAAAAAAAAAAGCAACCAATAATTAATGATAAATATCACTTTTTGAGGGCACGTGTAACTGAAGTTACAAGCATACTACTCCAGCATATGCAGTCAGGCTTGGCAGTTGGTTATAAGTACAGATTTATGGCTAGAAGGATGCATTCTCCTTGAAGCTGTTTGTGCAACCTACTTAGCAGAAGAAAGAGATTTCCTGGAGATTTCTTTTAATTAGCTGGAACAAGCCATTAGTAAAACAAGCAACTAAAACCATAAGTATATAAGCTATTAGTCTTCAAGCATAGTTTATACAAAAATAATAATTAAAAATATATCCTAAAATTCAATAAGGGAGCAGCCAGGTTCAGTAATAACCATTTCTGCATGGACAACAGTGTTTATAAGAGCCTAGGAAGGGAAAAGATAGCAGTCTGTCAGTGAAGATAACGAGCAGAGAGGACAAACTTGTTCCATATTAATATGGTTTATGCCCCTTACTTCTTAAGCTCCTGAAAGGCTCCACTTATCCTTGTGGCAATTAGGAGTAATCATCAGTGCCAATGATGCATTTGTACTAGGTTATTAATATGAGGAAATGTCCTTTCCAAAAAATTTGAATCAGATGAACTTTAAAGTTTAAAACATGCTAGTGCACTTTGTCTGTTTACTGGAGTAGCCACTTCCCATGAAGTATGATTCAAATATGAATTGTGTGGTGCACTTCCAGGGGCTCACATGCAGGAATAGATCTGTTCCTTCTATTAACTGTAATGAGAATTGCATGATTCATTCTGCTCACACCAGGCTAAAATGTACCCCTGCGGTTCAGTACTATATATACTGACTTGAATGAAGCTTTGTGTAATAAGATTTAAATTGTAATGAGTCATTATGTCAACCTTTTTTGCTGGTATTTTACATAGTGAGTCTACTGCATAGTATGAGGTATGCTACAGGAGAAAATCCTAATAAGTATGATAAGATAGCAGTGGGTAGATTAAATAATAACATTTGTTTTTTAAAGTTTTGACAAAATTTGCCATAGTTATGGTTTTAAAAAGGTTGGGTATTTGTGTGTGTATCACAGATGTTATCACCAGTCCAGAATCCATCACATTTAGATCTGTGTCCTCCTTTGCTTTCAGTGGGAAAGTTATTTTTGTTTATAGGGGCTCGAGGTGATGTCCAAGTAGTTCTTCAAGAATGTTTCAACATGCATGCACACTCGCACAGTTTTCTAATAATCCTTTTATCTGCCTGAAGCTGAAATAACTTTCTCGTAAGGAAGTGTTATTGAGAGTTACTTATAAGTAACTAGATGCAGACATTGATTTCATTAAAAAAATAAGTACAGTCCCAAAGAGCTTTTGATATATTTTTTTTTTAATTGGATAACATGTAGAGTATAAACATAAACTGCTTTGCTGAATGGAAGTTGGGGAAGTTATTTTTGTGTTTACTCAAGACAGTGTTAAAAAAACCTCTACCAAACAACATTAGCCTGACAGTGACGAAGGAATGGCTATTTTCTGCAAAATTAAGATCTTGCCTTCTTCTAGTGATTACCTATAAAGTTCCTAAAGAAATATGCCCCAGGATTCCATTTAGCACTCAGATTTTAATTGGCAGATCTTTCTGATCTGCTGAAAAAGTATGTGACTTCTAAGCTTAGACTATGCCTCCCTAGTGCTGGAAACAACCACTATGATCATGTAGTCCAACCATCAACCCATCACCTCCTTGGAAACTAAACCACGTCCCTCAGACTGTTTGCTTTTTGTCCCTTTAGTGTAAGCTTTTTGAAGAGTGAAGTTAATTCAATGAAACATATATACATGTAGTCAGATAGGTGAGTGTGTATCTGCATTTGTCCACAGAGCACTGTTCTCTGACTGGTTCCTAAATAGTTCCTATTTAAATGGCCAGTGCAACTATTAACCTCCTTCTATCCTTCTGAACACTTTATGTCTCAGAATCTAGAATCATCAATCAAAACACTTAATATTACAGATGAGGGAAGTGGGAAGATTGACCAGTTGACTGAAGCTTAAAGTTTCTTACAACCTGTCACAGTGGCTTGTATTACTCTAACATTTGCACTCTTGCTTCTTTTAAATAGGTTTTTACAAGATAACTACCAGAAGCAGTGAAGTGAAAGCCACAGAACTGGCAGACATCATCAGTGTCTAATAGCTAATGTCCTTCCTCCTTTTCTCCTGTTACATATTCTCTGTGAAATGGTGTCAGTGCACAAGAAGACAATCAAGCCTGCTTTTTATTTTCCCAACCCATCCTTACTGTGTACCTTGTCTCACCTCCCAGCAAACTGGTAAGTATTTTAGGATTGTTTTACTTGTCTTCTTTGCTGGCAGCTCTTCCTGCTCTCGTTAGTACATGAACAGCTAATTGTGTTGAGCAGGTTTGACTTGGCAAGCAACTCACAAAGTATATGGGAATCTCAGAGAAGCCCAGCACCAGACGTCATTAATTCTAGTCATATTAGGTAAGTGTTTCAATGATATGCTCTGCTTCTTAACAGAAGAGACACTACAGATTTCTTCCTAAGCCTTCTCATTGTGGTATCAAGGTACATGAAAAATATTCTCATAACTAATTAGAAATCGGTCAGAAATTTAGTGTGGAAGAGAGATTAATAGAGTAGAGAATCAAACTCAATCTAGTGGCTCAATATCTAGCTTGTTATCTCAGTTTAATTTTTTTTATCTGTGTCTTAATTCAGGAACAGGCAGAGAATATTGCACAACTACTTTAAAGAAGAACAAAAAAAACAAAAAGAGCCAAAATGTAGCACTGCAGACTCAACATTTTTATTTTTTTTTTTCCTGATAGGATTATGAATTATTTAAGGTTTCCTCGTCTTCAGAATGCCCAGTTGAACACACTGAAATATTCAGAGACTGGAATGTAAAAGATTATGATGATGATTCAATAATTCTTGCCAACAACAGAAATAAAAATCTTGCCTTTTTCTTAATATTTTAAATACAGAGAATTCATTTTTCTCTTTCAATTTGTGACACTGTACCAACAAACTGTTCAAGATATATCAGTGTTAAATGAAAGGACATAAAAGCATATAGCTGAAATGTAAATGTATGTCATCAGTCTATTTGTATCTTACTTGAAAATGCTTCACCCCCTTTTTATTTTTTACTCTGTTCTTTGCAATTGGAAAAACAATATTGCTTATGTGTGCACTGGCAATTAAGTCTGGCATTCCTTTGGGTTGTTTGCTTTCTTTTTTTCCCTTATTACTAGTTCTTTTCTTGGTGCTCACAGGAGAACTTTGCAAAGCTGAATACACAAGGTTCTTTTTCAACACTAGTATTGATTTTCTTTTGTCTTTTAACAGACAGCAACCTGTACCCAACATGAAAAAAAAATAACAAGCAGATGGTACTCAAACAGCAAAATCAACATTCTTATTCTTCAGTTAATGACTAATGTGAGCAAGACAAGATCCAGCAACACTCCAACAGAACGGAAGAGAGTCCTTCATTCCCAAAGTATCAATGGTATGGTCAATAGTTAAATCCAATAAATGGTATTTTTTCTCCTTCTTGAACCTGTAAGTTAAGAAATGAGAGCTCTTTTTCTTACCTGAGCAGGCTTTTCCATGTACATGAATTACTTAACTGACATTGCCTTTCAAAAAGAGCTGCAAATATGTTAAGCCAGGAGGGTAAAGAAAATGAACCTATTCATTAATTAGCATTGTCATATAGTCCAAATATGCACGGTATGGATTTGAAGATGGATCTCCACCTTTTGTGTGTAACTTGGCAGGTGTACAAGTGACAGTGTATCAGCATTTTGTGTAAACCCTTGTGAAAGTTCTGTCCTTTGTGAGATATGGATTTAGGAGAACCAACATGTAGATGGACAGGTGGTTAACAGAAAATAGCAGGCTGAAGAGAAGATACACACATGCTAAGAAATAGCATTTAAATTCTTCTAAGGACTGATGGTCCAGCTGAACCTGCAAAAACCGACAGAACTCCAAATTGTACTGAACTTGTTCAAAGCAGCTGGTACATAGTAGCATCAACAATGGGCTGTATCACATGGATCATATCCAGGAAGGTGGAGGTTGCTGTATTCTGACAAAGACCCTGGTGTAATAGATGCACACTAAAGGGTCTCCCAGCCACTCTCCCCGTTGGCCTCCTATTGCTACTACTCCTACTCCATCCACGTAACTGCAGGTAACCCTATGAGAGCATGTGTGTGTCTGAACTGTAAGTGGATGTATGGTGCGAATTAATTATTATAAAGCTGTGCCTAATAATGAAAGCTTGATTCTATTAATAATATAAATGTATGTGAACTTAAGTAGTAAAAGATGTTTTAATAAAAGGTGTTAAATAATCTCTCTCCCCAGCTTGATCGCCTACCAGAAAAAGTGGTATTTATTATAATGAAATTTCCTTTCTACTTGGAAAAGACAAGAGATAAACCATTGAATGCAGTGCGCTAGGTAGCTGTAGAGAGAACCCTCCCCCCCCTTCATCTAAATGTTGAGCAGTAGCTTTATTTCCTGAATATACCCATTCATTATCTTCTACCGGCAATAAACACCTTACTAAAAAGAAATTGTAAGATCTTTATGAGCCTTCAGTTCATGTTAAGTTTAAAAGGGTCGTATTCCTTTGTTTTGACAGTGGGAAGGATTCTGGTTTACTTTTAGATGTTTTTAAACGTTTACTGGAGCCAGAAGGCTGGATCATCAGTAGACATAATGTATTATCATTAACTTCATGAGGCAATTTCTCATGTACAATTTTGCTAGTGCAGACATTCTAGCTTTTAGTTTAATTGAATTTGTTGATAAATCTGTCAGGACATGCTTTCTATACATGTTTTTTCTACAGGAAAAAAATACATTTTTACAGAATAAAATTCAGTTCATGAATGAGATTGGAGAAAAAGCTCATTTACAGTTTACTCACATATTTAACTGGTTTCTAATAAGCAGTAGAAATTACTTAGATTGGTCCTTTCTTCATTTGTAATTTTCCCATTAACATCTGAAAAACAGGCAATGAGAAACAAACCCTATGCTGAGATCACACATTTTAGCAAATGTTTTCTTTAAATATTACCGAATTTGTCATCATTGAAAATGGAATGATTTTCATTTTATCAACGAGGGCAGTAAACAAATGCACTATTGCCTGCAGTGTCTTTGTATTAGAATTTCAGTTTCTGCACTTGTCCCCAAGGCCAAGGAGCATGACTTTATTTTGCCAACGTGCTGTGTTTCATCAGGTTGTGTCTTAGTATATACATGTTACTTTAGATCTAAGTAGATGTGACAGAAGGTAACAGACTATACGGTGGTGCTGCAGTGTCAGCCTGCACACCAGAAACATTAGAAAATACAGTGCTGTAAGCACGTTGACTGGAAAGCAGAAAGCAAACATAGCCAAGATCTGTTTTTGTTTTTTTTTTTTGACATGAAGTCAAATAATTGGAGCACACATGCTCCTTCATTGAAAACAAACAAACAAAAAAAAAACAAAAAAAACAAAAAAAACACACCACCTTGTTACTGCCATGAGAATAACAGTTTGCTTTTCCTTTTGGTTTGGCGGCAAGTGATTATCACCTTCAACTGAACCGAAGGAGACAGCGAGGCAGACTCAAATACACTGTAGGTACAGGGAAAAGGAAGCAGTGACTACACACAACTGAATGTAACAGATTTTATTCTTGTATGCTGTAATAATATTTTTTTTTTTCCTTTTCTGAATTTGTGGTTTTGCTGTTGTTTTCCTGCTGAAGAGCACTGTTTGTTTGTATAGGAGAAGCCTACTGCCTTCAGCTGGCCTATTTTTAACAACCTTGCTTATTACAATGCTACATTTTGAATCTCCTTGACCACGATGCGAGATGTTCTACTTAAAGCTTTTTTCATGTTATTGCATTGAGAGAATTCACTTCAGCAGCCCTGAAAGCCATTCCAGGAATAAGACTTGATCCTACACTCAATTATCTGTCCACATTCCATCAAACATCTAAAAAGAGGTTAAACAAAATGGAAGGACAATGAGGCCTAGACAGTAAATGTTCTTTGCGAATTGACTTTCTTCTTTCCCCTTAATGCAACAAAAATGCTAGCAGGCATCTTGGCAGTATCAAAACCAGCCTCACTTTCATGACTGCCATACTGTTTTACAAACTCAATTGTCAATCATTTTAATTTCACTGTAATTTATATTAAAAAAAAAAAAAAAAAAAATTGAAGAGGAGGACTCATACCTTAAAAGAAGATGCAAGACCAGTGTGATCATGCAGAACAATACTGTCCTTATAAGTTATTAAAACCATTCAGTAGGAGAATGGAAATAAAATTAGGTTATCTGAATTCAAAGTCCTATTTTATTTTCATTGTCATTTGGCTTTTGAGAATCGACAGCCTTATCCAATCATTATAATCTTTCTCATTTGATAATTACGGAATTTTTTTAAATAAACAACTTTGAAAGTTTTTACCTGGCCTGCTTTTCAGGCTTTTCAAGTAGAAATTTTCAGCAAAATGTCTGTTATTTCACATCATTCAGTAATGTGAAGAAATACACATTAAGTCACCCTACCTTCTTGTGTTACCAAGTGACATTAAAATGAGCATGAAAGATGAGAAGTGACTATGGCCCATGTGTGTACTTAGGACAACTTGTAACAAAACTTCAGCATACTCAAACAAAAATGGAAGATAATCTTTTGATAGCAGTTGCTATGGTTGTACACAACCATGGATTTTTTAGCATGCTAATGGATATGACAGCACAAGAGTCAGGCAGAGAAAGCGTAAATGCCTAAGTGGAAATTCAGTGAACAACCCTAAGGATTAAAGTGCATCAGATCCTTACAGCAAATGACCCAGGCCCACTTTCAGTTACTGGAAAATACCTCCAGTGCTTTTATGAAGTAGCTCTCTCTTTGAGGTTTCAAGGACAAAATAAAGAGGATTTATTTTTTTTCTTCCTTTTTAAAAAACAAAAACAAAAACAAAAACAAAACAACTCACTGCAGAATTACTTGATTTTTTAACTATTTCTCCCTGTATCTGAAACACCTTCTAGGAGAAGTCATACACAGTTCTACACTTCACAATGACTCTAGGATTTTTACTTTTAACATCCTGTCATCTGTATAACAGGAGCTTGTTTGTCTTCCCTCCGCTGCTATACAATGGCTTCATTTCATTTTTGAAAAAGTGTAAGAAAATACCCAGGCCTCAAGACAAAAAATGTTCAAAGCTGAGTTTTTGATCATTTAAACATCAATACTTCTGGCTGCACACAAACTATTCAGAATCCTTTCACAGAGTTGGCAGAAAGCAAAGAGACGTTTTTCATAGTACTGCTAACAATTAAGCCTCTTGTCTCCTAAAGGCTAGCTCATACCTTTGGTTGCTTCCTGTCCCAAACAGATTTGGTCACTGTCAGCCTCAAACAGGAACCAATAATGACTTACATGCATTGATCTCAGTTACATGGTTGCTAGAATTGTTATTTAAGTTGTTAATGTAAGAACGTAGGCTATAACGGAGAAAATATAAGCTTCACAGGGGAGAAACAAATAGTAATGTTTTTCTTCTTTAGAAGTAAAGCTCACTTAGTCCAGCCCTTAAATTATAGCAAATAGTTTGTCCAAGACAAAGTTGCTAAGTGACTCAATTTATTGCCTAGCATGCAATACTCAAATCCAAGACTGTGCAGGACCAATCCTTATCAACATTTTTCCAGGAACAGGTAGCTAATGGTCTAAATGGCAATGGATCGAATCTCCATCCTTACTGAATCAAAGGTTAAGAAATACCTTTGATATTGTACAATCTATTGTACAATAGATTGCAGGTACAATTTTCTCTATATATAGAAATAATCTCTCCCCCTCTACAAGGAGAGGAGAGCAGATTTCCTCAAACCTCAAAAATCACGTTCAGGCCTTGGAACACAGCCTGGAGAAAGTCTGCAGGGCACCATACTGAACATGACCACCGTACAAGCGTCTGCACATTTTCATGGAGATTCAGTCACTTAACTAATATAAAAGTCAAAGTGTACAGTTTGTTTCTTCTTTCTGGTCACTTTCATCTTTAGAAGACTGTCTATATTCCAACTTTTCAATAATCAGATGTTCTTACACGTTTGGATCTTTACACAGCAAATCAAACTCCTCTTAACTGAAATTTTTGGTGGAGGAAGTTAATTCAGATGAGGCAGAGACAGTCTGAGCTCACAATATTTAATAAATTCCATTCAGTAAGAATTAGGTGCAGGCTTTATCCAGCATTCCAGCACTTAATGAAGAAAAGCATTAGCATCAGCAAGGGTGAAGAGAGATAGCCATAAGAAGATGTGTATTGAGTTCATTCAACAAATACAGAAAAACACAACTATTCCACCCAATACTTCTTTCTCTCCCATAAGCTGTTCCTATTTCTCTACTTCTAAAACAAGGAGCTACAAACTGGAATAAACTCTGCAATTTCATTACCTAATGTTGCATTTTTGTCCACTGCATGTCACCATACATCCAATCTTGCTTCCACCATTTATTTGGTGACACCATGTAGCAGAAGTCTAATGAGACATCTTCCAAACAATTTTACTCACTTATTCTCTCCTAATGTATCCAAACAGCCTAACTGGAACTCACAGAGGACGTTACAGACATTTGAGTATCATATGTATATTTGGAAGTAAAATTTATACCAGTACTGGCAATAAAAAAAGTACCAAGAACTTTGGGTTTAATTTGTTGGCAGAAATAGAAATGAAAAACTGATTACTATCTTTAAAAGCTAATGTTAATTGGCTTATTAGTCGGAGAGTGAGGAAATATTTTTTGCAGCCATCATTTTAAGTGAGAGGACTAAGTTATGCAAAATAACATTGAGAATCAAATAATGAGAAAAATAAAACCCAAGGCCAGTAATGTTGTAGCAGCAATAATTTAACAGCAAATGTATGAACAACGGAACAGTATTCTTTTAATACTGTTTAGCTGCAAAGAATCACTGTTTATCCCTTGAATTAATTGTTGTTTTTTTTTTGTTTGTTTGTTTGTTTTTTTGTGTTTTTTTTTCCAGTTATTACATTCAATAAAGTGTATGAGAAAGCAAACCATTGATTTACTGCTGTCAAGGAGTACTTAGTGTAGCAGTTTAAACAAAGCATGGCTGTCTCCATATATAATTCATGTTTATTATGAATGTAAAGGAGAAGAAAAATGCTACAAGACTACATGCAGGCTCAGCTATGTAAATTCCTGTTGTTTTCTGAATGTAATAAATACAGTGTTTACCTGTGGAAATAATTTAAAAAAATTTCCTGCACTGAATTGGTACTTTCCAGAAGTCAACGTTAAAAACATTCTCCGAACACTGGCTACTTCATTCCCAACTAAAGCAAATCATTTGTTCTGTAAAAGCAGTCTGGATTTGCTGCTTTATTCTTAATGTGCTTGATACATATGCATCACAGATCTTCAAATAGATCTTAAAACATGTCCTGGGTTACTTTTTCTTTTTCTTTTTTTTCTTTTGAGGCATAATACTGATTTAAAGAATGCAGCATAGCTCAATCTTTTTCCCCCTTCTTGAAATCTTGTTCTTGTTTTATTGAGCTATTTGTAATTCAAGTAGCGTTTAGATATAAAAAAGGGCATTCACATGCTGTCACTCTCAAAAACCTAAATGTTGAGTTGAGTTATATTTTGGATTTAGGCTAGTAATATATCAGTGGTTATGTCAAGTAGTCTTTGAAATGCTGAACTTCTTGTTTGCTCGATTTCATTAGCTGATGTTTTCTCCTTTCCCAGCTTTGAGCACTGCATTATAGCAATGAGCTTTCTCTCTTTTTTTGTAATGTCTTCAGTGGATAACCCTCTCCTTTTCTCTTATCCTAATAAAAAACAGAAAATCACTTGGGCTTTGTTCCTCAATTACATATTCACCATGTAAACTGTGACATGGGAAAAGTAAAAGTTCTAGGTGCACATTTCTAATTAAAATACCATTCCAATTACTAACTTGAAATCAGAATCCTACTGTGTAGTGGTTTATTATGAAATGTATCTGAACAAAGCAACAAAGCCCTCCACGCCCTTTTTATTTTTCCTGTCTCTTCAGCAAAATAATAAGCCCAGAACACCAAACTAATCAGAAATAGCATATCAGAGTGAATGAGAGCATGTTTAAGTCCCCTGAAGGCATAATAATGATAGTGCTTGTTAAGGTCACTATTTTCATTTCAAACTACAGCAACAACTCTTCAAAAAAATAAATTCACAACCAAGAACTCAGTATTAGCACAGTGTCACAGCATACTTACAGATGTTATATCATGTCTGAGTACTGAAAATAACCCTGGAGTGAATAGCTTCAATTGCTTAAATACAGGAACTCATTTAGACCATAGAGAACAATCAACCAGAAATCATAAATACTCTGGATAACAGAAGCCACCAATCATCATCCAATTACCTGTGTAGATAGGCTGTATGCTTTTAGAGAGAGAGTTGCTGTGTTAATTCTTGTCTGTTTCTTTGCCTGTAAGGTCTTCAAAAAATAATAAATCTGATCTTGAAATAAATAAGGTTTCAACTTTTCTTATACTTTATTATAATTCTTAGCAGATTAGACTTGGTAAGACTCTTAGCATTTTGAATCTTAAAATACAGTCTTCAAATAAGCTTGTCTTTGCTGACCTGTCACCTCTAAGTTATTTGCAGAGAACTTCGATTAAGTAGCATTAACTAAGTCTCTTCCTTAAATGATTTGGAAAAAAAGTAACTTTAAATAGGTCATTAAAAAAAAAAACAAAACTTTCTGCAGTACTTTCCTCTCTCTTCCCTACAGTGTGCCTTAATAGGTAAAGCCCTGTCTGCATTTGCAAAGGGTTGCAGCCCTTACTGCCAACACAGACAAGGTGTTCAGTTAGACAGGTTCTGTCAGAGACCTCAAAGCTTTCAGTGTGGACCCTATGCCTATTGGAAGTAACATATTTTACACGGAAAGTATCTTTCTCACTCCCAACTCCTATAATCTCTGTAAATTTTTGAGTTCTGTACAGCATATTCAGAACTCTCTGCAGTCCTATTTCATTAGTGACTGAAGTAGTCTTTTTCAGCTGTCGGTCATGCCAGAGATTTTACCTACCTTTGTTCTTACTTGCCTCTAGGAAAATGCCATTCTATCTAAACAGATCTGTGATTTTTTTTTTTTTTTTTTTTTTTAATCGGAACAAACTGAAGTTGTATTTTTGTGTTTTGTAGTTATGATTGAAGTTGTAGTTTAATTATAACACCAACAAAAGTTTTAAATGGCTTATGTTTCTCCAGGCTTATCAATGGTCTATGAAAGAAGCCCCACTGTGTGAAATTAAATTAATCTGCACAAGTGGCCTGGCCAGCCTATAAAGCACATCTCTTGAACCCTTTTTTATAGCATGCTAGAGAAAAAGCTTAGGGCAGAGCACTATTTTAATTTCTCACATTCTTTTTTTTTTTTTTTTCTTTTTTTTTCTTTTTTTTTCTTTTTTTTTTTTTTTGGACAGAGGCATTCAAAAATAAAAAACTCTTAATTTTTTATTTTATTTTTTTTTTCTAAACTGCAAGCAAAGTCTGGGCCTTGGTCTTGAGGAGGATTCTGATCATTTTTGTCAAGTCCCTTTCAAAAGTCAATTGCCACTAACAGACTTCAACCTCTTCTACAAACAGCAAACAGTCACAGAAGTTTTTAAACCGGTATGTGAAACTAGACTCTATCTCTGACAAATTGGCAACCTAGTACTGAAAAGCTTTTGTGATAATCAGTGGCTCCCATCGTTCCAGAATCTCCAGATCTTACTAAAGGAAGATAGTAATCACGCAATTTCATTAGAAAATGCATTTATTTTACCTTTGAGAACTGCACATACAGCTAAAAGTTGTGTTATTACGTGGCCAGGATACCACATTGCATACTCTTGGCTGTGCATTGGGAAGTAACCTACAGCAGAAGTGATATGACTGCACGTATTTACTTTCCAATAAAAACACCCTTCTTGAAACACTTTCAGCTGACCTTTTTTCGTCCTGTTAACTAGAGGAGTTGTTACCAACATTGGTTTAGATGGAATAGTTGCTTAAACATGACATTTAGGATTCTCTCAGAGGTGAGATGAATAAGGCACCTTTTCCCAATCAGTGAGCAATGGCTTACATGTCTTCCCATTCTCCTTATCCTCAGCTCTTTCTAAACACAGCTTGTACATAAGTACCTCTGTAGAGAATGCAGCAAAATTTCAGCCTGTAGGAAGTTTGAGCTGTTAAGAAGATGAGCACAGCACTAATAAAATCTAAACACTTATAGTCAAATCTTGTTTCTGATGCTGCTAAATAGGAACTTACAGCTTAACATAATAGGCAATTTAACATATAAATGTGCCCCATAAAAGCAGGATGTTGGCAGTGCAAAACTATAAATGTTAACCTTTGGGCAAGCTGTTACAAATGTGCTGCAGGCTCTTGCAATTTTAATGAACTTGTTTGTAAATACAACATTTTGTACTAAACACTAGGGATAACACACACCCAATGATGAACACCTTCAGAAATGCAGAGTTGTGGGAGTTCATCAAGAAGCACTGGCCTACAACATTAGTCACCTTCTTTTGAAGTGAAAAGCCCTGCCATTCTGAAGCTATATCTTAGTCATCTATTATCAGTCACTTATGTCAGAAGGCAACATTTCCCCTCAGAAGTGTGACTGAGAAACAACACATAACTCTCCTAACAGCATTAGAGAAGATATATTTGTAACTCCAAGGGTTTGTACTCAAAACTTACATCCTAGTTAGGTACAGACATTAACAAATGCCGTTTTCGCAAGTCACTACTTTTGGTAAGTTTCTGGAAAGGCAGAAGACATTGTAAATGTAGGAAATCAATACTAACTGCAAACTTATATCAAGCTAAAAGCAACTAATGGTTGAGTTGTGATCTACCACTACTACAAGTGAAGACACTTGTAACCTTTTGCTGAAGGTAATCTGGGTTTGATGAATCAGTGTCTATGTATCTCCAAAATCAGATGACCCTGTAGAACAACCAGACCAGTTGCTCTCTTTTGGGAGAAGCATTTGCACACATTTTCCACAAGCTTTACTGCTCGTTAACACATGAAGTACAATTCACCTTGATAGCAAGTATGTTTTCAGATCAAGCCTCTCATGTCATTTGTCTTTGTAGGCCACTTGATTCTGAAGTATAATTATTTGTAACTATTGTTTCAAGCTAGGTGTGAAGAAGATTGACAGGAGTGAATACTGTTTCTTTTTCTAACCAAATTCACTGCCAAACTTTTTTGCTTTATGCCCCATGATTGCCTCAGCAAAATACCAAGTTTTCAGTTCAAGTTCACATTCCTTAATAACATGATGTCTGTTGAAACTTGCACTTCTCATAACACTTTTACCTTCTTGTTCCTTAATGCAAGTACTCACAGAACTGTACTTGCTGTGGGGTTCTTTTCTTTAGTCACCAACCTTATCTGCCAGCAAAGCATGGATCTAGATAATTCATACAGAGCAGCAAAGGTACTTAAGAATTTCTTCTCGCAGTTTTATGAATATATGTATGAATACACACACACACACACACACACACACACACACACACACACACACACACAGAGGTAACAATCTGGAAAGAGGGGAGTAAAGTCATGGACAGTTTGCAATTATGTGGCACAGCCAGTGAGAAAAGCTCCTCCAGCACTATGCTTTAATATGCAGAACAGAATATCCAATTTGGATCCTAGAATATTTATAAGTAAACATTAAGCAGATTTTTTTTTAAAAAAAAAACTTTTACTTACTCAGAATTACAAATTTATGTTTCTCTCAATGTACAGTTCTCCATAATCTCAAGACAATCTTTACACATCTCATTCCCAATCCAGATCTACTATAAGAAGTGCTGAAGTTATTAAAAGCTGAATTATTATTATTTTAGTTTCACTATAAAATCACAAGGTCATTTCTCCTCATTCAAGCAAGCAAACAGTCAGAAATCATCTTCCATACCCCCCATGTAATACTCAAAAAAGAACCTACAATTCAGAAAACCTAACTTTATATTGCTTTAAAAGTATTCACTGGCTGCTTTGTAACACCTTTGCTTGTACAGTTCCATTTCTTTGCAGCACCATTGGACTCAAAGTGAGAAAGCTTGTTTCTCTTGGGAAAAGAACCCATCCACTGGATGAGTTCACTCTAATTTACTTGAGCCAAGACTAGGAGATCTACACTAGCATAAGAATCGTGGAACCGCTTAGGATGGAGGTGACCTTAAAGATCATCCAGTTCCAACTCCCTGCCATGGGCAGGGCTGCCAACCACTATCAGGCTTCCCAAGGCTCCATCCAACCTGGCCTTGAATGTCTCCGGAATAGGGCACCCAGAACTTTTCTGGGCAAACTGTTCCAACTCCTCACCATTCTCTGAGTAAAAGATTTCTTCCTTCCCAACATCTAATCTAAGCATCCTCTATTTAGTTTAAAACCATTCCCCCTTGTCTGTTGCAGATACTTAATTTTTAAAATAAATTTAAGTGTTTTCTTCACTTATGGAGCAAGTTATGATTCAAATCCTCTAAGACAAAGGAAAAAAAGGAAGATAAACATTAGGATTACATCCAGTAACGTTGCTTTTTACTGTTGGTCTCAATGACAGCACAGAAAGTTGACATACATTAGATTTAAAAAATAAGCAAGAATGAACTGAAAATACAGCAGTTTCATTTCCTTATACAGTTATAATAGAAATTGCTGTCCTACTAGTTAGCTAAAAATTAGTTTTCTTAGCTGGCTTTCCAACTACATTTTTTCATAGTATGAAGAGTTACCCTGAAGGAAAATCCTTGGGGTTGCTCTTTCTTTTTCAGCTCATTGCCTATTATGATCCCTTGGGGAAGGAAAAAAAAAAAAAAAAAACAAAAAACTCAGTAGTACTGTGGCTCCACTTATGGCAAAAGACAGAATCAGGACAGGAGTACATTCTCATTGCTCCCATTAGTCTTGAGCAAGATGCTCGGTGTCAATAGAAGTTGAAGATACAAGACCCTCAGAACCAAGCATACAGACCCCTCAGACAAAACATCATAAGAAATACAGCTTGTAGCTTTACTGCCTCTGACCTTGCTAAGTGTGATCAGTATGTCAAATAAAGGGAAAAAATAATAATAATAATAATAATAACCCAAGCATTTGCCAGATACTTTTGCTGTTGTTGCTTTTTTAAAACACCCCAGTAATAAAAGGAAAAACATTATTTTTCATTTACTGGTTTAGGAAACTCAGCGCTTTCTTGCCATATTAAATCTGTAGAAATTGCACTATGATTGTATGAAGATTTTGGGTGATCTGAAATACAAGTTCACTTTTTGACTCATCTTACTGCAATACCCAAGCTTCTCTATTTCCTTCCTGTGTACCACAGTTCACTTGTGTCTATCATGTTGTTTGCACCTATGTTCTCATACCAAATTTAAGGAAGTCTGTTCGGTAGACTACGCCCTGAATGGCATGCAGCCACTGAGTTACTGATATGACTTCCTGCATCCGTGATACCATTCTGCCCATCAACTGTATTTCTGAGTTAGATAAAGTATTCACAGCATCCAGAATATCACTTCAATCAAGATTCATCACCTTTCAAAGGAGAAACATCACCTGATTGAATTAGGTACATTAAGAACTGAATCTAATGCATACTGCATTAAATCATTCAATGAAATCAACTTGTGTTATAGAATATTGCATTTCTGGATTTATTGCCTGGATTGCCTGCATCTTTAAGAAAGCTCATGTGCAGTTTCCTTACTGGAATGTCACGTTTAAGAGACATTCATGCCTTTAAATTAAATCAATAAAACTGCATGGCTTTTCATAAAAGCAAGAGCATGTTCTCCTGGATATCATAGAATCGTAGAAAGGCTTAAGTTGTCTTTACCTATCTTAACTTATCTCCAACTCCTTGCCAACGTGGCTGGTTGTTACCCATTAGACCAGGCTGCCCAGGATTACATCCAAACCAGCCTTGACCACCTCCAGGGATGGGGCATCCACAACTTCTCTGGGCAACTTGTACCAGCACATTGATATATTAAGGAACACTCATTACAAAAGGTAAATTACTTCCCTCCATGCAACTGTTTTACTGCCAAATATATCTCAGTGACTCCTTTCCTAATATAACTAGATATTTTTTCCCCTGAAGAGCTGATAATCTGTTGGCAAGCTTTACTATCTACTGCTTGGTACCATTCAATCAAGTACATTCATTTTACTCATGCAAAAAACCTCTGTGAGACTGAGCTTATCAGAAAAAGAATTTCTGAATGTGTTAGGTTCACTTTTATGGTCCCTTTTCAGTACTAGCATCTGTGTCCAGATATCCCAGAGTAATGATAAATAGAGCTAAGGGTTGTTTATTACAATATTTGCTATCTTGAATATGTTGCCATCTCATTACAACATGTTTCAGCTTCTGTATGGTCAGGTCTCTTATTTACACTCTATTAGATTTGTGTAGGGAACATTGATATTTAGAGTGGTAGAAAGGAGAGAGAAAGAACATAGTTTCTAATACTTTTTCATATTCTCTTGCCACTTTTAAAATCAGAAACTGATATCTCAGTATCCAAATTTTCTGATTTTGGCATTGTCAGATGAAAATTGGATAATGATTATTAGTCTGGGTCACCTGCATTTTTGGGAGCTGTCAGCCAACCAGTGCATAACACATAATGAAAACTATGGATTACTTTGCCTTAGATTCTCAAAACAAGTTTGTGAAAACTACAGCAGAATTTCTGTAAGATTCATAACTTCCAGATAAGAAAGTCCGGCTTACCTTTTCCCTGCTCTCTATAATACCATTGCACAATTTCTGATATAAAAGAACATAATAAATTTTACCTGTATAGCTCTATACAGTATCTAGCTTTCAGTATTCCGTAGAGAATCAGAACAAACTCTATATGCAATACTTGTTTTAGCTACATTTTCAATGAACTCTGTAAGGAATCAGTGTTATTATCATATATAACAAGTAATGAAATTACCATTAATTTCTAGAATTCCTTAAATAGATAAAGAAATTATCCTAAAAATAAAGTAAGAGCAAATTTCAGACCTAATGTGAATCAGCTGTTTGAAGTCTGCCTGGCAGCTGACTAAAAGCGGCAAAGAGGTGGTTACCAGGGCCTATACTTATGCCTTTCACCTTTGTTGGGTCCTGGATGGATGTGGACAGCACTCTGTGCAAGCTCATAGGGAACAACTGGCTCCCTGGCTGTCCTCTCTGCCCACGCAGAGGGATGTCAACAGACTGAAAAAATGAACTGACAGAAACCCAACTAAGCTCAACAGGAGCAAGAGCAAATGTCTGCACTCAGGACATTACAACCCCATGCAACTCTGGGGAGGAGTGGCAGAGAATGTATCAACTGACTAGGAAGTCCTCTTGCAGAAAAGGATATTGAGATCCTGATGGAAAGGCTGAAGATGAGACAGGAATATGTTCTTGTAGGGATAAAGACTAACGTTATGCAGTATTTGCAAAAGTATGGCCAATAGGTCAAAAGAAGCAATTATTTCCTTTTTTTGCAGCATCTTTTGCATCACATCTAAAACACTTTGCCCAGTTCTGGGTTCCCAGTACCTTGCCAAACTTTTTAAAATGAAACATCTAATACTTTTTAAAGTACCTATTGAATGTTTCTCAGGGAAGATAGAGACAGCGCTTTCTCAAAGATGCACAGAAGGAAGATTGGTGGTGACAAACATAAGCTATAGCAAAATAAAGTTATGATTAGATAATGAATGAAAAATGAATTCACAATGAATATGTTCAAACATTGGAACGAGGGTGCAGTGAGGCTGTGAAATCTCCATTGTTGGAAATACTCAAAACTTAGAGGAAAAGCTACTGAGCAACTTTGCCAGCTAAGCCATATTTTGAAAGTGAGAGTCAAGATGGTGGCCAAAGATCACTTCCAAGAAGAAATATTCTATATTTCCATGGTTCTAGAATATTGCGTCTAGAGATAATTTATTTGCTTGCATTCCAGTGTTTATTTTTCCAGGGGGCTTCTGATTTTTCCTGATAAAAATGCCCTTTATACCTAGTTCCAATTCCAGAATAGTTCTTCAAAAGACAGAGGGTGACTGAAATTATTGCATATTACAGATTGCTAAGGAGGATACATCATGGAAAACATCGTGTTTTCCCTCACTTCCAGGAGTCTATTCTGTTAAGATCCAAATAAATGTTGTCAGAACAATGAATAAACTGTTCTTCTAGAGTAGGAGAAGCACAGTCTTTCTTCAATATACTAACTCCCTCTCTAAGAAGCAAAAAAGAATTTGCTTTGGTTAAAAAGGCACTCTGTTATATGACTCTCACTTTTGTAGTATCAGATCTCATGTTTCAGTGGCTAAACTTTGCCAGTGAGATATATATTCAAGTCTAAAGTTACGTATTGTAGCAGAAAAAAAAAAAAAAGAAAAAAAAGAAAAAAAAAGATCACAGGAAGCAATGACATTGATCTATGGAAGAACAAGTGGGAACTGAACATATCTTCTCAAATCTTTTTCTATACTTAGTGGCAATCACGTGCCTTTAACATATGGAATGAATTTTACCCACTGCATGTAAAGTTAACCTTGAATAGTATGTAGATTTTGTAAGTGCCTGATGTAATTATTTAATAAGCAACTTGTACTTTATGACAATTTGGAGATTTTGGTCACAGTATTTTGTCCTCACTGTTCTATATTTAACATAGATCTCCCACTGAGATACCTCTTCCCTTGTTTTACATTCCAAACAATGGCTGAAATTCCTTTGTGGCCTCCAGAACATAACTTTTAGGAACCTGAGGCCACCATCCAAGGCATTTTAGCAATTTTAAAGTGCATAATAAAGAGCTTCAACTTCCGATTGAAATGACTTGATTTCAGTTTAAGGTTTAAAGACTAAACATAGACTAGTTTAAGCATGACACTGAAGCCTGATGACTACAAAAGAAATGGGAGGTTCCTAAGCACCTACTGCTCTATGTAAAACACATGAAATTGTTTTGTGTAAAATACAGGCTGTAGAGCACAGACTGATATGCCACTTTCAAAGCTCCCTACAGCTGCCCAGCCAAACTAATCTGTTTGTAAAAGGAGTCAAAAACTGAAAAATTGACATGGTACACATGATATAAATACTAGTGAATTATTATGCATTATGTATATTAAGTGGTTTTCACTTGCAACATTTTATACTTAATCAAGTTTAAAATATTACCAAGCAGTCTCTTCATTTATTTCATGCTCATTATAAGGACACTGTTTGTGATCTAATTAAGCACTGAAAAATGCAAGTGAAATCTTGCTGTTTTAGGAAAAAAGAAAAGTATATAAAGCTAGGGAAATAAAGCCAACACAAATGGTAATGGTTGACCAGCCCCATCCTGAGTGAAGGTAAACTAAGCTGAAGGAGATGCTATGGGGCTGTAAAAGCTAAGAGGGGAAAATCATCCCCAAATGATAGTACTAGTTTACTTTCTTGTACTTGATCTGCTTCTTGAACTACTCATCCCTGCCTGTAAATGCCCAGGAGCAGGACAGAAAATGAAGACCTACATAAGTCATTGTCTTTTGTCACCATCTTTCAGTGAGTATTGAAAGATGCATCTACTGCGTCAATGCCACTAAAAGGATTTACTAAGTTAATGCAACAAATTGTAATTATCTTGATTTGAGTGTAAAAGCAACTTTATCTGTTGCTTTTACATGACAAAAGTGCTGTAAGACTCATTATTTTAAATAAACTAATTTTCTACTCATGGTTGCTATAAGAGTTGTTCTGGAATCAACAGCATGAAGATGAACATTTTGTTCACTTCTGCATGGTCAGAAGAGTTCATACTTGGAAGTTCATAGAATCACCAAAGTTGGAAAAGACCTCCAAAATCATCCAGTCCACACATCCACCTAATAACTCAGGCTTTGTCCTGAGCACTCAGGATGTCAGGACTGATGTTGGTCAGGCTCTCTTCAGGGCAGAACTAGAACTACCTGGAGATGAATTTTTACTTGGATAGCTGCCAACAGTAGTCCTTCTAAAGGCTCACTGGCCACATGTGATTACATGGCACATCCTTTGGTTTTAAGTGCCTAATAGTAACAAGTAGTTTAGCTACTCTTCGCATTACAACAAAAGCATGCTACAAAACTTAAAAAAAAAAAAAAAAAAAAGCATTAAAATGTGAATAGAAAGATGAGGAAGAAAGGAGGAAAAAGAAACCTTCACAATCAGCATGATATTCCCTTGGAAAAAGAACTTATGTTCTAATTGAAATGTCATCCAGACTTCCCATAATTCCTTATGGAATAATAGTAATTCTTTGATTAGACAGTCAAGATTTCAATAATACCAACAATAAATTACCCTCTTTTCATAGAAAGTATTTTCTTTTAGACCCTAACAAGATCTTGAGCACAGTATGCACAGAAATCTCTGTACTGTCCTTACCTTCTAGAGGAAACTATTTCAATAACATGAAACAAACAAAGGAGTAGAATAACAAACAAAAAGTGTTTTTCTACCTGCTTGCTCAGCTCTGAGGCTATTAGGAAATCACAACCTTTGCCTGAAAACACTAAATTTAACTGAACAAAAATCATAAGATGCCAGAGAAAATGCAGATTGACATAAGCACTGCAATGTATGTTTGCCTGATGGATGTTTCTTCCTTGCAGCAATTCATATTCTGCAATCCGAACTAGTCCTCCTCTTTTTCTTAACCCTGTCCTCCAGTAATACCAAGAAATAAAAGCAAAGCATCAGAAATACATGTAAATGCAAGTAATGGAAAAAAAAATAAATAATAATGAGAAAGTTCACTGGAGTAGCAATTTTCAGGTCAATCTTTCTATCACTCACCCTTCCTAATACTTTTCATGCTTAAGTGAAGAAACATTTATAAAAAGTTGGAAAATGGGTTTAGAATGACAAATACTATTTAAAAAAAAAAAAAAAAAAAAAAAAAAAAAAACTGTAAAATCTTTTTTCTGTAAAAACTATTTTTTCCTATTCAAAATTTATTATGAGTAATGGTTATTTGAGGTACTATGTGACATACTGATTAAATCAGGTTTCTGTCAAAAAATACACAAAATTATTTCAGCTGAATTATTTACTTCTTGTAAAACACTTCTTTCTCTACCATGTAATTTTCAGGATAGAGGATAAAAGCTTGGTGCCAACATGTATGCATGCTGCATTATCCACTTTCACAAACAATGCCATGCAATAACTATTGCACACACGTCATGCGTAAGTATCACAGAACTCAAAGGAATCTGCAGATCCAGTGATCCATACAGAAGGAGAAAAAAAAAAGTATTTAATTCCATCAATCAATAAGCTAAATAGATTTAATGAAACTACTTACAGAGGTTCTTTTTACCATAGATCAAGCTACATCTGATCTTGCTTTCCACTCCTTCAGCAGTCATATGGCATTATAATTTAACTTGAAAAATTGCACAGAAAAACAGTCTTAAGGCCATAAAAGTTTAATTTAACATGTTAGACAGTAGCCAGATATCCCCATGTTCTTATCAGAATTATTAATATGCTACGTGAAAACACGAACAACAAAAATCCCTCATTTATTCTCCCTGCACATCAGCAGGATTAACGTCAAAAGCTCTCCAACTTCCTGAATAAAATGTTTCTTGTTTTTGCTATGACGAATGAGAAAGAAATCTCAGCCTGAACTTTTTCATCTGCAGATTATTTTCTTCTGTGATTTGTATTTTTTGACAGCTCCAGGTAGACCAGAGGTAATACCACACACCAATCCATGCAAGCAAAAAGGCAGCAGAAAACTACAGATCAGTACAAAATCCTAATCTCAGTGTTCTATTCTCATCTCAGGTTTTCCTTCCTACACTCTGTGAGTTAAAATGGTGATGCGATTCCATTAAAATAACGCTAGGACATGGGTTAAAGATTTCTCTGACACTGTTGTTACTCTACTGGTGTAGAGACCTATGCAAATAATCACTCTCGAAATGGTCTACAGGTATGTGGATGCACATCATCAGGGACTTTGTGCTACAGAATCTCTACCCTGGAGAGGCAAACTAATTCTATTTGTTCTTTCCATAGCGAATAATGAGTTCTTCCTTGTCCTTCAGAAATGTGCAAAGGCACTATTAATACAGCTCGCTCTCTGGAGTTTATTAAAAAGCTATTTTATTGAATTAGATCTGAAATCTCTACTTCTGCAGAACTGTCTGGTCCTAATCGTGGCTAAAATCATGAGCTAAAAGTGAATATCTGGGAAAAAGAAATTGCCAATGCAATTTCAAATTATTCACCCTAGATCAATAATATCGGGTATTTTTGTATTAAGACTTCTTCCCTTTCCAAAGCCACACAATACAGGTAGGAAAAACAGGAAATCATAGAGTATTAAAGAAAATTCTTCATTCCTCCAGCCCTACAAACTGTATTCCACAAAAATATTTTCATGCAGGATTAATCCATATCTAGTATAAATGAAATAATTATTTGTGAAGAGTTTTTTTCATTTTGCTCTTCTTCAGAAATTGAATGAAAATAGGAAATAGATATAATTTTAAGTAGTCTTAATGTTTATGTGCTAGGAATTCCCAAATTCATTCACTTTCTCTTGCAAACAATATAATTTTGCTCGTGAATTTAGTAAGTTCAGAAATCAAATTTTAATTAGTATCAAACAAGACAATAGGAAAATTATTTTTTCCACTTTCCTTCTGGATTAAGATTGATCATTTGACTAAAGCACTGTGGAATCTTGTTTTTCTTCTTTTTTAAATTTGTAGTTATTCAGTGTTTCTGAAAATGCTTTACCTTTCCCATAGATGTGTAAATTCTGTTTCTTGAACCACAAGTACCACAGTGTATAATTTTAATTCTTTTTCTTCCTTCACATGTCTGAATAAGACTTTCTGAAGTCGTTCTGGCACTAGTATAACCAACTGTGAAACTTCATCTGAGTATGAAATCTTTGTATCCTGATCTAAGTTTCCTAGTTAAATTTGTGGCCGTGTGAAGTCCTGGTTATACCCATCACACATTTAGAGATACATTCCTACAAAATAAAGTACCATGGAAGTACTGATGAGTTTGATAGCATACAAGATATGCTCTCCCATATGAAATTGATTTCTGAAACAAACTAACTTGAATAGACAGTACTTTGAAGTACTGTTTTCATTTTATTATATCATTTCTGTTGTATAATGCCTCCTACCCCCAAATATATTGGCTTGTCAATTAAATAATAGTCTACTTAAATTAGAAATTTGAAACAAATCAATGTTTGTATTTTGTATTGTAATGTATTTGTATTTGTTTGTATTTTGTATTGTAATGTACCAATATTTTGTATTGTATTGTAATTTTGTATTGTAATTTGTATTTTGTATTGTAATTACATACATTAAATATCTCTATGAAAACTAATTGGATTGTATATGGAATTTATTGACTTGTAATTAGAATATATTGGTTTGTATGTAGCAAATTGTTTACACTGTGTATGCTGTCTGCTGTGATCAGTAATCATCACATTTAAAACAGATGGGACTTCTTTATAGAGCATAATGGGTTTTGTGTGCATTATAGTATACTGTAGCAGTTGACATGCTCAAATACATGTATGAAGTTACAGAACTCAAATGTTTTGGGCTTTTTTTTTTTTCCAGTCTCCAGCCATAGAGGCTATGCATTTCAAGAAATAGTCAAGCTATTAGAAATGTTTATTTATGATTATATTTATTCTATTCTCATACTGTGTCCAAATGAAGGAACTGTATCCCACTAGCTGTTAATGAAATGAAGATTCTCATTAAACTATATGAATTTTACATGAGCATATTTTGCCTTTGACATGTATATTTAATCATACTAATATATCCAAGAAAATCTGATGATTGATAGCACCTGGAAAACTTGTAGCAGCATGCAACACAGTGGAGCATCAAGATCAGATCCTTATAAACAGATGTCCACTTTTCTTTTGCCTCAGTAAATCTATGTGCTACACCACTAAGAAATATCAGGCTTATGTTTGGGATTGCAAAAGACTGTTGTCTGTGGAGGTCCAGCTGCTACACATTGACAGTCTTGCTTGAAGTCCTAAACAGAGACAGACTGACACTGCAGTAACAGACAGAAGAGACAGAAGCAGCTCCAGAGAGACATGCACAGGAGACATGGGAAATCTGAGCACTGCAGGACATAATCGACTTCAAACTATACTTAGATATGAACTATCGGGAAACACGAGAGAATTACAGATTGAATTGCATCATTTTGGTTGCCTATTATATACTGTCATATTTTATCAGACTAGAGCAATGCAAATAGCTTTATAATACAAGTGGAGGAAAAAAAGCACTATTTTCACTGTTTGTCTAAGAATCAAGTAAATACCTTTTTGTATTGCTCTTTTTTTCGTATACTTTTACAGCCAGCACAGACAGTTTTGTGTCATTTCCTCTTTCAAAGCTGTTATTCATTTCGAATAAAGTGGCTCTCATTATTGACACAACAATTACAGAAGTATATTAATCATTACATAATATAGACATTTAATTGAAAAGTTCATGATTATTGAGAAAATGACACTTCTTATTCTACGCTATTTTGTATATGCCGATGTATATGAAGTTCAATTGACTCCTTCTGAAAAGTTATTTATTTGAGTACAAGGTTTGTAGGTGGCTGATCTCAATTAAGTAGAGTGCCCTCAAACATCAGGTGAAGCACCTGTTGCCCTGTTAAAATAAAACAAATAGATTGTATTCCTATAATAAGAGACTGTACACACACACACACACACACACTCTGTAACAAGCTTTTAATGAGAAAGTGCCTATTCCTTAGCAGTACTTGGGAATATACGTTTTATGGCTTTCTCTGCTGTATATGGTCTTCTCGGTTTCCCCTTGGGCCTTCGTTCTGCTGATCCACTATTCAACATCAAAAGCCTTGTAAAGCTCTCCATGCTTTTCCCCACAATGTACAAGCCTCTTCTCTCCCTGGTCTTTTACTGCCACGTTATCAGAATCTTGTAAAATCTTCAAAGTAATTCAGATATTGACACTCAGAGAAAGACTTTCTGAGAAAGCTAAGTTCTACCAGATTTACCAGAAGCCTTTCTGAGTCAGATCCACAGTACATACTACAACTTGAAATTGTGAAGTGCTTGCTTTTAATTACAGAAAACATGTACTATACAACATACCTATCAAAAGGTTCACTAACTTTTCATTATATTAGGTTGGCCAGGAGAATCTATAATATTTGGATCAATAACAAGAAAGAAAGCTGCAAGATTTCACTTTGACAAAAAAGTTTGCCATCGGCAAGAACTATGCCATGACTAGCACATAAAGTCATGCTATAGCAGTCTAGGGGAAAAGGAAAAGGGGATTAAGATGCATTTGCATATGCAGATACCCAAGATCTATGATTGCTTAATTTAGATTGTTTTTGTTTGGTTGTTTTTTTTTTTTCTCCCCACTGTTTTTCTGAACAGTGAATTTTACCCAAAGCCATTATGTTTTTAGAGTTTTTAAATGACCTGGGATAGTTTCCAAATTCATCTTAATCTCCAAGAATAGATAACATTAACAGCAGACACTTTCAGACAATGCAAGTGATTTTTCATATCTTAGTGGTTTTCCACATTTCAAAAGGCTGCTGAGTTCAAGAACAGAAAATTGGAAAAGACCACAGACCAACAGAACTTCAAGAGCCAATTGTCCTTGTCAGACCTTAAGCAAAATGCAGCACAATGCATGATAATTAGATTTTAACTTGTTTACTAATGGCTATTTCTACATTTCTTTCCCTAGCTATATTTTTACGTAATATAGCTACGTATAGCTGAATGACTAAATTCATTCATTTAGTCATTCACTTTAAGTTTAAAATGTAGCTGCTTTTTTTTTAACCACATAGTGTATGAAAGTACTTTAAAATAAGTTTCTGAATAGAGTTGTGGTTAGTAGAACTGAAAAACAGTCATATGCAACACCTTAGACTCATAGAAGATCACTGAAAATTAGCAAGCTGTTATCTTGCCTAAAATGCTTTTGAGAGTTAAGAACATTTTTAAAACCTTTCTCAGCATGACTTTGTCTCATGTTTCTCACAAGTTCGATTAAAATGGAATTATCCTCATGTTTCCAGAAGCAAAAAGGGACCACACATTTATGTAAATCCTCCAGCTTCAATTTAGCAGGATAGAGGCAATGACAAGTCTTCAAAGGACAATTTTTGTTTGTGTAGGTATCTTCACGAGTCCTGAAGCTTTGGAGAGTTCATTCAGAGAGTTTAGAAGCAAGCATACAGTTGATAACGCAGATACTTAGTATGTAATTAGGTAAATGGCGCTCAAGTGCTTCAGTTAAAGCCATTCATTCACAAATCTACTTGTGAAAAACAAGGGCAATGAGAAACAAGCAGACGATGTCCTAGAGCAGTAGGTCACTCTTCAGGCTATAGACATGACAGTTCTCAGGAAAACGAAATAGCTAAGCACACATTCTCCTAGGCAGAAACTTTAAGAGGGATTGAAATTAAAAAGAACAGAGATGGAAGGGATCAGCTGGTTCATCCTGCTGACAATTCAGTAATGTTCCTGTGAGGATTAGCATATTGTTCAGCATGGTGTTAAATATTCCCTGCTAGGAGCTTCCTCTTTGAGACCATTTAAACTAGAACAGATCTTACTATCAGGAAGTAGGCTTGTCTGCTACCTAAATATTCATATTTCTTAATTTTATCCTATTATGTCTGCTTAAGCCATGACACATTCTGCTCTGTCAAATAATGCCTATCCTATTTAACTCCTTCAGATACTGAATATTGCTACAGAGCCTACTAGGGCTGTGTCAAAAAACAGTCTTGTTAAGTGTTCTTCAGGCTCGTGCGTCATGACTGAATTGCCATTCCAACAGAATTGCCATCATATAATATACTCACATATTACAAATGAAATGGAGTATTTGATATTTATCAAATAAAAAGCAACATGGGAGAACAAACTCCAGAGCGAGTTATTTTATGTCAACTGTCTTAACATTTGCTTTAAAAGTTCTCATCAGTCTGCCACAATAAAGCATGAAATAGAAGACATACGTTCCTCTGAAAATATCCCCAAAGGTTCAGACTTAAAGATTCCTGCTGTGGCAGTCTGCCAGTAAGCTCAATTAGAATTTTTGACTGAATTAAGTAGTGCACAATCAGAGCATACAAAGAAAAAAAGCACCCTCAAAAAGAATAGCATTCCTGTAGGTGTAACAAAATCTTTTCTTCTCTGCTCAAAATAAGTCTTAAATTACAGTGATTTTATTTGACTTCAGGAGTGCACAGATGTGTTAAGTATTTCATTGGGAATACAGAGTGGTTAGTTGGACAAGCATAAAGCATACATAATTAATTTCAGCCTTGCAGAGCCTCTGCTCTTTAACATGATATTTGTTACTGTAGTAAAAGAAGCTTACTAGGCACCATGTTTAGTTGACAATGTTGAAGGGAATTGTTAAAAAGAAGAAAAATCTGTTCGCATTCCATTCTCAAATTTGCACCTAGTTTCAGACCGTATGTCTGCATTTAGTGTTTTAAAGCAGGCAAAAGAAGAATGGCAGGTTCCTGGAGAGAAATATGTCACTGGTGATAAACAGTCAGTAGAGCAGATAATGCATTGCAGGTCAAAAACTACACCCCTGACAATACTGCACATGCAGGTAATACACTAAATGTCACATTTGAAAGGGGTAATGCTTTTTCTACTGCTACATCCTCAACAAATTGTAGTACATAGCTGAGTTACAAATTGTAGTACCCAGCTGACATGGAAGCATGAAGGATTTTTAGGAGGCAGAAAATGCTATGAGAAACTGAGCAAGATAGACCATTGAAACAACAGCAAAACAAACAAAAACAAACAGCAAAATTAACAGCCCAACTCTCAGGAGTAATATGAACCACACAATAAATCATCTTAGACTGTAATCATAATCTATAGAAAAGTAATTGTTCTGTATAGCTCTGTATTGAAGATTAAGCCCTGTACACATAAAGGCATCAGACATCAGGTTAAAAATTGCTTCTTTTAGTCTGGATACATTCTAACCTTCACAAACAGAATTTCTAACTGCACATTTTCTTCTAATAAATAAAGCTGAATTCATCTATTTTGTTTATAACTCTTAGAAACATATGTAGACGTATCTTTACAGCACTGACATTTAACTCGTTCATTCTTACCATACACAGATGAGCTAAAGATGTTGGGAGATGACAGTACTGGAAAGTCTGCCTAAAATCATTCTGGCATTGCTACTGGGATGCAGTACTGATGCTCCATCCCTGGAAGCTTTCAAGGCCAGGCTGGATGGGACTTTAGGCAAGTGGAAGATGTCCCTGCCCATGGAAGGTGTCCCTGCCCATGGCAGGGGGCTGGATCTTAACTGTAAGGTCCCTTCCAACCCATGCCATTCTCTGATTCTGTGATTCCAGTCACATACTATTCTCCTGGCTCACGTGTCTTCTCAAACACCATCCTCCTTGAGTACTGAGGAAGATGTGGACTGTAGGCTTTATTTTTTTTTAATATAAGACGTACTGATAGCCTGAAGTCCCCAGTGAAGCTTCTAGTCAAGCTTTCACAATGCAGAGGTCAACACCTTGAGTATAAACAAGCAGGTATGCATGCAGAAGTAAGCACACAATACATGAAGAAAATGCAGCAGTCTCTAACACAGAACATAGTGGGAAGGAAAAAAGCACTGATGGTTAAACAGACTCCCTAATGTCCCAGGGCAGCATAAGAAAACAAATTCTAAAAGAGCTTTCTTTTGCTGTACACAGCATGCAGATCCCAGATAAGCTCCAAAAAAAGCTGTTCTATTCAAACTACTTCCAAGTAGGAGTATCTTAAAATGCAGGAACATTTTAAATAGGGGCAACTGGACAGTCTGTTTTCTATAATGAGTCACTTCTTGATTGCCTGAAAATGCACCTTTTAGTTTGGGAATCAAAGAAAATTCTGGAATGTTTTTGTATCACACTGTCTTAGCCAGAAGGTGATTCTGCTGGTGACTTATTTGCCCAGTCTTGTGCTCAGGTTCAGAGATCAGCAAACCTGCACCTAATAGAAGAACATGGTAGATGGTCTCATTTAGCACACTAGAGCTCAGTTAGCATTAATCTTTCCTGTACTGTAATCAAACAAAAAAAGTAAATTTTGCCGCTGCCCCCCCCCCCCCCCAAAAAAAAAAAAAAATCATACAATTATCTGTGAACCATTTGAATGCTGACTGTAATAGGAATGATTCAGATGTTATGCACACTCTGCAATCCACTATTTTTGGTGGGTTTGGGGTTTTTTTTGTTATTGTTGTTGGTTTTTTTCCCCACACTTCTATTTGCAATATCTTTTAATGACATACAAGACAATTCCCAGGATTCATGCAAATGGTACTGGAAGCTACAAAAAACAAGTAATGATGGACAAACACAATGAAAGCTGGGAGCAAACCTGTAACTTTGGTTCTTCCTATGCTGTGCAACATCTCAAAAGCTCTGTAGCTTCTTGCAATCTGTAACACCATTTAAACTCTACATTTCTAACTCATGGAATAGGGAGAAAGTGTCTAGAAAGAGGGAAGCAACACAGATGATGAATGGAACTACTATGAAACAATATTACATCTACATGTGTAGTCAACCTACATTTACCCAAAAGACTGTAATGAGAAGGCAGATTTGATGAGGTGTATGATAGAGCTTAGTCAGCAGGTCATTACGGATGGCATTTGTCTTTGCATTCCACTTCAATTACATAAAGAAATCTGCTGCAGCTTAATTCATCAGAAATCACTAAGAAAGTCTTCCAACTGGACAGAAGGACTCGATACAACATGCTGTCTGTACTAGCACTTTCAACCGTTCAATTTTCATGCATTTTCACTATTGGCAAAGAAATCCTCCTAGGCCTGCTCAGCTACACAGTTACAGAAAACTTGCAAAAGCCTGGCATTTCAAATTCAAATATAAAATACATGATATGACAATCCCAGATTAAAGTTGCAAACTGTATACATGACAGCTGTCTGTAACAATTGTCTTGTCAAGTATAGAAACGATGGTTAAATGTCAATGCTAAGACCAGCTATGGAAGCATGCCTTCTGACAGAAAGTTTCATTAGTTCACCTTCTATATCTAATTTTGCCTTAATTTATATAAGATCAGCTGATGTCAAACTCTAGGTGGGAAAAGATCTGAAATCTCATTTTTCTCCCACTCTTAAGAACAATAAATACAATGTGCTATAAGAAATAATATAAAGGAGCCCAACTCTATACCGTTGTGCCATTTCTGTACATCCTGTCATCAGTTGTTAAGCAGAGATACACTCATCACTCTGACAAAGCTACTCCACACATTGTGAAATAATCCTTGTCAAAAAAGGAACATTTCAATTACAGTTATTAATTTATTTGGGGGGGAAGAAAAAGAACCAAGACAGAGTAACAGTAATCACTGTTCTGACTAATCACTTCTAACTCTTCCTCTCTGATTTTGGATGAAATAAAATGACATGATGATAGTGCCTCCTACATATCTTCCTGAATGACCTAGTGCCTTACCATGCCCTATAGTTTATTTCCAGACAACAGAAAATTAGACAGATAAAGCATCCCTTGAATTGTTTGTAGCATGACGCTAAACCTGTGAAATATCTTTCCTCATTAACATACAGACTGTTTGCTTTGATAGCAACAGCTCATACTGCCACAGAGGAAAAGCTAAGAGGATGGGAAAGATTCAAAACAATCCTAAGTGAAATCTGAAGGATTTTAGCAGGGTTTTTCCTCACTGAAAGGTAAGGAAATTTTGCAAGAAGAGATTTGTCGTGTATCAGGAGAGGGAATGTAACAGCCAGTTTTTCCTCCTGTTTTTTTCCTGTTTATAATCACCGTGGGTAACTCCCCATGAATGCATCGATTTTTACTCTTTATTTTCGTCTGCACAACTCCCAGGATGCAAAAATCTCTTTGCTGAAACTCTGCACTTGGATCTTGTGCTGAAATTGCATCTGTTTGATTTTCCCTTGCACTGACCAGCATTGATGTTTTTAGCTTTCTGACATACTTTTCAAGCACATTCCGTTTCCCTTTCTCAAAACTGGGATATAAATGTTGTATCACCCCAGCTGTGTGAATATAGCAGACCTTTCCTAGGTCCCTTACCAGCATTACTAAACTATCTCTCAGAGTTCTGGATTGTTGGGTGATTCTCAACACATACAGGAGGGCCGATGATGTTTTTTTTGTTTGTTTTCAGACTACAGATTAAAATTCAAAAATAAACAGAATAAATTGTCTTCACTTAAATGTTACAATAAATCAAGACAATAAATTTCTCAGTTCATTTCTTCTTCCAGCTCCACTACCTGGAAACACTTCTCAACATTTTATATTGAGGTTGATGAGCGACAAGTTAATCACAGAATATTCCAAGTTGGAAAAGATGAGCGCGTGCACACACACAGCAGTGCATGTTCTTCTTAAACAGTTTTTTGTTCTGGTTGTGGATTCCACCACTTTTTACTAAATAGATGGAACAACTTTCCTTTCATGAAAGCAAAATCTTTTTGTCATGAGCCTGTTAAGATGTATCATTTGTCCAAAATACAGGTGTGTAGTTTTGCCTGTGTTTGCCTGTTAGAGTTTATTTCTAAAGGGCAGCAGTGTGCTAACTGCAAAATCTCCTGAGCACTTTTTCCTAGTACAGAAGTACACCTAAGAAGAGCACATGTCTTTAGTATGATTGCTGCACATCAGATGTCATCTGACTTATTTCTTGCACCTATAACATGGCTTTACTTTCACTGCAATACACTTAGCACACAAACTAAAATGAGTAAAAAACTGAAGCGAAGGAGAGCCACTACTAGCAGGACTGCATAAAGATTTTATATTGTGTTCACAAAACATGAAAAATTAATGTGAAATCAGCTTCATCAGTTTGGTAAATAGGAGTATTTTAATGTGTGGTATTTTATACAGGTATAATTGCTCTATTTCTTGTGTCTACTGAGCTATCTGTGTTTCAGCTCAAAGTGGAGTGATCTGTAAAAGCAGTATAAAAATATGTTCAAAGAGAATTTTGCCATTGTCTATTTACTTACTGAATGATTTTTCTTCCAGCACACTGGTAATACTATTACACCCTCAAAATTACAGATGAAACAAGACAGTTATGTAATAGATAGGTGAGTAGGAATGAACCAGAAAATACTTATTCCATCAGTCAGCCTCAGATAAAGAATTTCATTTTCTTATACAAAACTTTCTCTGATGGCCGCCTTTTTCTCAGAGAGCTCAGAAGATATATTTGGTTGGGCCATAGGGCTCTATATCCAGTTTGGCACTCATTTTTTTTTTTTTTTCCACTTGGCCTTGCAGCACCATCATGTGGTCACTCTTAAGGAAATAAGATTATTTGGCCTAATACCACCTGCCTGCCATAAATGCAGATTAAATTTGTAAGCAGTTTAGAATAAGGGCAAAATCTGTTTAGAGGGAAAAATGCAAATAACAGGTGCTAAAAATGAGGAACAATGCATGTTTCCTTAAGGTCATTTGGTTTCTTCTCTGTTTAAAGTTTAATAGTTAATATTATTTGAGATTTTTCTGCTTTCTATGTACATATCACTTGAAGAACGAGAGTCAAGTCTTTGGTTAGGCTTTGTGAACATAAAAACTTCGCTGATCTTCACTTCCTCACAATTTCACCTATACAAGTACAATAAAACTATGGTCTTGTCAATTTGGTGTTCAACTTCTAAATATAATCTAATATAATAACATACACATCTTAGGTCACAGATGTTACAACGAGAAATTTTAAATTATACTACCCGAAGTAGCAATGGTCTGTTTTAACTTCTAAGTATTTTCTTCCTCTTAAGTTACAAGATTTGATTGAGACGTGGCCCAGAATGCATCTTCCCATGCTGTTTCCTTTCAACTTCTGAGGTTTTCTTATAGCAGTTTGGAAGATCGGTTATAAGAAGTCTCACATATAGGCTACCAGTTAAATCAAAAAAGGGTGTCTGACATAGTAGGGTGACAGAAATCATCCATTCAATACACTGATTATACTTCCTCACACTTAAAAAAAAAAACAAAAAAACAAAAAAAAACTCTCTCTCTACATCTTTCTTGTATAAAGCTGGAATATCTACTTCCCTGCACTCAAAAGAAAACTTCAGAAACATTCTGCAGAAATAAAATTCTATTTGTAATAGAGTGCATTTGTCCTCAACTGCAAAATTCATAGGTTAAAATTGATTGGTATCTGATAATACAGTAAGGTAAATGCAAATAACATTGCTATCACAGGGTGGTCAACAAATTGTATGAATAGAAGGTAATACAGCGTTGTCATATTTTATGCTTCTCAAAGCCTGGCTACATCACACTTCGAATTCTTGGGATAGTTAAATGTTTTAAGCACATAGTTTGTCATGCCACAGAATCTGAAGCTGGTTCCAGAATTGTTTTGGGTGTTTTACAGACCAAAAAGTTCAGTGAAGGTCTTAAACTAGACAGGATTATTGGTCCTATCACTGTGCTGTGAAATAACATTTTTTTTCTGTAATGATTTAAATGCTTCTTGTCCTTTTGCTTAGTATTCACCGAACTATCCACTAATGACTACTTTATGTCCTAATCATGATCTTCATTTATGCCCACTAGGTATGTAACTGTTTACAAAGAGCATCCATCTACTATAATTCTCCACCAGTTCTATTTTTTCCTCCTAAGAAATATTTATCCTGAGCATTATAACGTTGAACTGGGAGGATTTGCTGCACCTCCGGGATATACTCAGGATATTGACGCCTCCTGTGTTCTCCCTTAAGAGATATTACCATATGCCTGGGATTACACAGTCTGACCTAGGAACAGATTATTTTATGATAAATTCAGCAAACCACTCACTCTTCAATGTTATTGTATCAGAAAAGTCTCTTACATTTTGACACAGTACAAAGCAATCTTATTTGATTAAGGAACATCCACATTAACATGCTCAGCTCGTCAAGAATTCTGTTTTAACAGTCTGTGAGCCTGTACAGTTCATCTAGAAGTGTCCTAGGTGTTAAGGATATGAATATTGCTTAGTATAAAGGAGATAGCAGGTCTCTACCTCTGTGAGTATTAGTACTTGTTCCTTATCTAAGAAGATAGACTGAAGAATTGAGTTGAGTAGAAGTCATAGCAGTGCAGGTGGTGTAAAAGACTATTGGAAAGAGGAAGGTCATGCTTTTGGTGTTCACAAGAGCACAAAAAACATCAGTGAATCACATCACAGTAAAGCAGACTCATGTCAGACAATATGAAAGGCACTGTAAAATTAGAAACAGGTAAATTCTGAAACAGGCTGCCAATACAGACAGTTGTAATAGCTTACAAAAAAAAAAAAAAAAAAAAAAAAAAAAAAAAAGCATTGTCCTTGTGACTGCTTTGAGCTCTTTCAGACAAACATCATTACATGATTGTTTTTTCTGAATGTTCTGTTATTTAATGTCAAAATTTAATGTCAAAAACAGTGGAATGAAGAAGAATTCATATTTGTCTTCAGATAATATAAATGTGATAAAAAATACAGCAATAATTGCAGGGCAGCAAAATCTTTGGCTGCAGCAAATAAGAACAAATCCAAATGCAGCAGCTATGGACACAGAAAAAAATGAAGAAATACTGCTTACCTTTAGAAGGGCTACAGCAGATAGGAATCAGCAGCAAGATACCCTCACCTCCACTGCCAACACTTAAGTGAGGTCTGGGAAGTGGTGGCTCCTGGCTCCACAGGTTCCAGTCACTCAGGTGTACTGCATGCACCTGAGCTCCCTTGGATTGGCCCTGCCTTCCCACCAGGTGCTCAATCACTGGTTCAGGCTGTGACTTAGCATTTTTGCTACAGATACCCTTTTGATTTTTTCTTTCATATTTGTCTTCAGACAAAGAATTCCACCATTTTTAACAGATAAGCAAGGGATCTGACTTTGTTTATGTTTTACGCCTCTGAATTCCACAGATAGTCTTCAGCACAGTCACTGGAATAACACTGCTAAACACTTCAGTGATTTTGACAGCTTTCCAGCTATCACTTGCTGTTGCTTTCACAACCGAAGATCAGAGTTGTTATCCATAAAATATGAATGATGTACACTAATTGTAGCCTTCCATAAGTTCTCTGGTTTTCGTGGCTTTTTTAGACAATGCATGGTGCAGCACACCAATGAGGTACGTACTGCTACTTGTCTTCTTTGCTGCTCTACCATTATCCTTGGACTGCAGAAACAGCGGAGGGCTGAACAGCAGAGGGCCCCTGTCCCAGAGTGAACATGCAAGAAGCATACTGAGAAACCGTAACGACCAAATATGCAAATATTTTTCCTCAATCAGGTTCATTATCTATCCATCTTTTGCAGAGTTGGACTGTGATAGTCACACTGATCTAGCCTGATAATTGATCATTTCTCCTCAGTCAAGTGAAAATTAACCCCTCAGGAGTATTGCCGTATCTTGCCATAGTTCATTTAAATATCAGTTTTAAATATAGATCCCCCAGTTTTAAATGGAAGAAACTCTATCATTTTAATAGGCATTATGGATTATAAAACAATCTCCAACTTAATACAAGACTTTTCAAAAGTAGATAACTGAGATACAAGACATGCCTAATACTAATATCTTCCCTAAAATTTTTAACTTCCTACTACTTTTCAGTTTGAATTCAGAATGTTTCTTGTTTTACTTCTAGTGGTATATAGCGCGCCTCTCATTCCTATCCATATTAATAACATATCAATCCTTTCTTTGATTAATCAAAGCCATCGGGAGCTCTTCTGATTTGGAGAGCGTGGAGAGGTAACAAAATAATTTTTTTTCATTTATTTAAAAATACTATGAAAACATAGAGCATATGTTTGTCTAGAATAAAATGCTTTACTACTGACTCCCCACAATACAATCTAGATGGACAGATGTAAGGAAATGGATTTGGTACACATTAAAATTTCTACAAGTAGTTATGCAGCTTCGTATGTATGTATGTAACTACAGAAAGGTAGTCACAAGTTTATGTGAAAGAAATGCAAACACAATTATTTGTACTGTTAAAAGAACATATTTTAAATTCACAGTACATACCACTGAACTAGTCCAAGATGACTCTGTGAAGGAAAGGTGTAACATGAGGCACTACCCTGATGGACAGAAATAGTCCTGGATTGACTGATGATCTCCTGTTAACTTCCTGAGAGAGGAAAGGTTTCTTATTTACTTTATGCAGCTGGAAATGCCTACTTAGATATTGTGTGTCATCGTGAACTGAGCTGGTGTGTCTAAGTGCTATTTCAAGGCACTGTTGCATAAGCTAGATATTACACTCAATCATGTTTTGACCACTGCTAACAAGAAAAATCAATAGAAATTCCAAAATATGATTAAAGCATGTCTGCCCAGGAGAATGTATTGATATACTCAAACCAATATAATTATACCACCCTTGAGGTTACTGTAGGTTTTTCACTTGTCTTTGAAATTTATGTTATTTCTTTTTCTTTTCTTTTCTTATTTTTGGCATTTTTGTTACAGTTGAATCACTTCCAAGGATACACTGAAGAACACTAACTCCTAAGATGTGTTCACATCCCAAGTTACATCACTACATCTGTATCACTAAATTTCCTCGCTTGAATACTCCTCATGTTATGTTTAAGCTTATTTAATGTCTTACAGCTTATTGTGCTGTTCATAAGCAAGTTGTATACTTGATAGCAGAGCTGTAGATTCATGTTACAGAAAATGACTACAATTGCTGTCACAGTGAAATATCAGACTCAAGTCACTAAAGACACTACAATGTTATACACTGACATGCAAGATTTTCTGCGGCACAATGTTCACGTATTCCAAAGCACTGGAATACACTTTACAGAACTGTACTCCTGAATCCTGTAGTAATCAATAAATTCAAACCCACTTCTTTGCTGAAGCTATCTTATTCTGGCTGCAGCTTGATCATGCTGGATTCAATATAATATGTATAAGTAAATAACTTTAAACTTACAATAGAACATATTTTTCAAAAGCAAATTGTTTAATCTTCCCAGGACTCCAGATGGCACCATCAATTAAAAGCAAACAAACATAATAAAAAACTGTAGGTAAGTTACTGTACATATCTGATAGTTAACTGCAGTTCTTATCATCTTCTGTAAAACTGTTGGAAGAGAATTCCTAACAGGAATAGTAAATAAAGCAAAAATAAAAGTGAAGAGGTCAAGAAGTTCTGATTGATTCTCTTGTTGAAGCTTTCAAAGATGGCTTTTATAACCAGTCACGTTTATATGAATTGCATTCAGCTGTCATTGACTTGTCATTGATTTCTTACCAATTTTTTCTCTCATTAATTTTATTGCCTTAGATTTTCTTATTCATTATATGGAAAATATCTCTACAAATGAGAATTCCCAACCTCTTCTTAGAACTATTAAAGCTTGGAGAGAATAAGAAATGTCTTCTAACTGTGGAAGACAATTACTCATCTCAATTCGGCAGCCCATAGAAAGCCTGATGGGAGAGCCAGGAGCCATGGCACACTCAATAATTCCATAAGAGGCAACTCCTTGTAACATTTGGTTTCCACTCTATTTCTAGCCAATCAGAGGGGTGTATCAGCACTATCTGCCTTGGCATTAAGGAAGAAATGAATAACATCTTGATTCTTGAGAAGGAAACTCAGGAGGAGTCAGGAGACAGTGAGAATATAATACCTCTAATTTAGAATAGAAAAATCAAATTTAACACTTAAATGAAGTTGCCAAAGCTAGCCTGGAGGCCAAACCCTCCCACTGTTTTGATCAGTGATCATGTGAGATTAGCCGACAATGAAGCTATGCTGAAAATTAAGATAGGGTAACAGATATTCCATTTGATAATTCCCTGATTCCAATAAAGAGACTGGCACAAATATGCATGTACGTACACAGAGTACAAAGATAAAGTGACACTAAGAGGAGTTCAAGAATATTGAATGATTCCTGCCAACGTGAGCCATTCATTGTTCTCCGAGACCTGGAAGATTATCTATTAGACTTTGCTTGTCAGCCTCTCATTGGAAGTGGCATTCACATTGTACCAAAATTAAAAAATAAACCATTAATTGGGGTTTTGCACAAATGAACTATGAAGACAATAAGGATTGACCCTACAAACAAACATTTTTTCACAATAATAACCATGATCTAACCTGATATTGCATTTAAGTACATCCACATGAAAGTCTAAACAAAATTTAATGTTAAAAACATCAAACTGAATGTACAACTTTTTTTTTCATTGTAGAACTAAACAAGCTACATTCCCAGACTCTACTATACATTTTAGGCAAGACCCATTTTAAACACATTTGTTCTTGAGATCTTTACCAAAATAACAGCGTAAAAAGTTTCAACGAAGCAGAACAGAATTTCAGCTCTTCAGGATGATTCTAAAATCCTTTTACTTATTTATTTATTTATTCATTCATTTTTAGTGTATCACGCCAGAACTAAAAACATTTAACTAGTAATTCTGTCTAGGTAAGAATGTTTGAGACTCAGATTTAATGTTAACCAAAGTAACTGGTTGCTACATGTCTGAAGAGCTATCTTGCAGTTAGCCTGATATGTGGAATTTACTGTTAAAAAGCCTTGGTAAATTCTAGTAAACCAAGTAAATAGCTGTGAAGTAAGCAGTTTATATTTCAAGTTCATTTAATCTCTAAAGAAAGCAGGCTGAATAAATATAAGGTTTTGTTTTTGATTTATACAAAGAAGAATCTCTTTATGTATAAACCCCTGAATTGGCATGTTTACTTCAATTGTAAGTTGTGACAGGAAAGCAAATCTTTGTGGCTTTAATCAGAAGCATTAGGGCTTGAAGTCTGAACAACTGTTTACTATTCCACTATCTGATAAAACTTCAGAACCCTAGGGAAACTAATTGAAAGGAAAGACCTGAGACATACACAAGCTACTGCAAATCTAAAACTAGTCAGTCAAGATGGAAATGAGTTTCAGTTTACCAATAAATCTCTACCTGAACAGTGGTGTTACAATTAATGAACATTAACAAATAGAAGAACATGATAACCACTTCAAATCCCTTGATTTGTAAGGCTAAAAACACAATAGAAATAGAAGGAAAACAGGTTTCAGGATAATTTTAGGTTGCAGAATACTACATTTTAAAGAAAAAGAAAGTGTGCCTAACTCTAAGTACTAGTTAAATGAGTAACACCAGTCTGTTAAATTGAGCTTTGATGTATTCAACTTGATTTAAGTGGAATATTCAAGGCGTTGGGGCATTTAAAGTGTTAGGAAATTAAGATTTATTAGACCCTTATTCAGCAAAATACTTAAGTATCTAATTTAATTCTTCCCTATTCAGCAAAGAACATATTCACTTATTGCCTGACATTATACATATAAATATATATATATGTATATGTATATGCATATGTATATGTCTATATGTATAATATGTAAATTTATATATATATAAAAAAGAGGGAATTTTGAAAAAAATGATCCTTAAAGAGAATCAAATTAAATACTGAAGTGGAAGTAAACATATTTATTTTATTCAAACACATTTCAATTTTCTTAGAGTTCTTAAAAATGTTGCAGCACTCCTTACAGTGTATTAAGGAAACCCTTTAAAAATGAAGAATACAGAAGTGATGCTAAACTTTGGTATATTAAGCATGCAAACACTATTAGCCAACCAAGTAAGAATTCAAAAGAAAAGAGAAAAAAAAAGCATAAAAATCAATGTTGGGTTTTTTTTTCCACATACATCAACAACAGAAATCTTTTTGAAACAAGTCTGTAAGGTCAATATGTACACTCCAAGAGAAACATTCAGAGAAGATAACACTATTTCTGAGAAGCAGTATTCTTCATATATAGTCCCTGTGGCAGAGACAGAAGAGATATTTTTGCCAGAATCATTCTCTGTGAAGGGCTCAAAGGATCTGCCTGAAACTGAAGTGACTACAAAGAGTTTCCTGAATGTTTTGACATTACAAATAGCATCAAGTCACAAGGACTAAGTGGTACTCATCCACAACTTCAAGAGCCAGATTATTCATATATCTTTCATTTAAATCAGTTTGGCATCTGAACATTGGGGCTTGGGGGTGGAATATGGTACCAATTTTTAGAAAGATGACAGGAGAGACATAAGAAATAGTGTCTGAAAGTCTGACATCTGTAGAAATCATTAAAAAAAAAAAATGGACATCTGGATAAAAATAATGTACTTTTAGAGAGTCAACATTGCCTCCTATTAAGGGAAATTGCCCCTCATAAACCTAAAGGAAGTCTCCAACAATGTCACCTCTATGCAGTTAAAGTGATCCAGATGATAAAAGTCTTCAAGTACTTCAAAGAGGCTTTCAACAAAATTTTCCATCAAGTCTTTGAAGGAAACTAAGAAGCCATGGCATAAGAGGGAACGTCACAGATAAATGATTGGTTAAAAGATAGGAAACAAAATGTAGGAGTAAATGATCTGCCCTCATGAAGAAAAGAGGTCACTAATGGCATTCTGCAGGAATCTGTATTGTGACTACTGAACATTCAAAAGAGAGAAAAGGGAATGAGCACCTATGTGACAGAAGTTCAACAGTATGAAGTCATTCAAGGCACTAAGGACAAAGAGTAACTACAAAGAACTGCAGAAGGACTTCGAGATGGAGCAGCTGGGCACTAAAGCTAGAAAAAACTCAAAGTGGAAAAATACAAAGTGATGCATGTTGGACTATTAGCACTGAGGACAAAGACATTCGTAGTTATTATACATAGTTCCATGAAAATGTTAGCACACCTGCAGACCAAAAGACAAGGCAAATTTTAACCATTTGTATCAGGCAATGAAGAGAAAGCAGCCCAAGCAAACATGGTAATACACTACTCCCTGACATCTTGAATATTCTGTACAATTCTGGTCCTCTCAAGGAATAAAAATAGACCTTGAAAAGGTTCAGAGGAGAGCATTAAGCATTATTAAATTTATGAAAAGGCTTCCTCATGAGGAATGATCAAATAACTGAAGGCTTTTGAGCCTTCAAGAGAAGACTGAGAGAGGAAACAGTACAAGTCTGTAACTGTGATTGGTGTTGAAGTGGCTTTGTATCAATTTGTTCATTGATTGTTTTAAAATTATTTATTTATTTATTTATTTATTTTATATGAGAACTAGATGGCATCAAGCAGACAACCAGGATTCAGGTTCCAACCTATATCATTCTAATATTAATGCAATATGTCATTAGGATATATAACTCCTTGCTAACGAATATTATTGAATATCATTGATGCCAGAAATGTATCTGGGTTCAGTCTGGATGAACCCACAGAAGAGAAATTCTATATTAATTAGGGATTACACTTGGTATCCTGGAATCCTAAACAAAGCTCTAGACCTGACACCAATGCAAGAATGTGTAATAACAAATGGAAAAGACATCCTGTGTTACCAGAGAAACTGATATCCCCTTTTTTCTCTAATAAGAACATCATAAAAATCAGTATCCTTTGATTATAATTGTCTCTGTTTTCTGCTAAATACAGAAATATTCAGAGAACTACAACAGGATGAAGAGAGTTTCTGTATATCTTGGGGCCTGATAGCAAAGATTAATGAAATAATAAAGTAAAAAAAACACATTCTAATGGCCACTTCTTTTTCCTTATGACAACCCCTTTGCAGAAAGGCTTGACAAAGAAATGTTACCAAATCAATAAAACTGCCCTATAAGCCTCTAACAACACCTGTACTGTGAGTGGGTAGTTGCTTCTGTGAGACTATTATTTACGCTATTTCAAGATCTTTTCTCAGGCAGCAACATATATTGCATGAAATTCATCTCAGGAAAAATATAAAATCCCAGAAGACTCATACTGATCTGAGGCTATGCTTTGTCTTTCCGAAGCTCCTCCACTGAGTCTGTCGCCTTTCTAGCGTGGTTTTGAAATTTGATACTACACAGCTCAACTGATGTGCTGACGCTCATAGGAAGAAGATCTTAGTTTATTAAAAGCTCTAATTCTAAATCACGGTATGTATTTACCATGTGGGATGTTCCATCCAAAACAGCATAGGATACAATAGTATACAACACAAAGCATGCTGTTCTTGATACTTCTTGCTTCCCCACAAGTTAAATAGTAGTGGGCACCAGAAAGATGTTTCTTTTTTTTTTTCTTCAACACCTTGGTTTACTTTTCCAGAAATCCAAAGAGGCATGGCAATGTAAGTTAAGCATTGCAATTGTAATAGGAAGATACATCTTCTAGATCTTTTTCAAATTGTACAGACATGTGTATGAAGTTTATATTTTAAATAATGAATGCAAAAAAAGGGCAGTGAACCTGTGGCTACTATGAAAACATTTTAAAAATGAAATCTGAAAAAGAATCACAGAATCACAGAATCACAGACTCAGAGAATTGTAGGGGTTGGAAGGGACCTCCGGAGATCATCGAGTCCAACCCCCCTGACAAAGCAGGTTCCCTACACCAGGTAAGAAGCTATGGCTAACTACACAGAGTAAGATCTTAACTACTCGCATAGCTGTATACATAGCATACTCCTAATTTCCTATTGTACTGGTTAGCTTACCTCCCTCTCTGTAGCTTAGAGATATGAACAAAATGGTTTGCTCTGTTGTCAAACAATTAATTAACAATTAATTTTTTAATGCACCTCAGAATATCACTGGCTCACAAGGGCACACTGCTGGCTAAAGGCCAATCTGTAGACCACCAGGAGCCCTAGATCCTTCTCCGCAGAGTTTCTCTTTAACAGGTTATCTCCTAACCTGTACTGATGCGTGTAGTTATCATATGATGATAAATAAATCCTCATTCCTACCTGGAATATCCCGTATTTCAACTTTTTTCCATTTTTTTCTCAATCTCCTCCCTGTGTATCTCCAAGAAAAGTCTGCCCCTGCCCTTTCTGCATCTTCACACAAGGTAGCTGTAGACAGCAACAAGGTCATCCCTTAGCCTTCATTTCCTAATGCTGAAGAAATCAATTTCTCTAACTCTCCTAAAGACAAGAAAAGAGGAGCCAAAGATCAGCCCATAGCCAGTATTAAGTGTCAGCCCTTCAAGGTGATCTTCCTTTTCAGAACGACTTGAATCCTTAACAAGGCTCTGTAAGAGTAATTTAGAGCAGCCCTGATCATAAGGAACAAAAAGAAGTCCAAATCATAAAAATAACCAGGACAGAGGTGGTCTTATTTTTTTAAAGTTTTCCATAGTAAACTTCAAGTCTGAAAGATGCATTTTCATCCCCACATACTTGGCCAAAACATGCAACTCTGCTCAAGACAGTTCAAGAGGCCTGGGAGGAGACCTTGGGCCTCTCTGCCTCCCCAGTGTGATCTCAGCTGTACTGGGAGCTGAGCTGCTCAGTGGTCACCAGCACTTCAGCAGCCCCTCTGGAAGCCCAGCCCTCTGTCATGTGCCTGCAGAGCAGGCTGCTGCTCACTGCTAGAGAGGAGTTCACACCTTGCCACCAAACCAAGCAAGCGGCCAGCAGCAAATGACCAGCCTGAAGACATCTCTCACTGAAGAATCACCCAGTAGAAATCAGCTAACAATCAATCACCATTGACATACTCTACAGACTACAGAAGCTTCTAGAAGCTTCCAGAAGCAATCAAAAGCAGCAGTGCAGAAAGTCAAGTAGATAAAACAATGGAGTGGCGTTGAATAAGAATGTTATGAGAGCTCATAGTTGGTAAACCCAAAGGTCTGATGAGCTCACTGGGCATACACCTTGGCATAATATCAGGAAAGTGCTGAAGTAGCAATGCTTTCTCCTGACATTTGGAGATTCAGCTGTTCCTGAGCTGACATTGTTGGTCGGGAATGACATTTAATAACACAGAGAATTTCTCTTCTGGTAATTCACTGTGTCTGCTGAACTGATAAAGCTCTAAGTAGTGCCTGGAAATGCTAGATGTGGACCACATGAAGAGCCACCTCCTTTTGTGTGCTGTGAGTTCTTGCTGGTTTTGGTCTACTTCTTTGATGAGAAATTAATTCCTCTTTGCCTGTTAGAGACCCCTCATAATTTTCTTCTTACTCTACTCATGAGCTTATTGCAATTTAAACTAAATCTTGTTACTGACTGACAGGAACAAATAAACCTATGACTGCAGGATAAATGTGGGCCTTGAAGCTAAGCTGCGCTGGATAAAGCTGTAATGCAGCTATGTCTGCTTCTGAAAAAAGGTTCAAATATTAGGTTTTCTGAGAGTCCTGAGACAATGTCTTCTCATCTGTGCAGGCATTTCAGTCACTCAAGGACCTGAATGGTGCTGTGTTTGCTCCTGATAGATGAGCTCTATCATCAGATGTCACTAGTGTTTGAATCTGGAACACCTCATGCTATCCACTGTTGATATGATAGATGTTGAATAAGATGGTGAACAGTATTAGTTCACACAGGACTTGACATATGAGAGCTTTCAGTATTAAAAATAGCTGCCCATCTCAGACCTGTGAGATATAATGGGAAAGAAATGAGTGAAGACAAGATAAAGTCACCCTAATGATTTATGCCATGTTGTGTGGCTTGGTCAATTTTACTTTATGATTGACCGATAAGACAGGAGGCTGAAATATCTTTCCTACGCCCTATCAATGCTTTGTGATCTCTATATTATACTTTAAAAGAAATTGTTTTTTAGAAAGGATTTCTATTAGGTTTTGAATCCCTCCCAACACCTTCACATAATCAGGATTCACCAAATTCATCCTAGAATATGGTTCTCTGCCAGGCAGATATTCCTTCTTCCAGGCAGAGCTACTTCTGTATAGCTCCCATATTCAGCCTTTACTAGGGATTCGACAAGCAATTTGCTGATTGCTGATCTCAAAATGACTGCATAAGAAGGTACCATTACACTTTGAAAGACTTACTATGCTTGTCATTTTTTTCTGCAGATGTATTTCTGCATAAAAATACAGAGGAAATAAATTGTTTATTTTATCTTCAGCATAATAGTCTGAAAAGAAAACGAGAATGTGTAGGGTATTAACAGCAAGGCAACCAACATACTTCCAAATACTGAAGTTAAGAAGAAAAAGAACTAATCTTCAATGTATATGTTAATTCTAAACAGCTTTTACTAAATAGTGCTTTCATTTTTCAACAACTATTGATACAGCAGGTATGCCTATAAAATTAATTAGGAAAAAATCATACATTTTACACATCTATGAAAGAAGTCTTAATCATTTAGTATGTAACTCAAGGCCCAACAAAAGTTAATGAAAATCTTTTGGTGGATTTCAATGAGGTTTTGTTCTGATGTCTCAGCTCCTGTAAATTCCAGCCCCAAGCAGGAATTTAAAAGTAGACGGAGCAAGGACTTAAGATTTAATTGGGATGATTTGTATTTCTTTCAAGGATACATTAAGAAAAATCATCTGGGTAAAGAATGTACCTAACATTTTATCTATAGTATTCCACCAATTTAATCATTCATTGCCTGCCATATTTGAAACAAGAAAATATTTTCACAAATAACTCTCTCAAACTGCAGCCGAAGTTTTATCACAGGTTTGAAATGGAAAGTAATGCTGCTGTTAAAATCTAGCCTTGTTACCACATAAATCTACTGACATTATTGAGGTTGTCCTTCCAATGCATTTCAGCATGTTTTGCTAGATTTATGATGAATACGCATCAGTGGAAAAACAGATTAGATTGAATGCAAGGTATGACAAATACATTCTCTCTGGCTTTGCTTTGACTGGCTTACACTATAATGAAAATGTACTTTTGTGTATGTATATGGATAAACAGGTATCACTTACCTACCGTTAACTGAAAATATTTTAAATAAAATATACCAAAAAATGCATTTCAACATTATCAAAACCAGGTAGAAAAATGTATTAATACTTGCGTGGTTCTTTCTTACATTTCAGTTAAGCAATATAGAAAGACTTCAATTTTCCAGAGTAAGCGCTGAAGAAAATTTGCATATACTCCAGAAAGAACATGCCTTTCTTCAACATATTGCAGACTTCTTCAATGTTTTGAAATACAAGCAGATAAGACAACTTTATTCCAGAGATGCAGCACATAAAGCAAATGAGAGCACAGGCATATTTGGAGAAATTTTGTTCTTTCAGGACTAAACAAAAGGGGTGAATGTGTAAATGCCATAGCTCCAGCTTGTAGCTTTCCACTTGGGAAAACAGTATCTGAGATGAAAAAATTATCTTTCTTTTTGTCACAAAATACAAACCACATTTGGTTTGAACATATGGTCACTAAATTCAGTGGAAACAACCCCTTGATTTCAATCAGAATTGGATCAGTTTTGAGTTCTCAAACTTACTAGTAGATGTGAGCATAAATGTGGCACCTCTGCATAGGATCGTGGATTTAGACATGTCTGCCAAATCTCAGGCTCCCAACTGGATATGCAGTCTTCAAAGCACATTTAGAAGTATACAACTTCCGGGTTGATGTTTTCATTAAAAAGTAGCTACATGATCTATATTGTAGCATATGGAAATAAGTCATACTCGGATGTCTACAATATGCTTCTTCAACATTAGCTTTTAGGTTTGCAAAATCAAAATTCTGATTTCATAAAGATGACATTAGCTTATCAGCCTCAGTTACGTGAAGTCAGTAACTATGAATATGCCTGGAGTACCATGCTCTTACTTCTCATACTTTGAAAGATAATATTTACGCCTTCTTGATCACTTCTTCCTCTTTCTCCTTTGAAAAGATTTCACTGTTGGCAAAATACTAGGAAACCGCGTACACGTTGAGGGTGCAAAATGAAATTGAGGAGGAATAATTGATTATCCTAAGAATTAAACATTAGATCACAGAAACAGCAAGGAACAAAATCAGAATCTCTTCTGTGTTGGATAACTCTGTTCTTATGAACAGAAATATTTATTTAGAAGGCTATTTCATTATGGTAAATGTATGAAAGTGCAGAAACCTAGCCATGGACCTTTTTGCCCTTCAAGAAGGGTAAAATATTTGCACTGATTAAAAATAAATATAACAGCCCCATTTCCTGTTGTGAAAATTGAGTAGTTAATATTAGTAGGGATTCTTTTTGTTATATTGTGAATATTCTCTTCACTATATTCAATTTGAGTACAAGTTGCACTATTTGAGATTCTTTGAATAATTCAGATGCATTCATTTAATCTTGATTAGTGGATCAGGTTCTTCAAAAAGTGAGTATTTATTTTATTTGATGACATGTAGCATTAATAATGTATTACCTTTCTCACAAGCTGCTTTCTAAAGAAAGCAATAAAAATATGCAGGGAGACAAGATTTCTGAATAGATATTAAGGAACCACAAAGCCACTTAAGCTGTCATTTTGAAAATAGCCTATTATAACTGCTATTTCTCAGGGAAGAAAAATACAATCTTGATAATGCAGAAGGGTGAGTAACCTGTGTGGAACAGATGGTTGCAATGCCAGAAAAAAGCAGCATTGACTTCCATACTGTACAAGACAAAGTGGCAGTAGCATTCTATGTCTTTACCGTGATGACTTTGTGTTTGGAGAACAATTTTGTGTACTTTTATGAAATATCTCTGAATTCTGAAAAACTGTGTGAAAATTGAAGTGGACGAAGGTGAAAGAAAATCTCTGGGACCACAAGTAATATTAGTTAGGGCAAATGAAAAACAAATCACAGCTGAAATGTCTGAAGATTTTAAAGCTTGCATTCAAAGGAGAAAAATTGTTAAAAAAACATATGCTTGTGTAGAAACTCTTTTGAAGAGATGCCATATGTCTACAGACATATTAAAGTAGTGGGACGTGATCAGTCCCAGTGAGCTGTGAGCATTGTTAATTGACCAGGTGTCCCTGTCTGCCTGCCCAAGAACATGAGAAATGCCCTACGTGGGGAGACCAGAAGTGTGTCTGGATCTGTGGTCGCTTCAAGAGACCTACATGATAATTGAATCCAAAGGCAAACTTTGGAAAATTAGGAAAACTCCATTATATTTTCTAGGTTCATTAATGTCACTGCAGGTAAATGACTGTAGGATACAATAAGAAGAAAAAACTGAGAGAACTTAGAAAAAGAGGTTAACAAAGTCATAGTACCAGGAGTATGTTCCAGGATTTTTAAAATGTTCGTGATACAAAGACTAATGCTGAGGAGAAAATGTAGAGTAAATGATGTAGAAATACCAAATAAATAAAACAACCCACAATTCCTATTTACACTACTATGCATAATCATATGCAACTGAAATAGCCACTTACTGCTTGCCAACATCCATGCTGCTAATTACCTGTGCACATTTCTAATGTTTGAATGTCCTTCTGAGGTCACCTATTTTGAAGAATTCTACTAAAGATGCTTATTTGTCATAGTCTGAAATCCCCATTGTACCTGCCTCAAACTTTCTGGCTGTGTAAGTTTCTTATAAATTTCTACCAATGGCATTATTAAAGTTGCTATTTCTTTAAGTTGCTTCCAACTACAGCCACCCATGATCTTTTAGAATGTTTCAGGAAATTTCCTGACTTGAAGGCCTTTCTAGAAAGCAGAAAGTTGACAAATCTGGAAAAGACATCCCAATTTTAGCCTTTTAAGCATGTCAGGCACACTAAGCCAGCTGTTAAGTTACAGACATGTGGCAACTTAGTCTTGAAGACAGGGAGAGCATACAATGTTGGCAAAGTCCACCATAGAATGAATTAAAAATGGGGAATAAACTATCAAAACCAGTGGTGCACATTGGAGAAAACTTGTGAATGAGGTTGAAATATGCGTAGGACCTACTGAATACTGAAAGAATTTACTGGAAAATAGGTTTTATCACTTTTCCTTTTAGAAATGGCACTGCCAGGTTTGTGTGATTGTACAGTGTGGATGATCAAGTTGCAGGAGGTTTTCAAGTAAGAGACCCAGGGATGTCACCAAGGTCAGTCCTGTACGTCCTTCACACTGAAGTGCTAGTTCCCTGCATATAGCCTTCCTTCATGTGACCAGCCAATGCCAAGGACAAGCTGACATAATTGTTTTTTGGTTTGTTGCAGTTAGAGGTTATTCAGATATAAGCATTTAAATAGGTAAACACACACACACACACACACACACACACCAACAAAACCAAGACACCTCTTCCCAGTTCATAAGAATTTTCTCATGAAGAGACAAATCTATCATTTTTTCTGTACTGTGGCAGTGCTCCTTGCAGCATCTTTTTGCTGTTGATGTTTCTCCTGCATAAAGGGAAACATTATTTAATGTTTTCATTTGGTTTCTCTACGGTACAGGTGCACATGCCTAAGCACAGTTGGCTCCCTGCTAGCTTTCCAAAAGACTTGTCACAGAAAAGAAAGTGACGTGCCAATGCAGCATTTAGCAAAAGAGTGAAGAAAGGGAAGTGAAAACCCAGCAATTGTTCTTACCTTCTTAAATAGATTCTGTTTTGCACTACAGGAGCACACTTCTCTGCATGGCTGGCTCTTGTGCTAGTTAAGCAAAACTTGTCACAGGAAACAAAAATATTTGCCAACTTGGCTTTAATGCAAAACCTATTCTTTGTTCTTTTGCATACATCAAATGTCAGCCTCTCTATAACCCTCTGACAGGAAGCTGGCATGAAAGACAAAACACAACCAGGTGCATCCTGGCAAGCAAAAACTATTCTGAAGAGCTTAGTAGCCCTGCTTGGTAGGAGAAGAGGGGGGCTAGATTTGTTTTGTTTGCCACCAATCAGTCATTCCAATTTTCATACTTAGAATATGGAGTACAACTTTTATGTAAATACTAGGCCTTAGAAACATCGGAGCTTAGTAATATAAAAGACGTATCATCTTAATTTTCTAACTTGCTTCCTTCATCAACTGAGTACACAGGGATTCTGAAATTCCAGAGTTGAAAGAATAATCCTTGGAGGTACATTTTTCCCAAAGTCCAGCTTAGAAATCTATTAAACAAAACACGTCCCTACAATCGGGGTGATGTGTCTGTCTCAGTTATTATGCCTAATTATAAGTATTATGAAAAATACATTTTCCCTGTATCTAATAGGCAAATGCATATATTTGTATCTTTGTTTCTATTTAACCTATTGCCTAGATTTACTTTCGTTGCAATTACTGTCATGTACTCTCTTTACTAACATCAAGTGTTCTTCGTACAGGAAGCATTATTAACATTACTGAATTTTCATCACATTTCATGTATCATAGGAAACGTTATATGCAAATTCACCCAAATTTCACAGCATAAATCTCCAATATTAGCATTGTTCTTGGTCTTTTCTGCATATTTTAGTAGCATGTTTTGAAAGAATTTCAGACAAGTACATCCAAAACAACAATAGGCTTAAATAACTGCCTTTTGTGAACTGAAATGACAGCTTTTATATAGGAAAATCTGATCTTTTCTGTAATATTCAGTAGGATTACATTAACAAAAATACATTTGTAATTCAATAGGATGAAATCTGATAAAAAGCATTTAAAAATCCTAGTAGATCGATTGTGCATAACCATTGCAAGAGAGCAAATTCAACTAACAAAAAGGCTTTTTAAACACATTTCACTGTGCAAATTTTTTTTATAAGGGTATAACTGTGTGATACATTATTTGAAGCATGTAAGCAGCAAATATGACACTTCATATTATTTTTCTGCCTTTAAAATACTTGTTTAGAATTTCAGAGACTTGTTTTCTTTGCCAGTTTCTGTAGCATAGTTTTTATGAGCCAGTCAGCTCAGACCGTCTAATCTTTTTAGATGCCAAGGTCTTGCATTGTTTCCTATGTTACCAGACAAGCACAGTGCTAAATGTCTCTGCTGCAATTAAAAACAAACAACTTGTATCTGCCAAGACAAGCAGCTTTGACTTTGTGCACACCTACATAATATAATGAGTATTCTTGGAATATAAACAGTAATCAGTGAGATGCTCAGTGATGGCATCTGACCCATATACATAGAAGAACTTCAAAAGCAAATAAAATAAAATTGAGAGTGTTTATCTGTGTGTCGATCGGTTACATACCTTTATTTTCTCACTTAACATTCAAATTTCTATGGTCTGTATTTCATTAGAGTAACTGGAAAGCCCTTGCTCTTGCACAGCAATGGGAAGAGATACTTCGTATTCACTAGAAATGAATCTGTAGGCCTACCTGGTCCAAATAGGCCTAAGCACATTCTAATTGCGTCAGGGTCTAAAGATGCTAATTCTGTTGAAGTTAACGGATATTTTTGTACAGACTAGCGGATCTTAGAATATTTGTTAGCTGGAAAAGTTGACCATATTATCTACTTGCCTCTTTCTTTATAGCATTTCCTCCTATTCAAAATATTTATCTTTTTTTCTACCACTTACAATCACTACATTTTTTTTCAGTCTGATTTTAATTTTTCTGATTATCTTCCAGAGAACTATACAATAGTTTATTTAATTCCCCACATCTGTACAATGAAGTTTGTTCTACACAGCACAGTAGCAGAAACTGTATTTATAGAACAGCTGAAACTCAAAAAAATGTAGGCAAGCTTTTGGGCACAGTCTTATCATCTCCCATAACTAAACAACAACTTCAAGCTAAATACAGGTTAAGAACAATTTATCTTAGTAAAATAGCTGATTACATCAGTTTAAACTACATATGTAACAGCTGCAGTAGCAGAGAATAACTTCATTTTGTTGCCGTAGAAAATGTATTTTTGATTGCACATCCTACTCATCTGCTCTAAAGCACATCACTACTGTTGGCTTTAAGCTAAGGGTTGAAGTCTAGTACAGTGCTTCCAGACATCTCATTTGTGTCTCTTTCATAGGTGTATTATAGACAATTCCTACGAGAGAATAAATGTTTAAGAAGAGGCTGTGTCACTGTCATAAACAAAAGTTATCCAAAAAGCCTGCACCTTCAGATTTAAACTTCTGAAAAAATAATTACTTAGCCCTAAATATGAATACACATTTCAGATAAGAAATGCGTTTATTATTAGAACTTCTGCTTTAAGCCTGAAATTAAGCACCATCAAAATACCTTTATATCACTGAAATAATAAAAAATGGAAATATACCACGAGTCTCATTGCAGTTATGATTTATTTTCATGCTGGATCGTGAATGCAAGGACAGAAGAAAGAGATTACATCTTAGAAAAATACCTGTTATTTGCAAGTAGTGTTACATGCATCTTCTGAAAGTCCTACTTTCACCACCACACAAAGGAGAAGAGCTGCTTTTTGTTCACTGCAGAAACTAGCTTCTTGCTCATTTTCTTCTTTGACTTGATACTTATCCATCCATTCTAAGGAGGAGCTAGCTGCCATTCAATCCAAATGCAGCTCAATTCTAAAGTCACACCTGAAAGAAACTTGAAGAAAAGGCAAAGAAAGTGCTAAATGATCACACAGGCAGCACATCTCCAATATTGCATGCTACTGGTAAACCCATGTTTTTCTTTAAATAAATCCGTTTGTACATTCTAACAAGCAATTACCTTGCTGGAAGACTTCCTAGCAGGAAGCCTTGGAGTCTGTCGTACAGGCCCTTGAACATTGTATCAGCCCTTCGTGCTGCAGCACTTTGGTGAAAATGCTGCACCCTATAGAGTTACCCAACAGGTATCTGGGATTCAGTTATTCTCAGCACGGCCAGAGAAGAGCACCATGTATTCTTATGTGCTCACAGGAAGGAATGCAAACAGATGATTCTCAGGGAACATTACTTCCGCAATCCTGCTGCAGTTTTGCAACACACCAATGCTAAAATTATGCAAATGTTCAGATACTGCTTATTTTTGTCTTGCTCTATTATTCTTAAAACTGGCTTATAATAGTTCTGTGAAATTTGAGTTTCATTGCTTCCTGAGTTTACCCTTCCAAACCACTACTGCTTAAGAATTTATGATCCAAGCCAGGGATGCCTTCTCTCTAATATGGTGTGGATTTTTTTTTTTTTTTTCAGTTTGTTTTCATTGGTTTTAATTTGTAGGCTGAGCATGTTCTTTTCTTGAAAGAGGTTCAGCAGACAGACAAGAAATCTGTGCTTCCAAAGTCATAATTGCATCAAAGAATAAGATACTACTGCTTGATGTCAAGAGAAGTTCTCTTTTTGAATATTAAATAATACAGAAAATGCATGAAAAATTATTTCCTTAGTTTCTCATTTGACTGCTAGAGGACTGTCATTAGATGACAACTATAGTGAGATGCTCATCCCTTTACCTCAACAACAACATACTGATCATGCTCTCTCAATCAGAAATAGCTCATTTTCTCACATTCTAACAATACAAAACCTATAAACATTCCAAACTCCAGCTTGTAATGATTTTCAATAAGTAAGTGTACCGGAGGCATAGTAGAAGGTGGCAGGTTTGTACAAAAAGAAGCAACCGAGAGGCATAAAATATATCCGATAGTAGAAAGCTAGACTGCTGTACACATTGAATTGTGAATATTTCTACTGCCTATCAAAAGTCTGCTGCTCACTTCTGTGAAGCAACTGCAAGGTAATCAACTTTTCCTTCTTCACAGTCTGGGGGTTTACAAATAAATGAGTTATGAGAAGCAGGGAATGAAGGAAGCAGAGATGGAAGAATATTTATTACAAAAAAAAATTAAATTTGTGTTTCAGAAACTCAAAGAAGACAGTGCAAAGGAGAAAACTGCTTTTGTGGATCTAGTTTATTAATAAACATTGTAATTAACAAGACAACATGCTGTACATAAACCTGAAATAGAATTACTTTAAATTTACTGGACTTTAAAAGCTGCTGGACAATGATATATGGTGTCCAACTGCATGATTTGTAAAGCATGGTTAGGGCTGCTTCAATACACAGACATATACTGCTCACTCTCAGATCCTGTAGTATGCCATAGAGCAGGGACATTTCCCAGAAATACAAACCCAGATATTTACAAGAAACTGTCAGTCTCTTTTCTTCACTAGGGATAACATGTTATACACAATTTCCTACATATACCAAATAAAATCTTTGCCTTCAACTTTGCTCTGTGTCTGCACAAACCGATCCCTCCCTTTTTACTTATCTAATTAAATAATGGTAGTAAACTGCAGTGTAATCATATAATAAATGATTATTTAATAAGGAGTAGCTTCAAAGCTGCAAAAGCAAAACTTGAGCTAGAATTAAGAACAAAATCAAGTGTAAATGATCAAGCTTTCTCAAACTTCATAAGCTTGAATCAAACGACCTTGCACTAATCAACCATTAATGACTTAATTATTTAAGTCAACTATCTCACTCAACCATGCTAGAAGCAGGCACAACAATGATAATTTGAGGCTGAAGTGGTTCCTCACTGGATTAGAGCTTGCCCAGAAAACAGCGGAGCAATGTATCACTTCTCCCAGGGGGAAAAAAAAGCCACCACAAAAACTGAAAACCCGCATATCTGCATACACGGGGTACATAAATACCTGATACCACCTGATACAAAGTGGCTAAAGCCTTCATCCCTATGCCAGACAAAAAAGAAGACCCGGTTGTATTCAGAACCACATAACTAACTTTTCCTTAAACAAAGCTATCACACTAACATTCTTAAGCCCTCAGGTCCTATTAGCATGGGCTCATTGCCATGATAATTAGCTAAATGACCTGCATTTGACTGCCTCATAGCCCTGAGAGAGCAGGTGCTCTGTAACCTCTGTTTGGTCAAGCAGACAGGGCCTAAATATTCTTCCTTTAGAATTAAGTTACACAGCACAGTTTAGCAAAACAAAGAACTGGCTTTTGTTTATTATTTTTTTTTTAATTATTTTTACAATGAACAGTTTGACTTCAATTCATCTCCTTTTTTTACACTTGGCTATTTGACATCAAAAAATTGTCTTTCTTTCTGCTGCTACCACTTATTTTCTCAATGCAGTAGTTGGAAGTGCAACAAGCATGTACTGAGCTTGGGAAAAAAAAATCTAGGCTAGACTGTGTGACACATTACTTTGAAGGCAAAGGTTTTCCTTTATTGTTACACTGTATGAAACAAATCTAATCATGTAACTACCATTTTACTGTATATTGTATATAGGATCGTTTTCTTCACAAATTCGCACAAGTAAGATAAAATAAGTTAAGAGACTAAAAAAATTACACAAAAATATACAGCCTATGCACTAGATAAATTACTTATATATATGGCAAGATGTATAATGAGCCTATAGTAACATTATTCCTCTGGATACTGACACGACACTTGAACAGACCACAGAAAAAAAATGTTGCCTCCAATGCATAATTTTACATATTAGATATAATATGCAAAAATGAAAGCAACATTTAACTCCTGATACAGTATGTATTTACAATTAAGTGTTATGTATCTTGATGACAGAATTTTACAATACCATAACACAATTTCCTGGATATGACATTTAACACTTCCTATTATCAGATTCATCTTTACAATTCATCTTGCTTAAGCAGTTGTTCTTCGGGTTTTTGTTGGTTTTTTGTTCATTTGTTTAGGTGTTTTTTTTTTCTTTTGTTTGTTTTCTTTTTAGAAATAATTTGCTAAATTTTTTTGCTTTCTTTTGTTCTTCTGCCTCTGAAAAAAATATAATTCTACTGTCTTTATCTTTTCCTGTGAAAATAGCAAAACTGTAGGAATGGATTGCTTTGCCAATAAATTTCAATTACAATATTCTGTCAGAAAGGACTGTTGAGAGGAAAAAAATGAGTTTTCAAGTGCAGCTGCCAATTCTATATACACACAATATAGCAGACTTGTATAATAAAAACTGAAGTCCACTGCTTACAATAGGAAGTATTATATGCCAGCCTTATTCTAAATTTGCACAATTAATGTGTTTGGTAAGGCTGTGTAAACTACAGATAAGGTTTTTTGTATATCCTGAAAAGGACTGCTGAATTTTTCTAACTATGATGTCTCCAAAGCAAACAACAAATGGTTCTGTATATATTAGGTGTAAATTAATTTGTCAAATTTTTGGTTGTCCTGGAACTGAAAATGAGCTGTATCAACCGTTGTGTGTCAGTAGCCAAAGGACTGTTTTTCTTTTTTCTCCCAGGATTTACATGCAACCAGAAAGCAGTGTGCCACGTCTTTTCTAAACATTATTGAAAATTACATTAACAAAAAAACAAAAAAACAAAAAAAAACCCAGAAGTACATCGTCAGATAATCTGATGTTTATTAATTAAACCCTACCAGTAGATTAAAAGTGATGCTTTTTTTTTTTCTTTTTTTTTTTTTTTTTAATTTTGCACATAAAATGTAAATGTGATTTGAATAGATTTACAGTGGGGACAACAATATATAAAGCTACTTATACCTGCTGGGCACAAAATAGAAGCTCTTTTAGCATTCATTGGAAACCCTCAACAACTTGAACTTCTGTAAATTTTACAAGCAGCTTTTTTACAGCATTTTTACACTCCTTTTTTAAATTTCATTTCATTTTTATGTTACACGTAAGTTACAGTATGAAGCTTACACAGAATTCTGTCCATGGGAAATATTCATAAACTTTCAAATTTCCCTCCACACAACTTCAATTGTCTCATCTAATGTAGTAATAAACTAAACAAAATTATGCAGTTTGTTAAAGAAAAAGATCTTGGTATGTACACACTGTAAATGATGATGGCTAAACAGCAACAGAATGCTAAAAGGAAAATGTGGTGTTTTTTCTTTTTTTAATTGAAGAAAGGAATCTCCATTTTAACCACTATAGAATTTACTAGTTTTATTTCTGCTACTATTATACCATCCAGTACACAAAACACTAAAAAAAAAATCCTCATCTTTACAGAGAATCATACTGAGACTTTGTCAAATAATATGATTGGAGTGTGTAATTATAGTTATCCAGCACTCATTCCCTGGATTCCTCTTTCTTTGCTGAGAAATGTCTGTGATTCTCTAATAATAAACTAAGCTACAATGACAACTACTCCTTTATCTTCTAAGTTTGGGGTGAAGTAACTAATATTATCGCTAACCTTTTACTGAACACTTGCAATAGGTGATTGATTATAGCTGTAAAACAAACATATACATCACTATAATATTTTAAACACCAGTAGCTTAAAGCCACAATAAGACATCAGCCAAAAAACTACCCCAGTTTCCTACTGATTTCAGCAGTGCCCATGTAATTTTCAACTAACAGGAACAGTAGCCAAAGCAAGCTCTGCAAGATAAAAAATAAAAAAATTAAAAAAATTAGACTCATAGCCTGAAAAGCATATGCATTATACTGTTGCTTTTATTATTGCAGAAAGGAAAATCTTAAAAAAAAATTAAAAAGAAATCTTGTAATATTTTTAGATCTATATTGCATCCTGTCCTGTTGTCTATTTCACACAGAAAAGCCTAGTAAGAGCTTTCTATTTCATCTACTGCATTCTTTCAAAGAATAAATACCTGTAGATTCAACCACTGAAAATTAAAATCAAAAGCAGCTGTCATGTCTTTGAGTACATTCTTCTCAATTACATGAAAAGTAAGTTTTGGTAGGAATGTACACCATCCTTCCAAAGTATGTCTTTTTATATTGTGTAAGGTAACCAAAAAAGAAATTGACCACTTGATCTCTATTGGTAAGCAAATGGAAGGTGAAATCTATGAATACCTTATAAATTATAACAATGAAGACAGAAAAAAATTGGTAAGTTATGTTACTGCAATGTTTCCTAAGCTGTATTAAGAAATTGCTTTCAACAGGGAGGAAGACCTGCTAGCAGATATTTGTACCATATAGACCCATATTAGAAAATAAGCAGGTTTTTAAGGTTTTCTTTTGATTGGCTCTGGATTTTGAGTTTTCTTCCCTATTTTATATATTTTACTAAGAATTGGGGTGAATTTTCTTTAACTAAGTCCTAAGGATTTAGCTTTTCAAGTTAAATTTAGGATTCTATATACATAAATATTCACAAGCCTAACAAATTTGTATATGCACTAAGAACAGTGTTAGGCTGTGACTATATACAGTAACACCTTAAAGCCTGAAATAGCCGATTTGTCAGATATGCATTTATAGCTGGTGCTCATGGATAAACGTAGTGCTACCCCCAGACACTGCTGCCTGGTGGGACATGGCAAAATTTGCCAGAGGGATGACTTTGACAGGATCTTCGCTGGTGCACTGTCTTTCACAGGTGTTGTAGAACTGGGGCCTGGGCCCACCTTGGCCTTTGTCAGTGTCATCCTTTGGAAGGGGCCTCCCAAGAGTGTGTCGTCCGTCAGACCTGGCTCCTCGGCCCCAGCTTTGCTGGAAGCCAAATGATGGCAAAGGTGTGTTGGATTGTTGATACTGTGTCAAAGAAGGTGGCATCCAGCAGTTGTCAGAATGGCCCAGGATGAGACACTCCTGCGTGCAGGTTTCAGAGGCCTCAGCCAAGGCTTTCTGGAGATTTACTTCAATAGCTGGGAAGACAGAACAAGATAAAAAAAATTACCAAAAGATTTAAACAATGATGTACATAGAGAATGAAGGTTAAGAAAGCAATCCCAGTTCTAAAACAAAGGATGTATTTTGGAAAGAAAATACCTGCAGTAATACGACTTAAGTGAACATGAAGATGCTTTCAATTTGGAGGCTCACAGTGGTGACATAGGCAAGCATCAGAAAAAACATTAGCATTTTAAGAACAGATGATAACACCACTACAGCCCAAGTAACTAAAGCCCTTACACAGTCTACGTATAATGATGTTTTTACTTTCTAAAATTGTCCCTTTAGTAATAAAGCTAAAAGCTTTACAATAATCTAGCAATACAATACTTTTTTGCATTCATGAAAAAATAAGATTAAAATTAGATTTTAAAAATATGCTGTTAATGCTGGATTTTTTTTTTTTTTTCTCTGTTTAAGGAAAAAAAACAAATTTAATTTGGATATAGTCAAAGGTGGTACATTGGTTTCAAAGATGCACTCAAGAACTTTAAGAATGAAAGACAGCATTACAGTTATTTTAAAGAGGATTGATTTCTTGATGCATTCAATACTGGAAACCTTGAAAAAATCAAAGGGTAATAGCAAGAAAAGCTGTAACCTCTGTAGTTTACAAGTAATCGAACCAGAGCTCTTGAGTAGATGCAAGGTTTGTGCTCTTGAAAAGGATTACAGAAATGATAATGTGTTCAAAGGCCAACTACTAACTGAGAAACACATAATTTTCAGTACATAAAAAATCTTGATCAATTTCATTTAAATGAGTGGTTTTACTAGGTAGATTCAAATTAATGTAATTAAAATTCCAAAAATCATCCCTTGAAATGTTTTTCATATTATATATAATAATAATTTTATATTATCTTACTATGAACAGAGTTAAAATATGTCAGAAGAGAGGAAAAGTCTCCATTCAGATATTTCACTGTGTCCTTTCACAAAACTTCAACACTATTTTTCTTTATGATAAAAGCTATGTATGTATTTTTAATATCTAGCTTCAAGAAAATAATCTTTAGAAATGGGTTCTGGCTCGCAACTAGCACAGAAATTATGCTGTTACAAATTACTTATTGCAATATGAGTTCTAAGTAGGAGCCCCTCATCTTTTGAGCTTTGTTTGTAAACAGATGCTTTATTTCTGCTTTAATTTAATGTTCTGTTTTTACTTTGAATGTTGAAATCTGTATAAACTACGAAGCATAAGTACATATTTCCATATTACATCTAAATACAAATGGATTTAGTTTTTCCTTCAGACATCAAAATACATAATGCTGCTGTCCAACATACAGGATACATCTTTTTTTGAAGTCTACCACTTATAAGTAGTCAATTAGTTTCTTGCTGTTTCATTAATGTTATATTCTTGATAATTTCTCCTGAAGGACACTGTACATTGCATCTGCCTGTTAGGGAAATCAGTGTTTATAAATGTTGGTTTGCCCTAGTATTAGCATTTCAACATGTCTACTGTCATTTTGTCTCCATATGTCTGAATGTAATCCTGACAAAGCGTTGGCACCTTCCTGTTGAAATACTAATCCAGTTTTGATGGGTAGTGGGATATATAAATATGAAAATAATTCAGTAGAGAAAACAGTTCACTCAAAAAAAGTTACTACTGCTAGATTAGTCTAATCTCTTTGTGTCCTACTATGTGCTATTAGAAAAATAAATCTGAGTATATACAAGCTCTTAAAGCTCTTTAATTATCCAAGTTTCCTTCTCTTCTGATCAAGACAATTCACTGAAATCAGGTACATCCTTGACTACGAGTTGAGTAACCCCTGACTTATGAACCCCTGACAGAAACTGATATTTTTGCATTTATTAGCAAAACATCTTTGATACTCAATCCCTCAGTGTTCCTTTTATTTCAAGGTATCACCTAAAATTCTTTTAATTAATTAAGCTGGAAAAATACAGTTATTTGTTTGGAAATAATGTATGTATTATGTATTACTAGCTCCACATAGCAAGTAGATACAATACTCGTAGTATTATCTAATGCTCGAATAAAAAAATAAAATTAAACAATTAAAATCAGCATTTGGCAATAAAAACATAACATTTAAGCTTTAGACAAGGCAACTACAGAAATAAAAGATCACTTAAAAAACATTCTTAACACCATCTGGACAGATCAGTATGACAGTAACTTTGTGTCATGAGTTGTCAGACTGCATGCAGACTTGAAACATGCTAGTGTGCAAAGAACAACAATGTTCTCAGGATGCCAGTCTCATTTATTATCTTAATAAAGGATTTGCACATGAGTTTTAGTTTTAGCAAAAATATTATGCAAAGACGCTATCAAATCATTAGTACAACTCTGGGCACAATCCTATGATATGAGTACAAATTATTTTGGCTTTGAGGTTTGAGTTTAATTATATAACAATCCTGCACTTACAGACTGTTGAGAAGATACATTTTTTTTGTAGCAATCATAATCTGTCAGTGTAGGTATTTGCAAAACGTAATCTTGATTGTCAAAATAATTCTATTTTTCATCACTGCTTATAATTAGTATATGCAAAATATACAGTTCTCATTAATTTTGAAGAGTTACTTCCATTTTCTACTGAGCAGCTCTGCAGTGCTGCAAGAGAACAGCAAATAAAAAAGTATTTAGGACATACAAGTACTTTTCTGTCTGACTCATTTTTTTTTCCAACAGTAACAGTCAAGTTTTGTTTATAATGCACTGCACTTAAAAAAAAAAAATTATCAATCTCTACTGTAACTTCAAAAGAAGAACATGTTTTATAAAATGAATAGAAGAGGGCTTTTTTTTTTTTTTTTTTTTTTTTTTTTTTTTTTTAAATTTGAAACATCTGCATATAGGCCATAGCATTGCTGCAGCCCTGAGGCAGCTTTGAGGAGATTGGGTATGCTGTAGGAAACCAAATTAACTAAGGGTGTGACCATGAATATATTGTGAGACAGGCAAGGTCCTCACTATTTACATTTAAAGGAATCTTAGAAAATCTCAGCAACTGATCTGTTGCAGTAAGAACTACTAGCAAGGATAATCAGGATGCAAAACAACTTCTTTTTTTTTTTCATTATCTTTTTTTTTTTCATTATCTTTTTTTGCTTGTTCTTCTAGGTCACGAAATGTAGCTTCTTTCAGTCCTTCTAATTCATTCTCCATTCTCCTAAGATATCACTCTTCTTCTTCATTAGCACTTGAAATCTTTCTCACTTGCTTCCCGGCCCTGGCAGTCTATTGCCATCTAAACTATACTTTAGTTATAAAAATGTTACTTTTAACAATCCCTGCTTTTTATCAGCAGTAGAGTGTACTGCTAAGGGTGCCAACTCACAATACAATGCTGCTGATTTCCAAAATTCTGTTACCAACTTAAAAAGAAAGGAGTCAATGTAACTAGCACTGAGCCTGGCTCCCCCTCCTCCATTTGCTGCTCACTTAAAAGGAGGGAGTCAGGCTGGCTCCACAGAGCATCCCAGAGGACAATATGAAGAGGAATGCAAGCACTGCTGGGCGACAGTCAGGTTCAGTGCTCAACAGGCCATTTATCCAATGCTGTGTAAATTGACCACTGAATTTGCTGGATGCTACTCTTAAAGCTTCTTTTTGCTTTGCATCTTTTTATGCAGGCAACTGTTTGTAATAGTTACTTTATGCAAGTCACTGCTAAATGTAGGTGAAAAGAAAAACTTTTGAGCCTTTCTCTCATTCAAAATTGGTAATATTGGTAATTATTCTTTCAGTCCCATAAGTATTCTGGTAAGAAAAATCTATGGAGTCTGCCTCTAACAATAAAGTTAAAGAAGGTTTCTGCCATTTCTGAGTATTTTCAGAATAGAGAATTTCTGTACAGAAATTGTCTAGTAACATCTCATGTAAGAGAATCATCAACTACGACATGCAAGTAATATGAAAGAATTTTTAATTCATCCAACAGATCACACTCATACACGTATGAATTTACCAGTGTTGTTTGAACTCCATATTATTTTAGGAATGAAGCTGTTATTTAAACTGTCTGCCTCAGAACTAAGAACGTTTTTTAAAGAAAATGTATGTCAGTTCTTATGAAATGTTTAGATCAGAACTGTCAAATATATCTAAAAGCACAATAGTTAAAAGGCTTTCTTCATTGTTCTGCAGTCTTTATCATTTATAGGTCAAAACACTTTTCAGTAAGAACAATTATTTTCACTTAAAACATTGAGTTTCAACTCAAGTCAGGTAGCTACCCTTCAGTAAAAGCAGTTATAAAAAATACTACTTAATAGTTTTATGTTTGTAATTGGTTGTACCTTTCTATGATTACAAAGTCCATGTATGGTATAGATGAAAATACAAATGCTGAGTATTCTTCTTGCATATGAAATAAAGCTAAAGAATTCTATAATGGTTTTTGCACTATCAGTCTACAAAATACATAGAATAATGCACGCTTTGAAGCTTCCAGCTCAATATTGGAAGCTTAAGACTATTCCTCATCGAGAATTCTCAAAGGAAGACAAGCTGTTAATACCACTGTGTTACCAGCATTCTCATAATGTTGTGTACATTGCTGTATATAAGACACACTTTCTTTTCTACCCCTATACCCATATGTCCATACCAACCAGGAGGTGTACTACTAAGATAAGATCACAAAATTCATTACTTGCATTATGGAATCATGCAGGCTTAGGTTGGAAGGGACTTTTGAAGATACCTGGTCAAAATTACTGCTCAAAGCAGGCTATCTTGATCAAGGTATATGGTGTTTTTCCAGAAGTTCAGGCCGAACTTTAACAATTGCCTTATTGCCTTACATCTCCCCTGAAAGATTTCTTAACACATTTCAAAAGGGAGCTGCACATTCTTAAAGCTGACCAATCAACAGTGTGATTTTCTGGAGAATCCTTAAAATGTCCCTATCTTTATCCACATTAAATGTAATAATAATCAAAAGGAATTGGTAAATTTTCATTAGCAAAGTATTCATATTCCAGGTTTAGGAGCTTATAAATTATACTTAAAAATTTCAAAAACAATTTCAAAAAAAAAAAAATTAAAAATGGAATATAGATAGAGTGCTTGAATTTAATGCTGAAGTCTTAATGAAAAGCCTGTATTGAATATGATACATTTTGGATGCAAACCATCCAGTGTTGCATTTAAAGCACTCTTGTTTCATAATAAAGCAAGCAACAATTAGCAAGCAATTAAGCAAATTGCCCATAATTATGCCATTGCTGAGCTATTTTTCATATTTTCACAACACAGCACATATATGAATACATGGCTTGCAGTGCCAATGCTATTCTGTCAGCATCCAGAAGTACCTCTCATTTACTGAAGCGTTTCATATTAAACAGCTCCCATTGCACTTTCAGTGCTCTCTGCTCAGCAGGAACTCACCAGAGTGATGAAGATGACAATCTTATACTGCTCTTCTCAGCCAATGGCTCCTAAGGAATGGGTTGTGTTCCCTGCTGCACTCTCCCCCTTCCCTTCTCCCCCTCCGTCTTTTGCCCATGTGTATGTACTAAAAGTGGTACTCAATCTAAGCAAGAATTCAAGCATAATATAGGGAAATAATAGCCCAGAATCACCCTAGTGACCAAAAGCTGCCACTTGGGCAACATCATTTAGCAGTCTCTGCTATGTTAAGAGAACTAAAATGACATTAACAATAAGAAAGGAAGGGCAGAATAGTTTGTTAGTATAAACTGGGCTATTTTAGTAAGTTCAGGAGGAAGAAGCTTGAATGTAGAAACCCTACATAACTGCTGCTATAATACATCTTTTTTAGCTTTTATAATAGAATCCCTTTAGGAGAAGCTTCCTATGAATATTTTATTTCCCATATATATCTTGGTAACTCAAAAACCTAAATAAATTACTGAAGTTTTAGCCTTTCAACCTTTTTATGCAAAGAACAAGTAGGACACAACACTGCCTTTACTCTTCAGCCTTCCATACAGGGCTTTCCTCTCTCATATCCCATGTTAAATTACACTCCGTGGAAGGCTGATTCTCCAGACATTCTGAATATGCCATCAAGAGGCATGCTGGAAATAACATATCTCTGTGTGGCCATCTTGTGCTCAATAGAATTGCTAGAATATTCTTCCATTCCAGTCATCACAGTTACACATCCTAACATCCATGTTTTTAATTTGAATTTAATCCTAAAAGCTGTCCTGAGTGAAGCTTTTTATTATAAAATCCCACTGGTGTGAAATGTGGATATTTTGCATCTGGCTTCAACTAGTCTAACAAACATTATTAAAGATGGATAGGGAAAGCTGATGAAGAAGAAGACAGAGAAGGGAGGATGAATCAGGGCAAAAAGAGAGAACATATGGTAATTCCTGTATAATTAACTACACTTGTGAAGTGAAGTGAATCTTTCCTTCACAAATAATAGCCTTAGAAGAAAAAAAAAAAACAAAAACGAAGCACATTACTCTTTCATTAAGCTTCTCATTGTTATTCTGACTGGAATTCCAATCTTGTATTAATCAAAACCAAGAAACTGTTTAAAAGCAACAATCTCATAAGAAGTTTGGTTTTCAGTAATTGCTGTTTTCCACAGAAAGATATTTCACTGAAAAAAATAAGCTTCTGAAAAAAAAACTGAGCTCCTCAAACACCTGCAACCTCTTTTGCTCAATGCTAATGAACATGCATGTGAGAATATTGCAGAGTGCATGGTATTGACCTCTCTTCTTTCAGCAGCCCAACTGTATTATTGATCTTTAATGTATGGGCCTTGTTTACAGCAAAACAAATATTCTAATTTGCAAAAGACATATGTTTCTTATATTGAGTTATCAATGAGAATTTTAACCATAACTTGTAAAGTATAATGAACATCTAAAATGAATAGCCTAAAATCTAGTCTATTGATTAAAACAGTGAGTAATACAATGTTCTTTATTTAATATTTAATTAACTGCTTTACATTTGTGCTGAAGCTTTTTAATTATTAATACAGAGTTCATTATTTAACACAGAATATAAATTTAAATTCGAATCAATTAGATAAGGTGAAACTACACAGTGAAGAATGTTTTTTCCTGCAGCAATAACCTTCGACCTGGAGACAAAGAGTGTAATCTGTACCTCTTCCCCCACACATACATCTTCAGTGGTATATATCAAGCTTTTCTACTGATGTAAAATTTCTGCAGTAAACCCAATATCCCGCAAAAATATGCTGGATGAAAAAGAGTTTCAGCAGTGATTTTACAGCTGGCCCCTGGAAGAGAAAACACTTCCAGTACCAGTTTTCTGAAAGACATTTGTAACACAGCAAATTTTTCTTCCTCTTGATGTGTCAAACTTCATTTCAAGCCTCTACAGATAAAATTATTGTTTGCGGGAAGGAAAAGAAGAGTCTATTTAAAGTTGTAGATACCCAGCAATTATCATCTTGGAATAACTGTCTCCTAAGTATTGTTTTTATCTTAATGTGGTGGGCTGACCTCAGCCAACAACTAAGTGACACACAGTGGCTCACTCACTCCAGCAATCCCAGCAGGATTGAGTGCAGTGAAAACCTTATATCATTCTCTGCTTCTCTCATCAAAGCCATTTTTTACAGTGATCACAAAATGGAAGGCATAGTAATGCTAGTATATCCTCAAGTGTTTGTAGACAGTCTGAAGCAATAGATACAATACTTATTTCACTAAGTACTCTGAAATATGATGATGTTTCTAAGGCCTTACTGCCCAAAAATATGTGTATTCATATATAAAAACTAGTTTAATGCTTTCTTAAATATCCTTAAACATTACTTGAAATATGTGATGCAGAAATTCTACGAGGATTAGTATAACTCTTACCAACTTCAAGAGATTAGATTGCAAATGTGTTGTAAAAATTATTTTCCATAGTTATAGTGGAAGTCATCCCTTAATGTTATACAAGTTGTCTCTTGTTTCCTGCTGCTTTTTTGACAATTAACCCCCTTTGGATATTTCCACTAAGAAGTTACATCTAACATTTAACTATCTATGCCAAATAATATTAGAAAAAAGTTCTAAAATAAAACAATTAAAAAGATAAAATCTGGAATAAAAATACCTGCATATTTATTTTCTCTTTATTAGAACCACAGACATGTTTGTTACCTTAGAAAAAGTAAGAACACGTTAAAACAGAAGAAGGGCCGATTGACAGAAAATACATTTAACCAATACTGGGTAATAGTAGACACTCTGAAGTAGCATTTATATCTCCTTTTTTGTGATCAAATACTTTTCCAAATGCCTCATTAGGAATGCACATGAAGAGTCCTTACCAATTAAACAGATGTGTTTTGCTTAAGTTCATTTATTTATTTAATCAAGAGTCAGTTCAACATGATATGTTCTCTCATTTAATTCAATAAGAAGCTTTTGCATGTGGGTTTGCTGTGGGATTTGGTAGTGTATCAACATTATTTTGAGAGGCACTGAATGGAAAAAGAGAGTGTATTATACAAAGGAAATATGTGCATTGCTATATTTTCTCCTCAAAAAACAGGGGAAAAAAACCCCTATATTAATGTCATACGAAGAGCTTGAGGTTTTGTTTGTACAGCACTCCTCAAAACGCAGTTTTTTAAGCTTGTAATTTGAAAATGAAATTTATTTAGCAGTCATTTCTGCTGATAATTCATAACATCTGTTTTTTCTCTTCTTCCAACCTTTCCAAAGAGATTTCTCCCTTTTTCATTCATACTTCCATTCTTGCATTCATTCACAAACACACACACATATATATATATATTTAAGATTCAGAAAAGAAGACAATTATTGTTTACAATACCTGGACTTTAAGTATACAGGGAAGATTACACCATGCTCAGTTTTTTAAGGCCAGGGGGGTGGGGGAGAAAGAGAAGCGTGAGAGAGACAAGCAAGGGTACAGAGAAATAGGTCAGTGTTTTTGTGTTGTTTTAAGTTTTTACAAATCACTAAATACTTAAAGCATGAAGATTCACAGAGAGAACTAAGAATCACTAAATCTACATAAACTTATTTACTATGGAAACAGCAGAAAATACATTCTTTAAGCTTAGGCTGTGAACACTGCAATCAAAAAAATCAATTACTTTTTGTGGTTCTCTGGCTAGAGAACAAAGATCTATCCTCGGAGACAGGAAAATAGATGAACTTCAAAGAGATAAGGGAATAGAATTTCTAGGTAGAATAGGGTCAGTAGCGTTTATTCTTGATAAATGACCTCCATCAAAATATTAGTGTATACTCATACTACTCTAATAATGAATTCTAACACTCATGAATTAAGGAGATCAGGCCAGCAAGTCATCCTCAGCAGAGTGTAGGATGATGAAGAGGACAAGAAGTTCCTCTTCAGGTATATTTGAGATACCTCACACGCAGCATCAAGGGATCGGTGTGGGATAAAATAACTAGATTTCTGCTTCAGTTTTCAGTATTTACACTCTTAATTCACTTTAATAAGTTTCTTAATGCATTTACCAAACTGGGGCTCTGTTTTCAGAAAGTTCAAAGATCTATTATTTTCAATAGTATTGAATTTACAGTAAAAGTAATCAAGATAGAATTCTAAGCAGTTATATAAAGTAAATGAACAATTGTTTGCAATTGTTCATAGTTCAGACGTATTAATGAAATCTTTATTTTCAAAAGGAATTCATAAAAAGACAGATGCTAAGTAAATCAGTAAGTGGATTTTTCCTGTGCCATCCTAAGAGATAGGTAATAAAAATGTGTTCTAAAAAATTTTGCTTTCATCAGGCATAAACAAACAGAAATTTGAAGTCAAAGACCAGTAGAGCAGCAAACGAAAACCCTTACAACATTCTTCAAATATTCTGTGCTTTTATGCTGTGAGCCCAATTGCATTTCAAGAAAACAAAACATTTCCTTTATTAGAATGCAAAACAAACCATAACAAGGTTTTGTTTTTATTTTGAATATTACTCAGACTGTGAATATTTCTAGATATTTTCACGATGTTCAAATGTAAATACCTATGTAATACTGCTTATTTGAGTGCTGTTAGATACTGCATTTGATTGATCAACAGTATTAAAACTATCTACTTGAGTTCAGTATGCAAGTAAAGCTGGCTGAAGCTTTTCTGGCAAAGCAGTTTTCCATCAAAGTTGTTTTTTCAAGTTCACCTGCTCTGTGATAACATTGATTCAAATGAAATTTTGGGGTACAAAGTATAGGAACTAATAGTTGCCATTTTTCCTCCTTATTTCCATGTGGATTTTTCAAATATGAGAATATCTGCTAGTCCAACATTATGCAGTAAGGACATTATTGAAAGGAAATGTTCTAATTTCACCAAAGCTTTTCCTCAGATTTTTCATTTCACAATGTCATGTTCAGCTTATGATTCTGAAAAACAGCATTACTTACAGTTAACTGCACCTTAACTGCAACACGGCCTTAGCACAATCCACATTCATTTCCATTTTCTAAATTTCCTATGACTCCCTTACCATTACTACAGAAGGACAAGCTTTATGCTCCACCAAATTCTGTTTTGGAGGATTTTCAAGTTTTTATGAATAATTATTTTAGAAATATTTTAAAAATAACTACAGCAGAGTCAGTAAGTCACACCCTTTCATTCCCCTGTACTGACCAGTAGCTTGTCAGATCTGTTGTGCTTATTAAACTCCTTACTCACAATGTACAACCTTGTGCAAAGACAGACAAGAGATGTAGAACTCTGACATTTCATCTCTCCACAGGACAAAAGGATTCCCCTCCTGCAGCTTCTGTCCTCCCCTAGACGACACTCTCCTCCATATGGCTGAAGCCCAGGTGGGTTTGTTTCTTGGAAAACCCTCTGAATTGCAGGCTCCTTGATAGCTAGACAGCATTTTCTAACCAATTTTTCACAGCAGTTTTCTGTCACTACCACTTTGTCAATCTGCCACAGATTGCCCTCTGTGGAACCATGCAGCTACTCATCCCTTCGATAGAGACTCCCAAAAAATGTGAAAGGGCCATGTTTGATTAACAACTTTCTGATTGCTGTAAAAATGAAATTTGAAAGGTAATAATTACACTTGTAATTACTTAGGTCTAAATCTCTTATGTCTTCTGTTCTCCCTCTTTCTGGGCAGCTGGAGCAATGACTCATTAATAATAATAAAGTCATTTAACCCTGCAGGCACATTACAAGGAGAAAGATGTCATTTGTCACCTACACAAATAGAACAATCACTGAAGGATACAGAAAGAACACTATTTCATATTTATTGCAAATGATAAAAGGGACATTTTGCACTCATTCTTACCATGACATCCCAATCTGCTTTTAATTATCAGCAAACATAAGGGAACAGCATACAACATATGAGGGGCTACTAATAATGCATTGTCCTGCGGTGACATTTCCATAATCACTTTAAATCTATCCTATACATATGTACTAGTTAGAGCTTTCTGCTCATGAAATCATACCCCCTAGTAAGGAATGAATTATCCTTTGCAGATTTAGTCACAAAAGCAGCTCTCTCCAAGATCTGAGGGTTTGACAACTGACATATGTATTACTGTTACTTTCAGTGATAAGGTTTGGCATTCTATTTCACTTATGGTTGAATACAGCTTGACTTATATTTAAGTACATTTGCACATTTGAATTCTTTAAGCCAGGATCTTTAGTTATAGTTTCTACTGGTATTATTTCAGCCAAGGACCTTTGCAAGTTGCTCAATTTTGCAGTTTTTCAGTATTGTTCTGAACTTCACTACAAGAACTCTGTGTGAAGCATTCTCTATTAGATGATACAAATGCCATTATTCATAGGAAACTCGTGTCACTAACTCAGAATTCATGTATTTTAAAAACAATCACAGATGGGACTGCCTGTCTGTGAACTAAAATTCCAAGAAAAAGATGAGGCTATTCTTCCCCTAAATAATTTGTTCAGATGTGAAACCTTGAAGAAAAACACAAGAAACTTTTACTGTGATATTATTATAAAAACAATTGAAACGAAGTTTCATGTAAATAAAAATCACTACAATCTGAGTTTCAGCTCCTCCAGGAAGAACTACAAACTCTTTTTTGCTTTATGATCAGCACTTATCTGACCATCAGGCATCTGGAAAAAACAGCGAACAAATTTTAACAGTACAAAGTTATAAACTGTTATTGTGAGGGGCAAAAAGGAGGTAAGCAAACCTCCTAAATCTGTTTGTATTTTCCCTAAGTACCACAATAGGCTATATAAAGACATTCTTTAAGAAAGTTAAATAAGTAGTGTTAAAAAATAAGGCACATCAGGAAGGAGTAAAATGCACGGAGTAAAATGCATATTTTCACTCAAGATAGTGACAACACAGAAAAGCTTATACATGGAGTGAAATGTTTTGTCAAATTGAAAAATGGAAATAATATGAACACTACAATTTTCACATCAATTCGAGGTAAAATGTTTTGAATTACAGTCATTTTAATCTTGTTTTATAAAGAAAATTACTTCAAATGGGTGATAATTTAAAACAGCATAATCCAAACTCATTGTACTCCAGTCAGGCATAGAAGTGAGAATCTGAGCGATTCGGAGCAATCTCTATACAGTAGCTCAGAGCCTCATTCAGAATAAACATTTGAAAGAAATGAAGGGATACTTGACCAGAGTTTCCATCTGATGAGTACAGAACCACTTACTGACTGTGATGTTTCCTACTTCCTAACTGGGATTTTTTTGGCACTGCTAGCACCTCCAGAAATTTTGGCATGATTCTGCTGCGGTAATACTTCTCAAAGTTCTCTCTTTAGGTAATCAGTTGTGACCAGTTACTCCACTGAAGTGGAGCTGTTTGGTTTTAAGTTTCTCATATCACTTCACATAAGCCTTTTCCAACTGTTAAGAAATTTTTGGCACATTGAGGACTTCTGTTGGTACGACAGGAATGCGCATTATTTTATCTTTTTCTTTGTTGAAAAAAACTCTCAGAAAATACACAGCTGAGTTTTAATTCTCATTTAGCTTCCATTGAACAAATTCCCGCAGTGGCTTTCAGATTTTCTTTGACATTCTTCTCACTTCTCCAAAGCATTTTATGATTAAAATATAAAAATACTCTAATAAACAAGGGTGATATGTGAGTAGTTTGTATTTCTGAATCAGATAATTTTCTCAACAGCTGGACAACTGACGTGTGTTGGGAATAATCTAGGTCATATCTGTGTTTAACACAATTTTTTAAAGTAAGAGATTACTCATAATTTTAAAAAAGACAGTTTTAGGGAACAATTATAGCTATGATTATTTGGAAGAATTTAGAGTGAGCAATATCATCCTTGGAAATGTGAATAAGCATCTGCTGACAGGATTTTTTTCAGCCCATTTTGATAGCTGTCAGGGCATCCACAAGGATTACTTTAACTGTTGGAGGAAAGTGTTGGTTTTTTTTACTTGCTGTTGATTTTGTTTGTTTTTTTAGAAATACTTTTGAGCACACCAAGTGTAGGAGTATAAAGTCAGGTATCCAATTCGTCAGGAAAAAAAAGTCATTATTTAAAAAAAAAAAAAAAACTTTTATAATCGGAGCACAATGCTGATTAATCTCTAAATTATGCTTTCTTGAACTTCGTTATACAAGTATCTTTCTCTTATCACCACAAGCTGTCTAAATTGAGGATTCTGGAGATCTATTTGTGGAGCTTTGAATTTCAGAGTGTAGGTGTTAAGTTTTCACTCAGCTCTTTTTAATAACAAGATGTCCTAAGATCAGACAGTAATTTTATTTATATACATTTAATACACCATGGCTTTCTTTACTAAAGAGATTTTCACTCCTATTTGATAATATTTGATGTAAGTATATTTATGTTAATAAAAATGTAATATCTATTAAAAAATGGAGTTAAAAATTAGCATTCTGATTTGTCAAGGAACTTCCCACATTCCTTAATACGTGAGATTTAATTAGCCATTTCTCTATTGAATTTGGAAGAAGATCCCATAGAAACAAGGCTTAGAAATGCTCAATTTGTATGAAGTCACTAAAAGGTAGCATTTAGCACTTTTAGAAGTTTAGTTTGTAAATCGGGATGTAGCAGACATGCGTTAAATAAAATAACATCAGAACAATTCTTGTTAGAAATGGCAGTCCATATACTGCCCTTAAATGTAGTTTATAGAAGCAGATACAAAAAAGCACATGCTTTATGTTTCTTTCTTTTTTTCATAAGCTTTACAGAAAGGATTTTTTAAGTCTAGGGTAAGTGCTGCTCTGGCAGATGTATGTCAAAAGCTCTCAGCATGTTTGGCACACAGATTTCTTTTTAAAAGGGTTCAAACCTGAATTTCAGGAGCTAATGTTACTTAGGCTTCAGTAGAATAATATGACAATCATCTTTTCTACAGCAAGTATGTCTGGCAAGAGAACTTTATGTTTGTATTCCAAATGGTTGCTTTGAAATCTTTCTGTGTTTTTAATTAACCGTAGAATAAAAAAAGACCTAAATGAAAAGCTACCAGTCAATTGCTGACCAAGTGTTCACTAGACTGTTATTGAATCTCTTCAACTATTTATTCCTTAATTCATCTTTAGTCTCCTAGAGATGTCATTAATATGCTCAAAGTTAACTCATTATCATCTATTGCTTCTATTCAAGCTCATGTTAACAGAATAAATTCACGAAAAATGGTCTGACTTGAAAAGGAAGATTTGGATTCTGACAGAGAATAATTTATCATAGCTGGGTAAAAGCCTCCCACCAACTGGGCTTTATGAATGCTGGGAGATGAAACTGTTCTGCAGAACCTCTGCAAAAAAGGATATTAAAGTCTCAAGGAGAAAACAAACAAACAAAAAATACAACGCAGGCCCTACCGCCAAAAAATGTAGGTTCCTGACATGGATTCTCTTTTATTTTTGCACTCACTCACTGGTCCTTTCTCTCACCTTCTGTACTGCCTTGAGGCAGAAGTAATCATTAAGGCTCTGCTGTCCATTTGCATACCACAGAGCCTGTGACACACAGACAGGCACCATCACACAAGGACAGGAGTGACACTGACAGTGACTTTCAAAGCTGTACAGAAACATTACTTATACTTGAGGGTCACAAATTGTTAATCAATAGAGCCATGAAGCAAAAGTCTTCACAGTAATGCTGCATAATGTACCAATAAATTGTTTTGTTGTAATTATCACATATAATGGTAATTAGTATTGAGTAATCTACTGTTCTAATTTTTATACAATATTTTCTAAACACAGTTTATGTGTAGATATATAGAACAGCTGGATATAACAGCATTTATAACATGTCTTAGGTGCTAATAAATTGCTTATTCCCAATGTTGTTTTGGGCATGTCTTTTTTTTTTTGCCATTTCCAGTCCATAATATAGTAGAATTGGAAAGCATTGAGATACTATCATGCATATGGAATATGACTTGTGCAAATTTATTTTAAGGCCTGGATACATTTGATTAATCACAATATTTCAGTCAATACACTAGCCAGTGCTGTTTCACCTAGTTACTGTTCTTACTCTCTGCTGTAGCAAAGGGGGAATTTTCCCTCACCTGTACTAGAAGCTGCTGTATACTGGATATGGACATTTCCCTACAGAGTTGTTACTCCATTTATCTATCACTTTATAGACTTACACTCTAATTCTCCATGAATTTGAGCCACTTTTCTGTTTCTTGTCTTGTCATAGTATGAGTAATTATGCAACTTCAGGACTTGAGGAACTTAATTTCCCTAGGGAAGGGAAAACAATAAAACCAAAAAGCTAGCAGCAAATACATCAGACTTGCTCAAGAAATACGAAACTTACCAGGTCTAGATATTTTGCAGATTATCTTAAATGTGTATTATGATAACTATTTGCAAATGGGAGTAAATTTGAATATCGGTGTATATATGTAAGTTTATCTATCTGATTCAATCAGAACACACATCCTAGTTCTCTTCCCCCTTCTTTATGCTGCATTCCAAAATCAAATGGAATTGTGATTTCAACTTCACTGCTATAACATTTTGGCATTCCTGTTTAGATTGAAGATATATAAGATATATACTTATTATATTAATGCTGTCAATCTGAAAAAAATCAGTGGGGTGAATATGTACCAGTCAAGTGTCTAACTGGTACATGATGGCATGCTGAAGAACTACTACTGAAAAGGAGTTAACACTTTTCCCTATGAAGCACCCAAAAGTTAGGAAGTGCAAATTCTGCAGTATTAATTCAACTCCCTTGTGTAAATACGTTTTGATGAAAATTTTAATTAAATTATCATAAACTATTTTTGTCAGAGGACCCTAGGGCCCAATTCTGATAGTAAATAGTTATTCGATATTTCTCTTTATCTACTTTAATCAGCATGTGGCCATACACCTTTTTAATTAACACTTTCAAAGCCTTGTCATGAATGTAGATTTTATTTTTTATTTTGTTTTCACAGCACAACCAAAATTTTCATGAACACGAACGACATTCCACTTGGAGTATTTGTTTTACTGAGGCTCTTTGATGGGAGGAAGCTGAGGCATAAAGAAAATCCATGTCTCTCTTTGGCTCAGGGCTTCAGAGCTGACTTCAGATGGGGTCTCAAGGACATTGTAGGAGGGGAGAATCACCTCCACCATCCTACTGGCCACACTTCATTCTATGCAGCCCAGGACACATATGGCTTTCTGGCCTGCAAGTGCACACTGCCAGCTCATGTACAATTGTTCATCCATCAGTGCCTTCAAATCTTCCACAAGGCTGTTATCAATCCATTCATCCCACAGTCTATACTGGTGTTTGGGACTGCCTAGAATCTGGTGTGGTTTGTGTAGTCTCAAACATGTTCAGGTCCCTCTGGATGCACCCACTTTTTAGCAAAAAAAATTAGTTCTCTCTCTACCAAAGTGCTGTGTTACACATATTTTAAAGAATCTTGCAGCATAAAAGAGTATGGTTCCCTTTTGTATCCATTTAAGAAACCACTGTGGTTTTTTTACCAGATTCAATAGTACAACCATCAAAACTTATTTTTGCCAACAACCTTCTCCTAGAACATTGTGAATTTATTGACTTACTTTAAAATAATAATTGTAAATAGAATTTATATTTTAAAACTCATTGAAAGCAAGAAAGTAATGTTTCTGACACTGCTTGAGACATTTAGTTAAGAACAGATTAAATGCACCAGTTTCAAGATCTGAATTTTGTGAAGCTTATGAATTCCACTCCATTCCAAATATCTAGAGTAATTCTAATTTTTCTTCAGGAAGTCTATTCACATAAAGTTAACCATGTGTATGACAATACTATATTCAAGTGGTGAAATCTGTATTGTAACCCTGAATTTTCTGGGGCAAGGTCTTCCGGGGTCAAAACTCTGAGTTTTGTGCATCTGAAAGCAAAGAATGGCCTCTTTTCCTATTTAAGATCTGCTTGAAATGTTACTTGAATTATTCACAGCTGTTGTTTTATTTTTCCTCCTGCTTAAAGTAGACGTATTAATGATTTATCTTCCATCATCATTAGTAACAACAATATATATATGTATATATATAACTGACTCTAATTTAATAAATTGTAATTCTTAATAATATATAAAGCTTTTATCATTTCTCTATGTAATTTTAAATTAGATTTTGCCTCATGCAATTAAAATTACACATGTATCTTCAGTGCTCAAAACTATGGTGTTATATTTACTGATTAGTATTTATCTTGAAACATTTTTGGTGTATATTTCTGACATGAGCTGTAAACTTTCCTTCTTAACTGCTACAGATAGGATACAGTTTCTGCACAATGAAGTTAATAACTTCTGTCCTCAGTGTACTTGTACAGACACAAGTACAGATAATGTGAAGGAAAAATTTCAGAAAGAAAGTTAAAATTTTAGAGCGCTGAAAGTCTGTTCTCCCCTTCAAGTTGCAATGCAATCATCATCTGTGTAAATCTTATAAATTGTTATCATACAGATGGCAGAAAGTTCAGAAGTGATTCAGAAGAGCTGTGTACAGTTATATACAGGGGTCTATTCAACAGACAGCACAATATGCTCATTTTAATTAGTTAAACTCAAGTCAGCTCAGGCATAACTAACTTTACGGCAATGGCACCAGGGAGCTCAGTTACAACTGTGCAACTTTTCTGTGGAAACACTTGAACTACATCCATGTTACTGCAACTTGCACCTGCATATGCTATGATTACTGTGCTGCAGTTACAGAGGAATTAAGAAACACATATAAACAGGTTAAAATTTGCTGATTTATACAGATTATATCAATGTAATTATATAACAGTGTATAAATAGAGTTGAGGACAACCACAGGGGATGAGGGAGAAGAAAAGGCATCTAACTTATTCTGTAACACAAAAGCTTCTTCACATTGGCTCCTACACATATGTCAACTTGAAGATTAAAAGCTCTGAACAGCTATATTCCTGTAATCCAAAAAAAGAAGAAAAATAACAGGACCATCTTTCCTTCCATGAATCAACAACAACAAAAAAGTAAAGTGGGGAATGCAATAACTCTAGCAGGGCTCTGCTCTATCAAGCTTCAATGCTAGATTTGTCATTATAAGGTTTCTCTTTCAGAAGCAACAATTTGCTGGCCAGGTCTGTTCAGAAAACCATTTTCTAATTTGAGCCTCAAGTATCCACTAGAAACGTTTTTTGCCCAAAGATTTTCAGATACAGTTGTGCTTCCAATTCCACTAATTCACAGCAAGCATCTTGAATGTAAGTCTCTCTTCTTCCAGCAGGAAAGGGAAAAAAAAACAACACAATAACCTTCTACAGAACCTTCTGAACACAGCAAAGATAACTTTTACTGATCCTGCCAACCAGCCCAGAATTATAATGCACACATGTAGATATGCCCAAGAAAAAATAAATACTAAAAAAAAATTTCATGTTTATATTACAATCAAAGCTAGTAAGAATGGTATTCCAGTCAAACAATAGAACAAGAAACTCTTGAAATAGAGTATATCTGATGTAGCGTACAGTAAGAGTACTTGTAGAGTACTTGTAGAGTACAAGTAAATGGGATATTATACATTATACATTAAGGGAAAATTAACTTGTAATAACTGCCTTTCAGGTTGTCACTGACACTATGTATCAAAATCAAATATATAAATATATATCAAAATAGAATCATATGACAACATTGACGTATGAAACAATATGACTTTTTACTTTCTTCTCCTAAATATATACCTTTTGTCACTCACCAATCATGCATTGTTCATTACAGACTCCATTTTTTCTGACTTAGTTTAAATACAGCTCATCCTATTTACTGTGTTCGCTTCTCCATCAAAAAGACAAATACAAAAAAGCACAGAGCACCTAAAATGCAGCTGGCATGATGCAAAATTTCATTAGCTTCCCCAAAGCCAAGACATGATCATTTTATTTCCTCCCCTTCATAACAAAGTTAGGCGATACTTCAGGAAATCTTTATTACACTCTCAATAGTCAAGCTCTTAAGAGCCTGCTAAAGCATTACCATGCTAAATAGCATGCCATTACCATAACATCACATTAAATCTATTACATTAGCATGTTATTTCCATGCAAAATGACCAATAAAAAATTACTGATCATGGCAAATGGCTGGTAAAATACATCTTCTTAGATGACATACTTGATTTCTAGGTCAGCCAGGTGTGCCCTTCCTCTCATATAAGACATTGGAAAAAACAACAGAAGTCATCATTACATCTGAAAAATCCAAACTACTTTTAAATTTCTAAAATTTCATCAAAATCTCAGATTCTGAAACATAGTTGCATTTCAGTATTTCTGTACATGAGTCCCAGTGACAGCTCATGCCAAGCGTTCCGTGGAGTTTGTGCCATAAAGCGTGGTGAATTGCTCACAAATCTCATTGAGAATTAAAAAAGGTGAAAAGAAAAAATATTCTTCAAATCACCATTTTGAAATTGGAATGTATTCTCCTTATTACAGACAGTTAATTCTTTTAAGGAATATGCATCATGTTATCAAATTTTGAGAAGCATTGCTGGTGATGATTCAGGAAGAATGAATAAAATAATAAAAATATACCTATAGGAAATGATAGAGATTTTTCTCTTGACTACAATGTAATATTGCTATGGTAAGTAAGCCTATGTTGCAGGGGAAAAAATCTTCAGGCATTTGGAAGTCTATTTTAAGTGAAGACTTTTCAGAGTAGCTTTCATAAATCCAATAATTGATAAAGAATTGCTTTAATTTTATTTATCAATTTTGTTTCTAAAGAAATAAAACGGTATTTTAACAAGTGATTGAGTACAGAATATATAGCAACTACAAACAGTTAATTTGCTGCAAATAAAATATGTTGTGCTTTTATGATTTTTGATTGGTCATTCCACATCATAACATCATGCAGTGCACTGGGAGTTAAAGAGTTAACGCTGCTGTTCTGTGGATGGTTGATAGTTCTGGTTACCTGGTCTCAGAAGAGAAGAATGAACTATAACTCCCAGAAGACTTCATTTTTCTGTTTCCGTGTTCTTTCCAGAGGGCAAGATAAAACTGACTGGGAGTCATGAGACTGCACTCCTTGCTCTCTGTGCTCTCTGGCTGTCTCAATGATAGCATTAGAGTAAAAACTTCAGTTTCAGAAACACTCTCTCATTTTATTTGATTTATTAGCTTCAATTCCTTTCCCAGAGTATGGGTCCGTGGATCCCTTTGCCCCCTTTGTCACAGAACTAGGCCAAGCCAGGCCGAACCATGACAGAAGGAAAAGATTTCAGTTCACAAAGGACTAAATATTTATCTAACATCATTTCTTCATCTTTCTCTTTCTTTCATACCTCTCTTTCTTTCCTCTGCCTCTTTATTTCCATTATGCCCTATGCAGAGGTGGGCTCTTCTGTTTAGTCTGTAGCCAATTACAGCTTCTCAGGTGCAGTTTTTCATCACAAGGGAATTTGGTAATCTTACACTGATTAATTAAACTAGAGTCTCAAGGTAAACTGCTAAAACTCCTATATTCACAGCTTGCATATCTAATCCAGATAACAGGATAAACGAGGAGACTGCCAAAGTACACGTAGAAATGAAAACAAAAACACCCTGTATTCATTCTTCTTTGTAGAGTTCCTAAACAAAGAGTAAGTTGTACTTTTGGGTAGAAAATCTAATCTGCATTTAAATAGAATTTTTCCAAATAATAAACAAAAGCCTGAAGCAACATTTTTACAGCAAGTCTTGCTGCTAGTTCACAGCCTAATCCTTCTATCTCTATCTGTAATTCTTTCTACCCTTGTATATTCATTTTCTTACCAGTTTATCAAGGTATCTTAGCAGTTGAGTTCACAGGAACAATAGTAACTTTGCCTTATCTCAGTTTTTTTCAAAACTGAACCTAAAACTGTTAGAACTTTGGCTGTTCAGCAACTCAAGCCAAAGAGGTAGAATCTCCTTTATAAAACCAAGGAGAAATGATTAACCTAAAGAGTGAGAAGCATGGGCTACATTTTCATACTCTGGCTATGACTTTGCTTCTTCTTGAGGCTGTAGAAGAGAACCTACATGAAAAAATGAAAAACAGCTGCAGTGTAGTATTCCCCTAAGTGAGAAATTTAAGTCTCAAATAGGAGGATATTGAACACTAGAAAATACTTTTAAAAATATTTTGAAGTAGGAAGAATTATTTTTTTAGATTCTGCCTTCTTACACCAGCAGAACATATTATTCTGTTTAAAGGCAATAGATCTGATTTTACTTCTGAGTACCCACCTCACCTACTGCTTTGTCTTTGAAAATAATGTTCATGCATTTCAGTGCAGAAACTGAAAGATGGCCTGAAAAAAGACCTCTGTCCTAAATGAGAAAGCTATTATTGAGTAGGAAGATGCCTCAAAGAAAAAGACTGAAGGACTGAATTAGCATACTAGATGAGATTTACCAAATTCTCGGCTAGCAAGAAAGCTAGTGCCAGATGAGCAAAAACTAATTTAATTCAGACTGCTTTACTTTAATAAATGCCACTTCTAATTAGACAAATGCATGCTTTTTTTTTTTTTTTTTTTTTTTCTACCCGAGTCCCACTTTATTCCTAATATTGACAGGCAATCAGCACATTATCCTACAAAATATTTTCTCATTCTGCAGCCCAACAAATCTGACCTGTAACTACTGGATTATTAGATGCGTTTGAAATGGGTTCATTCTTTACAGGGCAACGCAGACCTGTCTGTCTTTGAACCGACAGTTTGCAGTGCCAGGCAGGCACTGTAATAATTTTGTTTACAGGCCTCAGCAATGTACTTTTTTTTTTTCCTGAAAACAGAGTTATAACCCAACTTGTGATTTTTATTTACTTTTTTATATCAAGAAAGAGATAACTAAGGAATCAGTTCTCCTCCAGTTTGTCTGTAGCATTTATTCACATTCAGGAAATTAAAACAAGATTATTAAGGATCCCTTAAAAGGCTTGATAAGCTTCTTTAGTAATCAGGAAAAACAAACAAACAATTACTCTCTCAAGGAAACATTCTCCTTATAGAATGAACTTATGAACTAAATGAGTGTGACAATCAGTCTTTCTTTTATTTAAAGCAGAAAACATTTGGTCTTCAAGGTAGGAGATGATCACTGAGTAAATTGTTCAGCTGAAGACAAAGTGGTTCTATGAAGAAAAGTCTGGATGAGAGAAAAAAGACTTTCCACTTTACAATTCATGATAGCAAGTTCAAGAAAGAAAAACGTGTGTATATATATATATATATAATTCATTCATTATTTATGGATAAATAAAGTATTTATTGCAGAGAGAATAATAATAATATACTTTTCATCATCACAAGTGCTGTGTATCCAGAGACTGTTACACAAAATATATCAGGAATATTTTAACTACGGCTGGAGGCTTAATGTCTCACCATTCCACTGAAAAGCACATAGGCTTCTAGTTTCTGGCCTACTTATAAAGAATATTTAAGTTCCCCGAATTATAATCTGCTAGAAAACAAATTTGTCTGTGTAATGTTTCTTTGAATTATGTTTCCTGTAAGTATTTTGTTTTTTGTTTTCGTTTTTTTCTGAAAAAAAAAAAAAAAAAAATGTTGTCAGAGGTTTTCCTTTAGGAGCCATACAATACAAATAATTACATTCATAAAGTCAATTAGAAGTCAAAAGTAAATAAGTGTTGAACTGCAGTAATTAGACCATGCAATATAAATGATTAATCCATTATAGTTCACAGCAAAGGTAAGATGCTGATCCTGCATGTACGGTGGCACTAACAGAGAATGGATTTAAAAAACCCTTCTAATTAGATGGAATTAAGAGGTCAACTCTCTTAACTGGAAGGAAAGTAGAATTCATACATAAGAGCTCTGACTGCTGCACCCTGAGCAGCTGGAGGAAAAGGACGCTGCTGCTGAACACGTAGTGCCAGCCCTCCCCATCCTTAGGAAGCTGAGCATGCTGGTTTCTTACTAAGTTACTGATGGCCCACCCCAATGGATGAGATGGAAACAAAAAGGTAAGTACTGGTCCAGTAGCCACTCCAAAAAACAAGGTACTGTGCAGTATTTCTTAGAATAGCTATTAGCAAACTTGCACCTCCCTGTCATGAAATCAAGTTTCACCATGAGAAACTGGAGCAGTTGAGATAGATTGAAAGATAATGGGAGAGCATTTTGGAGCCAGGTGACAGAACGAAAGATTGAGTTGTATTAAGCACTGCCAACCCCAGTACCACAGACACAACCAAATTATCAGAGTACGTCCAAGTTAGCATTATCCTCAGTGGGAAAAAAAATAATCAGAATAATCAGAATTTTGGCCTTAAAGCATTTTCTTTATTTTGAGGAACCACTAAGACTTTACCAGCCACCTCTGAACACAGACTTTTTTAAAATTCTGTTTGTTGTTAACATAAATCACACTTCTCCTACAATCTTCCTAGTACACATGTGGATACCATAGCAACTATCACAATGTACAAATCCTATGCTCATAAAACACACAACTGAGTGATGAAAGGATTGCTATCTGTAAATCCAGAGATCTGCAATCACCTCATAGCCATGGCTTAATAGTACAAGTAATTATATAATAGCTTTTCTTTTCTTTTTTCTTTTCTTTTCTTTTCTTTTCTTTTCTTTTCTTTTCTTTTCTTTTCTTTTCTTTTCTTTTCTTTTCTTTTCTTTTCTTTTCTTTTCTTTTCTTTTCTTTTCTTTTCTTTTCTTTTCTTTTCTTTTCTTTTCTTTTTCAATAGAAATCCAGAAATTACAGAACAATCACATATTGCTTTTCCTATGTAACTTTGTAAAGATCAGCATCACGGCTCTCTTAAAAAGCTGAGTAGTTAATTATATTACCTTCAATGTTAGTGAATAACTGTCAGAAAATAGACTTAAAACTCAGATTCTGTTTTAATTTATGTTATTTATGGGCACAAGTGAGGTTTTCAGATCAATTAGTATAAAATAACTTGGATTGTGAATGCCAAAATAGCAGTAGATTTAAAATAGATGTAGATTTAAGTAGAACAGATGCTTAAAAATGAAGAATTGCTTGAAAACAAACCAAGCAACCTGATGATCAGAGAAAACACAAGGATGGGGTAGGAACACAAGTCCAAGGTGCAAAGAAGAACAAGGCCAAGATCCTGCAAGCTAAGATCCAAGACACTGAACCATCTCTCAGTACTAAGCCATTGCAGACTCATCTCACATCGTGAGTCACACAAAGAGAACACTTCAGAAGATTCTGTAATCAATTAAAGCTTCTTTTCCAAAACATGTACGCCTGGTTTCTGTCAGAAAGTCTGGTGTCTGAGAGAAAGTATATAGAACAAATCATGTTCAGAACTGTTCTTGTTTTGCACTGAATTGCCTTTTCTCAATATCTACACTAATTAAAGAATGTTCAGAAGTATAGGTTTTCCTCAGCCTTTTTACTATGGGCAGGGATTTGCTTCTGTGTTACAGGTCTGCAGAGGTATTATTCAGGTAATTGAAAAGAAGGCTAGATATTTGTGAACAACAATGGGAAACTAGCCTAACCATTTGATCTGTGCTTCCCCAATGGTCGCTATTACACAGCATAGTTTGTTATTGTATTCAATTCTTCCAGAAATATCAGGAAAAAAAGGAGCTATATTTTTGTTCATTTTAGCTAAAGTTAGAGTTTCTCTAAGCATTCATGCACTTAGATCTGCATTCTATAGAAATCAACAATTCCTGAGTAGCTGAGGCCCTTGAAGAAGAATCCCTTGGCCATCTATTCCATTTATAAATTCCCAGATGGAGCAGTTTCACAACGCTCCACTGAACTCCAAACTTTTAAGTTACAAAATTTAAAAGAGAACTGCATAGACAATGTTATTATGTAATCCAGTTGATATCTGCTTAATTAAGACTAGTTCTTTATTCTTATAATTTGCACAAACAGATTAGGAGCAACTTTCTCCTTAATTTTGCATTTTTGTTGTTGTTTTTCAGTAGGGGCTACTCTTCTACAGTATTTAGCTAGAAATGAACTAAAAAATACACAAGAATATCTCCATAGTATGACTGTACTGATTACATAGAGACGTAGATGGAAATATTTTCCTAAGTGGCAAAATTGCACCTGAAATACCTGAAAGCACAGAATTTCACTTTGATTCTTGCTTTTGGAAAACAGGTGAGTCTCTTAAACTCATATTTTCCTGTTTGAAAGGCTTTTATTTTTTTGAGTGTTACACATTTACTTGTTTAGCTCAGATGATACAAGCACCAACTTTGCAAATGGCTGCTCACATATATGTGTGATACTTCAGCTGTAAATCTACTGTGCATTCACTTACAAGCCAATGGCAATTAAAGACACAATAGCTAATGTAATAGCATTTCATAATTGCAGGGCCATGAGTCATGACAGTGATCAAGAATCTAATTAAAGTTTTTACTAGAGTGTCCCTGACAGCTGCCATTCATCAAAATATAACAACGGTAATAAAATAAATACATGATTTATCCTAAATGATGAGAGCTTTGAGGAGAACCTATGTTAGACTGCTGCCAGCTACCTGTGCCATGCCCTGGTATGCTCTTCCTCCACCCATGACAGCCACATACATATCATACAGCAGCCCTGATAAAGCAGTCAGCCCTCCTGTTTTCTGCTGAGCCATGCTCTTACAAAAAATAGTAGCATAAACTATCAATACAGTAAAATGCAAAGAAACAAATCAGCATCCATCATAAAGAGTTACATGGGATTAACCTGACATGTCAGAGGAACAGTTACTGTATTAACCAGCAAATGCAGTGATTGGTGATTACCATCACACTATAGGGAATCGCTGCTGTGTTATTTTGTTAGAAGAGCACTAACAACCCTGGACTAAATTGAAAATGGTGTTGGAAATGCTAACTCAGATAGATCTTGCATGAACTAGCCATATAAAATAAAGAAATTTTTTTCTTATGTGAGTGATCATGGCAAAGTCACGTGTCATTGTCTTTAATCCCTCCAATTGGACAAAACAGAATACACCATTTTACTTGCTCTGTATCTGAGAGACTTGTTAAGAAATAAAAATAAAAACAACAGTATGACAGTATGTTCTGTTGTCCCCTGAAAATAAATGAACATTTTAAGAAAATAACTTTGAGAGCTACCATTAACGTGAAATGTTGTTAGTAACAAGGTGTTGGAAAGGTATTATACACACACACACACACACACACACACGTATATATATATATTCTTTTACTATTCTATATAACTTCAGTTTTCAGGAAGCCTGAGAAATTTGGAAACCCCAGAGTAATAATGCTTGGATGACTGAGAATATATTAAGGCAATCTCAAACCTTGCTTGACATAAAATGTCTAAAAAATGGTTCAAAACACTAAAAAATGGTTAATCTGTTACCAAAAGAAAAACATATCCCGATAGATGTTTCACAGATGACTACGTTTATATGAGAAAACATATGGCCCTCAAGAGAAACAGGTTACCACCTGAGAAAACGTAATCTGATGGATGGTCCTAAGAATGGATGCATTAGAAAATTAAGGAAAACACAAACCCTTTGAAGGAATTAACCCTTTACAGTAATGGTGCTACTTAAAATGGAGAATCAAAGTTGACCATAAATTAGAGACATGTGACCACAGATAAATCACATACAACAAAACTTGTTCATCTGTACAGATGCCCTTTTTCTTTAGCATTGAGATAAGAAAAATTAATCACTATGATAACCTATATTGCACTGCTTCTTTATATAAAAAGTATTGTCTTCTCATCGTTACAAGGAACTACATCTTAGGATCTGGCTTAAGGGTAATTTTGTTGTCTGATTGGTCCAGTTATACACCTTTGAGGACTGGCTGTTGAGACTTAGTGCAACCACAATGCAAACACTAATGAAAATATGAGCTGTTTTCATTCAAGTAATAACTTGTATTAAATATCAGAAGACATTCTGCTGTGCCAGAGTATGCCAAATGTAATAAACAACTAGGCGCCATGCCCCCAGAAAAATGTAAGCAATATGATAACCACTAATGAAGGCAGAATGAAAGGTTAAGTGAAAAATAAAGAATCAATGGAACTGCCAGACATTCAATAGAAATCCCAGTTTCTCCTCTCAATACACTTCTGATGAAATTTGTCTAAAGTCTCAGATCACTTACAGATTACACTCCCTGCTTTTTGAGTTGTAGAGTTCAGGCATTTTTGAAAAGATCCAAGTGAGTTCTAATTAACACTATAACATGAACAGCAAATTCATGTTTGGCCTGAACTTTAAGACACTCACTGCAATCTCCTTGAAGACATGACATTGTAAGAACCCCTCACAAATTAGCTCATATAATGGAAAATAAAATTGACTTTACCCTTTAGTAAGACAGAGTTCACAGTCTTCAGGTTCTGAAAGTAGAAATTTGAGCTGAAAAGACACCAAATTGTTTTAACATTTAACCAATTTGGATCAGACAGAATGAAATCTACGGTCACGATGAACTAAGCAAGGTATAAGGGAAACTTAATTGTCCCATTTTGTTCTACTGAAAAATAGGCTTCTGGAAAAGCAGTCAATACAGTGAGGAAATGATCTGTCACAATCATGGCACAATTGTGACAGCAGTATTGCAATTTATGAATGACTACTTGTCTCTTCTCCATATACCAAATCAAAGGCTGGTGGATGGAGCATTCCAGGCCTGTATATGAGTTTGCCAGCTTGTGCAGTGGATCCATACAAGATAAAATATCATTTATATTTACCATTCTGAAAGTTTGGGCATCTACATGTTAGGACAACTAAATTAAGCATATAGCTTCAGCATGGCTAAAGTTTGATGGGGATCCCTTTCATTTTTTTGGACTGATATTAAAAATAGTAAATATTGCCCTTCCTTGCAAAGAGCACTCCAAGAAACACTACCAGAGGATGAGAATAATTTTGATAGATGCAGGACACACTTTGTCTTTGCCTTGATTTTATTTTTCCTGCCTAGGAATCCCTTTAATGAAGAATGGAAAGAGGTGCTCCTGAACTAAAAGTTTCTTAAAATGTTATTTGACACAGATGCACAAACTCAAGAACCCATGCAATGGAAGTCCATTTGCCACTTTATGTACTTGGCTAGCAAGAAAATATATCCCAGCTTTTAAACCAAATTCCAGTTCAACTGACCTAAACTTCTACTTGTCAAGAGATAAAGTGGATGGGAAAAGGTAATAATTCCCACCTGACAAAAATTTTCAAGACAATAATAAATTTCAAAACATTATTTTTAATTCGGGTTGATAAAAATACTATTTCTGAGAAGGCAGAAAATAAATGCATTTCTGCTTATTGATCTATTCAATCTGACGACAATAGGTTCAGGAATTCTTACTACTGTGACCTGGCAACCAGTTATGTGAGATGAAAGGTAATGGTAAATCCCATGTTAAATGGTAAATCCCAATGTTAATAAGAATGTGTAAGAGAAGCTCCATGCTCAGTAGCGTATGTTCCCAGCAGAACCATCTGAGTTTCTGCTTCAAGAAAATTTAAAAAAAAAAACCTTCTGCACAAGCGGCAGGCACTTTAAAAAGAATTTCCAACACAAAAGGTGTAATAACAGTAACATAAAGTAACATCTAGCCTATGATGGACATGCTGCAAATTAGATAGTACCTTAATAAGCAGGGAGAATATATTTTTTGCAGATGAAAAATAATTTGGAAGAAACGGAAACTGTTTCTTCTGTATGTGGTAGGCTTAATATTTAAGTGGCTGTTACTCTACTCCAGAAATTTGTTCTGCTGTGTGTTCTACTGAATTAGATCAAGAATAAATTTGGGTGAAGTTAAAGTGCCAGTTCCATCAGTGAGAGCGGAATAGAGATCACACTCCAGTCAGAGGAATAAAAAGAATGATTAAATGAGTTCTATGTGCTTTTTGTAGGACATAGGGCTGGAGGCTCTTTTATACAAATCTAGAGTTCAAAGCTATCTCCTAGGAGTACATTAAAAATAAAATAGCACCAAAAGAAGATTGGAGAGGGCAGAATTTTTACCCTGAATATTTCTACTTTCTGTGTAAATTATGGATAACCCTTATCAGCTGTACTTAAGCCCACTTCTCTTCCAAAAGCTCAACAGTGGCAGCCAGGAATGTGGTGATAGTCCAGGTTCTTTAAGAATTAAAGATAGAACATAAAAACACCAAAGTGACAAGAAGACATTCTTAAAAGTACAGCAATTGTAGGTAAAATCTCTATAACGAAAAGCCATTCACACCATATACTGAAAAAAAGACAACACAAAGATACTAAACTGTATTTTCTAATCTCGTAACAATTGATATTTGTAAATTTCCAGACACAAGTACTTACTGTTGCTGTATCCAACCCAATACTATGTGTGTGCATTATATTATGTATCTTTGTATCTTAGAGAAGATGTCACCATGGCTCTGTATTGGAGAACTAGACTTGTGGAAAGTTAAGCCTACTGCCTTAAGTTTTTGGGCCTGTGAGTCACTTACATAATGTTTAACATACGAAGGGGCAGCAATATGAAACAAGGGTTTACGTTGCATTAGCAGCTCAGATCACCAGCCATGAAACAGAGCTGAGAGCCTCATGAAACATGAGTTGTGAAATCTTTCCAAGAAGAAAGCTGTACCATCTCGTACTTCCTGTTAGCTTTAGCCATGCTCCTACCCATAGGAAAAAAAAAAAAGCAACATAAGAAACACTTCATTTTTTCATACCTTCCTTATTTTATTTCTAGTTGTAAAAGAAGATCTTTCTGCAGAGATCCTGTGCAGAATTCTTGCAATTTTTTTTTTCCACATCCTGATCTCTGTATATAATAACCTCTGTGCAAAAGAACCCCATTTATGGAAGCAAAGCTGGTGATTTCCTTTCAGATCATTTGATGCATTTTTACAGCATCTAAGTAAGATTGCACACAAAATAAATAGAGGAGATATGTTGCAATATTAAGGTATATACTCTTGAACAATAATATAACATCAAAATCTGCTATATTTTTAGAAATAATTTGTGGTGGGGAAGTAATCTAACTAGGGATATACATACATTTGTGTGTGTGTGTGTGTGTGTGTGTGTGTGTGTGTGTGTGTGTGTGTGAGAAATGGGTGGGAAGAGGATAGAGTACAGAACAATGTACAGGCTTGAAGGAGAGTACTTGCATCTGTTTCATTTGTCACTTTTTTTTTTTTTAACTTTAAGAACTTGAAGGTAATTTCCAAAAGAATTTTCTCCCTTACAAGTTAAATACTTTTTCTCCTCCTCCTGTTCCACTGCCGTTAACAAAAAGGAGCTCATAAATCAAACTTTAATCAAGCTGAAAATCCCAATTTTCTTTCTTCACTTCCCTAGGGGGTCAGAGCATTTTGCAGAATCTTTTATTTTCCGAACTTATCCACTTCAGAACTTCTGTTTGCTACTTGCTTTCTCTCCTAGTAAAATTACTTTCATTTAGGATTACTACCCTCCTCCTCTTCCTGACATTGCATTTGCTTCTTCAGCCTCTTGTGATGGAAACTAAAGCCTTGCAACTTAATTGGAAGAAACATGACTGTAAGGGATTAGCAAACCCTCAATTCAATATATAGAATTATGCTTATGCAGCTACAGAGAGATTCATCTGCTGTTTCTCTGATTTTTCTTGTGTTTTCCTAGCTTTACACTTCAAATCTTCATAAATCAGTACAGAGTAGACAAATGACATGGGTACAGGACATTATCACAAACTACTCATGCTGTTGACAGTGATTATGCTGAATTAACTTCCTAAACTTTCCAGCAATATATGCAAATTTAATTCCTCTGAAACTCCTTCTCACGGTACATTTCTGAAAAACAACTGCCTGATGCAAAGTTTACCTGCACCAGCACATTTAGTATATTTTGAATCAATTCCTGGATTGATTTATCCTGGAATGAAGCATGATATATTTTCAAGATTATAAACATGCAAACTGATGTGCTAACAGAAGACAAGAAACTGATTTGAAGCAGACATGTTCTGCCTTAAAATTTTGAATGGATTATAAATGTATTGTTTCTTATTACTGTTTTAAAATATAGCTTGAAATGTACTTGAGGCACCACAAGGCCTTTTAAAGGCTTTTTTATGAATAGAACAGGGGCAAGAATGAATAAAAACGAGTGTTTGGATTGCATGATAAGAAACTCAACCAGAAAATGAATGTTTCCTATGAGATTCCACTATGAGATTTCCAGAATGACTAAAGATTGTCTTTAAGGTGATAAGCCAAGTTTTATATTGTAGTTCAGGGAATCGCTTCCCAAGAATGAACAGAATTACGCCTGTGGCATTTAGTAAAATCAATGTTGAAGGACAAGAAAACCCCATAGCTAACCCTGAAAATCTGTGTCTCTTGCTTCTTTTTTGTTACCTAGCTGTTTTCTTTTATTGTATGATAGGGATAGCTCTGAGCTATAAAATGTGAATAAAAAGGAAAACTTTTTCACACAATGAAACTTCCCACTTCAATCTGTAGTAAACTCAGATATTCCAGTTACAGAATTTAATTTAATTTCTTTTCAACTTACCTCATTACTCAACAACAACAAAGACAAAAAAGGAGAGAAAAATCCTACCAGTAAAATGAAAGTTTTAAATGGCACATGCCTCCCTTAGCCCTTAAACAAGAAGCCAAAATTAAAGTTCTAAGCAAAGCAATCAAGTTGATATATCTGCCAAACACTTAGCTGAGTTCCAAGGACATATTTTTATAGCAAAGAATCCATGACACAAAGCTCAAGATTGACTTTCCTGTCATATGGAAGGGGGAATGTCTGGATCCTCATGGCCAAACAAAGGAATTAATACTTTGGGAAGTGGCGTGGCAATGGTATGCTTTGAGTCGCATTAAAATGATAAAACTGCATAGAAGAGTTATGTGAGCATCAAAGTAGAATAGAAGCAATACACATAAATCAGCACCAAAATATACTCAAGTACTCGGGAGTGAGTATGAAGCATTTTAAAAGTGATGTATTACAGCCTACTCTGTTTCTTCTATTTCTATAGGTCAGAAGTCTCTCCAGGTAGCTGGTGTTTTCTAATGATTTCAATGAACTGTTAAATATTTTTTGATTTTGCTGACTACCACTTTTTTGTTGACGATTAATAATACTTCAGTGTTTTTTTGCACATAACTAGAAGACAATGATCGTCACAAAAGCTTCCAGTGTGTTAGCCCTTTCAACATCTGAACAGTGAATGACAAGTAAAAGCCTATTGTAAGGTCACGATCTACATTTGTTACAATACAACTAGATTGTTTTATAAGAAAAATTTCTTCTGCTGTACAAAAGTCATTATAATACATTTAGATGGAAAGTCTTTACACCTGATCTTAGTGGGCTTAATGATCTGATTTGCTTAGTAATATGAACAAAAAACATTTAACTCATTTATGCATTTTCATTTCTGGATTTTGTTTCATTGTTCAAATAGACTTTCAATAAAGTAACTTGAACTGTGACAAATAACAGATTAATTCTTTGAGGAACTACTATTAATTCAGCATTGAATGTCATGAGTTTACCCTCCTCCAGAAGTATTAACTGCTTTTATAAAATTTAGTTAAACCCTTAATGAGACTTTGTATAAAATTAATTCTCAGAGTAATTATCCATAATAAGTAGCTGACTGCCTCTGCTTCAACTTAAAATGTTGAGTGTGCTGCATTTTAGGTGTATCTAGCTACCTAGTCTGCCTGTGAACAAGACTGTACAATTGAAATATGATTCAATGGACTGTGTAGATAGTACACTCCATCACTTTCAAAAGTACAGGTAAGAGAATAGGGATTTGCATGAATGTGCTGATGCTTTGAAGAAATGGGGGACTACTCTAACGTGTCCTTCACACAGCAGATGGTATGTGAAATCTGTTTCATGGTTGGTAAGCCTTGTAAAGGCTTGTAAAGATTTGTTCCCTGCTGCTTTAGCCAGAAAATGAAGATATATACCTACACCAAAAACATTAAGAAAAAAATCAATTGTAATGGTATAATCTCATAAAACAATGCAGATTTTTCATAGACTAAAAGAAATACTCATTAGTTTCAGTTAAATCATGGCTTTGACAGACTAAGAAATTTTGCACCCCAAAATGAAAAAGCTATGCTTGTATTTCTCTGAAGCCACACTTTCCAATTACAAAAATAAATCAATTAACTTAAGTAGGAACAGATATTTACAACTTTCAAAAGGATTTAAAACATACACTGCCACAGCACTTCATAGGAACATCAGGACAAATTCACTCGATCATAATGTGCACATCATACTCATGCCTCAGACAGAGAAGAAATCTAGATGAATATCTCATTTCAAAAAGAATCTTCTGCCATTAATGGCAGTGTCAAGTACTAGATAAATTGTTAACCACTGTTTAAATATTACTGAAATTTAATTACAAAATATATTTTCATGTTTGTAATTTCTAAATGTAAAGCCCTAGTCTAATTCAGACACATTCAGTGAAAGCCAAGAGGCTGTATCAGACTTGATGAATGCAGTAAAAACAAAGCAATCTTTACAAAATGGTGTCTCAAGGGTTGTGATGTATAAAGCAATGGGAATGTTCATATTATACCTTACTATAAGGACATGGAAACAACATACTATATGGAAGTTGTTTTTATTAAATATAGCACAGTAGAACCTTGAGGCAATCCTATTTAATGCTTTGCCATCTTCTAAATTGTTTACTTATTTCTACTCTATTTTTGGTATCTTATCAAGTTTCTAATCCAAAGCAATAATTTACGTGACAATTCATGACAACTTCTTTTCTATTAATCTGTCAGAGGCTTTAATCTTTTAGTGCAGCAAGGAATTATTCCAATATGTTCTAGCTTATCTATTATTCAATCAACAAGCCAAGGAAATTCTAAAGAATCAGGAAATAAAATGTGCTCATACAGAAGCTATACTAACAATTCAGGTTTTCAGAATTATTTTCAAAGTAACTGGAGGTTTCAGATTATTCTGAAACACTTTCTCGGAAAGTTTTCCAATTTTTAATGATCCCCAAATCATTTCTAGCATTAAAAAAGAAAAAAAGAAAGCTGCTATCTTTTTCCTTCTATCATTCTTTATTTAGATGCAAACTACCCACTTTTGTGACCTTGCTCATGTTATATGCACCCTCAAAATTCATTGATCATTTATGATTAGGTATAATTTATGCTTTTTCGGGATCTTGCTCAATTTCTAATGGCAGTAAAATAATGAAAGTAAATCTTAATCTTTCACAATCATGATTCTCAACTAAGCTTTCTATCTCCTGATATTTTGACATCTTCTGATTCTTTCACAATCTTCATATTACCAATTCATTCAGTACATTTTTTTCCATTTCCTTCTCATAATTTGTCCAGTTGTTCCACATTCTTACTCTAGCTTTTACGATTTTCTATTCACATAATTAATTTCCCACTTCCTATTTGAAAAATTTATGTCAGTCTCTACCATCAAAATCTTTGAATTAACCAATATAATATTTTTTAAAAACATACCAATAATAAATAATGACTATTTTTTTTCCCAAGAAATCTAAATACAACGTGCACATTTTACTGCGTATCTAATGATGTTAATATTATAAACAGAACACCTGATGAAGTATACTGAGGAATGAGTTCTTGTTCCAGTTCATAGCTTCCATACCTTCCACAGTAAATGGCTTGCGAAGACTCACAAAAGGGAAGGTTTTCACATTCTCTTCTGCTGTACACAGACCTTCTTAAGCTCACTGAAAAGACTCACAAGTAAGCTTTTACACAACTGAACTACTGCTGCAGCTGACCGAAAACAGGGGAAGTGATAGACCAGACTTGCTGCATAACAAAGTACAGAAATAAAATTGGCAGGCATTGACCTTACTATCTCCTAAATTCAGTCGCGTCTAATTTCAACCTATTGTTGCAATTGTATCTATTTCTATTCAGAGCAGTTATTAAGAACTTGTTAACAACTTTATAAATATTTCAGAATACTGTGGTACTGTGGAAAATCCTTGAAATGTTTGCCATAATTTAAGGATGTTGGTCATACAAAATAACTTGTGTACTAACTACGCCATTTACATTGCGACTCAGCTCAGATTTTAAAAGGAGTTATCAACACCCTACCATGCATATCATACACATTTGTAATAATTCTCCTGAAATTTTAAAAAATTACTTCTGAAAATATGGAATACTTCGAAAGATTTTTATCTACTGATCACTACACTACTGATCACTACACTACTCATCACGTACTATCAGCTGGTTTCCAAAAATATCACATATGGTCTAAATCAGATCATCTAAATCCCATAAAGTATTTCCTTATATATCTCTATAACCTTATACATCTTTTACATATCTTTACCTACACAAAAGCAGCTATTAGGGAACAAAATATTCAAATTCTGCAATTCTCTGGAAGTTTTCTTCAGATAAAAACACTACACAAAAGACTGATTTAACAAAGCATGCTGCCCTCATAATGACAAGGTGAAAATAAATAAAAAAATAAAATAAAATAAAATAAAATAAAATAAAATAAAATAAAATAAAGGAAAAGAAAATAACAAGACAAAATTTTACTGATTTTAGGAAAAAGTCATTTGTCTCTCATTAGTGACTTTTCTCCTCCTTGACCTTATTTTTTTAAGGGATGGGATTTACTAACCATCTCAGCTTTTATCATACAAGATTTCTAAGAGCTACATTCTGGAAATTGGGTTTGTGTATCATGGCAGGTCTGGCATGCGAGGAAATCAGCTACATGCTGGATTTTTTCCCCATTCCTATCCAAAAATACACAGCACAATTTCCATCCCATCATTTCAGCTAAGAAGAAAATCTGACAATTTATTACAGTCCTCCTGTGCCAGATAATAGTCCAATTGATGGTATGTGACAGAGCAGCTTAACTTCAAGAGCAAGCGCTTCTTCATATAACTGCTGTCATTTTCGCTTTTCTCAACTTCACCTCAGTAACTTTTTTTGTTGCTGTTGTTGCATTCTTTTTTTTTTTCCCCGCTGTTTGAATTTTGATATGTCTCGTTTCCTCAGGAGGGTGCCAAGAAAGTGAATAAAAAAATAAGTTGATGTAAAATACTCTGTTTACAGTGCATCATTTTCCACCTAATGTATGTACAAGGAAGAACAGAGTGCAGATATTTGACATAGGTCTGGTCTCTGCACATGAATGCCTGAAGTGTTCACTTGGAAAAGTATCTAATGCTACCGATCTGACTATACTATCTATTCAGAGGAGCCTTTTTAATTTAGGCTGAGTGCTGGGGTCAGACTGCTACTGAAATAAAATTGCCCATGTAAAACTATCTTGGTTGAGTTACACTGCAGTTACAGCTAAATATTTACAGTACAGAAACGTGCTAAATAAGGTGGAAAGGGCAAACAGGAGCAAGAAGTTTTGAAAGTTTTATGCCAATTTTTTACAAGGGAATTTCAGTACATTCTGCACTTCAGTTCAAGGTCTTGACAGTTTACAAAATTCCTAGTCATTTGTAAGTACTGCCTATTATTTTAAGATTATAACGCAAGAATAAGAGACATAATTACCTCTTCTCTTTACAATCTTTCCAGTCTTAATGTCATATTAACATTACAAGATATCAGTAAAATGCAATGTCTAAAAGAAATCATAAATGTAACTTGAATTTCTAACATTCATAAATCAACCAGCCAAAGGAAAAATACTACAAAAGTAATTTGAAAATACAAGACCCAAGCGACTTCAAATCAATCTTTACAATTTCACAAATTTGTCTTCTCTTTAGACAGCCTTCCCTGTATTGGTTTAAAGAACTTGTGTTGAAAATAATGAATTAACAGGGGTCCATCCTGTTCTCTTGCACATCACGACACTGATTAGGTAGATAACTAAAAGGATTCAACTTACACAGCAATGGATGCAATAACATCAGTGAAATCTGCCTGAGAAGAACTATATTTATGCATATTTCCACATACTCATATTTATTCATATGTGCATTTAAATTTGGAAATAGTTACAAATAAGCAAGAAACCTATATACATACATAACATGTTCACATGTATGCATGTATACAAATATTGAAGAAAACTAATTATCTGTAATACTAGCATTTTAACATTCAACATTTTGTAATTTAAATGTGTTCATATGTGTACATGCTAATGTGAATCCATACATGAGAAAAATCTCTCTCTTCTTCTGTAGTTATAAAGATGCACATGCATACATTTCAAGGTCAAAGAACTCTCCCTTAGAACCACCTTAACCTCACTATATGAGGACATTGCCATTGTATGAGGACATTGCGAGCAGGTCATGATAAAAGATCATCTGCCTCAGCATCATGACTCCAGCAATGGCCAAATAGATGACTTTGCTGTACCAACCTGCTGTAAGTGAAGAATCAGGAGCTGTCTGAAGCTTCAGAGGAGTGGTGTTCATGAGAATTGAAAACTCCAAAAGAGTATTCATATTCATTTACTATTCTTACAGCATTCTGCATATACTCCCACCCGCACACAGTGTTTTATATTCATAATTGCTAATACTTACAGGTTTTTCCCTCTAGTAAAAATTCTGCCTGCCTCAACTGTCAAAGTCAGTGAGAACACAACTGATATATTATAACTGATTTTAATTTATCCATTTCTAAAATAAAGGTAATGCAAACAATTAATTGTAGGATATAAAGTGCTCAATCCTTGTCATATCAAACCTGTACTTAGCTGGAGACTCTACAAACAGGGTGAGTTTTGTTAATGCATATAGTCAGGCTTTTAACATACTAAAGGTATCTACTTTTCAAATGGACCAAATTGTTTGTAGTGATGCTTAAACAGCTTAAACATCCATCATTAGAACAGATGTGAATGAAACACAATTTAATTAATCCCTGTCAAGGTTACAAGATTGCTCAGAACAGTTTTAGAGCTTTTTTTTTTTTTTTTTTTAAATAAACTCTTAAACAGGAAAAAAAAGGTTAGACTTGTTCGCTGAAAAATAAAACAACAATCTGATTGTACTATGGAGATACATCTTGACTCCTCTTCTGTTCCTATCTTTCCTCTGCCACTCACAAAGGCCTGGGATAACTGCTAGACTAGATAGAAGTGGTCAATACTTAGTACACACTCAGATGCGAAAAGAAGTGAGCATTGTGCATTTTGATTAACTCTGCATTAAAAGCATCTTCAATGAAAGGGATTTTTAAGGTTTTTGTCAAATTTTCTATTTCTACACCACTCAAAGACATGGACATAATGTTTCATTGTTAAACAAATGTGATTGTGGATCATATTTTATTAGATTAATACACAATTTAATACACTATAAAGAACAGCAACAAAATTTAAATCATTAGTATTTTTATTGAATCTGAGCTACTAAGTCTACTGTAAAATTACAATCTTTTTAGCCTTGGCAACTAGAGCCTGAGATTTCAATCCAGTATCTACTGAAAGTCAGTGGAAGGGCTTTTGGTGCATTACACGAGCAAAGGGAAAAGCACAAAGCTTACCAGATCAATTAAGTCACATTGCAAATTGTGTACAGCTGGATGAGAGGAGAGTAATTCTGTCAATGTGAATCAGCCTTAGACCTTGCCCTGAGGTTTCTGCTCAGCATATGCACATGCTATCTCATTTACAAAATTTCTTTTGAAACAGAAACAATAAATATTCCACTAGATGAAACCTGGGGCTTTGATCCACTGACTACTATCTGAGGTATTAAGGCAGAAGGTGCCATCTTCAGAGATTAAGTGCCATCGCTCCCCCTGCCTAACTCAGCTTTCCAAACTGTCTTTCAGAACCACTCTCAAGCACCATCTACATGCTTCACAGTGCCTTGCTATAAAAATATAAACACAGCTCTCTGTGATTATGCTGAATAAACTATTAATACACTTTACTTTGAGCATCCACTGATGACACTGAGGCAGATGGATGACAAACTTGTGATAGCAGGCCTCATACTATCCTAGCCTTATCAGCACTACGTGGACTTCTGTGAAAATCTTCATGACCACTTCCAGGAATGAAACAGTTCTGTGATTCTGACCTAGAGTACATCCCTGAAAAAGCCTTCCTTAAAGTCCTATAATGAGATCCTAGAGACTATAAAGCAGTAAGGATCAGGCAAGCAATCCACCAACTGAATTTGCACAATAGGAGCTGCTTAACATTTATTTTAAAAATTCTAAGCCAGAATGGTCACAGCTAGGAACCATTAGTTACCAGACAGTACTACAGGCAAACTGGAGCCTGGAAACTTTGCATTCCACATGTACTGTGAAGCTGGCCTCTTTTAGAACTATGTAGTGTTTTGTGTTATTTATATATATATATACATATATATATACACATATATATACATATATACATATATATACATATACTTAGATTATTCTTTCATAAAGAAGAGCAGTAAAGCAGAGGGAAGGAGTATATGCACACAAGCATGCACAGTTCAGTGAGCAATGTTAATAAAGTAAAATAATGTCACTTCTAGGAACAAAACAAGATCCTACTTCATCACTTAGGTTACCATAATACTGCAATTCTTCAAGTATGTACTCCTTAAACATAGTATTTTCACCAGAAGTACCAGCCCTGTTTATGACATTATCTAATTGTCAGAGGCACACTGACCTTCATTAACAGTAACAATGCTTCTAAAGAGCTGTAAAATGCTGGTATTTGGGGAATAACTTCAAACATCTGTTTATTCCACTCTCAAACCTTTTCCAATCCAAACAAGGGCATTTTTTACTCTAACCACTGAAGATGTGAAACAAAGAAAATCCAAAATGTTTAGCAGATTATAATATAATCTCTAGAGTATTATCTGGTGCCCCTTTTAATTACAGTAGCACAGATTACTTGGTGTTAACAGCTCCTTCTCATTTTCATTACCATCAACTACTTTTGAGTAGGCCATAGTTAGTGAATATTCACTGTGGCTAAAGCTTGACTGAAATTCTCAAGCCATCACAGTCCTTCCTCAGATCAGGGAGCAACCCTCCATCTCCCAAGGCAGTCAGATGATCAAAAACCGTTAAGGCGACAAGTTTCACTCCTAGAACTCCTTCACTGAAGCGTCAGAGGAATGGCCAGCACAGATCATAGCAGTCATCCATCTAATCCAAAATCCTGTCTTGAACAGTGATACTATACAGGAAAAAGAACCAAACTCTTCATTTAGGAGACAAATCTACCGCTTAAAAAACGTCCTTTCTACCACATGCACCACAAGACCATTTATGCAAGAAAATATGAAGATTTGTAATGCTTTCTATACTCTTCACATACTTTTAAATACTAATCATTTTGAAGTAGCACATTATCTTACTCTTATTAATGTTCAGTCCAAGATGCCATATGGCAATGTGTGATGCAGATTAATCATTAGCTCCAAAGGAAAAACAGCATTTCTGTGTTGGTTTTTGACAGGCCAGCTTTACATTGGTGCCCTTCCTTCTTAGAACATGAAGAATTTAAAAACTTCAAATCTATCCTTTCCACATCTTCCATGATTCAGTATCATAGCTTTATCACATCTCTTACAAAATTATCTCCTCTTTATTAAGGGAGCTCAAATGACAACAATGGAGACTCAACTGGGTTGCTGAAAAATTAACAGGGGATTGTTTTTTGAGGATGTGTTAAACATTAGGAAAAAGAATCAATGCTTCATAATGTTAAGGGATGGCAGGGACATAAAGAAAAAGAGCATGAAAGCTGTATTTGGAGTAGACCACCAAATAGCTGGAGAGCTGTCCAAATTTGAAGACTCCAGTTGTACCGTCCGCATGACCTTACTATTATTTATTACTTCTCCCATATAATAAATATTCACCTCAAAATTCCTTGATGAGTTTCAGAAGGATTTTGAAGTGCTCAAATACAAATTCAAGCAGGAACACCTAAGTGTGATTATAAGGATAAAGTAATGGGTCCTGTAGTATTGTAGTGACTGAGAACTGCACTCTAAAAGTGAAAATAAAAGAAACTTAGAAAAGATGGAAAGATGAACAGTGCCTTCTTTCCCCTTCTTTTTCTAACAAGGGAAAATTACAGTGACTGAAAGGAAAAACTGCAGGTTTCTGGAAACATCCTTACTTCTTATCTATTTATTGTGTAAGCCCTTTGGCATCATAGCTAATGCTATGTTTTTGTACAGTGCCTACTATGTCTGAGAGGCTATTGTTAATAATATATAATCCAGCTAGACTTGCAAATGTTTTTTTATTACTTTTTACATTTATTATAACTGCTCAGGCAAGCTTGACAGTTGAAAATAGTCACTAAAATGGTATCTCAACTTACAAGCATGCAAACAGGTCAGTGCATGCCATAACTTAACATTTTAAGTTAGACTTCCTAAATTAGGAAAGTTGGTTAATTAATATACCAAATCTCAATTAATTCACGACAACTTTGAACTTTCATTAAGAAGTTTATATCTAAACTAAGGTTAGGTGTGGGATTTGCTTTTTGGCTGTGACATGAATCAATAAATGCTTGATTTTCTCATCACTAGTGACAGGTGACTTGGGTCATGTCATAATTAAGGGCAGTATTAACACCTGTGTGGGAGACAAATTTCAGTAAAGTCCATAGGTGCACCCTTAGAGACACAGTCATGCTCAAAGTATTTAATTAAGACTTATGCCTGATATCACAGGTGGTTTGGAGGACTGAAATGCCATAGGCAAGACTGGAAAATCACCTGAGGAACTGCTTTTAAAATGCAAATTCATCACATGAAGACAATGTAGGATTGATTGGTCACATTCATGTATGTACCTTGTGGCAGAATGACAAGTCATTCGCTAGAAACACAGTTCCATTCACAGTGCCCATAGTGTATACTGTCAACTGGTAAAAAACTCCTAATATTGGTATTTTAGGGGAAGTATGAACAAACAGATAATTAATACCAAAACAGAGCAAAGCATTTGGCTTTCCAATGTCCTCATGGACTTAAGCAACAGCCAAACTCACTGCTGTAGGAATTCATTGCTACATATGCCATATCTTGAAAGCCAAATGGACTTTCACAGTCCTGTTTCCATTGGAGTTCCCTCACCCTAAAGGAGAATTTCCTATTAACATGCAATAGCTTTTAGGTTCGTCACTTCCCCTCAGTACTCTGTAGCATGACTAGGCTGATGGCTCACATCTTGACTGTCCTCATTAGTAATTAATTGTTCACTAAGTAAATGGTCACTGTTACCCTTTACCCCGATGAAAGAAACAATGTAAGAAGTCTATATAAATGCTAAGGTATATTTTCATATTAGCCCTCATAACTATTTTTACTATAGGCAAGAACAGATGTATGGTATACATCTGTTTCCTCACAGTATAACCAGCCGTATGGATCTGCATAGAGTACATCACACTGCTTAAGGTATATTCTGCCTGTGCTTTTTTCTTTTCACTATTACATGTTTATATATTCTGTACATTATCTGAGTAAAGAAAGTATGCATTACTGCAGTTTTGCTCTGCAAAAGGCACTGCAGAAAACAAGTCTGACTACATACTCTTGTCAGTTTTTCTTTACAGAAAAGTGTTAGGTGCATTGCTTATACAAGTACAACAACAACCACATCAAATAAACTTCATTTTTCACAGAAAAAACTGACAGTGACACTTAAAATGGGGACGGATCTTCAAATCAATGGAAAACAGCTTAGATACAAAACCAGGATAGAACACAATAGCTAGATCAGGGCAAAATAAAGTCTCACCTGTTAATAAACAACAGAACAGGATTTTACAACTTAGCTATTTATAGGCAAGGGTATAATCACTATATTTCTCAAATCAACTCATGATTCATATTCATCATATTTAAATACATTGCTTTAAAAAGAAGGTTGAATATCCTTAAATTTCAGGTGCAAAATTTCTCATGGTTTGCCTCTGGAACATACAACCCATATATCCAATGAATTAAGGACAAATGCTCATATTTGAATTTTTAATTTTGTGGAGCAAAGAAAGGAGGGTTTGATAAGGACCATGAAAAGAATTTCTGCCATATTCACAACTTTACCTTAATTCCTGGAAAACAAGTGGGGAAATGCATACATTCACAGACACTGAAGAAAGGGAAACTTCAGATTTTCATTGTCCTGCATGGGATCCAGGAAGCTAAGAATCGTAAATGCAAATTAATACAAATAATACTGGTTCCTCACAACACGTTGTTTTGATGGCATAAAATAAAATTAGCTTTTCATGAAAATGAAATTTGGAATTGAAATATTAAGTTTATGAGTTTCAGAACATTCGGCAGGTTATGTATTATACGGTAAAAACTGGAACATTTTAACTAAGAATTTCTCTCTCTGTTTCCAAAGAAAACACAACAGCACAAGAATGTACCCTTATCTTGTTTGCTCACAACCAAACTGAAACAATGAGGCACTTACCAAAGCGTGAACATCCCTCATTTATCTGGATAGAATGTTAGCATCCAAATGCAATTTGCACAGATTAAGTGCTAATAGGTGTATGGATAGTTTGTACACAACAAAAATTAGCTTCTACCACATTATACAATACTGCTAATTTAGGATTACTGAAAGAACAACTACACTAAAGTATAGGTAACTACACAATTTTCAAAATAAATATGAAATGTAAGACAGTGTGCATTTCAGTTTCGTGACACATAGTTCATTTCTGAAAAGCTGACACAGGATGTAATTATACACTACATTTTCATCAAAACTGGTTTAACACACCCAGCCCAGACAATCATTCTTCTCACTCACTTTACTGGCCCTCCAAACTGGCCCAGTACAGCTATTTGCAGGTCTTCACTATAAATCAAATGGTTATTGACTTAAGGTTATTGATTAAGATTATTGCTGCCTATAAGATAAAGGTACTTAGCAAAAGAAAAAAGAGCAACTGGGCTGGAGGATTTTTATCTAATGTTAATGACTTCCCATTAAAAAAAACAAACAAACAAGCAAAAAAAAAATTAGGAGGTGCTGGTGGGGTTTTCTTGTAACAGGAAGTTGGAAGTCATCACCTTGAAGGGCAGTAGAATATCAACCATGATGATGACCAAGATGACCTTGAGGATGATGATAGAATGAAATTTCAGACTATTAAATTTTAAGTGTACTAATAACAGGAAATGGTAGCCCAGGGGGTAGTTCATACGAAATGTTACAAGATAAAAATATCTTTTGAATATTAATTGAACACAGAATGACTGTGTCCCAAAATTCTTCCACACTAGCAATTCCCATTATTCCTCCATAACTCTTTAAATGCCTCAATCTTCCCATCTCTGTTTAGAGATATCCCTTTTTTCTTTACATTATGTATATCTAAAGATTTACAAAGGTGTTTCTGCAAGAAGACCTGGAAAAAAATGGGTTTCTGCAGAAGTGCTTCAGCTGCTCCTCTTTCTAACATCCCTAGTTATCATAACTGTGAAAAAATATACATGTATATTGCATTTCTCTAATAACATTTTTGGTAACTTTCTGTAGATATGAGGGAAAACCCAAGCTCTATGTCAGTACATTAAGGTCACATCTAGGTTTTCTAGAATTCTTGTAACCAACAATGAAAGAGAGATGTTAAAATGTCATGGGCATAGAGATGAATGGCCAAATGATGAATAGTGAAATCTCTCATCAAGAATGGACTAAAGGATGCTTGCTCTTTTGCTTACTAAAATGAATTCCAAAGTGCAATTGTAATTTATTTCCAAACAATAAAGATCAAAAGATTAGAAGTCATTAAAAGCAAAATTTTAGTAAACTTCCAAGGAAATTAGAAAACTTCAGAACTGTTACAGGAATTTGATAGCTCCAAGCAGTCCTAAGGGTAATTTTTAAATGAGAGCTTGACATAAAAGACATTATGTGATATGGTTGCCAGAGACAGAAGCTGAATTTGTATTCAGTTGTATTCTATGGTCATTTGGTAATCTGCCTGTGCCTAAAATGAGACATACTTAAATCACAGGAATCTGTCTTGAAATATAAGAATAGTCACATGAGACATTTAAAATACAAAAATATTCAAATAGGTTTTAGTCAGAGAAAAGCCTAGATCCATGCGTGACTAATTTTACCTAAATAACATTATATTGCTACTGTTTTATGAGAAAAGAAGTACATTTCCTTCAATTGTATGTACTTTTTGTGCACAAAGATGCAAACATACATGTGTATATCTACATATTTTGTATACATATATTTGGAAAATAACAACAGAGATTTCTGTAATTTAGGGCCCACTGATACCGTTAACAAAAAGTGTTTGTTACTGTAACTATGAACATGAAATAAAACAATAGCAGTACTTCAGTGAACTATCAGTTAGGATGACTTATCCAAGCTATGATATTTTTGCCAAGAGTTGAAGACCTGTAAACATTTCTAGTGAAACCCTGTACTATATCTCACAGTTTGAAAATTCACTTTACAAAAAATACTTGAGCCACATTTTTTTAAATACACAAAAGTTGATTATTTAAAAAATAAGCCACTTTTTTTTTAATTAAAAGTTAAAAAAGAGATTTTTATTATTGTTCTGCACTGCTCACTGGAAATGGATGCAGGGGAAAACCCTATGTTGTGATTTTGTGATCAGCAGTTCTAGCCAAAGGATAGGTGCTCTACACTTCAGAACAACTTCAGCCTCTGAGGTACCTGTCACTTACATAACCAGAATCTAATTTTGTGTGCAAAGTGCATCTTAAAAATGAATAAAGTAACTAGTACAGTATTAGGAGTTTTAACTCATAATTATGGAAATGGGAGTGGTACCACATAAAGCGGTATAAAACTCTTCTTAATTTATATCTGCTTAAACTCCATTTTGAAACACATATACATAGCAAAAACCGTTTTTTATCCTCTGAGTAAAAGTTATGCTATGCAATAGCACAGGCAATACTCTAATTTGCTAAAACAAATCTTTGAAGCATTTACTGTCTCATGGTGGCATCTCACAGATCTTTTTGGACTCGTATTCTGGAATCGCCATGCAAGTGAAATGTAACATATCACACACATCAGGATTTGCTTCTTTGAAAACATCCAAAATATTATAAACCACACTGCATTTATTAAATAGTCAGTTTAAATGCTATAAAGCAACTCAAACAATACATTTTTACTCGCAGGCTGACTTCAGCAAGCTCAGCCCACACAACTGCAGCCCACCACTGGGTACCAACCCAGATGCGTGCATCAACACCTTACAAGGCCCACTCACAAATCACAGAATCATAGAATCACTGAGATTGGAAGAGACCACTGAGATAACCAACCCCAACTCCAGCCCACTCCCGCTATGCTCATAACCACAACCCTCAGTGCCATATCTCCATGGCTCTTGAACACCTCCAGGAACAGTGATTCCATCACCTCCCTGTGCAGCCAGCGCAATGCACTGCAACTCTTTCTGAGAAGAAGCTTTTCCTAATATCCAAACTGCAAGGAATCATTACTTCACAGCACATGTGTGATTTTCTACCATGCGCCCCCAGTATCTGGTTTTACTACCTTGCTCATAAAAGCAGGATACAAAGACTAGGACCTGACATGGAGGTTAGGAGTTCCTACCCAGGTGCTGCTCTCCCAGGGAGAGGCAGTACTGCAGTGTTGGATGTGAGATTTGCTTTGTGTTTTCTCAGTCACATCCCCTTTCTCTAAGAAGAACGAGGCTCAGGAGCAACTCTCAGGAGTGAAGGAGAGCTGCTCTGCACTTCAGAGCAACTGGAAGCTCTCCAGAGAGGGGCAGGATGAGGTCCAGGCTTGCCTGCTCTTTGCTTATATCTAGGCCTGCCTCGATGCTGACCTGTGCTCCTACAGCTCAGTCAGGTTCATGCATGAGGATTTTTTTTTTTCTTTTAAACTAAAAAGCTGCCAGGGAATTCTAAAATAAGATTTAATGCAACTAATATATATAGTTCTGAAACTTCACAATGTTATTTGTTTTTAAGTGGCTACGGTGAGTTCATTAAGCCTTAGACTAGGTGCTTACCATGCTTTAAGAACAAACTAGTACAGAAAAGAATTGGAAAACTAATTATGTATGTTGTAATTATGTATGTTTCCATAAAGAAAAATCCTTTAAACAAAGCTTAATGCTCAACTGGTTGGTTTCATACTGTTGATGTGTATTTCAAGAATTCCTTTCTGTGCAAACAATAAATATTTATTTCTTTAGATAGCTTGTCAGTATATATTGGTTTGTGATATTTAGGGTAAAACATCAACACAAACCTCAGTATATCAGGTCCCCTGTGTTTTAACCCATTTAGCGCATACGATTCTATCACAGTAAGTCTGTACATGGAAAATATGCACAATTTTTTTTCTGCTTGATAAGACTACACTTCAGGGATCCTAGTGTATTCAAACAGTTATGCATGCCCCACAGGGTATTTTACTTTTTCCTCCTATTTCTGGATCCCCATTTATTTTTGTTTTTAACAGAATTTAAAATTAATTTTTTTTTTTTCGAACAGATAAAACACTCAAGTGCTCACTGATGCTTTTAGGAAAATCCCTCTTTTGAATGCAAAAGCTGTTGCAGTTCATGCTATCCATAGCAGATCATACAGGAAAGTCTAACAAGCTTCTGTTGAAGCAGCGAGCTTTTTTATTATTATTCCAGTCAGTCAACTGACAGCAGCTCCAACTCAGAAATCCTTTAAACTGCACTTCAGAAATCACCATCACAATTGCTACTAATTGGCACTTTTGTTGGCAGCCTCAGGAAAAGAAAGCAGCCAATGACTGAATGGGCCACGCTTGTCAGAAATCTTTTCACCAGAACGGGTGAAAGCGCATTCCTGTAGTATGTTTTTGTATTGAAAAAATTTACATATATATATATGCCCATAACGCACAATATCGCTGCTCTACCTGATTTGCAGCTAGGGAACATTACCCTTGGAACTAGCAATCTGAAGTGTTTCCAGGATCTTAAGAATCATTAGGAAAGGTTGTTGGTTATTTGCGTTTGTTTGTTTTTGTTCTTTGTTTTCGTGGTTTTTTTTAAAGCTAACATTGAAGCATTTAACTTTAGGAAGATCAGTTCTTAGCTCATGTTAAGGCAAAAGCTTATTCACAGGTGTGAAACCTGCAGAAATGATGTAAATTGCCTAAATGACTTTCCCATTGATTCTTTGATAAAGTGGCTTTCCTAATGTGTGGCAATTAAAGGATTGTGGTATTCTTTTCTTGAAAGGTACATTATTGCATGTCAGCCAAATACAAAGATTTAGGTTTGTGCATTACTTGGAAGTCCTATTGCACAGCTGGATACTTACAATACTCCTCTGTAACTATTGAATTGCTGACATTGTTGGGTTCACTAAGCATATAATTAGTATAAGTAAAATCAACCTGTCCACTAAGTTTAAGAAACACAGAAGTTATTACACTTATTTCACATACTAATGGACAAAGCTAATTTTCCTATTTTGAGCAAGTCTGTTTTTTACTGTAAGCTCCTTGCTGTCAGGCATCTTCATGCAATAAGTCTACTGCGTGGTCTACTGCTTAGAATTAAAGTCAGGCTGAATGCTTAAAATTATTTGTTGTTTTCCCAAATGGCGGTTTAATAAGACTAAAGTCTGTACATTTCAAACTTCATCTTATGCTGAATGTTATGCTGAATAAGTAGCAATTGCAGATCGAACACACATTGCTTTGTCATTAAAAAAAAAAAGGAAAAAAAAAAAAAAAGACATCTTAAGCCTCTATGAAGCATCTGGCAGAACAGTAAACTACTGATCCTGTCAGTGCACAAAACAGGAAACCAGGAAACAACATGCACTTGCATCTCCCAGTCAAGACCTGTGAAATAGGTCTGTTGGGCTGTACAGAGACTGCAGAAACTCCAAACAGAAGAACTTGTTGCCACCAGACATGTTCTTAAAGCATTTCCCCTACAACGTAAGAGAATAGGCACTGTCAATAGGCATTGGTTTTCCATTGTGACAGCCAAGAAATATCATACATAATCAACCCAGCACTATCTAAAGATGAATATTAATTTACTTCTGCAAAAATGATGGTAGAAATGAAATTCTTAAATAAAAAGCAGAACTTCACTTTAGCTGCTCAAAGAGCATACCAGCCTGAGCTAGAAACTCACTCTGTTAGCACAGCCAGCAATACTGTTCAAAAAAATAAACAAAAGAATAATGAAACCAACCAACCAACTAAACAAACAAACAAAAAAACCCCAAAATATAACCTCTCTGTGTTTGAGGTTAATTATAGTTTAGTTACTTCTAGTTACTAAAGGTTAAAATGTTCATGCAGTATATGCTATATAGTGCGCAAATATTACAAGACAAAACAGTTTTATGCCAATTTAGTATAATACAGCAAAGAATTATTTTCTGGACTGGAAAAAGAAACTTTAAAACACTTTTTTTCCTTACAATGAAAGCAGTTCCTGGCAGCACTAAATATTTTTTCTACATACTGTTTTATTTATTGTTCTGTCAAGCTAAGAACATTCAAAGCACTTCAGCACTAAATATATTCAACTTATCAAAAATCATGTACAGAATAAGATGTGTCAGAATAAAATTAACAAGATTTTTTTTAGTGTAAGTCGTAACAAACAGGGCTTTATATTTGGTGCAATGTAATTTTTGCTGTAAAGCTGAAGCTTAGCCTTTAAAATAAGCTACAGATTTAAAAAGTGAAATGCTGTTTTTATGAAGAGGAATTTAGAAACAATGTTATGCATATAATTTTAATTAATGAAAATTACTGCAATACAGTAATTATGAGACAAACATTTGATTGACTCCTGATATTCAACTGGAAAATGAGTAATGTTGTTTTGGAAAAAAAAAAGACGTAGTTGCTCAACATGTTAGTCAAGTGCAGTCAGAATGGGGAGTATCAAAATTAACACCCACAAGCTTCTTGTTTAATAAATCCCTACAATTTCAATTCAACTGAAAAAGCAGAAATGAATTAGCTATGAAATATTAACAGTTTTCTCCAAATTCCTAAAATAAGTTCCTAAAGGAAGACCACTTTGTAGCATGACTCTTGGTGCACAAGTTGAGATTTCTGTGGGTAAAATGTAAAACTTACCCAAGAGAGGAAGGGCATTAAAACATACTGGTTTTGCTTTCCTAGAGTGATCAGGCAGCAGTAGAGAGGCAAAGTGTACCTGATTATACTTGATTTGCACAAATATCAGCTATTACAAGATACTTCTTAGAGTCTCATTTGCTACCTATTTTCTGGAGTAAGAAGTAGTAATAATTGCAAATTTAGTTTTAGTAGTGGCACTGTAGGAGAGTTCAGGACTCTTGCCTCACAGATTTTTCCAGAAGCTTGTTATGTAGTAATTTCAGATGAGCAAGAAAAAAATATTTCTTTATTCTGACGGTTAAAATGCTAGAGTGAAAAGTATGAGATTTTCATATATCAGATGACTTGAAATAAGCTGAAATTTTGATCATATAATGACAGACTGTAACTCTCATGTACATTAACTTTCCATAGCCTTTCTCTGTTCTGAGAACTGTTGTTATCTCTAACATTGCTTATACAGGTCTAAAAACACTGAACTGCCTTGCACTACCAAGATGCATTTCAAGAAGGACAATGCTACACTTGATCTGAATGCCCAATTTGCAGTGCAAAGAGAAGAAATCAACTACTTGTTCTCTACACATATTTTCAATGAGCTTGTTATTTGCTTTGCTCAGTGTTTGTGCAAGAAAAATTGCTCATTGGAAAGTAAAGTAGAAAAGGACAAAGAAAAGCATTTTTAGCTTAATTTTAATTTGTACATGCTGGGTAAACAGCATGCATTTTCTTGTAAAAATTGTGTTGAAATTGGAGCCATTGAGATAGGGAGTGTTCAGTCTCAGTTTTGCTTGTTTAACTAGTTCTTGATTTCTATGCAAGTGAATCTAATGTAGTATGGCTTGGGGATGTTTCTTACTGTATTTCATTACAGCTGCAGAGAATTTAAAGCAATTAGCTTTTCATGTTTCTTTCTGTTTCTTTTTGTATAGTGTTCCCTATCATGGGACTACTCTTATTATCTCGCATGTTAAAGCTCATCAAATTTGTATCCTTGTTTGCCAGGCAAAAATCAGCTATAAGCCATATGAGCTGAGTTTTACTTATGTACTCTGCTGATTTTACAATATGCTTCTCTTCAAAGATCAGCTCGTAGATTACTGGTGTGCCTCAGGGCTTGAGGCAGATGCTTTCAGTTTTGGTTAGTTCATATGAATTTGGACACCAAACACTTCATAATATAAGTGTCCTTTCTCATTGTCATTGAGACTTTTACACTCTTCAGATGTACATTAGGATATGGATTCTAGTTACAATTCTGAAAGACCAGTTGCACAATAATTGTTTTCTTTTCCACCAGTGGAGGTTGCTTTTTTTTTTTTTTTTTTTTTTTGGATTTGTAAAAAGTCCTTCTAGATCCTGATTGCCCCTTTATTTTGTGACATTTCTGATAATCACTCAATTTTAAATATACTCAAATGTGCTCACAAGTTCCAGAATCTGAGGTAAGTATTTAATTGCTTTGAAATGAACTACCAAAACCTCCAGCAAGGTTTTCTCAGCATGAATGAGATCTTTTAATTCTTCTCAGACCTGCAAACTAGAGTAGGGAATCCTACTTTCTATTTGAAATACTCAAAGTGGTAAGAAATGGCTGTTTCATTAGTTACAAAAGTGCTGCCACTGTGCTGCAATAATGTCCCAACAATGCAATGCTTATTTGAATGTTTTAAGCTTGAGATTATGCAAGGTTCCAATTCAACCAGGCTTTGAGAGCCTGGATTTCTGTTTATTTTCTATTCATAATGAGGACCATAAGAAAAGATCTTTCAAACTCAAAAGCCAAGTTTGATTAGAACACATTTGGAGCTATTAACTTCTAAAATAGTTCAAAATCAGGATGAGACAATAAAACCAAAAGATTTATAAGCAGGATGCCCTCTTTGTCATCATGTTTTAACAGGACATTGAAAATGCTTTCATTTCAGACTTGCTCTCAGTCTAGCAATTCTGACATTGTTACAAACTTCATTCGTTCTGCTCTAAGTCCCTAAGATGTTTCTGTCTGCTGCATCCAAGGCCTCCACATCTGTCTGTATGTCAGCTCACTGCTGGTTGCCTCTCACTGTCAGTCTTTTCGCTCCTTCATGCATTAGAAATCTGAGAGTTTGATCAGTTGACCTCTTCAATTAGGAGGAGATATGGAAGACTTACTCCTCTCTACCCTTCTTGCTACATGACCTAGTTTGCAGTCAAGAGATCCATACAAACAGCAGTGTATAACCACACCTTTTTAAAACAAGATTGCAAAATAAAATGCGAACAAATAAAAAAACACTTCGCAAGGTAAGTCCAGCTTGTGCACAATGGGAAAATGATCAAAAAAATCCCTGGCAGAAAAACAAATTAGTGTGAAAATGTATTTTGTTAAAACCAGGACAGTAACCTCTAAAAAAGAAAAAAGTGGGGAAAGCCTCAGACAACCAAGGATCTGAAATTTTGCAGTACATCTACCTTTAGGTACCACACGCAAGATGAAACAACTGGCCACATTACGAATACCAAACTGGTTGACAGTTATTCTGAAAATGACAGTGGGGCTTAAAAAATAGTAAAAAAATATTAATTTTGTTCTACAATGCACTACAACTCCAACTCTAGCTGTGCTTGTGGCACTCCAACACCAGGTAGTTGGCTTTATACATAAAGGACACAAACATAGTATCATAAGCTCTGGGAAGGAACATGACAGTATACAATCAAATACATTTACAGAGATGTATCTTTTCAAACAATTTAATAGTTCACACACAGCCTTGGTGTTGAAGAGTGGTTCTTGAACATCATTCTTATTTTTTACCACTTTCTGGAAACAAAAACACATAGGCAATAAGCCTAGCATTTGATGAAAAAGTATGAGTAGACTAGTTGTAAGCAGTTTCTATTTAACCCATATTAAAGGCATGACAATAGCAGCATGAGAAATGTCTTTAGAATTGATAATTCCATCCTATTCAATTTTTGATCCATCTGCAGCAGTTAACAATGAGCAAATTAAGTATGATGCTCTTTTTTGTTACAGACTTCTTTTTTCTAGCAGAAATAGGTTAACTCCCATTTATCTGAATGCGCTGCAGATAAATGAATCCTACATAAGTACTACCCCAAGGCTTCTGAATGGAAGATAAATACAATCTCACCATCCAAGCAGAAAAGAAACAACTAGTAACTAGTCCTAGTTTTTGGTGGGTTTGTTTTCTCCTGCCAATGGTAGTGTGTGGGAATGCAGATCTTTCTTACTGCAGAGGCAACCATAGCAGTCAGGACCCTAACACAACTT